>NW_026294402.1:98453867-99879701 GCF_007827085.1 Peromyscus californicus insignis
CCAGACTCTCGGAGGCTGCAACCTACACCTTGTGTTCTATCAGTTTTCCAGACAATCCAAGGCACAGCCATGATTAACCAGCAAATGAATGAAAACTGAGCACTCTTCAGTAAGGATGCTGACTTCTCTGCTGATCACCTCTGAAAGACACATGATTAACAAGGGCTTACAAAAATGCAGCCTGCTGGTAAGACTCGGGAGCCATGAAATGAGGGAAATGGCTTCACCAGCATGAAGCAAGCTCTTCCTAAGTGTGTGCTCCATAGAGAGTGCATGCCCTGCTAATGTGCATTTACAAGCCTGTTCCCTGACAAAAGAGGCTCTACAGGGCTCTGAAAAGGTGTGGAGGGTTTCACACCATTCCTGTCATCTATTCAGCACATTCCAGGGGCTGGTCATTACACCAAACACTTTTTCCATTGTATTCAGAAATGGAGAGTCGACGCTCAGGTACCATTTGTTCCCAATTTTAGATAATTGAATTATTTAATTAGCATTCATTTATTTAGCACATACTATATGCCAGCATTCTGTCAAATCCTGGAATATGGCAGTGAGAATGACTGACATCATTCTGTCTTCCTGGAATGCCCTGGGATGCTGTCCTCTGAGTATAACGGCAAGACCATCTTCACCAGAGTGGCTGTGGTGACCTGTCAGAGGCCCTAGAGATTAGACCCACAGACATTATATCATAAAAGGGAGGTAGACAAAATCATCCAGTGGGTAGAGGCACTTGCCACTAAGTGTTGTGGAATATTAGTTTAAGATGTATTATATTTGTTTATGCTGTGGAATATTTGTTTAATGATGCAAAGATGTGTTGCATTCTTTTGTGTTGCATTTGTTTAACTCTGTGAAGTTGTGTTACTGTGCCTGTCTAAAACACATGATTGGTCTAATAAAGAGCTGAATGTCCAACAGCTAGGCAGGAGACAGAAATAGGCAGGGCTGGAAGGCAGAGAGAATAAGTGAGAGAAATGAAGAGGAAGAGCAAGAAAAGGAGGAAAGGAGGATGCCAGGAGTCAGACACACAACCAGCGACAGAGTAAGAAGGGACAAAGACATATAGAATAGAGAAAGGTAAAAAGCCCAGAGGCAAAACATAATTAAAGAGAAACTGGATAATTTAAGTTAAATTAGAAAAGCTGGCAAGAAACAAGCCAAGCTAAGGCTGGGCATTTATAAGTAAGAATGAGTCTCCATGTATTTATTTGGGAGCTGGGTGGCGGGCCCCCAAAGAGAAAAACAAAACAAAACAAAAAACCCCACCAACTACAGCTAAACCTTACAATCTGAGTTCAATCCACATAATCCACATGGTGGATAGAGAGAATTGACTCCCAAGAGTTGACCTTTGACCTCTACATGTGCTGTGATACATGTGTGGCCTAACACATATGTTGTGGAATATCAACTAAGCAAAGATGTGTTACATTTGTTTATGCTGTGGAAAATTACTTTAAGTGTTCAAAGGTGTGTTACTTTTGTTTATATTGCATTTGTTTATGTAAAGATGTGTTGCATCTGTTTAACTTTGCCTGCTTCAGGCCCTGATTGGTCTAATAAAGAGCTGAACAGCCAATAACTAGGCAGGAGAAAGGATAGGTGGGGCTGGTGGGCAGAGAGAATAAATAGGAGAAATCTAGGCTTGGGAGAAGGGGGAGGAGAGAAGGAGGGACACACCGGGGTAAGAAGTCAGGCAGACGCCAGCCAGTCAGACATAGAGACAGTGAAAGGAAGACATGCAGAAGCAAGAAAGGTAATAAGCCCCGAGGCAAAAGATAGATAAAGAGAAACAGGTTAATTTACATTAAAAGAGCTAGCTAGAAACTAAGCTAGGCCAAGCATTCAAAACTAACAAGTCTCTGTGTCATGATTTGGGAGCTGGTTGGTGGCCCAAAAGAAAAAGCCTGGTACACATACACACACTGAATAAATTAATAAAAGTAAAGTCAAAGGGGGGGTGGTGGTAGAGAGAGGCATTAACTACTCCTTACCACCTGCAGACCCTTTCCAGGTGAAGGTCATTCTGCCTCACCTGCATGTGGTCTCCTTGGAATATATAGAAGGTGAGAAGCTGACTGAAGGTGGGGAGGCTCCACTTACAGCTATAGAGAAGTAATCTTATGCTGGACTAGGGCTTTTCAGTGATAGAGCTCTTTGGGGTCACTCACCCTCTGTAAGTAATCCCTCACCCATGCTCCTAGAAGTAAAGCTAATAAACTCACCGGTTCACCAAGCTAGACCTAAGTGGTCATTCCTTTGACCTGTCATTTGTGTCCTATCTGGGGTGAATAAATTCTTGTTCACATATCCCAAGGAAAAGTTATGTAACATGGAGCTTAATCTTTAAGAGTAAGAGATTACCATAGATTATTAAGTTTTTGAAGACATTGCTATTTGCCTGTCTGTCCATGATATTTTTAACTCTTCTAATGACCTTCTTACCTCCAACAATCCATCTCAGCATCCCCTGAAAACCCACATCTGAGACCTAATAATTGCCAAACATTTTCCATAATGGCTCTAAGAGTATTTGTTTTTATTTATGATGTGGTGTGAGGGTTAAATAGTCTCTGCTGCCACTCTTCACTCAGCCATCGTGTTGCAAGAGCAGCTACAGATGATATGTAAATGAGGGAGTATGGATGTGTTCCAATAAAACTTTATTTGTAAAGATAGGCAGGCTGGCTGCACTTGGCCCAGTGAAATGAGAGTAAGCAAACTTCTTGAAGTGAGAGGAATCAGAAAGAAAGATACGCCATTAGTTTTTTTTTTTTTTTTTTTTTTTTTTTGGTTTTTCGACACAGGGTTTCTCTGTGTAGCTTTGCGCCTTTTCCTGGAACTCACTTGGTAGCCCAGGCTGGCCTCGAACTCACAGAGATCCACCTGGCTCTGCCTCCCGAGTGCTGGGATTAAAGGCGTGCGCCACCACCGCCCGGCTTTTTTTTTTTTTTTTTTTTTTTTGGGGGGAATCAAGAGCCAGGGGTTTCCAGTGAATGGATTTTTCTGCAAAACTAACTCTGGAATTTCAAAGAAAATGACATTGTCATTTTGGAGCTTTTTAAGCCCACAGAATTTTTAAAGGATTAAAAACTGTTTCATATTCAGTCTTCTGTTAGTTCAGTTTTAGTCAATTTTATCTAGTGCTAAATTGACTATTATAATATTTTATTTCTATCAATTATACCTTCAAATAATTCAAAAAGCATAATCTTTACTTAATGACTGTTCTATAGATTAATATTTTCATTTTGCTTTAATAATAGGTTTATATATGTTTGCATTTAAAATGTATTAAATATTAAGTTTCCATTTTAAATCAAATGAATTATTAAAGTAGTTATAACTCATGTGATGCTTACAGCAACCCTATGGGGTGGGCACTAGTATTTTCTCTAATTACAAATGGTATCAGAAACTCAGAGAGGTTAAGGAACTTGACCAAGGTCACACAGTAGTAAATGGCAGGAACTGAGGCTAGAAGCTAGGCTTTTTGCCTTCAGTCTGTGCCTTCAGCCACTATGCTCTGCTGGTGCTGAAAAATAAACAGTGGTGTTTATTTTTAAAAATAAATAATAACTAATCATTATTTTTAAATTAAATAAATTTAACTTATAAATTAAATAAATTGTTAAAATAAAAAATAAAAATGCTGCCACTGCTGTATTAACATTGTTATTTCATTCATCTGTTGTAGTTATTACATTTGAACTGTGGGATGAGGTTCCCCCACACACACACACAAAAAGAAAGCCACACCATGTTAAAGATTCTGAAAGACTGAATAGGGCTTCCTGACTGTGGAGAATTGGATGGTGTGGACCCAGAGCCTAATTATCTTGAGCCATGTTTAGTTCCCTTGGCTACTGTTCACTGCCCACCTCTGTGTCAGACGTAACATCCTTTGGGCTCTCAGATAAAACCTTTGGAATGTACTCTTAGCAGACCACCAGCTTCCGCCAACCCCAAAGCTAAGCCTGTCGTCACACAGCGTCTAAAGCCCAGAGCAGAACTTCCTTTGCTTTGCTGTGACCAGCGACCTGATGTTCCCACCTCCATATTTGAAATCTCCGTGGTTTATGACTGTCTATTGTTACTGTAACTGTAGAAAGTTCGTGAAACCCCTTCCATGTTGGAACATGTCATTAGAGGCATGTGTTTCCAGGCCATGGTCACTCATTTTTGGCTCAAAATAAATCATTTCTTATTGCTCGTGAGGCAAAGGCTGTGCTGTAGATCTACAGAACTGAAGAGTATAGGGTAAGCAGTCCTTAGCTTAGCAAAAGTAATGGGGAGAAGGTTCCAGACAGGGCAATAGCACAGGCTCTGAGGCAGGAGCTCCCATGGCCCACAGAAGGAAAGGAAAGGAGGCATCTAGTGGCAGCCACTTGTGGACATCCATAATAACAGGACAGTCTTCATCCCAGCTGCTACCAAAGATGTTGGTGTACAGCTGGAGCTTTAGTGTGGGTAAAAAAAAACAAAACTATTGTACTAGCTAGTTGTACGTCAACTTGACACAAGCTAGAGTCATCTGAGAGAAGGGAGCCTCAATTGAGAAAATGTCTCTGTAAGATCCAGCTAAGAGGGCATTTTCTTAATTAGTGATTGATGGGGGAAGGCCCAGCCCACTGTGGGTGAGACCATCCCTGGGCAGGTGGTCCTGGGTTCTATAAGAAAGCAGCCTGGGCAAGCCACAAGGAACAAGCCAATAAGTAGCACCCTCCATGGCCTCTACATCAGCTCTTGCCTCCAGATTCCTGCCTTGTTTGAGTTCCTGTCCTGGCTTCCTTTGATGATGAACTGTGACGTGGATGTGTAAACCAAAAAAAAAAAAAAAAAAAAAAAAAAAAAAAACCCTTTTCTTCCCAACTTGCTTTTGGTCACTTTTTTTAATCACAGCAATAGTAACCTTAATGAAGATATTTGTATTTTCATATAGTTATATGTTATATATATATATATATATATATATATATATATATATATATATATATATAATAGCAATTTTACCATAGTGCAATCAGACTGCAGGGAAGATGTCCATCAGAGAGTGTAGAATTTGCATAGTGAGGGATACTGAGCAGGAGTAAATGCTGTAGGCTGGGAGAGGCCATGAGAAGGGGGAAGGGAGAAGACGACAGAAAATCAGCTGTTATCATCAGAAGACCCTGAACTCGAATCACTCACCGTGAAGATGCTCTTCACTGTTGACTTGCCTGGACTGAGAAGCACCATGGAAATACACGTGCCCCACAATGATGGGCTGCGTCCCCTCAGGAACCATGAGCCAAGATAAACCACCCCTCCCTTAAGTCGCTTTGGTCAAGTATCTCCTCACAGCAATGAGAAAAGGAAATTAACATGCTCATCGGATTAGCAGGCTGTTGCTTTCCTAAATACAGCTAGACATGTCCACCATTTGAGTCCCCCGGCTCAAGGCCTTTCGCCTTCCACACTGCCCTGCTGAGGTTCAGAGGAAGGAAGTTCTGCCCCAAGAGCTTATAAACCTAGCGAAGGTCTATCTAGCTCACACACACCCCACCCCCACCCCCACCCCAGTCTGACGACTCCTTCACTCTCCAGTAGGCAGTCAGGCCTGCTTAGGCTGACCTGCCAGGACAGCCTGTTCCATATGTTTTAGACAGCTTCCTTTGGAGCCTGTCTGGATCCACACTCCACCCCAGTCACAGGCGCTTCCCTGATGGGCTGGCACAGGGCCACCTTTGGAGAACTTTCTTACCATTCGTTCACCTGGGCCAGATATTTCCTTCCTAGTCTCAAACATACAACCTTACATGATCTATTGTGGGGTACCTTGTGGGGAGATAACATTATAAATGGGTGATGGTGGACTGCTACCATCTCCTCTTCGCCCAGCATGGATACCTCAGGCCACAGAAACAGGAGGACTCCAATTCCTTCTCCATTGCTATAGTGATTGCAGTGGCAGATTGGTGCCCTGAGCCCTACCCTCCACCCACTTACTACAGGCTGGGGTGTCTCAGTCTCCCACAGGAGATGGGGAGCATCCCTCCATCCCCACAAATGGTTTACTCCAGACCCATACAATAGTTTCCCTTCCCCATCCTGATGTCTTATATTGCCTCAGGGATTCTAATGTTCCAATCTGATTCTTGCTTTGGGATGAAATCACCAAAAGTGTGGCTTTGTATGTTTCATATGAAGCCATCATTCATTCATTCTTGTATTCATTCATCAAACATGTCTTCAGTGTTTACCATACCTCCACTCTGCCAGCCAAAAGAGAATAAGCCATGCACTACCCACCTAGCAGCTTCGCATTGGATGAGAACAGGCTCTTAAACAGATAACTAGAGCACAGGGACAGTGGCAACAGTACTACTCCTGGATTCTTCTGATACTTTGCATCAAACTTCTGTTAAGTAGATGGAGGTTCGAATTTGCTTTTCTGTCAGACATGTTGTGTTTTATGTAGCTGTTTGTAGAACTATTTATTATCAGAAATCTTGATTTTAAAAAATTGTTGGGTGTTTTCTGAGAAAACAAACAAACCTTGAAACTGGTTTGGCAGCTGAGGCCAGAACGATAAGCTACTTAACACCTGGCCAATTTATCATGTCATGGAACAGGTGTGGAGAGAGATGAGCTTGTCTGAAGCAATTAGTGGAACAATCATCTTTTTTTTAAAAAAAAAAAAAAAAGAAAGAAAAGAAACAACAATGTGGAACCCATAGAGGGGACCAGAGGAGCTGTTGTACTTGGGTAATTAATAATCACAAACAAGCCGGGCGGTGGTGGCGCACGCCTTTAATCCCAGCACTCGGGAGGCAGAGCCAGGAGGATCTCTATGAGTTCGAGGCCAGCCTGGGCTACCAAGTGAGTTCCAGGAAAGGCGCAAAGCTACACAGAGAAACCCTGTCTCGAAAAACCAAAAAAAAAAAAAAAATCATAAACAAATGAGTCAAAGACTGCTAAAATTATCAAGAAAAAAAACTCACCTACTAAATGGTAGAGAGCCCAGCTCAGCTCTGAGGTCAGCCAAGCTGTGACAAATGTAACTCAAGAGGCCACCTCCACAGATGCTGTCCGGAGTCTGAGGTAAGGTTCTGTGAAAAGCTGTAACAAATTCAACAGCTCAGAGCATTTCTGAAGAGTCCAGAGAATGATCTATGAGAGCCATACTCTCCATGTTGAGTGAGTGGGGTTATTAAATCGTAGAGCATGCCAAAGTAAAAGAATAAATAGCAAGGGATGGATGGATGGATGGATGGGTGGATAGATGGATGGATGGATGGATAGATGGGTGGATGGGTGGATGGGTGGATGGGTGGATGGGTGGATGGGTGGATGGATTTTTTTTTTGTTTTTGATTTTTCAAGATGGTTTCTCTGTGTAGCCCTGGCTGTCCAGGAACTTGCTCTGTAGACCAGCCTGGCCTGAAACTCACAGAGTTCCTCCTTTCTCTGCCTCCTGAGTGATTAAAGGTGTGTGCCAAAACTCATCAAATGGGCACTCTGAAACTGGTGGAGGAAGCTAAAGTAGTGAGCTGGAGTTCTGACTGAGCTTTCTCTCCATGAATGAGCTTTCCAGGGCTGAACTTCCAGACTTTGTATCACAGAATAAACAATACTAACCTCTCATGGAAATGGTCTGTCTTCTAGTTGTTCTCAAGGACACGAGATTTACTCTCAGACTGCTTTGCTCTTCTCTTCCTTCGCTGTCATGGAGTTAGGAGGCCACCCTGTCCCCTAACAAGGGGTCTTGGCAAACACTTGACATAAAGTCTGCTTGAGCTTGCAGGGGGAGGTACAACCTGCTATGCATGACAGTCCTCCAACCAAGCAACCACCATCTTGAAAAGTTCAGCTACACCCCTTGCAAAAGTCTAGCTGGGCCTGTTCACAGTTTACACCCCACAGAGGGATGAGGAGGTCAAGAGACTCTCACCCGAGTACACAGCTGCTCCCTACCACCTGTTATATGCAACTCTTCCTTAATTGCTTGTGGCTTCAGGAAGGGGCGAGATTATATAAGTCTGGGAAGAACTGGGGCAGGGGGGAGGCTCCATCTATGTGGCTCTTAGCTGGGTAAAGGCTTTCCAGGTGTAGCCTGTTGGGGGAGGAGCACCCACACCTCTATAAGTAACCCCTCTCTATGCTCTGTCAGGAAGCCCAATAAACTCATTGGTTCCCTAGAGTGAATGTTGGATGGGATGGTGCCTTCTTTATTTGTTCCTGGAACCTTAGAAGGAGGGGGAGACATTGATGATATCTCCCCCGTGAAGGAATTAGCAACACAGCCCCACTTCTGGGGCCAGCTTCTCAGTGAGCTCCAATAGTATATGTCAGCTCAGCAATAATGTACATTACAGGGTGTTGTAGTGGGTAGCCATTCCAGCTTTGATCTGGAAGTTCCAACCCCCATTGAGACTTCGGCAACTGTCACGCCTACAAGGCGGGGCCAAGGGAGGTGGTAGATTATTATGTATACTAGTAAACAAATTTAGTAAAATACCAGCCTTAAATAATTTGCACTGTAATTTGCACTGTTATGGATTCTTATATGTTGAAACAAATGTAAACTATTTTTATATTCCTGTTTAAGATAATTTGTATATTGATACAAATGTAAATTTATATCTGTCATACTTTATGTAGGTTCTACTTCTGTTTACGATATTCGGTTTATTGATATATATTTAAGATTATTGTCATATTACATATCGCACTATATACTCCTACCTCTGTTATAAATATTGACATATATTTTAGATTATTGTCATATTGCATATCACACTATATACTCCTACCTCTGTTATAAATATCTTGTGTTTGTCACAATTTTAAAGTCATTGTTCTTTACCATACATTTGCTTATAGACTGTTTACCTTGTTTACATGAAGCCTTAGTCCTTAGGTTATTTCAGTAGATAAGACTTATAGATTTATAGTCACCTATGCTTGTCATCTCTATAGTTACGTTAGTTAGGTTATCCAGATTTACAGATACATAGGTCAGATGGACAGGTAATCTTCAAACACTTCATAGACCTAGAAAATATGGCATTTAAATAACTTAGAATTCTGTTGATGTGAGACACAATTGCTCCTGGCTGCACCAATTTGATCCCGAGAGAATGTTGGGCTTCTAAGACATTTCCATTTGGAAGTTTGTCTTCTTGGCACAAAATGGCCTACTGGACAAAGAACTGCCCTTGCCTCGACGGCTGACAGTACTAATGCAATGCTATCCTTTCTGGACAAGAGGGACACAAGGAAAGCGACCACTGTACTCTGCCAAGACAGGGTAAGATGGTCTTTCAGAATTCCTGCTTCTGAAAATGGTCTGTAAGATACTTTAGGCCTGTAGCCAATTTGAATGCACCAACAATGCTGAGAAACATTAGGTGACTGTCCAGGCTGCCAGCTGTCTCAGTCTACTCTCGCAAGATTCCCGAAAGTTGCTTGCATCCATCTACCATTTCTCAGGTACCATTATATTCCTTCTCAGGTCTTTGATGGGATTGAAGACTAGCAGTTATAGTTACAACTTAGTAGATAGAACATATTAAGTATTAGATTCAGGTTCTTTACGATAGGACACCTTTTGTGTGGGCCCTGGCCCCCCACTGTGAGTGGCTGCCGCCCTGCTTGCCGACCTTGACCAGATGTCCTCCCGATTCAGATTCCCTGCCGGTTTCCTTCTCACCTAACGTTCTACCGGAGGTTCTTTGTTCCTGTATCCTGCATTTGGTGTAAACAGCTTAGATGCAAAAATGTAGCAAACTTCTGCCCTCCGGGGATCCGCCATTGTGCTGTAAGCCTGTATTTAAGGTTTCCTCCCTCTTTCAATAAACGGCATTCGGCTGGCACTCGGCATTCAGCCGTGGCGAATGACTCGCTGTCTCTTGTCCCTTATTTTTTAATCCACAGCCCCTCGCTCGGACATGGTGAACGGGTGGTGGTAGCGCGGGCGTTATCCCTACACTTTTGGAATGATCTTTGTAACATGCCATTTACCTATGCTCTATACTTCTCTGGATTTTAGTATGTGTTTCTTGCTTGATATTGTTTGCATTGGTTGTACTTCCATCTTATCTAGGTCATTATCCCTCATTATTCCTGGACAATATTTGATAACCATTCCTTTGTATATAGTCTTGTATTAGGTTAGAACTTTCTTATTTAGACAAAAAGGGGGAGATGTAGTGGGTAGCCATTTCAGCTTTGATCTGGAAGTTCCAAGCCCCATTGAGACTTCGGCAACTGTCACACCTACAAGGCGGGGCCAAGGGAGGCGCCTGGGGACCCGAGATCTGGATCGGCGGGCACTCTCGGTTGTGGGACCCTGGATAGTGGAGGTGGACCGAGCAGAGCTCCAGAGAACACCGCTGGACTGTGATACACCTTCCCCAGACTCCTCGACCTACCTATCCCTTAATTTGTAAGTTACGCCATTAAATAAATCTCCTTTTAACTACGTGGAGTGGCCTTAATAATTTCACCAATAGGGTGTACCACTGCTTCTGAGACTTGAGTTTACTCCTGAATCAAGTGGTGGACTTGTATAACACAAATCTCTGAGCCAACCTCCAGGGTTCCTAAAACAGCAGTTCTGGGATAAGGGTCCCCCAAACACACATTTCTAAGTTCCCACATGGATGTGCTGGGGCTGGCCAGGAGCTGTTCTTTGAGGACTATGGTTACAGACCCTGACTTTCCATGAACCTTGCCTAAAGAGCTTTTAAAACAACACCCAGGCCTTTTCAAAACGATTAAATCAGAATTTTCAGAGACATAACCATGGGCAGCAGTATACTTTTAAAGCTCCCAGATGATTCTACTACATAGCTGAAGCTGAGAACCACTATGCCAGCAGGAAACACACAGGCAACTCCTAATTCATGAGAGAATGCTTATAAGGTAGAAAAGAACACTTGATTAAAAGCTCTCTGTGGCCGGCGGAGGTGGTGCATGCTTTTAATCCCAGCACTTGGGAGGCAGAGCCAGGCGGATCTCTGTGAGTTCGAGACTAGCCTGGTCTACAGAGCAAAATCCAGGAGAGGCACCAAAACTACACAGAGAAACCCCATCTCGGGGAGCAAGGGGAGCTCTGTGTGGATCCAACTTGACATTACTGTGGCCATCTTGACTCCTAACTACCATGATTGCACCAGAATAACCTTCAGCAATTTTCCTGCAGAGTTCCCTAGCAAACCATTAGAAGTTACCCAACCCAGTCCTAGCTTCAGGAGTGTGCCTGACTAACAAATACTAGTTTAAGATAACCAGGCATACTTCAGTCGGGATAAAGTCACTTCTGTCCTAAGCCAGAGATGGGCTCCTCTTTCTCCTCAGATGGGAATCCAACTGGTCTTGCAGCTGCCCAGGAGCATGCTTCTGTAAGTACCCCCAAAAAATTGCACCCTGTAAACCTGGATCTGGCTGCTGTCTTTTGGTCCCACAGTCTATCTGTCCTCACATACTAGGACTAAATTGTTCTGAAACAGACCCAATCAAAACCCCAAGTGGGGCTTTCAGAAGCTGAACAGCATTTTAGGGTAACTCTGATTCTCAGAAAGTTCTAAGCAAAATGCTTTTACCATAGGAACAGGAAAAGAATTTACCTAAAGTTGATGCAAGGGTGTACTAGTTAGGGTTCTCTGGAGAAGCAGAACTTATAGAATGAATGTGTGTGTGTGTGTATGTGTGTGTGTGTGTGTGTGTGTTATATTCTCTATATATGTATGTATATATTCTAATCACATATCTATGATGTATGTATATATACACATGGATATATCGTGTGTGTGTGTGTGTGTGTGTGTGTGTGTGTGTGTGTGTGTGTGTGTACAGCATGCATGTGTGTACTCATGGGATTTATTAGAATGACTTACAGGCTATGGTCCAACTAATCCAACAATGGCTGACTACAAACAGAAATCCAGAAGTTGCTCAGTCCATGAGGCTGGATGTCTGAGCTGATCCTCAGTATACACTGGAATCCTGAAGAAGTCGGCTCTAATGCCAATGAAGGAACGCACTTGCCAGCAAGGTGAGAGCAAGCAGGCAAAGAGCAGAGAGTTTCCTTCTTCCATCTCCTTCTATGGCCTTCCAGGAGAAGGAGTGGCCCAGATTAAACATCTGTCTTCCTGCCTCAAGATCCAGATTGGAAGTGAATCTTCCTACTTCAAATTAAACAAAATATCCCTCAATGTGCCCTTCATTCCTGAATTTTAGTTAATTACAGATGTTACAGATATAGTCAAATTGACAACCAAGAATAGTCATTACAAAGAGTGTCTTGGGGTTTCTATTGCTGTGATAAATCCCATGACCAAATGCAACTAGGAGAAGAAAGGGTTTATTTGAGTTTACAACTCTCAGGTCACACTCCATCACTGAAGGAAGTCAGGACAGGAACCTGAGGCACAACTGAAGTAGAACCATGGAAGAGCATTGCTTACTGGCTTGCTCCCTATGGCTTGCTCAGCTGGCTTTCTTATACATTCCTGGACCACCCGCCCAGGGGTGAACTACCACGGTGGGCTTGGCCCTCCCACATCAATCATTAATAAGACAACATTCCACAGCCTTGCCTATAGGCCAATCTTATGGAGACATTTTCTCAATTAATATTCCTTCTTCTCTAACATTGACCTGTGCATCCTATGGTTTTAAGAGCAAGTTTTGGAAGTTGGGAGTTGTGATTTTCAGTTGCTGTACACTCACCCCAAACTGTAGTCTTTGGAGTCATGTGCATTGCATGTTAGAAGAACCTGGGGAATTACTAACAAATAAGGATTTCCTGTGTATTTAGTGGTTGCCTTGTCCTGAGAGAAAAGCTTTGAGATGGGATTAAGTGGTGCACTCTGACCCTACTTGGGAGGAACAATTAATCTCTAGTTAAAACTGAGCATCGTTTCCCGACTTTCACACTTGAATTATAATTTCAGGATGTTTAGATAGCCGTGTCTTATGTTTGACATGTCCCCACTCCCCCAAGATTACGGTTTATTCTTTGATGCCTTTTACACTTGGACACGATCGCTTATGCTTTAGATTTGAGTTGCTATCTTGCCAAAATAAGGGCTATTGTGTTTCAAGCTTAATTTTCCCCCTCAAATTTTGTCTTAAAGAGATATTTAAAATCCTAATTCTGAGTCAGAGCCTCTATTTTGGTGTTAAGACTTGAGATATGTTTTTCCTTCACACTGAATATAGCTGGGTACCTGAGAAGTCCAGATGATGGCCACTGGGTGGGTGAAGTTAACTAGGACCTAACTAGCACGTTCAGAGTGGGACTTTAGACCCACTACTAGCTACTGTAAAGTCCATCTGGGTTCCTGACTGTATTTGAATACTTGTCCTCAACATTAAAAACTTAGCATATATTCATTTCTACAAAGTGCATTCTGGGAGTCGAGAGCCTTTATTATTTATTTGTGTGGCATACTACCTCATACATCATGTGTCATCCTTCTCACAGATTATAAGGATTAACTAACAAATATGCATATCATTTTTTCACAGTGAAATTATAGAAACATTTGCTAAATTTAGAACCTTGATAAGTCTCGTGGGTATGGGACAGGAGCCACACACCCGGAATGGTAACGAAGGGATGTGTTGTGTCATGCCAGAGAGAAGAGGTACTTGCAAACTCCTGTGTCACCCAGGCTTCTGATTCTTTGTTGAAGAGCCAGCCCATTGTTACAGTTTTCTGAGATTCTGCAGGAGATCAGCCCATCCAGAGTCAGGCTGGTAAGATCATATCTTAGGCACGTTTTTCAACACCAATGAGGGGACTTGGGATCAACCACTATTCAGTCTGGTGCCAAGAGTGGAATTCAAATTCACAACATCTGGGCTTTATCCGCGGAGGTTAGCCAGAAAAAAGTAATCTTTCATGGCTCCATTGAGTTGTCTTCAAATTTTTTCTGCTTCAAACAGCTACATTACTTGATTAAAACAATTAAAAAAAAAATCCTCTTCCCAGACATGTCTAGGTTTGTATCAAACAGACAAAACCCAACCAGGACAGAGGAGGATGGTACAACTAAAAGGAAAATCCCTTTGATTAATTAAATGGGGTAGAGTTGGAATAAAGTATAATAAAAAAACAAAGTTTATGAGAATTGGCAGCTGCTAAGGCAAGTTCTGCCAGCTCCACCTAGAAATGGGGTCCGAGAGCATTTGTAGAAAAAGAGATGAGCACAGAAGACAATTTAGCTGGCTGAAGGCCAGCCAACTAGTCAATTAGTTGAAGTTTAACTAGTTGTCTACAGCATAATTAGCTAGTTACACTGCCTCCTGAACACCACCAGAGCTCAGTTACTACGACTGAACTCTGTTGGTTTGGTCTGTGGGGTCTAGGACAGGTTCCAGGTCCACATGCAGAGCCTTCCACCAAATATTATCTAAGATGACTGTCTCAGCTGAGTTTTCTATTATGGTAACAAAATTCCATCCCCAAAAGCAACTTGGGGAGGAAAGGTTTTTTTGTTTTGGTTTTTGGTTTTGTTGTTTGTTTTGTTTTGTTTTGTTTCAGTTTCTAGTTCCACATCACAGTCTACAATAGAAGGAAGTCAGGGCAGGAACTTGAGGCAGGAACTGAATTGAAGCAGAGGCCATGGAGGAGTGCTGCTTGCTGGATTGTTCCTTGTGACTTGCTCAGCCTGCTTTCATACAGCACTCAGGACCACCAGCCCAGGAGTGACATCATGCTCGGGGGTGACATCACTCACAGTAAGCTGGACCCTCTCATTTCAATAACCAATTAAGAAAATTCACCATAGCTTGCCCACAGGCCAGTCTGGTGGGGGCATTTTCTCAATTGAAGTTCCCTCTTCCAAAATGACTCTAGTTTGTGTCAAACCAGCATAAAACTAGACAGCACAAGTACTTTGGGTTGATTCACCATAGAAAGAATTATGCAACCTAGAAAAAAAAAAACTGAGAAATTATCTCCCCAAATGTAAACACCCACCGGACGGGAGGGGCTTGTGATCGTGATTGTTGAACTTGCAGTTTCCCTCTGTAATCTATGCATTAACAGCAATGCCTGTTGCTCTCTGCCATTCTGCTGAGGTGGGTTTGTAGAGCCCAAACTTCTCATCCTTGGTCTGCCCTGCTCCTCCAGCCCAAATGGTTGTGCCTGAGATGAGCATGTGGCACAGAAACTGCCTTGAACATTCAACACCAATAGGGATGATGGCTCTCTGCTGAGCTCGTCAGAGCTCTTCTTTTTTCTTTCTTTTTTTTTTTTTTTTTTTTTCCCCTGAGACAGGGTTTCTCGGTGTAGCTTTGGAGCCTATCCTGGAACTTGCCCTGTAGACCAGGCTGGCCTTGAACTCACAGAGATCCGCCTGCCTGCCTCTGCCTCCCGAGTGCTGGGATTAAAGGCGTGTGCCACCACTGCCCGACTGATCTCTTCTTTCTTTATTGAATTTGGAAACAGTAGCAGCAGCAGAAGGCAATTTATGTAGGACAAATGTGGACATACCCGAGAGACATGAATACAAAGAAAAGCTGGATCTTCACAACTGGGGGGTCCCAAGAGTGGACTCCTCAAACTTCTTGAACTTCCTCCATTCCTATCCTTCTCCACCTTCTAGATGCAAGAAGTCCAGATCCTCTGGGTGGATTCAAATAAAATTGTTTTCTTTTGTCCCTTTTTAATGTTGCTATTGCTGTGAAGAGACACCATGACCATGGCACCTCTTGTAAAGGAAAACATCTAATTGGGGTGGCTTGCTTACAGTTCAGAGGTTCAGTCCGTTATCATCATGGCAGGGAGCATGGCAGCGTGCAGGCAGACATGGTGCTGGAGAAGTAGCTGAAAGACCTACATCTTGCAGGCAATAAGAAGTCAACTGAGACACTGGGTGGTATCCTGAGCATAGGAAACCTCAAAGCCCACCCACACAGTGACACACTTCCACCAACCAGGCCACACCCACTCCAACAAAGCCACACCTCCTAATAGTGCCGCTTCCCATGAGACTATGGGGGCCAATTACATTCAAACTACCACAGTCCCCATCCCCATGGAGCTGTAGAAGAGCTGTCCCTTTTCTGAGGTTATCTGAGTCGCTGCTATTGTGGATTAGAAGGATGGCAGGAGTCTTTCAACATACTGTCTTCTCTCACATCTGTGCAGCTGTCCTGTCTTGCGGCCCCTCTCTTGTCTAAGGACAAGAATGTGGATCTGTTGAGATTTGAACTCAATCTGTGGTGTTGGGGCACTTGTCTTTTTTAAGTGTCTGTTGGGACTTTTTCACCCACATAAGACTGTGACGATGACGTAGAAAATCATAATAAGCATTTGAAAGAATTATATGTCACACAAAATACACTCTGGAAGCAGACTACCCAGGTTCAAAGCTCAGCCTGGTGTCTTACTTGCAGTGTGGCTTTTAGTAGGTTACTTAATACCTGTGAGTCCAAAGCTAACAACAAAACCTCCTCACCAAGGTGGGAAAGTGAAATAGCTCTGTAAAAATCTTAGCCCAGTGCCTGATACAACATAAGAATTCCATCAGAGGTGGCCATTATGACTGCTCGATTCCAGGAAAGTGTTTTTACATTTTTAAAGGTTCTCTGGAGAGAAATGGATCTGCAGTTAGTGGCTGATACAATCCCTGACAACTGGATTGTTCTTACCCACAGGGTTCTGTTGAGTTAAAATGGCGGTCACAGGAACCATCTGGAACTTCAGCATAAGCAGCAATAAATCATGGCTGGGCCTCTGCCGGGCTGTGTGAGCCCTCCATCTAGGAAGCAAGTCTGCCCCACAGCAATTAAAATACCGTTGTGGGGATAAGAAAAGCCCGCTAATTAACACGTAGCACGTGTGGTCATGAGCACTGAGCAGCCCACCTGTGAGCTTACACTTGTCTCATCCTTTCTGAGATTTGAAGCTCCTGGTGCCGCCTCCTGGGACCTGATGCAGACTCCTGGGGTTCCAGAAGGGAAAAACAAGCCCGCCAGGCTTAGACACTTTCCTTCCAACACCAGCCTCCTTCACTGAGGGAGCTCACACCGTCAGAAGTGACAGTCCCTAACAGCTCCTGGTATAGAAAGGCTGGCTGTGAAAAGGCCGTGACACAGTGGAAACAAAAGTAGGAAAGAGAGGGGTGAGAAACATCAGGAAGGTAAGAGAGAGGGCTTGCAGCAGGGTGTGAGATCGCCAAGTGGACCGCATAAAAGGAAAGAGAATTCTGGGGAAAATAACAAAGTCTCAGCAGGCTCTGGCCAGCTCCTGTGAAATGCCCTCCCCACCCCACCCCCACCCCTGCCCAGGAATACAATCAAGTCATTGTGGCCCTTTACCCTAGTAAACTTCTCAAATTTATGGGTAGTCACAGCTTTCTACATAACCCTGTATCTGATGCATCTAGTTGTAACAGGCTGAATTGTGGGCAAGTTTCTAGGAAGTCTTCCGATAATCCAAGAAGGAAACCACCCTGGAGATAGAGAGATGGTAGTTCAAGATTTAAGTCCAGATACCAGAGGTGGCACCTCCCAGATGTGGCTTTGCTTGACTTGCTCTGCTATGGAAGACACACTTTACTTCTGCTCTCTCATCTGCTAAAAATTATCCTTGACCTGTCCCCTGGTGTGAAGTCTTCTCCTTCAGGAGCATAACAGCTGAGGCTGTCCTCACAGTTGGGGTCGGAGGGATAGAGGCAGGAGGCATCTCCTCCTGGGAACACAGTCATCTGCATAAAAGCTCAAAATGAAATTGCAAAACGCACAGTGGGGCTGGAGAGACGGTTCAGCAGTTAAAAGCACTGGCCACTCTTCCAGGTTCGGTTCCCAGCACCCACGTGGTGACAACCATCTGTGAGTCCAGTCCCAGTGGGCACACCACTTACAAACGTGCAGCCACTCATACACAAAAATATGTAAAGAAGAAGAACTTGTCAAATGCACACATGACATCACTTAAAATTTCAGGCTTCCTGAACAGGAAGGTAAAAGGTTTTTATGTCTGGGCTGCTAGATAACTGAAATATCTAGCATGTGCTAGATACAGTGACATTCTCAGTATTTAAAATGAGTTGAGTTTGGATCAGTTATAAAAGGCTCCACCAGGATAACAGAGGCCACACTGGTAGAATAATCTGTAATAAGATGTCCCATATCTGCTTAATCCAATGTGTAGCAAAATATGACTAATATGATTGAGACACTGTATTTTTTACATTTTACTTAATCTTAGTTTGACTTTACATTTAAATAGACACAGAAAACTAGTGGCTGCTGTTTTTGTAAATTGTAGAATTATTGAAGACCAGGTCAAATTCAAGGTCACCTTATGAGAAGGTCTTTGTGACATTTCAGAATCAACACTTAATGCAAGAAGTCTACTGATCCTGATCTTCTCAACATACCAAGTAAATAAATCTCTACATGATATCCACACATCCTATCACAGTCTGCTGCCTGAGCTTGGATTTCAGCTAAAAGGAGGATTTGACACATATAATTATCAAAAGAAAACTACATGAGACATAGAATTCTAAAACTGAGAGAAACTTTAGAGATTATGCTGGGTACACAAAATTCAGATTGTTTGGGTGTACTGGGAGATATTCAGGGCTATTACAATGCCCAGGAGACGGAATGGTGAGGGATCTGACATGTTAAATGACCTGCCAGACACGGGGCAGTCTCCTATGTGTAGCATTCATTCTGCCTCGCTGCCATAATCCATCCACTGTTAATATTTTCTGTCTTAGCAGTTTCTTCTAAAAACTGGGAAATTTTCCCAGAAGATTAATAGATCCAGTTGCTGGTAAAACTCAGTTTTCTAGGTCATGGCAGGGGAAGCCAGAACCAGCTGGGGCAAAGTGCACTGGATTTTTCTAAGAAATTGGTGATGTTTCTACCCAGCATAGGATATTTACACTCTGAGTAAAAGTCAAAGAAAAAGGCAACCTTCTGGAAGTGTATGATGCCGATAGCCTGGCAAGTTGGCATCTAGGGAGGCTGCTCTCCACTCTCTCTTCCTTAGTGACAGAGTTGAATGCCGTGACAGTGATTGTTTGGCTCAAAGAGTCTCAAGTGTTTACTACTTGTCCCTTTCAGAAAGCTTGTTCCTGTAATCCTAGTACCCAGAGAGTCAGTGGCAGAGGGATCTCAAGTTCAAGATCAGCCTGAGCTACAATGGTGAGACTCTGTTTCAGAAAAACCAAGTGCTGTGGACTTAGCTCAGTGGTAGAGCCATTTATCCAGCATGTGTCAGACCCTGGGTAAAATCCCCAACACCACACACATACACAGTGTTTATAAACTGCACAGCTTCCGAGCTACTGGTATAAGAACCAAGTACTCCGGGGTCACCGCGGAGCTAGTACAAGAGGAGCAGAGGAAAGAGGCCCAGGGAAATAGACAACAGAGGATAAAGAGTTGGGCAATGACATATTAACAAATTAAATTGTGCCTTCCTTGACAAATTCAAAGCCCTAACTCCCCATACCTCAATAAGGCCAATAAAGAGATGATGGAGTTAAAATCAAGTTGTTTGGGCTGAGGATGTAGCTCAGTGGCAGAGTGCTGGCCTAGCACATGCAAGGCCTTGGATTTGGTCTTCAAAGACAGCAGAAAATGAGAGAAAGAAAAAATGAAGTTGTTCACATGCACCTCAATCTAATTAGACTAGTGTCATCTTAAGAAGAGACAAGGACACACCTGGAGACACCAGAGATCCCGTGTACATAGAGACAGCCATGTAAAGATACAGCAGGAAGTGGTCATCTGCAAGCCAAGGACAGACATCTCAGAGGAAAGCAGCACGGCTGACACATTGGCCTGGACTTCCGGCCTCCATACCAGTGAGAAGTACATGTCTGTTGTTTAAGACTCATAGTCTAGAGGATGGAGAGATGGCTCAGGGGTCAAGAGCACTGGCTGCTTTTCCAGAGTGCCAGAGTTCTATTCCCAGCACCCATGTCTAGTGGCTCATGACCTCTGTTCCTTCAGCTCTAGGGAATCTGACACCTGTGTACACACACACACACACACACACACACACACACAGAGAGAGAGAGAGAGAGAGAGAGAGAGAGAGAGAGAGAGAGATTTGTTATGGCCATCCTGAGAAAGTAACATAGGTTCAGAGGACACTTTGGAACGGAGAGATGAGCATGGCCAGGTCCTCAGGTCCTTAAAGTTAAGACACTTGGATTAAGGGGTGAAAATGTATCATTGGGGCTTTAAGAGTGCAGGAGATAGGGAAGAAAAATGAGGAGGAAGAGGGACCGCAAATGCCACAGTATTCCCTGGGTTCCCTGAGCAGAGAGTGAGCTGGGATTTGGCTTCTAGACTGTTCAGTCTGGTGGCAGATGACAGAGGAGAGATGGAAGATCAGCAGGGCAGGGAAGCTTAAATTTTTGAGCAGAAATGAGAACATGAACCACGGTATTCCCCAAGGGAAGCTCTCCGAGGGAAAAGAGTGAGAGGATTTTGTTGGCCAAGAGCATCCTGTTGTTGGGGATGGAGAAAGTGGTACCGCAAAGTTCCGTCTGCAATAAAACCCTATTGCCAGAAGCTTGACTATTGTCTTCGACCTGACTGCACATCCATTCCTTGCCCCCAAATTCTTGAAAATGACATTATAAAAGGCCACAAAAATTACACTGACCTTTTAAGGTGGATTAGAATACTAAATAGCATAATTGGGAAGAATTTCTGAATAGAGGGAAAAATCAGATATTTTATAAGTGAGAGAAAGAGATAAATGAAACGGATATTTAAAGCTAGTTATAACAACAAAAGATAGTCCATCCATACAAGTATTAGGCAGTGTTGAAATGATGGGTTTATGAGTTACCAGGAAAACAGAGATGGATGGCAGCATTTAAAATAAGCTTGGCTTTCATGAAGCTGGTGTAGGAATTTATTACTCTAATATAACTTTTCAACAGATGCCAGAGTTTTAAATAGTAACATTATTACTGCACAAAACAGGAGTGTCTCATCCTACATGGAAATGTTTGTTCTTGGTAAGGTGATGGTCTTGGAAACTGACAGCCTTGAATATGCAGATCTCATTTCTCCGTGAAATGGAGCCAAAAGGAAAATCAGCTTGAGGATACCCTGGCTTGTAGCAGCCTCATCCAAAGGGCTCCCACTGCCATCAAACAGCACAGTTCTTTGTTGTGTGTGCTGCAAATGCCTTGTGGGTTGTCATCAGGGTTGCGGGTTAGAGGAGAAACCCACACACACACACACTGCCAGGTTCCAGTTGGTATGACAAGAGGAAAAGTAACATAGAGAAATATATGCCAACTCTTCATGCTTTTATCCAGGCAGAGTGGAAATCACCATCCCGAGGTCTTCAGAGCCTCCCAGTCATCTTTATATTCATGTGTGTGTGTGTGTGTGTGTGTGTGTGTGTGTGTGTGTGTGTGTGTGTCTGTGTATGCATGAGGGGATATCTCATGAACTTTTGGCAAGGAACCCATCTTAAGTGATCATTTTAATGAAGAGAGAAGGCATGCAGGAATGTCTTTTTTAACCATTCATTTATAATCTCAAAGAAAGTAGTAATAGCCAAAAGAATAAAAATGTAATTGCTGACATTTATTGAACACCAACTGCATGCACGCCAGGCATTATTCTAAGCACTTCACTTGTCCCAGCTAATCTCATCACAACACACTACAGTATTATCACCACTTTATAGGTAAATAATCAGAGGCATATGGAAATTAAGGATTTTATGAAGATTATATACCATATAAGTGGCAAAGTTGAGCATTCAAAGCCAAGCAAAATGCCTCCAGGACATAACTGCTTAATCATTCTGTTTGTATAATTAATAATAATGAATACCACAGTCGACGATATGGTGTTACATAGTGATTTAAAGGAATAAACTAAATCTACAAGTATTAATGTGGCCTAATGTTGTTAATTAGATGCTGGCATCTGCAGTGGTTAATCTTGTCAACTCGATTAGACTGAGAGAGATGCCCAGGCGGTTAACAGAGTGCGAGGTTGGATGTGCTTCCTTAGAAGGCAGGTATAAGAGACAAGCAATGTAAAACAAAGGTAAATGAGAAATGGAACCCCGCCCTGAAAGCGAGAGACCCCATCAAGCAGGCTGGGGACCCAAATGAAACAAAAGCAAAGCAAAGGAGGGAGCCAGGCAGCACATGCGAGCTCCTTTCTTCTTGAATGCGTACACTTGATGTCACCATGGTCTATGGACATCAGGCTCCAGTTTCTTCGGCCCTCAGTACAGACTCACACCATCGGCTCTCCAGAGAGCGCACAGGCAGGCAGGCTTGGACTGGGGCGGCATCATTCCTCTCCCTTGTTCTGAGACATCTACCTTCTTGGGCTCAGCAGCTTATGCTCTTTGCCACTGCTGGTGGGCATCTGGGGCTATTCAGCTTCCAATAACGTAAGCCAGTCTTTTTATAAACTAAAAATAGCTCTGCTAAACGACCCAGTGGTACCACTCCTGGGTACTTAGCCAGAGGACTCCAAGTCAGCATGTTACAGAGACACTTGTACATCAGTGTTTCCTACAGCACTGTTTACAGCACCTAAGACACAGATCCAACCCAGGTATTCTTCAAGAGGGGGCCAAGGAAGAAAAGTGGTGTAGGTAGATGCACAATGGAAATTGTCACTTTGTCATTGTAAATGGCTGCAAGTGGAGATCTTCATATTATGCAAATTAAGTTCATCTTAGCAATGCAAAGGCTGCATGCTTCCTGCATTTGTGGTCCCTATATGATATATCATATCCATGGGGTTGGACAGAGGGCTCAGAGGCTAAGTGCACCGTGGGAGCCCATTTTGAGGTTTCCTAGTGGCTTTACCCAGCAGGTCTGCATAGAGAGGATGATTGGACCACAGGCCTGAGTGCAGGTGTCTGAGATGGTCTGCACTTGGCTGTGCTTTTGCTCCACCCCTTGGCATTTCTATAAATACGCTAGGGCAGAGACAGTCAGGACCCGTTGGAGTAGGTTTCAGGCCCTCTCGAGGCTATCCTTTATTTCCTATCTGTTTATCTCCACACTAAATCCTTCTATCTAATATTTCCTACTACTCTCACTCAAGAACACTCTGGGGAAATGTGGGGGTGGTGGGTGGGCCCCCCACCCCCCGCAGTGCACTTTTTGCTCTTGTAGAGAACCAGGGTTTGGTTCCTAGCCCCTCCATGGTAGCTCCCAACCATCTGTCACTCCAGCTCCAGATGACCTCTTCTCACCTCGCTGGGCACCCAATGTGCACATACAGATGTACAGGCAAAGCACTCACACATACAGATAAACTAACAAATCTAAGTTTTAGAAAACATACATGTATATATGGTCTAAAAATGGGAGTGAAATTGCCTGGAGCAGTGATTCTCAACCTTCCTACTGCTATGAGCCTTTAGTACAGTTCCTCCTATTGTGGTGACCCCCCAACCATAAAGTTATTTCATTGCTTACTTCACAACTGCAATTGGCTGCTGTTATGAATTGTAGTGTAAATATCTGAAATGCAGGGTATCTGATATGTGACTCCTTTCACAAGAGTCAGTTGACCTGCAAAGGGGTCGCGACCCACAGGTTGAGAACCACTGGCCTGGAGGACCCCCCCCCCCCGAGAACTAACAAGAGAAAGGGGGGAGGTGGAGCAAAGGGAAATATGATCAAAGCAAGTTATAGAATCATACAAGAATGTCCATGGAGCAGAGCAACAAATGCCCTTTTAGAGTAATAATATACAGTGTGTGTTCCGTTGACCTGGCTCCTCTAGAGACCCTGACTAACACAACATGCTGAAGGAAAAAAAGGCTCATTTAACGTTACAGTCCCTTAAAATATTGAAAGACAGCACAACAACCAACCACAGCAACCAGAGTTAAGTGCACATTTGACTGGAATAATATTTCAGTAGTAAGGCAATAAGGGGGGGCTATAATGATTTGGTATTTCCTTTACATCGCCAACAACACTTCAATGTTCACACATTTTCAGAAAATGTGCACATTTTTCCGGAGTTATTACGTTATCTTCATATATATATAATAATCAGGAACTAGTTTTTTTTAAACACTTCATTTCCCTAATGAACTATTTAAAATTCCAAGCACCAGCCGGGTGGTGGTGGCTCACGCCTTTAATCCCAGCACTCGGGAGGCAGAGGCAGGCGGATCTCTGTGAGTTTGAGGCCAGCCCGGTCTCCAAAGTGAGTTCCAGGAAAGACGCAAAACTACACAGAGAAACCCTGTCTCGAAAAACAAAAAAACAACAACAAAAAAAAAAATTCCAAGCACCAAATGTATTTGGTGACATATGTAATTTACCTTATTGACCATAAGGTTCTGATTCCCTTAGATCAAAGTGAAGACCAGTTACTGCTGTGACCCCGCAGTAACACCTCCACTTTCTTCTCAAAGTCACCCTGCCTATGCTCTGTTCCACTCCCAACATGGTGACCCCTAGACTATCTCGCACAGAATCTGCCTTCAGTTAAGAGGACCAGTGACTTTTACAAACTATCCAGGCTGCCTGGTAAGTCCCAGAGTGAGTGTCTGATCCATGCTGCCCATTTGTCCCTCATCAGGAATTGGATATCTGAAAACAAAGCGAGTCCATCTCTTCATGGGACTAAAACTATAAATAAAAAATCCAGGTAGATCCTATTAAGGACCACATTTTCTTCTCATGAGAGAATAGCAATCCAGGTGAAATAAGAAGCTAGAAATGAGGCAGAAAAATAAAGGCTGTCTCAGTTGGGTTTCTATTGCTGTGATAAAGCGTCATGACTAAAAGCAAGTTGGGGAGGAAAGGATGCATTTTGTCTTACACTTCCAGGTAATAGTCTGCCACTGAAGGAGGATGGGGCAGGAACCTGGAGGCAGGAACTGAAGCAGAAGACATGGAGGAGCCCTGCTTGCTGGCTTGCTCAGTTCTTTTCTTATACAACTTAAGTGTCAGGGATGGCACTGTCCCTGATGGGCCAGGCCCCCACACGTCTATCATTACTCATTAAAAGGCCCTGCAGGCTTACCCCCTGGCCCGTTGGTGTGGGAAATTTCTCAGTTGAGGTTCCATTTTTCCAAATGACTCTGGCTTGAGTCTAGTCGACCAAATAAATTAACCAGGACAGAGGCAAATGGTCAAAAGACCTACAAGACTTGGGCCCCCTCCCCCACCTCCCCCTCTCTGTCCTTGGGTCTGTGAGAGACCATAGCATCTCTGCTTCATTCACTGTACTTGGCTTTCTACTGCTGTAACCGAAGTCATTGTAATTACTACTAAGATTCTCTACGCGCTGCTGTGCTACTGAAAGATTTCAAAAGGGAACATATGCACAGTCATGGATCTGGTGAGTCATCAAGGAAAACGGAATGATCTAAATGGAACAGAAGGCAAGAGGGATCCCATGATGGATCATCACCCACACAGTGCAACCTCAAGGAAAAGGGGTGATTCCAGGTTTTCTCTCCGCAAGGAAAAAAAAAAGCATAAGGAAACAAGAACCAGGCTGAAGAGAGAGATGCCTCAGTGGGTAAAAGCATTGGCTGTGCAAGCATGAGGACCCAAATTTGGATCCCACAGCTAAGTAGGAAGCTCGGTGTGGATAAATGCATGCCAATAACCCTAGTGCTGTGGCGGGTAGAGATAGAACGATCCATGAGAGACTGTCTCAGAGAAATACGGAGGAGAACAACAGAGCAGGACCCTTGATCTCTTTCTCTGACCTCTCGGAGCACACACAGGCATGCATACCTGCACACACATGAACATACACCAAATATACACGACAGAGAGAGGCAGAGACAGGCAGGGGAGGAACCCATGTGGCACCAAGATATTACTCAAAAACTAGCACTAGTAGAGAAGCAACCATTTGGAACAAAGTATCAAGTGAGTACAACACAATTTGAACATCCCTAGTGAATGGAAAATTTTGAAGGAGCCCTCTCCTCTGATGCTTCTTGTAGCCTGTCCATACAACTGAGATTACAATGAGATTTCATCTTTGGGGCAGGTAACTTCCTCCTCAAGAACTGTTTGTGAAAATGGTCACCAGGGTTCCCCCTCCACAATTGTGAATCTCCAGAGTCTGTAAGGGCCAAGCTTTACCTCTGAAGTTCTTCTAGCCCTCTTCCCTCTTTCTACATGTATGGGGGTACACAGGTGTGCATGTGCAGAGGTCAAAGGTTGATCTTTTATACTGGGGCCGGATCTCATTGGTTCAGGAGCTCACTGAATCAGCTAGTCTAGATCTCCAGAACGCTCCAGGATCCCCTGTCTCTACCTCTCTTGAAGTGAGGTTATAGGTGGGCCACCACAGCCACATGGCATTTTCTGGGTTCTGGGAATCCAAACTCTGGTCCTCACACAGCATAGCATGCACCTAACCAGCAAGTCACGTCCCAGCCCCAACTTCTCCCTTCAAGTTCCTAAAATTATACACTCACAGAAGCCATGCTGACAGTGTATGGAACGGCTAATTAGACAAGGCTCTAGTTCTGAACAAAAAGAAGTTATATTACATCATTATCGACTTAACCAGTCAGTCCTTAATTCTTTATATTGATGGGAATAAAGTATAAGTTATCTCAAGCAGCAATAATTCCAACTTTTCCATTTGAACCAGATTATCAGCTTTGTAACAGTTCTAACATCCTTCCCCAAATATTCTGCCATAGGTATCGAGTCGGAAAGAACTTGAACTAAGAATAGAAAGGGAACGTTGGGTTTGAACCAGCAGTCACTGTGAGAGGGTGTATGGTACCATCAGATACAAATGATGTTTGGCTCATCCACTCTCTTTTTCTGTAGACAGTCAAAAAATTACTGCGGCCATTTTTCTCACACCTTCGTGTGCTCCGGCAGAGCTATTCACACACCTACAACAAACCCAGGAATGTTCGCTCGCCTCTTTCTTTGACTCTGTTGCTACAGTGTAACAAGAGAAGCAAGACTCAAGAAAAAATGCCAGCCCCTATTTTGTGAAGAATTCTGCACTAGCCTTGCTTCTACACCAAAGGAGAATGTAAGGCAAAAACATTTCTTTGCATTTTGGGAGACTACAGTTCCTCTGCTTGACCTACCAGGATACTCCAAGGAGCCTCAGGAGCTGCATCTTACAAGTGTCTGCCCTAGAGATAAACTAGGGTAGTGGTATCCACATTCTTCCCTCTCCCGTTGATCAAGGGTGGCTCACATCAGAAAAGAAGTTCCAGAAATTGAATATTTTAAATCTGGAGCTGAACCCCAGGCTATGATATCAGAAAAATCATATGGCAGGAAGCTTGGGGTGCATGGCTATAGCAAGAGCCCATAGCAAGACTCACTCTAACTCAACCTGCTTGAGGCAGATTAAAGTCTACAGGAACTGGCAATCACAAAGGTAGCTTGAGGAAGAAGTAATCCTGAATAACCTTTGCGGGAATGCACAAAAGCTGGCCAATGTGAATAAAGGGATTTCTTTCAGTAAAGTTTCTGGGAATGCAGCTTTTATTAAAAGTCTTACGTCTGCTCACAAGCATGTTCCCAATGTCCCTGTGTTAGCTAAAGAGGGGTGCAGCATTTCCTTGACTGCCCCTGCAGCAGCTCTCATCTAGCATGCTCTTCTAGCATCTGAAAGTAAGGAAGGCAGATGGCATTTTCCTAAACTGTATTTGATTGTTTGGTGGGGAGTTCAAAGACAGAATACCTTGAGTTCAAGAAATATGAGATCACAAACGGCTAAAAATACTCAACATCAAACCAAAAAAAAGAATTAAGATGCTCTTGAGTAATGACTATTTTTATAAAGGGCAGCTAAGAGCCTCCATGCCAAACTGTCTTCAAGACTTAAAAGCAACAAAACTCCCTGAAGACTGGCTTTAAATGATCTGTGGACATCATATTGCCTGGAGAGATGGCCCAATGGTTAAAAGCACTGACTGCTCTTTCAGAGGACCCATGCTTGGTTCCCAGAACCCTCAGGGCGACTCACAGTAATCTGTAACTCCAGTTCCAGGGGATCTAATACCCTCTCTAATCTCTGTGAGTACTGCATGCACATGGTTAGCAGATTTATATGCAGGCAAAACACACCCATACACATAAAATAAAAAATAAATAAATTTTTTCTTTGGCTAAAGAAAATATTTAGCATTTGTTCATTTGAAAGGAAGCTCTATAGTAGTTGTCTTAGTTAGGGTTTCTATTATTGTGAAGAAACACCATGACTACTGAAACTCTTGGAAAGCATTAAATGGGGTGGCTTTCAATTTCACATGTTTAGTCCATTATTATTACAGTGGCATGCAGGCAGACATGGTGCTGGAGAAGGAGCTAAAAGTCCTACATCTTGATCCACAGGTGATAGGAAGTGAACTGTCTCACTGGGTGTAGTTTGAGCATAGAAGACCTCAAAGACCATCCCCACAGTGACACACTTCCTCCTACAAGGCCACACCTACTCCCATAAAGCCATACCTCCTAATAGTGCCACTCCCTATTAGCTTATGGGGGCCAATCACATTCAAACTATCACAGCAGTGCTGGAAAAAAATCATGACAAATGCTGGTAAGGATGTGGGGGAAAGGAAATTCTTATATATTGTTGGTGGGAGTATAAATTTGTATAGTCACCATGGGTGTGTGTGTGTGTGTGTGTGTGTGTGTGTGTGTGTGTGTGTGTGTGTGTGGTTTTTATTATTATTATTATTATTCTATCAGCTCTGGTCCTCTAGAGAACTCTAACTAAAACATCCACTTTTCCTTGACCACAAAATACTTCCCACTCTTTACCAAGTCAGCCTGGACCCCACAGTCTTCTCATAGAGCCTTCCATTCCCTTGGATGCCTGCATTAGCAGAGTCAAATCTCAACATTTGTAGAACTTGATGCTCCAGTATTCTAAGGACCCAATATTTCAAGACTGATTAAAATAAAGTCAGTAGATCAACCTGTGTGATACTTTGAAAACTAAAAGCATCTGGTTCATGTAAACTCCATGGAAAGTTGATATCAACAGGAAATTTTTGCCAGTTATATGTCTGATAGAGGATTAATAACTAAAAGAAAGAAAGAACCAAAAAAACTAAACATCAAAAAAATAAACATTCAAATTAAAAAATGAGCCATGCTAATGACTAATAAATATTTAAATGTGTTCAACATCATACCAAGTATGATGGCACATGCCTTTAATCCCAGCATTTGGAAAGCAAAGGCAGATAAATAAATGTCTGTGAGTTCAATATCAGCCTAGTCTACATAGCTATCTCTAGGCCAGCCAGGGATACACAGTGAGATCCTGTCTCAATAAAATAAAATAAAAGTGTTTAAGATCTTTAGCCATCATGAAAACACAAACTAAAATGATTTTACTATCCTGTCTCATGCCAAAAAGTCATGACAAATGCTAAGTATGTGAGGAAAGGAAAACCCTTCTACATTGTTGCTGGGAGTATAAACTGTTACAGTCACTATTTAAATCAGTATGGTTTCTCAAAAAGTTAAAAACTGGATCTGCCCTATGATGCAACCATTCCTTGGAAAAGGACTGTAATAGAGAGACTTACATATCTGTATTTATTTCTACTCTATTCACAAGAACTAGGAAGTAGAACCAACTTAGATGTTCCAAATGAGAGGATAATGAAAATATGGTACACTTACACAATAGTATTCTATTCAGGACTTAAAAGTCAATTTGCAAATAATAATAATAATAATGATGCATGCTGTGGGATGGTCTGTATGTCAAGTGTGTTGCTGATTGGTCAATAAATAAATCACTGATTGGCCAGTGGCCAGGCAGGAAGTGTAGGTGGGACAAGGAGGAGAATAAAGCTGGGAAGTGGAAGGCTGAGTCAGAGAGACACTGCCAGCCGCCCTGATGACAAACAGCATGTGAAGATGCCGGTAAGCCACGAACCACGTGGCAAGGTATAGATTAATGGAAATGGATTAATTTAAGCTGTAAGAACAGTTAGCAAGAAGCCTGCCACGGCCATACAGTTTGTAAGCAATATAAGTATCTGTGTTTACTTGGTTGGGTCTGAGCAGCTGTGGGACTGGCAGGTGAGAGAGATTTGTCCTGACTGTGGGCCAGGCAGGAAAACTCTAGCTACAAATGCAACTAGAAAATATACTGATGAGGTAACCTGGGCCTAGAAAATAAAAGTGCCTTAGATCCTCACCCACGTGCAAATCTTAGACTCACATCTTCAGATAGCTGTGTTTAAGTTGAAGTGAGTATCAGAAGAAGCCACATGTCAAGAGAGGCATCATGAGAGTTGGGAGGCAGGGAAGAGATCTAAGGAGGGGTATGTACAGACAGTAAAGCACATGAAATGGGAAAGTAGGGAGGAATACTAGGGAAAGAAAGGCTGACAGAGGACAAGGTCAGAGAAGAAAAGCAAGGTGGTATTGAGGGGACTGGTAACCATAAAAAAGGCATATAGAACCCTGCTGCTTTAAAAGCTAACAAACTGCATTTTTGAATGAATGTCCTCATACCTGTTTCACCTTACAATGTGGTTGGCACTTCTGTCCCTGAAATGTGGCACCAATATCCCTATCACTGATCTTGGACAAGCTTAAGAATGCCCCTATCATTATAGTATGTCAGAAGTGATACTGTGTGACTTCTGATTTAGATCACAACAGAGGATGCAGCATTTACCTGGCTCTCTGTTTAAATACAGTCACTCTTGAATATCAACTACTCTATTATAAGTCAGACCCCACTCCTGGTACTAATTTTGGTATTAGTGTTTCAAGGCAACTTGGGAAAGGAAGGATTTCTTTTATCTTATAACTCTCAAGTCACACTCCATCACTGAGGGAAATAAGAACAGGAAAGTTGAGGTAGGAACTGAAGCAGAAGCCACAGAAGTCCCTAGCCGGTGTCAAGTTGACATAACACATAACATTCAGCACAAGAGGTTATTTGACATGTAGAAACTCAATTGTCTAATAGTCTACAGTTCCAATATTCCAAGGCTGATTAAAATAAAGCCAATCAATGAAATTCAACCTCAGCATGATACTTTTAAAACTGCAAAGCTCTGGTCTGTGAAAACCCCATTAAATTTTGGGATCAATATTAATACTTTATGAGCCAGGAGCTTTTTGGAGAAAAAGAATCCTTCTTTCTATTTTGTGTCACCTTACTTGGGAGGCCTGACAGGGAGCCTTGTACTTTCTCTGAGGGGCGGGTACACAGGCAAAGCCAACAATACAGACACATGCAAAGGCCCTATGGAGAGAAACTGTACTGGTGTCTGCTGGGTGTGTAGGTGAGCTAGCTAGCAAGTGAGCCTCCAGAAGATTCCAGCTGTCAGACTTCCTGTCTCCTCTCCTGATGTCGGTGACACTATGGAGTGAGATCAGCCACCCCTGCTGTGTCTAATCCAAATTCATTATCAACAGGATTTGTCTGTTTTATTTCACTCAAGTTTAGAGTTGTTTATACACCCGCAATGACTGGGGGGGGGGGGGAAGCATTTGCAGGTACATTATCTTCAGTTTCATCTTTCTGTTATTCACAGAGTGACTTTTTCAAACAAGCCAGAGATCATATGATTGGATCTAGGTCAGTGGGGGGATGATTTCTGTCTACACACAATTCAACAACAAATGTTATTTCTCTGGCTGGAAGATGAAGGTGGTTCCCAAGGTCATGGATTAAAGCATAGTAGTTGGCATGCCTCTTATCTTTTCCTTCTCACATGAGGACAGAATTCTTTTGAAGGTTCCTCTCACTGATAAGATCCAAGAGCCTACAAATGAAGTCTTTGTTTTTATGTCCCCCTCCATGCCTTCCCTCAACTCCTAAAGAGTTGAAAGGAATAGAGACCAGTTGTAACTTCGGTGCCTGATGATCTATGAGGCCTCCAGAGCAAGTGGTATGCACTGCTGGTTTTCATCCTAGAGATAAGATAAGAAACTCCTTAGCAAGATGTGTGTAGGTGAAGAACAGGCTGGAAAGGGCACGAAATATTCACCCGTAAGAACAGAACAAAGGCTTTCCAACAACCTTCCAGTAAGCAACAGCAATTTGTACCTTAAGCCATATTTCATCAGCTGTGAAGGTCTCCTTGCTCTTCTTCTCTGCCGACACGTCTCTGCCATCCTTGAAGCATGCTCCTTTAGTCTCTGCTTTTAATAGCCCCTCATCTCTGAAAACTCTTGTCCCTAAACCTCACATATCTGTCCATCTATCCAGCATCTCTACTCATCTCAACCCACTTCATCCAAAACATTGACTCCTGGTGTTCTTTCCCTAGCCTGCCCTCTCTGCCACCTCTATCTTAGTCAATGGGGATCCTGTTCGACTGGTTCAAGAGAAAACCACTGACACAAACAACAGCGCATCTGTCAGCAAGTCTTGTGGGTCATATGCAAAATCCAGCCACTTCTCATGACCCCCACCATGACTGGGCTCACCTAGACTGAGCCTCTTGCCTAGATTATTGTGTCAGCCTACAAACTGGTCTCCATGCTTCCATGAGGCCTTTTCAGAAGCCAGAATGAGCCCTTAGAATAACAAGTCCAATCATATACTTTCTCCACTCAGAATCCTCCAGAAGCTTTGGACGTCATTCACAATAAAATCCAAACCCCTTAGGTTGGTACAGAATTCATGATTGGTTCACTATGGCTCCTATCTATCCCTCTCTTCTGGCTCAGCCTGCTCCAAGCTCACTGGCTTCCCAACTGTTCCTGGAAAATACCCAAGCGCCCTACTGCCCCACTGCTTCTGAACTCCTGCTCGCTCTGGCTAGAGCCTTTCTGTCCCAGCTTGTCCCAGGTCTGTGTAGTTCATTCCTCTCCTCCTTCATTTATGAGTTCTATAAGTTGAGAAAGACAAATACCATGTTCTAGAAACCTATGTTTCTCTTCTCTGTTTTATTTTTCTCCAAAGTACTTGCTGACCAGAATATTAAATAAGTAAATGAACTTGCTGTCCATCTTCCTGAGTCAGAATGTGCGTTCCATCAGGGTAGAGATGAGATGTGTCCCCTGTCTCCTCTCTCTCTCTCTCTCTCTCTCTCTCTCTCTCTCTCTCTCTCTCTCTCTCTCCCATTTTACATACTGCTGACTTTCCAGTGCCCAGAATACTTTCTGCCTTATGGGAGTCCCATAAGTGGCTAGAACAGCACAGCCTGTTCACAAATGAATCAATAAAGAAAGGACTCAGGCTGCAGCCGAGCACCACCTGGACAGGAGACAGAAGGCATATGGCCCGCTTCAGTGAAGGCACACATCTGTTCAACTTAGGTCTCAAGTTGCTCTGAAAACTCTCCTGGGTGCAGAGCAGTCACAAGACTAGAGGGTCCCAGACTCCCCCTTGTCTGGGGACATAGTATTACCCCACTAGAAGTGAACTCTTTAGTGCCATGGGTCTGATCTTTAAAAGTCCACATTATGTTTCTGTTTCCTGAACTGTAAAAGATAATGGAAGCTATTTTTCATAGGAGATGCAGTAAAATTTCAGTGGGTGCGCTCTCTCTCTCTCTCTCTCTCTCTCTCTCTCTCTCTCTCTCTCTCTCACACACACACACACACACACACACACATGACTGTATAAGAGAATAATTTTGACTCAGCCTACTTAGCAACTGGCATCCATATACACTGATTATAATGAATAGATGTGTTAACATATGGCCACACAATTGGCCCAAATGACTTGTTAGTTCCTGCTGTAAAACACACTCATGTAAAAGAAGGAGGAATGGACAATATTCTAGCACTCCGCAAATGATGGTTATTTTACATTATCCTAGCAAAAATGTTGCAAGGTGATCTTGCAACAGTCTTTTTAAAGTGGTAATTGAAGCTCAGAGAGTGTAACTAACCTGTCAAAACCCATGTGGTCACGCAGTCAGAAATTATGAAGCTATTTCCAAAAGACCAAATCATTCTCTTTAGATTTTTTTAAATTAGCCTCTATACCAATATTTTTTCCAATGTTTTAATGTTTAATTAAAATTCATAGGAAATGAGGAATGCCTGATACAAAAGGATATATGCTGTTTGACTGCATTGCTATAAAATCCAAGACAAGCTGTAGTGATCTGTCCTCATGTGTGGAGGAATAAGGGCGGGCTGAGGAAGGCTGGCGTGAACCTCCTAAGGAGACACAAATCTCCTATTGCTTGATAGTGGGTTATACGATATATGTGTTTGTCAAAACTCATCAAAGCATATACTAAAAATATGTGCATTTCACCGTACATAAATTACATTTCCATTTTTAAAGTTTAAAGCCATAGAGGAGAAAAATGAATTAGTCTTGAATCTCAAGTGAAAAATCTTAGCACTGTTTTGGGAGCTTTTCTTAACCCTTAGAGAGAGCCAAGGGCCAAACTCTTCTTTTCTGGGAAGAAGCTGAAAGATGCCATGTTAGGTGACTTTTGGTCAACACAGTCATGTGATGAGCCATCCCACCTCAGCCATCACTGAAAAGGACTATCATGATGAGGTGAAGCTGGGAGACAGTATTTGGACTCATTATTCTCTTGATTTTAACCTCTGGATGGTGTGGGGAAGGAGACAGTGTCAATGATAGTCATGGCAGACTGTGTTCCCAAAGGGGATTTAGTAAAAAATCACAAGGGCTGATCCTAATCTGTGAAGCAGCCCAGGATAACAAATAAAGATGACAGCTTTTTTCACATGCCACAATATATTTTATTTCTGTTTATTCCTGTTTCCTGCTATTTAGCACTTTTTAAAATGAATCTCATCTTTCCATATTCCTATGAGGCAAACACATAGCTTCCAGTTGAAATGGAGAACAAACTTTCATTGGCTAGCCACCATAATCTATGTTAAGTCATTTCAAATGAACCTCACTCAAAATCTTGTGCAAGCTTTAGCCGCACCGAACTATGTGGCCTATTTTTGGTGCACACAAGCTCTGATTTAAGGTAGGAAAAGAGGTAGGAGCAAAAAATGTCACAGAACTGCCGGGCGGTGGTGGCGCACGCCTTTAATCCCAGCACTCGGGAGGCAGAGCCAGGCGGATCTCTGTGAGTTCGAGGCCAGCCTGGTCTCCAAAGCGAGTTCCAGGAAAGGCGCAAAGCTACACAGAGAAACCCTGTCTCGAAAAACCAAAAAAAAAAAAAAAAAAAAAAAAAAAAAAAAAAAAAATGTCACAGAACAGTTAGGAGTCTTACAGTGCATCATTTCCCAATTGTCCCTTTCTCGAATGATTGAGTTCTCTACCTCTTCCATATTGAGGCAATCTAAATTCACACAACCACGCAAAGGCATACAAAAATAACTCATATGGATCAGGGAACGATACTAGCCACCATAAAGAAACAATAGAAATAAATAACAGACTCTTGCTTACCATGCCAGCCTCCAACTATAACAGATAAATAGTCCCTTGATGTTTTCTTCAGATGGCACATTAAACAAAAGGCCTTAAGGAAAAAAGCATTTATTTGGTTGAGAGAAATATCTAAGTTGTATGATGTGAATGACAACCTCTTAATCTGTGGACTGCAATGACCAAATTGGGGGTCACATAGCTGAACTTGGGAGTTGCCACATAGTTGGTACACAATGACCAAAGAGTTGATTCAAAATCTAATAGGCAACCAATCTGTACCACTCAGAACCATGTTACACCTAGGTGGCTCTGCAGCCTTAGTCCTAAACATACAACAAACATGCAATACCAACAATGCCTGAAACACCTTGGCTCAGACACAACTCTACTGTAGAGTTTCACTATACATACAATAGGGCAGCCACTAGCCATATAAGCTGGCAGAGCACTTGAAATGTGGCTAACATGACTGAAGAACTAAATTTTGAATTTCATTTCATTTTAATTCATTTTCATATAATTTAGTTTCAGGTTGACTAGCTTCATGTGATTGATGGCTATTGCATTGGATAGTATGGCACAAGAATGTTAGCAGAGAAATTAACAGCTGACACTAACCTTATGTTCAGAGGAAACTTAGGGTCTCCATCATTTCCCTCATGGACTTTGGAACATCTATGTGGCTTGACATGGCTATTTGTTGGAGACACCTGCTATTCCCAGGGGAGAGACTTCAGCCATGTCTGATGAGCACTTCCCCCACAGTCATGAAATGGGTTGTGACATGTGGAAACATTCTCTTTCCTCCTCTTGACCCGAGACTCCAGAGCATGCCCTTCCACATAGTTGATACAGCCTTTTGCCTGTCTTCAATTCTAAACCACAGAAATAACAAGGTCTCCCGGTGGGATTCTTGAGAAGAAATGAAAATAGGTGTGACAGCCTGCCTCACTTTGGCAAGAGTGCATTGATCTCCCTAGCAGCTTCCTCTTGTGTGGTCCATCTCTCCACATGCTGCAACAACAGAGCACCACAGCCCTCCTAGGCTCTGCCTTCCCAGTCTCTCCTGAATGAAAGGAGTCCTGGGCGGGATCCACCTTTGCAACCCACGTGTGAAAGTCCCTGCAAGTGAGCAGAGCACTAAGCTTTGATTAAGAACAAGGTCACAGAATCAGCTAGAGAAGGAATCAGATGCCGTTCAATTGACTAGTCATCCTGCCTGGAGCAGTTATAATAACAAATGAGTAATATCCTGAGGCACCTTGGTAGAAAATTATGCTGTAGCCATTTAGTAATGTCTTCATAAGTTCCTAGATAAAGATCTGAGTGAGCAGCTTCTGGGCAGCATCCACGCCTTCCCTACAGGCTGTGACGCAAGCAAAGATGCACAAAGGAGTGGAACACTGCGAACACACTGGCTACTAAACAGCCTAAGGAAGCGCTGTGGGTGCAGTAGCAATGGAGAGAGAATGGAGATGAGTTATAACTGGAAATGCTGTGGATGGCAGCTCAGAAAGGATGAGGGAAAAGTAAATAAGGAGAGAGAAGGCGTGACCAAGATAAATGACACAGCGATGGGACCCTGAGATGGCTCTGGCTGCCAAGTCTGAGGACCTGAGTTCTATCCCTAAGACCCACGAGATGGAAAGAGAGAACTAACTCCCACAAGTTGTCCTCTGACCTAGACAGACAGATGGACAGACAGACAGAGACACATACACACAAATAGGTAAATAAAGGTAGTCTTTACAATTAAAATAAAAAGACGCCATCATGTCACCTCCCATTCTAGGAAGGGGTTCAGCAAGATCAAGGTGAAAAGGAAAACCTCATGCAGGAACTTCCCATCCGCAAGTTCTGCCTCAATATCTGTGTTGGGGAGAGCGGAGACAGACTGACCCGGGCAGCCAAGGTGTTGGAGCAGCTCACAGGCCAGACACCTGTATTTTCCAAAGCTAGATACACCGTCAGGTCCTTTGGCATCCGGAGAAATGAGAAGATTGCTGTTCACTGCACTGTCCGGGGAGCCAAGAGAAGAGATTCTGGAGAAAAGCCTGAAGGTGCGGAAGTATGAGTTACAGAAAAATAACTTCTCAGATACCAGAAACTTTGGCTTTGGGATTCAAGAACACATTGATCTGGGCATCACCCAAGCATTGGGATCTACGCCCTGGACTTCTATGTGTGCTGGGTAGGCCAGGTTTCAGCACCACAGACAAGAAGCGCAGGACATTGGGGCCAAACACAGTCAGCAAAGAGGAAGCCATGCGCTGGTTCCAGCAGAAGTGTAATGGGATCATCCTTCTTGGCAAATAAATTTTATCCAAAAGGCCAATAAAATTTTCTCAGAAATGCAAAAAAGGAAATAATAATAAAATAAGAAAGACTCGGTAAGGAGCTACAGGGCATAAGGAGAGGCTGCATGACAGCCAGAAAGAGGATCTAATAGTTACTTACCTCACAGCTGTGACCAAGTCCCCAACAAGAAGCAACTTAAGGGAAGAAATGTTTGTTTTGTGGCTCGTAATTCAAGGGCTCATTTCATCATAGTGGGGAGGACACAGTGTCAGGACTTAAAGCAGCTGGTGGCATCATGACAGTCAAGAGGCGGAGATGGATACGTCTGACAGTTACCTTTTTATACAGTAAAGGACCCTGATCCATGGAATGGGATGCCCCAGTTGAGGGTAATCTTTCCATCTCAATTAAACTAATATGGAAAACCCCCTTGCTGGCACGCTTTATCTCTAAGGTGAGCCCTGGAATTCATTTAATAGTGAAGCAAATGTTTTTCAGCAAAGTTATAGTTAAACTTCACTGGTAACTTGCCTGGGTTTGGAATCTCTCTCAGGGATACACCTTTGGGTATGTCTGAGAGGTTGTTTCCTTAAAGATTTACCTAAGGAGGGAAGGAAGGAAGACCCACTCTGAATGTAGGAGATACAAATATATCCTACATTATGTTTATATAAGAGAGAATAAACATATTTAGTCTAGCTCCCTAAAAAAACAGATAAGTGTATGAGAATGGGATGCCTGGAACAGTGGCAGCCACTTTATAAAAAAAAATAAGATAACAAATAGAGTTTATTTAAAACACACACACACACACACACGAAAATGAGGAAAAAATGGGTCTTTGATCAAGGGGAGGTGAGACAATTGGAGAATTACTGTGGGGATGTAAAGAAATACAGCCCATATTTAGTTTCAGGCAGCCAGTATAGACTGTTTTAAGAACACGGAGACACGGGGACTGGATTGAACTTGAGCACATTTGAGATAGAGGAGGATGTTCTAAATTCTTCTCACTCATCTTTAACAAATCACATGGTACGTCTGGAAGGTGACAGCGCACACTGTTACTTGATGCCCAGTAAGGAGAGAAAGAACATAGGGTACCCAGGAGTCCCACGCTTTCCACAGCTGACCCTGGGACTGCTGGGAGACAGCTAGGAGAGCTGCTCCCAAGCCAAGGGCACCCAACTCTGAAGGAAGAAGGGCTGCTTACTCCTTGTTTGGGGCAGAAGGAGACCATCTCATACCACCCACAGATGCCCTCACCAGAGAGGCTGGTGACTGATCACATGACAGATACTTAAGATGAAATAGATCCAGAAACACAAGATGGGAGCCGGGTAAGAGTCCAGAGGGAACCACTGATGAAGAAGCATGCATCAAACTCTAAGGTTACCTTAAGCATCCCCGAGAGTTATTGGACCATAGAGAGGCAATCAAGCACATTCTAGAGCAACCAACGTGAATAGCATGGGCTCTTGATTCTCACTTATGACAGGGAAGAGTGATAGGGCTTTCCAAAACAGCTACGGATCTAATGGGTGGTTTGCGTTCCACCCCTGAAAATCACTGCTAGGGAAATAATAGAGGGCCCAGCATATCTGAGCCTATTTCAGCCAGGCAGTATGGAAAGGGGCCAAAGATATTAGAGAGAAAGTGACTTAGGATTTGAAAACAGCAGAAAAAAAATCAATAAGACAGAAATGGCTTAGTGGAAATAGGAGCCCTGAAGTATGGTTTAGAAAGCGAGGACTCTTGCCTCTTTCAAGACCAAATGTGTCACCCTGTGAAGATAAGTTTTCTGCGTCCGGGTCTTCTCAAGTTTTTAATAAGGGAATAGGTTTAAGTTATCTATGCAGAATGGGGCAAAATGGAATTTGATGTCTTTCTAAGAGAAGAAAGGAAAGAAAACATGGTACATTGAGCCCACTCAAATCTGCAGAGATCAAGATAGTCTGGGGGAGATAACAAGGCCAGGAGACAACCTTTCACCTCAAAACCAGGTCAGAGGTGAACCTGAGCAGAGCCCCAGTCAGGAAATGGCTTTGAGACCCTTGGCTAGGACTCATGGGTCCACTAAGCTGCACTTGAGTGGAACCATTGTTTTTAATCTGTCAGGGTAGCCTACCTGAGGCAATTAGACGGTTGTTCATGTCTCCCCAGGGCAAGTCATACAATAGTCATCAAAACAGAGACATTGACATTTTAAATGTTAACGTTAGTTGATACAAATTTAAGCTTACACAGTTATTATTTTTAAGACACAAATACTCCCAACCAGGAAATCCTAGTTCCCAACCCTCACGAAGAAGTTTTATACAAACATGCAAGATAGGAACTAATCCTGCTCACAGTTCTGCTGGGCATCAACATAGACGTTTTAGAATGATGTAAGGGACCCCTCTTAGCCCAGATGGGCTCAGTCCAGGGGCCTCAGGGGCCGGACAATCAGTGGTCACCTGAAACATGCTCTGAGCTAATGTCTTCCAAGTCAGTTGTCTGGCTTATGTAAGGAACGTGGAGCATGAACATGGGCATGTCAAAGCAAAGGCACATTTATTACGGAAAATTAAGAAAAACTGAGAAAGTCCCCAAAGGGTGGGACAGGTCCTAAGGGAGAGCTACCACTGGACAGTTCAATGAAGAAGTAATTTCTGTTGAGACCTGTTCATTTTCTGGGTGCACGTCAGGCCAAGCCAATGGGGGGGGGGGGTTTGACACTGTGCATGGCCCTCTGGCCCAACAGGGGAGATGATTCTGCACTGTTTGCCCAATTCGGGGGCAGTGCTGTGCACTGAAGCTCCACCCTGTCCATTTTTTCACTCGTTTTGTTTGCTGCTGGCCTTGGCACATGTTGCTGGCTCCCAACCTTGTCTTGTTTTGCTGGCTATTAATAAAACTATATTCTCTTTGTTCCCTAGTGACGTGATTGACTTGTTACCATGGGCTCTTGTCCTTACTGCCTATAGGGAGCTAATTCCTGCCTCAGCAGGACTCACAAGGCATGTCATAACTAACAGAGTGCAGCCTCTCTAACTCCACCATGTTCCCCACTTCCATCCCACCACAATGGACTCCAAACCATCCTCAAGGGCAGGTCTTCACATGTGCATAGGCTTTTCTGACTCCCAGGCAAGGTGACTGACCTTGTTCCGCTTCCATTGCTGTGATAAAATACCATGACCAAGAGCAGCTTGGTGGAGGAAGGGCTTTCTTTGGCTTACCATTCTAGGTCACCATACATTATTGTAGAGAAGTCAAGGCAGGAACTTAGAGCATCATGTCCACAGTCAAGACCAGAGAAAGACAAAGGTACCCATGCTATCTGCTTTCTTTCATCTAGCTCTCTCCTATCTTAAATAATGCAGGAACCCTGACTAGGGAATGGTGACACCCACAATCGACTGGGTCTTCCTACATCAATTAACAGTCAACACAATCCCCCATAGACATGTCCACAGGCCAACCTATCTAGACTCTCTACCCAGGTGATCCTAGGCTTTAGCAAGTTGACATTTACAACTAACCATCAAAGTGTCCATCTAACCTATCTTGACATACTATACCTTTAAGAATTGAGGGGATGCTGTTAATTATATAGAAAGTCCTGGATTATTCTAGAGCATCAGAGATACCCTGGTAACAGATCTTTCCCCCAGCTAAGTTGATTTTCTTACAGACTGAGGGCAAATGTCATCCTTTATATAAGACCCATCCTTTCATGGAGACCTAGACCTAGACTTCAAAAGAAGATGAACAAGAAGAGAGTAGGCAAACTTGATGGATGTGGAGGCAAACCTGGAATTCCAACACCCAGAATGTGGAGGCCAGAGGATTGCAAGTTTAAGGCTAACTTGGGACTATATAGCAAGTTTTAGGCTAGCCTGGGCTATGTGGCCAAACTTCCTCAAAAAAACTCAATGAGTTAATGAATGAGAAATTATAACTGATAAAGTTCTGAAGGAAACTTTAAAACTGAATCAAGCAATAGAGTGTCTGGCAACAGTGGCCAGGAAAACCTGCTTGAGGGGAGGTCATTTGGCCGAGTGTACTCAGCTGTGCCAAGACCTGAAGACAGAGTGGTCCTCCCAGATGATTGGTCTGGGCAGAGCCCACAGGGCCTGAGCTGTGGTCGATAGAAGAGACCCTGTGAACTAGGGAATCGGCTGGAGATTCTGATGGGTCACAGTCAGGGGAAGGAGACTCTGGGAGAAGATGAGTGAAGATGCATCCTAGAACAGAAGGAGGGAGTGGAGACTATGGGAATGACACTCTGGGGTAGACGGGTGGAACTGGAGGGCCTGACCCACAGGCTCATCTGTCAGCAAACAAATCTCCCTACAACTGCAGGATTGTAAAGAGAATCAGCAAGGCGACCTGGAATTCAAGAAATGTCACCTGATACAGAAAGAATCGGATGGAATTTGCTTTTAATTCACTGAGATTAATTTTTAGGAAATTTTTGGTTTTATTTATATGCACGTGTTATGTTCCTGCATGTGGAGGCCAACGGCTAGCCTCAGGTGTCATTCCTTGGATGCTATCCACCATGTCTTTCGAGACAGGGTTTCTTACTGGCATCGAGTTCACTGGCCAGTGAGTCCCAGGAATCCTCCTGTCTCCACCTCCCTAGCCCTGAGATGGTAGGTGCATGTGACCACGCCTGCTCAATTTTTTAACATGGATTTAGATGATCAAACTCAGGTCCTGAGGCTTACAAAGCAAGCTCTGTTACTGACTGAGCTATCTCCACAATCTGCTGAATCAAACTGTTCTCAGGCTGAATAAAGCTCATTGAAAGGGAGCTAACATGAGCCTGTAGAAAGGTGGTTCTCAGTCCGTGGGTCGCAACCCCACAAGGCTCACAGAGTAGATATACTGTATACCAGATACTTACATTATGATTCACAACAGTGGCAAAATTACAGTTACAAAGTAGCAACAAAGTAATTTTAAGGTGGGGGGTCACCACAATTTGAGAAACTGTATTAAAGGGTCACAGCATTAGGAAGGTTAAGGACCGCTGCTGTAGATAGAAGAGGTAGCCTGGTCTCTTGTGGTACCCGCTCTGCTCTGTCTCTCTGCGGAGATGCCCTGGGGTCTTAACTGTTTTACAGTTCTGTAAGGCTGGGCTCTGCATCGCATTCCTCTCAGCCAAGTAGTTGTCCTTTCTTCATCAATGCTATATTGATTTGTAATGGATAACAAACACTTAGAGATGCACTAACTCTTCAAGTCCTATAATTTTGTGCTTTTTCAAAGCCTTTTCCTCTCTCTCCTGCAATTTCCTGTTTTAAAATCTTATTTTAGTACTTGATGGGATTTTTTTTCTATTTATTAAATATAGCTGGTTCACTTACCTTTAAAAGAAGAGAAAATTTTTCGAAGATGAGCCGTTGGTAAGAAATGTTTTGGCAGCAAGTGACAGAGCCCTTCATTTCAGAGCCTTAAACCAAGAGGGACTTGTGTTTTGCCAGGGGACCAGAAGTCTTAAAACAGGGCTGGGCTAGCATCCATTTACTGGTCCACCAATGTCAGGACCAAGCTCTTGAGGGTGGAGAGAGGTGTACAGGGTGGTTCTTGGCCTTTGTCTCCGGGCCACAAAAATAACAGCTACAGCCATCTTCCCCTACCAAGGTACACAAAAAGAGAAAGCGGGGAAGAGACACAGGGTCTGTGCTGCCTTATCCAGAACTGTGTCAGGGTCTCCTTGGGCTGTAAGGCTTGTAGTTGTTTCTGCTTCTCAGCCTGCTTTACACACTTAGACTGGGAAGAGTGGAGGTTGGTATGGGAGTTGGGGGTGCCAATCTGTTGCAGCTGCCACAAAGACTGGAGAGAGGGTCTAGGAAACACATTTCTACTGAAGTCTTCCTTTAAAAAGAAAATCAACAGAAGAGACCATGAAAAGAGACCATCTTAAGCTACATCCCTTTTCTTCTCGATGCTCTGTGGGATCCTTCTCAGGGCCTCCCAATTTCAGCCTCTTCCTGATAGACCTCATCCTCCAACAGCCTTTGAGAGTCAGAGGGATCAACTAGGAAAATAAACCTAGTCTACTGCTGCAGTGGTTTGAATAAGAACAGCCCCCACTGGGCTCATAGGTTTGAATGCTTGGTTATTAGGGAATGACGCTACTTGAGAGGGATTAGGAGTTGTGACCTTGTTGGAGTAGGCGTGGCATTATGGGAGGAAGTGTGTCACTGGGGGGTGGGCTTTTGGGTTTGAAAAGCTCAAGCCAGGCCCAGTGTCTCTGTCTCTTCCTGCTGCCTGCTGATCCAGATGTGGAACTCTCAGCTACCTCTCCAGCACCATGTCTGCCAGTGCTCTGCCAGGCTTCCCACCATGGGGTCAATGGACTAGACCTCTGAAACTGTAAGCCAGCCCCAATTAAATGCATCCTTTTATAAGAGTTGCCATAGTTACAATGTCTCTTCACAACAATAGAAGACTAAGACAATTGCTGGCAGAGATTGGGTGCGTACAGGGTGATATGCATATGAGCCTCGCCTATTGCTAATGGCCAAGAGTGGCATTGTGTTCAGAAGACAGTATAGCTCTCTTTAATAACTTTTTGAAGAATGTTGGAGTTCAGTGCATGTTTATGGATCACCCATTTCAGTTCCTGTATGTGGAGAACTGGGTGTGTCTTATCTCTCACTCATCATATTCCTGTGTGGGGGCACTGAGGGAGGAGGACATTTCTCTTTTCTTTATTGTTACTGTTTTCTGTCTTGTGGTCTTGGATTATTTTCTCTGAGCATCCATATGGATATGCATGTGTGGAAACATGTGAAAGAATTAATCAAATCTTCATAGACAAGGGCAACATTACTCCAGCACCTTCCAGCCTCCTTCCCAAGCCATGAAAAGCACTACTCATACCCTGTTAAGAAGGAGGCATGTTGCAGGGGTTCTCTATCAAGAGTGCTGCTTACTTAACAACCACGTGCTTAATTATACATGTCTTTATCTAATGAATATTGATTAAATCTGCTTGCCAGATTCTGTGGGTGTTTTAAGAAACATGCAGACATAGTACCTGCCTGTGTTGAACTTATATTTGCCATGGGACAAGGCTCTCGAAATATTAACAGATGTAACTTTCTTCCTATACTCATGTTTTTCTTTCCTTACTTCCCACTTATGTGGCTAAGCTGTGATCGTGACCTGAGGAGAGAGCTGTAGTAAACAAAAAGGAGGGGCGGGCGGCGTTGGCGCATGCCTTTAATCCCAGCACTTGGGAGGCAGAGGCAGGCGGATCTCTGTGAGTTCGAGGCCAGCCTGGACTACAGAGTGAGTTCCAGGAAAGGCGCAAAGCTACACAGAGAAATCCTGTCTTGAAAAAAACAAACAAACAAAAAAAAGGAGGGATATTTTATGGGAACACACACAGCATCAGATGGGCTGGAGTGTAGCTCAGTGGTAGGACACAAGCTTAGCAAACACAAGGCCCTGGCTTCCATCCTCAGCCCTGCCCACAGAAGGGGAGTGATACCAGTCATAGATAAAATGTTAACAGGCAAAGGGCTTTAGTGTCATCCAGATCCTACTGGAGAAAATAAGATTCCCTGAGCTAAAAGGGAAAGATGGAATCCCCACAAAATATCAGTGAGGAACAAACCATAAGTAGACCATGAGTACAAGGTATTCCTCTGCCAAGGGTCAGGAAAATGTCCCTGAGTCTCCAGGGAGGACCCAGCAACTGGATATTATAATTGGGGCAAGACTTGCCTGATTGATGCATGTCTCGGTTCCCACCTACAAACTATGACGTTGCATTGAGGATTTGGAAGCTATATTCAGCTTATCCAGGCAAAGTGAGGTGGGCAATGTCCACCATGTCATAGATTGACCACCTGTGAACCACGGCTAAGTGCTTCCAAAGCACAGATGCTGGGAGTGAGCCTCCTCAACTAGCTCAGTCCTGATGAGTGCTTCGTGATCACTCTGCTTATGGTAGAAGATGCATCTAGAGGGTTGGCATCCAACTTAGAAGAAAAATGAATTATAATTTGTACAGGATGTCCTTACGGACTGAATGTTTGCCTCCCCCCAAATTCATAAGTTGAAAATACTGCCAACAAAACAGTGGTTGGGAGATGGGGCTTTGGGGAAGTAATTAGATGTCACTCCCAGCCTCCAGAACTGTGTGCAATAACTATTTGCTGTCTTGAAGGCACTCAATTTGCAGTGTTGTGTTACAGTTTCCCAGACAGACTGAGATATCGAATGACTAGCTCTATTTTTCAGGGCAATTAACCAGAAAGAATGGTATTTAAGGAATATGGCATATGAGGGTCTCTAGAGGCCTTAATACAAAACTTCTAACTATGTTACATATGATTAAAATCCTTCATCAGGAAACTCTGCCCTTCAGAGTTCAATGAAGGAGTCACACAGGGCTGAAAAATGGATCCCAGGATAAACCACACTTTGAGCTTTCAGAAAAAGAGACACACGGAAACAGAAGTGTGTCATCTGCAGGAACCAAAGGCTAACTGGTGTGAACCAGCATTGTGGTTCCCGAATGTTCTTCTGAGAGCAGAATGCTTTCAACTTTGATGGTGACAGTCCCCTCTGTGCACTCTCCCTCCCTAGTGGGGACCTGTGCTTTTCTCTTTATGTAATTTGCTCTTCCTAGGCCACTAAATGCCTTGTGATATTATACTTGATGGATCTCTTATTGGCAAGTTTCCATGAGTCAAAAGATAATTAGCTCAGCCTTCCAAGTATGTGAAAAAAGAGTGGACTATGAATCATTCATTAGAAACACTGACCAATTTCATGCTCCAACCTCCATGAAATTTGCTGAGGCTGTGTATGTGCCTGTGTACATGCTCATGCATGTGCAGGTGCTCAGGTATGTGTATGTATGTACATGCAGAGGCCAGAAGTTGATGCTGGTATCTTCCTCAATTGCTCTCCCCCTTGTTTTTTTAGACAGGGTCTCTCACTGACTCAGCTAGGCAAGCTTTCAGCAAACCCCAGAGTCCCTCCTTCTCCATCTACCCAGAATTGGGATTACAGGCATAGGCTGATGCACCCAGATTTTGCATGGGTGACAGGGCTCTTAACTCACGCTTGCATAGTGTACACTTTACCTACTGAGGTATCTCCCCAGCCCTGAGCAATTCTGCATCTTAAAGCTATGTACAACCAGCCATAAACTGAACAGTTCACACAGCTGACACTTTCTTCTTAGAATTCTGGAGGTTTAAGGTCTGGCCTCAGGGTGCTAACAGATTTCATGCCTGGTAAGACCTTTTCTAGGATACAAGCTGCTAGCTTCTCCTTGTAGCATCACATAGTAAACGATAGGGGAGCTACCTCGGCATCCTTCTTTAGTTAGTCCCCATTCACAATGCCTCCACCCTAAAAACCCCACCTCCAAATACCATCAGGAATTAGATTTCAACACATAAACATAAAAGTAAACATTTAGGCAGTAACAATAGAGAATCAACAAATGTTCGTGAGCTGTCTACTCAGTCAGGCATATTGCCAAATTCTGAGGATATAAAGAAGTTTGAGACCTAAGGGAACTGGTAATCTGCTCAGAGAGGAGACTGAGAGTCTTGCATTGAGCAAAAAGAAATCAGTGTGTGAAAAAAATGTGTGTGTGTGTGTGTGTGTGTGTGTGTGTGTGTGTGTGCATGTGGTGTGTGTGTATAAATTTGTTAGAAACAAAAGTTCTCAGCCCCCACCGAACCCCTCCTAAGTCAGACGTGGTTGGCAGACCTGGCCACCATCACATCCTTGTGGTTCTGATATGCATAGGTGTTTGGAGATCATTGCATTGGTTTAACAAAGCATTTCTTCCTCTAGCATAAATAGAAAAAGCAGGGAAAGGAAGGGAGGGAGGATAGGCCTGGTTTGGGAGAAAGTACTGTGATTCGTACCAAAAAATCAGTACAGAAGGGGAGGGGAGGGAAGGGAAGGGCAGGGGAGGGGAGGGGAGGGGGGAGGAGGGCAGGCAAGGGAAGGGGAGGAGAGGGCAGGGGAGAGGAGGGCAGGGGAGGGAAGGGGAGGAGAGGGCAGGGGAGAGGAGGGCAGGGGAGGGAAGGGGAAGGAAGTTGGCTCCAGACCACCTGTGGAGAGAATGGCCTATCCCAAAGACCAAGAATTAACTGTGTCACTCTTTGGCTCCCAGGGCCCAAGTCTATCTGCCATCTTCTGGCTGTAGGTCTAGGATTCTCTTCCAGAACCCAAACTGTGACAAATTGAAAAGTGCAGTTATTAAACACCTGCTTGCTCATCGCTGTGGGTTTAAGGACAGTTACAGAGGTCACATCTTAGCATATGGTCTATCTCTTCTTCGCTGAGGCTGGTGGCACCCTCGCTGCCACAGTAGTGTGCTGTGTCAGCACCAGCATGAGAATTTACTGAGCGCTATGTGGTGCCAGCCGGTCCATCTGAGGTTTCTGGCAAAGAGGAGCCTCAAGGGACTCTGGAGAAGGCATAGTTCTTCAAAACTTAAAGTTAGAAATAAAAGATGGGCTTAAACACCTGCAAAGTTTCCCTAATCAGAGTCTATCATAAATGAATGACCGGTTTATATTTGTCTTTGCTCCTAGAGTGACTGTTCTTCATTGACAGGCACAGACCTTCCATTTGACCCATAGTTCTACTCCTAGGCATATACCCTGGCAACACAGGTCACAGAAAGTCCTTCACAAATGCGCATGGCAGCACAATTCACAACAGCCCAAAGTAGGAACAGTACCAACATCCACTGTGCTGGCTAGCTTTTTGTCAACTTGACAAAAGCTAAAGAAAAGCTTCCATCAAATTGACCTATAGGCACATCTGTAGGTATTTTATTGATTAATGATTGATAGGAGAGGGCCTCACCCACTGGGGCAGTGCCATCTAGGGAAGGTGGTCCTGGGTTGAATAAGAAAGCAGTCTGAGCAAGCCATGGGGAGAAAGCCAGTAAATAGCACTCCTCCATGGTTCTGTTCTAGTTCCTGCCTCCAGGTTCCTGCCTAGAGGTTCCTGCCTCCAGGTTCCTGCCTCCAGGTTCCTGTCTCCAGGTTCCTGCCTCCAGTTCCTGCCCTGCCCTGACTTCCCATCAATGATGACCTCTAAACTGTGAGGTGAAATAAACTCTTTCATCTCTAAGTTGATTTTGGTCATGGTCTTTATCATAGCAGTAGAAAGGTAACTAAGGGACTGGAGAAATAGCTCAGTGGTTAAGAGTACCAGATGCCTCTTTCAGAGGATCCTGGTTCATTTCCCAGCACCTACATGGTGGCTCACAACCATCTACAACTCCAGTAGCAGGGAGTTTAATGCCCTCCTCTGGCTTGATGTACAAGGCACACACATGATGCCAACATACATACAGGTAAGACATCCATATACATGAAATATTTTTTTAAAAAAAAGAAGAGTGGCTAATACTCTGTCATTGATAAATGTTAACAAAATTGTTATGTGAGATAGTGGAAAGTGGAATGTTCTTCAGAGACAGAAAAGAATAAAGTATATATAAAATAGTTGAACCTTCAAAATACTGTTACCTTTAAAAAGGCAACAAAAGAGACTAAATACTTAAATACTATATGATTCCATGTCCATGGATATCTAAAATAGATTTTTATCAATTCATAAAAATCTGTGGAGACAGAAAGTAGATTCATGGATGAGAAGACTGGGATATTATTTGGCTATCTAAGGGTCTGAGGTTTCTTTTTGAGATGACGTAAATGTTCTGAAGTTAACCGTGGTGGCACTGCATATATCTGTATATACACTGGAGCCCAGTGAATTGCACAGTTTAAATGGATGAGTTTTTACAATCTATTAGTTATATCTCAATGCTTTAGTTACTTTTTTTATTGCTCTGACAATACATGTGACAATTGGCTTACAGTCTTAGTGGACACAGTTCATCATGGCAGAGAAAGCATTGCAACAGGAACATGAGGTGGCTGGTCACATGGCATCCACAATCAGGAAGCAGAGAGAGATGGATGATGGTACTCCACCTACATCCTCCTCCCAGCCCGTGGGATGGTCACATCCATATCCAAGTTGGGCGTTCCCTGAATAAGCTTCTCTGGAAATACTCTCACAGACAGGCCTAGCAGTTTGTCTCCTAGGTGACTGTAAATCCTGTCAAGTCGCCAATCAAGACTAACTATCACATTCAACAAACTATTAACACACACCAGCAGAACTTCTCTGCTGTTCCACATCCCCCTAGTCATGGCCAATGACCATCATTAAGACTGGAGGAGTTATGACTGTTGTGTGGGGAATGATACACAATCCTACCTCAATCATCATTTCAATACTCAAGCAATTTGGACACAGTGTAGATTGGCCATCAGATAATTATATTTTGTTTTTATTCAAATCTAACCTCCTAACAAATAATGGAAGCCAGCTTACTCTATATGCTTATAGCAAAAATGACCATTGCCAGTTAATGGCACATTACAAATTGAGCATAAGTCATAACATCTATGGAATGAGCAAATGTCTTTTTCAATTTTTCCTTTAATTCTTGAATTCATTAAACATAAATTATAAAAGTTATTGTGAATTTTTTTTAGAAAGAAGGGAGAAGAAAAGAAACTATCCCTTCTGAAGGTCATTTTTAAATCACACACACACACACACACACACACACACACACACACACACACACACACTTTGCAATCTTCTACTAAATTATTCATGTGAAAAGAAACAATCATCTAAGAACGTAAATTTCTGCAAGACTACAATGATGAGGCTTAATCGCCATCCTAAGTCAGGATTTGTGGAGCACATGAAGAATCTGCAGCAACTGTCCCTACCTACTCTACTTGCTCAGGCTTCAGGTAGGCCAGAGACATTCATTGTGAAAGAGTCCATGACTAATTTTTCCTTAATCAAATCAGAAATGTAAATTCCCTTCCCTGACAGCACAGAGAAAGAGGATATGATCTGCGTTATAGAAGACTCTGGATGCACGCATGAGAACATTCTATAAATCTGGGCCAAATAATATTTTAAGACATCAAGAGCGAGTAAGAATTTGTATTATATTTAACTGCACGTTACAGTAAAATAAAATTGCTAAGAAGTGAGAGCATAAATAGTTGATTCCTGTTAGTTTATTATATCCTTCCTATCAGGCTGCCCAGAAGTTACATCTTTAGAGATGTTCTTTGCATAATTTGAATATTTGAGGAGATGAAGGACTACATCAAGAAGATAGTATTTGGGGCGGGAGAGGTAGATAGCAGCACAGCCTGTATGATGCTTGCCACACAAGGACCTGAGTTTGATCCCCAGCACTCAGGAAAAAAGCCAGGCCAGGGGGCTCCAGTCTGTAATCCTATTTGTGGAGAGGCAGAGGCAGGATTCTGGGGACATGCTGGGCAGCTAGTCTAGCAGAGACAGTGAGCTCCAAGTTCAGGAAAAGATCCTATCTCACAAAATAAACTGGACAGTGACCTAAGATGATATGCAATGTTGACCTCTAGCCCCCACACACACATGCAAATGCATGTCCATAAGTACACACAAGCACAGACAAAAAAAGAAAGCCTAAAAATGTAGACTCTAACCTTATAAAAAACATAAGCAGGCAAAAAAAAATGTTAGTGTAACTTCAAGAACATATCCTAAGGGAGTTCCAGAGATACCAGAAGAGTCAAAAAAAAATAAATAAAGAGAAACTAAATTTCCCATACACTCTAGGACATTGATAATTTTCTATACAGCTAAATACACATCATCTATACTGTGGCCTAGTAATCTCACTCATAGGTATCTATCCAAAAGATTGAAGACACATATTCGTACAAAGACTTATATAAAACTAGGATATTTACATAGTGGAAGTGGTTTTCTGCAAAGACAGGATCCAACCCTGAGGGGTCTGCCTTCACAAGATAATCACATCCCCAATATCCACATCCTGGTCCCTATGCATCAGGAGTTAGCAGTCTACGAATGAACATTTCCAGAAACAGCGCCTTTACATTGAACCTTCTGCAAAGCTGACTGATTAGAACTTCAATTATTGTGAAGAAATTGGAATGTTACAAGTCCCGAGCCTAATTATAATTCCTCTCGAGCTATCTTTAGCCCCTTAATAACCATTTCTCACCCACCTCACTGTCTGGTCTAATATCAGTGTGGCTATCAGGGAAACTTTTTGAATATATTAGTTCTAGCAGACCTGTAGTTTTTATCAATGCAAAAGCTAAGATGCCACAGGGTGCCCAAGCATTGGCTCACACATCATTCTTGCTATGCCTACAAGGGTGTTCTGGAATGAGATGGATGATGGAGGGCTGCAGGTGTAGCTCCATGATGGAGCCTCTTCTAGATTAACATTTGACTCACTACAGCAGCTTGCTCCCCCTTATGGAGTTGAGACTCATCTAAGCTAAAAACAAAATACTGGTTTTTGAAGGGAACATTAATCAATAGAAGGCCGGAGTACCACAAAAGATTGATCTTTCTATGGGGGAAAAAAGAGCTCCGGCTGCCTGGCTGTCTTGATCTGGAGCTTCACTGAGGAGGTATCTCTCTGGGTCTCCAGCCTGCTTTGAACCTGGAACCATAACATTGATTCTCCTGAGTTTCTAGGTTGCCTGCTGTAGTTCTCTGAACTGATCATCATCAGCCTCCATAAGCCCAGTTTGTGTGTGTGTGTGTGTGTGTGTGTGTGTGTGTGTGTGTGTGTGTGTGTGCTCGTGCATTGGTATGTGTGAGTGCAGGCACACAGATGGAGGTCAAAGGTTAATCTTTGCCTTCCACCTTGGTTCAGAGGCTCTCTTGTTTTTGTTTCTGCATATACCAGACTGGCCCTTGAGCTTTCCCAACAATTCTCCTGTTTCTGCCTCCTGTCTCCCATAGGAAACTCTGGGCTTACAGATATGTGAAATGCTGCATCTGGCTTTTATATGGGCACTGTAGGTCTGAACTCAGGCCATCACAGACTTTCACAGAAAGCACTTTACCCCCCAAGCCATTGCCACAGCCAGAGCTGATTAATTTTTATAAATCTATATACGCCTCTGCATATGGTGCTGGTTCTGTGGGGAACTCTGACTACTACAGAGTTGCTGGTAAAGCAGGGTGAACCTAGGATAGGAAAAGGGGGCACCCAGGTAACCCTTCATGGGTTGGATGTGGACTTCCTGGTCCAGAGAAATGATGGGGTCACTTGAGACTTATGAATTTAGTTTATATAGTAATTGGATTTTAGATTCTGATTCATCTCCATTTTATACCCCAACCATTTTACAATTTTCATTCTCCATGGACCCCTGTCTCAAAAATCTGAAAATTCTGGGTGAGTTTTCCAAAAGCAAATCCAGGTTCATTCCTACTAAAAGCTTTCCAGAAATGGGCCTCTCCTAGGAAATCTCATTAGTCTGTTTACCACAAGGTCAATTGTCCACATGTTTATAAAAATAACATCAGACTGCTTCCTTCTTTTTCTTCTCAAGAGTGTTGTCCTAGCAACAGAGAGAACTGGACCACAGGTCAGCTGCTTGACTTCTGTCCACGCCCCAGGATTGACGTGAAGTGGTGTACTAAATAGCACCACCCACCCTGCCACGTAAAAGTTCTCGTAATCTCTAGCCACTGGTGGCTTTCCATGAGAGGTCTGGAAGGCACCTCTAAGCATGGCCATCCCACGGGTTGGGGAGTAGGGGTCACCATGCTAGTGGTGATTTAGGGACAAGAGCAAGGGATCCAGTGCCACACAAACAAAGAAGTGACTATTAGAATCTCTGTGAGAAATGTATTCACTAACCCAAGCTTATCCTGGAGTGTAACCTTTATTTCTCTGTGGTATATCTGAGGCTCAGAGTTCAATAACTTGTTCAAGGTCACTTTCTAGTATTTTATATAAACCATGCAGGGTACCATCTCTTTTATCTAACTTATTTCTTTCAGCATGATTTTTAAGATCTGTTCGTGTTGTTGGATTATTAACTGAGTAATCATTCAGCTTAAGGAATGATCCATTGCATGGGTATACCACAGCTTGTTAGCAGTTCACACACCCATTTACGTTTGGATGATTTACAGTGTGGGTTTGTTATAACTGAAGCTGCTGTGAATAGTCAGGTATACAATAAGATGGATAGCTTTTATTTTATTCTGTATTTGGTTTTAATGTGTGTAGCCTGTGGTCTTTCACCAATCCTGTAGCTCACTGACACAGCTAAGCTCTTGGATTGGCTGGGCTTACGAGTGCCGCCCAGTCCCCTCATCCAAAGTCCCCAGTGGCTAGAGATAGAAAGAACTCACATTCAGCAAGGATGGACTGTGGTCCACAGTGTGTCGCTTCGCGTCAATCCTGGTCATGGGCAGAAGACAAGCAGCTGTTCTGTGGTCCAGCTCACTCCTGTTGCTAGGACAACACTCTTGAGAGAAAAAAGAAACAAACAATTCGATGTCATTTCCTTATAACATGTCAATGACTGACCTTGTGGTAAATAGACTAATGAGATTTCCTAGGAGGGGCCTCTATGGATCCCAGTGAGCCCCAGGGATCCATTTGTCGTTGCCTCCTCAATGCTGGGATCACAATGTGTACTGCCACATCTATGCTGGGGACTCAACTCAAGTCGTTACACTTGCGTGGCAAGCCGTTTACTGAGTCACCCTCCCAAACCAGGGAGACATGGAAAACTTTGAGGGACAAACACCCGAAAGTGAACATGAGTGGTGTTTTGGGTTGTGAGTCCAGCCCTTAACAGCAGAGCCATCTCTCTAGCCCAACAAGTGGTGTTTTAAAAGAACCACATACATGAAGGATATTGTCTGTCCAGTTCCCCATGTTAGGTTACTGTTAGAAAAGACACATGATGTGTGCCCCTAGTTCATGTGGGTATTTGACTCAGTGCTTTGTCTTGTCTCTGCCTTTTGTTGTTTGTTTGTTTGTTTTAAAATTGGGTTTTGCTCTGTCACAAGACTACGCTTACCCCTAAGATCTTCCTGCCTAAGCCTCTCTTGCAGCTAATATTTGTAGGCCTCTTACATCATGCTGGGCTGGTCTTATTCTTTTTTTTTTTTTTTTTTTTTTTTTCGAGACAGGGTTTCTCTGTGTAGCTTTGCGCCTTTCCTGGAACTTGCTTTGGGACCAGGCTGGCCTGGAACTCACAGAGATCCGCCTGGCTCTGCCTCCCGAGTGCTGGGATTAAAGGCGTGCGCCACCACCGCCCGGCGCTGGTCTTATTCTTAAGAAACAATCTGGTCTACAGAGCGAGATCCAGGACAGCCAAGACTGTTACACAGAGAAACCCTGTCTCAAAAAACCGAGAGGGAGGTAGGGAAGGAGGGAGGGAGGGAGGGAGGGAGGGAGGGAGGGAGGGAGGGAGGGAGAGAGAGAGAGAGAGAGAGAGAGAGAGAGAGAGAGAGAAAACAAATTAATAGACCAAGTACAATATTTGACATCAGAAGACCACGTCAAGCTCTGGCACACATGTGTATAGTCTAAATGTGGTTTTTTTTTTGTTTTCATTTTTCTTCATTTCATAGTATCTGCCTGTGCTGGGGCAGAAAGTGGGACTGAGGCAGGAGGAAGACCTCTCAGACCTTAAGTTATTTCATCCCTTTTCAATCTAGAAGTTTCATCCAGAGCTTTTCGCTCAAGACAAAACAAGATAGAAAACATAGATCTACAACCAGCTAAGCATTGGTGTCCCTAATTATCTGCTTATCTCCACCCTAAAGTCCAAGGGGATACGAGTGAATAGAGGTGGTACTCTTTGCTCTCTATCAAGTATAATCTATGTCCTGAACAACACACAGATCAAGACAATTTCAAACAATGATGAGCAATTTTTGGACAAAAATAAATAACACAATATTGTGCTATTTCAGAATCGGAATCGCTAGGGAGGAGTTCCTGGGGGTGGTTTGTGGGGGGTGTTGGTTTTGTTTGTGTTTTTTTTTTACTATTAAATTAGCAGTCATTTACAGTTGTATCTTTTTTTTTAAGATTTATTTATATAGTGTTTTGTCTGCATGTATGCCTATTCACCAGAAGAGGGCACCAGATCTCATTATAGATGGCTGTATGCCAACATGTGGTTGCTGGGAATTGAACTCAGGACCTCTGGAAGAACAGCTAGCAGTCAGCGCTCTTAACCTCTGAGCCATCTCTCCAGCCCCAACAGTTATGTCTTAAGATAGGGCTCAATGAGCCAACTTACCTCTGCTGTCCAAACTTAAGGCAGACAAAAATTAAAATCTTAAGACAGGGATGATTCACATGGGATTGTGAATGCTCCTGGAGTGGGATGTTGAGAAATGAATCAGCAGAATGCTCTGGCAAGCAAATAAGGACTTCCAGGTTTTGTTTTGCTTTGTTTTTCCTTCTGGGGTTTTACTTTTTTATAAAATGGATCAAAATTAATTAATTCTCTTGGTTCCAGGAACATATGAACTGTTTCTTTATCCCAGGATAACTTCAGTAATAAAGACTTCCTGGTTAAATCCTCAGTGAAAATTGCAGAAGGAACCCTTCCACCTAACTCAGCCCACTAGACGAGGAAATGTCAAATAAATTCACCAGAAGAACAAATGGTCTAATCAATAAATGGACAAATGAACTGAACAGACAGTTCTCAAATGAAGTACAAACGACCAATAAATACATGAAAACGTGTTCGACATCCTTAGCCATGGGGGAACACAAATCAATACAACATTGAGATTCCATGTCATCCCAGTCAGAATGTCTGTCATCCAGAAAACAAGAGAACAATAAACACTCGTGAGGACTGGCAGCCAGGAGAGGAAGCTTTACACACTGCTGGAAGGATATAAACTAGTACAAGGATATAAACTAGTACATCCACTGTGGGAACGAGTACAGAGGCTCCTCAAAATGTGAACAGAATTACCATGTGATCTAGCGCTATCATCCTGGGTGTGCTGTTAAGCCTATCACAGACACCTTCATACCCACATTTATCACTCTGTGATTCCCCATGGCCAAGTCATGCCACCCGCCCAAGGCAGCTTGTGTGGAGAGGAATGCAGAATGTATCCACTGTTATAGATTCCATCTGAGATACCTCCTTCCCCAAAGGCCATGTGTTAAGGGCTTGGCCTGTGGTGTTACTGAGAGATGGGGTCACCGTTAGGAAGTGGGGCATAATAGGAATCAGGTCTTTATAGGCATACTCTCGGAGAGTTTGTTGAGACTCTGAGCCCTTCCCCTGCTTTCCAGTTCTGTGAGGTCCGTTACTCCACCCCTCACTCTCCACCATGATGTTCAGCCTCACCCAAGGCCAAAACAATGAGACTAAGTAACAACGAACTGAAATCCCTGATGCCCTTATCCAAAACTCTTTCTTTTGTTGGTTGTGTGTATGTGTGTGTGTGAATGTGTGTGTATGTGTGTGTGTGTGTGTGTGTGTGTGTGTGTGTGTGTGTGTGTGTGTGTGTGTATGCAGGTGTGCATGTGCATAGAGGCCATAGGACAGCTTCAGGTGGCATTGGAGTGCCATCTACCTTATTTTTGAGCTAGGATCTCTCATTGGCCTGGAACTAGCTCATTAGTCTAGGCTGTCTGACTGGCAAGCCCTAGGGACCTATTTCCCTGTCTGTCCCAATAGGATTGTTTGAATCTTAGATGGTCTTTTAATAAAAAACCCAGAGCCAGATATCAGGTGAAAGATCAGAGAAGCAGCACATTTCTTACCTCTACGAAACCCTCAGCCTAATGAGAGTGAGTTCCTGTTTCCTCACGCTTTATATCCCTTTCTCTGCCCTGCCATCACTCCCTGGGATTAAAGGCATGTGTGCTTCCCAAGCAAAGGCATGAGACCTCAAGTGCTGGGATTAAAGGTGTGTCCCACCACTGCCCGACCTCGGTCTAATCTAGTGGCTGGCTCTGTCCTCTGATCCTCAGGCAAGTTTATTAGGGTACACAATATAGTACCACACACACACACACACACACACACACACACACATACACACACACACACACACACACACAAACACACCTGGCACTGAGTACACCATACACCAGGTTTTCATACACAAGTCCTGGGGCTAGAACTCAGGTCCTCATGCTTGCACAGCACTTCACCAGCTGAGCCGTCTCCCCAGGCCAGCCTTTCCTCCCACCATTGATTGGCTCAGTGACAGTATCTGACGAGCACAGTGCTGACTGGGTCAGGGAACTTCAAGGAAGTCAGCCTTCGACTGATGCCAAAGAACTGAACTCCAGGATATAAACTCAAGGTGGGTTTCTGCCTGGGTTTATGGGAATTAAAGTGTCTCAGGACAGAGAGATACAGACAGTAGCCCCAAGAGGAGGCTAGTTCTAGATAGAAACCCAGAGTCTTTAAACCCAGTGTGTCTGAATCAAAATGCATAACTGTTTCATGAAAACCAGGCCCCCACCTTTCTATGTTCGCTAAGTCAACCAGTCCCCACCCTCCAGTCTCATAACCAGAACATTCACCCAATTCTCCTTCCCTCCATCCTTCGTGTGAGAAAAATGAGGCCGAGAGGCAGCTAGACTCAATCTCAACAGTCAAGATAGCTTTATTGGAAGAGTGAGGGGCCCCAACCTTTCTGCAGGATGAAGGTTGAACAGATTTAGATGGGCTAGGGACATGTACATGTGCATAGATAACTATCAGGAAGTTACAGCTATGTGTGTATGTGTGTGTGAGGGGGGGTGTGGTTTGACTGGGAACAAGTGGATTATTTTTCATACTCGGGCATATTGTCTCTGCAGATGGAGTGGAACAGTCAGGCTGGGGCGAAGTTACTCCTTATGGCTAGAGGCTATTGCCCAGTATAGCCTAACTCACTTCCTCGTGACCTGAGGCTATTACCCAACACTCCCTACTGGCTTTTCTTTTCTGCAGTGTTGGGGTAGCACCCAGGACCTAGTGTACCTTAGGAAAGCACTTCACCATGGAGCTTTATTCCCAGCCTACGTTTTTTTCCTTAGTTCTAATCAGTTCTCCCCATCTCTACAAGGAAGGATGCCACATCATGCCAGTCCTACTTTGTGTGGACTCAGAAGTATGGGCTCTCCACAAACCATGCTTGCCTCCTACAGTCTGTTTTCTACTTTATGTCCAGAGTGGGCGCCTTTCAAAAATGCAAATGAGGTCAAATCATGCCATGGTCAAAATCCTTTAAAGGCCTCCCTTTGTATCAGGATGCAGAGTAGATGCCTTACCACAGTTTACAAAGCCCGGATTGCTCCAGCCCCCCACCCCGACTCCAGCCTCCATGTTCCACTCTATCCATCCTTCAGCAATCTGTGCTATTGTGTTCTTAAAGTCCTTTGTACTCAGCTAAACTCCATCTGGCCTGCTGAGAGTGCCTTTCCACTCAGGAACTCTGTCTCAGCCTCTCTTCCAATGAAGTTTCACCTCTCAACATTTCCACGACCCCTTAAAACAGCACCACCAATTAAGAACCAAATGTTCAAACACATGAGCCTATGGGGGAACATTTCACATCCAAACTGTTACCTGATTCAGGGGTCACAGCCTGTGACCCAACGAGCCAGATTCAGCCACCAGTCCTCAGTAAGCCAATTAAAAGAGCCAAATTAATGGTGAAAAGTAGAAAAAGGAGATTTAGTCAATGTGGACAACATAGAGAAGAGAAGGAGACTCAGGGACTTCCCCAAGACCATCTTCAGGGGCCCTGACATGAGGATAAGATTTAAATAGAGCCGGGCGGTGGTGACTCACGCCTTTAATCCCAGCACTCGGGAGGCAGAGCCAGGCGGATCTCTGTGAGTTCGAGGCCAGCCTGGGCTACAGAGTGAATTCCAGGAAAGGCTCTGAAGCTACACAGAGAATCCCTTTGGGGGGGGGCGGGGAGATTTAAATAGAAAGCAAGAGGTCTGCATAGCTAATCAGTGCAGCCAAGGTGTGGACCCTGGCCACCACTGCCTCAGCTCCAAGTCTACACTGCAAGGTCATCAAACGAGCTGTGAATTTTTCTTCAGGAGACAAGCCCCCCCCCCCCCCCCCAGATGCCACCAGGGCTTCAGCCATTTCTTCTTCCAGTGGAAGATGGGGAAATTTTAATTTCTGGAGTTCATTCTTTCAATAGTCTGATAGGGAAATATGCCTTTAGGATATATCATCCCTGCCAGACAGGTGGGTTATAAAACCACAGCCCTTTTATTACTTCTGCTATTTCTTCTTAGATGCCAGCAGGACACGATGACTCTCTCTTCATTATCACCGGAAGCACAGGTCTCAAGAGATAGGAAACAGCCAAGCTCTGCTGAAAAGTAGATGAATTTCACATCTATGGGGGGCAGAAAAAGAGTCGGCGCCATCTTCCTGCGTCCAGTCTCTCTTCTGCAGGACTGGGATAAAGCAAATGCGTGGCTTAGTTGGCCGTGCAGCGCTGTCAGAGCTTGGGAACTGCCTGGTGAGCAGCCTAAACTTGGCTGCAGCTGGATGAGGTCCAGGATAACCAGGAAGGAGAGAAGGCTCCGGCCATTGTTAGAGGGATTTTCCCCCTCTCTGAGATATAAGGACAGTTTTAATGGCAGAACATTTTGAGATGCTTAGGATGTAAACACTTTGAAACTTAGGATAATGGAGAAAAAATCTTATTTTTATCATTATAGGTGAGGGATTAAAAAAAGAACTAAAGGTATTTTAAAGACCTCAAGGGATGGGGAGACGGGTGTTAAGGGTGAGTACAGCAAATTACAATAGTATAAGTGTAAAGAATCATAATGAACCCCATTATTTTGTACACTAAAAATTAAAGGGACCGAAACCAACAAAGACCTTATTAATAAAAGAATCATTTCTAGAAAAATACTTTAAGTAAGTGTAATGCACACACACACACACACACACACACACACATATATATGTATATATATTATGCTAGGCCAGAAACTCCCTTTGAAAAAATATCTATATTAACAACTCAAAAAGATAGAACAGGTAAGAATTATGTACTCTGGTTGCTTTAGTTCACTTGTATTCATGTTTTAGACCCAAACCTTCTACTTCTACCAAAGTTCCCAAATTAAATATGCAACTTTCAGATAATCCACAATAAATATTCATGATATCTATCTAGTCTGCTTTGCTTGTATGTGTGTGTACGTAAGTGTATATACATATATATATAATGTGTGTCATGTGTGTGTGGTTCCCTGTGCCTGTGTGCCTGGAGACCCAAAGAAGATATCAGGTGTCCTCTCTGTCACACTCCATTTCCTTGAGCTGGGGATCTGCCACTCAACCTGAAGCTAGTCTTTCACTGAACCTGAAAGTACCAGCAATCCTCCTGCCTCCACCCACAAGAGCACTGAAGTAAGTGTGTAGTCATGTTTGCCTTTTTAGGGGGATGCTGAGATTAGAATGTAGGTCCTCGTGCTTTCACAGAAAGTTCTCTTACCCAGCTCTCTGCTTTTGAAGTCAGTGTCCATTTATTTGTTTTAATTATGTCTGATCTTGTTACATGTTTTTAGAAATTCCAAAAGATCTTATACTAAAATATTAAAATAGAGGCATGATTTATAGAAAACACCCATGCATACACCCATGCATAGTCATCCTCACAGCTTAATAGATCACTTATAATACAAGAAAAGTCATTTCATGAATACTTGCTATGCTTGAGTCTCTCTGCTGAAGCTTTACTTTATGTTTTCTATTTCCTACTGTTAGGCAGCCTCAGAGGGATTTACAGGCTTGAATCCATTAAGGATGGGCCCATAGCCTGCTATGGACTCCACTTCCTGTTTTCCTGGTAACACAAGAAAAGGTAGAGACACAAGGGAAAGATACTTCCTCTCGGTTAAAAGAATCGAATCTACTTCTGGTCCTGGGTAGAAACAGGACATTTTAATCTTTGGAACATATTAAACACTTTGAAACCTAGGATAATGGAGAAAAATTCTTATTTTTATCTGTTCCAAAGATTAAAATGTTATACTACTGTCTCCTTCCTTAAGTGTTAATCTAACTGGGCCTGTCAATCACCTGACTAAGAGACCATTCCTCAGGGAATCTGATTCACCAGAAGACATACTAAGGCCATGGGAGGAATAATTATTCCCTTAATGAGAAGAAGTACCTGTCCTTCCAGAAGCCCTTCTTCTGAGGCAGTTCCTACAGAACAACTCTCTCTCTCTCTCTCTCTCTCTCTCTCTCTCTCTCTCTCTCTCTCTCTCCTCTCCTCTCCTTTGGCACATACCAGCTTTCTTCGACCCAAAGAGGCATGGTCACCTCCCTTCCTTTTCTCCATCTTCTTCCTCCCAGTAACTTGCTGACACCTAAATCTGGCTTTCCATGTTGTTTTTCTCTCAAAATGCAACAAAATGGTTCTCAAGTACTCCCTGAGATAATTTCTATTTATTTCATTAAATTTTATTTTTTAATGTGTGAGTGTGTTATTACATGTGGATGTCAGTGCACCACACGTGCTATAGCATGTATAGAAAACAGAGGACAACTCTACAGAGTCAGTTCTCTCTTTCCACCTTTATGTGGACTCTGTGGGATGAAACTGGGTTATTAGGCTTGTGAAGCAAATGCTTTACCCACTGAGCCATCTTGTTAGCTCTGGTTTTAAATTCTTTTGTCAACAAGACTAATAACCCCCAAAAGGAAACTCCTATTTCCTCCAGTAATATTAGGCTTGCGTTAGGGGCTAATCAGACCACATTTCCCTGCAGACTTATAGGTACTAGCAGGCACCCCACCTAGAATATGCCTGTAAGTCTTGAAAAGCTCCTTAGGACCCCAGACTTCATGAAGGAAACACTAAATACCCAAGGCGCTGTAGCTCTCTGTGTCTGTCTTAGAGTTTCTATTGCTGTGAAGAGACACCATGACCACAGCAACTCTTACACAGGAAAATCATTTAATTGGGGTGGCTTACATTTTCAGAAGTTTAGTCCATTATCATCATGGTGCAACATGATAGCATGCAGGCAGTCATGGTGCTGGAGAAGTAGCTGAGAGTCCTACATCTTGACTCAGAAGGCAACAGGAAGTAGTCTGAGTGTCACTGAGTGAAGCTTGAGAAAACGAGATTTCAAAGTCCATCCTCACAATGACACACTTCCTCCAACAAGGCCACACCTACTCCAAAAAAGCCACACCTCCTAATAATGCCACTCCCTATGAGCTTATGGGGTCCAATTACATTCAAACTACCACAGTTTCTCTCTGTCTTCAGCACCTGGTCCTCATAATTAATTTTGGGATCCCTGAGGCTATAGTGATAGCTAAATGGTCTGAGACTGTAAATTTATATATCCCCAAATTCGAAGAAAATGACAGTTATATGAAACTTCGAGACCTTGGATATCAAAAGGCTGAAGCACATCCCAGCCCACACAGTGAACCCCTGAGGTACCGTTCCTCCATACCTCTGCCACATCCTCTAGATTTCTTCTTCTCTTCCCCACAGTGCAAGACACTTCCTTGCTTCTTTCCTAAGGCCTTCAAGTAGGTTTCTTTACTTCCTATACTCCCTCTGGCATTAAAGAATTATTTGTGGCCCCAAGGGATGATCTGTGTGTCTATTGTATCTGAGACCTATTACCAACCACAACTTTGTGAAGAAGTTATTTCTACTCCATTTCTGTTCCTGCTCTATCATTTTTAAAAAAATAATTCTGACAAAATACTAAGACTTCAGAGTGCCAAAGAAATTGCTCAAGTTTGTATCCATTAAGGATAATAACCTTGCTTGAGTACAAGGTTAGTCTGAAATGGAACAATTATCATGTGAATAAACTAAATTGTTGATTGATTTTAGCCGAGTTGCTGAGGGCTTGGCTTTACCATTCAAATACGCACGGTGACCTAAAATAGGACTGAGAGAAGGAAATAACTACAGAACAAACAAGATGTTGATTAACACATCATCCTTTCCATCCCAAATAAGGATTTCCATTTTTTCCTCACTCATATAATTATAATTCAAAAGCTCAAAAAAGAACCCTGTAGAAAATACCAATTAATAGTTTTCTATGGATACATTTTAACTTGGTCTTCTGGTTAATGTTCTGGAGACATGTGGATTGGTTCCAGCAAAATGGTTTTTCTCCTGGTTGCTAAATTTCAGGCATTACAGAAGAGGAGGTAAGGATATAACCCAGCAAGGTGCCCTTGGTGTAAGCACAGGGACCTGTTCAGTGCCTCAGAACCCACAGAAAAGCCAAGTATGGCAGAGTGAAAAAAAAAAAAAAACTTCCCAGTCCAGAGAACAAAATCCCTCTGGCTGGATTGGAGACCTTATATTTCAGTTGGGATGGCCTAGAGAAGCCCCTAGGAAAGCAGGCTCACTGTAATCCATTCTAAAGAGATGGGCGGAATAATTAGTCCCTCAATGAGATACTATACTTTTCCTACCTGGAATCCTCACCCCCAGAGTAGTAGCCCTCTGGGCCTCAGGACTACAGCAATGCCAGCATCATGCAGCTTGTAAGCCTGCTGCTTGTGGTTGATATATTGTGCACCCCAATAAACTTATCTGGGGGTCAGAGAACAGAACAGCCATAATATTAAACATAGAGGTTAGGCAATGTGATAGGATTGGTTAATCCTATCACTTGGGAGGCAGAGACCCATCTGGATCTCTGTGAGTTCAAGGCCACACTGGAAACAGCCAGGTGGGGTAACGAGAGCCTTTAATCCCAGGAAATGATGGCAGAAAGCAGTAAGGTATATAAGGTGTGAGGACCAGGAACTAGAAGCTTTTGGCTGGTTAAGCTTTTAAGCAGCAGTTCAGCTGAGATCCATTTGGATGAGGACTCAGAAGCTTACAGTCTGAGGAAACAGGATCAGCTGAGGAAATGCTGAGGTGAGGAAGCTGTGGCTTGTTCTGCTTCTCTGATCTTCCAACATTCATCCCAATAACTGGCCTTAGGTTTGCTTTTATTAATAAGACTCCTTAAGATTCATGCTACAGCTGCTCTTCTGAATAGTTTAGAAAAACACAGCTTCTCCTTTTCTTCTTTCTATTTCTTCTCTAAGCATACTGTCCTTAACATGTTGGGCTTTCCCCCAACGTTATGGAGTTCCTTCCTCTTTCTCGAAAGTCCCGCTCCCCTCATGTGGCTGCCTGTCTGCCACGTATGACCTCCATGCCAGCTTAAATGGCATAGCCTTTTCCTTCTCTCCTCTATTCCCCTCCTCCAACTAACAGCTGAAGTTCATCTAGCCTGCCCTGGGATTTTTCTTTTCTTTTCTTATTATTTTTAAATTTTTATTATTTTGTGTGTATAGATGTTCGCTTGCATGTATATCTGTGCATGGTGTGCAGGGTGCATGCAGTGCCCATAGAGGCCAGAAGAGGGTGTCAAGTCCCCTAGAACTGGAGTTACAGATAGTTATGAGCTACCATGTAGGTGCTAGAAATTGAACCCAGGTCCTCTGCAAGAGCAGCCAGTGCTCTTAACAGCTGAGCCATCTCTTCAGCCCCAGGAATTTCCTTTTAAATGCCAATAAAATTATCCTTGAGCTTCTGCTGAGTCTATTCCTAAATTCTTTTAAAGAGACAAAGAACTCCAAGAGGGAACCCTGACTTTTGTTTTATCATCAGTATGCACTTGTAACCCCAGTGCTAGCAGAGATGGAGACAAGTGGATCTTTCCTGACCAGCGAGTCTAGTCAAATTGTGAGCTCTGGGTTCAGTGAGAGACCCTGTCTCAAAAAATAATGGGTAAAGTGATTGAGAAAGACACCCAGTGTCAACCTCTGACCTCCACACACAGGTACACACATGAATGTGCACTCTTATGTGGATATGCCTACAAACAAACGCAAACAAAATTCAATAGAAATAAATCCAGTCATGGGGACATTGGGTGATGGTCACCATTCTGTTTGCTAAACTTCCTCCTGGAATTTAAACTCTGAGACAGTTTCTTGTTAAATATTTCCGTCTTAGCTAACTTTGCAAGGTGCTGCATTTGGGGTTAGAGTTGTGAGGTAATTACCAGAGTCATCACATTCTTCCAATATTGTCAGAGACCATTTTTAAATCTGTACATTATGTATCTGCACCCTTACTCAACCTTCCTATGCCAGGAAGACCTTGGATATTGTTCTTGGTACAGCCAAGATCACTGCTTCATAGAAGCATCATAAAGTACATTCTAAACAGTTCTGAGGCAGCCACTCTGCTAGCCTGTTACCCACCTCTTGCTGATATCAAAGCAAGACTGTTAAGGTTCTAGAATGTTCTAATGTGGTCTGCCTTTCTTTAATTGTCAGTTAAGCCTCCACAGTTCTGGTTTTAGAATTCTCTCTTGGGAGCACTTCTAAATCCCCTGAGAGCAAGTGCAATATTTTTCTTTCGACCTAGAAAAAGGAAACTATAATAGGTTTCCTGCTGAGTTAACTCCCTAAAAAAAGAGCTGTTTGGTAAATTTAGCCGTTTAACAACATCTCTATTTCCATTTTCATTAAGAAAAACTGTGGCAAAATGAAAAACAAAAAACCACCTCAGTTTGACCTTGCCCAGAACTGGAGTAGTTGAACCCCCCACATTAGCCCTGGGTCACAGGGGCAACTCTGGATGGACTCTAGACACTGACTTGGCCATTCACTCTTCCCACCAAAGACTTCGTAGGGACTGTCTGTCAGGGCTGAGTTTATTCACCTTTCAAATGGGCTCAGAGTGGAAGTCCCATAGTAACTCATGCAGATTGCCTGCACACAGAGACATTGGCTCAAATGTTTTTAAAAGTAGACACTATTTAATCAAATGGCCAAAGCAGCTTCCAGTACGGGCATTGCAATTTATTCTATGAGAATCTAATTGGAAGGCTTTAATGTTCTGTAGGAGGGTGTGATGGGATCAAAACATGGGCAGCGCCACTAAGCTGAGCTCTGTTAGAAAATGCTTTATGTATATTTCTAATTGTACTGTTCATTTAACAATGTAATGCAATTTTCTGATCCTTGAATGTTATTATTACTATTAGGATATAAAGAAATGAAGGTTAGTAGTTAGACATTACAATAGAACTTGTAGTCATATTAGATATGTTTTAAAAACTGAGCAGATATATTTTAGACAGGTCATCTTCAAAACCTTCAGAGATCTACAGAATATGGCATTTAAAATGTTTTAATAACTTAGAAAATTTTTCTTTTTTGAGACATGTTGGCTCCTGGCAGTACCAATCTACTTCAGAGAAAATATGGGCATTGAAGAAACTGCATATGAAGTTAACTTTCATCGTGGCAAAAGTTAGCCACTGGACAACAAAGTATCCTCGAATCAACTGCTGACAAAATGAACAGACAGGACATGAAACAAAGGACTACTGATTCTTGCCAAAACAAGTGTGGTTATGGCTTTATCAAAAGGCATCTTCTGAGGCCAGGACAATATGGCACCATCCCTGAAGTGGCCTTCGCAATTCGGAAAAGGTACAGTGCCCTTTTCTTCAAAGGCAGTTGAATAGGCAGTGGGCCGATGGCCTCTGCTGTGTAATGGAACAGCAGCTGAAACAGTTATTCTTGAAGAGTAACTAAGCTCACGCCTCTCAATAGTAGACTGGCATTTGATAGAGGGATGTGGAGAAGAATGGGATGCTGAGATGAAGCCATATATACACAACCAAGAAGAATGGACAGCTGAATTAAAAAACCATCAACAATTTCCAGAATTTAAAATCCTGAATCATCACTCGGGAGGCAGAGCCAGGCGGATCTCTGTGAGTTCGAGGCCAGCCTGGACTACGGAGTGAGTTCCAGGACAAGCTCCAAAGCTACACAGAGAAACCCTGTCTCAAAAAAAAAAAAAAAAAAAATCCTGAATCATGACATGACACTAGTGGAATTCAGGTGTTTCTGGTACATGGACTGCTCTCACCCAATGTGAGGTCGAACTGTTGGCCTTGTGTACATCCTACTTCACAAATGAGTCTGTCAAATATGCTAAGCCTATAGGCTGAAGATGATGCCCCAACACTGCGGAGAAACCTCAGATGATTGTCCAGGCAGCTGGCTGTTTCTGTCAACTCACAATTTTTTGGAAGTTGCTTGCATATACTTCCCGTTTTTATTTTTGTTAGCTAATATTATTTCCTTCTTGGGTCTCTGAGGGAGTTGAAAATTAGTTAGTTATAGTTGAAGGTTAGTTAGTTATAGTTGAAGATTAATTAGGATAGAAAGTGAATTAGATACGTTTTGGACTTACCAAAATAGGATAGATAATAAAATTATTTTCTCTGAATTTGTCAAATACAAATGGACTAGACATTGTTTAGGTATTTATTACTTGTATATATTGTATATAGTTATTGTACTTTTGTATATATTTTTTCTTTTGTTAGTTATAACTTTTTTCTTTTTATTAAAATAGAAAAGGGGAAATATGGTGATATTTTATTTGTATTAAAATGTTATTTTTATGTTAATAAATAAAGTTGCCCGGAGGTCAGAGCTATTAGCAAGCCATAGGAAAGCAGGGCAGTGGTGGCGTACGCTTGTAATTCCAGCACTTGGTAGGCAGAGCTGGGTAAGTCTCTGTGTCTTCAGGGATACAGCCATTATTGGATACACATGCCTTTAATCTTAATACCAATCATGGAAAACCTGGAGGCCTATACAGACAGGCCGTGAGGAGGCGGTCATGTGGTTGGGTTAACAACCAATGAGAAGGCAGGACAGGAACTCTATATAAAGACTTTAACACAGGGGTAGCTCTGGTTCGAAGAGGTAGGACCACCGTAGGAGGAAGGGTAAGGTTTTAGCTCTTAGCTCTGACCTCTTGGCTTTCTTCTTTGCATTGGTTCTGTGTTTCTTATTTAATAAGAAGGTTGGTTACATCTACAGAGCTCATTGACTTAAATACAGTGGATGTACTTTGAACACACTGTTTTCTCAGAGTCTTACTTCTTAATCAATTTTCAGAAAGATCTGAAAGAATTTTAGATTGCCCATCTTCTGTTATTGCCCAGCTTCTGTCTAGGTGGGATGGATACCTTGTCGCTAATTGACAGCTGCTAGAACTGTGAGTTCCCTGGAAGAAATGGGTCTGGGGTCTCATGAAAATGGCCATACAATCCCAAGTATTCCAACAAGGCAAAAAGTTTTACTCCTGCAAAAGGATGCATACCTGTGCCAATCAGACAGGCAAGCACACCCAGTGTATGTCCAACCAGATTTCTATTCCCAATGCAAATGGGTCCTCTGCCCCTCTCTGAGTGGTCAGAGCTTCGCCTCGAATTCTTCCAAGGTTGGCTGACTTAAAGCAGCACAGTTGATAAGCAGAGTGCAATATTGAGTGTATATTTTGATTTCAAGAAATGCTGACCCTGGAGGAATTTGAATTTCTGCCAAGTGGCTTCTTTACCTTTTCTATTTTTCAATATGGAGTTTGTTTCATTTAACCCTTCGATAGGAAACACATTTCGTTTCATTTACATTTCCCACATCACCCAACAGCAGTCCACTTATCCTAAGATATACCTAGATAGTGACAAGCTTGCCCACGGTTCACAGAAAGCGACTTGCTCCACAAAGGTCAGCCGGACGGGGCCATCACTCAGGCCCTGTGGTAATTAAGAGTGTAGGTAGCATGTGTTCGTGGCCGTTGTTTCATCATTTCAGCTAGACCCTTGGGCAGGCAGAACAGAGCAGAGATTCAGAGTGCACCTTGGGCTCACTGCTGATTTAAAAGCTGCATGCTTCTGACAGCTCTGAGCGGTGCTTTTTATGGCTTTGTTTACCTTGTTCTAAAATGAAATGACAATTCATTTTTCACAAATAAGCTGAAGACTCTTTGCAGCAAATATTTTCTTTTTCCTTTGAAGTAAATTTAAAAGAGGCTCCGGATGCATTTCTATTTTCTTCTTATACAGGAAGTGGAAAATCACTCCCAAAGCTTTGTGTATGGACTTCTGGTAGGAAGACATGCAAAGTGAGGCCCAGTCCACGGGCAAATGGCAAACTTCCTAAAGTCCTTGTTTGTCCTTCTTTATAAACACAGTTTTTCTGTGCCACGTTGTGGTGGCCTGCTGTATTAGTTATTTTGTTGTTACTCTGGTGGTTGTGTTTTTGTTATTGTTGTTGAGAAAGGCTCTCACCCTGTAGTGTAAATTATCCTGGAATTCACTACATTGCCCAGGCTGACCTCAGATCATAGGAATCCTCCTGTATCAGCCTCCTAATTACTGGGATACAGTGTGAGTCACTACACTTGGTAAAATCATTGTTTAGGATGACAAGACATGTTAGCACTTAGATTAATGGGTTGAGTGCTTACGAGTGAATATTCGAAGTTAAAAGTAGATCTATTATATGACTTAGCAATACCACTCCTTAGCATATGCCCAACAGACTCAACATCCTACTTCACAGAGCCTTGCTCAGCAATGTTCATAATAGTTAAGAAATAAAAATGACCTAAATTTCCTTCAGCTGATGAAATGTGTTTTGAATTTGTATACAAACTGCCCTTATTTGGTAGGGAGCTAAGGACACAGCCAGAGGAGACAGCAAGAGGGTCAAAGTTCTGATCTAAACCCAAATAATAGCTTTTAGGAAACAACTTGTTTGTGAGAAAATACTGATACTTTTCAGGCCTTGATACTGACACCCCAAATGCTAAGCAAAATAATCTTCAAATCTTTCAAGTACACAATGAATCTATGATGTCATAATTCGAAGGAAATAACTTTATAGGAGTACAATGTTTTCTATATGTGATGAATATTTGTGGGTTCTAGTGTAACTACGAACAGAGAGAGCATTTGTGGTAAGGCCTCAAAGAGCATAAGTCATGACGAATCTTGGCTATCAATTTGACATACCTGGGAAGAGGGAACCTCAATGCAGGAATTGCCTCCATCAGATTGGTCTGTGATCATGTCTGTGGGGCATTTTCTTGATTCGTGTAGAAGCATCTAGCCCTCTGTAAGCAGCGCCAACCCTAGGCAAGTGGGCTTAAGCTGTGTAAGAAAGGTAGCTGCTCAAGCAAGAGACAGCAAGAGCAGGCTAGTAAGGATCCTTCCCCTGTGACCTCGGCTTCAGTTCCTGTCTCCAGGTCCCTTCCTTGAATCCCTGCCTTGGCTTCCCTTGATGATGGCCTGTCAGCTATCAGCCGAAACAGACCCTTTTCTCACCAAGTTGGTTTTGGTCGTGGTGTTTATCACAGCAGTGAGAAGTAACCAGGGGAGAGCAGTGTGCCTTCGGAATGTGTCTTCTTTTTTAAGACTTACCTTCCTTCTTTAATCCTCCCAGGCTATTACATAGAATGGCAACTAAATCTGCTTTTGGCAATACAACTTGTGTCATTGGGAATTGTTTTTCTTGACTATAATAACTTTACATTGCTATAAAAGTGAAACGATATGTGCATATCTACTACATGTTTATCTCCTACAAATATGTAAAAGGGAAGAAATGGGGCTTGCCTAGCATATAATATGTACTCTAGAATAACTTACAGGCAGAACACTTCCCATTTAATTATGCTCTCACTCAGGAATCTCGTAAATTTTTAATACTGATCTGTATTTCAGACATAGAGAAACAAGCTGAGGATAAACATTGGACTCATGAATATACAGCAATTGCTGAGCAGATCAAACACAAAAACCCTCTCTCTGCCATCCTTATGGATGAATTTATGCTTCACCTGTCTGTGTGGCCTTCTTCATCTCTGAGTTTTTACAACTATACACTCATAAACATCTTCATGTCATTAGCAAAAAAAATTTTACCAGGTCCACTAACCACATTAAATGCCACATGTAAACATTCTCACCAAAACTGAATAACTTTGGTGTGAAATAAGTGGCTACTATCCTTCATATGTTTCTGGAATAGACTCAAAAGGAGTAAAGTAGGCCCCTGAAAATAAGTAATGCCTAAGTGAACAGTGCATTTAAATGAGCCATTCTGAATGAGGAAAGTGAGGTGGATAAATCTATTTTAAAAGTTCGATATGGGCCTGGAGAGATGGCTCAGCAGTTAAGAGCACTGGCTGTTCTTCCAGAGGACCCAGGTTCAATTGTAAGCACCCATATGGCAGCTCACAATTGTCTGTAACTCCAATTCCAGGGGACCCAACACCCAGGGCAAAACACCAATGCATGTAAAAAAAAAGTTAAAGTTTGATAATAGAAGAAACATTAAGTGACATTACAAAAAAAAATACCTTCTTAACCACATTAATAAAGGTAACACTTTTTTTGGTGTCAGGACACGATGAGATAAGCATTACCATATTGCTCCAGGGAGTATTTATTTTATTAATTCATTAACTCATTGGTGCTGGGGATTAAGCACAGTGTTTGCATATGCTAAGCACACACTTTACTACCTCGCTACATCCTTCATCCAAGCTGGAGGGCATTTAAATGATTGCATTCTTTTCTGGAATGCTTTGAGAACATGGTGATTACCAAGAGTCACAACATATATCCTACCATTTGGCCCCGTAATTCATCCTTGAGAAATCAGCCCAAAAAGCACATCCAGATGAAAAAAAAATACTTTTGTCGAAAATATTATTGAGAGAGAACAACTTAAATATTACAAAATAAAGGAAGGCTTAAGTACATGATGTCTTATCTGTGGCGTGGAAACTCAAAACAGCCTCTACTGTGACTTTGGAAGTATTTTCAGTGATGTGTGAAGAAGGAGATGAAACAGCCTCCGAGGTAGAAGCAAGTGTCAAAGCTCTATAAACAGCGTGATCTCAAGTTTGTTAATATTAAGATATACCATAGGCCTAAACAAACAAATGAAAAAGAACCATAAATCTTTTCAAAGAAAATAGAGAAAGTGTTTTCATAATGTTACATGGGCCTTGTAAACAGAATGTAGACAGAGATAACCAAGAAGAAAATTTTGAAAAATTGGACTTCATCAAAATTTAAAGCTCATGCTCATCAAGGGTCAGCTTAAGAAAAAGAATAAGCAGCAGGGCTAACAAAAACAAAGGGAGTGTGAAAAAGCCATAAGGAAACCTATTGTCATCTAACCCAATTTAAAAAATATTAAAAAGCTGAAGAGTTGATTCAGTGGTTAAGAGCGCTGGCTGCTCTTCCAGAGGTCCTGGGTTCAATTCCCAGCACCCACATGGCAGTTCACAACTGTCTGTAACTCCAATTCCAGGGGATCTGGCACCCTCACAGATGTACATTCAGGCAAAACACCAATGCACATAAAAATAAATCTTTCCAAAAAAGAAAAGAAAACTATTTTAAAAAGAAAAAAATTTAAAAAAAAATAGGCCAGAGAGAAATAACCTTTGTAGCAAGACAATGCTGTCCCTGGAAGCAGTGAGACACTAAACAAGGACCCTGGTCCCTGGTGTGGGCTACCTTCTTAGGAGTTGTTGGCCAAGTGACCCCCAAGGACCTGATATTAGTTACTTTTCTGTTGCTATGAGAAAATATCATAACCAAGAGCAACTTATAGAATGAAGAGTTCATCTGGGCTCACAGTTCCAGAAGTGTGGTGGTGTGAATGAGAACCGCCTCCATAGGCTCTTATATTTGAATGCTTAGTCCCCAGTTAGGAGAGCTGTTTGGGAAGGATTAGGAAATGTGGCCTTGCTGAAGTAGGGTGGCCTTGGTAGAGCAGGTGTATCACTGGGAGTGAGCCTGGAGGCTTAAAAAGCCCATGTGAGTCCCAGTCTCTCAGTCTTTCTGTAAGTCTCTCTCTCAGTCTTTCCCTCTCTCTCTGCAACTTGAATAGATTAGATGAGAGCTTTCAACTACTGCTCCAGCACTATGCCTGCCTGCCTGCATGCATGCATGCCTGCTGCCGTGCTCCCTGCCATGATGATCATGGACTAGCCCTCTGAAACTATAAGCAAGCCTCTACATTAAATGCTTTCTCTTATAAGTTGCCTTGGTCATGGTGCCTCCTTACAGCAATACAACAGTTACTAAAACAATAAGTGCAGTCCAAAATGGTGAAGTAGGCATAGCAGCAGGCAACTGGAGCCATAAGCTGGCTGGTCACATCTTCAACCACAAATACAAAGCAGAGAGATCAAACTGGACATGGCTGAGCCTATCTGATTGGGATATAAACTCTCAAATGTTGTAGATTATTATTTTAAGGTGTATTACTTCTGTCTATGTTGCATTTGTTTAACTCTGTGAAGCTGTGTTACTTTGCCTGTCTAAAACACCTGATAGTCTAATAAGGAACTGAGCAGCCAATAGCAAGGCAGGAGAAAGGATAGATGGGGCTAGCAGGCAGAGAGAATCTATAGAAGGAGAAATCTGTGAGGAAAGAAAAAAGAGAAGACGTAGCCAGAGAAGGAGGAGGACATCAGGGGCTAGCCATCTAGCTACACAACCAGCAACGGAGAAACAAAGAAAGGTATACAGGAATAGAAAAGGAAAAGCCCAGAGACAAAAGATAGATGGGATAATTTAAAACTAAGAAAACCTTGCTAGAAATAAGCCAAGCTAACACCAGGCATTTATAATTAAGAATAAGCCTCCATGTGTGATTTATTTGGGAGCTGGGTGGCAGGCCCCTCAAAAGAGCAAAAACTACCAGCAACACTCAAAGCCCAACCCCAGTGGCATACTTCCTCCAGCAAAGTTCCAACTCCTAAAGGCTCCATAACCTCCTCAATCAGTACCACAAAGTGGGGACCAAGTGTTTAATACCTGAGTTCACGAAAAACAGTTCTCACTCAAATCACCACAGGCCCCCAAAACAATACAGGCTCTTTGCCTTTTCACTTGGTTACACACAAGAACTAAATTATAAGAACTCCATTGTTGATGGTGCTACATACCTTGTTTGTGAGACATGAATAAATCAAGAAGCTGGACACCTCCTCACTGCTGGCTAGCTTCCAAAGTGTGAAAGGTGTTATGTAGACTTCTGGTGGAGACATTAATGGTCTTACAGAGAAATTAACTCTATAAACTATGATATCAACCTGCCAGGTAAGATGTGCTCATATGTATAATACTGGCATCACTGTTATGGAGGTAGCCAACCATTTTATGATTGGATTTGAGGCCTGCTCCACAGAGGGAACTTATTTCTAATAGTGTATGCCTGGTCAAAAACCCATGCCTCAGGTCATAGGCCTTGGAGAAAATTTCTATTGACATGTAGCTAAATAGCTGTAATATCAAACTGCCTTCTAAATATCTGTATTTATACCCTTAGACAAAGGCTACTCTCAAGTCTAATCAGAGAAGCCTCTCTTTGCAGTGAACAGTGGTGAATGCGGAGTTCACAGTTGCCCAGGGCTGAGAATAAGTGGCAGGAGAGAGCTCAGTCCTAAACTAGTCATTTACTCCATCCTCTCTAAGACTCTGGGAATATTCCAGAAGAGGGATAAAAAGAATAGAAGAGCCAGAAGACAAGGAGAAGGACAGTGAAATACCACCATCTTGACAAGACACAATCAATGTACTCATGGACTCATGGCAGCTAAGGTTACTTGCATGAGACAGACCCTTTTAACAGTCAATCATGGACAAGACAGAGGCTCATGAGACCCTACCCCTTATTGCGATAGACTTTAGGTGAGAGGCAGCCACTGTCTTCAGTTGTGTACCCACTGGTGAACCTTCCAGGCTTCAGTGGATAGTTCCAATCCCATGTCCATACAGTCTTGGTCAAACCCAGAGGAACACAAGCCAAACAAAAAGACATGAATTTCGGGAAGACAAGGGGGGTGGGTGACTACACAGGACTGGGAAGAGATAACATGGGATAGGAGCAACAGCATTGTATACATGTATGAGATTTTCCAAGAACAAGTTTAAAAAAGAAAAGGAATAGTTATATCACACAAATACAGAAAATATCCTAGACCATGAGTCTGACAAAGGACTTATATCCAGAACATGTAATAAATTGCGACAAGTTAATAATAGCAATCAATTAAAAATAGGCAAAGATACCAGAGACATTTCACAAAGGAAAATATACAAATGACTAATAGGCAAATTAACAAGTAAAATTAAGAAATTATCTACATCATTAGATATTAAGGAACTATACGCTAAAGTCCCTGTGAGGTATCAATATACAGTCCATGGCTAAAACATACATGGCCTCTTTGACCCAATAATTTCACTGCTAGACATTTATCCAAGAGAAATCCAAACTTCTGTCTACTAAAAGAACTAGAATAATACTCAAAATAGTTTTCCTCACAATAACCAAAAGCTGAACCCACATGTGCCAAGAACACACAGGAGAACAACCCAATTCTGATATATTCCTGGAATGGAATCCTACGGGTCACTAAAAAGTAAGGAACTGCTTACTACATGACAACATAGTCTTAGAGACATGATACTGAGTAAAAGAAACAATGAAAGGAGCACACTAAATTACATCATTTCCATACATGTTTAAAAGAGACAACACTATTGTAAGGTGTGGCAGCTAGTGTTAATTGTGAGGTTGGCAGAATCTAGAATCCCTTAAGAGAGGTGTGCCTCTGGGTATGCCTGTTTAGGATTATCCTGATTATATTACTTGATGTAGGAAGATCCATCTTATTTGTGGGCAGGATTGCTCCCTGAGCCTGTTGCCTGAGCAGGGAATCCTGAAGTATACTAGCATGCATGCATCACTTTCTGCTTCTTGCCTGGGGATGAAATGTGTCCAGCTTCCTCCAGACGGTGTGACGCCCCCCATGATGGACTGTCACCTGGGCCTGTGAGCTAAGTGAAACTTCCTCCCTTAAGTTGCTTTTGCCAACACCTTGAGCCTGAACTCCTCAACCTCTAAAACTCAAGAAATAAATTGGTGTTGCCTGGAGAGCAGGGAAGAAAGGGTTAGGGTATTGTCTGGGTGGGTTAAGATGTCCAATAGCATCTTGCTGAGCATGCATTTGTCTTCCAGGACTACTATACCAAAATACCACAGACGGGTAGCTTAAAGAACATCAATTTATTTCTTAAGTTTTAGAGGTTGAGAAGTTCAGGATCAAGGTGTTGTTTGATGCTGAGGTTCCTTCTTTGTGTGCCCAAGGCCTTGTTCTCCAGCTCTCTTCCTGCAGCCCTGAGAGGCAAAGCTCACTCCTTACAGTCGCATACACCCTTCATCATCTCCTTGTAGTCTCTGGCACAAATACAGTCAGCCTGGGAATTAAGGCTTCAGTAGTGAATCTGGAGTTGACACAATTTAGTCTTTAACAGCATGGCTATCCAAATAGATCCATTTGTCAAAACTGTACAGTTAAGGTTTGTTTTTCAACATTTATAAATTATATCTTAAAATTTTTGTAAAAAATAGCAATTTAGGATTAGAGATTGGATTTAAGACTATATAAAATAATTATTAATTGAAATAAAATTCAAATAGTGAATGAGTTTTAGCTTGGGTGATATGGGGGGGTTCATTATAATACCTACTCTGTCTATATAAGACATTCTACTTACTTTACATATGTTTGAGATTCTTTTAAAATAATAAAAGGTTTAATAATAAAAGAAAAATGTCATGCATGGTAAACAATGCTTTCTTGGTAGAGACAACAATTCTATGTGGCATTCTCCTGAATTAAGACCAACCTCAGCTCTGCCTGTAGAGAGCGTCTCAGGCAGGGCACCTTCTGAAATCGGCTTATGTATTGGTCGATTTTTCTATTGCTGGTGTGAAACCCATGACCAAGGCAACTTAAGAAGAGTCTATCTGGGGTCACAGTTTCAGAGGGCTAGAGTTCATGATTGTGGAGGGAAGACAGGGCATCAGGAACAGGAAGCTGAGGGATCACACTTTGAACCACAAGCACAAAACAGAATGAACTCAAAACAACATGAGTCTTTAGACTCCCAAAGCCCACCTCCACTTCCTCCAACAAGGTCACACCTCTTAAGCCTCCCCAACAGCACCACCACCTAGGAACCAAGTATTCAAATGCCCGAGCCAATGGAGAACATCACATTTAAACTGCAGCTTACTTCTCAGGGATGGATTCATCATATGGAGGTATTATAACCATTTATAAGTTATACATTCAGGTTACCCTTCTTTGGATAAGCTACTTGTCATTACTTTTTACCCTTATAATTTAACTTTTAGTTGTGGAGGTAAGATTCTATGGGCCAAGGTAGCAATCATCTTCCAGCAGAATTTTTAATGTAAATCTTTTGATTTAGTGGGGTTTCTGAAAGATTAATATGCTTAAGAAGATAGATGACAATGTGGAGAATGTTATGAAATGAAAAGACTATCTCAATGAGTTAAATTAAAATTCTAGTACAGTGAGCAAATATAACTAAATGAGTAAATTCAATATATGAATTCAATAGATTATTCTAAAGACAAGTAAAGTAAATATTGCCAGAGCAAAGAGAGTTTATTATTAAATATTCAGACTGTAGAAGAATCTTAAAATTCTTGCAGAGAAAAAAAATGAGACAAATAAAACAGAGTGAAAAGGTCACACATATATTTAACCAAAGAACCAGAAGAAGAAGAGGTAGGGAGTGTAGTGAAAAACAGTATGTGAAGAGGGGTTGGCTGAGAATTTGCAAAAATCGTCAAGCTAAAATATCAAACCAAATTCCAAGCAAGATGCCCATAGTCTGAAAGTGAGAGCTAACAAGAAAATAAAAAAAGCACCCAAGAGAGAGAGAGAGAGAAAGAAGCATTAGCTTCAGGGACTCAGCAGCAAGACTTAGGGATGCCTATCAAACAGAAGTGATGAAAGTTATAGGATTGAGACTTAGCCTGTTCAAAATAATGAGGGGAGGAAAAAGAGAACTGCCAGCCTAGAGTCCTACAGTCAGCGAAAACATGCTCCAGGAAAAGTAAGTGAAATAAAGAGAATTTAAGGCCAACAAAAGTGGATGTGTAGACTTTCACTGAAATGCTACAGGTACACAGATTTTCAGGTACACCAAAATGGCCCCAAATGAAGCAGGGAAATGTTGCCAAAAAAAAAAAGGAACAACCACGCAAAGAGGGGTTGGCCATAAATATGAATGAGTCTTGACACTCATATAAAGATGATTATAGCATAGGACTTAAGATTATTATAGAGCTAAGATGTATCACAGCAAAAGCAAACACACACACACACACACACACACACACACACACACACACACACACACCAATGGAAGTGGGGTAAAGAAAGGTTACATTTTCAAGTTCTATCATTGCTGAGAAGAGCTCAAATGTTGGTAGCTCATGGTACACTCAAACAAACCATGGGCGCAGGATGAGATGGCTGGGGGAACAACGGAGGAAAACAGGAGTGTGCAGTGAGCTAGCGTACAGAGGTAAAGTGATAGTTTAACACCGATGGTTGATCTAGAGGAAACCAAAGTGCTGTGATGGCTAGTGTTGTCAATGTGACAGAATTTAAGATCACCTGGGAAATAAGCCTCTCAGAATACCTGTGGAGGATTATCCTGATTGCTTTATTTGAAGTGTGAAGACATGCCCATTCTAGGCAGTCCCATTTCCTTTGTGGGATTCTGGATTAGATAGGTAGAGAGCTGAGCAGCTGCTCTCTGTTTCTCAGCTGTGGATACAATGTGTCTGTCCAGCTGCTTTAAGGATACAATGTGTCCAGCTGCTTTAAGCTACTGCGTCGACTTCCTTCCTGACACAATGGACTGTGCCTTGAACTGTGAGTTAAAATAAAACATTTCTCCTTTAAGTTGCTTCTTGTCAAGATACTTCACCACAACACCAAGAAATTAAACTAAGACTTATCTATTAACTTTTTTCTTTTCCTTTTAAACAGAAGCAGAACTCTAGAATTTGTTAGATGTATGCATGAGAGAAGAAAGGAAGAGAGAGAGAGAGCAGTTAGTATTGATAACAAATATTCAAATATATTAACATATTGACTTATATAAACATTGTGTTTAAATCAAGGAAGCTACAGAAGAGAAATTACCAAAGTTATAACTTTCTGATAGAGCTCATAAAATGTGGGAAATATTTCTAAGAAAAGAAAAGGAATTTCAGAAACATAGCTGGTTCTGGGAAAGCCAATTTTCTCCTAAAAGCCGAAACCTTCAGAATAATTTAATGTTGTCAGGAGCACAAAATTACTTTTCAGGCAATGATGGGAAGCCTGAAGTTTTATTTCTTAAGGTAAAGATGAATCTAATTTACTCAAAGGATGTTTGTTTCTAACCCAAGGAAAGAGGACTTGATAATGTGTGTCTGTCCTCTGAGGCTTCACTGTAGCAATGTTCTATGACACTGTACTAGAATTAAAATTGTTTATGTATTAGTAATTGAATCTCCTAGAATAGGGTTCAAAAGCAAGGTTTTACTTCAATCTATCAAAATCTCTTAGAGAGAGTTATATTCCTCCCTCCCTTGACGTGACTGGAAGTAGCTGACATCCCAGATGTTTCACACACTGAAATTTCAAGGTAATTGAAAGTGTTCTGATGAAGGGCCACTAGTATATTTTTAGAGAAAACATAGCCAGGGAAGGTGGTTCACACCTATAACCCTAGCATTGAGAAGGCTGTATGGTGATATTTTAATTGTACTGAGATGTGATTTTATTTGTATGTTAATAAATAAAGTTACCTGGGGGTCAGAGCTAATAGCAAGCCATAGCAGAAACTGGGCGGTGGTGATGCACGCCTTTAATCCCAGCTCTTGGGAGGCAGAACTAGGCAGATCTCTGTGTGTTCAAGGATACAGCCAGCATGGAAACACATGCCTTTAATCTCAATACCAACCATTGAAGACCTGGAGGTCTGTACAGACAGGCAGTGATGAGGAGGTCGTGTGGTTGGGTTTACAACCAATGAGAAGGCAGAATAGAAAGTCTATAAAAAAGACAAACAGACAGGAAGTAGGTCTCTTGCTGAGGAAGATAGCAGCGACAGTGAAGGGTAAGGTTTTTTAGCTCTTAGCTATCGCTCTGACCTCTTGGGCTTTCATCTTTGCATTGGCTCTGTGTTTCTTATTTAATAAGACGGTTACATCTACAAGGCTGAGGCAAGGGCATTGCTGCAAGTCTGAAAGCAGACTGGGTAAGATAATGAGTTCCATGTCAGTCTGGGCTAGAGTGAGAGCCTGTCTCAAAAATCCTTTAAAGCAGAAAACGAACAATCTTAAGTGATAAACAGCCTGCCACAGAAGGAAAAACAAGGAAATATTTAAGTGAGTCAAAGTTTCTCCTGGGGTGAGTCTGCTCTTCTCTTGTCGGTTTTTTGTTTGTTTTTGTTTCATTTTTTAATTCCCCCTCCATCCACTGGAGTCTGGTTGACTACACTTAAAGAAAACTGACTCTCCTGCCCTAGAAGCCTCGGAAGCCATCAGTCATCAATGGCTTCTCAGTCGGGGAGGGGGGCTGATAAGGCCCTCCCTATCACTGCTGGAATGGTGATTGCCTTGATTCTCCATGAGTTCATGAGCCTAGAAGGCAGTTTTGATCCCAGCCTCCTTGACCTCTGGCTCCAAGGACCTTTCTGCCCCATTGTCCACGTCCCTAAAGAGAATTATGAGTAATCACGAAGGATGGAAAGTAACCCGTATGAGACATAGAACAAGGCCAGGGCAGTGGACTTGAATCTCCAAACCTCATTCTAGAGACCGGACATCTCATGAATGTGCATAAATGGGCTTGAGTGGATGTCATTAGATCCTACTGATAGGTCACAAATGGAGGTAGGTTACTAGGCTTGAGGGTTAAGACTGTTGCTGCTACTTGGGGGGACATAGGCTTTTGCCAGGTATAATGTGAGTGTAAGTGGACGTTGTGTGGAAGAAGGCACTTGACAAGGAGCAAGACAAGAATGAAGAGAGGGATGAAGGTCAGTAGGTGGCTGGATTCAAATCTCACCTATGCACACATAGCAGCTGACCTCACAGCTAAAGATAGAACCATACAAAGCCCAGAGGAGCTGGGAAATGCAGGGGGCACAGTTTGGGGGAGAGTTCAGAGTCCCACTGAGTAGATGAAACTTTAATTATAGGTAATAAAAAGAGATTAAGCCAACTATTCCCTATGTGTTTTTACAACCTGTAATTTTGTACTATCAATTAATGCTTCTTCAAGGCGAAAACTGGATTCTCTTCTGGTCATGTTTCCTCCACCGTAGAACATAACCTTGCCTTCCACTTTCAGGGTGGTGTTTGTGTGTGGGTAGGGAGTGTTGCTTTTTCATTTTGTATATAGGTTTTTGAGGGTTCACTTTGTAGCCCAGGCTGGTCTTCTACTCGGGATCCTCCTGCCTCAGCTCCCAGAGCGCTGGGTTCCACACGGGCACACACCCTTGCCATAACCTGCTTTGGAGTGCCTCCTTGTCATTTGCCTGGTTTGGTTTCTATCGGATTCGGTTTGGTAACTAATTCTGGTATTAGTTGTTACCTTTTTGTTGTTGCTGTTGTGACCAAGTCACTGAAAAGAAGCAACTCAAGGAGGAAGGGCTTATTTTGTCCCAGGATTTAAGAAGGGATACATGGAATCATGGGAAAAGCAGCTGGTCCAAGAAGCAGAAAGCAGTTAGGAAGTGGACCCATGCTGTGAAAATCTCAGAGTCACCCAGTGATCCATTTCCTCCTGCAAGTCTCCACCTCCTAAAGGTTTGACAACCTTCAGAAACAGCAGCTCCTCCTGAGGACAGTCCAAACCCGTGAGCCTTTGAAGATAGTTCACACTCAAACCACAATAAATGGTTATGTCTACTAAAGTGATGTTTGGAGGCAACTCAGATGCTACCAAAAGGAAACTGGAGAAAGCACAAAAAAGTGGACAGTCCTCCTGTGTTTACAGGAATTAATAGTTAAAATGTTCATAATGACAAAAAGCAATCTGCAAATATTACATGACCCCATTAACACTCCACTGACTCCTCACACAAGTAGAAGTTGGGGGGGGGGGGATCCTAAGAGCCATGTCATACCACACAAGACCCCCAAAGCCAAAGCTATCTTAAACAAAAAGACCAAAGCTGGAGGCATCATGCTAATGGATTTCAAAATCTGTCATGAGGCTAGAGTAATCAAAGCAGGAAGATGCTGGCATAAAAATAGGGATGTAGACAATGGAACAGAATGGAAAGCCCAGAAATAAACCCATGAGTTTACAGTCCTGGCTGCTGACAAAGGTGCCAGAAACACACAGTAGGGAGAAAGCAATCTCTTCGAGAATGGAGCTGGGGAAGCTGGATATCAGCATGCAGAAGTAATGAGATTGGATCCTGCCACACCACACGTACAGAAATCAACTGGAAATGGGTAAAGACTCAAATACAAGAACTGAAGCTGTACATCAGTGAGGAAAGGGAGGAAAGCTCCTCGATGTTGCTCTGGGCACTACCTTTTCAGTCAAGGTATAGGCAACAAAAACAAATGGAGACAAAGGAGGTTACCGTTATCACCATTACCGGAGGGGAAGATTTCTGCAGAGCAAAGGAGGCCATGAGGAGAGTGAATCCAGCAGCTAGGGAGAGACTGCATGTGCAAACTGCACATCTGCAAGAGGTTAACGTCCTGAATAAACATGGAAGCCAACTCAACAGCAAGATAACAAATCGCCTGCTTTTCAAACGAGCAATAAACCTAAGCAGATAGTTCTCAGAAGAAGACCGACGGCCGAGAGGTGGGTAACAAATGCTCCACGTCACTAATCAATAGGGAAAGCCAGCGGAGAGCAGTGCAGGAGCCTCTCACATCTGCTGGGCTAACTGCCACTGAAAAGATGACAGACAAGTGTTGGCAAGATTGTAGAGAAAATGAAGTGCTCACACACTGCTAGTGGGATGCAAATTAGTGTTCCCATCATGGAACCCGGTGCTGAGGTTGCTCAAAACATTAAAAATAGAATGGCCATATGATCCAGCCATCCGACTATTGTGTGTATACCAAAAGGAAATGAAATCAGTATGTCAGAGAGACAGCTGTATGTCCATCTTATGACATTACTAATAATAGCCATGAAATAGAATCAACCTGGGTGTCCAGACAGAAGGACAAGTACCACATGGTCTCACATGTGGGATCTGAAAAAGAACGGAAGGAGAAATCACAAGGTTTCTTCAGAAAGAAGAATGGACTCATGAAGGTGGAGTCATGGGCAGGGATTAGAGAGCCACTGGTCAATGGATACCAATTTTCCGTTAAGCTGGAGTAATAAATTCAAGAGACCTATTATGTTATGATGACTATAATTAGCAATGTGTTATATGTTTGAAAATTGCTAATAGATTACAAGTATTCTCAAAACAGAAAATGTATGTATATATGTTAATTAAATATATATAGCCAGCCATTCCATAACATATACATATATCAAGATAGCATGTTGGGCAAAATTAATATACACAATTTTTATTTGTCAGCTAAAGATTAAGAAAAAGAAGGCAAGCTGGGTGGGGTTGGTACACAACTCTAATCTCAGCACTTAGGAGGCAGAGGCAGGCAGGTCTCTGTGAGTTCGACACCAGTCTGGTCTACAGCCTGGTTGGAGTTCCAGGACAGTCAGGGCTATGCAGAGAAATCCTTTCTCAAAAAACTAAAAAAAGAAAGAAAGAGAGAGAGAAAGAAAGGAAGGAAGGAAGGAAGGAAGGAAGGAAGGAAGGAAGGAAGGAAAAAAGAAAGAAAGACAGCAGACAGAAAGAAAGAAAGGAAGGAAGGAAGGAAGGAAGGAAGGAAGGAAGGAAGGAAGGAAGGAAGGAAGAAAAATGATGTTTGCTGCCTTTTAACCTCAGAATTCAACAGACCCATCTCTGCAGAATGGTCATTCTTGTGTTCAAAATAGAATAGCCAGAACCAGCGAAGAGATGCTATTTTAGGATGCTGTTGTCTAAGTGAGGGATGCAGATACTCCAGGGTTCTGTCAAAGGGGCTGAATCCTAGTGGACTGGCAATCAAGGCATCTCTCAGTCTTCTGAAGATGGAATGCATGTCAGTGTTGTCTCTTTTTCATTGGGGTTTCCTGGCTTTATCTCCTGATCCACCTCTCGGATACTGGGATCACAGGTGTGTACCACCACATCCAGCTCCGTGAAGATCCCCTTCAAGGAGCCTGGCAGGCAGCAAACCTGGACAAGGAGCTGACTGAGATGTCACCTCAAGGGCAGATGCAGTGCTGGGTTCTCAGAGTCAATCCGTGAAGAGCATGCATCTGTGCAATATGTACAGGGATGGAGTTCCAGTGGTTTTCATTCTGCACTTTCTGTCTAGAGTATTTATTCAGCTCTGTGCTGAGTCAGCCACAGGCTACTTGCTTAACTCGGTTTCCCTGGAAATATGCTGAAAGTACTAAGCAGTTCTGTTGGGTTGGGGCGATGGCTCCTGAGTTAAGTGCTTGCTGTGTGAATACAAGGGCCTAACTCCCATCCCCAGCACCCATGGTAAAGCTGGATATGGCAGTGCGCCTGTGATCCCAGCCCAGAAGCAAGAGGATCCCCGGGACTTGCTAGCCAGCCTGTCTAACCAAATTAGCAAGCTTTAGATTTAGTGGAGAACCTTATCTCAAAAAAGAAGGTAGACTTGGAGCACATCTTCATTATCCATTCTTTTGCTGGAGGATATCTCGGCTGGTTCCTTTTCCTTACTGTTGTAAACAGAGCTAAAGTAAACCATGGGCTTGCATGGCTTGGGATGTCTTTGGGGTATACCATCCAAAAACACTGTAATGACATCTAATACCTTGCATGCTGATTTTTTAAATTAAACTAAGGTGATGCATGATTCAAGGAAGATACCTGCCATCAACCTCTGGCCTCTGCATGTACACACACTCATATGCTCACACAGAGAAAAAGGTTCTTAAATTGACTATCCAACACATAACACATATTAAAAACAAAATCTATCAATTCATGATAATAAGTATTAAAATTTTATAGTCATCCAACATGTGGACCAATGGAATCGAATTGAAGACCCTGACATTAATCCACACACCTATGAACACCTGATTTTTGACAAAGAAGCCAAAACTGTACCACGGAAAAAAGAAAGCATTTTCAACAAATGGTGCTGGCATAACTGGATATCAACATGTAGAAGGCTGCAAATAGATCCATATCTGTTGCCATGCACAAAACTCAAGTCCAAGTGGATCAAAGACCTCAACATAAATCCTGTTACACTGAACTTGATAGAGGAGAAAGTAGGAAGTAGTCTTGAATACATTGGTACAGGAGACTACTTCCTAAATATAATAACAGTAGCACATACAGAGAGCAAAAATTAATAAGTGGGACCTCCTAAAACTGAGAAGCTTTTGTAAGGCAAAGGACACAGTCAATAAGACAAAACAACAGCCTACAGAATGGGAAAGGATCTTCACCAACCCCACATCTGACAGAAGGCTGATCTCTAAAACACATAAAGAATTCAAGAAACTAGACATCAAAATATTGAACAATCCAATTAAAAAATGGGCTACAGAGTTAAACAGAGAATTCTCAACAGAAGAATCTCAAATGGCTTAAAGACATTTAGGGATTGCTCAACATCCTTAGTCATTAGGGAAATGCAAATCAAAATGACTCTGAGATACCATCTTATACTTGTCAGAATGGCTATGATCAAAAACACTGATGACAGTTTATGTTGGAGAGGATGAACACTCCTCCACTGTTGGTGAGAGTGCAAACTTGTACAGCCACTTTGGAAATCAGTATGGCGGTTTCTCAGAAAATTGGGAATCAATCTACCTCAAGACCCAGCTATACCACTCTTGGGCATATACCCAAGGAATGCTTAATTATACCACAAGGACACTTGTTCAACTATGTTCATAGAAGCATTATTCATAATAGCCAGAACCTAGAAACAATCTAGATGCCCCTCAACTGAAGAATGTATAAAGAAAATGTGGCACATATACACAATGGAGTACTACTCAGCAGTAAAAAACAATGATGTCATGAAATTTGCAGGCAAATGGATGGAACCAGAAAATACCAACCTGAGTGAGGTAACCCAGACTCAGAAGGACAAACATGGTATGTACTCACTCATAAGTGGATACTACATGTAAAGCAAAGAATAACCAGACTGCAAACCACAGCTCCAGGGAGGCTAGCTAACAAGGGAGGACCCTCAGAGGGACTCATGAATCGCCCAGCGAAGGAGAAATAGATGAGATCTACATGAGCAAGCCGGGGGTGAGGGAGGGTAATAGAGGGCAAGGGATAGGGGATAAGAACATAGGGGAATGGGAGGTTCAAGCTGGAACAGGGACAGAGTGGGAGAGCAAGGAAAAAGATACCATGATAAATGAAGACATCATGGGAATAGAGAGAATAACAGAGTGCTAGGGAAGTTCCCAGGAATCCACAAGGATAATTCCACCTTAGACTACTGGCAATACGAGAGGGTGCCTGAACTGGCCTACTCTGGTTATCAGATGGGTGAATACCCTAACTGTCATCATAGAGCCCTCATCCAATGACTGATGGAAGCAGATGCAGAGATCCACGACCGATGCCAGTCGTTGAGAGAGAGGAAGGATTCTATAAGCAAGGACATTGAGATCATGAGAGGAAAATGTATAGAGATGGCCAGCCAAACTAGTGGAAACCAATGAACTGTGGACCAATAGCTGAGGAGCCCCCATAGTACTGGACTAGGTCCTCTGGATAGGCAAGACAGTTGTTTAGCTTGAACTGTTTAGGGGACCCCCAGGCAGTGGGATTAGGATCTGTCCCTGGTGCATGAGCCAGCTTTTTGGAGCCCAGTGCCTATGGTAGGACACTTTGCACAGCCTTGGTGCAGGGAGGAGGGGCTTGGACCTGCCTCAACTGAATGTCCCAGGCTCTGCTGACTCCCCATGGGAGACCTTGCCTTGGAGGAGGTGAAAATGGGGGATGGGTTGGGAGGAAGGCTAGGGGGCGGGAGGAGGGAGGAGAGAGGAGAGGGAGATCTGTGGTTGGTATGTAAAATGAATAGAAAGTTTCTTAATAAAAAAATTTATAGCCATGAATGGAGACTACCTAAATGTTAAATCCTCTTTTTGTTAAACTCAACCATTTTAACACACACATTACTTGTGAAGAGATTCAATTTTTGTTTGTCTATTGTAGACAGGACGTCAGCCAACTCTTAGTATTGTACAGTGCTACCTCGTGGCTTCCCCTCCTCCTCTGCTGTTTTCTTCAATCATTTCCCTCTGAAGAAGTCGGAAAACAGGGTAGGTTGTGCCGATGTAGAAGACATCCCCAACACCAGGCTTTGTACAGACATCTCTCCCTTCCCCCATCCTCCTTGAGACAAGGTCTCATGAAGTCCTATATTCACCCTTAGGGTGTAAAATTACAGGCGGCCGACACCACACCCGTTTTTGAGGTGCTGGGGATCAAACTCAGGGTTCACGAGTGCTAAGTCAGCACTTTACCAGCAGCTGAGCTATACCAGCCCCAAATGAGCCCTTTCTTCACAGTTCCTATAACCGGAACCTAAGCTTTCCACTTGGATCTTTTATATTTTGTGGGTAGTTATTCAGATACTGAGAATACAATACTATGCCAAGGCGGGCCTCATCTACATCCTCCTAAAAGAGACAGTTAACTTTTTGGGGGGCTTAATGGTTCCTTCAGTCAAAAGGAGGGTTTTGCTTTGTTTTGTTTTGTTTTTATTCAGTTGCATGAGCTCTGCTTATAAATATTTTGATTTAGTAAATTTGATGTATGTTGAAAACTCAAAGTATTAACCAGTGCCGTGAACAGTTCTGAAAGCCATCCAGGCTTGAGTAATGTTCCTCTCTGCAGGTCAGGACTCAAGCTCAGCTCCAAGCTTAACCCACCCAGCCCCTTGTGATTGCACATAAAGCTTTATTGGAATATAACCATGCTTTCCTTTTGTGTATCGGGTAGGCCTATTTTGTGATTTGATGATGAAACTTAATCATTATGGCAGAGACCATATGACCCTAGAGGACTTAAATATTTCATAGCTATTTTTTAAAAAGCCCTGCTCTTGTCTGTTGCGTACCTACTTGCAGAGTCATGTTATTATTTCTGATGGAAGCTAAGTGCAGCAATGTAGTCATTGGTGACTAAAACACCACCCTCGCTGGATCCTTTACAGTCACCTTTGCATCAGAAAGATGATCTTTCTGAAGCACGCAATTTACCAGCCAAGTTGCTTTTTCCTAAGTTATACTGCCACCTACTGGTAGAAGTGTGAAATCACCCATAGATGAACAAATCCTCTATGAATGCCCCGAATTAGAGTCTTGCTTATGGACTTTGTAATAAGGGGCCTCACTTCCGAAAATGAAAAAAGACTAAAGTGATTAAATGATAAGTTTTTCTAAGCTGTTTCTCTATAAAGACTCCATTGTGGCATTTCCAGACCATGAGGCACTTGTTCCAAGGTGATGTGAACATTGGTGATAAAGACAGGTGCCTCTCTTTAAGGTTCAAGTGAAATGCTATTGGAGACATAAAAATTTCAGAATCATTCCCTATCTCAAGCTGATGAAAGAAAATAATATTTAGAGAGAGAGATGCTAACTAAAGGGGACGGTGCACACGTTAGCAATCAGAAGGCAGACAGCAGAGATGAAACCATTGGTTTTCTGCCTGGACTACGGACTAAAATGCTCTATGGAGCTTTTAAGATGCAATGATGTACAGACCCCATTCCTTGGAGGTCCTGATCTAATGCGTCTGGGTTGAGGCCTGGACATCAGTTTTCTTTTTTTCAAGTCCCCCAAGTGATTTTAAACGGTAGCAAGGCTAAGTCCTTACTCCTCTAGAGCAGTGGGTCTCAAATGATAGGATATATTCCAGTCATCATGTTTCCCTGTTCTATCCTGCAGAGTGCAATTCATAAGCTCTGTGGTGGCCGCTGGGTAGCAGATCCCTACTGAGCTTCAAAGCAATGGTGTGGGTGACGTCTGGGGACTATCCTACTAAAATCATGAGGACTTAAGTCATTCCTAGCCACACTTTCATACAAACTCATGGTGCTGAGCTTGTGAAGTAGGTGTGTATCACCTGGGAGCTAACTGAACATGAAGACTGAAGGGCCCAGTCTCGGAAACCCAATCTCTCTCCATTTCTAACAAGTACCCCCAAGTAATTCATTCACCATTTCTTTCTCTTTTTTTCTTCTTTCTGTTTTTTTCCTCCCTCCTCTCCTCCTCCTTCCTGTGTGTGTGATAGTCTTACACTGTACTCAGGCTGGCCTGGAACTCATGGCAACCTTCCTACCTCAGCCTCCTTACCACTTGGACTTCAGTCCTAAACCACAACACGCAGCTGTCCCAAGAAATTTCAAAATTCAGAATCTGAGAACCAGATACACAGTCTCATTTTTTCTGAGTCATGTTTTGAAGAGTGGCATCACTGTCTGTTAATTTGACATGCTATGCAAATCACATGAAAGCATTTTTTTTTTCTTCTTCAGGTGTGAGAACAAATTATTCCAAAAGTTCGAGGCTGGAAGGAAAATCAGTTTCCTTATATTCCTGACTTCCTGGATTTCGAGTGGCTCTGCTCACTGTGGGGTGTACTGAAGTCACTTGGCACCCAGATAGTAAGTGGGCTGCTCCAAACTGGAAAGATGGCTTTATCACACAAGGCTTGGGAAGGGTGGCTGCAAGTCTGGGCCCAACTGAGACTGCCACCAGCACAGGAACTCGCCAGCATGGCAGTCTTTTTGTAGACTCCCAGAGAGTTCCAGGATACTATAAATGGAGTGGCCATTCTCCTGGAGACTCATCTTAGAAACTGTAACAATATCACTTCTACTATGGTTTATTGGTCAAGTGGCCCCATGAAGACTCCATATGCTGCTCACCATGTGCTGCACTTTGGGGCTAACACTCTGATGTTGTTGCCTGTAATTCTCCATGATTTTTGAACAAAGGCATGACATTCCCTCTTTGGCACTTGGTCCCACACATGTAGCCCTCCTTGTCTTAAACGGTATCTTTCAATGGGCGAAGAATTAAAAATGTCTGTAGCCAGGGCAGGTATGGTGAAGCACATCTGTAATCGAAGCACATTGGAAGTATCAAGTGGAGGAAGTGAGTTGAAGACCAGGCTGGGCTACGAAGTGAAACCCAGTCTCAGAGTGTCGCCTCATAAGCTATCTTTTTAATTACACTGTGGCACGCATTTGTAAGTCAAGGAACAATTTTCAGGAGTCAATTCTCTACCTCGATGATGTGAGTCTCAGGAACTGAACTCAGGCCATCTCTCTCAGCAGCAAGAGCCTTTGCCATGTCTCTGTCCCCAAAGCATCTAGCTGCAATCAGTCACAGGCTACCTGCCAGAGATTTTACTCCTCACTGTATCTTTATGTTCAACGTTATGCTTCAAAATGCAGAATAAGGTAGGTAGGTTCTATTAAGCATTAAGAAAAGGAACAGATTATGAAACTGAGATTGGACTATATTTTTGCCATGCCTTAGGATTAATAAACATGGTGGAAATCTACTACCCTATCATACCGGGTCCCTGCTAGCCCCTGCACATGGTCACCTTTGGCTTGCTCACTTGGTTTGCCCATTTTGACATTGATCAGTGCTTATCCAAGGTCAACATGAATATATGTATAGTTACTTGATGAGAAAGACGATGTCTTTGTCACTGTCTCCATAGATGCAGACAGCTTCAGGGTCTCGGCAAACCTAGATTTCAAAGAAAGTGTTCATGTTTGGAATGTGAATCTACAAAGCCATTTGACGGTATTTAAAGATGGGAGTGACAACTAGTCTAGTCCATGAGTTCTGTGAGAACTGAGGTCCTAATAGGTCTTCTCAGATCAGCAGTTATGTGCACGACTTTATATGTTTGGAAGAGATCCAATAACAGATGATATAGCAACAATAACAACCAAAAATTACCCAAAAAAATCCCTAATTAGCAAAATGTTGTATTACTTTTCTCATTGCTCCAACAAAATACCTGACAAAGAGTAAGTTAAGGAAGGGAGGGAGGGAGGAAGGGAGGGAGGGAGGGAGGGAGGGACAAAGAAAAGAAGGGTGGGTTTATTTTGGCTCACTGTTGTGCGGTATTTTTATTGTGTTCTGACAAATAAAGTTTGCTTGGAGTCAGAGGGCAGAGCTAGCCACTAGCTGACCAAAATTAACCATAGAGGTTTGGAGGACTGTAGACAGAGGAGACAGGAAGTAGTAAGGTGGGGCTGAGAGAGGATCCCTTTTGGACAGAGGAACAGAAGAGGTAGAAGGTGACTGGTGGCTGCTTCCTGATTCTTTGATTGTTCCGGTTTTTACCCTGATAGCTGACTTCAATTTTTTATTGATAAAGATTAATTAAATTAATGCTTCAGCTCACAGCTTGAGAGAATAGTCCCTCATGGCAGGAAGGCAAGAATGCTGTCCACATTGCATCTATGGCCAGGAAACAGAGAGAGATGGACCCCGATGATCCAGTTGCTTTCTCCTGTGCACTCCTTCTGGGGCCCCAGAGGGTGGAATGGTAGTGCCCACATTCCCCTGTGGTCAGTTCAACCTCTCTGGAAAATGCCCTTACATCCATGCCAGGGGTGTGCCTCCTAGACGATTCAGAATCCTGTCAAGTTGACAGTGGAGATTAATCATCGCAAATGTAGGTGCAACTTTCGCAGAATGGAGTTAGGAAAACGGTACTTGCAGAGTAGGCAACGATTGTTGAAACTGTTGGCGTGGGGGTGAACTTAAACAGGTATGCTTATCCAGCATTCTGGATAACTGTCAGAGAAGGAAGCTACCTTTTGAAGAAATGGGAGTTAGCAACCTTGTCGGTGGCAGAAGGAAAGTGGTCCAACAAAGGCGAAGTACATGTCAAAGAGGATGATGAAGGCAAAGTAGAGATTGGTTGATTTGGGGCTCTACGCAGGATCTGAACTCCCACAGTGTCATCAATTAGTGTAATTCTTTTCTGTCGTTTGTTGGAGGAGGTGGGTGAGGGCTAGTATGTAGCACACTCATAGATGTCTTCAGCTGAGCCACATTCCAAACATGAACACTTTCAAATGAATTGTCAGCTATCTAGAAGATGGGACAGAGGTGTGGGACAAATCAGTTGTGTTTGCCTAGCATGTCTAAAGCACTGGGTTTGCTCCCCAGCCCTGCATAGAGAGTCATGGTGTCACCTCGCTGTAGTCACAGCACCTGGGAGGTGGAGGCAGGAGGATCAAAAGTTTAAGGTCATCCTTAGCTACAAAGAAAGATTGAGAGCTGACTGAGCTACAGGAGACCCTGTCTCAAAAAGAAAAGGAAGGAAGGAAAAAGAGAAGAAATCTAGAGAATGGTCTTTAAATCTCTGATCTATGTTGATGGAACTGACATCAGAAATTAGCAACTAGAAAAGATTTGAGAATGTAGGGAATTCTTTGGGTACTATGGTAGAGGAAATGTTTCCCCTTAGAAATCTCATGGAACTACCTGGAGAAATTAATATGTAATCCTTCAACTCAGAAGAATACAAAGGCCAGCAGAATATCTAAGGAGTCAGAGCCAAGATGACCAGCTACTTTGTTGGAAGAAGTTCAGGAGCAGTTGTTCATAGGTTAGAATGGATCAGCATTCCCAGAGTTCTTTGGAGGAAAGTCTATTTGCTAGGTGGTAGATGGGATGAATGAAGAGTTTCACACTTCAGCTGCTGAAAATGCTGTTACAGACCATTCTCAGCCATCAGTCTCCACCAGCTAAAGATTGCAGCTGACTGGCTTAAGTGAAGTATGAAGTCCTAGCGCCCAAACCAACTTAGGACAACTCTACAGGGCCATCCCAGCTTTTCAACTCTGTGCAGGGATCACTGAGGTCCTTGTTAGGAATGCAGCACAATGCAACCTCTCCTCCTGTCCAGTCTCACCGCTTCCCTTTCCTTAACCCAGGTGCCAACCCCAGCACTCCCTTGTAGACATCTTGTATGGTTATCTCAGCTTTCCAAGAAACCCGACAGTGCCTGTGGATCAAATGGGACCCTATGATCAAGCGAGTCACCAAAAACATGCATAGGTCAGCCCAAGGGCTCTGCATGGACAGATGCTTAAAACGCCACTAGATTCCTTGCAGCGTGGGGGGGGGGGTAAGTAAGAGCTGCAATAAAATTGTATCACCCTTGGGCAAGGGGACTTCCAGTAAGGAGAAAATGACGACAGATCGGAGAGCGTGGCTGTCATTTAGAAGATTTTCAATACTCCCTAGGAAGGAAAGGGCATGTATAAAGAGCACCAGCGCCCAGCTCACAGTGTCTGTCAAAGCCATTTCTGCCCGTTTTGTCCCGTCTAACCTTGGGCACTAGTCTAGGGTGGGTAGGAAAACAAGTTAGCAGACCAAGGGCAACCTGGAACAGAATCTAAAAAGATAGCAAGTGTTCCCTTCCTGCAGACGCTATAATTATAATTTCCTTTCGTCTGGCATACGGTCCCCAGCGTTTCAGTTGCCAGGCGTTATAAAACCTGAGTTTATCAAAGGATGGTGGTCTCAGGTGGTGACACTTTGTAGTTCTTTCCTGGCTGGCATTATTTATTACATGCATACTGAGAGACACACTAGGCACTGAACTGCCTCTAGAGAGGAGCCCGCTAGCCAGGCACAGCAGAGACAGCAGCGGTGGAGCAGGGCCAGGTGCGTTGAGCGATCTAGTTCTCACAGAGGAAGCGAAGTAACTCCCTTCTCGCTTTTAGGCTAGGGCCTAGTCTGGAGTCCTCCCTTCTGGATGACCCGGAGTATAGCTCCTCTCCTGGTCCCGCCCCCAGCTCTCAGGCCTGCCAGCTCCGGTCCGTGGTACCCACTCCGCTCTTCCCCATTCTCCTTCCTTGCAACCCTCCCTCGATCCGCCCCTCTCTCCAGGGCCCCATGCTGTCCCGTAGAAGCCCTAGCCTTGCTTGACCAGCCTTGCCCATGAAAACTGGCTCCGCCCTCTGGGTGCCGCTCTTTTCCCCTGGCCACGCCCCCTCTAGCTGTCACGCCAGGACCCTCTCTCCGACTCTGACTCTGCATCCCTGCCACATTACTCCCCACTTGCCCGGTCATGCCCCCAAAACCTGCTCCCACCCCTTCTCTGAGCCCCGTTCTTCTCACCGGACCACGCCTCCTCTCACTGCCACGTCCCACCCCTCTCTCCAGACTAGGTCTCCTCCTGTAGCCGCATCACCTCCTACTTGTTTGTTCCCACCCCTAAGATCTGGCTCCGCCCCTTCCTGGACGCCCGCTCTTCGACACCACGCCCCCTCTCCTTGCCACGCTCCGCCCCTCTCCTCTTCTCGCCAGGCCCCACTCACAAATGCTCGGCTCCCCTCCCTCCTCAATGCTCGCCTCCCCTCCCCAGCCCCCCGCCCTCCCCACCCCACCAGCTCGGCCACGCCCCAAAAGCTAGACCCCGCCCCCTCCTGGCCCCGCCCTTGCTTCCTGGTCACACCCCTCTCGCCGCGCTCCGCCCTGCTGGCCAGGCCCCGCCCTCCTGGCTCCACCTCCTCCCGGGACCCAGCAAGCCAGCCGCCGCGGCGGGCCGTGGGCATCATGGGGACAGCCTCGTCGCTGGTGAGTCCCGCTGGCGGGGAGGTGATCGAGGACACGTACGGGGCAGGCGGCGGCGAGGCCTGCGAGATCCCTGTGGAGGTGAAGCCCAAGGCCCGCCTGCTGCGCAGCTCGTTCCGCAAGGGAGTGGGAGCCGGGCCCGGGTCGCTGCCTCGCGCAGCGGGCGGCGGCGGGCTGCTGGGAGCCAGCTTCAAGTCCACCGGCTCGTCCGTGCCAGAGCTGGAGTACGCGGCAGCCGAGTTCGAGCGGCTCAAAAAGGAGTATGAGATCTTCCGGGTCAGCAAGAACCAGGAGTTGCTGTCCATGGGTCGCCGAGAGGCCAAGCTGGACACCGAGAACAAGCGGCTGCGGGCGGAGCTGCAGGTAATGCGGGACAGCGCATCCGCAGCGGGAAGCGCTGGGGAAACTGAGACCCGGGTGTGCTGCTCAGCCGCTTGGTGGCACCACCATCCTGCACCAGCTACAAACCAAGTTGTTTTCCAAGTTGGACAGAAGCTGCTCCTCGTTTATGAGGAATCATTATTTGAGTCCAAACTAATTTCTTATCAGCATATCCCCCCTTTCAATTTCCGGTTCATTCATTTAGATACCTTGAATCAATCAACCCACCTCCTGAAGCCGCAAATGCCACACTGTGGTGAAACTTCACACAACTCCTCCCAGTTTAACATATCTCCAAGATGGAACTCTTGGCTCAGTTTTTTTGTGACGTCCTGCAGATCTGGGTTTTAATGATATGATAGGAATTCTTCTGGAAACCTCCTGATTTCACCGTTTTTTAACTGCTGTGGTTGAAAACCGTCCTTGAGGTTACTCAAGTTCCCTTAGTCCCTTTGGTGAATCGACTCAACATTATTGTAGTGCTTTTCTAGGCCTTCTAACATATCGGCTCTAATTCCTTCAGAAATTTCGGATTCAAAATTTCTCAGAGCCAAAAGTCTGGAACTTTATGCCAGGGGCTGGGAGCGTCTCTGATGGTCATTTGTTTATTCCTTTCTTTTCCGTGGGAGAAGTCTCTGACAGCCCAAGAGCTCCAGGGCCCATCGAAGTAGGAATTAGATAAACAGCACAGACTTATTTATGTAAAAGAAGGCTCCTACCTTCTAGTCGGGCATCACTTTTTATGGAGTCCTTCATTATCTGGTGTGCTATCAGCATATTATCTGGGAAGATGTTCCTACCAGCCCCTGCTACCCTCACTTTCTACTGGTTGTCCAATGCCCTTGCCCGGGTAGAGTGGACCCGTGCATTTCCCACGTCTGACTGATTTCATGTGTGCACCACTGCCCACTGAGAGCCGTGTGAGACAGCAGGTAGAAAGGGACAAGATGAAGAAGCCAGTGCACAGAGGGCTGACAGACACGCAGTCACAGATTACTGGTCAGCAGTCCCAATTCCTTGCATAACCTGTTGTTCCTTTCTTACCTGCATAGTCTTGAGAACACCTTTCCACATTTATTTCACTCAGCCATGTTGACATTTACTGGAGGCCAGCCATGAATCCAGACTGAATGGCTCAGGGGACAGTACAATGATTAATATATCATGCCAAGGAGCACAGAAACTTTCTTAGTTAATTATTCTTCAAGCTAAGCCTTACAAATTGCATTTCTTATTCTCTTAGAAAGTCTGAGGCATAGAAAAATTTGGGAACTGGTGCAGTATTTCAAAGAAAAAGTGTTAATTTCCATTAAAAGCTCATTGCTGAAGAACCTATTTGGTCAGATTCAAACATGTTTGCATTTTTTCTATTTTATGTGAATAAAATGACAACATAGACCTGATTGATAATTGATAAAATAGTGAGTAGAATATTAAAAACCCTAACATGTGTAACATATATATCAGAATTTAAAATGTGGATGAAAGTCTGTTTTCATTAAGAGATAACTGGTGAATTATTCCAGGCACTTCAGAAAACTTATCAGAAGATACTTCGGGAAAAAGAGGGTGCATTGGAAGCAAAATACCAAGCCATGGAGAGAGCAGTTACATTTGAACATGACAGAGACAGAGTTAAAAGGCAATTCAAGGTAAGTTCCTTATATTTATATCCCTACCCCCTCACCCCCCACACCCGCAAAGTGTCACAGATTAAAAACTATTTTTAAAAAAGTTCATTTGAGCCAGGTGTGGTGGCCCAAGCCTTTAATCCCAGAACTCAGGAGGCAGAGACAGACAGATCTCTATGAGTTCAAGGCCAGCCTGCTCTACATAATGAGAGCTTGTCTTGAAAAACACAACAGAAAAAAAGTTAATCTGATATCATGATAAACAGAGATCAATTAAGTAACACACCTGAAGGTCCTGAGAGCTAGAGAAGAAAGCAGCATTTCGTGTTTTCAGTTAAATGCTGTTTATTTGATAAAGAGATGTGAAAGTGAACGTTTTCGGTGAGATATTGAAAGATGAAAGGATGGATCTTTTTCATTTTTATTTTTAAGTGTGTGTGTGTGTGTGTGTGTGTGTGTGTGTGTGTGTGTGTGTGTGTGTGTGTAGGCACACATGAATGCGGTGCCTGTGGAGGCTAGAATTGTAGGATCCCTTGGAGCTGGAGTCACAGATCATTGTGAGCCACTTAACATGAATGCTAGGAATCAAAACACAGATTTGATTTCTGCAAAAACAGTATGTACTTTTAACCTCGGTACCCTCTTTCCTGCCTCTAAGATGTGTTTCTTCAAGAGATGATACATTTGGAAATATTTGGGGATATTCTGTTCTGCATTTGGTATGAGGGAAACAAGTTTGTTAGATGTCACACAAAACACACGTCCGCGCTGCTAGACTTCCAGTGGGTTCAACTGTGAAATAATAAGAGAAAGGTCTGGAGACATCATCTCAGAGGAGACTGAGAACCAGATGAACATTGACTTTATGAATCAATGGATTTTGTCACCTCGGGAAAGTTGGTGACACAACTTTGTGATTATGAAAAAAGTCTCAAAACTAAATTCTACGTTTTAAAAGATTTTTAGGGAGACCAAAGAAAATGAGATACAGGACTTACTGAGGGCCAAGCGAGAGCTGGAAAGCAAACTCCAGAGGCTGCAGGCTCAGGGCATCCAAGTTTTTGACCCTGGGGAGTCTGATTCGGATGACAACTGTACAGATGTCACAGGTAAACACACTTCATGTCACCTTACCCTGTCTGCAGAGCCGTAGTGATGCTCAGAATCTTTCATTCTCTGTGAGAAGGATTAGTACCTGCACTGCTCTTACAAATAGAAGAGACCTTCCAGTGTCTCTCTTGGCTGTTAGGATCTCCTGTCCTTGAAGTGTATGATGTTGCAGGCTAGGCTTCCTCTGGTCATCATTCTCTGCCCATGGTGTGCATGTGCACACTCTCTCTCCACACTCCTACCCCCACCCAAAGTACCCACTGCAGGTCACATCTACATTTTCCCCAAAGGAAAGAAGAAAGGAGAGCATGTGAGTTTTTTTCTTGTTGCTATGACAAAATGCCTGGCAACAGACTACTTAAAGAGGAAGGTCTTGTTCCCACTCACAGTTCCAGGGCCACAGTCCATCGCTGCAAGAATGTCCCAGCACCAAGAGCATGAGGCAGCTGATCCCGTTGCATTCACAGTTAGGGAACCCAGAGTGATGAATCCTGCACTCAGCTTGCTTTCTCCTTTCTACGAGGTTTGGCACCCCCAGCCAGTAGGCATGGTACAGCTCACATTTAGGGTAGGTCTTGCCACCTCATTTAACCCCCAGTCTAGATGACCCTCTCAGATATGCCCAGAGGTTTGTCTCTTTAGTGATTCTAACTCCTGTCAATTAAGCAATCAAGATTAACCATGCAGGCCTGTAAAGTGTCTCCAGGGTGTAGAGGCACTATCACCGGGGCCTGATGACCTGAGTTCTATGCTGGGATCCCACAAGGTTGCAGGAGAGAACTGACTCCTGAAGCTGTCCTCTGACCTCCACACATGTGCCATGGCATGTGCATTCCTGTACACACACACACACACACACACACACACACACACACACACACACAGAGAGAGAGAGAGAGAGAGAGAGAGAGAGAGAGAGAGAGAGAGAGAGAGAAATTTGAAAAACTATTTTTAAAAAATAGCATCAAGGGTAGACACCTTGCTTTTCCTGAAGGCACAACCTGAGATAGATCTCCTCTGCTCCAATGTCCCTGGCCAAAGCCAGCCCTAGGAAGATTGGAAAGTATAATTAATAGCCAGGCAGACATGTGTCCAACTTTAATGTGAAGGGGGATATGCATACTGGAATTATTTTCCATACAGTGATGGATTCTTTGCAACTTTGTGCAATGTGTATTTCACTGTTTCCAATGTAGTTTTGTGAGTCACTCAAAAAGTTTCAGTTTTATATAGGCATATAAAACATTTTTCTAGCAAGAAAGAAAAGCCTGAAATCACAGAATTGAAGGCATTTTCCGTGTTTCAAGAAAGTATTAATCAACTGTGATTAGTATGAGGTTAAAAAAAAGCTTTCTGTAGGTGTAAGGAGAAAATGTTGTGGTCCTCTTGTTTATAAGGGTGGTGTTAGAGTCTTACAAAGGGATGTATTTGGGAGTAAGATACAGCAACTGGCAGTTCCTGCCTGATTTTCATTTTATTCCCATTGGTTGTGATGAGCATTTTGTGAAAAAGATGCAATGATCCCAACTGGCCAAGAGCAGCTGAGAAAGTGCCTCCTGCTGTCACATTAGGCTTACTGATGGCTTCCATATTGGCTTGTTCAAATGTACAATGTATCAAAGCTACTGTAATTGTCTTGGCAAGTTAACAGAACCAAGTCAATGCTCCTTTCTTGGTCTTTCTCATTGGTACATTGATTTAAACCTGAAGGACACAAGCTATCAGTGCCCTGTTGACAGTCTCCCTTCAGAATCCCTTCACAAGCTCAGCATGGTTGCATACACCATTAATCTCAGCGCTCAGGAGGCAGAGGCAGGTCGAGCTATGTGTGTTTGAAGTCAGCCTGGTCTACATAGTGAGTTCCAGGACTACATCTCAGGGGGAAAAAAAAATCCCTTTACATTTTAACTGATGTGTAAATGTCCAATTGCAAGTTGATTTTTAGAATTGTTTCTGGAATTTTTAAACTGCCTCTTTAATTTATTTCTTTTGTGTATATGTATGTGGGTATGCATGTGTGTGCATGTGGGTGGGGGTGCATGTGTGGAGGTCTGAGGACAGCCTGTGAGAATCAGTTCTCTCCTTCGGCCAGTTGCACTCCAGGCATTGGACTCAAGTCCTCAGATTTGGTGGCAAGTGCCTTTGCATCCTGAGCCACCTCACTTGTCCTAAACTGCCTCTTACTAAAATTCCTTTGTTTCTTTTTCTTTTTTCCTATTTTAATCTTTTGTTTGAATTTGAGATGATAACCTGAATCATGTTAACCAGAACAGCAGTGTTTTGCCAAAAGTCAGTGCCAAAATATGTTGAAAACCATTATTTGAATGCCTATTTTATTTATAAATAGAATATCTTGACATGAGAAATTCTATTTGACATATGCAGTGAGTTTTTAAATATTTAGTAACTTGGTTCTTATGAAATTCCAATTCCTTGTTGCAACAGCTACTGGAACCCAGTGTGAATACTGGCCCAGCAGAGCCTTGGGAAGCGAGCCGTCCATAGGCAGCATGATCCAGCTCCAGCAATCCTTCCGAGGCCCTGAGTTGGCCCACAGTTCTATAGATGTGGAGGGACCCTTCGCAAACATCAACCGAGGTAACCTGTCCCTTGCCTGGTGGCTGTGACTGTTCATATTCTAGAATCTTGTGCACATAACATTGGTGTTCTGGCACCTTCCATTGGCAAGCCAGCATGCACAGAGACTGCACCTGACCCAGCGGAGGTTACATACTTTTCATCAGGATAACATGAACCTCCTACCATCCTGGCCACCCCGGTTCTAGCAGCTATGCTACTCTCAGAATTCACAGGTGCCCTTGGTGAGCCACAGGGCTAGGATGTAGCTTAACTGAGAAGCCATATTTTTATATTGCGTTCTTGTCAGATATTTCTTAATATTATACATCCCAGGGGCTCAGGAGAGAGAACTACTAACGGTGAGGACTGTTTTTGGGAAATAGAATCTCAGCATATGGAGCTCTATAGTCCACTTGCCTTAATTCCTCTGGCATAACATCCTTTATACCCAGCTTCAGTTCTGTTCTCGTGCCTAGCTTCTTTCTTGCCTGATTTCTCTCTATATTTATCTACTTCTCCCTCTAAGTCCTATCTTAATTCTCTTAATTGTCTTAATTCTGCCTCATCTAGGTCCTTTTCATCTTGTTCTTACCCAGCTAGTACTTCCCCATCTGACTTTTCATCTTCCATCTTGTCCACACGTATTCTCTGGTCAAAATCCTCCTTATCCCTCCCTGTTCTCTGTCTCTCTGTCCTCTCAAGTTCTTACCCATCTAGTTCTTCCATTCTCTTTTCTCTGCTCCGTCCTCCCGTGCCCTGGGAGTCCCGGTATATATACACTTACAAGCAGTAATCCCTTGGCAGTGCAAAGCCAGGCTTCCAGGGTCAAACAGAGGGGTGATAAGAATCACATAGAGGGGCAATAACCATTAATTATCATTTGCAACCCAAAAAGGAAGTGACCAATGGGGAATGAATTAACTAAAGGCTAAATTTGGGTAATATCTAAGAAGAGGGATCTTATGTGCCCAACTATAGTCTTAAACGTGATTGGTAGAAAATGTTAAGAATCTGTAAGTTGCTAGGTCAATGGGAGAAAATAAAATTGTCTTCTTTTTTCCTGTGGCTCCTATCTGTCCAAGCTATCTGCCGTTTTTCTGCAGGGTGGGGGAAAGTGTGCTCAGTCGCTAGGCAACCTGTGTATAGCTAGATGCCTCTGGTGATAGTTAAAGGGAGATCTGGAACTAGAGGTAAGATTTGGGGAAGGAGGAAGTTAAGCTTAATTGGCACATCTGCCAGGCTTTCTCCAACAGGTAGTCTGAACACTTAAGTCTCCTCCGTCTGGGGATGGACCTGGCCGGATGCTGTCAATGACCATAATTACAGGGAGGCTTAAACTGGGGTTCTGGCTGAGCATAGCTGTCAGCGCACAAGATTATCTAAATATTCCTTTAGTATAGGGGAAATGGTGCCCAATAAATGATGGAAAAGCTACAATAGCACATGAGAAACTCATAGCAGAAAATGACTGATAATCAAAAGCCAAATATCACCATGGCTCCTTGAGCCTCAGCTTGACCTCTGGAAGGCCCTTGGCTACTTCCAGGTATTAGCTTTGTCATAATCAGCTGAAATCCTACTTTGTATATTTTTGTGGCTTGCAGCAATATTTCATATTTTTTCCTTCCCACTAATAGCATAAAACTAGTTTTCATTTTACACCATTCTTAAACTCTCTTTTTCAGCCTCATTGGAGTTCAAGAATGAGAAGGCAAAAATGGCATCACCTTGGGAATGTGGGCTCCCTTCCAGTGGCAGAGCAACCGAGTAGCTCACGAAAAATAGAACTGGAGCCACTACCCTGGGGATCCATTGTTCTCCAGGGGAGACCACTGCATTCATTTCCTCAATCCCAGAGGAGAATATGAGGCTAGAAATTAATTATCTTCTGATGCGTTGTTCTAGCTTTGTTAATGTTAAAACATGACAGCAGGTTCTAGTCTATGTCTGTTACGTTTGTTTTCTTAGACTTACTTAGAATTACTTTGTCATTTGTATTCTGATAAATTTTTCATCAATTTATGGAAATTTTACTTCCAGATGACTGGGACACTGCTGTGGCTGGCTTATTGCAGGTCACCCCCTTGTTCTCACACTCTCTGTGGAGTCATTCTGTCAGATGTTACCTCATCTACACAGACGAAACCCAGCCCGAAATGGAACTTTTCCTTAAGGTGAGAATATTCATACATTGTGTATTCACTCCTTGAGACTACAAAGTCTGGGGCTGGAGAGATGGCTCAGCAGTTAAGAGCTCTGGCTGCTCTTGCAGAGGACCCGGGGTTGTTTCCAGTACCCACACAGAGACTCACAAGTGGCTATAATTCTGATTCGAGGGCATTGGGTGCCCTCTTCTGGCCTCTGTGGCACCAGGCATGCACATAATGCACATACACACATGCAGGCAAACACCCATATGTATAAAATAAAAATAAATAAATCTTTTAGAAAAAGAAAGAAAAGAAAATACAAGTGAGTAGCTGAGGTAGTGGCATATGTCTGTAACCTCAGCACTCAGGAGACATAGGCAGGAAGACTACAGTGAGTGGGAGGCTAGCCTGGACTATATGGTGAGATCCTATCTCAAAACAAAATACAAATTAATATTATATTCAGAATATAATTGCATTTAAACTAAGTAGCTCACTACCTATGAGATTATCCAGGAAACACTGGGCTTTGCTTATGATGCACTTTGGTTCAGTATTCGCGGTGTAAAGACAGACATTGTGTGAAGGCTTCTAGTTTTTATTTAATTTACTAGTAAAACAAGGACAGGAGCAAAGGCATGAAGATGAAATTAAGATGGTGGAACTTTCTGGCTTTTTTCCCCGTTTACATTTAATTTTATACTTAAAATATATCATTAACATTCCAATATCTTAGTGGTACACTCCTTTAAACCCAGAACTCCGGAGGCAGAGCCAGACAGATCTCTGTGAGTTCAAGGCCAGCCTGGTCTATAGAGTAAGTTCTAGGACAGCCAGGGCTACAGAGAGAAACCCTGTCTCAAAAGAAAAAAGAAAGAAAGAAAGAAAAGATGCCATGTAAAAGTGCATATAGTTAAGAATTTATAGATATACATATATGGTTTATATAAATAAAAATATAGTTAAGAATTAAGTATTAAAATGACCTTTTCATATTTCATTAGCTATTCTCTTCAAAGTTTAGGCCCTTCATTGGCCTTGTCTGATTCAATTGCTGTCCTTAAAGCTGTTTCAGATAATACCAAAGTTTAATCCTTATCACGACTTTGAACTTCTCAAGGCAACCCATGGAGTTATTCTAAAGTAAAATTAGGGCTCAGTGAGTTACTGCCTGTGGCCATTTCTGGTTTGCTACCTGATTTCATATGGTCTAGAGCTAACTAAGATTTGATTTTACATCTTAAATCAGTGGTTCTCAACTTTCCTAATGCCACCATCCTTTAATACAGTTCTTCATGTTGTGGGGAGCCCCCAACCATAAAATAATTTTTGTTGCTACTTTATAACTATAATTTTGCTACTTTTATGAATCATGATGTAAATATTTCTGGAGACTGGTTTGTCAAAGGGGTCTTGACCCACAGGTTGAGAACCAGTGTTTTGAATTATTGGAAAAAGGAAATATAAGAAGATTACTTTGTTACGTGAAAATTATATGAAATCCACACTTTAGTATCTATAAAAAAGTGTTATTGGAACATCCCCAGGCTTGTATGCATGTGTGTGTGTGTGTGTGTGTGTGAGAGAGAGAGAGACAGAGAGACAGAGAGACAGAGAGACAGAGAGAGGGAGCTATGACTGCACTACCAAAGCAGTTAATTGGGATAGAAACCAAATAGATTTAAAAGGTTCCTGATTAAACATTATTAATTTTGAAAAATATTTGCCACCTGACCTTGTGTATGAGAACTCTATCTCCACTGTCTCAAATGCATTTTAAACACATCTGCATGCCCTAGGATAAACTGGCTATAAATTCACGGTCTGCAGATTGTTAATAGATTTATTTAGTGTTTCTTTGTGATATCACTCAGTCTTGGTAAAATTGTAGAATATCTTAAAGCTCACAGCTTCCATCTAGTATTTGGATATAAGTTACTCCCAAGGACAAATGGGCTTCTACCTAATTGCTTGCATAAAAATCATCATTATTTAGTAATATACTTTATCATAGGCCAATATTTTTTCATTAAGATTTTTAAATTTTTTTATGCTCCTGGAAATGATATTGTGCTTTTTATGCTAGGTAAGACTACTATCATTGAAGCTACATTCCCTAGCTCAAAGCACCATATTTCCCATACACACACACACACACACACACACACACACACACACACACACACAGATATATATTTGGATCCTTTAAAACAAGAAAACAAACGATTCATGATAAAAAATAATAGCAAGAAATACCAAATCAAACTAACCTAATACTTTCTTCTGTTGTTTAATTATGAAATAAATCATTTCCTGAGCTAGAAAATAGCCATGTTGTTAAGCTGTTGTTTTTTGTTCTAGAGAGAAATTTACTTCTATTCTATAAGATTTTCTTTAAAATGTGATTTTTTTTGTATTAGAATACTTTTTATAGAGGCTGTTCTAAACATGTCTTTTAAGTAATAAGATTCTTTCTATCCCTCTCGTAGTTAAATATATCATATTTTTATATATTTTAATTCATTTTTAGGACCATTCACCTAAACTTAAAAGAATGTGCGAGGCAATGGGATATTTCTTCCATGCTGTTTATTTTCCAATAGATGTTGAAAATCAGTACCTCACTGTAAGAAAATGGGAACTCGAGAAGAGTTCTTTAGTTATTTTATTCCTTCACTCAACGTTACCAAGGTAAGCTGAAAAAACCTCTAATTTCTCATTCACATTAGCTGTAAAGTCACTGCCAATGAACTTCAAAGATGAGTCCTAATTCTATTCTCAAAGTCAAAACAGTGTGTGAAACCTACTACATTTTATAACTACCTCACACTCAAATAAAAATGTAGTTTTGTATCATTACATGTATCAGCATCACTAATATAAAATTTGTTTGTGGCAGCAGTCGGCAACAGTGGCCCAGTATCAGCTTTTGTAAATAAAATTTTATTGGAACACAGTCACATTCATTGATTTGTGTAAATTTTTTCAGTGGCTGTTTTCATACTATAACGGCAAAATGGAGTTTTCACAACAGAAACTCTATGTCCTACACAGCCTAAAATGTTTACGGTCTTACTTTACAAAGCTGGAGGCTTCTCATTTCGGTCCACAGGAAACCTTGATGTTTTCTTTCTTTGGATACAATTTGAGAGACATAAAGTTTCAATGTGAATATAATTATGTTAATGAATCTTATCTGTTGGGGTTTTTTTAATCAATCAGATATAGATGGTATAGATATAGATATAGATAAAAGACAAAATGGGCTTCCTGGAATGTTAGCTATTCTGTCTAGCCTTTTTGTCTGACTGGATTTGAGCCTTGCAGGGCATTAGTTGTCTTGACTTTAACTGTGTGAGATCTCCAGTTCTACCACTTTCCCTACAGTAAACCCTGTCCTTGTCCTTAAGACCGCCTCATAGCTGGGCCTCAGAACTCTGGCTCAGAGTCTCAACTGCTCAGCAAGGAGGAGGGAAAGTTGCAGACTAGCCCAGGCAACTCAGCAAGATCCTGTCTCAAAATAAAAAAAAAACAAATCAAGGGCTGAGTATGTAGCTTAATTGGTAGAGGACTTTCCCAGTACCACACAAAATCAGGGATAGTGATGCACGCCTATAATCCCAGCACTCAGGAGGTAGAGGCAGGAAAAAAGAAGAGAATAAAACTCAATGGTAAAGTAATTGCCTAGTGTGCATGAAGCCTTAGATTCAATGCCCAGTTACACACACATGTTATACATATACACACACACACACACACACACACACCACACTCACTCACACATATATAACACACACATACTCACACCAGAACACACATACACAACACACACTTATTCACACAGACACATATCGTACACATACACAACACACACTTATTCACACAGACACATATCGTACACATACACAACACACACTTATTACCACACCATACTCACATATATACAACAAACACACACACACAAAGAGGAAAGAAAACAGTATGGGCCTACAGACTGCCTAGTGGCTAGGTGGACAGAAGCAGCAGAGCCTTCCTCAGAGTGTGTCTACAATGCCCTTCAACTGGCCGCCTTCAGCTGAGCCTCTCTGAGTTTCTCTGCTTTTCTCTCCTTGCTTTAGTATTCAGTGTGGATGCATCATTTTAATACCTAATGTTTGGGTTGTATCTTATGTTACTTGATAATACATGCCCTTCATTATTAAATTTTTCTTCTTTAATTCTTGTTTTTAATCTTTGAAGTCATCTTGCTTTTTTCTTGATCTTCAAGACAGTCATCTGTTAATAAGATACTGTTCATTATCTTTATACTTTTAACATTTGTTTCCATATTCCTAATTTTAAATTTGAGTTCCCCCTCCCATTTATTTTCTATTACTTGTTTAATAGAAATTTAAAACTTGTTTAACTAAAATTTTGGTTTTCTTTAAAAAATTATTCTTTTACAGTTTTAGTTCCTCACATTTCTGCGTCAGCTTTATCTCACTTGAATTTCCCTCATTTCCTTGCATTCTTCTCATCATTTGTTGCTCTCAGGACTATCAAGAAGCGTGGGAGTGGGGGCTGGGAGTGTGGCTCAGTGGTACAGCACCTACCTTACATGCACAAGGCCTGGGTTCCATCCCCAGGGAGCCTCCCTCTCCGTGAACAGAAATGCAGAAGTGTGACAGGGGCAGTGACCATCAGACCACAGAAACAGCTGTTGGGGCTTTCTTTTTCTCAGATTACTCCACTTCTGATTGGCTGGCTCTCTCAACTTCCCAAAAGACCAGTCTAGGAAAAGTACTCCTGAACCACTTGGGAGCTTCAGGGGAGAGTACTTTCCTGATCAGTAATTACTCCTTATGTACATATGGGATCCACAGAGTTACTTAAAGATACCATTCATTGGTTCCTCAAATCTTTCTGTGCTCACATAAGAAACACCGTCGTTAAAACTCCATGGTCTTTAGGTATGAGACATGAATTCAGAGCAAGCTGCACTAGCAACACACTTAGCAGTAGGTAAGGAAACTGAGTGGAGGACTCATGCTTCGTGGGGAGCACAGATGCTGTGCCTCTCCACTGTCGCTCACCAGAGCAGGTGCAGAAGGGGAGCTGACTTCCAACACTACTTGTGTGGGTGTTCTGTAATACGCAGATTTGACCCAGTCCTTTATGGCAGACACCTTTTACAGTGAAGGATAGGAATGAGAATGCTGTGGCTGAATAGGAATGAATCCCCCAGATAACGCGCTTGGCTGACCTCCATCCTGCCAGGGACACTGCTTATACAGCTGGGGCCACCAAAAATGCTTGGTCCTGAGAAGGACCACTGACCTCTGAGGAGTGTATGCACGTATGTGTGTGTGTGCACGCGCGCGCATACTGAAAGCTTTTCTTCCTCTGTAGCTGGGCCCTTGTCACTATGGTAAAGCCCATTTGGGCACTTAGACTGGTCACTAAGTATCTGCTGCCACAGTGCAGTGTAACCCAAGAGATGACCATTTCCAATCTAGTTTTCTACTGGAAGACTGTGAAGAAGCCTTTCTGCAAAACCCAGAAGGAAAACCACGATTAATCTACCATCGTTTGGAGGATGGGAAAGTCACTTCCGACTCTGTCCAGCAGTTCCTGGATCAAGTTTCTGACCTAAGCAAGACCAACAAAGCCAAGGTAAAACACCGAAGTGTGTCAGGGCATGCGTGGCAGAGGTAAAGCCAGAGCCAGGGGGTGGATGAGCGTGGGAAAGGAAGCCAGGTGTCTGGAGAGGGGTCATATAGGAGGGTGGCCCAATGAGGTCAGTCCTGAAAAACCTCAGAAACTGTTTTAAGGACCTGGCCTTTTCCCTTGAAGTGAGGCTGGGGATGTCAGATCCTGGTGTGGACCTCTGTCAATGATTTCCTTTTTTTTTTTTTTTTTTTTTGAGAATAATAGAGTAGTTCAGAAGTAGCAGGCAGTTTGAGATCTGGTGAGATGAGAGGCGCAGGGGCTCCTAACCCTAGGGATAGAGTTGAGATGAGGCAGGCCCCCAAAAGTATACATTGTTCACGCTGAACAAGCCTTTTAACTTGCCTGGGTTTCCTCTTCTGAACAGCAAGGTGACAAAATAGTATCTTTCTTGTAGATCTTGCTGGGATAAAAGAGTTAAAATGTAGCCGGGCGGTGGTGGCGCACGCCTTTAACCCCAGCACTCGGGAGGCAGAGCCAGGCGGATCTCTGTGAGTTCGAGGCCAGCCTGGGCTACCAAGTGAGTCCCAGGAAAGGCGCAAAGCTACACAGAGAAACCCTGTCTCGAAAAACCAAAAAAAAAAAAAAAAAAAGAGTTAAAATGTTAAAAGGCTTGCTGCTGCTCCTCCTCCTTCCCTCTTCCCCTTCCCCTTCCCCCACCTCTACCCCCTACCATTGCAGCTGTTACTTTGTTTCCATGTTACTATGGAGCCCTTTCCCCCCAGATCATCGATCACTCAGGGGATCCCGCGGAGGGCGTGTATAAAACTTACATCGGTGTGGAAAAGATTATTAAACAGGTAAATAGGCTTTTCTCTGTAAGCTTTCATCTAAAATAGCCAGATAGCATTTTTTTAGTAAAACATAGTAAATAATAGTTAAAAAAAATAGTTTTTTAAAAAAAGTTTTTCAGACAAAACTACTTATGTGTCATTTTTGAGATCCGTACCCCAGGAGAGGCCATTGTTCTGTTGGGAGTTGGTCCTGGGGTGAGACCCTGGTATTGTCAGGATGTGCCTGACAGAGGAGGCTGCCTTCAACACTTGTTAGGTGTAAAATGTATCATAAACACGAAAATCCAAAGGAGGCATTTGTGGACAAATATGCATTTTACTCCTCAGAGAGGCTTGGGTTTTTTACATATTTGAGATCCCCCCACCCTCCACCTTGCTGTCCCTAACAGAAGAGAGGACACCCTTCAGGGGAATGAGAACAGATGCCATGGAGGCATCTGGAGCTGGAAGTTTCTTTGAAATCACGTGTATTTTTTTGTTGTTGCATATGCTTTTCATAGCCACTTGATATTGTGCCTGAGCTTATTCTTTACACAAAAAAATAATTTCAGAATTGTGTCAGCAAAAATACCCATAACTAATATATAAAGACTGCAAACACCTTTATCTCCAAGCAAAATGAACATGGTGGGAAGGTCTACATAGTGAGTTTCAGGACAGCCAAGATTACACAGAAACCCTGACTCAAAAAACAAAAACCATCCAACAAAGACACCAAAAAACCAAAAAGCCAAAAAATAAAAAAAAGAAAAGAAAAAAAAAGAAACTCCATTTCAGTAATTCAATCTTATTCCATATTCCTTAGGCATTAGTGTAGCCTTTGAAATCATTCACTGGTGGGGCTGAAGAGATAGCTCAGTCTGTAGAACACTTGCCTCACAAGCATGAGGATCTCAGTTGGAGTCCAAGCACACACTTAAAATGATGGTACGTGCTTGTAATCCCAGCACTGGGGAAATGGAGACCGGAGGATTCCCTTTGGCTCACTAGCTAGCCAGGTCAACACAATTGGTGAGCTCTTGCTGATGAGAGACCCTGTCACAAAGGAGGAAAGTGTTCCTGAGGATGACGCTCAAAGCTGTCTTTGTCTCTTGACTCCATACTTATGCATGCACGCACTCGTGCACATACACACAAACACACACACACATACACACACACACACACACGCATGTACACACTTCTTTAAGTGATTCACTAGCCAGATATAATTACAAATACTACATGACATTTTTCAGAAAACAAATACCATCGGACAAATAGCACTCTGATTTTATTTTTAGTTGAGAAGAATTTTTTTCTTTATGTTTTAATGATTTCCTTTTAAACTAGAATTCTTATGGTTAGAAATTTATTCTTAGAAGTATTTATAATAACTCTTATTCTTATAAGCCTAAGCCTGTGGACTTGCGCCCTCAGTAGCTAAGGCCCAGCATGCTGACCCCAGCTTCAAGGTCTCTGGATTTCATTTGCTTTCCTGTCCTTGTTCCTTAAACTCAGGACATCCTCGGCCTTGAGAACACAGACGTGGAGGTGAAGGATGTGGGCAGTGAGGATTCCACTCCAGAAGAAGATGATTTCGGGGATGTTCTGTGGGACATACATGATGAGCAGGAGCAGATGGAAGCCTTTCAGCAGGCTTCTAACTCAGCCCATGAACTGGGATTCGAGAAGGTAAGCTTCTGAGACGGCGGTCCAATAAAGATCAGTTGCTGGGCTGGGGGATGGTACAGTTGGGAAAGTTCTCACATAAGCATGATGATCCAAGTTCAGATCCGGAGCACTCATGTCAAAAGTCCAGAGTGGTGACTCACTTCTGGAACCCCAGTGTGGGGGGAGAACAGAGGCACAGGCAGAACTATGGAGCTCATTGGATAGTCAGCCTAGCTGATCAGTGAAGCTCGGCTCAAGGACAGACCCTGTCTCAAAAAATAAGGTGGGGCGTGATAGCAGAAGACACCAGATGTCAGCTTCTGACCTCCACATGCAACTGCACACACATCTGTGTGCACACACCATACACATGCACATACACACAATTAAAATAATAATAAAAATAAGTTACAGCTTAAAGGTTGTCATATAAAAATTCTTTCACCTGAAAATATTGAGGTTTGTGGCTGTTTTACCTGCTCTCAAGGCTGAATGACCCATGTTGAGATGTGCTTAGATTTGTATCATAGAAAGACTATGTGTCATCCCAGCACTCGGGAAGCAGAGGCAGGCGGATCTCTGTGAGTTCAAGGCCAGCCTGGTCTCCAAAGCGAGTTCCAGGAAAGGCGCAAAGCTACACAGAGAAACCCTGTCTCGAAAAACAAAAACAAAAACAAAAAAAAAGAAAGACTATGTGACGTTGGTATATATTATAAACAATATTTCTATAGATGACAGATGCATCAGCCATGCACTCATTATGCTATCATCTGCAACTCGCCCAGATCAGGCTAGGCTATGTGATGTTAGCAAGGCCAGGCTGTCAGTTCTTCCTGTTGCAAGAATTAAAAGGCAGACGTTCAGAAAACAAACTCTGGTAGTTCATTCAGTCGGCAGCTCAGCCATTCACTTTCGGTCTAATCAGCATTTATAAATATCTAAACAGATTAACAACCTGAAATCTACTAAGAAACATATCCGAGTTAAAAAATACTTAATAATATTACAAACTAACATACAAATCAATTTTTAAATCTCTATGACATTATGTATTGTGGCAAGCACCTTTAATGAGCTGAGCCATCTCAACTTGAGTCTACAGATGAATTTCTAAAGATCATCACAGAAGTTGACATGAGCAGATGCACTTTTATAGCTCTTAGAATTTAGGCTGTGCTTATTGCTTGGTTCTGTCAAGTCTCTGGTCTCGCTCGTCTTGACCTTCTGATCTGCAAAGGGGGAGCAGCTGGCACCCCTTTTCTCATAGGGCAATGTTGCAAATGTTAAGTCTGATGATGCTCCTAAAGTGGTTGTCTTAAGTGAGATACTGTATAGAAGAAACTGAGGTCTGACACGATTTTCCCATGAGCACACATGGAATAAATTTGAACTGTGGTCCACATCTGAGGCTTTTTCTTTTGCCTCAAGAAGTCTCAACATGGGGACTGTAGATCTTTTAAGTGGGTTTTCTGTAGAAGCATGGACCGAGTTATTGGGATAGATAGGGTACTGAATCAACAAGGCCTCCCTCTGTTCCTTCAGATGCAAGACTGCTCTGAGACACTGGGGTTCCTTGGCCGTTGATTCATGTCTAGATACAAGCAGAACAAACCGAGCGCCTACACCAAGGATGGTTTCTTGTAGTTGGAGATTTTAATGCCGTAAAGCCAGCCTAAAGCCCACCATAAGCTATTATGAATTTTAAAACATCATCAGCGATCAGATGTTGATAGACACAGCAACAGTAAGCTGGCTCTGGACACTCCTAAGAAGTATTGTGTTGTGGCATTTTGCTTTCCTGAGCGTAGCCTTCCAGGTCTGAGCTGGTTTTGCATGGCTTGGAAAGCTCAGGAAGGATGGGTTCTTAGATTTGCATGGAACTCAATTTCATGAAGATCTCAGACAGCCTGTCTGAGCCTGGCTCTCTGGGGCAGCCTGGCAGACTGGGTAGAGGGGCGGACATAAGAAGCCCTGAAGCCTGCTTTTGTTCCAGAACTCCATGTTCGTTCTTCTGATGAGAAAATCTAGGGTCGCTGTCTGGGCCTGCACATCCTTCTGGGATACTTCCTGTGGTCGAGGGGCTCCAGTGTGACTTGATGTCCTCTCTCCAGCATTTCACCAAACATCTGAGCCTTGTAAAAGCCCACCACAATTCATGCTGTCCCTCACACTCTCAGTTACAGCGATGCCACAGGGCCCATTTCCTTTTTCAAGCATCCTGTACATATCAGCGCCCATGCGCATGCTGTTGGCCGGCAGCAAGTTTGTGTTTTTCACACACTTTTCTCTAGTGTTTCCCGAGGGTGTACAGAAGTCGAGTGTCCCGGTTCAACTTTGTGTTCTCAGAGGTGTGTGCAATCTTACAATATAAATCCTTTTTGTGTGTTTCTAGTATTACCAGCGCCTGGATGATCTGGTGGTGGCACCAGCCCCAATCCCACCCCTCCTGGTTTCTGGAGGACCAGGTTCTGGAAAGTCCCTCCTTTTATCAAAGTGGTATGATGCAATACAATTAAACCATTTTTTTCTTTCACTGTCTTGTTTGTTTTGTTTTTTAGAGCTAGGGTCTCATGAAGCACAAATTGGTCTGGTTTCAACCTCACTGTGTAACCAAGGATGACCTTGGACTCCTGACCTTCCTGTATCCACCTCCTCTAACAGCATACTTTTAGTTAAAAGTGAATGCCTATTTTATTAACATTTTATGTTGATTAACATCATCTTATAATTAAAATGAGGCTATTAGTTTAAAAGGTTTTAAAAATAGAGTGAAATCAATAATCTTTTTTGTTTTGATATGACTAATGTGACTAACCATGTAATTAAGGACACTGGGGCAACGTTTGATGTCTAGCTCTTTGTGTATTTGTTGTTGTGGACAGTTTATAAAAGTCCCATGTTTTTTCCTCAGGATTCGGCTGCAGCAGAAGCATTTCCCTAACACGCTGATCCTGTCTCATTTTGTGGGGCGGCCCATGTCAACCAGCTCAGAGCCCTCCTTGATTACCAAGCGACTGACCCTGAAGGTATGATACACATGTTCTGGAGCCATCTGGATGTTATGCAGATTCTGAAGGTCTTGGGACTGAGATAATCATAGTAAGCAGACTTTCAGGATTGTAGGTAGAATATCACTAATTTGAAATCCAAACTACTAAAACCTGAAACTTTTTGATAGTGTGGAGATTGAACACTGGGCCTTGTACAGACAAGGCCATCATTTGGCCACTAAGCTATGGCCTCAGCTAAAATCTGAAATTTTCTGAGTATCAACATGACAATTTCTGTGGAAAATTCCATGTATGATCTGTGACGTGTCACCGTTAAAACACTGGCTCACTTTGGAAAGTTTAGAATTGTCTTCAGGCTACTTGTAAAGGGTGTGTATGAAACATAAGTGAATTTCATATTTAGACTTCTGTTCCCAAGACCACTCATAATCATATGCAAATATTCCCCAGATCCCCCAAATCTGAAACACTTGTGGTACCACACATCTTGCATGAGGAGTACTCAATCTATGACAGGTTATTTTGGTTTTGTGAAGGTTCAGAAAATATACTTGGGGTGGGGGAGGTGGATCAGAGGTTAAGAGCACTTTGTGCTCTTAGAGAGGACCCAGGTTTGGTTCCCAGCACCCACCTCGAAGCTCATAACTATCTGTAACTCCAGTTCCAGGGGGTTTGATGCTCTCTTCTGGCCTTTGCAGGCACTGCATGCACATGGTACACATATATACACAAAAAATAAATCTTTGAAAAGTAGATATGACTTAGAGGCTGCGAAAGTGACCCAGCTGGCAAAGTGCTTACTGTGCAAGCATAAAACCTGAGTTTGTACCCCCAGCATCCGTGTAGACACTCAGGCATGGCAGCGGGCATGTCTGTAACCGCAGCACTAGGGGTGGACAGAGACAGGAGGATCCATTACCTAGCCAGTCCGTGAACTCCAGGTTCAGTGGGAGACCCTATCTGAAAAGATAAGGTAGAGAAGCAATTGAGGAAAACACCCAACATCACCCTCTGGCCCTCACATGCAGGCACACACACACACACACACACACACACACACACACACACGAGCATGCACACACTAGTACTTGATCCCACTACTGTGGGGAGTCAGTGTTGATGTACACAGTGAGGATGGGAAGGTCTCTGTGCCATCATGGAGTATGACTGATTTACTTCGCATGCATACCCTCTCACTCTGCAGCTGATGCAGCACTTTTGGGCCGTTTCTGCACTGACCCTGGATCCTGCTAAGCTGCTGGAAGAATTCCCACACTGGCTAGAGAAGCTCTCCGCTCGGCATCAGGGCAGCATCATCATTGTCATCGATTCCATAGATCAAGTTCAGGTTCTGCTCTCACTGTGCCTTCTCTTAGTCTATCTCCTAGTAGACCAGAGTACCAACAAGGGCTACAGCAGGCATCCCAGTTCCATGCTGGGGGGGAGGGAATGATGCTCTTCCATTTATTTCTACTTAATTTCTGGGGAAGAAGTGTCTGAATTAAAGTGTATGCTCACAGCCAGTATCAACAAGTAAATCTATATGCTTAGCATAAAGTATTATTTTGAAATATTTTTAAGGCATGAACATTTCCTTAAATGTTCAGCATTCAAATTTGGTGATAACAGTGTTTTGCCAACCTGGGGTCAACCGTTCCCAAATCAGAGTTGTATCCTTAATAATAATCAGGAAAGTGTAATGAGGATTTTATCCTCTTGGAGAACTACGGGGATTGCTCTGGAATGCTGTTACTACATGTCGACTTCTGCTGTTGTTCTTAAGCAAGTGGAGAAGCACATGAAGTGGCTGATAGACCCGCTGCCCGTGAACGTCAGAGTCATTGTTTCTGTGAATGTGGAGACCTGCCCCACAGCATGGAGGTATGGCCCGGTACCTCAGAATGAGAGCTGTTTCCCAGGCAGACAAAGGAAGGCTCTTGATGTGCATCTGTGGTTTTCATGTAAATGGCAGTAAGGCTGAGGAGAGGTGCCATCTGTAGGATTGAGGGGGTGGTGGTGGTGTTAGAGCTGGGGGCAGGGTTAGAGCTGGGGGTGGGGTTAGAGCTGGGAGGGGAAGGGAAAAGAAGGAGATGGAAATGACTGAAGGTCATCTGAACCAAGAAATGAAAGCTAACTGTGACTTCATGGGCTGAAAAAGGAGACACAGACTGGGCATGTTAGGGGGCGGGGAGAGCTATTAGGTTTGTTTCTTGGGAGAGTTTAGTTTGAATCCTAAATTGTTAATCCAAGTAATGACATCTAGTAGGCAGGTGAATTTGTGGGTGAGAAAAAATGGAGAGGAGGGGCGGCCTGAGAATTACAGTCTAAGGACCTGTTATTCTGGAATGCAGGCTCACTTTGATTGACAGCCCTCAGAAAAGTGATATAAGGGTTGAATTCTGTGGCAGAATTAACCTATTTATTTTTTACTCGGGGGAGGGGGGACCTTGTAAAAGTTCTTTCCTACAAGAAAGCCTTTTTCCCCCCCGTCATGCTTCCTTAAGAAATTTGAATGCTGTGTGCACACGCTGTATGTCAATGTGCATCTATAAGCATATATGAGTGTATGTTCGTACTTTGTACATAAGCTTAAGATTTTTCCTATCCCCAGTCAGTTGCCCTGAAAGATGCTGGGCACAGAGACCATCTTGAACTTCTCATGAGCACTAAGTGCTGCATCTAGTTTAATGCAAGTCCTGAATGTAGAAGTAGAGGTGATTCCTCACTTAGCTAACATGTATGTAGCTTATGACACTCTGCTTTGATTATCGGTAGATGTAATGATAAGCCTGAAAATGAATTAAATAACAATTCCATAGATTTATTTTATAAAGACGGCATAAAAATGACTCCTCTAATGGGTTCTAATGGGTGTTATGGTAGATTATGGTCTTTGTTGTAGTGTTAAAAATGTGTTTTATTTTTTTCCTCTCTAACCAAAAGGTTGTGGCCTACACTTCATCTCGATCCTTTAAGCCCCAAAGATGCAAAATCCATAATAATGGCAGAATGCTGCTCTGTAGACATGACGTTGAGCAGAGAGCAGGTGAGCTTTCCCACTTCGGTGCTTTCTCTAGTCTCTTGAGAAGACTTAAAATTCAATATACGAGCTCTGTTCTCATGAGGAAATCTGGAGTTCAGTAATTATTTTGGAAATAATTCTTCCCTTTAAAAAAATGTGTGTGTGTGCTGTGCATGTGTATCCATGTGTGTATGCAGGTGCATGCATCCATGTGTATGCATGTGGAGGCTAGAGATTGGAGTCAGGTGCCATCCCCTATTGCTCCCTATTTTATTTTTTTAACCTGGTGCTCAGCATTTGGCTAAACTAGATAGCCAGCAAGCTCCAGGCACCCGCCTATCTCTTCCATCCCACCCTACCCCATCCCACCTCCCACTGCTGGGGTTACAGGCACACACCACCACACCCAACTTTTTAAATGTGGGCCCCTCGGGATCTGACCTCAGGTCCTCATGCTCATGCGGCACGCTCTTTATCCACTGAGCCACTTCCCCAACCACCCCATTCTGTGTTTAATGACAGAAGAAGCAATACAAATATTTTGGCATTTAGGAAGAGTGTAGAGTGTTAAGTAGGTTTTCTACAAAATGAAAAGTGTCTTTATATTGGCTGCATCTTCCTTCTGCAGTTGCGAGTCTGGCTGTAGCCAGGCTCCCTCCATTACTCCTGTGACATCAGTGGTAGCAACAGTTTCCTTCCGATGGGACATCTGCGGCTTTCTCAGGAGTGATGACCCCGGGCTACTTTTCTTACTTTCGTTTGTTTTGTTTGGAAACTGGTGTAGGAGAAGAAGCTGGAACAGCACTGCCGCTCCGCCACGACCTGCAACGCCCTCTACGTCACCCTTTTCAGCAAAATGATGGCGAGGTAAGCGGCCGGGCGCCTGCTTTGGTGTTCTGCTTGGGTTCGTCTTGTTCGTCTTGCTGCGGCCCACTTTCTCTGCAAAGGGAGGGCTGCTCAATCCGGTCTCATTGCCTCGGATTTCTCCCTATTCTAATGGGACGCTCACGTGACTCACTGTTGAAGATGGAGTAATCAGGAGGGGTTTTTCACTGTCTCTGTTCATAAAGTCTACCCATGTCAGTCAGGAATCCACTTTTCATGAGCTCTGGATTGTTGGGCTCTGGTTTCTCTTGTGTGTGTGTGTGTGTATATGTGTGCGTGTGTGTGTGTGTGTGTGTGTGTGTAAATGTGTGTGTCACCTATATTTACTCAGTTTATTTATTTTGCAGTACTTCAGCCTGAACCTAGAGCCTTATGCATGCTAGGTAAATGTCCTGCTTCTGAGAGGGTGTCTCACTAAGTTGTGAGGCTGACCTTAAACTTTGTACCCTAAGCAAATCTTTAACTTGGGTTGTTCCTGACCCCTCCCCCATTCCCCGTACCGGGGGTTACACACTTGTACCACAAGCCCTGGCTTTTTTGCTGAATTTCTTTAGTTTACCCTGGTGTTCTCAAGATCCTGGCTCAATACAATTTCAGCGTGCATGGCTATCAGTGCTTATTGTCATCCCATGTTTTGCTGCTAGGTGGCGTGCTGGAGGCCAAGAGCCAACCCTTATTCATTTTTATGTTCCGCAGTGAAGATTAATTACTTGACATAACTTAACTCTCAACCCATATTCATTGAAATGGATTAAATGGTATAATAAAATAAACCAAATGACTCTAGCAGCCCCAGAAAACTATCGTTTCTATGCATTTTTATTGAATTCCCATTATGGGTTGCAGTGCGACAATATGTTTTTATGTGCCCCAGATTCTTCACAGATATTGGCAGTCTGTGTGAACTTCGGTCTGTTCTCAATTCCCACAGTGCCGGGAGAGCAGGCAAGTTAGATGAAACCCTTCCTGAGTGCCTGCAGTGTCAAGATACGGTTTCATTATACAGACTTGCTCTCCGCTTCATCCGGGCGTCCGTGCTACGTGATGTGGATCAAGAGCTGATGACACAGGTAAAGAGGACAGCTGGGGGCCTCGTGTGCACCCTCTGGGTGGAAGTCCGCCAGTGTTTTTTTGTTTAACTATGCTGTAAGCATAGGAGGAAGGCTGGAGTCAGGGCTTGCTGCGCTCCACTCCTCCTGTGATCACTGAGATTTCTGTTCTCCTGGTTACCCATTATCCTGTTTCTTGTGTTTTATAAGACAGGGTTGCTCTATAGCTCTGGCTGCCCTGGAGCCCAGGTTGGTCTCAAACTCGCAGCCATCCTCCTGGGCCAAACTTTCAAGGGCTGGGGTTATTGGTATACATGGCCATGCTTGACTTTTACTCCTTTTAAAAATTGGTTTGTCTGTTTCTTTTTTTAAAATTCTGTGTATAACTGTGTGCCTGTTGGGGTGCACTTGTGAGTGCAGTTCCCCAGGAGGCCAGAAGAGGGCTCTGGATGCCTTGGAGCTGGAGTTATATGTGGTTGTGAGCCTCCTGGTGTGGGTGCTGGGAACTGAGCGTGGGTCCTCTGGAAGATCAGCCCACTCCTGGTTTTCTGTTTCTTACTGGTCTGAAGTTCTTAGATTTTCATATTGAATACAAATTATATGTCTTTTCCCCTTGTGTCTTGTCACCTATGGTGGGATTTATTTAAAATTTTATTTTGGTAGAATCAAATTTACCAACAGTTCTGGTCTGCTGTGTTTTAGAACTCTTTAAATGTCCCCTGTGTGGTGTGTGTACATGTAGTTTCCTTCAAAAACATTTTATAGTCTCCGTGTGGGTTTATTTTAGCTAATGTGAAAGAAAAATATCTACTTTTCACTTAGCCTTTTGTTATGTGGCTATCTGGTTGCTATTTTTATTAAGTAACATCTGTTCTCTTCTGACTTGGAATACTACCTGACAGATATCAAGCTCATGTGTAATTGTGGGTCTATTTCTAGGCTTTTCTATTCAGTTTCGATTTTTTTTTTCCCAATGATATATTGTCCTAGAACTTTAAGAGAAACTTTGACAGTTTTTGAGCAAGTTGCTTTTTCTGTTATTTTCTGTGATTTTCTTGACTAAGGGGTGTGTGTGTGTGTGTGTGTGTGTGTGTGTGTGTGTGTGATATCTGCATGTATGTATATGTACAGTTGTATGTGTGGGGAAATGCACTTGCCAGTTTATGCATATGGGGAGGTCAGAACTTGGCATCAGGATGTCTTCCTCAGTTGCTTCTCTGCTTTGTTTCTTTGAGACAAAGTTTGGATGAAAAGTTAATAAGCGTTAATGAGTTTTCGAAATTCTAGGCTGTGATTTCTGAGGCGCCCTGTGGTCCCTGTGTGCTCTGCGCTCTGTCTAGGTTCTCTGCCTCATCAATGTTAGTCACAATGGTGTGAGTGAGTCGGAGCTGATGGAGCTGTATCCAGAGACGTCCTGGGCCTCCTTGACCTCCATTGTTCACAGTTTACACAAAATGTGTCTGCTGACTTACAGCTGCGGCCTGCTCAGGTTTCAACATCTGCAGGTAACTATTATTTCAAACATCTTTTTAATACAAAGGTTTTTGTTTTACTTGTAAGTATCACTGTAGCATTCTGTGATATATTATACTGTGTTGTGTTAAATGTTTCAGATGTTAACATTGAAAGCTAAAATTTAGCATTGCATTTTGTTTTCTGCAGTGACTTTAGATTGCATGTGAACTTGTCCAACACTAAGCATGTCTAGTGCCTTCAGGAGGCAGCTATTACTTCAAAGGTGATACCCAAGGTGCTTTAGTTCTAAAGATCTGCTGTAAAATATTGTCTCTGTAGTTAACAATAGTGTATTGTACACATACAATTTTATTAAAAGGATCCAGGCTCAGTGGCACATGCCTGCCATTTTCCTAGTACCTGTGAGGTAGACACAGGAGGATCAGGAGTTCAAGACTAGCCTCTGCTATATAATCTAGCCTGGGCTGTATGAGATCATGTCTCAAAACCCACAACCTTTTTTATGAGGAGCTAGGAATGGTGTCACAAGCCTATAATCCTGGGAGGCTGAAGCTGGAGCTTTGTAAATCTGAGGCCAGTCTAGGCTAGATAGCAAGATGCAAGTCTGAAAAAAAAAAAAAAAAAAAAAGGATTAAGAAGGTATTTTAAAAAAACGGAGAAAAATTCCAGTCACAAAACACATGAAGCAGAATCAAAACGGGAGTTTCTTTCTAGGAATGCAAACATGAGGCAAGTCAGCCTTTTACAACCCTTCTCCCCGGCTCAGGAGCTGTCCTGCCTGGGCGAGCACTAAGCTGGGCAGACTTTCCAGGTTCTCACAGGGCTGTGGAGAGACTGGAGACGGTCCCTGATGGCATCACACTTGCTGTGTGGCTCATAGCTGTGAATTTTCAGAAACTGTTGGCTGATAGAATCCCTAGCGTGTGTGTGCCGTGACTGAGTAGTGCAGGAATCCTTTCACCCAAGGGTGCTGCATCCTGTCAGCCATTGTAGAATGTCATTTCACAGCTTTACTCCTTTGTCACTGTCTTAGTGAGGGTTGTATTACTGTGAAGAGACACCATGACTATGGCACACATCTACACACACACACACACACACACACACACACACACACACACACACACAATTTAGCCTCGGGCATATTTTTTTAGACAAGGGCAGAAAACAGCCACATTCTTCACCAAAATATCACAAGAACAATCTCTAGGCCACATATTAATATTATTCTCCTCTGAGACTTCTTGAGCCAGCCCCCCAGAGATCAAATCACCCTCAGCATCACAACAATACCCCATTCCTGATACCAACCTCTGTCTTAGTTAGAGTTTCTATTGCTGTGAAGAGACACCATGACCACAGCAACTCTTACAAAGAAAAACATTTAAATGGGGCTGGCTTATAGTTCAGAGGCTTAGTCCATTGTCATCATGGCAAGAAGCATGGCAGTGTGCAAGCAGACATGGTGATTGAGAGGTGGCTGAGAGTTCTACATCTGGATCCGTAGGCAGCAGGAAGAGACAGTGAGCAACTAGGCCTGGCTTGACTTTCTGAAACTTCAAAGCCCATCTCCCAGTGACATACCTCCTCTAACAAGGCCACACCTACTCCAACAAGGCCACACCTCCAATAATGCTACTCCCTACAAGTCTATGGGGGGCCATTTTCATTCAGACCACCACAGTCCCTCCCATATGACTTGGATATAGTTTACTCTTTTGAGTTACCTTTTCAATCCACTTTAAATTTTTTTTTAACTTTATTTTATATTTTTTATACCATATCTCTTTGTGTAGACCAGGCTGGCCTAGAACTCACTATGCTGTAAGGAGACCTCAGACTTATTGTATAGCCCAGGTTAGGCTAAGCAAATGCTCTTCCTGCTTTTTTACGTTTGTGTGATGGATACAGTACCACATCTAATTTTCTGGGATTTAAAACACACACAAACACACAAGCACACACACACAAACACACACACACATATATACACATACTAATTTTTTAAATTAAATTGTGCTTTGAATTCTTAATTTTTATACTAAGCTGAGTTTATCACATTAGCATATCCTCGATTTAAAAATATTGTAGGGCTATTGCTACAATATGACTATAAAAATGAAAGAATTATAAATTGCATTTTGCAAATCCACTGTCAGATGTATAATGACTTAAAACAAACCAGCATTCTTTTCTTTCTCTCTCCAGGCCTGGGAAACAGTGAGACTGGAGTACATGGAGGACCCCACCCTCGTTTCTTCATACAGGCAAAAGCTAATCAACTATTTTACCTCACAGCTCAGGTATCTGTTCTTCTTTGTATCTTGTTTCTCTCTCTTAGCTTATAAGCTGAAGTGTAAGATTCAGCCAGGTCAGGTGGCACAGGCCTTAATACCAGTTACTAGGGAAACTGAGGCAGGAGGATTGCAAGTTTAAAGTCTGTCTTGAGTGAGTTCAAGACTAGCCTAAAAATTTAGTGAGACCTTCCCTATCTCAAAATTAGGAAAAAAAAAGTAAAGGCTGGAAAGGTAGCCCAGGGTCTATCTAATATCAAGAAAAAAAAAAAATTTTATGGAAATCATGTTATGATAAAGATAAGACCTTGGATGACATTGATACTAGATCAATCTATTGTCTTTATTTTTATTCTGTTTAAATAATTAAAAATATGTGTCACACATGTGCATGCTCTCATACTCGTGCACATACACACATATACACACACACATACACATGTACATGTACCTCTGTGTATGTATATTCATGTTCTTTGAAGTTTTTTTTGCCTTCATTTAATGTTTCATCTTCTTCCTGGGGAAGAGTCTGGTCCAGAATATCAGGGATTTATCTCGAAGTGGGAACGGTAACAGTTTCTGGTATTGGCCTAGCTTTCTTGGCTTTGGATTCTCTCCAGAGGTCTCCCGAAGCCTCTGTTGCTGAAGGTCTCACCATGTGGTCCCCTCTGTCCCGCAGTCAGGACCGAGTGACCTGGAGAAGTGCGGATGAGCTCCCATGGCTTTTCCAGCAGCAGGGAAGCAAACAGAAGCTGCACGACTGCCTCCTCAATCTCTTCGTGTCTCAAAACCTCTACAAAAGGTCCGCAGCTCCTCTAGATCCTCTCCACAGAGGGACGGATACAAACAGTTCGCTGTTCTGCTTCGCAACTCTGACAAATGGAATTGTTTTTTAAGTTTCAAGTCAGAGTCGTTTCAGTAGCACCTGAAATACAGTGGGGTTGGGGTCAGGAATTCCACGACAGTATATCAGTTGTCATGGGATCTTGTTTGTCTAGGGAAAGTATGTTCTGCTTTACAACAATCAACTGCAATGATCCCAGGACAATTTTATGTTTATTCTTGCATTTAAGGAGATTTTAAGCCATGCAGGAAAATCAGCCCTAAAGTGAGCTTCTTGGGACCCCCAGGTCCTTCACGAGTGTAACTTCAAACCCGATTCTGGGCTGCCAGTGAAATCTGAGCTGTGTTGATGTAAATATTGCTCTGGCTCTTCAGCATATTATGTTGCCTCTTTTGATATGTCTGAATTTGCTGGTGGTGTAACTGCCCTTTTATTAGCCCTACTTCTGACCTACTAAGCTTCAGGAAGGATTTTTTGTTTGTTTTCTGCCTCACTTAGAAATTTAGAAATAGATGTATAATTTGATTTGCTTCTGAGCAAATTTTATTATTGGACCTGTTGAGCTCCATGCCAGCTATTTGTGATATTTCCTGTGAAGTCAGATTTGCCTTTGGCCTAGCATCTCTCTCATCCTCTTCAGTATTACCTGCAGATGAACACGGTTACCGCTCCCCCCCCACACACACACACACGCGCGCACGTGCGCACGCATGCACGCAGAGGCAGTCACAAAGTGGATATGCTATGGGAGCCAACCTGTTTCGCTACATTCTGCTATTCTAACTGCCATTGTTTGAAATGATTTGGGGCTGAGCTGGGTTAACCTTAGCATGACGTGTGTACCAGGGACCCCAGGGAATCTGCCCAGAGACTAACAAGATCTTAGTGACAGCTGGCCACATTGCAAAGGCCTTCAGTGCTGTGCACTCACACTGCAGGATGCTGACATCCCTTTCTGTACAGACAGTGGTGAGGGGTGGGGGTCTGGGAGCAGTGGGACAGGTGACAGCAAGTCTGGCCTCACTGTCACTCTGCTGATGGCCTCTGCAGCCTCAATTGCCAGTAGCTCCCTCCGTAGGAAGGAATTCGGGCGTTTTCATTTGCAGTGGATTTCAAAGTGTGGTTTCCACCAAGTTAACACTGTCTGTTGGAACAGGGGACACTTTGCCGAGTTGCTGAGTTACTGGCAGTTTCTTGGCAAAGACAAAGGTGCCATGGCCACCGAGTACTTCGAGTCGCTGAAGCAGTATGGGAACTGCGAAGGCGAGGAGAACATGCTATGCCTAGCCGACCTGTATGAAACCCTTGGCTGCTTTCTGAAGGACCTCGGCCTTCTCAGTCAGGTAACTCCAATGGATTCAAAGGCAGGGTGGCTCTCCATGTTTACGTGTTTACGTGTCTCCCCTTCCCAGGAGGGGAGCTTTTTCCCTGTGGGGCTGAGATCTGTGGTGTTCAGTCAGCAGTTTAATTGCCACGTTGGTCAGCCTCTCACTTTGTTCCCAGGCTGTGGTACCTTTACAGAGGTCCCTAGAAATTCGGGAGACAGCCTTAGATCCAGACCACCCGAGAGTAGCCCAGTCCCTGCACCAACTGGCCAGTGTGTACGTGCAGTGGAAGAAGTTTGGGGATGCAGAGCAGCTGTATAAACAGGCCTTGGAGATCTCGGAAAACGCTTATGGTGCGGACCATCCACATGCTGCTCGCGAACTTGAGGCACTGGCAACTTTGTACCATAAACAGAATAAGTAAGTCCTCGAGGACTCGTACTCTGACTTTGTGAAGGGAGTGAGTGTTGTATGTAAGTGGTAGGCTTGCTTTGGGGCCCTTTCTTTTCCTTATACTATGCATCTTGTTAGATGGTATTTCCTGGTCTTCAGGGGGTACACAAAGGAAATTAGAATTCCCAGGTCTTTGGTTTTCATCAAAGATGCATGAAGGGTGAAGGATGCGCTTGTACATAGTGTCGTTTGAGGTCTGAACTCTGGCTCTTCCACCAGCCATCATTACAATGCTGAGCACATCACTACTCCAGGAACCGTGAGCCATTGCCTCATGGCCAAGTCCAGTTTGGCAAGAAGGTTTTGTTGGCTCCCAGCCACATTTTTTATTTACATATTATCTGTGGTTGCCTCTGTGCTTCTCTGGAAGGTTTTCTTAGTTTTCACAGAGGCCACACGTTCACAAAGCCTAAAATATCAACTACACACCCTTAATGGAAAACACTGGCTGTAGTGTAATAGTAAGGCTTTGAAAGGAAGGGTTCATCTCAGCAGTAGAGAACACATGCTGAGCTTGAGTATGGCCCTCAGTGTGATCCCTGAAGCCATTTGAGTAAAACAACACACTTTTTTTTTTTTTTTTTTTTTTGGTTTTTCAAGACAGGGTTTCTCTGTGTAGCTTTGCGCCTTTCCTGGAACTCACTTGGTAGCCCAGGCTGGCCTCGAACTCACAGAGATCCGCCTGCCTCTTCCTCCCGAGTGCTGGGATTAAAGGCGTGCGCCACCACCGCCTGGCCAACAACACACTTTTTTAAGGCTTTTCTACCTGCTGGGCATCCACTGAGTGGCCTCTCTTCCTCTCTCAGAAATGCTTTCTCTTCCTCCACCATTAGAGAGACTTCCTCGAAAATTTTCTTTTTAACTTCTGTAAGTATTGTTTGATACTGACTTTGCCTGGATTTTTGCATTTATAGCTAACCAAAACTTATCCTGTCCAGGTAAAAGGTGCTTACTGCAAACTAGACTTTGGGATCTTCATTGAATTAGACTGCCTGAGGTTTGGAAACGTGCTGGGCGGTAGTAGCACATGCCTTTAATCCCAGCACTCGGGAGGCAGAGCCAGGTGGATCTCTGTGAGTTCAAGGCCAGCCTGGGCTACAGAGTGAATTCCAAGAAAGCGCAAAGCTACACACAGAAATCCTGTCTAGAAGAACCAAAACAAAAACAAACAAACAAACAAAAAAAAACAATGAAACGTGTGCTTCATAGAGGACTGTGTGGGTCTCCTTAGAGATTTTGACTGCCTGAGCACCCTAGACTCCTGCTGTATTTAACAGTTGGAACCCCTCTGCACTGTGTCAAGAGTGTTTGCATCTCCCCAAATCGTGACTGGTGGAATATGCTCTTTCCCCTGACTCACCATTTTCCCTCCCCCCTCCCCTGCCCTTCTCTCATTTTTTTAAAGATATGAGCAAGCTGAACATTTTAGGAAAAAATCCGTTGTAATCCGTCAGCAAGCCACAAGGAGGAAAGGCAGCCTGGTAATGAAACTTCCTATTGTCCTTTGAACTTGAGGGGAAGACGAATATCATGAGTGCATACACCTCGCATTGGAGAGTGTCAGATTTTAAGTGACTTCTAGAAAAGCACTGACTGGCATTTTGCTTTTATTTATAATCATGGTTTGAGAGTGGTATTGTTGAACAGCCCAACCCAGAGGGCTTTTAAGTTCCAACACTCAGCAGAAGGTAGACTCTTTGATTTTTTTCTGTGAAGAGTTAGGGAAGGAAATGAAGTTTAGTTAACATCTGTGAAATTCAGATGGGAATGAACTGTTTCCCTTCAGCAAACAGAAGGTTTTAAATGTTTCTTCTAAGTTTCTGATAAAAACCCAAATTAGCATGATTAGCTTAAAATTCTCTGTACATGGGACTGAGGAGATGGTCAGTGAGTGAAGTGTTTGCTGCGTAAACAAGGACCTGAGCTTGATCCCCAGCCCCCACACTAATAAAAAACAAGACTGGCATGCTGGCACACTTGTAATCCCAGCACTGGGGAGGCAGACCCAGGAGGATCGCTGTCACTTTCCTGTCATTGACACCTGGCTTTCACCTGCACATGTGTGCACACATGCACGATTATAAAAAACTAAAAAGGACCTCATGCTTACATGTGCAGCCATGGAGTTGGTAAAGATCAGTAAACTGTTTCTAGTCTTTTCTGAAGCGCTTTGACATATACCGTACTAAAATACCTCATAATCATTCACAGACAAAGTGTTTAATGAATTTGTAAGCATGATTCCATGTAGAAATAAATACATACACGTGCTCCTCATAAATATTATATTCAATGTGCTACTTAAAATAACTGCTATCTAGACCAAGGAGAAAGGCTTTGGATAGGACACCAGTAGATGCTTCCAGAATCGAGGCTGATGCTCAGGGGTTGCGTTTTTGTGTTCCTGCAGTACGGGTTTGCCCTGCTACGCAGACGGGCTCTGCAGTTAGAAGAACTCACCTTAGGCAAGGACAAGCCTGAGAATGCCCGCACCCTCAATGAACTCGGTGTCCTCTACTACCTTCAAAACAACCTGGAGTGAGTACCATGGCATTCATACCGAGATTAAGTATCCACCATGTCTCTGTGGTACGACGTTGTTTTACATGTCTCTTGAGTCCAAAGTTAGGGGGGAAAAGACTGAAAAAAGAACTCTGCCAGTTTCTTGTTTGATGTTGTGTCCTGTTTCCTTTTCCTTCCCATGTTGCTTCCAAACCTAAGGGTTACTTGCAGCTTTCCTAGTGTGGCTTTTGTGCTTATGAAAAGTGAGTGTGTGTGGACATCGTACATGAGACCTCAGAGACAACTTCAAACCAACGAGGGGCTGGTAGAAACAGTGGCCAGCTGCTGCTCTACCCTTTAGTTTACTTGGACAGGAAAGACTTCACACACCTCCACCTCCACTGTCTGAAAAGCAAGTGTGTTTGGTTTCCTTAGACACCAGACACAGCTCATAAATTTGAAACTTGAGAAAAATGCAACCCATTTTTTTCATCCACTTCACTTAAGTTCCATTTACTCACAGTTTTTTGGTAGTAACTCCTAAGAAACAAGGAACAGATGCCAACATCTTTCATTTGGCACAGATCTGAGCACTGTAAAGGTCGTAGGAGGCTCTTTCCAAAAATATCTGCGGGGTTTGCTTTTAGGAGAAATGGAATAGGGAACTGAGGCCTCGCGGGAAGAAGCAAAGGGGTGGAGGAAGGTGGGGGTGGGTTTGGGCTGAATCCTTCACTTCAGTGTGTCTAGGAATAAAAAGGTTTTATTCTCCACATCACCAGGGCTTAGGACTCTGGCCTCTAGAGAACACATTGTTTAAGGCATTTTGGGGTTTTGTTCCTAGAACGGCAGAGCAGTTTCTGAAGCGTTCCTTGGAAATGAGGGAGCGGGTTCTGGGGCCAGATCACCCAGACTGTGCCCAGTCTCTGAATAACTTGGCAGCTCTTTGCAATGAAAAGAAACAGTATGATAAAGCAGAAGAACTCTACGAGCGAGCCCTGGACATCCGGAGACGAGCCTTGGCACCTGACCACCCTTCCCTGGCCTACACAGTGAAGCATCTCGCAATCCTGTATAAGAAAACAGTAAGTCTGCCGCACCAGTAAAACCTGTGTGCTTTATAACCTACCAGAGAAGCCATGACTGCTGCCAGCTAGTTAGGTTATCATCTGAGGGGAGGTTCTTTCAGGTGAGCTTTTTAAACAACATCATTTAATTTCTAACAAATGAGAACATGAAGATATATATATATATATATATATATATTGTTTCAGATTTAATTCAATTAAGATACTGATTTGGTTTTCTGAAAATATATTGCAATTGAAAATCCAACAACATTGTGAATGAGTTCCTTTCAAATGCAAACCATTTTATCAACAATTATGAATGAGATCTTTTTTATGTTACATATTTTCAAATCCCCTTACTGTGCTTGATATTAACCAAAACACACCAAATCACTCAATGGTAGGGCTGCAGACAGTGCCTTATTTTTTTTACAAAATTGTCATTTTATTTCACACTTTATCTACACTTAAATATCAGCTCTTTGCCGTGGGAGTCAAGTTTGAATTTTTGTAGCAAAGCAGGCCACAGTCTGCTTTGAGCGGTGCAGCAGCAGAGCTGTGGGCTGTCCTGGGGAGTTGTGTGGCTCCCTTGCTGGTGGGCGGAGCAGCGGCAGAGCTGTGGGCTGTCCTGGGAAGTTGTGTGGCTCCCTTGCTGGTGGGCGGAGCAGCGGCAGAGCTGTGGGCTGTCCTGGGGAGTTGTGTGGCTCCCTTGCTGGTGGGCGGAGCAGCGGCAGAGCTGTGGGCTGTCCTGGGGAGTTAGTTGTGTGGCTCCCTTGCTGGTAGATGGAGCAGCGGCAGAGCTGTGGGCTGTCCTGGGGAGTTGTGTGGCTCCCTTGCTGGTGGGCGGAGCAGCGGCAGAGCTGTGGGCTGTCCTGGGAAGTTGTGTGGCTCCCTTGCTGGTGGGCGGAGCAGCGGCAGAGCTGTGGGCTGTCCTGGGGAGTTAGTTGTGTGGCTCCCTTGCTGGTAGATGGAGCAGCGGCAGAGCTGTGGGCTGTCCTGGGGAGTTGTGTGGCTCCCTTGCTGGTGGGCGGAGCAGCGGCAGAGCTGTGGGCTGTCCTGGGGAGTTGTGTGGCTCCCTTGCTGGTGGGCGGAGCAGCGGCAGAGCTGTGGGCTGTCCTGGGGAGTTGTGTGGCTCCCTTGCTGGTGGTCCTGGCACAGAAGCTCGTGGAGTAAGAAGGGGATGCGCTGTTCTTTCAGGCCAGCTTCTGGGTTAAATCACCAGGAAGCTCCAGAGGGGACTTGGCAGTTGGTGGGAAGTGGTTTTATTTTGAGCCTCCATGAGTTAAGTACAGCGGCAGATCTACACCAGTGGGCTTTTCTTTCACTGGTAACACTGGAGAGTAAAAAAAGCACTTTCCAAATTATCAGACAACGGTTGTGTCCCCAACAGCTTCATTTAGACAGTCTATTGGATTTTCCGTTGCTTGAAAATAGGCATGACCGCCGGGCAGTGGTGGCGCACGCCTTTAATCCCGGTACTCGGGAGGCAGAGGCAGGCGGATCTCTGTGAGTTCGAGGCCAGCCTGGGCTACAGAGTGAGTCCCAGGAAAGGCTCCAAAGCTACACAGAGAAACCCTGTCTCGAAAAACCAAAAAAAAAAGGAAAGAAATAGAGGGAGGGAGGGAGGGAGGAAGGAAGGAAGGAAGGAGGGAGGGAGGGAGGGAAGGAAGGAAGGAAGGAAGGAAGGAAGGAAGGAAGGAAGGAAGGAAGGAAGGAAGGAAGGAAGGAAGAAAAGAAAATAGACATGACCAGCTGTAAAAAATGCTTCTGCAACTTTATTTAATACGTTTTATTTCTGGGGAAAACTCTGACCAGACAGTCTCTATGGCTTTCACATTTTTATTAGATTCCACTTTTGCTCTTTAGGGAAGAGTTGACAAAGCTGTACCTTTGTATGAATTGGCTGTTGAAATTCGGCAGAAATCCTTTGGCCCAAAGCACCCCAGCGTAGCTACTGCCTTGGTGAACTTGGCAGTCCTTCATAGCCAAATGGTAAGCATCTACATTCAACTGTTTACAAATGAATGTTCTGAAGGTAAAAAATATGGATAAATCTGGGTTAATGGTGCAGTAAAGAAAATATAAGGCTATTTATCAGTTAATGCTTCCTTTTGAAATACTCAAACACTGTTGACATTAGATTTGTAAGCTGGTTCCTGTCTGAGTTAGAGCACCAGCTGACTGCTGAGTTCAGGTTTGCTTTTCACCTTCTGGAGACCCCTGTCACCCCCAGGACAGTCTCGGGGCATCTGCCTAAGTACCCACCAGGCCGTGAGCAGGATTGGGTTTATATTATGGATTTGGGTCAGATTGGTGTGAGGACAAGTCTAAAAGTTACAGGAGTTTTTACTTCCTCTTGTACTGCTTCTCCAGTTATAATTGTTCATAAAATAATGTTTACTTGTATTTTTTAGGAGGATATTAAGATTTTTTAAAGAGCTGACCAAAGTAGGTCAGCTCAGTATAGAATGCATTAATAGGAATTTCATAAACAGTGTATTTAAGTGAGCACTATTACTTTTTTTAATAAGAAAAAGCACAGTGAAGCCCTGCCACTTTATGAAAGAGCATTAAAGATTTATGAAGATAGCTTGGGGCGGATGCATCCTCGAGTTGGAGAAACATTAAAAAATTTAGCTGTGCTCAGGTAAGAACTTTTCCTGTCTTCTCATCTATCCCAGTTCTATAATAAGTTTTGATCCTTCACAGAACAGCATGAAATATTTATTACTGAAAATAGTCTTTCCTGGAGGGGGAGTAGTTGCTTTGGTTTCATGTAGCTTTAGATACTCAAGTGCTACTCAGAAGCAGGGTGAGGACAGCTTACTTTTCGGAGGTGTGTATTGTGGCCAAAGTGAAGATGGCTTAAACTGCTAACTGCCTCTGGGGTGATAGGGCCGCTTATTGACCTCAGAGCTGATGAGTTAAGTGTGTGATGAGTTTCTCTCACTCCTGTGTGTTCATCTTGGGATACAGATGATAATAACACTTGTTAGCATTTTTTACTGAACCCATTACAACATGGTCTCGGTGGTGCACATGCAAGAGACATACTATTCCAGAGTGTAGATAGATGAGTTTGGGAACCCTGGCTAACTGGTCTACCTGAGGAGAAAGAAAGTGCAATAGGAATGGGAAATTATTTGCAACTTGTTTTTTCTGTATCTTGGATTGCTATGGAATGGTCCTTCTGTACACTGTGTGAATATATGTCACTATGATTGGTTTAATAAACAAGCTGACTGGCCAATAGCTGAACAGGATAAATCAGACGGGAAAGCCAAACTGAGAATGATGGGATGAAGAAGGGCAGAGTCAGAGGAGTTACAAGGAGACACAGGGAGAAGCAGGATGGACATGCCATATTGAGAAAAGGTACCAACCCATGTGACAGAGCACAGTTAAGACATATGGGTTAATTTAAATGTAAGAGTCAGCTAGTAACAAGCCTGAGCTACCAGCCCAGCATTTACCATTAATAAAAGCCTCTATGTGATAATTTGTAAGCAGCTGCCAGGATGAGAAAACTCAGTCTTCATTGAATAGATATTTAGAAGGGAGAGCTGCTTCTTGATAATAACAGTGTATCTCATGTCTTTTCCCCTCAAAGCTATGAAGAAGGGAATTTTGAAAAGGCTGCTGAACTGTACAAAAGGGCAATGGAAATAAAAGAAGCAGAGACATCGCTTTTGGGTGGAAAAGCTCCTTCAAGGCAGTCATCAAGTGGAGACACGGTTATCTTTAAAACAACTCATTCTCCTAATATTTTCCTTCCCCAAGGACAAAGGTAACAGTGCCAATTTTTTGCAAGAATACCTCAGGATAAAACAAACATCTGTAACATCTGAATTCAAAACCATGTTTTAAAGAAAATCATTTTCCTACTTAGTGTTATTTAACTGGTATTTGCATGAAGTTGTATTGGATTACACTTAATTGTTGTGTCCAGTTTAAATTGATTAAATAACCCATTTCGTATGGGATGAGATCCAGGGTGTAGACGTCAGCACTCTAATAGCATGAGGAGTGGGTTGGTCTCTGCAACAAGAGCTGGCAGGAGCCCATGGTTTAAGAATTCCATGATTCTTTTGCTCCTTGAGAGCAGCCTTAGCCCTGCCATTCACTGGTCTTGTTTTCAGCAGGGGTTTGACCCAGTTCTCTACCTCAAAGAAATGTTTACGAATGGTCTCAACAGTCTTCAGTGAAACAAACCAGATAGGAATTCTTGTTTTCCTTTTTCTGAGTTTGTATGTGAGGACATGCACACACATGGGCATGTACATGTGGAGGTCAGAGGTCAGCCTTGGTATCATTCCTCAGTTGCTGTCCACCTTGATTGTTCTTTTGAGACAGGGTCTCAGTGACCTGGTGCTCATTTAGCTAGGCTGACTGGTCTTCCAGCATCCTGGTACTCTATCCACCTGTCTCCACCTCCCGAAACAGTATTACAAGCCTCCAATCCTATGCCCAGCTTTCTAAAGGGGGTTCTGGAGATTGAGCTTGGGTCCTTATGCTTACATGGCGAATGCTTTACCAACTGAGCTATATCCCAGCCTCTTACTGTGTATGTGAGAGTCTGTGTAGCTCAGGTTGACCATGAACTCATTCCTCCTTGGCCTCCTGGGTGCTGGGATCACCACAGCTGGCTTTGCTTTCGAGTCTTCCTTTTCCCTAAGCTGATCTAGTCAGCCCCTTTTTTGTGCTGTCTTCGGGGAAGTTTATCACTGTGCTGTGCTGCACAGTGTCGGAGGGCACCCACAGGTGCCAGGCTCTGTACCATTCTGATCTTATTGTGGTACAGGCCTGGTTCCTAGCTACTCACAAGATGAAGCAGGAGGTTCTCAAGGTCAGGGCTAGCCTGGGCAACTTAGTGAGACCTTGTCACAAAATTAAAAAGTAGAGCTGGGGACACAGTGCTAGTATGCATCAGACCCTGGGTTTAGTCCTCAGCACACAAAAAAAGCCATGACAATCCTATTTCTCTCCTAAATGGTCTAAATCAATCTTGCTTTACCTCAGTCAATTATGTCATTTTTATACTGAGAATTAAATATTTTTATAGATTTTATAATATCGCCACATTAGTTTTTATTTGTATATTTATAGTAAAATTTTCATCAATTTTAAATCTTGTAAGATCTCAATATGTATTATTATAAAGATGATATAGAAATTGTATTCCATTGTCTTAAAATAAAAAGTGCAATTGCCAAGTTCTCTTTTTTACACTCTGTACTGGGGGCTACACTTTGCATAATTATTTTAAAATAAACATTGACTATGTTTTAGCAGACTTGAATACTGGCCAGGTTTACTCAGTAGTTTGATGAAGTGAAGAACTCTGGTGACTGCAGGCTATGCCCAATGTCATGCAACTTCCCCAGGGGATGCAGTAGCCAGCGTCATCGCCATCCAGAACTTACAGTCAGTCTGCGAGGCCTCACCTGAGCCACTCAGAAGCAGCCCGAGAGCTAGGTGTCCAGGGAACTCCTGAGCTTGTTAGCTTGAGAAGCACTGCTACAATCTAGACACTGTGATGGCGACTTAAATTAGACAGGAATGCACAAAAGAAGCATTCCTCTTCCATCCTTTGGGGGAGGGTCAAGGTTCAGGAGGAAAAAAGCTAAAATATGAGTGTAACCTATCTCTTGGGGTTTGTCCCGTGAAAGGTACAAATAATTGAATTCGTGAACATATTAAATATTGATTTTACAACTCATTTATCAGAGCTCAAAATCTGATTATTTCATGATTTAATACACTGAAAGTATAGTATTAAGTTTAACACCTTAAAAACTTTGTGATCAGTACTCTAAAAGAATCTTCAAAAAAACATATTTATTCTCTCTTCTAAAATTTAGATTTGAGAACTTTACAAAAATATTTTTAAAACTTAAGGGTTAAGTGACTGAGGTGGTCACTCTAAATTATATATTTCAAATTAAGTATATAATAAAATTATTTTATCTATTATTTTTGTCTCATTATTTACTGTACTAACTGTTTGCCTTCATGAGAATGCCTAAGATAAAAGCAACTGTAACAAACATTTGTGTGTAGATCTGTAATTCGAACAGTCAAATTATGTTCATGTTAACATAGATGTTATTCTCAGATTATGTTCATGTTAACATAGTTATAAGATTTTCAAGTTACATTCATGTTAACATAGATGTGATTCTTATGTTCACGTTAACATACACCTCCACAGCAAAATGGCAATTTTCAGACAAGTCCCTCATAAACAATTGGTAAGAGCCAAATTTTGCTAAAACTTGTCCTCAGCACTTTACATATAGGAAAATTGGAAAAACAAAAATGTGATTTGATGCAGTCAAAGCTTCTCTGACATATTCTTAGAGTTATTGCCTTTTCATATTGGCCCACATTTGTGGGTGTCAGGGAGTATTTTCATGAGAAGAAAAATACAAAAACCTGAGCAGAAGCACAGATTGCCTTTCTGTTAACAAAAGAAACAAAGTGATGAATGGTTTTACTGCCATCTAGACTCTGGATTCTAGAATCAGTTAAAACGGTATTGGGGCTGCTGGCCTTTCTCACTAGGAGTCACAGCATCTACACATCCAGCCAAACCTCTACGTGGTAATTCATGATGCAGTGTGTTAGTTCTCAGCCACTGCCACTGCCCCTTAGTCTCTGTGGCCACAGACTATGGGGAGAGCAATATGGGATCAAAAGGTGCCTGCCACCAGATTGTATTTAGTTATTTTTGAGATGATAATCCAGTAGTTTCTAATGAAAGATACTGGATAAGAGTGAGATACATTAGAATCCAGGACAGCCTAAGATACCAAAAAGAGCAGATCTTTAGAAGTCAGTGGATCCTATATATTATACCTTAACCAAACCTGAAAGTTCAACAATTTCAAGTAAGCCTTAGAAAATTCATGGACCAGTATTTCTAAAGAATTATTCTTAAAAAAAAATTCATTTAAAAAATTTAAAGCATGTCTAGTGATTTGAAAAGTTATTCTCCAATCTAATACGCTAAGTTCTGTAAAAAAAAAAAATAGTTATAAAAATTTACCGAGGAAACATAAATGTAAGTTTCAAAGTTAGGCACATACCCTTCTTGACTTCTATAAACATGAAAAAAGTCACATATAATCCTAGAATCTCAAAGCTAGTACATTAAACTTATGCCTGGAGTTGGTCTTTACAACTTTATTTTACAAGTAAGGAATGACACTTTGAACTTTAGCTAGCATTTCCCAATACACACAATTTAGACATTCATAAAGTCATTTCATATCCTCAAGATAAAACTCATCAATAATTTACGTCATTCATCAGTTTACAATTTAAGTGGTCATAGTTGGGCCATGGAAACCTTTGCAGGGAATAAATACTCATCAGTCACTGCAGAGGTAATTTCCAGTTCTTCATTTTGCCCACTACTCAGGACAAACCTTGCTAACATCTCCCTGTTTAGGGAATCAAGGTGAAATGAAATATTCAGGAGCAGTCTATATGATGTACTTGTTCTATATGATGTACACAGTCTACAAGATGTACACGGTCTACATGATGTACACAGTCTACATGATGTATGTGCACGGTCTACATGATGTACACGGTCCACATGATGTACACAGTCTACATGATGTAGATGGTCTATATAATGTACACAGTCTATATAATGCACTGTGCTCATGCCTGTTCTTGAGTCACATGGTAACTCCAGGCACTTCTGTTACAGAAGGCAATGCCTTTTCCTTGGTCGGTAAAAATTAGAATACAATGATGGTTTTTCCTGAACATACTTGTCTGCCCATGAAGACAGCTTGCATTTATCTGTGCTTTTTCTTAAATCTTTAACTCATTTAGACATGCCAATGAAGACATTCTACTTGTATCTCACCAAGAAACATCTGAAGGGATGTTTATTCTATAGGCTGACTCTCTAACATCACTCCTGGTCAGATCAGCACTCATGGGTAACTGGTAGGAAGCCATTCAGACACTCAGACACTTGCTAGCCACAGCTGCCAGGGTAAAGATCTCATCCTTCATCTGTACTTACAGTCCAGGGCCTCAGTCCATAGACAGGGAATTACTGTAAAGGAAATTATGGGATGGGATGGCCTCTCCTTTCCTTTCTGTAGGAGCATTACTGATTCAGTTGTAGAGGGAAGCCAGAAGCAACCACTAGTGTTCCATACAGCATGACACTCAGTGAAGATTCACATGCCAGTTAAGGCGGCCCTAGGTTTATTAGTTCTGATTCTTTTTTTAATTCCAAGGGAATAGAATGAGCACAGAAAATAAAACAAATGCCAGTCCACTGTCTACATGTTCTTCATCTTGGCCATGAGATCTTCCAAGCTTTCACCGGAATCTTCCACTGTTACTTCAGAAACAGAATCCTCCTGCTGTCAACAAAAGGGGGAAATGCAATGAAAACAGAGCCATACAAAACCACTTGTCCTTAACAGTTTGCTTTACCCATGCTCAGCATGCTTAAAAAGCTGACTTTTCTCTGATAAGTACATTTTGAAATAATTAGAGAAAATAAAGTTTTTTATATTCCCCACCAAAATTCTGTTTAGGAGGCAGCAACTTCAATATTCTTGACATTTCTACTGAGTGTATTATTAATATAAAACTACACTTATTTATTGCAGACCATGAAGTTATGGTATATGTATATATTATGTGATGTTCATGCCAGGATAAGCCTATCTCCTCAAACCATTTCTTTATAATTAGAACATTCAAAAATCACTCCTTCTATCTTTCTGAACATATAACAGTGACTACCTACAGCCACCCCTTCTACGACAGTCACCAGAGCTCAGTGTTCCTAGCTAGCTGTAACTTACAAGCTGCTGGCCAGCCTCCTCCCCCCGCCCCCCACTCACCCTTGGAAGCACAGCTCGACTCTCAACTTCTATCACATCAAACCTTTCAGAGTCCACATATGAGTGAGACCATGTGGTGCTTGTCCATCTGTGCCATCTTATTTTACTTAATTACTCCCAATTCCATCTGTCTTGCCACAAATGACAGGTTGTTATCCTCTTGTGGCTCAAGTGTTCCACTGTGTGTGTGTGTGTGTGTGTGTGTGTGTGTGTATCTTTTATCAGTCAGTGAGCATTTTGGCTATATATACTTTAGACATACACCCCTCCCCATGAGACTGTTGGCTCACATATATCACATATGTCATCTTTTAGTTTTTTGAGGAGCCTCCATTCTGTTTTCAGAATAGATGAGCTAATTGACATTCCTGGTAGCAATGCATTATTACACTCCAGGCTCCCTTTCTGCACATCCTTTTACCTTTTCACTGGAGTGGGATGTACTCCACTGGTGTAGATCTGCATGCCCCTGATGATTAATAATGTTCAGCAACTTTTCAATACCTACTGCCTATCTGTGTATCTTTTGTCTGGTGGTTCCAGCCCCTGCTCTGTATGTCTTCACTTGAGAAAGTCTGTATTTCTGTAGGTTTATTCATGTGCATGCTCTCTCTTTCTCTCTCTCTCACCCACCACCCCTAACCTCCCACCTATGACCTCTGCTTCCAGGTTCTTATTATGTATCCAGGTTCATCTCTAACTTGTGTATCTCCTGCTTCAGATTCCTGTGTGCTAGGATCATAGGCACATTCCATCACCCTTTCCAGAAGTACTTGTAAATGGGTTTGTGGCTAGAATTATCAATATGAAAGTAATACTTTAATTTAACCACTATTTATTATACTTGATATCCGTAGATTTTTAGAAGTCTCTACTTTCTCAGTTTCCAATGAGCTGTGCCTGTCTCCATGCTGACACTGAATACTTCTCAGCACCTCAAGGCCGACTGCACAGATATCTAGGCAGGAAACACCTCACTAGCTTTCCGACGTAAGATGAAGCTGAAAAAAGAGAAATACATATTTTTCTCTTATCTGATATTTACATATGGGCAATCAGATTTCACAAATACCTTCTTTGGGACTGTGTATGCCACTGTAATTCCTTCGGGTAAGACGGGAATGGGACCTGAAGAGTTCTTCAGTTCCTCTTCTGAAACCTCAGACACCAGCTCAATACCTGTAGGAGTAAATGTGACCTTGTGCTCATTCTCAAGAAGACTGTAAGCATCACTTACATTTGTGTGCACTCTTACATTCTCCTCCCAGAAAACACTGTGAGAATAATCTGAAGTGCTGTGTCATCTTATACTCCCTCCCAGAAAACACTGTGAGAATAATCTGAAGTGCTTTGTCATCTTATACTCCCTCCCAGAACAGAGTGTGCTTCCGGTGTGAGTCCGGCGCGAGTCCAGCACAGGAAGGCCCCTACCCCACTCGTTGTCCTCATGTACGATCTCCTCGTCCTCCGTGGGCGTGGCCTCCGGTACGGGCAGTGTCGCGGCCTTCTTCTGTATAAAGCAAACAGTACCAACCATCATTACTGCTTCTCCATTCTCTGCAGGACTCCACAAAATGCACATTACCAAAAGCAAGAACGGGTTTTTGTATTGAAGTATGCTAAATGAACTAACACTATAAAAACCCAGAACCCATTATATTCTATTCCAAATCTGTTTCTTTTCAAATGTACTGTCCTAGGCAGTGTGACCTTCAACTTCCTGACCGATCGATGCATCGATTGCTTGTACCTTGTATTCTTCTTGTTGCTTCCTGCAGTTCCTGTCATCACACTGAGGGTTTGGCTTCATGGACATGGTAGGGAAAAAGTCCTGCATTGCATTGTACCCAAGGTAGAAACTGACGGTGCCAAAACGTAACAGAAACCTGAAAAATTAAATTAAATTAGTCAAGCACGGTGGTGCACACCTTTAATCCCAGCATTTGGGAGGCAGGAGCAGGCGGACCTCTGTGAGTTCCAGGCCAGCCAGGGGATATATAGTGAGACCCCATCTCAAAAGAAAAAAGAAAATCAAATTATACTTAATAAAGAAAAAAGGGACTAGAAGTAAGTGAATTTATAAAAGAGATTTTGGAGTGGGTAATGAATTTTATAACAAATAACCTAGAAAACAGCAACTTTCTCTACCTTATTTATAAAACTTGGCTCCTTGAATATTTGTTTAACGAATGAAGGAAGGAAGGAAAAGTATACTACCTTTCATCACTGTGTAATGAGCTATTATTTTTGACCCTCTAATAAAGATAAGCTGCTGGCAAGTAAAGTATGGCATGCTAAGCTCCAAAGAAGCATACTGACCTTAGAGAACCTGCAGTAGGAGAGATGTGTTTTTAAAACCTGAGCTAGGGGCTCGGTTCAGTGGTTAAAGTACTTGCTGCAGAAGCATGTGAGCCTGAGTCTGGATCCCCAGCACCCACATAAAACGGCAGCCATGGCATAATAAGCTTATAATCCCAGAACTGAGAGGGAGAGACAGATGGAGACAGGTAGATCTCAGGGCCTTGCTGTACAGCCAGTGTAGCCAAAATGGTGAGTCCTAGATCAGTAAGAGACCCTGTCTCAAAAAAAATAATGTGGAACACATCTTGGATGCAAGGCATAGAGAAATGAAGCTGAGAGTGAGCTAGAATCCTCTTCCCATTGGCTAGTTTTGTAGTGCCAGAAGGTGCTGCACAGGCTGCTGGGAAGAAAAGGCACCAACGGCCCTATCTAGTTGAAAACCCTACATTCAATAATACCGGCCTGCCAGGCAAGATGTGCCCACTGGGGGAGTGACGGCACTACTGTTGGCAGAGGTGTAGGGTGAGAACCAGCCACTCTGACTGGATTTGAGGCCTGCTCCTCAAGAGGAAATTCAAACTAGTACTGTAAATGCAGTCAGAAACCCATGGTTAAAGTCTTAGGCCGAGGGGCCAATTAGTACTGCTGTTTCGGTAAGCCTGTGGCAGCAGACTGTCTTCTGAGTATTTAAGCTTCTACCCAGAGACATGCTCCTAGCCTCTCTGCAATGAACAGCAATGAACACACAGACACACGGCTGCTCCAGGTGCTGAGGATAAGTGATGGCCGAGTGCTCAGTCCTAAGCAGGACATTTACACCACTCCACACTGCTCAGCGAACACTGCAGAGGACAGGGAAAGGGCTAAAACTACTGTCTCCTGCGCAGGGCACCACCACTGCAGTCATGACCCCACAGCAGCTGTGGCTGTTTGCAATGGGCCTACACAGCTCTGGACATATCAACAGTCAATCAGGGGTCGGGGAGGGGTTTATGGGGCCCTACCCCTTGTCCCTGCTGAACCTCTGTCCACTGGTGGGTTCTGAGGGAAGGGCAGTCACTGTCTTCTGCTGTGTGCCCACTGAGTGCCCACCAGGCACCAGTGGACATTCCAAACCCATGGTCACACAGATAATCAAGGCTAAACTTAGAGGGTCTTAGAACAACAACAAAGTCATGAACGTGAGGAGGAGATTTTTAGGGGGTAATAGGGGGAGAAGGAGAGTAGAGAAAGTGGAGAAGAGGTTACAGTAATCAGAATGTACATCATACATGCATGAAACTGTCAATAATGAATTCAGCAGAAGTCATTTTAAATGTAAAGAAATACAGTAAAGACATAGCATTGCCCTCTGCCCTTCATATATGGATGCACAGAAAAGCATACTTCATACACATGTGCATACATGCATACCCCCCAAACACACAGACAAAAATCTGAGATGTGCTACTAAACCTTATTTTCAAAACTGATGTATCCCACTATAAACTACGTAAACTACACTAAGTCATTGATGTGAGTAGCGTCCGGGGAAGTCAGAGAGCACTTCCAACACCCATAAAGCTCCATCGTGACCCCTCCCTGTCAAATGCCACTCTATTGAAAAGCTGCTGTCTGGGTTGGGTTTTGACAACTCAGCATAAGCTGGATCATCTGTGAAGAGAAAACGTTCCCCATCACACGGGTCTGTGGACAAGTATGTGGGGCATTTTTGTGATTAATGATTAATGTGGGCGTGTCCGGCTCACTATGGGTGGTGACAACCCTGGGCAGGTGGCCCTGGAATGTGTTAAAAATAGGCTAAGTAAGCCATGGGGAGCAAGCCAGGCAGCAGCACTTCTCCACGGCCTCTGCTTCAGTTCCTGCTCCAGGTGCCTTGAATTCCTGCCCTAACTTCCTTAATAATGGACTAAGATTCGGAAGTGTAAGTCTAATAAACCCTTTCCTTCATGAGTTGCTTGGGCGATGGTGTTTTATCACAGCAATAGAAACCCTAACTATGACAGCTTCTGTACAGAAGATTGTGCAGAAAACTCAGTGAGAGCCGGGAGATGGCTGAGTGGGCAAAGCGCTTCCCATGCAAACACGAGGACCGGAGTTCAAATCCCCAGACTCCATGTAGAAGCCTGACAGCTGTGCATGACTGTGACTCCAGTGCTCCTACAGCAAGATGGGAGAAAAACAGGAGAGTCCCCGCAAGCAACTAGACCAGCTATCCTAGAGCATGCAGAGGTGAACAATAAAAGATCCTATCTCAAAGGATGCGGAAGGTGAGGACTAGCAGGCTATCCACTGACTTCCTCACGAGCAGCACAGGTGCATGCCTGCACACACACACAAACATGAATGTATGCACACACAAACATATAACTTATACACATTAACATAACAAATGACAAGAAAAAACTTTTTGAAAATACATGTTCTAAATATATAACAAGAAAAAAAAAAAAACAGCAGATGAAAGCACAATGATCATTCATAGAAAAAAATCCTAAGTCCCTAATCCTTTTTTACAACTAAGTGGAAATTGGAATAGCTATTCTTCAGACTGACAAAGCTTTAAGAGTTTGATGATACTAATGTTTCTGACAGCATGTGTGAGCCAAGTACCCTGAGTCTTTGATGGACAGTATAATCCCCTTCCAAGAAAAACAGGTGGCATTTGTTGAAATAAACTGCAGAAACACACACCATACATAAATTCAGTATTAAAGTACCTATGTAAGATGCTGTTTGCAGCATTGGTAATAGCAATAATAAAAGTGTGTAAGGCCTAAATGTACGTTAATAGAGGAACCCGGAGAGGAATGTTTCTGTAGCCAGGACTGTTTTCCCTTTTTGTACAATATTATAAAGTGTTCTTAGTAGCTACTGGTGTTTAGACAGGCCACTTGCTCTTATACCACAGCCCTAGTTCACACTTCTGAGTTCTTGTACACATTTTTATGACCTTTCTGCTGGAGCTACACCTCTGATACTGGGTGCCTCATTTACCACACTGAAGTCTGTGATTTACTGGAGACTGAGGAGACAAAACTAGGGTACTAAGCCTGAAGAGGGACAAAAATTAGCCAAAGTTAGGGAACTCTAAAGGACTCTGCTTTTAGAGAGAATTGGTTCATAAGCTGACAAAAACGTTAGCTGTACAAAACCTGTTTCCCTCATCTGTAGCTATAGTTAAAACGCACATTGGCAGAGTCTGGTTTTGGGTAACAGAAGTGTTTTCTGGTTTGATCACATCTGAATGACTTTTAGGGAGAGCGGATGAGCAGAAGCAAGTGTGTTTGTGCTGTGGTCTCCACCCACTGTCTACGTCAGTACAGCTTCACCTCATTTGTATAATCCTTCCGAGAGTCACGTGTCACACATTTCAATCAGCAGAAGACCACACCGGCTACAGTGGTCCCACGGGGTTTCTGGTCGGCTACCTCTGAAGTGCATTGTATTTGCACTATGTTGAAAATGCCCAGTGATGCATTCTCATAATACAGCCCTCTTGCCTGGGGAAATAGGACTGGGTATACAGAGCAATGCTGTATCATTTAACAAGAGTTATAACTGACATTTAAACAAACATGTATGCGTGCACGCACTCACATACATGCATGAGCACACTCGCAAGCACACACACACACACACACACACGTAATGCTAATAAAAGTCCACGTATGTATAATAAACATTAAAGAAAATTTAAGTTTAGGATAACTACTTAGTTGACAATATCAGTTCTTGGAGTATTTCATGAAACACACTTCATCAACAGCACACGAAACTCTTCAGAAACGTCGGCCCTCACTTACTTTAATACGTTCTGTACCAAGATCCCCGCAACTACTCCCATGGTGGTGGGGAGACTGGCCGCGCAGACGCCCTCTCGTTTCAGGGTCTTCTCATCAATGTTTGAAGCAACCACGAGCGGTGGCGCACACTGATGGAAAGAGCACACCCATCTCAGACAGCACAGGGGAGGGATGCTCCAATGGTACCCCGGCACACTCCCGTTCCTCTCAACTGTAGACATCAACTACGGAGATCACTGATTCTAACAGTGAAAGAGGCTGAAGACAGGGCCTACCGCAAAACAAGCCGACTCTCCAGGGATCATCAGCTGGATGTGCCCAGAAACTGCATTTTCACTGACCCCAGATTCCATCCACGTCTGACCAAGTTCATTACAAGCCTTATCAGGAAAAGACAAAAACACAAAACATCACAAATCACTGGCAACCTCCTCTGTGGAAAGCAGGTGTTAGTACACAGATCCTGAGGGTTTCGGGGTCAGAGAGAAGAGCTGCAACAGCTGAGTTAAAGTGTTGGTACTCTAGAAGCAGTATGCACCCATTCCTTACATCGAACCACTACTCTCTAGATTTCTTCAGATTAACGTAAAAACGTATTTTTCTAAAACGTCAGCAATACAAAAATCATAAGAATCATTTAAAAGTGATTCAAAAGAAAAACATTTTATCTTTAGGAAATGTTTACAATTTATATATTTAATCCTAGTAAGACAAAAAGTTAAAACCAATGGTGAGCTGGCAAGAGGGCTCAGTGGGTAAAGGTGCTTGCCACAAGCCTGATGACCTGAGTTCGATCCCTAGGTCCCACGTGGTCTCATCTCACTGAGAGACCCAATTCCTGCAAGTTGCCCACGGGGATATGGTGGCGCGCGCGCGTGCGCACGCGCACACACACACACACACACACTAAATGAATGTAATGAAAACCCAATGGTGACTAGAATAAGTGTCATAAAAACATTCATTTACTTTAAAACCACACAGCAGAAACATCTGCTACTTTATATGTGAGAGAGTGAGACATTGTAACATGGGAGAGGCAGGGCCTGAAGCTCTTAGCACACATTTGAAAAGCAGGCTGTGAAGACAGGTTAAACTTGGAACTGTTTTTAGCTAGAACACTCAGGTAAACCCAGGGCTGCAACCCCTTAGCCAACACTCACTGTGTTTATTGCCATTCGAGCTTCAAAGTTGTCCACACAGCTAAGAACCAGGTCAACAGGTTTCCCTTCTTCTAATCCACCATTGCTAGAGAAGGAAAGCAAATTGTGTCCGAAAACAATGAGGATACAAAATACATTTCTTTCCTCCTAAGGCTTGGTGGCTGGCACCTATTGTCCCAGCACCTGAGGTTGAGGCAGGAGGATTGTCACTGCTTCCACCATCCAAACAGTATAAGATCCCACCTCAAAGAACAACCAAAAGTAAACCCAAATCCCACAGCCCACACAAATCCCCCACGGTTTCTTGAAGCAAGATCTCAAACTTGTGATCCTCCTGCTTCAACCTCCCAAGTGTTGATTTACAGGAGTTCACCACCACGCCAGTGGGACCCAAACCACACTGTAACTGAATTTTATATGTGCAGTCAGTTTTCTCTCCTTCAATGTTTGAACACAATTATGACACAGTGTTTGACGTTGATGACCTCATACATAGTGTTAAGCCACTTTCTGAATAGAGAATTAATGATGCCATACTAGTAAAGGAACGGAGTCTGTTCACAGGGTTGTCATCTCCCTATGGGCTCTCACAGATACTTGGTTTGGTTTGGTTCATTAGTCCTGGGGAGACAGAAGCCAGGGACTCAGGCATGCCAAGTACGTGCTCTAACTATGAGATACATACAACCCTTTTTTTTTTTTCATTGTTTTGAAAAAGGGTCTAGGGGTTGGGCATTTAGCTCAGTGGTAGAGCACTTGCCTAGCAAGCACAAGGCCCTGGGTTCAGCCCTCAGCTCTGAAAAAAAAAAGTAAAAGGGTCTAAGTTGTGCAGGTTAGCCTCGAACTTAAGATGGAATTACAGGCCTGTGCCACTGAACTCAGCAAGTTTCACTGCCTTGTTTACGTTTCCCCACAAATATACATGTAATAAAGCTAATTAAATAAAATTATTTCAAGGGTCCTGGCTGTGTGAAGAAAACAATTTTCAGGGATAAAATTTAGTCTAGAGCATAGGAGGTAAAACTGAAGGCCTCTTGTTGAATCTTTGTAATTTCCAGAGGGATTTATTTTTCCAAGTTTATTTTTTGGAACATACATATGTTTGTGTGTAGACTATATCCTAATACATAAACATTACACAAAAATTACTTTTCCTAAAAGATGAAAAATCTGTCAATAGATTTTCTTGAACTTGTTTAACTGAGCTGGACATCAAGACACTGCACAAAGTATTCATAAACTATACCTTATTCTACTCATGAAATGTTCGAAGTGGTCCACTGTGGTGATATTGTAGTTGTGAACTTCAAACAGAACATCAGGGTTAATGCTCCTGAGAGGAGAAAGCAAATGTTACATTTTTGGTACAGCCTTTAAGGTAAGAACTGCCTGGTTTGGGTTTTTGTTCCGAGTCTATGCCTTGCCATGCAGTCCTGCTCAGCCCAGTACTTGCTATGCAGTATAGGCTGACCTCAAACTTGGGCCACTCCTCACACGTGCCTCAGCTCCCTGTGCGCTGGCATTTGCAGCAGATGCCAGCCAGCACACGCCACTAAGAACAATTCTTAAACGGTCGGGGAAAAATCTTTTTCAGAATTTCAGGATATGAAAATAAAATTCAGACTTCAGAGTCTAAAACTCAGGTTTTACTGGAACAAAGGCATGTGTGCGCCATCATTTTGGTGCTGTCTAGGGCTAGTCTCACACTGTGGCTCCACAGCTAAGCAGTGCAGCAAAGATGGAAATAAGCACACTCTACACACGACCCAGGACTAAGAAGTAAGAGGATTCTTTGCATAATTGTGAAATGCATTTCATTGCGAAAAATCCAAGTCCATTTACACTTAGCTTAGCTCACAAAACAGGTACACAAAACAACAGCCTACTGTGTGGGGCCCTTTGCTACACTACGGTTAACAAGACCCCAGTGCGTGGGACCCTTTACTACACTGCAGTTAACAAGATCCAGGGCGTGGGGCCCTTTACTACACTGCAGTTAACAAGATCCAGGGCGTGGGGCCCTTTACCACACTGCAGTTAACAAGACCCAGTGCGTGGGGCCCTTTGCTATACTGTGGTTACCTCAGGGTGTTCTCGGCTGCTTGCACTTTACTCAGTCCTGCTTGATGAGGCTGGAAGAAAAGTCGATTCATGTTGGCCAGCTCCACTTTGTCATAGTCAAAGAGCAGTAACTGAAATGAAAACAGTGGTAACAGTGGTATTTCGGTGAAAAATGACATTAAACTAGTGGATTTTCCATTTGATAGGTTTAACGGTAGTGGTGAAGTAACAGTAGTTAATTCTAAGGCACTTGGTGTTTTATAGTGATTTACTAAATGTCCTGTGAGGTAAATGCCTAGCTCCTCTTATCCTCAGCTATTGACAGGGCATCGAGGGGCCTTGATGAAGGGCACTCAGCTAATGCAGGACTCTGGGCGCAGCAACCCTCCCCAAGCCAAGGCTGTGCTGCTTCTACAGACAGGCTCAGTGACAGAGGGGAGCCTGCTCCGTTTCACTGAGTGTTGCAAAAATTGTGCCAAGATCTTACTGCATTCCTTTTTCTTTTCCTTGACTCCCTTTGTATGACAGACCACATAACCAAGCTGAGGCTAAACCTCATTACTCCAAAGAGAGTTATCAACCAGGTAATTATTTTCCCTGCTTTCTTCTTAGGTCTGCTTCAGTGTCTGCCAATGTACACTCCTCACTTAAAATGAGTACGTCACATTTCTCATCAGTAAGAACAGGTTAGATTCTATGAATCTGTAACAGTGAGAGCTTATTCTCTCGTTTTCTTTTTTTTTTTCAGTGCTGGGGATTGAACCTGGGACCTAATCCATGCTAGGTCACTGCTCTACCACAAAGCTACATCCCCAGACCTGATTTTACTCTTCTCAATACAGAAACATTAAAAAAAAAAAAAAAAAAAAGCCTATGACAACACCCAGAGAACCTTTAGTATCTTATTGACAGAGATGCCACTTAGGCCTTTAGAACTCCAAGTCCTTGAACCAAGGCTCATTCAATAATATTTACTACATCAGACAGAGCATTAAATCTGAGTTTATGACTGCTAGTTGGCTTTTTTAAAAGAAGTAGACATTGTAACTGCCACTACTTGGTTTAGGTCACAGGAAATGACATCGACCTTCCAGCCTGCTGCCCATCTGGAAAGGAAAGTGGCTGATGCAGACTTGGTGATCCAGGGAGCTGCAGATACTTGCAGAAACAAGAAATGGGCTTTGGGTCTTCTAGGCACCATTTCCCCACTAAACCTAATCATTAGCTTCTTGCTTATGTGTTTTACAGCTAGAAGAAAGACTTCCTGAAGCTTATCTGTTTAGTCTTAGTTTACCTGGGCATACAGTGGGATCACCGGCAGAGTTACTGAAAATGCAGGTGTCTGCATCTCACCGCCAGAATTCCTATTCCCTACTATGGGTGTAACCGGACATGAGCGGTTCTAACTGCAGTGGTCCTCGAGAATGACTGCTCATCGAGCAGCATCTGCATCACCAGAAATTGTTAGTGGGCGAAAAGCACTTCCCCCACATTAATCTGCAGTCTATGAAAAGACAGATTCTGAGTCAGTTGTCTGCGCTGCACCTTAAGTCTTCCCTCCTAGCAAACGCCCAGGCAAGGCCCCAGTGGTTCTCAGTGTTTAGTTTCTGCAATGGCAGGATTACCCCGAAACCAGTTGTGACAATTTTCAGGTTTACCTGACACTACAGGATTAAAGCCACATAACTGAGGTCTGGCAGTCTGTTTTAATATGGCCACATACTCAACTTTTAACTACTAATCTCCAGCATCTCCAATATCCTGTCAATCAACAGGGTACTCAAGTCATCAGCAAGCAATAGTTTGGCCTGCTTCTGTAAACCACTTCAAAGATATTACAATTATAATAAGCATTTTAAGTATTTTATTGGCATCATTTTTATATTAATAAATGAGGGCCAATTTCGCAACCGCTATCTTTTAATATTAACTTATTGACAAATGATATTGGAGAATGTATGTTTTATGAAAATAGCAGGGCAGATAATTGTGGAAAACTTATCTATTCAACCACTAAGTAACAACAATAGTCCTTGGCTTTATAAACCAAAGATTGACATATTAAATTCTGGCAGAAGGTAAGTTACTTCTTTTTTACAATTCTAGTCCATTTTTAAAAGAAAACAAAATGGATTAAATAAAAAAATCTAAAACATCCCCTAGATTATATTCAATGCTTTCCATCCTGTGTGTATTTAATTGAGCACTTAATAAGGTTTTCAAGATCTGAGTGCTTCATTTGCACACTTTATCCATTTAAATGTCTTTTGTATCAAAGGGTTAAATAAGACAAAACTCTGTTTTTAAAAACTATTGTGGGGAACTTGGAGGAGTGAAGGGAGGAGAGGCTGCAGTCAGGATGTATTGTATGAGAGAAGAATAAATAATTATAATAACTTAAAAAAATACAGTAGCCCCTTGGCAGAAACTTGAGTTCCTCCAGAGCCCGCGCTTCTTGAGATCAAAACATACGCCCAAGGTTGTAGCCTGTCCTAAAAGTTGCACTCCGTTCATCAGCTGGGCTGTCTGCAATCAGCCAGCAATTAAGAGTGCGGGGCTGACTCTGACCACTTAGAGTGGGGCACAGGAGCCCTTACATCAGGAATACAAACTCAGCAGAACCCACGGGGTGGGCTTGCCTACTTGATTTGGCATGGCTATGCACCCTCCTGCAGAAGTAAAATTTCTGCCTTGCTAAAATACTATAGATCTATAGTGGTCTTTTTTGGGGGAGAGGGGCACCCCAGAATCATTTCTAACAGGTTCTGTATCTAAAATAATTCCAAATTACTTACATATTACACTACCCTAAACAAAAGGTCCTCAACACAATTAAATACCCTTTGTTTAATTATCAATAACACGAGCCTTTGTCTGGAGAGGAATATGACTCAGCCTCGAGAAGAGCAATTTCCATAAACCTAACAGAAATCATAAACCACTGACTGATTGGCTGAGCAGAAGAGTGCTAATTTGTACCTGATTCGCTGCAGGAGTGCACAGTTCCCTACTGGACAGGCAAAGAGAAATCTTTTTACCTTACCAATGCCACATCTTGTCAGCATTTCAGCAGTCACACTACCAACTCCACCAACACCCACTATGGCTACAGCGTAAGTACGGATTTTCTGTGAAACAAAGAAGGATACATGTGCTGGTTACTACTCTCCATTTGGTTTGTCACTGGAAATTATTCTCGTTTACTGAAATCGAGTTCAGAAGCTTGGGAAGGTGCATCATACCTCATAGTCACTGACAATTCCCATCCGTTTCAAGGCCATCAGGCGGCTTAAAGAAAAAAAAAAGTTTCAGAGCTTTTGCAGTCTTTTCTTATTTTATTTTTTTAATGTGTATGGGTGGCTTGCCTGTATGTACGCTTATACATGCAGAACTGAAGGTACACGAAGTGCCTGCAGAGGCCAGAAGAGGGTGTCAGATCCCCTGGGACTAGAGTTATGGCAGTGACCTGCCATGTAGGTGCTGGGGATCATACCTAGGTCCTGTGGAAGAGCAGCTAGTGCTCTTAACCACTGATCTCTCCAGCCCCAAGCTTGTAATCTTTTAGTTAACAGTGATATTTATAGGCATGCACCATCAAATAAAACAATCACCAAATTCAATTATTACTAATTCAAAAGAAGAGGAATCTAGCTGGGCATGGTGGCAGGCATCTGTAATCCTAGCACTCTAGAGGCTGAGGCAGGAGGATTAGGAGTTCAAGACCAGCCTGGGGTACAAAGCAAATATGATGACCTACTGATCTTAAAAGCTTGCCGGGCGGTGGTGGCGCACGCCTTTAATCCCAGCACTCGGGAGGCAGAGCCAGGCGGATCTCTGTGAGTTCGAGGCCAGCCTGGGCTACCAAGTGAGTCCCAGGAAAGGCGCAAAGCTGCACAGAGAAACCCTGTCTCGAAAAACCAAAAAAAAAAAAAAAAAGCTAACTTTTACTAGGTAAGAATAAATCACTGGGTAGGTTTAAAAATATGGACTTTCCTGGATATAGCCTGTGAAACAGCATTTTTCTTCTAAAGAACCTTCTTTATCCTAATGCGTAGCTAAGATCTACACCTAATAGCTTAAATGTTAAGGGTCAAAGAGAAATGTTATTATTTTCCCATGCTGTGTTAATATACAAAGAAATGAAATAAGCTCATGCTCTCTGTCCATAATGGATGATGTCTAGTTTTGGAAGCATCTGTTGCATCCCAAGCACTTCAGCTACTGGTCCTCTGCTCTATTACCTGAGTGTGTGCATGTGTGTGCATACTGTGTATACATACATATATAAAATGTGGGTATATTAAGTTTTCAGATGTTTGTTCTTTATGGCACATGTGGATATTAGGATGTTAGGAAAGTCAGCAGGCCTCTGGGCTGACCCCTTTCTTCCCACTTTCAACTCCATGTGATCATATCTATAAATGCACACTATTACAGTATTTTCACCTCTTGCTTTTCAGTCTTCTGAAGATTTTACTCGTAAATGTCCATCACTGCTGCACAAACATTCCTGCCCCAGGAGCCTTGGCCATTTTTGGTTAGATCCTAACTGTTCACTGCTGGGTGGGTGCTTTAGAACTTTCCCTTTCCTCCATAACCTCCTTTCCTCAAGGCAACAACCATGCTTTCCTTATGCCTAATCTCCTGCATGCTTTCACTTACTCAAGCTAACTCCAGTAGTTCTCTAAACTTCTCTACAGACATTCACAGTCATGAGTTTCCAGCTTCATCATCTCAGAGTGTCTCTGGACCCACCACACACATTGCTCTCTTTCTGTAACTTCACCTATGTTAAACTACCCAGTTTTTAGTCACACTACTTACAGGCTTACTGACTTACTGGGCAGAAACCTAACGCCACTCAGATTCCTTTGTTTACTACAATCTACTTAAAGCAGCTCTAGAACACTCACTTTTCTCACCTACAGAATGAGATGGAAATAATAGCAATCCCAGGGCTGTGGTGAGAAGAAAAACATGTGGAACTGAAAGGTCTAACTGCATGCTACTGAATGCAGTCTTGTACGAAGCTTGCCATGTACAACCGCTGTTTTAAGAACTTCACATAAACTGACTGTTTCAGTCTTCATAACTATGACAGAAACGACATTCCTATGGTCCCACTTTACAGGTAGTAATCTGAAGCAGCTTAGCAGCTGTTAGACGTTACTGGCTATTCGTTAAGCTGAGAAATAAATTCACTCAGTCTTGACGCAGAGGCCTTCCCCTTAACCACTGCTCTGCATTCTCCCTCATAAATTAGTAAGTCCTTTAGGGGGAGCAAAGGACAGGAGTAAGCAGGTCTAGTAAAGTTGATCAATCAGAGATGTTCCTGAGCCCCCTAGTAACTAAGTCTCCCTCGCCCTGCCTCATCTGCGTTACACTGAGCCTTTCGGAAACTAGTCTATCCTTGGCAGCTTTGCATGAGATGTTGTGTTCTGACAGAGCTTACTGGCAATCAGCCTTATGCAGAGCAAGGTAGACTAATAAAGAGTCAAGGGTGACAAGAAACTGGGCACAGGACAGCGGGCACAAGAGTTGCACCATATGGACGCCTGGCTTGGATTTTTTTAAAATAAAATGTTATTTTTCCTCTGTGCAGGAAAAAAGAGTCTCACTGTACAGCCTACGCTGGTCTAGAACTCATTATGTAGCCCAGGCTGGCCTGGAACTCGCGACACCCACCACCACCTCACCCTCCCGAAAGCTGGGATGAATCGTGAGACACCACGCTCCGCAAGGGTTATTTTCTGACTAGCACTAAGACGTGGCCTTGCCCATCTAGGAACAGGACCTCCCCAGCAAGAAAGGCGCCGCAGGAGGCCGGCTGAACCCCGCGAGGGGAGCGTGGCCCTGCCCGCCCCGCCAGGGTTCACCTGTAAGGATTGGAATCCACCACCTCGGAGCTCATCTTCTCGATGCGGGTCCGGCCGCCCACGACCTGCCGGCTTCTCTCCCGGTCAAGTTCTCGTTCCAGCTCCTCAACCCGCTGCCGCAGTCGCTCCACCGACTCGGCCATGGCTGGGCCCCCGGCCGCCTCCGCTCCCAGCCTGGGCCTCCGCCGCCGCCGCCGCCCCACGCTGCTTCGCTGGGCCCACGAAGTGCAGGTGGACTGGGCACAGCCTTCCGGATCCCGACACCCGGGAAGAGCCTCCAGGCATCCCAGTTAGACACGTCTCCGCCACGCCCTCCGCTCTTCCGGCGCGCCGCTTCCGGTGCGCCGCCGTCATGGCTCCCCTCGGCAAAAACACTCCTCCTAACGGTTGGCTTTCTTCTCTAGAGCCGCTAAACCAGGCCGCAGCAAGGCCAGCGTCATATGTGTCCAGATCAGGGCGACAGCGATTCTGTCTTTCTACTCTAGGAGACCATGAGGAACACCGAGGTCTTTTCCTCCGTGACCCAAGGTCCTGGCGGACCCTCTTCTTAGCCGGACTAAACGGGCCTTCCGCCTGATGCGTCATTGAATCTAGGGTGGACGATCTCTGCGTCTTCACTCGTCCGAGTGATGTTTGTGACCTTGTTTTTCTATAAAATCGAGGCCTCCAGCTCTGACGCTGATAGAAAATTATAAGTTGGGGCCCACAGAAAATTATAAGTTGGGGCCCACAGCAAGCGCTTCCTTCATTTCTCCGCCAGACCCCAAGTCACTAAAGTCAGCTGCCCACACGGCTTAGCAACGGCGCCCAGAGTTCACGTGATTGGCTTCCGCTAAGCCCCGCCCTGGCCACGCCTCCAAGCTCTAGTGTGTTTTTCCTCCCGCTGCGCTACCTCTGCGCTGTCCGGGTTCCTCTTCTCTGTACCCTGTGACAGCAGTGGCAGTCATGGAGATGGATGTCACCAGTGACACCGTGGAAGTGCTACCCCAGCACAAGTTGGACATCAGGTGCCTGGAGGCCTACCTGAATCAGCACTTGCCTGGCTTTGGGGCAGATCCCCGGGCTGTGCTGACTGTTACCCAATACAGGTATCTACCATAGCCTTCGCCTCCACCTGGAGCAAGTCTGTGCTTGGTGCTTTTCTGCCTTTGGCCCGGGGTGGGTTTCTCATTTGCCCAGTCGCGATTTCTTTCCCTGCAAGGACGCTTCCTGTGTGGCTTGTCCTTGAATCCCGGGCTAGTCTGAATTAGAAGGCAGTAGTAGAGGCACAGTGTCCATTATGCAATGCAGTCTTGTTAAGGACTAAAATCGTGTGCCTAACTCACTGAGATGGATGAAGCTGGACGCTTTGGGAGAAATAGATACCTTCTGTGACCTTTTCTGCTACAATCTAAAGATCATTTTCTGAAGGGCTGGTGCTATTTTGTTTAATTGACCTTAGTCGCCTGAGTTTAGGTTAATGACACCACCTGAAGTATACAGATTCAGACTCTAGCTTTCCACTTAGCCATATTCAGCACCACGTCAGGCCTAAGTTCTTGAAACAAGGGAATTAAACTGGGTGAGGTGACCCTGGGAGTTCCTGTCCCCACTGACAGGTGAATCTGACTTTAATCTGATGTTTTGCAATAGATAGTTTTTCCTTTTTATATGGTCCCAGTATAAACCATTTTATATGGTTCCAGTAAACTGTGTCTTTCAATATAGGGATTTAACTGCGACATAAATCCTGAGGCCAAAGTTTCTTTCTTGTAACATTTGCCTGTTCCCATTAGTCTTGATAAGGAAATGAAGTTATGTAGGTGAAAGGGCTTAAACATTGAAATATCTGTATAGAGGTGAAATAAAGAACAGTTGACACTTCTAAAATTAATGCTTTGTGCTGTAAACAGATCAAAGTTCAATGGTTAGTCCACATCGTGTGGAATTTGGCCAGCTTCTCATTTGAACACCCTATCCTGCTTTCGGATAAAGGTTATATATCTTCAGGCTACTGTACTCCTGTGTTGATTTAAAAATAATTCTGAATTAAGTTGATGTTCACCAAAATCATGCTCAATAAATGAAATTAGTTATGATACAAAAATTACTTCTGAAACCAAGCCTGGTGCTACATAGCTTTAATCCCAACACTTGGAGGCCAAGGAAGGATGATTGTGAATTTGAAGCTAGCATGGGCTATGTAGCAATCCCTGGTCTCAAAAACTATTTTCCCAGAAATGTTATATAAGTTTGGTTTAGTGTATATGTATGGAAGTACGGACTCAACAGAGAAGACACATTCATTTCCTGGACAGATGAAAACATTATAAAAATTTAAAACATACTAGGCCACAAAAATATCAAAAACTCTTTTTAAACTTTGGGCCAGTGGGATGGCTTTCTGATAAAGGTCAGATAAAGGTACCTGCTGCCAAGCCTGACGCCCTGGGGTCAGGCCCTGGAAACCACTTCTCGTAGAAGGAGAGAACCGATTCCTGAAAGTTGTCCTCTGACCTCCACACATGCCCCCCTCCCCATAAATAAATATAAAAAGAAAAAAGCACATGTTTTCACAATATAAGTGCAAACTTTTTTAACAGGACAAAAACAGCCAACAAATACCGTGTACAAACTAACCAGTTCGTATGTTAGCGAGCCAATGAGCTACCTGGTAATAGTTTGTTAAGATAAGTATACACACCGGGTGGTGGTGGCATACCCCTTTAATCCCAGCACTCAGGATCTCTGTGAGTTCAAGGTCAGCCTGGGCTACAGAATGAGTTCCAGGAAAGGTGCAAAGCTACACAGAGAAACCCTATCTCAAAAAAAAATTTAAAAAAGATAAGTATACATTTCTATATCTTTAGCAACCATCAAAATATGACATTCAAAAAGCTCTGATAACATTTTTTAAAAACCCAGTTACCTAAACACCAGTATAATAGATGTGCAAGACCTTTGTATAGGACATGACAAAACCTTATTAGGAATTTTTAAAGAATTTTAGAAATTTAGAAATAACATACATGAACAGGAAAAGTCAGTACTGTAAACTTGCTTTTTGTCCCAACTGATCTATAGATTCAAAGCAGTGTCAATCAAAATCCAATTTTTTTCTCTAATTTGAGAAAAACACTTCTAAGTTTTCTGTGAAAGACCAAAGGGTTAACAGAAACACTCCTAAAGAAAAACAGAGTGGGGAATTTGAATTAAGGTGGCATATTATTAGCACACAGGTAATTAAATATGTCAGTGAGCTAGAGTTCAGAGAAGACCCACATGTTTATAGAACTTACGAGACAGGGCTGACACTTAGCACCAGCTTGGCAGCAGTGGGAAGAACATGGGAAAAAGACCTTTCACGAACTTGTGGTGGAATAATTATCCCTATGAAATGTTATTGTGTGTAAGGAAAGGACCACTCAGGCTGTGGGTCTCCCTCAGTAAATAGAGTGCCCCCTAGTGGACATGAAACTACAGGTCAATCCCCTGTGCCTCATAAACCAGGAATAGTCTGTGGTGATACCTGTAGTCCTAGCACTTGGAGACAGAGGCGATAAGATTAGAGGTTCAAAGTCACCCTTAAACAACTTCACAAAACTGTCCTTTGACTTCCTTATGCATATGGTGGCATACATGTTCACACACATCATGTATATGCATGATATGTGTGTGTACATATGTATATATCCAGCATTGATTAGGATATGAGACATTAAAGACTCATTAAGGTATGAGTCACTCTAACTACTGTTGACCAACCTTTTTCATTATCCTGTAATGTCAAGAAAATTTTATGCCAGAATATCAGGAAATCAATCTCAGAACATTCATTGTGTTGCTTGTAGTAGAAAAACTTTAAAGCACAATAATATTTATTAGTAGTAAAATGAAAGAATAAATTACTCATTTACATAGTGGACTACTATACATCAGTGAAAAAGATTCAATCACAACTGTACATAACACATATAAAACAATGGACAGATATAGAGCATGTTGCTTAAGGAGATAAACCTCAAGAGAGCAGTAAGTACAAAATGCAAAACAGTTATTCAGAGATAAGACAATTTCTTCAAGATAGAATATGGCGTTTGTCTCCAGGTAGTGATGGCACATGCCTTTAATCTCAGGTGGATCTCTGTGAGTTCAAGGCCAACCTGGTCTACAGAGCGAGTTCCAGGACAGGCTCCAAAGCTACACAGAGAAACCCTGTCTCAAAACAACAACAACAAAAAATAATATGGCTTTTGTTTGCTATAGTCATTCTGTGCCTTCTAGATTTTGTAAACGTTCTTTTTAGTTATGCAAAAGTTTTAACTTTCAAATATTAAGTCACTTTGGGAATATAAAATATCATTAAACAACAATGTAAATGTAGCGTGATACAATAAAACTTCCGTCTTGTAGCCTCATGCCTAACGTGTGCCCGGCACTGGGGTTGGTCTTCTGCATTCTCCACTCTACGTGAAGCAGACAGACAATAACAAACAGGATCTCTAGGTATTATTTGCAGGTTTATGTGTGGTATGGGGGCAGAAAGTGTTGAGGACAAGGCAGGCAGGCAGGCTGCATTGAGAAGGTAGCGGTCAACAAAGACTAGAAGGGGCTGAGGATGAAACCACAGAAGCTTTCCAGACACTGTGGGCCACTGAGGCAAAGGCCAGGGATGGGGAGTGTGCGTCATAGGCTGAGAAATCCCGAGCAGTGTGGGCTCAGTACCCTAAGTGGGGCAACAGGAGCCCTGCCGATAGTCATAAGGATTTTGCCCTTTGCTTTGAGTTGAAGTGGGAAAGATTAGAGATTTCCGAGGAGAGGAAGAAGTTCTGTTCGTCATCACTGTTGTTTTTAACAGAAACTCTGCTTGCTGTGTTGAGAGTTGACTGAAGAGGGTAAAAGTGAAAACAAAACCAGTATGTCACAGAGTTCCAGCAGAGACATTTGTGGGACAGACCAGTGTGGTGGGGTCAAATAGGTGAGAGGAGACAGTCTGGGTAGATTTGAAAGAACGATTGATTAGACGTGGGCTAGGAACGGGAGAGATGGGGCTGTTCTGCTTTTGCCGTGGTACCTAAGCATGGGGTGTAGCTGGAGTTTTCCTGCCTGGCCCACAGTCAGGATAAATCTCTCACCTGCCAGTCCCACAGCCGCTCAAACCCGACCAAGTAAACACAGAGACTTATACTGGTTACAAACTGTATGGCCGTGGCAGGCTTCTTGCTAACTGTTCTTACAGCTTAAATTAATCCATTTCCATTAATCTATACCTTGCCACATGGCTCATGGCTTACCGGCATCTTCACATGCTGTTTGTCATTGTGGCGGCTGGCAGTGTCTCTCTCACTCAGCCTTCCACTTCCCAGCTTTATTCTCCTCCTTGTCCCGCCTACACTTCCTGCCTAGCCAATGGCCAATCAGTGTTTTATTTATTGACTAATTAGCAACACATTTGACATACAGACCATCCCACAGCAATGGGGTTATCATGAACTAAAGTAGAGGTGACCGTAGAGGGTGTCATGGTTTGATGGGAAACGTCCCTGCAGGCTTATGCCTTTGAGCTCTCTGTCCCTGGCTGCCAGAACTGCTTCAGTAGTTGGTGGGGCTGAGGCAGGCAAATATAGGCAAAGTGTAACCTCTTGGCACCCCACTTGGAGTGCTACCTTTCTAATAAAACACTTAGCACCTGGGACCTCTACCTGAATCACTTAGCACCTGGGACCCCTACCTGAATCAAGCTGTGGTGCAGTAGGTCACTCCTGCCTTGGCAACCCTTGGGTGACTGGCATTTTTTTGCTTGGTGTTCATTCAACGTGTGTCTTGGAACAGATGGAAAATATTCTGGAATTAGATGCAAAAGGTCAACTTGGTCTGGATTAGTTTGGGGGGTATAAATAGTAAGGCAAACTATGTCCTCTGAGTAAACTTTTAGGGAAAACTTGTATTACCATCTTATGCCTATTCTTGATTAGGCATGTGTATTAGTAAAATCAGGTTCGTCATGGGAAAGGACATTCACAATAAAGACTTAAATAACCCAAGCCTGTCAATCAAAGCAGAGAGCCATCCACAGTATGACCCTTAGCAACCAACTCGTTCTCCTCCTGGACCCCACAAAAAAAAAGCCCCAAACAATAACTACTGCTTTGGGGCACCCTTGCTCAAGTATCCTGATGTTTCTTTGTATTAGACCCTACACCGTCTATATAAAACTTCTTGTGTCTTGACATTGATGTGTGCTTTTTCAGTTCTTTGGATAAGACATCCCAAACCTGGAAACACCCAGACCACTGACAACAGAACCTTTGGGACATGTGGCTTAGCTCATAGAAGTGGGTTGCGGGGTTTCGGGAGGTTGCGGGGGAGACAGGCCTTGAAGGTCATGTGTGCTTCTGATGCCAGCTGGAGCTCTCTGCTTCCTGATTCGCTGAAGCAACTGCTGCAATCTCTTGCCACCATAGACGGAGCCACTGTGACATGCTTTCCCCATGAGACAGACCATATACCCTGAAACCAGGAGCCCAGAAAAAGTGGTTTTCTATCTCCCCTAAATTGCTTCCGGCAGTCACTTTGGCATAGTGATGAGAAATGGTACCAATACAGAAAGACTATGGAAGTTCTGTTCTGTGAGTTTCAGGATGGTTCTTAGACACTTAAGTGAATGTATTAGAGTAACCAGCTGGATATGGTTTCAGGGCAGAGACCTGGTCTAGACGTAGCAGTTGACAAAGAAGGCATTGGAAGCCACGAGGTAGAAAGGCTTACCTAGAAAAATAAAATGGAAGTTTGCTGATCCAGCCACAGCACCCCAGTAGTAAGAAGTTGCAGAATTAAAAGGAGGCTATGAGCCGGGCGGTGGTGGCGCACGCCTTTAATCCCAGCACTCGGGAGGCAGAGCCAGGCGGATCTCTGTGAGTTCGAGGCCAGCCTGGACTACCAAGTGAGTCCCAGGAAAGGCGCAAAGCTACACAGAGAAACCCTGTCTCGAAAAACCAAAAAAAAAAAAAAAAGGAGGCTATGAAGGAGTTTGAGGAGTGGCCGGAGGGTAGAAGAGTGTCATGGTTTGTGCTAGTGACCTTGAAAAGGCAGCATTAGTGGAAAGCTGGGGACGAAAGCTTGACTGAAGTGGGTTCAACACAGACTTTGAGGAAGACAGTTGCAGTGGAGGGGAACAAAGGAGAGCCAGGAAAAGGCTTCAGGATAACCCACTAACCAGTGATTAAGAATTTATGCAAAAGCCTGGGCAATGGTGGCGCACGCCTTTAATTCCAGCACTCGGGGAGGCAGAGGCAGGTGGATCTCTGTGAGTTCGAGGCCAGCCTGGGCTACAGAGTGAGATCCAGGAAAGGTGCAAAGCTACACAGAGAAACCCTGTCTCGAAAAAAAAAATTGTACAAGAGAAGATTCTAGAGCAAAGACCTTGAGAAGACAAGAATGGTCTGGAATCCGACTCACAAAAGATGGGGCTGTCCATAAGTAGGGTGCAATGTTTCCTGCCGCTGTTGGAAGGCACTCTGTGTGCAGGTACAGAAGGTCCTGCTACAGCTAAGCGGTGGGAGCTTGTGCAAGTTCACATCTGGTTGCTTTGGTTTTCTTGTTCAAATATAACATGGGGTGATTGCGGCAAAAAAACGTGGAGGAGAGTGGTCAGAGGTTTCAGAGGAGAAGAGCAGTGAGGTTAGTGAGCTGAGGAAATACGACTGCCATGTGGGGCTCATGTCGAGGTTTGTGATCATGAATTTAAAGAGTGGATTTCAGTAGATGCCGATGCTTTCCCAGGTGTACTTGTTTCTAGACACACCCAGCTTTGCCAGGTCTCCAGTGGCCGGCACTTATCACTCTTAAAATTATTACTTTTTATTGTGTGTGCATGTGTACAATATAATGCTGTGTACACATAGAGGTCAGAAATCAAGAACCAACTTGCAGAGTTGATTCTGTCCTCTTACAATGTGGGTCCCAGGAATGGAACTCTGGAAGCCAGGCTCCTGGCCATCAGAAGCCAACCTATACCTACATCCCTGGAAAGAAAGGTATCCTGGCTGTTGGAAGCCAGGCTATACCTATAGCTGTGTTCCAGTGGGGGATGGTTTCCCCTAAAGAATGTAGCAATCCTGCTTCTCTCTGAGAGAGCTGTTACAGCTCAGCTCTGCTCCACTCTGCTAAGAGAGTTTCCCCTCAAAGATGTCCATTGCTTCTCTGCTCCACTCCACTAAGGGAGTTTCTCAGCAGAGATGTCCGTTGCTTCTCTGCTCCACTCCACTAAGGGAGTTTCTCAGCAGAGATGTCCGTTGCTTCTCTGCTCTGGTGAAAGTTGGTACTTCTCTGCTTCACTCTACTAAAGGGGAAATCCTGCAGAAATATAACAGTTTTCTCCTGCTCCAGTCAAAGTTGTTACTTCTCTGCCCCTCCAGCAAAAGAAGGTCTTCACCCAAAACTCATTCAAGAGATTTATTGGGAGGGAGAATTCCAGGAGAGTGGCTGCCTCTGCCAGAGTGGCAAAAGGCAGCTGCCAACTGAACAGGCACAGAGCTTATATAGGGCTTCTTAGGGGCGGAGTTTTTCCAGGGTAAAGATTTTCAGGGTGGGAATTGGTTGGGTTTCATCCCCACCCCCCCACCCCCCCCCCCCCACCCCAGCTTGGACAAGCTCAGAGATTGGCTAGATTTCATGCTCAGTTGCTCAGGGGCAGAGTGTGTTTCTTTGGCTCTGGTTTCAGAGCCAACATGTCTTTCTTTCACTGGCCCTTTTTAACCTTGGGGCTCTGGTTTCAGGGCCAGGTCAAATTTCTTTCACTGGTTCTGGTTTCAAGGTGAGGAGTGTTTCTTTGGCTGGCCCTTTTACCCTACACCTTTACCCACTGAATCATCACCTGCCTCTTGTCACTCTTTTGAGGAACTGTCCCCGGACTCTCAGATCCTCCTTTGGCCTCAATGTTGTTGCATCCAAGATGGCACTTGGCCAGTTTCAGGAGGATAACATCTGCACCTTACTTGCTTCAGAGAAGATGACTCTCAGGTGGAGAACTCTACAGAGTTCTTCCCATGTCCGGTCCCCACACTGCATCCATGGGTCAGGCTGAAGCCACCCACTAAGTAACTTGGTCTAGAACCGTGCCCTTGCCTGGCTTCCACTCCCCACCCTGAGATCTGCCTTGCCCCCTTCTGTGTGGGGGTATAATGTGAGGCACCATTAATAAGGAAGCAAGTCATCACTCCACATCAAGGGCTGGCCCTTTGGTCTCGGGCCTCTCAGACTAGAACCATGAGAAGTAAGTGTTGGCAGTTTCTAAACTACCTAGTCTGTGGTGTTTTGTTTTATTGGCATGTGTGGACTGTGACAGGCTTCTCAACCAGGGTAGGACCCACACATTGCCCCCTTGCACCTAACCTGTCCCTGCAGGGGTACAGGAGACAGAACAAACCCTCCATTTCTGATGGGTTACTGCAAGGACTCTGAAGAAATTCATGATTCTGTCCTGTCTATATGTACTACTTATTTATTTGCTTCAAAGAGGCTAAGCGTAGCATATTAGGGTCTTGTGATATTAATGGACAACCAGGATCTTATCTAAATAACCCATCCCTAACTTCCCACCTAAACAGAAGGATTCAGTCTTCAGCAATTTCTTTAGTACCAGATATCTTGTTCAAGTTCTTAACGGTCATTGCTATTAGCTCAGTGGTTTGTATGCTGAGGTCATCAGTGTTTTCCCCCTGCTGGCTAGGTGGAGTGAGGGAGATTTAGCCAGTGCTGTGTTGAGTTGGAAAAGTCCCCCAGTGCAGGGGGCTTCTGCATTGGTTTACTTACTTTCGTCTCTGTTAGAACTGGAGAGGCATTTCTTCTGTTCTGTTTGTAGGGTCCTCGGCTGCCAGCAGGCTGTGTCACCACGGTGTCCTCTATGAGCTGCTGGGGGCCACCCCTGTGGTTAACCCAGCTCTGAGATCCATTTATTTTTGTTTCTCGTCTTTTCTGACATTCCAGTGGGATTTCAGGAGGAAGGAGACATGTTTATAACTGACCTTTTAAAAACCTTTTTCTCTAGATCAGGACAATCGAATCCAACCTTTTTCCTCCAGAAAGGATCTCAAGCCTATGTTCTCAGGAAGAAACCTCCGGGCTCCCTTCTTCCCAAAGCACATAAGGTATGCACAGCACACAGCGAGCAGTTCTTCCAGCACAAGTAACTGCCTCTGAAAAACACAGAGACCATGCAGACTGCATTTGAAAGTCTTCTCACCGTTACTGACCAGTGGAAATGCACCCCTCTTTTAATTAAATATTCGCTTCAGCTGCACCCCCTTTTGTTTGAAAAGGGATGAAATCTAGAGCTGTGTTTAAACTGTCATCCTGAACAGCACCAGGTCTCCTGGTGGGATTCCATTCTTCCCTGTGGGTGTGTTCATCGCTACTCACTTCTAGCTGATCTTTTCCCCCACATACCAAGGGTGTCTGCAATGACAGTCTCTATCTGCTGAATTATTTTAATCTATTTGCTTTGGACATCTTCTAATCATTCAGTGGTTTTGAAAAAAAGACATGAGTAATCATTGTATAGTAGGTTTTAAGTTTTAGACTACTCAGGGAGAATTATAAAAAATGTTTCTTACAAATTAAGTTTTCTAATTATTTTAGAATTCTTCACTACCTAATATGTACATAAACCAAGTTATCATGCTATGCCTTATAAATACATACAAACATGATTTGTCAATTTCTAAACTAAATTTTCCTGTTTGCAAAAACAGGCATTATCTTGGGATAGTTAGAGAACAGGAAAGGACATAGATCCATGTTCAGGAGAACGTTCTAAGTACTCTGTGTGTGTAGATGTTACTGTAGTCACGTACTTTTGTTAGTTCTTTTGTTTTTTGTTTTTTGAGACAGGGTTTCTCTGTGTAGCCCTGGCTGTCCTGGAACTCACTCTGTAGACCAGGCTGGCTTCGAACTCACAGAGATCCCCTGCCTTTGCCTCCCTAGTGGTAGGATTAAAGGCGTGTGCCACCACCACCTGGACATCTTGTGCTTTCTAGTCATTCACTGGGAAAGATCATTGTGGGGTGGATTTAATATCATAGTAATAAGGGAACACAGATTCTGACTTTCTTAGCTTCGCCATATTCCTGAAAACATGAAATAACGTGGATACTTAAAAAAAAAAAAGAGTTGGTTACCTTTTGTTAATGTCAGCATGGCATGCCTGAAGGAAAACCTCACCCTGACTGGAAGTTTATACCTCGGTAGCAGTCTTCTTTGATTCTCTTCTGGGCTATGTTCCGCCAGACCGCAGCAGACCGCAGCAGACCGCAGCGTGCTCTCAGCCTAAGCACGGCCGCACGGATGTAGAATGCCTTGTCTTAGCTCCCTCAGCATCCCCGTGCCTGTGTGTGTTTTCAAAAGCAGTGCTCCTGCTTTGCCGCCCAGCTTGTAATTCCCGAACTCTTTTGTCCCCAGCTCCTTACCCCCTCCCCCATCCCCTGGCACCAGGGCGGTTACGCACATCTCTTTCAATAGCCATTGGCACTGTTGGCTGTTCTCACCTTGGGTTTAGTTAGCCCCTGCTCCATGGCTGCATTGATATCAAGGTGAGCTACCTGGTGTTCGCTCCTCAGAACTGGTCAGTCACCCTTGCCTGTAGAGCAAGTCACTGTCCATGGGCATGAATCATCCTTGCTCCCCTGTATCACAGCTCTGCTATAAGCCACACTCCTGGGTCCTTTCTGGGCCTGCATGTGTGTTCTGGCCAAGGATGTCACTTTTCCTCTTGTCTTCGCATGGGCTCCAGCTTTAATACCAATTTGCTCTAGCTACCTGGTTCCCCCATAGTTATCTGGATCTCCACAACAGACCGTACCTGTAAGGGTCTTCATGCCCCCTCCTTGGAAGCATGCTTCTCCTTTGATGTCCAACAGGGATGGTTGACTTTTCCAACCACCACCCACCTCTCCCAGCTTCTGTATCTGACTAGAGGAAATCCCTCCTGAGCCCCTTGAGAAGTGTGAAGGAAGATGTCAAGCCAGCAGGGGACTGCTGAGAAGAGAGGGATGCTCTTTCACAAAACCTGTGAAGTATAGCCAGACTGTTGCCCTCATGCTACAAGAGCCACTATTAAGCCCCATACAAATGCCTGTTTTTTCACCCAGTTAAATTTGCATGCTTTGGAGCTGCCCCGCTTTGTAACTGTAATGATTGAACAGGCCTCCTACTAAGGGAATGGTTACTGTCAGCTCTGGGTTATTTATTGACACAGTTTTGTAACCGATAGCCTTAGTTGAGATTAGCTCACATACAGTTATAAAATTTCTATGTTTTGTTTTTTAATAATCCCATCTAGATTGACAGAGAATTCAGAGTCCAGAAAGCCTTGTTCTCCGTTGGATTCCCTGTCCCCAAGCCTCTGCTGTACTGCAGTGATGCTTCTGTCATCGGGACAGAATTTTATGTGATGGAACATGTGCGGGTAAGTTAAGTCTTACTCAGTTGTTGCTTTTTTTTTTTTTTTTTTTTTTTTTTGGTTTTTCGAGACAGGGTTTCTCTGTGTAGCTTTGCGCCTTTCCTGGGACTCACTTGGTAGCCCAGGCTGGCCTCGAACTCACAGAGATCCGCCTGGCTCTGCCTCCCGAGTGCTGGGATTAAAGGCGTGCACCACCACCGCCCGGCTTGCTTTTTTTTTTAATTATGGAGTTAATTATGGCTTATATTAGTTGAATGTTATTATAGTCATAGCTAATGTTGTTTATTCAGCATTTTAATACAGTTCCTTTCTAAGGGCTTACAATTTTTGTTTCAAGTACACACAATGAGGGGACTAAAATGAACGATAAGCAAATTTAGTAAGTAGATCTCAAACACTTGTTCTTAAACACTCCGCTAGGTGTCAGTAAAGAGCTACCTACAATGGCAGTAACCAAACAGGAAGGGACGTTTGGGGCTGGGGAGGCTCTTCCACAGAGAAAGAGCAAACCATTGAGAGCAAATTCAAATAGTTTGTAATTTAGAGATGTGGATTATAAGCAGTTTAAAGCCTTCAGGTTCATCCTGGCATGTCCTTGTATTTTGCCTTTGTATGTAGCTTCTCACACATTTCACAAATAAAGCTATGCCTAACATACTCTATAAAGTGTATGTTTTGTGTGTCAGCTATTTACACCGACCATTGTGATCCTTTTGATAGGGTCGCATATTTCGTGATTTTTCACTTCCCGGAGTTAGCCCAGCAGAACGCGCAGCTATATATGTGTCTGTGATAGAAACCTTGGCGTGGCTACATTCACTGAATGTCAAGTCACTGCAGCTGGATGGCTACGGTACTGGAGTCGGGTACTGCAAAAGACAGGTAAGCGGTCTACATTAAAACATACTTCAGGCTCCCAGAAACAATGCACCAGAAGTGACTAGTCAAAGTACACCCTGTTATTGTGTGGCTCTCTGAAGTTTTGCCATTTTAACATCATCCTTGGCTATATATATATATATATATATATATATATATATATATATATATATATATATATATCCAGATATATTTTTAGCATGAAATAATGTTAGTGTGTGTGTGTGATTGTGTTTTGAGTGGGTGCACATGTGGGTGCAGATATACATGTAAGTATGTGCACATGGATGGGGAGTGTCATACTCAGGAGCCACCCACCTTATGTTTTGAGACAGGGCCTCTCGTTGGTTGACCTGCAGCTTCCTGGTTAGTCTGGCTGGCCAGTGAGCTTCAGGGGTCCTCCTGTCTCCTCCTCAGTGCTAGAGTTCCAAGCATGTCCACCACACCTGGCTGGCTTTGTCTCCCTCCCTTCCTTTATTTTCTCTTCATGTAGATTCTGGTGATCCTGCTCAGGTCCTTCTGCTTGCCCAGCAAGCCCTCCACTGGCTGAGCCGTCTCCCTAGCCCTGATTTTATTTTTTGGATAACTTCTGTTCAGTAAAACCTTCTGTTTCAGCTCTCACTTGGTTTGCCAATGGATTTTCTACTTGGTTTTGCCTCTCTGAGTTGTGCAAAGCAAGTATCGATTGAGCTTTCATGTGTTTAACGCTTGTGGAATACTTTTTTTTTAATATCAAGAAAGCAGGGCCGGGCGGTGGTGGCGCACGCCTTTAATCCCAGCACTCGGGAGGCAGAGCCAGGTGGATCTCTGTGAGTTCGAGGCCAGCCTGGGCTACCAAGTGAGTTCCAGGAAAGGCGCAAAGCTACACAGAGAAACCCTGTCTCGAAAAACCTAAAATAATAAATAATAATAATAATAATAATAATAATAATAATAATAATAATATCAAGAAAGCAGAAATAGATTCTTGCCCTAAAGAAACTTACGGTCATTTTTGAGAAACCCATTTATGAGTCTCATATACATGAAGCTGAGAAATGGTCTATTTCCCTGAGTTTATTACCTATTAGTAAATTGTTCACTGTTCGTCACAAGAACCATATGTCCAGGGCATGGGGATTGGCATGCCTCTGCCTGGATGGGGAAAACTTATTGGAGAAGAAATAATATAGAGTGTTAGGAAAAGATGGTGATTCTTGCAATCAAATACAAGTGAAAGCCGGCGTGTGTGGGTTGCATTCCATTATGTATATCCTTTGAGGGCGGGGTGGGAAGAGTCAGAGAGAATATTCACTGTGTGCTGTGTTGGGTGCTAAGTGAGCTGTAGACATTCTCCTTTTTAAATTTCTGCAAACCCCACAAGACATAGGGATTATCCTCATTTTGCAGACGAGGATTTGAAATTTTTACTGACCTAATAATAGACAGGTAAATACTTAGACAAGCCTCAGTCAGTGAGACCCCAAAGTTGAAGACCTTTGCTCTGTTGTGCTAAACTGAGCAGATTGGCGTTGGACAATGGAGAGAGATGAACAGCTGAATAATGTGGTCTCATTTGTTTGAGGACTCTGAGAACAGGTGGATTTTGTTTGCTTTTCAGTCTCTGAGCAATACAAAGTCTGGTCTCCTCTACTGGTACATTGAAAATACTCTGTTGGTGTAGGAAAGGATGTTAAATGGGAAAAGCTCTGTCTAGCCTTCATCATCCCCTTTTCAGGGAGAAATTGTATGTGTGTGTCTGTGTCTGTGTCTGTGTGTGTGTCTGTCCGTGTGTCCGTGTGTCCGTGTGTCTGTGTGTCTTGTCTGTCTGTCTGTGTGTCTGTCTGTGTGTCTGTCTGTGTGTGTGTGTGTGTGTGTGTGTGTGTGTGTGTTGTTTGTATGCATTTCTTTCTTCCATGAAGTAGTCACTGTGTGAAGACCATTTTGACACCTCCACAAGGATTTATACTCTTGTCTGATAGAAGCCTGGGTAGGAAAAATGGAGCTAGCTGGGAAAGGAACTTAAATGTTCAGGGTTTTAGGCTGGAGCATTTCAGGCTTCCAGGAGTTTCACTTGGGGAATGTTCTGTTAGGCATTTAGGAGTCAAATGGACTTAGGCACAGATGGATTTATTTGAGAATCACCAACTCCCACATTCTCTTTTCCCGTCTATCACTTTCTCATTTATACCATCAGGTATCCACCTGGACAAAGCAGTACCAGGCAGCAGCCCATCAGGACATCCCTGCCATGGACCAGCTCTCCAAGTGGCTAATGAAGAACTTGCCACATAATGACAATGAGGAGAGCCTGATTCACGGAGACTTCAAGCTGGATAACATAGTTTTCCACCCCAAAGAGGTACTGTGAGCCGTGTTTGTGATGTGTTGTATAGGTCTGACCTGAGACTCCAGAAGGAAACAGATGTCCCCCAACCCCACCCCCAGAGTGCTCAAGGAGACTAGATCAGTCTGTTCCTCCCCACAGCTCATACTGTCTCTGACTCAAAGCCTCTGGAGATGAGTCCTGCAGATGTTATAGCATAGGACCCTGTCTGCCTTGGGGGCTGGTCCTAATCTTCAACAGTATCATAGTCATCACATACACAGGACTTGGAAGTTGCCATGTGTCCCTCTTGTCAAAGAGTTCAGTCTACTACCTAAAATGCTTAGCTTGCCCATATTCTAGCTCTTTCTTCTAGTTCCCTTACATTTCCTCTGAGTTCTTCTATCCCGTGTCATGAGAATCTGTCATTTGTTTAGTATAAGCTCAGGGAGGAATCCCAGAAGCCCCCTTGAGGCTTCCACCCACGAGTTACATGAGATTAACCTAACCTTTCCCTGTGTAATACACAGAGTGCTTCTTTGGATAGAACCCAAACAAATGAAGATTTATAGTTCCCTGAGTCTTACTTCCTAGAGGAGGATTTTCTTAGCTGACTAATCCTCTTGGTGTTAAGTGTTTGCAGGACTTGCATTGCTCATGTGCTGGGGCTTCTTACTTCCTATCTCTCCCCTTTAGAAAGAGTGCAGGGAGAAAATACTATATAAATAGTATATATAGAAATAGAAAATACTGCCGGGCGGTGGTGGCGCACGCCTTTAATCCCAGCACTCGGGAGGCAGAGCCAGGCGGATCTCTGTGAGTTCGAGGCCAGCCTGGTCTCCAAAGCGAGTTCCAGGAAAGGCGCAAAGCTACACAGAGAAACCCTGTCTCAAAAAAAAACAAAAAAAAACAAAACGCCTTTAATCCCAGCACTCGGGAGGCAGAGAGAGCCAGGCGGATCTCTGTGAGTTCGAGGCCAGCCTGGGCTACCAAGTGAGTCCCAGGAAAGGCGCAAAGCTACACAGAGAAACCCTGTCTCGAAAAACCAAAAAAAAAAAAAAAAAAAAAAAAAAGAAATAGAAAATACTATGTATAGCACGATGGGCATAATTAAAAATAGAACTACATCAACTGAATTTTATAAACACATGTAAGCACATTTACCAGCAGGTCAGTAAAGTTTTCCTAGCAAAGCCAGCTTGGGTGTGGTTGCATAGCCCCCATCGTACAGTAGGGTTAGAGCCTGGTAGCTGGTATAAGCTGAAGTAGCCTAATTTGAAAATACAGTTAGGATAACTAATCTACTGGGCATTAAGTTTAGCAGCACAATCCACTCTAGAATGTGTGTTACTTACCTGGGTGATGGTGTGTCTGCCTGACTGCCCAGCATGACGAGAGAGTGCAATGCCTCAGATTGCTAGCAGGAAAGATGAAATTTCAAAGTGTGGTTTATACTGAGAATAAATGGTCCCTGTGCCACTTGAAAGAGAACCATTGTCTAATCATCAGAAGTACAGTGTGTGTGTGTGTGTGTGTGTGTGTGTGTGTGTGTGTGTGTGTGTAACTTTTTGTCAATGGCACTAATTTCTGAATTTAACTTTGCCAGCTTCCCACTTTAAGCTTAGGAAATAGAGCAATGCTAATTTGTGCCCTGGAAAATTATAGCAGCTTATACCTTAAAACAGCAGAATATGGTCTGTCTTTAATATATGTGATTTGATTTATTGATATTTTAGAGCCTGCCTTTCAGTATGCTAGAGTCCTCTGTGTTCTGTAATTCTGGGTACTTTTAGTTTTCATTTAAGGCAAGTAAGAAATAGGAAGAAGTCTAAACCTTGATCCTTATAGGTTATATGTTGTTGACTACAATATTTAAATTTTAGAGATAGTCCTAACATACTAAATCTGATAGTAAACTACAGGAAATACTGGATTGTTTTCCTCCTTGTGTAGTTAATCTTTGATTTTAAACCCAATGAAAACACCAAAACGGGCATCATCTGTCTTCAGACAAGCAATGTATCAAAGTGTCTGGGAAAGGATTGTTTTTAAAGAGAAAGCAAGGGGGGTCTGGAGAGATGGATCGGTGATTCCTGCTCTCACTGCTCCCCCAGAGGACCTGAGTTCAGTTCCCACCACCCACCTAAGGAAGCCACCAACCATCTATAATTCCAGTTACAAAGGAGCCAACTCCTGGTGTCTGCAGGCCCTGTACACAAGACACACACACACACACACACACACACACACACACACACACACACACACACACACACTTAAATAAATATAAAAATAAATCTTGTATTTTGAAAAAGAAAGCAGTAGATACAGATTTTACCTGTTCAGCTGCAATCCTAATTTGCACATGTATATTATCTTTGATGTTTTCAGGTTATATCATAGTTAATAAAAAATATTTTCTATCTAATAATTAATAGTTATGTTGAATTTAATCAACTTCTGCCAATACTAAATATTATTACTAATTCGTGGAAGTAACGTGGCGGCAGAATTGAAGTCAACAAGCATTCACTTGTTACCAACTCTGTGCTCTGAAACATTCATCAGGAAGGAAACACATCCCCTAATGAGCGTAAAACACAGATGGAGAGAAAAAAATAATTGAGAAACAGCAAGAGAACAATCTAGACCCACATGCTGATATATTAGTCGAGCGAACTATACGACTAGGTATAGAAGGAGCGATCCTGAGTGGACTAGCACGAAGAGTTAAAAATAAAAACCTGGGGGTTGGAGAGAGAGTTCCGCAGTTAACAGCACTGGTTGCTCTTCCACGCCCCCTTCTGGCTTCTTCAGGTACTTCCTTGTGTGATGGCATTTAAATGCAGGCAACGCACACATAAATAAAATAAAAATTTAAAGTATTTTTTAAAAAGAATTTTAAAGCCAGGTGTGTTGACACATGCCTTTAATCTCAGCACTCAGGAGGTAGAGGCAGGCGGATCTCAGTGAGTTTGAAGCCAGCCTGGTCTACAAAGCAAGTTCCAGGACTGCCAGTGCTGTTAGACAGAGAAACCCCGTGTGGGGGTGGGGGTGGGGGGGTGGGGGGGTGTTAAAATGGAAGGAAACAGAAGGGTAATATAGAGAGGTCCAGAGTGCCTCCACATTCCGTAAAATAGGTCTCAACTCCCTGGGCCTGATACACAGCTGATGCCTGCTTACTTCAGCCCCCACCGCTCTCCTTTTCCCTCCCACTTCCTCCTTCTCTGCTTCCATCTTACCTTTCTGTGAGTGCCTGCCAAGCCCTATTCTTCCTAAAAACTTAAGGAACATTTGCATCTCACCATATGCACCTCCTAGTTTGTTTTGTAATGGGATGATAAATACTGACCAAAGGCAACATGGGGAGGAAAGGGTTGTTCGGCTCACACCTTCTGCTCCTTGTCCATCACTGAGGGAAGTCAGAACTGAAGCTGCTTACTGGCTGCTAGACCTGCCTTCATATGCAACCCAGGACCACCTGCCCAAGGGCAGTACTGCTCAGAGAGGGCTGGGCCCTCCCACATCAATCATTAATCAAGAGGCCCCACCCGGCAAGGCTTGCCTCCAGGCCAGTCTGATGGAGACATTTTCTCAGTTGAGGTTCTGTCTTCACAGACAACCCACCCAGCACATGCACTAATAATTTTGGAATTGGGGAGGGAATTAGAAAAGATCTTTAATTGCACTGTGATTGTTCTGTAAGGTTGAAGTTTAAAAAAAAAAAACCAAAACAGTAATGTTTTGTTTTGGTCATTAGAATATGATGGTTAGGACATAAAACAGAAACAGTTTTGGTGACAAACCTTCCAGGAATGTGTGGGGTAGGTCAGAAAAAGCACATTCCTCTTTGTCACTTTGTGCAAGGAGGCACAGTAAAGAAACTGCCAACTTGACTTCTCCATTCTTAGGGAAGGGTTTCTGTTGTGAATAAGAGAGAGGAAATATATCCAGAGCAGAGAGAAAGAGAAACAGTTTGGGCCATTATATCACAGCCAACAAGCATTTCTCACAGTTCTGGGCTGAGGAGCCCAAGATTAAGACGCGCATCCCCTGGGTTTGCACTTGGCCCTCTTCCCAGCCCTCACTTTGTGCAGGGGTGGGTGGGGATGATCAAGAGGACTTCCTTTTCTTCTGTGAAGGCTGATCCCATCAGGAAGGCTTGTGACTCTAACTAGTAATGCCAGCCACTGAGGGTAAACCTGTGGCTCACAGACCTGCTGTCAGTTTGTGACAGTGGCGAAGTCCGATTTCCACATTAGACAGTCAAACTTCAATGCTGCATGGACCCCCGGCCCCTGCAGCTTCTCATGTAACCGATCAGTCGGTCATCTGAAACCGAAACACCCTATCTGTTATCATACATACCATACTCTACTCTTTTATTTCTTGTTTGTTAGAGACAGGACATTAAAATGTAGCCCAGGCTAGCCTCAAACTCTGTAGTCGGACTTTCTTTGACTGCTAGCTCCCAAATAATGACACGGAGATTTTTTTTTTTATTAATTATGAAAGCTTGGCCTTAGTTTAGGCTTGTTCCCAACTAGCTCTTGTAACTTAAATTAACCCATTTCTATTAATCTATGTTCTGCCACAGTGGCTCATTACTTCTCCTCCATACTGTATATCTGACTCCCTCTGTGTCTCCATGGTGAATTTCCTGCCTCTCAGAGTCTCCCCCCTCCCCCAGTTCCTCTCTCTACCCGGAAGTCCCACCTATCCTCTACCAGCTATTGACCCTTCCGCTCTTTATTAAACCAATCAGAAGGTGCCTTGGCAGAGACACCTTCATAGTGTACAAAAAGATTATCCCACAACAAAACTCACCATCCTCCTGCCTCAGCCTCCTGAGTACTGGGATTATAAATCCACACAGCTTTTTTTTTATTTCCTCATGACAGGGAGCATGGCAGTGTGCATACAGACGTGGTGTTGGAGCTGAGAGTGTTGCATCTTGCAGGCAACAGGAAGTTGACTGAAAGTCACACTAAGGGAAGCTTGAGCAAAAGAGACCTCAAAGCCTGCCCGCACAGTGACACACTTCCTCCAACAAAGCCACACCTCCTAATAGCGCCACTCCCTTTGGGGGCCATTTTCTTTCAAACCACCACACTTCTATTTTTATTTTTATTTACTTTTTGTTTGTTTGTTTGTTGAGACAGGATTTCACTGGGTAGCCCTGGCTGTCCTGGAACTCACTCTGTAGACCAGGCTGGCCTCAAACTCACAGACATCCACCTGTTTCTTCCTCCCAAATGCTCAGATTAAAGGTATGCACCACCACCACCCGTCCCCCCTCTTTCTTTCTTTATATGTCTGAGTGTTTTGCCTGAACATATGTCTATACAAGGCTTTTTCTTTTGGGCCACCAACCAGCTCTCCAAATCATGACACAGAGACTTCTTATTAATTTTGAAAGCTCAACCTAGCTTAAGCACATTTCTGGCTAGCTCTTTTAGCTTAAATTAACTGTTTCTCTTTATTTGCCTTTTGCCTCCCTGCTTATTACCTTTCTGACTTCTGTATATCTTCTTTTCATTGCTTCTCTGTGTCTGACTGGCTGGACAGCCCCGGGGCTGTCCCTCAGTCTCTCTTCCTTCTTCTCTTGTAGGCAATGGATCATTTGCCTAAGTCGTTGTTACAGTCCCCTCAGTCAGTCATAGCATAGTGTGCGGAGTGACCCTTTCATGCAAGCTCCATGATGTCATGCCACTGTATAGAATTCTCTTAGTTGAGGTGGCACTCTCTGCACTTCACTGTCGGGGTTCAGGGTTGGGGTTCAGTCCTGACCTATCAAAGGATCCCTTGAAGGGAGTGAAGAATTGAGAAATAATAGGAAGAAATATAGACGTAGACAGAGAGAAAGACAGAGACTCAGGAAAGCTTTGGGAGGGCCCTGGGTCAATACCCAGCACCCTGGAGTTTATTGCTAATGGGCTTTTTATACACTAGCAAGGGGTGAGGCAAGAGACATCCCCTTTCAAGATCAAAACACAATGTACAACCAAGTGTAGACCCTTCAAAACACCTGACAATGCCCCACGGCAAAGCTCTTGTGACCAGGCCTTGAAATATAAAACACCTGGTGATCATGCCTTTGCACCCTATTATGCAGCCTTGGAGAGCAACATAAACTCTGACTCTCTGACCTTGAGTCAAACCACAAGTTGGAATCTTTGTGGGCTCCCATACTTCACCCCCAATCTCAGTCCCCCCCTTTTATTTATTTATTTAGAGATAGGATTTCTCTATCTAACAGCTCTAGCTGTCCTGGAACTCACTCTGTAGACCAGGCTGGCCTTGAACTCACAGAGATCCCACCTTCCTCTACCTCTCAAGTGCTGGGATTAAAGGTGTGCAACACCACCGCCCGGGCAACCTTAGTCCCTTTAAGTAAACCACTGCCGTTAGCTTGGTGCATATCATTTCAACTCTGAAGATTATTTGGCAACCTTTAAAATTTTTTTTTTTTTTTTTTGGTTTTTCGAGACAGGGTTTCTCTGTGTAGCTTTGCGCCTTTCCTGGAACTCACTTGGTAGCCCAGGCTGGCCTCGAACTCACAGAGATCCGCCTGGCTCTGCCTCCCGAGTGCTGGGATTAAAGGCGTGCGCCACCACCGCCCGGCCCTTTAAAATTTTTAAAAATATATTTGCTTATCTTGTGTGTGGTGAGGTCAGGGCACACACATGCCACATTGTCTGTAGACAATTTGAGAGAGTCAGCTCTCTCTTGATAAGTTTATGTAACTTACTTTAAAATATTATTGCTGTAATGGAATACTTATTACATAGCTAGATTCATCACCATATGCTTGCTTATACATTAATTCTTAAAATATAATTAATCATTAGAATTTCTTCTTTATCACAGTTCCTCTGGCTGAGAAGTATGAGCTGTGTTTGCATGTGTCTGTTAGCAGAGACGGTCAGGGCAGAGTGCAGAAGGATTGGAAGCCCTCAGTAGAACCAGAGACCTTGACTCTAGACAAATTGAAGCTGGTTAGTTTTCATGAGATGTGCCACTGTGGGAAAGGACTACCAACTATGACCTCATGTTGCATTTTGTTGGAAATACGATTGTTGGATGTACTGTGTCCTCTGCTTCCTTCCTCCATTTGCTTTAATTTCAATGTGTCAAAGGCTTGTGTGCATCTTGTTGCAGAGTCGCGTTATAGCGGTGCTGGACTGGGAGCTTTCGACCTTCGGCCACCCTTTGTCGGACTTAGCCCACCTGTCCTTGTTTTACTTTTGGCCCAGGACACTGCCCATGTTAAACGGAGGCTCTCACATTCAAGAGAACACAGGTACAGGGGAGCAGCTACCCAAACTGCCTTTCATATAAACTCCGCTTTATTACTGTTGGAGCTGAAGAACATAAGTTTCTTGCAGTTTTATAAGGATTTTGTTCCTTAAAAATGTTTCTAATTCATCTCACTGGTTTTCTGAACTTAGCATTTCACTGTTTATAATCTTTGGCAATACACAATTTTTTGCATATATTACTTAGGGAATCAATGTTTAGAACAGGCTTAATGATGATTGGGTTTGCACTGCATGCCATATTGTGTCTTCTGTGCTCTATTCTGCCATTCTGAAATGTCCACTGTGGCGTTTTTATTGAAGTTTATGCTGTGTGCTGTTTTTATAGGAATACCGTTGATGGAGGAACTGATTTCGATATATTGCCGTCGCAGGGAAATTGATCCTAATCTTCCTAACTGGAATTTCTTTATGGCCCTTTCTTTTTTTAAGTTGGCTGGAATAGCACAGGTAATTATTTTAAGCAAGTACTTCATCATTTCTTACTGATGTACTATGAACAATGTTGTTGGGGAATATTATTTTAAGAAGTGTTACTTTTGTATGCCGGGCGGTGGTGGCGCACGCCTTTAATCCCAGCACTCGGGAGGCAGAGGCAGGTGGATCTCTGTGAGTTCGAGGCCAGCCTGGACTACCAAGTGAGTTCCAGGAGAGGCGCAAAGCTACAAAGAGAAACCCTGTCTCGAAAAACCAAAAAAAAAAAAAAAAAAAAAAAGAAGTGTTACTTTTGTTTATGTTGCATTTGTTTAACTCTATGAAGCTGTGTTACTGTGCCTGTGTAAAACACCTGATGGTCTAATAAAGATCTGAACGATCAGTGGCAAGGCAGGAGAAAGGATAGGCAGGACTGGCAGGCAGGGAGAATAAAAAGAGGAGAAATCTGGGAGAGAGAGAGAGAGAGAGAGAGAGGGGAGAAGTAGCCAGAGAAGGAGGAGGACTCAGGGTCCAGCTACACAGCAAGCCATGGAGTAAGAAACAAAGAAAGGTATACAGTAATAGAAAAGGAAAAGCCCAGAGACAAAAGATAGACAGGATAATGTAAGTTAAGGAAAGCTGACAAGAAACAAGCCAAGCTAAGGCCAGGCATTTATAAATAAGAATAAGCATCCGTGTATTTATTTGGCAGCTGGATGGCAGGGTCCCCCAAAAGAGCAAAACCAAACACAACACAATGTTTTCTGGTTCAAACCTTTTTGTTTGGGTTCTTAGGGCCACTGTGCTCTTCCAAAAGACAAGAGTCAGCCATGAGTAACATGTAAATTTAGAATTTACAAAAAAGACTTGAATGGGAAGAAAATTTGAGGGTCACATGTGTTATGATTGTTTTGTGTAACAAACAAGAAGGACAGTGAGAGAAGACACATAATGACCAAGTAGGGAGAGGCGTGTGGGAGAAAGGAGCATTGTGAGTGCCTGGTGGAAAAGCAAGCTAAAGGCCTCCTGTGCTGAAGGCTGAAACGTCTTCTCCCCTTATTGAGTCTGGAAAGCACCCATGGCACTCACCTCTTTCCCAGAAAGTGTGTTCCCATGGCAACTCTAAACCTAGGCAAACTGACAATGAAGACGAGCCGTCACATGGGGGAAGGGGGTGTCTTGTGTCAGAAGTACAGAAATGGAGAATTGTGAAAAAGCTGATTGACATTCAGCTAACACTGCTCACGGAGACAGTTTTATCCAAATTGGGGATCAAAAAATATGATACTAAACATCTCATTGCCTTCCTTCTCCTGGGTTTTAGCATTTGATTCATTTTGATAGCGCTGAAGGGAAAGCAGTCATCATTACAGATGGCGTGGCTTACAGCTTGGCTGTTTTGGCAGTGGCTGGGGTCATTTTCAATTTGGTTTGAGAGATCAGTTACACCTCTGCCTAGATTAGAGTGTCACAACTACATGATATGAGTGTGACTCTAACTCAGAGGCACGTGGTTACCTCTGCATGTAAGTTTCCAGCCTCAACGGTCTGATTGACACCTTTGGCCTCAGTGAATTTAGTTCCCCACATGGATGACAAGCTGGAAAGACAATAGATTTTTAATTGTCCCATGTTAATTTACTTGTAGGGGGTCTATAGAAGATACCTCTTGGGAAATAACTCATCTGCGGATAGCTTTCTGACGGCCAATACTGTGCAGCCCCTGGCAGAAACTGGATTACAGCTCTCTAAAAGGTAAGGAGAGCGAAGTCTTTGGGTCACTCAGTTTACAGCCTCTTAGCTAGGTCTCATAAGTTCCCAGAAACCCAGGCGACAGCCTGGGCTCTTCACTCTTTACTTAAACAATTATTGGGTATGGTAAGGTTAAAACTCTAATAAAATGGAAAATTATATCACTGCCCAGACTAGAGCTGCTAATTGCCAGTCAGGATAGTCTTCTAATAAATCACTGTATCCCTAAAAATAAGTTGACCTAAAATGTAAAGAAAATACTCATATTTATGATTAAATGTATTCTTTGCCAACTTGAATCTATAACCTTTTAAGTATATAGATGAACATGTTTCCTTATAATATTTGTTACTTACACGTACCTATTTAAATATTAGATTATTTATTAACTTAGCAATACTACTTTTTCTTTAACATTTTGCAAGTGTCTTTGAAACTCTGTCTCTATCCGAGCAGCATTTCTGAAGAGTCTAGCGCTTTTCCAGTCTCACCCCTATCTCTCTATAATGTGTGTAGAATGCCATCCCCAGGACCATTTCCTAAGCCCCACTTCCTCCTGACACAATGTTTTTCACAACTCATTTCTAGACTGCTCTGTGTAATTTTTCCAACAGAACAAGGGCCCCCGTTGTATTTATTTATTTATTTATTTGTTTTCTTTTAAGGTCGTCTTTAAAATGCCCTGCAGTGGTATCTGTGAAACAAGTGTGAAGAATAGTGGTCAGATTTGTGCACACCTTCCTTGTTCCTTTGTGGTTGTGACAACTGACGTCACTAAAGCTAGCACTGATTGAGGACATGTGAGGCTTGTGTTTTCCCCGAGTAGCATTCAAGCTTAGTGTTCAGAATAAAGCAATTCTACATTTACTCCATACTGTAAGCAAACAAACAAAGCCCATGGGACTAAGGTTGTAGCTCAACAGTACAGCAGCTGCCTGGCATTTGCAAGGCTCTGGGTTTGCTCCCTCGAGCTGCAGACAGCTAATGAAGCAGAATTCACCAACAATAAGCCCAAACCTCCCAGATATGGCAACTCCTCCTGAGGACAGTTTTGGTTAGCTGGGGAGATATAATAATGACTTTGGACATCTTTGTAACCTCCTTTTTTTTTTCTTTTGCCAAGAACTTTTAGTACTGTACTGTCACAGGCTGACCCTAAAAACCAGTTGTTTGCGCAGACCAGGAGAGGCCAGGAAGTTCTTGCCAAAGTGAAGCAGTTCATGAAACAGCACATCTTTCCTGCTGAAAAGGTGGAGTATGAAAGGACATCAGCAAGTCCTGTCTCCTGGTGGTCGGACTTTCCTCTATCCTCTCACTGCCCTTAGAGCCGAACCTCATAGACATCTAGAGCTAAAATATGTCCCAGGGTATGCAAATGCATCTACAGGAGTAAAATGAAGCCAGAGGGAACAGGCAGTAAGGGCCTGGAGATAGGGAGTAAAAGTTACATCGTGCCTTTTGCTAAGGCAGCGACCTTCAACTTTTGTTATTTTGAATGTGGATGCTTTGAGAATTTGAGAATGGCAGTCTCCCTAAATAGACATGGTTATGATCTTCGGTCTGTCATTTCAAGCCACATAAATACTACCCTTTCTTTTCTCCTATTGCTATAGGGGGTTACATTGAAGAAGTTCATGGGTTATAGTGAAGCAACATCCATTCAGTAAAGAAGTATGTACTGGGCACCTATGACAGGCTGGACACCGGGGAGCAGCTAAAAATAAGAAGAGAGACGGGGTTTGTGCCCCTACAGAGAGAGAGGGATAGAGAGGACAGATGCTGTGAGGAAAAGGGAGAAGCACTTTTGACAGCATATGAGAGACGTGTGTGTGTGTGTGTGTGTGTGTGTGTGTGTGTGTGTGTGTGTGTGTGTGGAGAGTGTAAGGGCTTGGTGTGGGTTGGTGGCCTTGCACTGGTTAGTTCATGTGATCTCAGTTTTTTCTTTTTCAACGTGAGTAGGTCTGCCTAAAAAAAAACCCAGCCACTCTCATTGTAACTGCCTGTGATTCTGAGTCTCGAACTGTCCTAGCATAGTCAAATGGAGAACTCCAAAGAACAATATTCTCTCAGTAATGTTCAGAAGTAAGGTGTGTTTATAGGGATGGTAGTGTTATGAGTTATGTGAATAGTTGTATTGGTAAATTTGTGGAGGTGAACATTTAGCATAGAGTGGGATATCGTTTCTTCAAAAATACTGAAGTATTAATTCTAAAATTGTTACCTCTCACATCTGGTGACATTGAATAGTTTGTGTTGTAGCTAATGTTTGTCCAATTTTGAGACTTAAAATTAAACTTTTGTGTATCAAAAGGAGAAAACAACTCTTTTAATTCAAGAGGGTAGTCTGAATTCACTATTCCCCTTCCTCAAATAAAATCCAATTAAACTTTTAGGACAATTAAATGTTAGGACAGTGTAATAAATCAGTGAAAGCAGAAAAGAGATACACCAGAAAAGCAAATACAGATTAAATTTGGAAGACAGTAGATCATGCCAGAGAGTAGCTCATCATAGAGGAAGATGTAAGCTGAGTGTTCCTGTCCCAACCTCCTGCTCCCAAATAACTGGCAGCCGCTTCCCAAATAATTGACTTGGAGACTTAATATAAATTATAAATGCTTGGTTTGTTAACTCAGGCTTGTTACAACTAGCTCTTACAACTTAACCCATTTCTATTAATCTATATGCTGCCCCAAGGCTTGTGGCTTTTACCTCTATGCCATTTTGTGTGTCCAACTCATTCTTTATCTGGCTGGCGACTCTTCTGATTACACCCTTCCTCATCCCATCATTCTCAGTTTGGCTTTCCTGCCTAACTTTATCCTGTTCAGCTACTGGCCAGTCAGCTTGTTTATTAAACCTATCGTAGTGAGACATATTCACACAGTGTATAGAAGGGTTATTCTACAGCAGGAAGATGCATCTTGAAAGAATTTTGAAATGAAAGTGGGCTTTTTCCATAATGGTGAAATAGGTGATTGGCTGATGAGGAGAGCAAAGGGAAGAGAGAAATCAAGGTGTTTGAAGCTTATCCAGTCTCTAGGGCTGATCCACTCAACCTCACATAGCAGTGATATTTGTCCCAAACAGAAGGCTAGAGCACTACTTGAAAACAACAACAAAACACGTTATGTTTCATGGAAGCCACAGCTTCAACCATAAGGTGAATGGGCTAGAGCAGCACCCTCTGTTGTTTGGCTTTTTGTTTGGTTTGTGGGATTTGGATGGAGATCCAGCTCACCCGTCAGTTCAACTAATCCTACACGCTCACACTAAAACAAAGCCTGTCTGCAACGTGCCTGTGCCTGCAACCCAACCAGCCTATGACCCTAAGGACAAGCCAAGATGGGCAGAGGGAAGCAAAGGGGTTTCACTGTCACCCGTAAATGTGAGCAGGTGTCCCAGGGACACTGCTGCAGGGAAGGGAGGGGTCCGAGGAAGGTCATAGTGCCTCTGAACTCAGTGCCATTCAGCTGCTAGAATACGTGTAAAGAATTCACAGTAATAGTAAAAACAAAATCCGACCGACTGTAGAAAGAGAAGGTTGCCCAAGCTTGTGTGGTAAAGAAAGCCACTTTGTGTAGGCAGAGCTTCCAAATCTGCATTCCCACATCTGATAATGTGCGCTATTTCCTCATTCAAACACTTGTACCAGCATGTGTATGCTTTATCCTGTAGGGTGAACTGAACAGTGCTAACCCCCAGATGTGGGGTATACAATTCTGGAATGATTTGTAGAAAAGTAAATAGCTTTTCTCAACATAAAAGGGAGAAAACATTAAATTCTGCTCAGTGTTATTTCAGCTGAGTTGCCAAACCAAAATGGTCATGTCTAGAAAATATGATTGTCTCATAAACTGCAGCAGCATTTTACTATCATGTACTTTAGCTACTAAAATTCTTGATGACTTTTTCTCCATATTTCTATGTATTTTCCAAAATGAGAAAAAATAGGTTTGGCAGGACTATTTCTGCAACTTTGGGAAACTCCTTGGATAGCCTAAAATGAACACATAACCCATATCTCTGAAAAAAAATGCCAAATCAGTTCTTCCTCTTGAAAATCCATGGAGAATACTGAAACTCACGTGCAGGACAGGAAGAAGCAGCGCACACAGCGTAAGGGCGCACGCGGCGTAGGGGGCACACGCGGCGTAAGGAGTGCACACGGGTCATAGTGATAATGTTCCCAGAGCTTGAGGGAGTCATTTCATAATCACTAGATGGTATGGGTAAATGGAGGCCCCTGTGGGGCTCAGAGTCTCATTATTTAAAGACTTCTAAAAATGGACTCATGGAAGCTTGGGGGCAATTTTATTAGACTTAGAAAGGAAAACACCCCAGGGCAGTCACGTTGTAAATCTCAGCAGCTGCTCAGAGAGAAGAAAAATCATGCCATGACACTTATGCCAGCATAGAAGTCAGCCACATGATCAGACAGCCCCATGGCAGGGAGGGAGATGAGAGAGCAGAGTAAGGAAATACAACATACCAGAAAAAGCATGCTTAGTTTCCAGCCAGCATCTGAAGAGAAGGAATGGGAAAAGTTGACTCAGAAAGATGGGCAGACCCAGCTGAACCTCAAGATGGCGCAGCCCATGGGGATTTGGGCTAAGGGCAGTTAATTCTGGGAAGTAAAAATATAGTAGCTCATTAAAGGAGTAATTAATTATTCCTCCTATCTATTCAGCATGGCTTAAGATGAACCCGCCCTCCTGGGGCATGTAAACACAGGCATAATTTGATTTCTCAGAACTGTGTATCACAAAGAGGTAGTCAGAATGAGAACATCATAAACATCTTTCATAATATATTTATTACCAAACACAAGAGCATTGACCTTTTATGGCAACTCTAGGAATAGAAATAATATGCAACCCCAAACAGGAAACCTTCCGATTTAACTGACTTCATGACAAACGTGGGAAGCGCTCTCCATCCTGGAGTCTTTGAAAGCGCAGGCCTCTGCCTCCTACAGCACTGCACTCCGGACTAGCCTTGCCTCCCCAAGAGGAACATGGGATGGCCGGAGCAGTGCGTTTTAGAAGAATAGTCTACAATAACCTGATGATACACAAGAAAAGTTTTCACAGTGCCCATGGCCTTTAACCCTGTCATTTCTTAGTCGAAATGTAAAGAAAATAGTGATGCCAAGATGCTGTAAGTATTTATAAGCGCATCTCTAGAATATCACATAGTTATCATTGTGTTTGCATTGTACTGTGTGGTTGTACAAGTGAGAGGTGACTGTTTGGCCTAAATGGTGTTATTTAGAATTACCCATGTTGTTACTCCTTTTCACCCGTTCATGCAACTCAGATGTTTCTCCTGGAGCCGTGTGCCTTTACTAAGACTCTGCCAGGGCTTCTGTGGCGGCTGCTGCTGCTGCTGTTTGTTTATCTGTCTGTTTGTTTGTTTTTTGAGGGGATAAGTAGTACCTTGCCTATGATACTTTTATTTTGTCCTAATTCTTTGAAATTTGACATATATTTTGAGACAGGGCCTCCCTAATTATCTCAGTCTGGCCTCAAACTCATGATCCTCCTGCCTCAGCTTCTCAAGTGCCACCACCACCCCCAACCAAAAGGATAGTTTGAGATATGAATTCTAGGTTGTTAATTACTTTCTCTCGGTAGTTGAAGATATTCAGCCTTTAATTTCTTTTTAACATTATTGTTACATTTGTTTGCTTGTTTGGGGGTATACACATTTAGAAGTCAGGTAATAGGGATCGAACTCTCGTCATCAGACTTGGCAACAAGCACCCTTACCCTCGGAGCCCTCTCACTGTCCTCTCCCATTGACTTCTGACTTCACTGTTACCATGGAAGTCAACGCTCAACCTCTGGGAATCCGTTATATCCTTTTTTCTTCTCTTGAGTTTCTGTGCTGAGTGATTTCTTTAGATCTTCCTTCTAATTTTTTTTTTAAGTGTTCTCAGGCCATTTTTCAGCTTTCCATAGACTGACATTATCTAACTTTGGAGAGTGTGAGAAATGCCTGGGGAGCTCTTAAAGAATAGAAGCCGAGACTCACCAGAGTCTTCTACAAACTGCACATCTGCCCCATCAGTGCCGGGTCCCCAGGGGCTTCTGCTCCCACCAACCTTTGAGAAGCCATGGTAACATTTTCAAGCTTGGTTGCTAAGGTTTTTGTTCCTCTGGGTTGCAGTACAAGTTTACTTTGTCAGTTTTACTAGCCCATGGTCATACTTACAATTCCTTCCTTTGTTCTTGGAATCTACAGACCACAGATAGTTTGTGCCGTGAATTCCGTGAGCATTATCGTTGTTTTAAGGAAGCATGATTGTTTTTCTTGACCTGCTGTTTTGGTGGATTCTTGCCTGTGATGGCTGGTTTCCCGAAGAGATTAGTGATTTTTTCAGGGTAGACTGTGGGCTGAAAGGAGTTACATGAGCTTTTGTACAAAGCTCGTCCCTCTAGAGGGCTGGTTTTGTTTCTGCCAGGTGCTGGCAGCTGCTGTTGCCCCGGCATTGTAAACTTAATTTGGGCTTGAGGTTTGGGGGTGGCACAGGCCTGACATTTGCATCCCATGCTTGGGTGAAGGCAGGTCTCGGGGTACGACATTTCTTTTTTCTATTTTTCTGCAAACTGAGAGCTGTGTGGGGGGCTTTCTCCCCGTGGTCTACCTCCAAGGGTCCAGATTTTTATGTGCTTCTCTGTTCTGTTTGTTCCCGATTGAGGTTTTGCTTCTCAGCCCTCCTGGCTTTGGTGGGATGGAAGATCTCCATGCTCCCTTTTGCTGTTTGCAGCCCCTGGCCTTATCACCTGGGTCCTGCTGATGTGGCCCATTGAAAGCCAAGGCCTCAGTCAGCAAGCTTAGCACCCATCCTGTCCCATCTGAAGGGTGAAGCTGTTTTGTTAGTTCTTTCCAGGACAACTGTGCATTTCTTAATCTATCTTTAATTGGTAACATTGCACCCAGCTGTTTTACTTGAAGGGTTCCTATGCCCACCGGTGTACCATGTTGCTGAAAGCAGAACACTTAAATCTTGGGTATAAGATTATTGCTGTCATGAGGCTGGAGAGATGGCTCAGCGGTTAAGAGCACTGGCTGTTCTTCCAGAGGTCCTGAGTTCAATTCCCAGCAACCACATGGTGGCTCACAACTATCTGTAATGAGCTCTGGTACCCTCTTCTGGCCTGTAGGGATACATGCAGGCAGAACACTGTATTCATAATAAAGAAAGAAAGAATTTAAAAAAAAAAAGATTATTACTGTCTAATATTGAGGCAGCATAATTTTTTGAGGAGCAAACATTTAGAATTTGTATTATTCTGCATTTAGTGTTAAAAAGAACCATTACTAACCGGGATAGTGACACATGCCTGTAATCCTAGTGCTTAGGCAGCTGATGCAGAATGCTGGTTCCGGCCCAACCTGGGCTACATAGCATGACCCTGTCTTGGAAAACAAACACACATACACACACACACACACACACACACACACACATACACTCCACGCATGACATTGTTTATTTTGTATTAACTTGGCCTAATCATTTCCCTTTCATTGTTTTAAGGAAGTAGCAGAATACTATGCTCGAAATGGAAATGCAGAGGAAAAGTGGGGACACCCCTTAGTGATTGAAAAACTAAAGGTAAGAGAGACAAGAACGCACTCAGCATCAGGAAATGCATATGCAAGTGTTTGGGGGACCTTAATTATTGTTGTTGTAGTGTAGGTAAAGAAGAACTACAATGATAATAACTTTTTTTTACTTTTCTTTGTGGTCTTGGTATGTTGATTAGACTGGCCTCAGCTTGTGGCAATCCTCCTGCCTCTGCCTTGTCAGTATCTGGATGAGAAGCATAATAGCTCATGCTCCAGGGATAACCTTTTTTTTTTTTTTTTCAGGGGAGTGGTTTCAAGACAGGATTTCTCTTCATGTAGTCCTAGCTGTCCTGGAACAGGAATAGCTTCCTTAAAATAAAGATTTTACGAATCTGGGTTTAAAAAAAAATCTTGGTTGGGTATGGTGGCTCACACCTGTAATCCTAGCACTTGAGAGGGAGGTTGAGGCTGAAGGTGGAAGATTGCTGCAAATTTGAGGCTAGCCTGGGCTACACAGTGAGCCAGAGCTACAGTATGGGTCCCTTTTTAGATAGAAAGGAAGGGGGTGGGGAGGAAGGACAGAAGGGAGGAAGGGAGGAAGGGAGGGAGGCAGGGAGGCAGGGAGGGAGGGAGGGAGGGAGGGAGGGAGGCAGGGAGGGAGGGAGGGAGGGAGAAGGGGAGGGGAAATAAAGCCGGAGCAGGGCAGTGGGATTGGAGGCTGGAACTGAATGGAAGAGCTCTCCTCATGTGTGTGCAAGGCCCTGGGTTTGTCCAGCTAGAGGCAGGGACAAAGCAGGCCATTTGTCCCATGTGCTGTCAAGTCACACTTCATGTTTTCAGATCTTACCAGCCATGCATGTAAGGAACTGCGGCGTATAACACATTTGGCAGAATTACACTTCAATGTGTGTGAGCGGTTGTAATCATCCTGATTGAATGAGAAGCACCAAAGTATGCAAATTTAGTTTTAGAGCCAAATCTAAGAAATCCTGGAAAGCAAGACATTTCCTTAATTATTAAGAAACTACTGATTAACGAGTCAGTAAGCCTTGACTTAACACAGTGTAGAATACAATGAAATAACTCCATAAATGATTTTAAATTTCAGAAAATATTAATGCTAATATTTGTTTAAAATCAGCTACTTTGTTTGGCACTTTTTGATCCCTTGTTCATCCCTTGACAGGAAATGGCCAAAGCCGAGGGCCTATGGAACTTGTTCTTGCCAGCTGTGAGCGGCCTCAGCCAGCTGGACTATGCCTTGATTGCCGAAGAGACAGGAAAATGTTTTTTTGCTCCAGATGTTTTTAACTGCCAAGCACCAGGTTACTACAAGCAATTTTCTTTGTTTGAACGGTGCTTAAAATCTCTTTATTATAAGCAGACTTTCCTGTGCGAAATCATTCATTTACAGATTTTGCCGTAATTTTACAGCTACTCTGAAAGCAATGTAAAAGTGGATTTGAGGTTCTCAGTGGGTTGCCCTTTTAATCAGCATGGTTACATTAAGAGTGCCAGCAGACAGAAGTAGCCACCAAGAGGACTGGTTATATAAACACCCCACTTCCTGACTGGGCTTAGGTATTTCTATGGCTAGCTGGAAGGGATAGAAATTCCAGAGGTCTTTGTTAATCCCCAGTCTCTCCATTGTGCAAAACTCTTTCTCCGAAAGGCTGACTTGGTTTCTGCCAGGGGCTGCAGCCATGTTACCAGCACACTGTACACTTAACTGGCAGGATGTCCTATAGTGCCCCTGCTCCGGGGTCCTGGCTGCTGCCGTGTATTGTGTGGCCCCGTGCTGAGGCTCTCCCAGAAGAGCTAATGCCAGCTTGAGCAACAGGCTACACAAGTGTGGTGGGTTTCTGAGAGAAGAGTCCAGAATGTGGCTCCATGCTAGACTTTGACTCGCTTGTCTGTAAATTCAATATAGTTCTCAGGCTTCTGATGATAGTGCTGATCTCTGGTGGCATAGTTTCCCTCTGTCTACACCAGTTTATCAACTCACTACTGTCCTTCATTGTAATCCTGTGAAGAGGCTATTGTAAGAGAAACATGTCTTTTCTGTCTGAAAATTTTATCCCAAAGCTACGATGCTGTTATGACACACTGCACATGCTGCATGGTTCTATAGAAAAGGAAATGAACGGCTAATCCTGAAGTTCAAAGCTTTTCTCCCTACTCTTCCTAATAAGACATCATTTATATTGCAACCCAATGTAATGTAGCATATATAGTTGCACACGTGGATTTGTAGGTAGATGGACAAATATTCCTCTGTATTCCTCTGAAACACAGGTCTCATGAAACTATCTTTTCTTATTACACGTGGCATTCAGATATTTCCTAGACCTAACATATTCTGTATTGTTACATTTTTATTTTTATTTTTTTTATATTTCTTAAAGTCATGGTTTCTTTTTTTATTTATTTTTATTTTGTGTACATTAGTGTTTTGCCTGCATGTATGTCTGTGTAGGGTTGTCCAATGCCCTGGAACTGGAGTTTCAGTCAGTTGTGAGTTGCCATGTGGGAGCTGGGAATTGAACCTGGGTCCTCTGGAAGAGCCATCAGTGCTCTTAATCACCGAGCCATCTATCTCTCTAACACCCTTGTTATTGTTGTGGTCCGAGGCTCCGAATCAACCCAAGCAGACACAAGAGGTTATGGCAAGGCGAGATTTAATGCAGGGCAGCACAGAAGAAGAGGGGTGGGGAGGGGAGGGCTGAGCTGAACTGCGACTCCGCATGTCAGTTGAAGCAAGTATCTAAGCACAGAAATCACAAACATTTGCTGCCAATCAGGAGTTAGAGATTAGGGGCTCTCTTGAATGTTCCCTCATTGTCAACCGACATACTATGCAAGCTTTTCAATCCAACCAATCAGATTCATTTGTTCTCTCTGTTGTTAGGACCAGCCATATGTTTCTAGAGAACAACAGATGCATACGACTATTTCTATGGTTTAAGGAGGAGGTTGGTCAGCTATTGGAAGGTTCCCAGCTCCCCGAGGGCTTGGGAACCTGAGCTTTGTTTCACCCTACAGGTGAAATGGAATCTAAAGTCAAAATGGCAGTACTTAGGATAAGATGCTTTTTTTTTTTTTTTTTTTTTTTTAAAAAAAGCCTGTTCCCAATATGTTTTTAGAGCGTGTTAGCCGTATTCTGGTAAGTGGATTCGTGGCACAGTACCGGGTCATTCACAGTGTGCCACGTTAGGCTGCGGGAAGCTTCCTTGCAGCTCTGCCGTGGACGTTCCATTCCATTTGCGGAGTCACCTGCCACCGCACACTCAAGGAGCGTTTCCTAAGATTGAAATTTCACGAGTCTGTCAGTTGTTCTGTTTAAATAATACCACAAGACGGCTGAACTTTTTAAGTAGTTTTTGACTAAGGAATGACTAAGCTACTCTCTCAAGCAGAAAGACAGGGAAACTCAAGAAGCCAAGCGTCTCCCTTTTGCGGTAGAGCTGTTACAAAGGCCTGGGACCTTGTGTGCTGGAGCGTTTTCCAGGCAGACAAACGGGGAGTTGTAGCTGGTGCTAATGACATTCTTTGAGAGGCTTCTTAAGTCTGAATGATTAATTTCTACCTAGGCTTTCCAAGTAACTGCTCTTATCAAAGCTCAGAAAACATATGTAGCCTTCCAGTTTGTCTTTGTCTTCTCCCTTCAAAAAGGCACACAGTGTTGTATAGTAGAATGCTGAAAATAGCTATTTTTAATTTCCAAACCTGTCACTAAATAATTTAGGACCTTTGGATTGATTTTTTTTATAGGTTTTTTCTCTAAACTGTAAATAAAAAATTGGTCGGTTTCCCAGAGTAAAACTGATAATTTTAGATTCTTCTTTTCTCTTTTAAGTAAGATCTCATGTAGCCCAGGATGTCTTCATACTTATGTAGTTAAGGATGATCTTGAACTCCTGATCCTTCTGCCTCTACAGCCTCTACCATAACCCCAAGAACAAGTGCTAAGATTACAGATGTGTGCCATTGTTCCCAGCTTAATTTTAAAATGTTTTAATACTTTATTTTGTTCATAACAAGTAACACTGAATTTCAAACAAGCAAAGAAAGTGAATAATTCACTCTGTTAATTGTAATTGAGGACTTCTTTTCTCCCTCACTTAAAAACAATGTTAGGTTTGTGTGGATCTACTAGGAATTTTGTGCCTCTTGATTCAGTGTTAGTATCTGAACAGAGTGCAAAGGTATATTTTTTAAGGATGGTTTTAAGTCTTAAAAACATTTTTATTTCTTCATGTGCATACATATATATGTGCAAGTCTCCTGAAGAGGATGTAGAATCCCCTGGAGGTGGAGTTGCTAGCTGTTGTGAGCTGCCGGAAGTGATTAGTGGGCACTGAACTGGGTCCTCTGCAAGAGCAGGAAGTGCCCTTAACCCTGAGCATCTCTCCAGCACTTACAAATATGTCTTACTTGGTTCAGAATTGTCAGTTTTCATCAGCATTTGAGCAACCATCCTCCAAGTCACAGCAAGTGACACTGAAAATCTTTCAAATCTCGAGAGGATTCAAGCAGAATTTTAAGAAAATTTTACAGGAATGGAAATCAGAGAAAAGCATCTAGAACATTTTGCTCGCAATAAACCAAGTGTGCTTTTTCAGCTGTAGAAGGTAGAGTGTGTGGTGTCCTGGACAGCACCCTCAAGACTGGAGTGGGTCCACAAGGCTTTCTGCTTCCTTACAGGGCAGGGATTCTGATTTTCACAGAGGAATGCCATGCACAAATTAAGATCTATCTTAGAGCACTAATGAGGCAGAGCAGGAGTTTGATGGCAGCCAGGGCTACACAGCGAAAACCTGTCTCAGAAACCAACTGAATAAACAGCAGAAACAAGCTATGAGAGGTAAACAAAAATTGCTGTAGCTCAGAGCAAGGAGGTCTTTCAGAGTGGGCAAGTAGAGGTTCATGTAGAGAACGTAGCTCATGAGCAGTTTACTTACCCACAAGCAGCAGACTTTCACAAAGGCCCAAGCCAACTTGTGAGCCTGAGGAACAGCATAGACACTTGGGAGCTGGGGGCTCAATATGGAGTATCAGTTCCTCTCCAGGAACACGGGAGTCACTCCTGACCCAGCATACAAGCACAGCAGGCTGGGTTTAAAACAGAAATGGCTACTTCAGTCCTAATGGAGCTAGACCTCCTTAAAGCCATGGGATGAACTGGGCGAGCACCCAAGATTCAGAAAAAGTTAAATAATGGACTGAATGCCATACACTTGTAATGAATGATACAGCATCTCATCATTACACATTAAATTTAATGTACATTTCAGAATATTTGCATCAACAAACATTTTACTTAAAAAAATATAATCTGAGCCCGATGGGAGTGGCACACGCCTTTAATCCCAGCACTTGGGAGGCAGAGGCAGGCGGATGTCTGTGAATATGAGGCCAGCCTAGTCTACAAGTGAATTCTAGGACAACCAGGGTTACATAGAGAAACCTTGTCTCAGAAAAAAAAAAAAAGGAGAAGAAGAAAAAAGAAAGAAAAGAAAGGAAGAGAAAAAAGATATAGCTTGTACTGTCTTCACAAATGTGGATTTAGTACTGCTAGTTTTAAAAGTCCAACACTTTCTTCTCCCCTGTAGACACAGGCAACATGGAGGTGTTGCACCTGTACGGCAGTGAGCAACAGAAGCAGCAGTGGCTGGAGCCGCTCCTTCGGGGAGAGATCACCTCTGTATTCTGTATGACAGGTAGGAGGAGTCCCAGCCCTGTCCCCTGGGACCGTCATCCTGGGGTCGTTGTGGATGGAAGAACTGCAGCAGTGTGGGGGTAGGTCGGCTGTAGCCAACTTTGCCACGGCCAGAAATGTGTTGATTTTGAGCCTGGTTTGAGATGCTGTCATCCTTAAATGTGGAGGATAAACACTCCTGTCCTTTGGGAGGGCTCCAGATGCATTCTGGCAGTCTACTTCAACATCAGCAGTGGGGCGATGTCTTTTAAATTGTGTTGTTTCTACAATTGCTGCTCATTGATCTCCTTCTTTGTGATATTTATATGACTATAAACTACTCAACTATCCCATAATCCTAGAAAACCGGAACTTAAGCCAGTGGAAATATTGCTGAAACCACCCTGTCGGGGAGAAAGCCAGGGGCACAATGATGAGAATGGTGTTGGTCCACTTGTACATTGGAAACAGTCATTTAAAAGTTACTATCAAGACGAAACTTGCATCTCCACTTGAGTTTAGAATTAAATTCAATTTGGTTTGGTCATAATGTGAAGTTCATATTGACCTTTTGCTCACGACCAGATTTTATTTTACTTTTTGGTTTGGGGCTTTCAAAACAGGGTTTCTCTGTGTAGCCCTGGCTGTCCTGGAACTCACTCTGTAGACCAGGCTGGCTCAAACTCAGAGATCCGCCTGTTTCTGCCTCCTGAGTGCTGGGATTAAAAATGTGTGCCACTACCACCCGGCTAGATTTTATTGTTTTTTATATAATATACTTATATACACATATATACAATTGTTTATATAATAACAAAAGTTCTCTCCACTTAAATCATCAAGAGGTGTTTGTGGAACACCTACAGAGGTATAATGATATAGTGTTTACAAAGTACCGACCTGAGGTCACAAGATAAGCTTGCCATCCCCTTTCTCTGAAAACAGCTTCTGGAGCTTTAAAAGGAATCCCTGAAGTACCCAGGACTCTCTTAAAAGAGCAGAAGAAGGGTCAGGGACACAACTCAGTCTGTAAAGTATTTACCACACAAGTGTGTGGGTCTGAGTTCCATCCCCAAAGTCTGATGTTGTGACACATAATTGTAATCACAGCACAGGGGGGCGATTACAGAAAGATTTGTGAGGCTCACTGGCCGGCCAGGCTAGCCAGTCACTGAGTACCAGGCTAATACCACGCCAATGCGGGACCCTGTCTCAAAAAAAAAAAAAAAAAAAAAAAAAAAAGCCGGAGGCGGAATGACCACTGAAGTTGTCTGGTCTCCATACACACATGTCCCAGCATGTGCACACACACACACACACACACACACACACACACACACACACACACACACAATACAAATAAGAACAATATAGGAAGAAGGTAAAGGCTGATTGGCCCCTAATGCCATGCAGGAAACAGTGTTTAAGATTTACGGGTATTGCACAGAAAGGTCTAGAGACCTAAGTGTTAAGAAGATCTGAGTGTTGAAGGTGTGGCCTGGCAGACACGCTCTCAGTAGCACTTACAGGGTGCAGGGAGAATTTGTTAGTGAGAGTAGAGGAATCCAGCCTGCCCACAGTTAAAGCACATTCTCACTGTGGAAAGTCAAAGGCAGTGTTTTTATCAATTTCTGGTGATTGGGGAAATAATGAGTGAGTTGTATCCTGACTCAGACATCAGCAAAGGCTCCAAGGACACACTGGTCAGTACTAATCCTACGATTCATCCCTCTGTCTTCCAGTTCATATCTATTGAATGCTTACAGTGTGTATGTTAGGAAAAGACCAAGGAGAAAGGGGTAAGATGGAAAGATTGAAAAAATAGAATAAAGAGCCAGCGTGCCTCTGTCTCGAAGAGCTTGTCCTTTCTTGTCTAAGCCTCTTAAAGCTGATTTCTGTCAGTTAATCAAGCCGTGTTTCTTTATAGAGCCCGATGTCTCATCAAGTGATGCCACAAACATTGAATGTAGCATCCAGCGAGATGGAGATGGCTATATAGTTCACGGCAAGAAATGGTGGAGCAGCGGTGAGTGTGCTCTGTGCTTCTGGTACCCCATGGCTGGGGCACTGCCACAGTTCCCAGTCTCTGTGCTTCTGGTACCCCGTGGCTGGGGCACTGCCACAGTTCCCAGTCTCTGTGCTTCTGGTACCCCGTGGCTGGGGCACTGCCACAGTTCCCAGTCTCTGTGCTTCTGGTACCCCGTGGCTGGGGCACTGGCACAGTTCCCAGTCTCGGCTTCACAATCACAGCTTTAAACTCAGCCTCTGAAACACTATCAGACTTAGAAACGGCACCCAGAGGAAAGGTAATTTGATAAGTCTCGGGGGTAGGTCAGTGGTGGTAGAACACAGGCTTAGCATGTGTCAGCAAGACACTAAATGTGGTATTTGCTTTATTGCCTAAAATAGGCTTGTTTAAATGAAAAATAAGCTTTATACTAATCAGTTCTCAGTAATAGGCCAACATACCTTGGGAAGTTCTTTAGAAAGTTATAAAATTAGACTCTAAATAACTATGATTTTTAAGGCGTGCCTCCAAAATATGCATAATGAACACAGCATGTATTTGGATGGTTTTCTTTGGTGATACCATCAAAGCAAATTGCATGTGTAGGCACTTACTGGAATGTGTAAACATCTCAGGAAAGTTTATGGGTTTGGCCTGTTTTTTAAGGGTTGGGAGAATTGCCATTCCTGCTTATGACTCTAGTGATCTTTAAGAGGTCACGTAGGAAGGCAAGAAGCACCGCCTCCTTCGGGCCCTATAACCCAAGGTCATGGGCGGAGCAAATACCACTACATATGCCTTATAAAATCACTTATAAATTAAGAAATAGAAAAAAATAAAGTAAATTTTCTTGTGATTATTTAAGCATTGGAATTTTGCAGAAAAATATTCTTATTAAAATTTAGATCATTATAAATAATTATAAATTTTTCTTAGCACAAGTTTATTCATTGTTTTTAGATCACTTGATTCACAGCATGACGGGTTTTTTTAACTTTTTATTTTGAAGTTGCTGTCTACTCACAGGAAGTTACAAAGATAGTACAGGATGGTCCTGGGTGCTCCTTACCCAGTGACTTATCACACGGCATGGTCTCGGGTGCTCGCTCATTAGCCAAGGTTTTATATTACATAATTACAGTTGCTGTCAAAGTCACGTGGGGCACAGCTAGATTTGAGTAGCCACCGCTGCAGTCAAGATGCGAAACAGCCCACCACCACAAAGGCTTCCTGCTTATAGCACAATGCCTTTCTGCCATGCTGTTTTCCTGTCATTAACTTGAATTTCCGCGTTTTGCCGTTTGTTGTTTACTCTCTGGCGTCTGTGTTCCTCATACCCACACCGCTTGCTTCTTTGTTACACATCGCAACAACAGTCTAATGTTTGACATTTGAGTCTCAGAGTAACACAAATAGTTTATCTGAGGAAGAAGCATCTCTCGTGTGTGTGTGTGTGTGTGTGTGTGTGTGTGTGTGTGTGTGTGTGTGTGTGTGTATGTGTCCAAGCAAAAAGCAGAGAGCATTTTATATTTAAATGGTAAAGGAACTGGTTGGCTCTGTAGGACCCTCAGAGTCAAAAGGAAACTCCTCCACATTCTGTCTCTGTCTTCTCCATGATCCATATTTCTTGGCCACTTTCGTGATATAGTTTTTGAAAGAGGCCCCCATGAAGACATACAGGACGGGGTTGAGGCAGCTGTGGAAGAGTGCGATGCTCTCTGTGACCTGGATGGCAACATCCATGCGCTTGCTCATGTCGCAGTTGGTGATCAGCAAGTAGATGGCATCGATGGCTTGGCAGAACTTGACAATGTTGTATGGCAGCTGGGTGACAATGAAAACTACTACCACTGTGAGCAGAACCTTGAGGGGGCGAGACTTTTTAATGTTCGGCATCTTGATGAGTGTCCTGGCAGTGATGGCATAGCACACCCCCATGATAAGGAAGGGAACCACAAAGCCGATGCAGATTTCCAGCATCTGAATGGATGCTTTCAGGGATGTTCCTAGGTGGTGGGGAAAGATGGGAGTGCACTTGGCATTCTGATTCACAGTATAAAAAACCAGCTGGGGTATGCTCAGCAAGATAGCAGCCATCCACACACAGCAACAGATGATCCAGCAGGGTCTCCCCGCACCTGATTGGCTGGGGGCCTTAGTGATTGCCCAGTATCTATCAATGCTGATACAGGCCAGGAACTGCATCCCAGAGACAAAGTTTACTGTGTACAGGGCCGAAGTTACTTTGCACATTATTTTCCCTAGAATCCACCCATGAACTGCATTAACTGCCCAGAAAGGCAGCGTGACCAGAAGCAGTAAGTCTGCCACAGCCAGATTCAGGATGTACACATCTGTCTTGGTCCTCTGTTTCTTGTAATAGGCATAAATTGCCACAACTATGGAATTTCCTGCCAGTCCAATAATAAAGGCTATCGTGAAGAAGGCAGGGAGGAAGACTTTTGCAAACTGCCTGACCTCTTCTTTGATGCAGACCGATTCATACTGGCTGTAGTCATAAGTATCATTCATTATGTTTTCCTCATAGTAGTATTCCATTGACTGGTTCTGCTCCAGAGCCATGGCACCAAGCTGGATGGTAGGAAGAACACAAGACACTCACTTCAGCATTGCTTAAAAGGAAGCAGCTTTGCCCAGCATGTGGCGTGTGTTTTCTCTAGAGAACAGCTTGTGGATCTCACTCTGACAACTTTAATGAGAACCACATTGACTCAGCTCCTCCATCCTTTGTTCTTACGAGTCTATAGGCAGGAACTGGCGTTTGTCCATGGCCAACAGATAATATCCTGAGGGATTCCCTTAGTTACTAAATCCTAGATAAAGGTGAACACTTTTAAGTAAATATGAATTGTTTTGTTTTGTGGGGTTTTTTTTGTTTGTATTTGTGCATGTGGTCTGCATGCATGTGTGTGTGTTTTCATGTGTGTGGGTGTGAGGGCACATGTGTGTGCATGTGTCTACAGGTTGGAGTTGGCATTAGGAGTCATTAGATTACTCTCTACCTTATTTGTTGAGGTGAGGTCTCAGTTGAACCCAGAGCTCAGCAGCAGAGAAATTCTGACTAGCCAGCGTGGTCCACACATCCTTTCTCTCCCTGTTGAGTGTTGGAGCTGTAGGTGGGCTGCTGTGCCCACCCCTCATTTACATACATGCTGGGGACCCGAACTCTGGTCCTCACACTTTCACAGCAAGCACTTTAACCACAGGGCCATCTACCTAGTCTGGCTTTTATAATATAAAATTTAATCAAAGAGCAGAAGAAATGTTATAATTTTTATAAATACCTTAAGTCTTGTGGAATATAGCTACAATAAATTAAAATAAGTTGTTTTGCTTTAAGAAGAAATGTTTTAATTTTTTATTCTAGTGTTACTATAATTTTCATTTAAATAGATTAGCTTGGCATTTGCATAGAGAATCACTGGTTTACTTTTCTACGGGAAAGCCTCATTCAGTCAGCTTGCCTCCCAAGCCTGTTACTACTTGTGTCCTCTGGTCCCTCTAAGCTGAGAACTGGCACTATCCTTGACTTCTCGCCTACCTAGATCGCTGGTTTCCAGTTGGTCTGTAAGTTCATTCATTCTTGCTTGCTTGCTTTATTTTTGTTTGTTTTTGTTTTCTGAGACAGAATCTTACTCTGTAGCTCAAGTTAGTAATCCTCTTGCCTCAGCCTCCCCAGTATTGGGATTATAGGTGTGAGCCCCCACACCTGGTTTGCATATTCAGAAAATGGGTCTGGAACTTTCCTATTCTTGCAGTCTGTAGTCTTGTGCAAACTGTGGCCCTCCTGTTTGTGCGCATGCGTGCTGTACACACACACACACACACACACACACACACACACACTTACTGCACTGTCTTCTTGGCTGGAATCTGACTGCTCTTCATCCTGCTCACCAACTTTTTGTGAAAACCATCCTTATTTCTGTCGGTATTGTACCCCTGACTTGACAGTCTACTGCTGCCTCACTTAGCTCTGCACCGGAAGCACTTCACTTCCCGAGAAAGCTCCAACACAGGGTCCTCAGAGTGGTGTCCAAGGCCCCCTCCTGCCGCCTCTGCCCCCCCCCACAGTAGACAGTCGTATGCTGAGTTGTCAGCTATCAGTCAACACACTCTGTGCTCTGATGTGCAGCTCCCCCATTGTCCCTGTCCCTTTTTCCAGCACTGTTTTCTGCCCTCCACTTAAGAGTAAGTTAGTTTGGGTTTTTTCCTCCCCAGAAGATTCACCCTCAATCAAGGATATGACTCCATCCTGTGGAGAAAATGTATTTCCCAGCTCTAAGTTCTCTGAAGTCTGAGCAGTTTGATTTCTGGTTGTGACTGAAGCTTATATTAGCATACCAGGTACACCCTAGCTGTTCGCTAAGTATCTGTCAGGTTCTGGAGGTTTTGTCGACACATATAAAGCTGTTATTGCAGAATGGATGGAGGATATGTTAGGAGTCTCCTGTCTCAACTCAGGAAGCACACACTGGCTAATAGCACTGCAGTGTACCAAGACAAGCTTGCACTGAATTCACAAATATTAATATGAACATTATAATGGCTTTCAGTGTTTTTATTACCTTTTCTTTTTTAGCTTCTCTATCTTGGTTGGCCATTTTTGTCCTTCAAAGAATCTCCAGTCTTACAGAATCAATCATTAAAACAGTATTTTCAAAACAGTACAGGAAAGAACATTGAGTTTCAAAAGAGGTCTTTAACTTGCTAGCTCATCTCTGAATGAATAACGTGAAGGTGCCGCTCAGGGAAGGTGCTCCTGAGGGAAGGTGCTCCCTTAGGGAAAGTGCTCCTGAGGAAAGGTGGCCCCTAGGGAAGGTGCCCCCTAGGGAAGGTGCCCCCTTAGGGAAGGTACTCCCCAGGGATTTTTCCTGTCACACAGAAAGCAAGCAGTAGCAGTCTGAAGTGACTACTTTGTCATTAAAGGTGTTGTAGAAGCTGCATTGGAAGCCTCCTGTAGCCTCCATGGCTTCTGCATTAATTATTAACACAATATGACTTTGTTCTTCTGTTATCACAGAAATCTTGAACTTGATGATAAAGAGCAACAGAGCCAGATAAAATATAAGGACAAGTATTTGAAAATTGATTGCCCAGCAGTATAAGAAAATCAGAATAGGAATAGAGAGTATCTGCAGAAATTACCCTTCTGCAGATATATAGGAAGACTTTCAAGTTGTTTTCAAGACAAAAAAAAAAACCCATTTATTGTAAAGATCAGAAAGAAATGATATAGTAAACCCTATTGGCTCCCTGACAAATCAGCAATGGTATTGAAAATAATATTTTCTTCTTGATATATTCATATTTTCACTTGAGGTTAAAGATGTAGAGATATTCTTAAATAGCTTTTTTGGCACATGTACATGTTTAAACTCTCATGCATCAAGTCCCTCATCCCCCAATAAGATAAAAATGCAAAATCTTGTGGGCTTAAAAAGAAATCAAAAACACATATTCAGGTCAAAAGGAGAAAATAAAAAGAAAGAACCAACCTGTCTCAGCTGGGAGAGGCGCAGTCTTGAGTGAGGAGGATTCCAAAGGACCTCTGACTCAGGCAGCTCTTGTTTTCGCTTTTTCCACCCCGCCTTTATCTTGGATCCAAGAGAGCTTTCCTGAAATGTAACCTCCGGAGTGCTTGATTAAGTGCTCTGCAAAACCTTCCTGTGGAGTCCGTCCAAATTCTTAAATGTCTGGATACAGATGGAAGGAGTTCCAGTTTGGCTCCCAAACTGCAGGATTGTCGGTTTCCACTCAGCTGAGGGGGAGAAGAGAGTGCCTGTGGCTGGGCAACCTGCTCAGTCCAGAGGGGACACTGAGAGCAGCCAGGGGCCACAGGCCCGCTCGGGAAGCTGCAGAAATACTTGAGAAAGTTACTAAGAGAGAAAACGAAAACGATTTTACCAGAAAGCTATCTTTTTGAAAACCAAATTATGTAAGATGAAGCTCCAAAGTCCCCGTCAGACAGTTACAGCAGAACTCACAGTTTCCATACTCCGTACAGCACAATTTCAGACTTGACTTAAGCAGAGTCCTGGCTCACTGTGGTCTTCTCTCTCTGGGATCCAAAGGGTGGCTTTTTCTGTGGCTTTCTCTTGTTTTTCTTAGAACTTTTCATCAAGGGCCAAATACAAACCTTCAAAATCCTCTGTGTGGAGAGGCTGTTTTCCCAGGCTGCCAAACAAACGCGCGCTAGAGAAGGAAGCCATGAATGTAGAATTGGTCTTCCTGCCCTATTTGACCTCACCTCACATTTGCATAGTATGGCCTCATTTTCTCATGCAAAGCTAGCCTAGGTGCCCACCTGCAGAATTTATTTTAGACCCAAGCACTTTTGTGCTCTCAGTGATTGTTACAGCCTCTATGTTGATTCATGCAAAGAGACTCAGTCATATCTGCCTTCATCTTTATTTCTCCCAGTGTACGTCTGGAGGTCAAGGTAGGAAGCGTCTCCTTCTACCTCACCACCTCTCTTTGAGGAAGCATCATTTGCACGCCGCTAAACCAGCTTACCACGAGATTCATGCCATTTGCCACTTTCCGTGGCCTATGCATTCAACCATAGCCAGTTTTAAGAACTGAAGTTACTGAATGAGAAATTACTAACAGAGGCACATAATCCGTGCTTCTGCACAGGTGTGGGTGCCCTTTGTTTTCTTTGTTAATGTTTGTGGGTATTTGGTGTATGTCTGTGTGCCGCACCTGCATTCAGATCTGCTGGAACTGGAGTTACAATTGTGAGCTGCCATGTGGGTGTTGGGTGCGGGGAATTGAACTTGGGGCCTCTAGAAGAGCAGCCAGTGTTCCCAACTGCTGAGCCATCTCCCCAGCCCCAAGCTAGTACAGTTTTACTAGGGAGATGCAAGTACATCCATGAATAGGTAAAGGCAATGTAGGCTTAGGGATGTAGCTCAGCTGGTAAGTACAGGCCCAGCATGGCAGAAAGCCCTGGGTTCAATTCTCAGTCCCATGTAAACAAGGTATACTGACTCACATCTGTAATCCCATCACATGCTCTTGAGCCCATACTGGCCTGGGCTATATGAGGCCTTGTCTAAAGAGAGAGAGGGGGGTTGGGGGAGGGGAAGAGAATAGGAGAAAAATATATGATATGTATACATATATACACAGTAGACTTCAGTTCTGCGATGAAGAACAAATACGCTTCTGGTATTCCACGATGCTACCTGTTATGCAGTCTTAATATTGCTATATGTATGCTTAAATATATCTCCTCCATTTCCTTGTTTACCCTACCCTAAGAAACTACATATTTTCTTATGAATTGGGTTCCTGTCTTGTGAACCAGTTGTAATTTTATAATAATCTTTATAGCTTTTGAATTAAAATAATCATTTTCTTCAAGCTTAAACCCTCAGGACATAAAGGGCACCAGGACTGAGCTGGTGCTTCTGGCTTGGTGCGCTGAGTTCCACTGTGTGAGTCATGGTGAATAGAAACCTGGCTATGTATGCTTTCACTTCTCCAGACACAACTAGACTTGGTGGTAACAGGAAATTTGACAAGATATGAAAAGTATCTGGGTGTGGTAGCTCAGGCTTGTAATCCCAGCTCTCTGGATGCTGAAACAAGAGGATCACACGTTCAACACCCACCTAGACTACACAGCGACAGCCTGACTCAAACCGAACAGCAAATAATAGATAGATAGATAGATAGATAGATAGATAGATAGATAGATAGATAGATAGTAGGTAGGTAGATAGATAGATAGATGGTAGGTAGATAGATAGTAGGTAGGTAGATAGATAGTAGGTAGAGAGTAGGTAAGTAGATGATAGATAGATAGATAGATAGATAGATAGATAGATAGATAGATAGATAGATAGATAGATAATAGGTAGAGAGAGAGAGCAGTTAGATAAATGGATGGATGGATAGATAGACAGACAGACAGACAGACAGACAGACAGACAGACAGATAGATAGATAGATAGATAGATAGATAGATAGATAGGTAGATAGATAAGGAAGAGAGAAATAGTAGTCACAGGAATTGAGAGGCTGCTGGAGAAAAGCTTTACCCACTATGGGCAACTTTCAGAGTACTTGATGTTTATTCTGTTGGATTTCCCCCCCCCCCCAATCTCTCTTCCATTTCTTCTTAGAATCTTTGATTCTCGTTTTCTTCAAATGGACTGTAAACAATTATCTCTTGTCTTAGCATAGCAATGCCTTTTGGTCCCCCAAAATCTCTCTCTCTGCATCCATTTTCTGGCTCTGCTGGTGGTACTGTTTTGCCTGGTGATGGATGTATGTCTAAACTATATGCTACATTGTCACCTAGAACACCGCTGATGTTGGGCTGTGCTCTGAGCATTAATTAGATGACCTTAGCTCTTCTTTTTTAGTGTCCATATTACATGTTTAATTCATATGCTATGAGTTTTTAATGTCACATCTTAGCTTAAGGAAAATGCACCTTTATCTAAACTCACCATCAATGAGTTTCAGTAGAAGTAATATTTTATTGCACGTATTACCATAATTTGCCTTATTATTTCTTTGGGAAATTTATATATTTTTAGTGTTATAAACCACATTGCAGAATGATATGTTTGTAGATAGTGTGATAAGATGAACTTAATCTTGGGAACTTTAAAGACTATAATGAGGTGTATAGACATTATCTCTTTGTCTTCTTATGCCAAAGATAGTGTTAGTATGATTTGCTTGTGTTGGTAATCTTGAGTCCTTCCATGTTAGTGCAGAGAAAGCTTCATAGCCCCTTAGAGGCCTAGATTGTGGCCATAGCACAGCACATTTCAACAGTCCTCTTGCACTTCACAATGATACTACTGCAGTGAATAGTCTCACGTCCCTGCCATTGCGTAGAGGAAAAGCCATATTTACAGGATAAATATAGATGGCAGCAGTTGGGTGGGAGGGTCAGAGACTGAATGAGTCTGTAGTCTTGGTGGGCATTGCCAAGTTGTGTTCCTTAGGAATGGCTTTGCTTTGTTCTTCCAGCAGCAATATGTGGAAGTGCCTGTTTCCTTACAGCCTGACAATGGACTAGTGTGGTAACGCTTTACTTTCTCCCATGCCTCGCCAGCCCCATGTGAAGTTCTGAGCTCTAAATATTCCTTTGACGTTTAACTGCAAACTGGTATTTCATCATTGCTTTGTTCTGCTTTGATTTGGGGGACTGATAAAGCTAAATGCTGGAAAAGTCTCTTTAATTCTTATCTATTCTTTCTGTAAATTTGTCCTTTGCTCATCTTTATACTGATTCTCAGCTATTTTTAATACTCTAAGAGATATTAAAATATTTTGTTCAAAATGTTAAAATATTTTTTCAATTTTTTGGTATTTTCCTTTATTTCTTAATATAAAATAACTTTATATTGGCAAATAATTTGATCTTTTACTTTCATTTATAGTTTTGTTGGATTTTCTTTGTTGGTTTGTTTCTTTTTTTGTTTGTTCTATCTTTCTTGGTTTTTCTTTTTTTTTTTTTTTTTTTTTTTTTGAGACAAGGTTTCTCTGTATAGCCCTGGCTGTCCTGGAACTCACTGTGTAGACTAGGCTGGCCTTCAACTCAGAGATCCACCTGCTTCTGCCTACCAAGTGCTGGAATTAAAGGCATGTGCCACCATGCCTGGCTGTTTTATGTTTGGTTTGGTTTGGGTTGGGTTTTTTGTTTGGTTGGTTTTTGTTTTGTTTTTATTTTGAGGCAGGATCTCAGGTAGCCCAAGCTATCCTTGAACTCAGTATGCAGTCAAGGATGGAACTGAATTCATGATCCTCTGCCTCCATCAACCAAGCGCTGGGATCACAGGTACACACCAGCATACTCAGCCTCATTTATAGTTTTAAATTTTAAAATTCTTATCCAAAGATCTATGAATATTATTTTTCACTGTTGTTTGTAGGTTGATTCTGTAAATTTTTTGAAAACCTCAACCCTAATCTATTTGGAGTTCATTTTGATCCATTTACAGCAGCATTTAACACTTACTAAGCATCAGTCTTTCTAAGGATGGTTTAGCATGTGTCAAGGTCTACGTTCCTATTAGAAATGGCATGAGTTCCTGAGAAAACACATTGGATAATTTTCCCCTTAATCATGGTTTTGGATGATAAGCTTTTCGGAGTGGGAATTTTATTGTAAGAAGGTTCTTCACTCATAATGTTTTTCTCCTAATTTGAAACATTAATATTAGAGCTGAAGCCAAAGTAAATGTAAGTGTTTTCACTCCAGCAAGTCCGTTTTGGTAGAAGAAATGGCCTTGAGACCTCTCTGGTGGCTGGCTATGCTGTGTGTGGTACCATGTGTTTACATCCCTCTCTGGATTGCTCAGATCACATACACAGTGGTCTTGATAATTCTAGCTGTCATCTTTCCTTCTGTAGGAAACTGAGCTTTGATTGAGCTCAGTTTGAAATGAGAGCCTGTGAAGTTAAGCTTGTGAGCAAACATGAAGGAGGGGATAGAATTTGTAGTCTGACTGGATGCTGGCACTTCAACAGGCTTGCAATACAGAGTCTGTGTTGAGAACAAACATCCTTATCTGGGGCATCTGTTTTCATTCACAAGGCCTGTGACCCCAGATATGCTGGGATGTTCTCTGGTCTCTGCATTTCCTCTTGCCTGTCTCATTTCTGACCTTCTGTATCCTGTTCAATAACTAAAACACATAAAACAGAGGGAGTCTCTTTTCTAGAAGGGTGTTCCAGCTGCTGCCCCTGCCAAGTTCTGCCTGGAGCTTGAGGAAGATGATGTATTTATGAGGATTTGCATCTCATTCTTCTGAATCAGCCAGGTTAATTGCAAAATATTTAAAGTTTTGACAATTGTGTATTCCCCCTGACTTCCTCTACTTTAACAATCAGCAAAAGAGCCAAGTTAGATGTTTTGTATTTTAGAATCCGAATTATTGTCCATGTGTTAATGGATGAGACAAAATTAAAGAATTATTTGCCTAATGTTTTTAGTTTCTTTAAAATTGATCTGTGATCTATTGAGGGTTTAGATGAGGAAGTGCCTATATCTTTTTCATTCTGAAAAGCATGGTATTAGGAAACATCAGGGGAAATTCTCATTCTAAATAGTAAGGAAAGAGGGTTGTGAGTTCCAGGGGTGCTGGAGAAGATTGTGCTTGGTTATTTCATGGACACATGGTCTCATGTAGCCCAGGCTGGCCTTGAACTCAGTATGAAGCTTAGGATGACCTTGAACTTGCAATCCTTGTGTCTCTACCTCCCAAGTGCTATGATTATAGGCCTGTACTGCCACTCCCAGTTTTGTTCTATTTATTTATTTTAATGCAGTGTTGGGAGTTGAACCTATGCTAGGCTAGCACTCCCCCCGCCCCCACTGCCCCAGCCACATCTCCAGCACAGGTTGCACTTTTGAAGGCTTCAGCTTCTGATAAGATGTATAATGAAAATAATGTCAGTGTGTCCCGATCCAATCTTCAGCAGTGTGCTCACCGAGGAGGTAGTGTGTTGTATGGGGCATGGAGAATCAGCCTTGCAGCTTGTGGGCCTCCAGGTACTGGCTCTAACTAGAAAAATATTATGGAGGAATTCAAGAGTGAGCCATTATATTAACAAGTTTTACTCTGTAATTTCTAAGAATGAAAGCATGGCCACATGGGGCCTGAGAGATTGCTCAGTGGTTAAGAATACAAACTGCTTTTCCAGAGGACTGGGATTCAATTCCCATCACCCACATCAGGCCGCTTACAACCTGTTCCAGGGGGATCTAACTCCTCTGGACTCTGTGGGCACCTGCACTGCAGTCATGTGCAACACACACACACACACACACACACACACACACACACACACACACACACACTTTAAAACAATTTTTAAAATAAAAGCATAACTTCATGTGATGCCAGAGTCTGGGCAAACAAAGCGGGGAAAGTCTCTCTGCTGAATAGTTTCAGATAAGGAATTATAGCTAAGATCCACAATGAAAGAGAGAGACTGCCATTTATAACAAAGCCCAGAAATATTCAAACTCCTCTTTCCTGTTGGTTCTGATGGTCCTCTGTCTGTCACTAAGCTGAGGCCGGAGCTGATAAACAATGAAGAAAGGTTTGTTTCTGCTCATGGCTTTAGAGACTCTGCTCCATGACCAGATGTCCCTATTGCTCTGGACCCCTGAAGCAGATGCTGATTGGCAATGGGGAGGGGTGCAGGGGTATAGGGGTGCAGGGGTGGGGCAGGAGATAGCAGAGCAAAACACTTAGCCATAACTGTGAGGTGAACAAGGAAGAAGACGGGACTGGAGCCTTGTGGTCCCCTCTCCAGGCACATCCCACATGACTTGGTGTCTAAAGCCCACCTCCCATGGCTCCGCTGCCTCCTATTAGTGCTCCCCTGCAACAGTCCCTTTATTAACACGGGCAATGAGAGGACGTTTACCGTTTAGACCATGGCTTCGGTTGACACAGAGCAAGTGTGGTCAGCTCTGCTGTGTACTGCCAGCACTAATACAGCAGGCTGTTGAGGCAGAGCAACCATGTTTTATTTCAGGAACCTCACATTTTTCTTATTTATATTTGTGCAAATGCTTGTCTTTTTCTTTTAATGAAAAACATGCATCCCGTTTTAACATAATAGTTTCCATTTCACTCTATTTGAAACAATTGGATTTAGTAATAAGATTATGTTGCAAATGCCCAGAAGGGTGGAAAAACGATTCTACATTTTATTGCACACAAAATGTAGACAATAAGTCACGTGTTTGGGGGAAAATGGGAGAGAAATCTTCGCTTAACCTATTTGTTACCAAGTAATAGTGTAACATCTGTTTGGCCAGTTTTGCTTTTTAAATTTCCTGTTCCAGTTAGAAGGCACCTCCCTTTCTAATCACCCATAGAAATCACGTGTGCACATCTGTGACTGCACGTTCAGACAGTTCTGGTGACTGTGACTCTGGAGACATGGAGCTGTGAGTCATGTACAGTCGAGGTGTGACCTTGATTTGATGCCAGCCTGAGAATGAGTAGTCACTCATTTTATGCCTGTAGCCTTCTTCCCCAAACCTTCCCGTTCATGGAGGAAAGCTATTTTGTGTTTTTAAAATCCATTTGAATGTTTCCCTGGGCAGAGTGTACACATAGGATTTCTGAAATTATACAAAATCACATGTAAGTGAGGGAGTGCCGCTCTGTAACAGGAAATGATTCCCCCACTGTTTGTGGGTATTATGTTCAGATTAAAGAAAACTTGAAAGAGAAAAATGAAAACCACATCTAGTCTCCCTTTCCTAGTTGGAATCTATAATTTGTTTATAAGATGGTAGACTTTTATTTGCTTTCATCTTTTTTGTGGGGGAATATTGAAGAGAATCTCACCACGTAGCCCACTCTAGTTAGGAACTCAGGATCCTCCCATCTCAGCTCCCACCCCACTCCCACCATGCACTGGGATTGCAGGCATGTGGCACCACACCCAGCTTGGTTTTGTTAATAGTTTTTTTTTTTAAGTTCCTATTGTCTAGATGAAATGGTAATAAACAAGAGAAGATCTCCCAGCCCACTCATCCCCACCCCAGCACATGGCAGTGCCATGCCCTGGGGACAGCAGTGGCAGCTTTCTGATTTCCATTCTGATTCAAGGGGACAGCTTTTCCCTCATTCCCCATCTATTGCAGGGTATTTGATCACACTGTGTGAAGATGCATCCTTCCTCACTGCCTAAGACATCTTCTGATTGGTTTAATAAACAGCTGAATGGCCAATAGCTAGTCAGGAAAGGTTAGGCAGAACTTCCGGGGGAAGAGAGAGGAACCTGGGGAAAAAATCCGAGAGGTGGGGATTAGCCAGCAAGATGCAGAGGAAGTCAGATGTGCAGTATGGAGGAGAGGTGACAAGCCATGTGGCAGAATGTAGATTAATATAAACGGGTTAATTTAAGTTTTAAGAGTTAGTTGGGAACAAGCCTAAGAGAAGGCCAAGCTTTCATACTTAACAAAAAGTCTCCATGTTATTATTCAGGAGCTGACAGTCCAAAGAAAGACCTGCTAAACCCATCTACACAATCAGACAGCATCATCGACCCTCCAGTTGGAACAGTGGCAATTTGGCTGCTTGTGTTGTATCGCATTTCATTTTAGTATTATTCCAGTTTAAAAGTGTCTAGCTATAGATGAGCTTTAGGGCTCTGCATCCTGGTGTAACAGCATCTCCTTGAACTCCACTTTGTAATACAAGATTATGAGTTCTTTCACTTCTTTTCTACCCTTTATCCTTTCCTTCCATTGTCCCCATGTTAGCTACAGCATCTTCCTGTGCATGGCCAAGGTCACTAACACTTACTGCCCCCTACTCCTCCGTGACCACACTCACAGTTGACCCAGGGTGACCCTGAACTTTGAAATCCAGTACAGAGCACTCACCACAGTGAGGACTATTCAGCGTTGGTGTGAGTGTCCTGCTATTCCATGCCTCTGTAGTTATGCAGTGTAAACCTCCTGGCTGTTCCAAAGAGCTTTTCTACCATTGCAGTCCGTTAGTGCAACTTTCCTAACACTTAAATTCATTCCACATTATAGTTTGTCCTGTATTTGGGCCATGGTTTATGTGTACACCAGATATTTTTCAGAGTTTCTAACTGATATTTTTTAATCGAATCATTTGCTGTTATCAAAGCCCTGACTCATGCACATGCTCCTTTAATTCTGCAGACTGACCTTTGTAGGCAGAGTTTTCTTTCCCATCAGCCAGTTTGCCAAATAACCACTCAGAGGCTTATTATTAATTATAAATGCTTGACTATAGCTCAGGCTTATTGCTAACTAGCTCTTACAACTTAAATTAACCTGTTTCTATTAATCTGTGTGCTGCCCCAAGGCTCATTTACCTCATCTATGGACTTCCCATGTTGCTTCTTCCACGTCTGGCCCGAGACTTCTCAGACTCTGCCCTTCTTCTTCCCAGTGTCCTCCTAGTGTGGCTCTCCTGCCCAATCTCTTCCTGCTCAGCTATAGGCCAGTCAGCTCTTTTATTAAACCAATCAGAAGGTGCCTTGGCAAAGACACACCTTCACAGTGTACAAAAGGATTATACTATAACAGACTTTCTTTTTTGGAGACCTTTAGAGACATCTGTATTTCTTTTCCAGTCTAGACTGATTATTTTCTAGGCACATGTCAGTGTGGTTATCCCGGTATCCACATGTATCACTTTCCCTGAGATAGACTATTTTTGAATGTTTTGGCTTCTTTGTTCCTTTATTTTGCTTGATTATATTCTTAACTCTTTGAGAAAAATGTGCATGCTAGACAAATTGTCAAATTTTACTTGTTTATGTGTATGTTTATTCTACACTCATAAAAATCCTGATAGTTTAGATAGGTATAGAATTCTGGTCATGATCTTCTTTTCATCCAGCATCCCTTGCAGTTTGTGAAAAGGACCTGAAGGATCTGCCCTCCTTTCTCTCAGGTGCCTTGTTTTATTCTCTCTGAAACCATTTAGGATTTCCACATTTTATTACTGATATTTTGAAATGTTACATTTATTCATATGAGAAAAGGAGGCAACTGGTTGGGGTTTCTTCTGTTTCTGGCATTGATTATTTCCCAGGCACATTTCTTTTCTGTATAGGATTCCATAACAAAGCTCTTGGAGCAGCTCTGAGATCCCTTTTAGGGTCGGCTCATGGGATGCTGGCTTTGGAATCCAGCCTCCCAGTGTCAGAATGACTTCTTTTGATTTCCAGATAGTGAGTTCAGTACTTCCCTCCTCCAGCCTGTCATTCTTATGAGAATACAGATCGCTCCATTTCCCTAGTTAAGTCTTTGACCACCTTCACATCCTCCTTATCCTGTCCCTCTGCAGGACACTGGTGTCTCTCTCTAGTTCTCCGGTGTTCTTGCCCTCCCCTGTTCCCAGGTATCATTGGAATCTCTCTTCTCTGTGACCACCAACACCCCAATGCTGCTTCACTTCCTCTGTTCCCTTTTCTCTACAGTTTTGCCTTCATTGTATTTTTACATCTTTATTTCTGTGGGAATCTCAACAGCGTTGGGAGGCAGACACCGTTCTGCCATTTTGAATCCTTCCAGACTGTTTTTAGGAAAGCTGTCAGCTCAGTTTTCATTTGTGCGTTGTTTCTGGGGTATAGTTTCCTGTTTCCCTGGTGTCTCCTCAGTTAGATTGAAAACCTGCAAGAGGTACAGGGCTGTACCCACATCATTCTGCTGCTTCTCCAGAGCCACAGACCCAGTGTAAGGCATTTCAGACGAAAGTGCTTGTGTGAAAAGCAAACTGCCTCCAATTCCCCCCTCTCTCTGATGGCACCCTCACCTTCTCAAGCCTCCCCCCTGTAATGGCACCCTCACCTTCCAAGCCTTTTCTTCTGTTCCCTCTGCCTGCCTTGGTCCATTTCTTACCTTGTCATCTTTCTCCCATTTAGCTTCTTCTCTGCATCCTCTCCCAGTCTTCCCCAGTGTGAAGAGGTAGAGCAGCTGTTTCCTGGGACAGTCTCCCCTTGCTGTTCTGAGGCCCTCCACGGTAGCATCACGCTTCTCCTTCATGACTCTGCTGCACATGGCAGTTCTCTAGAGATTGGTTTTTGAAAGTGTTGAAACTTAATAATTTCCAGTTCACAGCCAGTCTTGCTTTGTCTCCATTCCTCCCTTTCTCCATATAATTCTGAAGTAAATCCCAGATGCTGCATCATTTCCTTCACAGATGTTTTAGTATGTGTCTCAACAAGGGCCCTTCATAAATATGAGCACAATACCATTAGCACACCCGAGCTACTAAAGGCTGTAACGGATCCAATGAGTACAAATGTCCAATTGTTTAACAGTTGCCACTAATACTCTGTTCAATGCATCAAGCTGGGATCCCTGTGAAGTCCAAAGGCCGCTGTTGGTTGATGTGCCTTTTAAATCCCTTCTAAATATACAGGCTGCCTCTCCATCTCCTGGAATTTTATGAATTTTTTCAACTATTTCATGTAATTTCTTCCATGTCTCACTACATATTTATTTTATTTCCAATCTATTGAACTCTGTTTGTATAAAAAAAAATCAGAAAAGAGAATCTGGTCATCTGAGACTTGGTAGAGATGTGGCCGGCCATCCGACACAGTTCTTTTGTGCTGTGTGATTGGAAAGCTGGTCAGTTGGGAGCCTCTTCAAAGGACCAAGTACATAGAATTACAAAGTCTACTTTTTTAAGAATTACACTTATTTGCAAATGCATGCAGATAAGTGTGTGTGAATGTGTGTATGTGCATGTGTGTGAGTGCGTGTGTGCGCACGCGTGCGAATGGTATCGTAGTACATACATGGAGGTCAGAAGACAATTTGCAGGACTATGTCAACTCAGTTTGCCAGTCTCGGCTGCACCTCTGACTCATCTCATTGGCCCTCCAGTGTGCTTTTGTAAGGTCCAAAGGAGGAATTCTCACAAACCCTAAAGTGTGATAAAAATAAGATTTTATATTCAAGTTAGAATAACTTTATGTTGTCTGGTTTTCACCCTTAGTAAACCAATAAATAACCCCACCATCTAAAGATGGGATCAGAGTCTATAAGATATTACATCAGACTAGGAACATTTCACAGCCTTTCCATCGTGTTAATGCTTAAGTAGCGTGAATGAGAGCAAGGCCACATTTGTCTCAAGCATCACAGCTGTTTCGTGTTGCTTCGACATCTGTTTACTCTGGCACAGCAGTTTTCATTGATGGAGTCCAATCTTGTCCTTGCCTAATCCTTCTTCTTAAATGATGGACAGCATGTACAAAGTGTTATCATTGTAATGAATCAAATAATTGTCTCCCCTTTTTTGGCCAGAAATAAACTTGAAGAGTTCACTCTGCTTATTTTCTCCTGGTCTTAGGAGCTGGGAATCCCAAGTGTAAAATTGCAATTGTCTTGGGAAGGACAGAAGCTGCTTCTGTATCCAGGTAATAAAGCCGTTCTGATGGAGAGGGCCATGGAAGAGTGGGCCAGGTGTTCTTTTGTTTGTTTGTTTGTTTGTTGTTTTGTTTTGTTTTTCGAGACAGGGTTTCTCTGTGTAGCTTTGCGCCTTTCCTGGAACTCACTCTGTAGCCCAGGCTGACCTTGAACTCACCCCCAAGTGCCAGGCTTAAAGGCGTGCAACACCACCGCCCGGCGTTTCAGCCAGGTGTTCTTTATGTCCATTTATTCACTTAAAATGTACCACGTGGGCATCCACCATAGTATAAGATATGCTAGTGATTAATGTTGTATATCTGCATCTCAAGTGTTTTGCTTTCAAAATCTATCTGGGACACAATTTAGGGAATGAAGCTGTGCCTTTAGCAAGAGCGGCTGAGGTCATTTGCAGGCCAGTGACCTCAATACTCAGGAGGTGATGGAGGCAGGAGGCTCAGCCAAGTCCAGCCTGCTCCACACAGCACGCTCCAGGCCAGAACTTACATAGTGTTACAGAGTGAGACCCAACCGAAGGAGGGGGATGAGGATAAAGTGTTCATGAATCTTGAAAGATATTTAGATAAAGTGATGAGAAATTGAAATTTTCATTGTTCAGTGGTAGAGATTTTGCCTGTCATGTCTAAGGCCTTGGTTCAATCATTGGTACTGTAGAAGACAGGGAGAAAAATAAAACTAACTGTTCCGAGTTGTCTGAAATGTAGAAGCCTTTGGATGTGCGTATTAAAGGCAATTGTCTTAAAATGTTTAATTTTGGATGGCAGTTGTCATTTACCATGGTTGAGCAGTGAGGAGCCTCAGGTCTCCTTCATTTTTGAGTCATTGTTTCTGTTCCAGATCACAGCCTATGACAGACGGGGCTAAGTATGTGGTTCATGCACTTACCATTACAGCCGTCCTTACGTGTGTGAGCTCGTGAGTCATCTCAACTCTTAGCATTGTGTCCCTAGTGCCGCTTTTCTTTTGTGCAGACACAAACAGCACAGCATGATCCTTGTTCCGATGGACACACCTGGAGTAGAACTAATAAGGCCTTTGCCAGTGTTTGGCTACTTGGGTAAGTACTCTGTAAACAAGTCCGTGCATCACACTCAGGACGATGGTGCCTGCCGAAACACTTAAGGGAATCAGCAGTGCAGTTAGGAGACCCTCAGGCCCCGTCAGCTCTTCAGTATGCTAGGGAAGGTCCGGACAGATAAGAAGTGGGCTGGGGCAGCACAGCTTCCTGCCTCGATGCTTACGCTGTGGAAAGAGCAGGTTGTCCTCGGGAAACAGTACTGACTGGCAGCTTCTCTGTATGGTGTTCGTATACTTAGAAAGAAAACTTCAATTATAGGAAAAAGAAGAGTCAACATTTAAAACACTGAAAGTGAGTAAGCAGTGGGAGTTTCTGATTTTCTCATTCTGGAAATTAATGTCTAAGGATATAGCATGTCTGCTCAAGGGAACGGATGAAACAGATGGATAAATCAATTTGACATAATCTACTGAATTTTGTAGAAACCCTGTGTCAGGGAAAAAAAAAACACTTCATACTTAGGCTGTTTTAAGATTTCCTCTGTCAAGGGAATTAATCCAAAATTCTTCACTTTAGCCTCAGGCAGATGCTTTAGACAAGGGCAAAAGGCAACCATTTTCTTCACCAAAATATCACAAGAATGATCTCTAGGCAACACACTAAAATTCTCCTCTGAAATCTCTTGAGCTCCCCCATAGTTCAAATAACTGTTAGCACCACTGTCTTCCATGCTCCTCCTAGTGAGCCCCGTGAAGCAGTGCTTAAAGCATTCCACTGCTTTCCAAACCCAAAGTAACAAAGTCCAAATCCCTCCAAAGGAACACATGCTCAGGCCTATCACATCAGTACACCAGTCCCTGGTACCAACTTCTGTCTTAGTTTGGGTTTTTATTGCTGTGAAGAGACACCATGACCAGGGCAACTCTTATGAAGCAAACATTTCATTGGGGTGGCATGCTTACAGTTTCAGAGGTTCAATCCGTTATCATCAAGCAGCATGGCGGCATGCAGGCAGACATGGTGCTGGAGTAGTGGAGAGACCTACATCTTGCAGGCGAAAGAAAGTCAACTGACAGTCGCACCGAGGGAAGCTTGAGCAAAAGAGACCTCAGAGCCCGCCCCCACAGTGACGCACTTCCTCCAACAAGGCCACACCTCCTAATAGTGCCACTCCCTTTGGGGGCCATTTTCTTTCTAATAATCACAGGTGACAACCTGAAGACACCAAAAGTGAATCTGGAGTGTAGGCTAAGTGCATGCACGCTGCGCCTCAGAGTCCAAGTCTGTATTTTTAGTGTAGCAAATGCACCCACATCACTTTAGCTCCCTGTACCCAAGGCCAAAAGAAACAGCATGGAGAAGGCTGATTATTTGTTCCATTGTGACAGAAAAAAGGGGGTGGGGTTTGCCTGAGACTGTCTTTAGAGACAACAGGGAGGAGGGGTGATTCAGATGAAGTGGGGATGCAGTCTGGCCCCTGTGATGCAGGTGCCAGTGTTTTCAAGAGGCAGCATGTAGTGGAACTGGTACAGCCCAAGGTGGCAGACAGCCTGATGGTTGTATTTCTGCTCTTCACCTACTGAGCCTGCTTGTCCCCTTGAGCCAGTTCCTTGGCATTCTTAAATATCAGTTCCCATAATAAACAAACAAACAAACAAACAAACTCCAGAAATATTACTCACTTTCATGCTTGGGAGGGTTTAATTTTTGTTTGTTTGTTTGTTTGGTTGGTTGGTTGGTTTTGTTTTTCGAGACAGGGTTTCTCTGTGTAGCTTTGTACCTTTCCTGGAACTTGCTTTGGAGACCAGGCTGGCCTCGAACTCACAGAGATCCGCCTGGCTCTGCCTCCTGAGTGCTGGGATTAAAAGTGTGTGTTACCACCACCCAGCGAGGGTTTAATTTTTTTTATTTAGTTCTTGTGTGTGGAGTGTGTTGTGCAGGTGCGCATGAGTCCCTGCCCATGTGTGGTCATGCCTTGTAGGACAGTGCTAACATTAACGTCTCCCACTGTGGCTCCCGACCTTGTCTTTTAAGACAGGCTCTCTCACTGAACCCAAACTCACTGCTTATGAGCCAGAGAGCTCCGGCTCTGCCTGTCTCTGCTCTACCAGTGCTGGGGCTGCAGATGTCCGTAAGCATCCCTGGATTTATGTGGGTGCTGGGGATTTGAACCCAGGTCTTCATGGCACTGGGCAGGCCCTCTACCAGCTGAGCTGTCTCCCCAGCACCTGTTTTGAATTTTTAGATTTTTTTTTTCATCTTTTCCCCCAAACCAACTGACCTTTGGGTCACATGTATGTACATGTGTGCTGTGGAACCTGGTCCTCCATTTCCATAGCTTTGCGACTTCAGATGACAGATTAAAACATATCTATCAACTAGTTCCTGAGACCTCTTCTAACTCAACAGTTGAGTGTGCTGTCACATCATGTGCTGTGGGCTGAGGGTTGAATTCTACCCTGGAATGTCCGCAATATAATCGTCTTTGAAATGCTCCTTTCACTGAATAATTATACTTTATAGCAGAGTCACCATCTATGACTTCTTTGCTCAACTCATCTCGTATTTTAAATTATTTCTGTTTTGTAGATAATGTACATGGTGGGCACTGGGAGGTCCATTTTAATCATGTGCGGGTTCCTGCCACCAATTTAATACTCGGTGAGTATTTAACATCCCCCCTCCCAGTAATGTATATTCCTGTTCCCAGGTCTGGAGCTAGAAAAGATACACAATCTTAATTTAGATACTTCCCACCTTATTCCAATTATCAAGGAAAATGTTCCTTTTGTATATTTTTCTTATCTAGGATAATACGGTTTTATCTGAATATTAAATGAGAATTTTATATTTTATGTAAAACTTATACTTTATATTTTATAACACCTGGAAACATAGCTGAATACCAACATTATCAAATTCAGAGCAACATGCTTTTCCTAAAGGCGTGGTCGGGGGCTCCCTACTAGTTTTAAGAGAGTGTCAATACTTTCTTTGAATTCAGATCCAAGAGAGAATAAATAGAGTACAAGTTTAAATGTTCACTACATGCCTGAGATGACTCCATCTTTCCATTCACTGGAAACCTCCCCAACCTTCAAAGAATGGGGTTTCCCTCTCGTTCCCCCGACAGGCCCCGGGATTACAGTGGAGGACAGTCTGCCCCTCCTTGGCCTTCCCCGTCTCACTGTGTCACTCTTAGCCAGGTCCTTTCTTTTCTAGACTAGATTCCTAAGGTGGGGACGGTGCTTCAGCCAACTTTGTAGCCATTGTGGCACTAATAAAGCAACTGATACTTTACTCAGGGGACAGACTCCCCTACATCATAATTAACTTTATTGCAAAATTGTCTCTTTCCTCACCAGAAGGCTGTTTATATTAAGGGCAGCTCAGCTTTTCCTAGAATTCATGTAGCTAAAAGGGACTGGCTGGGCCGTCTTCATGTTCTATTTGCCTTCTCACAGGTGAAGGCAGGGGGTTTGAAATTTCCCAAGGCCGCCTTGGACCTGGAAGAATCCACCACTGTATGAGAACCGTGGGTTTGGCGGAACGCATTCTGGAGATCATGTGTGAACGCGCAGTGCAGAGGGTAGCCTTCAAGAAGAAGCTGTACGAACATGTAAGAGGATCTGGAATGTCCTTGGACTTGGTGTCGCCTGCTAAGCTACTCTGACCTTAGTGAGAAGAGAGCACATCTGTGCTGGAGAGGTTTCCTCTGTGTGAGCACAGGATTCTCTGCTGTGGGCGTGGTCACGTCCTGCCTGGGAGGCTGCATTTCCCCTTGTGAAAGGTGAACAAGTCCTTGAGGCTCCAACACCCAGCACACAGAGTGTGAGGATGGCTTCAGCCTCCTCCGACTCTAGAGAGCCTGGGACATCACAGTTCACTGAGGACTTGGGGGGATTGTCATAGAAAAAGAGCTTGCCTTGTCCTTTGGGTTTCTAGAAGGAATTAGAACAGATAAGTGTAACAGATAAGTAAACGTAGAGGAAAACAGCGCATAACTCAGAGAAAGACAGAATATTCTATAATAGATTTAAAAATGGAATGGGCTGATTCTGGAGGAAGCCAGTTTACTACTTATGGAGAAACAGAAATGGGGCTAGCATTTGTTTGGAGGTACATGGTTTTTGATTTTCATCTATAAATTATATACTATCGAGTCTGTTATTTACCACCCGCTATAAATATATTTAAAATTGGCAGTAAAATCAAGTCATGTGTGTCAGCAGAGGAAAGAGGTGTGGCTGTAGACTCTGGAGAACTTTCTACAAGAGAGCCAAGTCACTGCCCCCAAGGCCCTCCTCATTTTTAAGAAAGCAAGAAAACTTAATATTAGGAATTTCACCTTCCTGTTGCTCACATGCCGGTATTAGGTCTGGCTTGTGTTGACAGATGTATTGTGTTTGCTGCTTAAGTGTATCTTATTGTGTGAGTCCCCTGTACAGTTGTGACCTTCTCAGAATGCTTCACAACAGCTTTTGTTTGTTTGTTTTTTGTTTTTTCAAGACAGAGTTTCTCTGTATCACAGTTCTGACTGTCCTGGAACTTGCTCTATAGATCAGGCTGGCCTCCAACTCTCTGAGATCTGCCTGCCTCTGCCTCCGGAGTGCTGGGATTAAAGGCATGAGCCACCACCACCCAGCCACATCAGCTTTTTGCTTAGGTTTGTTTGTCTTGTTGTTTTTTTGAGACAGAGTCTTTCTGTGTAAGCCAGGCTGTCCTAGAACTCAAAGAGATCTACCTGCATCTGCCTCCCAAGTGCTAGGATTAAAGGCGTGCACAAGCACCCCCAGCTTTCACTTGGGTTTTTATAGGCTGTGTTTATGTCTATCTTCAGTGTTGGTTCTGGGGGTGGTGCTGGTACGGATAGAATACTAATATTAATCATAGCAGTATTGTAGCCGAGGAGGGCTAGAAGGAGGGTGCTGCAAAACGCAGTGGCAGAAGTTACTTCACTAATATTTGTGAAGTGTTTGTGCTCGCTAGCATGGATATGGTTTGTTCACAACATTGTTCTTTAGAAGAATGCAGGCAGCCTCCTGACACCATACCCAGGAACAGTTTGTGGGAAGCCCCTTTGTGTATAGAGAGCACTAGGAGTCAGCAGTTGAGGAGCACTGTGGAAAGATGTGGGGTCATGATGAGTATGGCCCTATTCCTGCCGAAAAGGACTTCAGAGTTGCTCATGGCATTGGCCATGACTTCTACCAGTATCTTTTCAAGCTTGTCATGTAAGTGCTAGAGCAAGGTGAAGGTTGGACATGGTGGGGTGTCCAGCAGGCCCCCTGATAAAGGTAAAGGGAGGACATGGTAGGGGTGTCCAGCAATGCTCCCCCACACCATAAAGGTTCTTCCCAGGTGCTTTTGGGTGGTGTGTGTTTGGGGTTTTTTTTTTTGAGGCAGAGTTGCTCTGTAGCCCTGGCTGTCCTGGAACTCACTTTGTAGACCAGGCTGGCCTTGAACTCAATGATATGCTTGCCTCTGCCTCTGCCTCCCAGTGCTGGAATTAAAGACATGCACCACCACACCTGACCTGGGTGGTGTTTTAAAGTGGCACCAGGGAGGATTTCTCGCCTGTCTTTTAATATATCCTGCTATGCCAAGGAGGACTTTAAAAACATGTGTCTCCTTCTACTGGAACCCTCCCATCTGGCCTGAATTAACTGTGCGGGCAGAGGCAGAAAGAGAACGTGTAGGCATGTCACAAACAAGAATCTGCTCCAGTTCTTGTTTTCAATTTGTAAAAATGACGTTTTGTTTCCCTGAATGTGGAGACTCCTTCCAGCTGCCTCTAAGTTATTCCAGCTGTAAAGTAGAATTTCATCTTAGTCAATACATTTGACTGTTTCCTGGAGCTTTCAATTTCCATCCTTCAGTGCTTTTCAGCAAATCTGGGGTCTGAGGCGACCCAGCTGGGAACTTGACTTGGTTCTAACTAAGAAGGACGTGCATTTAAGTCTGTTCCTGAAGTTGTGATTTCCCTGTTCTTCTTCCATCACAAAGTTCATCAACTCTGGCAGCTTGCTTAAAATTCATTCTGAGCCTGTTTTTACCTGTTAGGCCAGTCCTGACCCAAGTCCGGGCACCACAGGCCACCACCATGCTGTTTCTGTGGCTGTATGTTTGAAAAGTAAGAAGAAGCAGTCAAAGTTCATTCAAAAAAATATTTTTAGTTTGGTTTGGTGGCTCACGCCTTCAATCCCAGCACTCAGGAGACAGAGGCAGGTGGATCTCTGTGAGTTCGAGGCCAGCCTGGTCTACAGAGCGAGTTCCAGGATGCCAGGGCTGTTAGAGAGAAACCCTATCTCAGAAAAGAAAAAAAGTTTGTATTTTTTTTTACTTTACCCAATGTATGTGATATATGAAAGAAATATAAAAATGGGATTAATAAGGTAGTTTGCATTTTAAAATTGAATGCACATTTTACACTTCATATTACATTTACATTCAGATTAGACATACTTTAAATCTTAGAAGCCACATGTGGCTGAAGAAGATGACTGACCTTAAGATGACTGTGGGAAATTCACATGGCTTGAATTCAAGTTCCGTAATATGCTGATCAGGTTTAGCAAACATCATAAACAATAGTTCTGTGTTTAAAATCGGGAACCCAAAAAATTCTATTTTGATCACTGGGATCATTTACTGTGTCCCCTGGGCTTCCATGCTGAATTATGAATGTCTGATTGCTTCTGGGATTTCTGGTGCATCCACATGGTACATCCATGTAGTACATCATATAGTATATTCATGTAGTACATCCATGTGGTACATCATATAGTATATTCATGTAGTACATCCATGTGGTACATCCATATGGTACATCCATGTGGTACATCATATAGTATATTTATGTAGTACATTAATGTGGTACATCCATGTGGTACATCATATAGTATATTCATGTAATACATTCATGTGGTACATTCATGTGGTACATCCATGTGGTACATCCATATGGTACTTATGAACCCATATTCATATACTTACCTCATCAGTTCTAAGTTCTAACAAATGAAGAAAACTCAGAATTTTCACTGAGATAAGTGAGAAGCAAGTACTCATTTTTACTGTTTTATTTTGAGATAATTAGAGCCACATTCAGATTTAAGAAATAATGCCAAAAGATCCCTTCTTCTACCCAGTTCTTTTCAATTTTAACAGCTTGCAATGCTATAGTACCATATCAGGATGATGTTGATGTTGTCATGGATACCATTAGGCTACAAAGTTTCCATCACCATAGGCTCATTTAGGCTGTCCTTGTATGAGGCAAACTCACTTCACTCTCACCACCGTTATCTTCATTGACTCCTACAACCATTATCTGCTCCATTTTAAGTAATATTTTCATTCCAGACATGGAATTATATAACATGTAAGCCTTTGGGGATCAGCTGTTTTCCTCTGTCATTGTTCTTGGGAGAATCACAAAACTGTGATTCAGTAGCCAGTTGTACTGCTGAGCAGAATCGCTCTGTATAGCCTACTGTAGGTGAGCTATGCATCTGTGAGGGATACCTGTGCTTTTGTGGTTTTGCGGTTTTGTTTTTGGTTCCTACGAAGCTGGTATTGGGTGAATAGTAGCTTTCCATCTATCTGAGACCCATGCCGAGAGAACAGTTCCTGGGCAATGTGGTCATTGTATGTTCAGCTCACAAGCTGTATGTAAGTGGTCCGGTTTCTGTGCATCCCCACCAGCATGTGATGGTGTCACAATTTTCTTTATTAGGCATTCTGATTGGTTTGTAATGATATGTCAAACCACGTTCATTTATGTCACCCCTACAGAGACATCTTGTCATTGTTTGCCATATTCCTCCTTTGGGCTTGTCTGATGCCCATTGTTTACTGGGACAGTTTGGTGTTTTCTCCTGAGTTGGTTTTACATTCTGGGCATTGTACTTAATTGCCCTGTGGTTTTCAAGTATCCCCCGCCCCCGCCCCGCTTTGGTGTTTTTTTCCATCCTCTAACAGGGTCTTCCACAGAGCAGGAGTTTTCTGACTCTCATTTGTCCTGGGCGTCAGTCTGAGGGCCTTTGCTTTGCCCCCTCTGTACTGGAGGTTTTAGCTGACCGTTTTCCCAAGGTCTGGCACCGTGTACTGGAGCCCAGAGCAGTTCAGTCGCGATGTGAGGCATGGGCCTTCAGAGTCCTGGTCCTCTGTTCATTTGCCCCCACACTTGTTGGAGAAGTGCCTCTCCTCCACCTAAGTGCTCTTGTGCCTCCGCAGAAGTCAGTCGGGCTTGGTGGTGGTGTTCTAGTTCAGGTTCTCATTAGGTCTGAACTCTCTGAGTCTTTCTCTACCAGCACTGCACATTTTTATACAACTCGTCTCCAAATAGGTTACACTGAATCCTCCCCCTTTCCTCTCCTCTTTAAATGTTCCAGCAACTCTAGCACTTTGTTTTCCCACGTAGTTTTTCTCTGAAGTTCGCTCTACCTGCCATTGGATTGTGTTTGCAGACACAGCTTTTCCCTTTTTGTTTTTGCCTTTTTTGCTGTGTCATATTTCAAGACAAGAATAGACTTACCAATAGCAAATAAATACATCAAAGGAAGATCGGAAGTGCCAAGCATTAGGGAGAATGCAGGCTGGAACCACAGTGAAATGTCTCTGACTAAAAGATTGCTAACAGTGCCCAGTGCTTGGGAAACATCCAGAATTGTCATATCCAGCCACTATAAACACTACCTAGTACAACCACTTAAGTCAACTATTTCTTCTAAATGTTAGCCAGTGGCAAACAATTCCACTTCCAGTGTTTGCTTTAAAAAAAAAAATGAAGAACATATACTCATCCCAAAGCCTGTATAGAAATGTTTTCAGGGGCTGGAGAGATGGCTCAGTGGTTAAGAGGACTGACTTCTCTTCCAGAGGACCCGGGTTCAATTCCCAGCACTCACATGGCAGTTCACAACGTTCTGTAATTTCAGTTCCAGGGGACCTGACACCCATGGCCAAACACCAATGCACATGAAATAAAAATAATTAATTAGAAATGTTTACGGAAGCTCCGCCAATCGGAAGTAGGTACGGCCCCGATGTCCCCCGGCAGATGAATGGGTCAACAGACTGTGCTCACCCCGAGAATGGGGTCATCCTCAGCAACAAGCGTCACTGCCAGTTAATAAACAGAAGGGTTGGGTGAAATTCAAAGCATTACACCGGGTGAAAGCAGCCATTCTCCATCAAGTCCGTGCTAGATGATCTCATTACACAGCATTCCACACCCTGGAAAGGACAAAGCTGTAGGGACGACCTGTCATGGTGGGTGGGTTTAGGAATGTGGGGTTGTGAGACCAGCAGGCCGCAGCACTGGGGATGTTTGGGGGATGAAACTGTTGTAGGTAGCACATGTGTGTTAAACTCTCAGAGCTGTTCCCACAAGGTCTTCCTGCTTGTTTGGGGGAGGGTTCTGTTTGTTCGTTATGTGTATGGATGTTTTACCGGCATGTGTACCGGAAGAGGGCATCAGATCCCCTGGAACTGGAGCTATAGATGGCTGTAAGCTGCCATATGGATGCTGGGAACTGAACCTGGGCCCTCTGGCAAAGCACCAGCCTGTGCTCTTAACCACCAAGCCCTCTTTGCAGCCCTGGTTTTGTTGAGACAGGGTCTCATGTAGCCCAGGCTGGCCTTGAATTCCTGATTCTTCTGCCTCTACTTCCCAAGTACTGTGGTTACAGGCACAAGGCACTTCTCCAAGCATGGGAAAGGTCATTTTTAATACATAACATCACACTAAAGGACTGCTGGGTCATCCTGAAATTGTGCTGAGAATGATCTAGCCTGATTAGAACCGCTCCTCTATCGTACATATTCGAGATGTCACTGAGGGCCTGTAATTGGTATTCACAAGGGCCACAAAGAGTAGTATGGCAATAAGACAGTCGCTCAGTTCAGCCATCTTAACATCAGACATTAAGATATCCAAAATAGGCACCTGCCACCATGCATGATAGCCTGAGTTTGAAGATCATGACACAAGATACACACACACACACACACACACACACACACACACAAATTTTAAAACACCCCAAATAAATTATTTTTCTGAGCAAGTAACACTTCTACAATCTCCTCATTTAAACTATGGTATTCCACAGGTTTGTAGCTAGGCTGGTGTACATCAAGAGAATCAAGTCTTTGACTCAGAACCATATACAGCAAGGTTTGTGGACTACCATTGGCCTAGAAAAGGTTTATCAAATACAAGACTCCACTGATTCTTCCCTCGCTCCCCTCCAGGAGGTCGTGGCTCACTGGATTGCTAAAAGCCGCATAGCCATCGAGGAGATCCGCCTGCTGACCTTGAAAGCAGCTCACAGCATAGATACTGTGGGTAGTGCTGCAGCCAGGAAGGAGGTGAGTTATCCGCCCTCTCCGACCCCGGCACCACCAGCTGCAGCCTTCTCTGCCTCTCCCACCCACTGGCTGTTGCAGGGTCTATGCCCCCTGCAACCACACAGATTATAGGAAGTTTCCACGTGCTTTTGGCTTTCTTCTCACCGGGCTGCCCAAGAGGAGACTTTCAGGATGCAGAATGCCTCAAGAACTGTTAAAATGAGACAACAAGGGGTGGGGGAGATCTAGGCTTTCTCCATACCTGGAATTGATGGTGCCCACCATTCACTCTAGCCTTGTGTCCGAAGTGTCTAGTATTTCTCTGCCTTTGGTGTCGGGCTAGATGATGGGTGTGGACTGTATGGGAGGATTCTCCCACATTGTAAATGTTCCATAAAGACATCTACTGCCCCCTGCCTTCTCACGTATCCAGCTTCTCTGGAGTAAGACATACTCATTCTAAAAGCCCATAAAATTTCTAAGAAGAAAAACATGATTAACGGAGCAAAGACCATGGACTTGGTGTGAGCAGAAACATTCTGAGTATGATTTACAAGCTGCCTGAAATCCTTTTGGAAACAAAGGCAACTTAAAAAACAAATGTGATCTGGAAGCAAGATCTCTTTCCAGAAGGTGGCTGCTGACTGAAATATAGCCGCTCACTGTATTGCTGCAGCCTTCTGCTGGCCTCCACCACAGATCCTGTTCAGTGATGACTTGGGTGTGGGAAAGTTTCCTGGTTTGACTTCACAGAGAATTACCAATTCTATCAAATCCTGGCACACTTTGCATGGTCTGAGAGAAGCACATTCTTTTCCTATCTTGCTTACGTAGATTGCAATGATCAAAGTGGCAGCCCCAAAAGCCGTCTGCAAAATAGCTGACCGGGCCATCCAGGTGCACGGAGGGGCAGGCGTTTGCCAGGATTACCCTCTGGCTAACATGTGAGTACACGTCGTTTAAGGACATTTACACTGAGCACCCGGGAGATGGTTTGGTGGATAAAACGCTCTCCACACAGGTGTGGTAACCTGAGTTTGAGTTTCAAGAACCCAGGGAAAGGTGGGTACAGTAGCACCTGTCTGTAGTTTCTACAGTGCTTCTACTTCAAGCTGGGAGGCAGAGGCAAGGGGAGCCACAGAAGGTTGCAGGCCAGTTAGCCTGGCTTACAAAATAGTGAACAAAATGGAAGGTGAGGATCAACAACCAAGATTGTCCTTTGATCTCCATACAGGCACTATAATGTTGTTTTATCTTCACCCAGTGGCTGTGCCTTAATCTACTGCTATTTCCGCCAGCAATCGTGACTCCACAGTTACCTGCCTGCTTCCCTGGCAGCAGCTCAGCTGCTCAGGCCACAGCCTGGCGGGAATTCTGTTCCCACAGTCTCTGGCTCTGTTGCTGCTACTCAAAGTAGCTTTAACTAAATCTCTATCATTCTATTTATAAATAGGACTCAAGATTCAAAGGCTGGGGTGAAAACCTGTTAGCTCAGAGAGGTTGAATAACAACTAGCTAACTTTCTCTCCTTGATGGCATCTCCCAAAAAGCATGTCCACCATTCAAAATCCTTCCCTACTACTTCTGGTGCACCTCTCTATCTCTTCCAGATGCCCTCTGGTGCTCTTTGATTACTTTCTGTCAACTAGTTACTAACACAAGGTTAATTTTATTTAATTAACGCAAATGTTAACTTGGAGTTCACAGTCTGATCGAATATCCCCCAACACTATAGTATGTGTGAGCACATCCTTATACACACACACAGACACACACCCCATACACAAAAATTTTCAAAACAAAAGGTTGGCATTAAAAATACAAAGATTGGGGGTTGGGGATTTAGCTCAGTGGTAGAGCGCTTGCCTAGCAAGCACAAGGCCCTGGGTTCGATCCTCAGCTCCAGAAAGAGAGAGAGAGAGAGAGAGAGAGAGAGAGAGAGAGAGAGAGAGAGAGAGAGAGAGAGAAATACAAAGATTGAAATAAGTGTCGATCAAAAGATAAAATCAGGGTTTTTTTTTGTTTTTTTGTTTGTTTGTTTGTTTGTTTGTTTGTTGTTTTGTTTTGTTTTTCGAGACAGGGTTTCTCAGTGTAGCTTTGCACCTTTCCTGGAACTCGCTTTGGAGACCAGGCTGGCCTCGAACTCACAGAGATCTGCCTCCCAGGTGCTGGGATTAAAGGCGTGCGCCACCACCGCCCAGCCAAAATCAGTTTTTTAATCTACAGATGCTTTGATGGTAATTGTTTAGGAAAAGAAAAAAGGCACTTCCTTTATGTAATTGAATGTGAAGTTATGTAGAGTTAGTGTAGAGTTTAGCTCTAAGAAACAGCTGCTTTTAACTCGGCTTTGTTAGCCTTTGCCTGAGGAGTACACTGAGAGCTTCTGGGCTCCAATATGGAGTTCCACCCAGAGCAGGAAGGAGGGGAGGGCCCAGAGACATGGAGGGGCCCAGAGCCAGGCCCTGTGTTCACCCGTGAGGAGGCAGCAGCTGAATGTGCAGCATTGGTAGCAACGACTGTCTAGTGCTGGACTCTGGTTACTGGGGGACAGGATGGAAAGTTCTCTGTTCCCCAATTGCCCTTCTCCACACAGGCACTCTGCCATGTTCTTGTCTCACTGGAGGTACCCTCTTACACACATCTATTTTTAACCTTAAAAAGAGCTAAATATGCACCCCCATCCCGTCGGCTGCCGTGACCTTCATCAGAGCTCTTGGTTCCAGTCAGTTCAGAAACGCATCAAGCCCATAGAGTGAGAACAGCCCACTGGCGCCTTGTAAAGTTTGGCCTTTTTGCCAGCATGGTGGTGCATGATGGCAGTGCATGACTGTAATTATGGTACTTGGGGGTTGGGTAGCGACAGGAAGACTCAGAGTGAGTTCCACCTGGGCTAGCGACAGGTTAGCCTTAGCCACGTAGCGAACCCTGCTTCAAAATCAAACAGAACATTCTGTTTTCCTGAGTTGGGGCTTTTATTTAGCAATATATTATCTAGTCACATGTATTAACTATATATACAGTAGATAATGGAGTTAATTGTGGCATTTCCACATATGTGTGCAGCCTGCAGTGATAGATGGGAGTTCTTTTTCAAATATTTATCTGAAATGGAATCTCGTTTATTTATTTCAGATAGAATCTCCTGTAGCCCAGGCTAGCCTCAATCTCAACTTGCTCTGTAGCAACGAAAGACCTTGAACTTCTGATGATTCTCTCATCTCTAACTCACTAGGATTGCAGGCTGTGACATCACCCCTGGCTTTTATGCGGTGCTGGGGATTAAACTCGGGGCCCTGGTATGCTAGGTTAGCACTGTGCGGAGAGAGCTGCCTCTAACTTACGGAAGCGCTTTCTTTCACTTCTGGATGAAGACTCCCTGACACTTTGTTTGTAAGGCTGTCTGACGGTCGGGATCCCCAGATTTTGCCTGTTTTGGGTACCATCTCTCCTTCCTTCATGAAGGCCCAGCTTTGCTGGGCATTGTAATCTTGTTTGGCAGTTACCTCTTTCACGACTGGAATACGTTCCTTACTGGTCTATAGGTTTCCTATTGAGAAGTCTACCGTTAGTCTAAAAAGGACAGCCCTACATGTGGCTGGGTACTTTTCTCTTGCAGATACAATTCCTGTTTTGTCTTATACCATTGGCAGTTAAGTACAATCTGCCATGGTGAAGCTCCTTTCTGATCATGTCTATTTGAGGTCCTATGTCTCTTTACCGTTTCACTGAATGAATTTTATACCCTCTGAACTTTTTCCCCTTACCTCAGGTATTCTAAAAATGCATTCAGTGGCATCCCCAGAACCCTGAACTCACTCCTTTCATTGTGTGTCCTCTGTTTGATGGAGCAATGCAAAAGAGTTGAGAGGAGCTTTCCTTGGGTTCCGTTCCCTCCTAGGCATGCAAGAGTCACAGCTCTGATATCTGGTCCACTCCCGCCACCACATCTCTGTGGTTTCTGCTCAGCTCCAGCCCCGTGCCTTATGCTCCCCACACTATTGTCAGGAGCAGATGTGAGAGTGAAAAAGAGTGTCAGTGTTCCTGCCTGCCCACATGCAGCATCTGGCCAGGGACCACTGACTGCTCAGGGTATGCTCACGCCTGGCCCCTCACTGCTGAGGACAGGGACCACTGACTGGTCAGAGTATACACATACCTGGCCCCTCACTGCTGAGGACAGGGACCACTGACTGGTCAGAGTATACACATACCTGGCCCCTCACTGCTGAGGACAGGGACCACTGACTGGTCAGGGTATACACATACCTGGCCCCTCACTGCTGAGGACAGGGACCACTGACTGGTCAGGGTATACACATACCTGGCCCCTCACTGCTGAGGACAGGGACCACTGACTGGTCAGGGTATACACATGCCTGGCCCCTCACTGCTGAGGGCAGGGACCAGAACTAGCAGCAGCCCTTCCTGAAGAAGCTCCTATCACCCATTCGGGATCACTGCACCTACTCTGAGGATTACTGCTCCCACTGTTGGGCTAGCCACACAGAAAGAACCCACACCCCCTTCTGTCTACACCTGTTGGAACTGCCACAGTGTTCCCACTCTTGCATGGTCTGTAGAGACAGTGTGTCGCTCTGATTCTGCCACCAAAGTTCTTAGTCATAGTAAAGAAGCTCCCCTCATTAGCATTAGTTACCGTAGTCCAGAGTTATCTGCGCCTCTGGGCAGCCATCTTGAATCTTCCTGAGCTGGGGACTTTAAAATGGCGATTTCAGAAGCCCTTGGCTTTCTCTCTTTTATGTCCTTGTACTCTTTCTTTTTCTTGGTTTGGGATGAACATGGCATGATGGTATCGTGTTCTTTGGTAGCTCTGTGACCCCCACTCTTTCACCCTTCTAGGTATGCCGTAATACGCACCCTGCGCTTAGCAGATGGACCTGATGAAGTCCACCTCTCTGCAATCGCCAAAATGGAGCTTCAGGACCAAGCCAGACGCTTGACAGCCAGGATGTGAGGGGAGCAGCCCTGCCCATCCCACGGCTGGAGAGGCTTGAACACTTCGGTTTTTTTGAGACAGGGTTTCTCTGTGTAGTTTTGGTGCCTGTCCTGGAACTCATTCTGTAGAACAGGCTGGCCTTGAACTCACAGAGATCCACTTGCCTCTGCCTCCCAAGTGCTGGGATTCTCTTAATCATCTGTCTTCCATTTCTGCTGTGATTTGAGTAGGCTAATTATTTCACCCGTGGCAAAGATTTTAGCATCTGTTTTGATTATTGGGTTTTAAAATGTTAAGGATCACACAGATGTGGGGTAAATAGGAAATTCCATCACCGTCATCATTGGGTCTAGCGTCTAATGGTTTAGCATTTGCTTTATGCACATGTGACCCGTGACGAGGTGGCACTGGGAATGGTAGAGCTATTTCTGGATCATCAGCATGAAGAGCTCTTTGCCTTGGCTTTCGGGAATTAGGCCATGTGAATAGACACCCCAGGCCCATTTCATCTTGTCCTGAAACATATGTAGTTGTACCCCTTTTAATAGTGTTTTGGGGGTTAGTTTAGCACTTCCAAGAAAGACATAATGGAGGTTTTCAGTGTTCCCATGAAAAGCCTCTTCCTGACCCAGCAGGAAGCAGTTCTGGTGACAGTTCACTAGAAAATGTAGCGTGTTAGGGGAACGAGGCATCAAGGCCACTTAAGTTATGTAGAAAATGCCAACGAGAATGGTCAATAGTTGGTGCTACATTGGAGATCTCCATGTACCACGGTCCTCCACATTGAAATGTCACTGGTGCAGCAGATGAACCAAATTTTTAGTTTAAATATATATTTTCTGTTCAGTTGCTGGGAAAACTGTTAAGTATAGCTGAAAGGCTTGGTTGGGTGGATCTACCTTTTCAAGTATGAATGTTTTGAAATCTCAACACAAAGAGAAATATTTTAAATCAAAATTTGGCATCCAAATAAACACAGTAAGTGTAAAATACATACTAGATTTTGAAAACTTAACTGAAAATAATTTAAAATAGCTCATGGATAATACCTTTATATTGATCATACATTGAATTATATTTTGGAAATACTGAGTTGAATAAAATATGCCCAAATCTTCCCTGTTTCTCATTGCCATTTTATGGTGTGAATACCATTAGAAAAATAGCTGGGATAGTTTTTAAATTTTCAAACCAAAGTATTTTCAGTCCTAGAAATCTTTTACTTTTTTCATCAGAAAGTGTGTTTGTGGCATTTGACTGTGGATGGCCAAAGATGCTGTCTGTTGTGATTGAGTTTCTTCTTGGGGGGTGGGTGGGGGTTGTGTAGGAGAAGCAGGGGGTCTGCCACAGGCCTGGGCTTGGAACTGTGTCATGTGGACCTTTGCAGCTCATGTCTCTGGGCCCTCAGCTCCCTCTAACACCTTTCCTTTAAAATACAGTGGGATCACCTTTTTAATCCTGGGGGAGTTTCCTGATGTGAGCTGCTGTGAAGCATAATATATAAATACATATAATATATAATTATAGGAAAGGCCAACTGGTCAACCTCCAATCATGGGCGCCATGTAGGAGCAACTTCAAATTTGGGAAACACAGTAAAGTGTTTTGTACAGTTTCCTTGTTTGAAATACATCGAATCTTAGAACCAAATATACCTTATTATTAATTCTTTAAAGTTTTGGTTTAAAGATATCAGGGATTGTTCATATGTTTGGACACCTGGCCTTGAACTCCTCATCCTCCTGCCTCTACCTCCTGGGATTATGAGTTTATACTACCATGTCTGACCTTGGGGTTGTCTTCTCTTTGTTTTGTTTTGTTTTTTAGCAGTCTGAATTAAGGTTCATATATTTAAAATCTTGTGAGCACATTCTCTATCTCTGAGGAAACCCGGCTGCATAGACTGCAATTCATTTCAGTTCATCTATTGTCTTTTTGTCTCTGTCCCCAGGCAGGTCACCCCATGTGACCCACAGCTCTTTAATTTACTCAGACAAAACCACATTAAATAGAGGAGCAAGGCCAATAAGATGGCTCAGTGGGTAAAGGCACCTGCAGCCAAGCCTGGTGACCTGAATTCAGCACTGGGACCCATGTGGTGGAAGGAGGGAATCCCATACAACAGACACACAGACACACAGAGACACACACACAGGAAGAGAGAGAGAGAGAGAGAGAGAGAGAGAGAGAGAGAGAGAGAGAGAGAGAGAATAAATAAATGCAAAAAATTTCAAAAAGAAGAGAATAAATAAATGCAAAAAAATTCAAAAAGAAAAGATTTTTTTAAGTGAAAAAGTCCCATTATAAAACAAGAGTGAGCTGGGCAGTGGTGGCACACACCTTTAATCCCAGCACTTGGGAGGCAGAGCCGGGCGGACCTCTGTGAGTTTGAGGCCAGCCTGGACTACCAAGTGAGTTCCAGGAAAGGCGCAAAGCTACACAGAGAAACCCTGTCTCGAAAAACCAAAATAAAATAAAATAAATAAAACAAGAGTGAAGGACTCCAGGCATGGTGGGAGAATGGACTAATGATAAGCTTGTGCACTTAAAGCCATTTCTAGGATATTGCACCCACACACAGACACCCAAGGCAGTCACCAGAAGTCATCATGGCCTGCCAAGATTTTTCCATGTGGTTGGTAGCAGAAGAGGAAAAGCCTCTGATGGGAAGACATGAGCTCCATGCAGAAAGCAGGCGCAGTCATTCTCACAATAGGACACGGAGGGATTGCTGTGCGCTCCCTGGGGAGTAGTCAGTTACCTTCCTCTGCCACATTGACTATATGGAAACAGACAAGCTGATTCCTCACCAACCTGTAGCTGTTTAAGAAGGCTTTCCCAAGGTAAGTCCACACAACCCAGTTGGTCCCCACTTGGGCTGTACTTCACCTGCCACAGACATGCCTCTGTTTTACCAATGAGAAGTAAAGTGGCTGACAAGCAGGCAAGTCCAGTGTAAGATTGTTCTCACATGTATCTTCATTTATCATTCTCTACCTTGTTTGAGACAGGGTCTCTCACTGAACCTATGACTGATCAGAGAGCTCCAGGGATCCACCACCCACCTTACCCCAGAGGTTATAGTCATACATTGTTGTGTATATTTCGATTACATTCTGACAGTAAAGTTTGCTTTGAATCAGAGGGCAGAGCTAGCCACTAGCTGACCAAAATTAACCATAGAGGTTTTGGAGGACTAAGGACAGCTAGAGAGACAGGAAGAATTAGGACAGGGCTTAGAGAGGATCTGAGTCCTTTTGGATGGAAGAATGGAAGAGATAGGAGGTCACTGGTTGCTTCACCACCGCTTCCCTGATCATTCAGGTTCTTACCCCAGTATCTGACTCCCGACTTTTTACTGATAAAGAATGATTAGATAAATGCAACAATACACCGCCATGCCTGACTTCTTACATGTCCTCATGCTTACACAACAGCACTTTACTGACTGATCCATGGCCCCCGCCCCTAATTTTCTTTTTTAATGGACACAAGACGTGCCAACAACTACTTTTCTTCATAAACCCAATATGGTAGTCTCTAGAAAGCTCAAAAAGACAGACATTACCCAGGCTACTTAAGGGGTTTGAACTTGTGACAGTCTTAAATAAAGGATGTCATCAAATGAAAGACGGCCATGAAAATGCCTGCTATGAAGGATCCCATACTATTGCATCAAGCCAAGTAGCCTTGCATAGTTTCTCCATTTTACAAGTGGAAGGAGATGTCCTCTGCAAGGCCATGGGCCTCTGGCTTGTTGGTCCTTGGCAAGTCTTTTCACCTTCGTTTGGCCTGGGTTTCCACAGCTGCCTCCCAATTACACATGCAGTCACAGCCCAACAGCTGGCTGCCAAAACCCTCTCGAATGTGTGGCTGGCTTCCCCTGACCAAGAACTCACCCACAGTCCTCACTTCAGCTGTCTGGGTTTCAGCAGAGCTCATCCAAGCCTGAGACCTTCTGATCTCCACTGCCTGAACCATTCTAGCATTTTCTCCGGGCCTCCGTTCCAGCACACTTGCATACCCAGACCCTAGAGCCCTGGCTCCTGCTGCTTTCTTTGTTAGGAAAGATTTACTGAGATTTTCCAAAGACCTGTTCAAAAGCCAAATGTCCTCTGTTGGCCATTGTCCTGAACTGGTTTTATCATCATCCCTCAGCTCATTAGTTCTTTTCTCCTCACAGTGTTGGCTCATGCCTTTCATATCTATTTATGGTCTGTTTTCCCAAATTTATTTCACGTGTGTGTGCATGCACAAGAGTGAGCATGTGTGTTGTCTGTGTGTGTGTGTGTGTGTGTGTGTGTGTGTGTGTGTGTGTGTGTGTGCATGCATGCTTGTGTGTACCTGGCATTACTACCACTTATTTATGCTCAGTTAGGGGTGGAGATAAGGCAGAAAGGCCACTCAGAACGTGCTGAGGCCCTGAAGAGGAGCTGCAGTCCAAGCCCCAGGCCAGGAGTGAACTTGGGCAGCTGATGGAGAATGGCTTGAGGAGGTGAAGAAAAACTAGCCCTAAGAAACAGCAAAATACCAGTGGCCAGCACAAAGGATGGCCAGGAGTCTGGGCAAATAACTGATGAAACAGATGTTCAGTGAGAATTAACACCCAAGGGGATATGCATTTAGCATTTCTCTTAATATCTAATCAGCCAGAGGGGACAACAAAGAGAAACAGAACCAGTTCTGGTAATTGCTAGAATTTTCCAGTTCCCCAAATAAGCAGGATTCTGAGAAGAGTCATCCCTTGTGATCAATTGCCAATTTATGATCCTACCATATTTTTCTCCAGCGTGTCTTCCTCATGATGGTGTTTGCACGTTCCTTTTGTTTTGTTTGTTTTTTGGGTTTTTTTGAGACAGAGTTTCTCTGTGTAACAGGCTGTCCTAGAACTTGTTTTGTAGACCAGGCTGGCCTCAAACTCATAGAGATCCACCTGCCTCTGCCTCCTGAGTGCTGGGATTAAAGGTATGCGCCACCACAGCCCTACTGCATGTTCCTTTTATGGTAAACCTACTCAAGCTTGAGTGTGGGCAGCTGTCAGGCTTCTTGTCTGCCTTCTCTTCATCCTGAAATATGGGCAGGTCCTCCCAGGCAGCTTGAGTGAGGACTGGCCAGGTGGAGGACTGCCAGGAGGCAGCTTGAGACCATCCCCATTTCCTTGGGCTGATGCACCCGATGTCACTCCTCCAAATGGGAAGAAGAGGAGTCTGCAGGCTCTATCCTCCACCACCTTCCCTGCTCTGAAGTCAGCATTCAACATTCTTTTCCTTCCTCTCTCTGTACCAGCTGTGTTAGCCATCTGCTGTTCTTCCAGGGTCCGGACGTTTGCTCACCTGGGGTCTTTGTACAGCCGTTTGTTTCTTTGAAAGCTTCCCCCGCCCCATTCCATGTGCTCAGGGATTACTCCTATCCTGCAGTTGTGACCTTCCGGCCATTTCTTCTATGGCCACCCCTCAAACTTCTAAACCCTCCCAACATATGTGCATACCATTAACCCCTCTTCTTTGGGTTTCTTAGAACTTCTTTGCCTCATGTGACACACCGTATGCTTTTCTTTGATTTATTATGCCCTCCTCTTCTCCTAGTAAAGAGTATATTCTTTTTTGTTTCCCACCCCACCCTACCCCCACACCAGGATTCTGTGATGCATCCCAGGCTAGCCTCAAATTCATAGTCTTCTTGCCTCGGCCCCCCTAATACACTTTGGCAGATAAAGTCCTTTGCCTGCCTGTTCCCTGGGATCTGAAAAAGTGCCTGGAACACTGAGTAGTGTGTCCCCAGTCACTATGTATGTCATGAATATACAAGGGCTCAGCAGCTTCAAAAAGAAGGGATCCTGGGATGTGTCATTAGCCTCTGCAGGACAAGGGTGGTGGCAGCAGGTTCATGTTTTTCACTGGCCATCCAGACACTAGAAAGTTCTTTTTTATTATCTTTTTAGAGAGGGGGAAAGGAGAGAGAGAGAGAGAGAGAGAGAGAGAGAGAGAGAGAGAGAGAGAGAGAGAGAGAGAGAGAGAATATTTCTGCATACCATACACACATATAGAAGTCAGAGAACACCTTACCAGAGTTGTTTCTCTCCTACAATGTAGGTCCCAGGTTGGGGGGCTTGGTGGCAGGAACTTGCCCCACCGAGCCTTCTTCCAACCCCCAGAGCTGAACATCAGAGCTGCATGAGGAGTTTGACATACACAAAGCCCTTCCAGCCTTGATGACTGCGACAGGAGTCCACGGAAGCCAGGGTTGAGGGAGAGACTTGAATCCTGAATCTCCATTGTGTCTGTGAGGGTGTTTGACTAGCAGAGACTGGATAATATGAGCCAAAGGAATTAGTGGGGTGGCTATGGGACAGGAAGATAAGGCTGGGACAGGCAGGAGCCAGGTGCTTGCAGGTGGGACCAGAGTAGCCACAGTAGACCAGTGGAAACCACCTCTGAGGTGGTGACCTCTATGTGCCCAATCCACCTAAACTGTCTGTCCTTGTGTGCCTTGCTGAGATCCAAGCACAGTGCTCAGCCACATGGGTGACAGTCCCCACCAGACTTTCTAAGAAAATAGCTTGTCTGGAACTGCAATAGGAATATAAATCACACTGCACATCTAATTTAAAATTTTAGGTGACATGGTCGTGGGAAGGGGTGCCCCAGAATTTTACTCTTCCCTCTAAAACCTTTCATCCAGGCCTCAAAATTACATTTAAAAAAATTTCCATTAGTCTCAATTTTCCACCCTTGATGATAAGTGTTATTTTCCTCTGGGGTAGGAAATCTTTCATGTGGAATTTTTATCTTCTTAAAAAAAAAAAGAAGCAAAGGCCATGTTTAGTTTTTTCTTTCATTTGCTTTTTTCTAGTGGCTCTAGTTCAAGGTAGTAAATATGTCAATGTAAGTGCTCTGAGGTCTTCCAAAGACAAGGGTAGATCTGTTTAAACTGATGTACAGTGATTAATGTTTTGTTATTTTATCTTATCTGAGGATTTGATGGCCAGTAACAAATTAATTTAACTTATAACTTTGAGAGTGTAAAGAATCCAAGAGATTTGGGTTATTTTTTTTCCCCTGCTACAGACTGAACCCAAGGCCTGGTACATGTTAGGCAATCTATCACTGAGCTACATCCTTAGCTTGGGGAACTATTTTTAAGTAGATAATTACAAAATACAGTTACTTTTGAAATATTTGTTTTAAACTTGTTTAGATTCTTTTCTCATTGTGTGCTTAGTGTGTGAGTGTGTATGACTGTGGGGGCGGTGTGCATGAGTGTGGGAGCCTTAGGAGGACAGTGGCATCAGGCCTTCCAGAGCTGGTGGTCCACATAGTTGTGAGTCATTAGACATGAGTGCTGAGATTCAAACTCGGATCCTCTGCAAGAGCAGCAAGGGATCTTAACTGATGAGCCATCTCTCTGGTCCTCTATTTTGAAATGTTAATTTTGCATTTATTTAGTTTGCTTTTAACCATTGTGCTTGGCATATTCATGAAAATCCTGTAAGATAATGAACATACAGCCATCACTTTATTTTTTCTTTTGATGAATATTGTTAAACATGAATAACACAAGTTTATTTTACTAATAAACCTAGATAGAAAAGATGCAGTCTGGGGTATATTTAATGCCAACAACTCTGAAGATGTGTCATGTCTTTTGTTTATTTTGAGTTTTAGCATTGCATTTTGTTTTAACATCAAAACCTACTCATGAATGGTGATGGTCATTAATGGCTGGGAGTGTCCACAGTGTCTGAATAAAAGATTGGGACCATAGAGTGTGGCACACCAAGTTCGATAGAGATTCCACTTTCTGTTTGTCTCACAAAAAGAGAATGGTTCTTTTTGCCTACACATGATCAGTTCTCAAGAAGTCTTATGTATTTGTTTGTATGTTCTTTTATCATTATAAAAATATAACAAGAGACAAAAATCATCAAAAGAAAAAAATAGAAGATAAGATAGCTAAGAGTGGAGAGCACCATAGAACCCATGACTGAACAGGGGTGCCCATGTGTATAGATGCATTTGAGTGACCATGCCAGAGAGCTGGAAGGCATCAATAAAGAGATTACTGCTCAGAAATAAAGAGAAGACCCAAATAAATAAAGTTACAATGGGAAAAAAGACCCTAGAACTCACCCCACAAAAACATAAGGGGTCATAGGAATTATTAAGAAAAGCTATTAGAAAGCCTATAAGAGACAAACAATATTCTGTACATATATGACCCACAAATTGAGTCATGAGAACATAAAAATGCTGAATGATCACCAAAGAGACTGAATCAGCAATAAAAGTTTCCCAACAATGAAACACCCAGGTTTCCTGATGAATTTTGCTAAACATTTGAAGAAAAGCTAATACTAATTATTCTCAAACTATTCTAAAGACTCAAAGGGGAGAGAACCTTTTCAAACTCTGTCTGTGAGGCCAGAGTTATTCTGTTAGCAAAAGGCAAAACCAAACAAAGATATAGCAAGAATGGAAGACTAGAGACTAATGGCCCTAGCAAAAATCTGTGCAAAAATTCTCAACAAAATACTAGCAAATCAAAGTCAACAGCACACCAAAGGGATGATTTGCCATGATCAAGTTGGTTTCCTCCCAGGATGCAAGGATGGATCAATATGTGCAGCCAACAGACCTATGACATCAACAGAAAGAAAGATAAAACTCACGGTCACCTCAATAAAAGCAGTTGATAAAATTCAGTGCCCTTGGGCTGAGGCTGTGGCTCAGTTGGTAGAGTGCAGCCTAACATGCACGAAATCCTCGGTTCAATCCCCAGCATTGCATGAACCAGATGTGATGGTGCATGACAGTAATAACACTGGGGGATAGAGGAAGGAAGGCCAGATGTGATAGTGCATGACAGTATTAGCACTGGAGGATAGAGGAGGAAGGCCAGATGTGTTGGTGCATGACAGTATTAGCACTGGAGGACAGAGGAAGGAAGGCCAGATGTGTTGGTGCATGACAGTCATCTTAGCCCTGGGGTATAGAAGAGGAAGGCCAGATGTAATGGTGCATGGCAGTCATCCTAGCACTAGGGGGAGAGAGGAAGGAAGACCAGAAGTTTAAGGTCATTCTTGACTTTGAACTTGAGGCCAACCTGGCCTACATGATACACTATCTCAAAAAAAAAATTCAATACACTTCAAGTTAGGTATAGCAGGACCATACCTCTACACAAATGTACAGAACCATACCTCTACAGATATTACAAACCCGAAGTCAGATTAACCAGGGAAAAGCTAAATAATTTTTTTAAAGATTAACAAGGAAAAGTACTTATTTTCCTTTTATACAGTATAATACTGCAAGGTTTAGCTAAAGCAATTAAGCAAGAAAAAGAAATGACGTAAGAAGGTAGAAAGTGAAATATCTGTGTTTGTACATGATATACTTCTGATATGTAGAAAAATCTAAAGTTGTAGACGGAGTTTTCTTTGGGCTGCCAGGTCAAAAAAAAAAAAAAAAACAAGGAGACATTATTAATTACAAAACCTTAGCTTTAGCTTAGGCTTGTCCCATTAGCTTTTATAATTTAAATTAACTCATATCTTTTCATCTACATTCTCTTATGTGGTTCAGTTACCTTTACTCTGTACTGCCGATCCTGCTTCCTCAACATCTGGCTGGTGACTCTTCCTTTCTTCTTTCCAGAGCTCTCTGTCCCCAGAAGTCCCACCTAGCCTCTTCCTGCCTAGCTAATGGCCATTCAGCTCTTTATTAAACCAATCGCAGTGACACCTCTTCACACAGTATAAAGTTTCCACTACAGGACTTTTAAAAATCTGTATACAAAATATAGGTGCTTTTTACATAATAAGAAATTTGATGAGTAGGCTGGGGCATGATGGAGCATTCCTTTAAACTCAACACTTGGGAGGCAGAGGCAGAGGTAGATGGATCTCCATGAGTCTAGGCCCATCTGATCTATATACCAAGTTCCAGGCCAGCCATGGCTACAGAGACCCTTATAAATAAATAGTAATTTGCTGAGAAAGAAATCGTGAAAGCAGTCCCATTCCAGTTGCTATATATATATTAAAAAAATAACCTATGGATAAAATTAAGTAAGAAAGTGAAAGATTTCTATGATGGAAATTATAAACACTAATAAGAGATATTAAAGACAACAAAGATGGAAAGACTGTTTATTGATTAAAAGAATTAATATTGTCAAAATGATCATACTACTCAAGCAATCTACAGATGAGATGAAATTTGCATTGAAATACCAAATATGTTCTTCACAGAACTTGCAAAAAATAACTCTGCAATTCAGATGGAAGTACAAGAGACACCAGTCGTTAAAGCAATCTGTGTAAAAAGAGCACAGCTGGGGTTGTCACAATTCTGATCTTAAGACTTACTATAGAACAACAGGCAGGTGGAACAAAGGAGCGGGTGGGAACCGGCTGGATAAACTCATACATCTACAGCCCACTGATTGCTGACAATGGTTCATCACACACACACACACACACACACACACACACACACACACACACACACACACAATCTGAAGGAATTCAGCGCATAGTGCTGACAAAACTAGATACGTGCAGAAGACTGATACTTTATTCTTATTAGTAATAAAAACTTAGTTCAAAATGGGTCAAGTACCCAAATGGAAGACCTGAAACTGTGGGGGGAGGGGAGGAGGACACGGCAAACATGTGAAGAATCTGGCTAGAACCACAAGCCAAGAAGCAAGACCTACAGCTGCCAGATTGAATGACAAATTAGAAACTGTGCAACCAAGAAAACAGTCCATGGAGTGAAGACAGCCTGCGAAGTGGAGGAAATATCTGCAGAGTGTTCATCGGGCAGAGGGTTCCTGCAGAGGGTTTAAAGACTTGAAACAATTAACAAAAAAGTCAGTGGAGAAACGGCCTCTAGGAAAGAGAAATACAGACAGCTGACAAATACATAAACAAGCTCACTATCCCTGTCTATCGGGGAAATGCAAAGCAAACTTACAAAGAGCAGCTGGAGAGTTGCCTGGGCAAAGAGCACATTCTGCTCTTGTAGTTTCTGAAATTCAGTTCCCATCATCCACACCAGTACCTTACAACAGCCTGTAGCTCCAGACCCAGGGCATCGAGCACCCTTTTCTGGACTCCATCGTCACCTACGCTCATGGGCACATATGCGCACACACATAGACACTATACATACATGCAAAAAAAATTTAATTTACAACAAGATTGTCATCTCAGCTGGGCAGCCGTGGTGCACGCCTTTAATCCCAGCACTCGGGAGGCAGAGCCAGGCGGGTCTCTGTGAGTTCGAGGCCAACTTGGGCTACAGAGTGAGTTCCAGGAAAGGCGCAAAGCTACACAGAGAAACCCTGTCACGAAAAACAAACAAACAAGCAAACAAACAAAAAAATTGTCATCTCATTCTCATTAGAATGGCTTTTCTCAAGAGATAAAAAGATCAATTGAGCATGGTGGAACAGACCTGTAATTCCAGCCCTTCAGAGGCTGAGACAGGAGGATTGCTGAAAATTTAAGGTCACCCTGAGGTAGGTAGTGAGTATCAGGCTAGCAAGGTGCTGATATTGAGACAAGATATTGAGACACTTTCAGAAAGAAAACTGAAATACTAGTGATGATGTGCAGAGAAAGGAATTTTTATGCAATATTGGTGGAAATGCAAGTGAGTACAGCATTATAGAAGACAGCATGGGGGTTCCTCCAAAACCTAAAAATGATGTACCACATGATCCAGCAATATCACTTCCAGGTGTGTGTGTGCATGAAAAACCATCATACCACAGAGAGCATGCTCATGTTTATTGAGGTACTACTCATAACAGCTAAGGCATGGATTCAGCCTAGATATGCATCACTAAATGCATGAATATTGGGAACATGTATAAACAGCATTCAGCCACAAAGGAAAAGGAAATGACATCATTTGCAGCAAATTGGATAAAGTGGAGGACAGTAGGTTAGTGAAATAAGCTAGATAGAAAGACAGTAAGTACCAAGTGTCTCCTCTCATATTTGAAAGCCAAAAGTCTACCTGAATATAGAACAGTGGTTAATAAGGAATGGAAAGAGGGCAGGAGTCAAAGTAGGGAAAGGATGGCTGGATTTGATCAGTTAACAACAGAGACATTGATGAAAATATTATATTAATGCGCAGTTTATAAATTAATAATTGATACTTGTACTGCATTAAAATGTAAAAATTAATTTCAATCTTATTAACCCAGCATGTCCACATATTATTCAGCATATAATTAATTTGGAAATATATAAATATTTTACATTTTTCTCCAAATTCAGTATACACTTAAGTTCCTTCTCATCTAAATTATTCAATGGAAATACTTGTTTGGCAAAAAATTAACTGCAGATTTCATAAAATTTATAATAAAAATACGTTCATGGGGCTGGAGAGATGGCTCAGAGGTTAAGAGCACTGACTGCTCTTCCAGAGGTCCTGAGTTCAATTCCCAGCACCCATATGGTGGTTCACAACCATCTGTAATGAGATCTGGCACCTTCTTCTGTGTACATAATAAATAAATAAATAAATAAATAAATAAATAAATAAATAAATAAATAAATAAATAATAGGTTCACATATCCAAGTTGTTCCGGATATTCTTAAAAGCCTCCTAAAACTTCAGCTGCTGGTTTAAAATTTTATACACATTAATTAAAATTAAATTAGAAATTCATTTCCTCAGGCATATTCAAATGTACATGAGTGACATGTGGCCAGCCATGTGCAAATGCCTTTGCCTTTGGTTTGCACAGCCTGAGAGGTTGTAGTAATGTCCAGCTTGTGCTGAAATCACTTGGTTCCAGTAAAGGACTTGTGGTATTGTTAGCATGGGGGAAGTGATCAGTCAAAAGCAACAGCTCGTTCTAGTCACTAAGAGTGGAGAGTGAGTTGTAGCCCCGTCACTTTTGTTTGGAAAAGGACACATTCTAACTAGAACCCATATCTTGCATCTAAGAAAGCAAAAACTCAGTTTGACAGGAAGTTGCTAAGCAGGTCTAGTTTATCAAAGACCCATCCTATGACCAAAAGCCTCCTGGAGGTCATCTAAGGGCACAGTAAGACTTGTTCATGGTGATAAGCAGCTCCAGCTACACAAAAAAGCACCTTGGCTCTGATGTCTCGAATGGAAGCCTGTGGAGTCTGTGTCTATGATGACATGGTTGACTTAGGAGCCAGAGTCCTCCCAACTCCATGAGAGTTAGTGATGATCTTGTCATGAGAATAGAGAAAACATTTTTATAGAAGTCAGAACTGTAATCATTATTCTGAGCCCACCCTGTGGAAATGGCTTAAAATGACATTTTTGGCTTGGGGGAATTGGCCTCCAGAGGGCTTACTTTCTGTGTGTCATTCCAGTTAGTGTAAACCACACCAATTCTCATCTCTGCTTCCAAGGCACCAAGTGAACTTTCTAGTATGACTAAACTGTAACCCAAGGTTGCTCTTTAGCCATGTGAAGCCCCCACAGAAGAGCAAACCATTTCTCAGGAGTAAGAATCAAACAACCTTCCTTCACAGCCTGCCTTCACTGTGGTCTGGCTTCTGAGTCCCAGGCTGGATGAAGGGAGATGTGTTGGTCTTAGCATGAAAATTCTGCTAGAACGCAGGATACTGAGGGGGCTGTCATCTGACTTATGAGGCACGCAGGCCCTAGACTTCTGGCAGAGTCAGGGGAATGGCTGATAGCCTCTAGGACAAGATGGCATGTTAACAGTAGCTGTTATAGATATGTGGGTTCTGGGGATATGGGAGCACCCAGTGTGAGTTCAGTCTTTGGAGTACGGCAGTCACTGAGATAATCCAGTGGTCCAAATTGGATATAAACCCTATGAACACTGTGGAATGCTATAGTCAGAACTGATGGTATCTGAGCATGGTGGCAGTTTCCTTTACCACTAGTGGTGTGGAGTGTATGCTGCTCTGTCCCACCCCCACCCCCGCCCCCAGTCAGGATTGAAGTTACAATCTGTTTGCTTCCCTTTGTGACAGGGGAAGACAGTACAGCAGTTTCTCCATCTTGTATTCTTGCTGAGACCATTCAGGTTTAACTAGAATTTGATCTCCTTGATGCAGAATCCCATGGAAAATTGCCCAAATCTATTCTAGGAACCCGAGGTCAAGATGCCCCAGCTAACTTACCTTAGCTCTATTAAATGGCCTGATTGTGAAAATCTCCCTCTTCCAGCTAACTGCTTATTTTACCATTTTACCTTCTGTTAAACTGCATGCTTATGCAAACCACCCCCTGCAGCTGCTGAGCTACATAATAGGGTATGGTTTTTGCCTTTAAAAGACCCTTGGTCTGAATGCTCAGGGCTACACTTTGGTCCCAAATACTTGAGTATAGTCCCAGATGACTGGAATAAAGACTTTCAATTGGCTATAAACTGTGTATGAGTAGTCATCTCTGGTGGGTTCTCCATAACAATTTGGAGGCCCCAGCAAGATCCCCAGAGAGTGGATCCCAACACTTAGGGGCCTCAGGACCCCCAGGAGCAGGGAAGAGTGCACGCCCTAGAGAGAACTATTGGGGTGTACTCCCTGAGGTGTTCAAGGGCTGCAGGAAAATCCTCTCAGACCAATCACTGCCAAACATTCTGAAGGCACCCTGACACTGTCACCCAAAAGAAAAGAAAAAGTCATCTGGTCTGAACATCTCTGGAGGTAAGTTTGGGCTGTAAGAGGCACTATTTGGAGCCAGGCAATGGTGGCACATGCCTTTAATCCTGGTGCTAGAGAGGCAGAAAACAGGTGGATCTCTGAGTTCAAGGCCAGCCTGGTCTACAGAGTGAGTTCCAGGACAACCAAAAAAAAAAAAAAAAAAAGGCACCTTTTAGTTAGGACACAAGAGGGGAGGTCAGACACAACTGCAGATCCTGTGTGCAGGGTCCATGTGAGATGTCAGCGGACTCCTCTGTCTGCTCAGGTGTACGAATGTGTGGTGGCCACCCCTGGTTGTCTTTACTATGTGTCTTTCTGTATGACTCTGTCTCCTTGTGTGTTTTTATCAGCTCGGTTGGTCGGAGAAACATCTAAAACGGAAGGGAGTGTGAGCTGTTCTGGAGTATTCAGTTCATTAGCCTGCTTGCTGCCCCAGAGGCAGTACATGATTTCCTGCAGGTTCATGGGCCGTGCTGGGCTGCGGCTCCTCATAACACCTTCTCCACTTCTTTGCTGCTCTGACACTTCTTTGTGCTGTGTATGGCTCCCACAGCCCCCCACTCAGTTCTAGACATGGAGCTCAAGGGCTCAGAGTTGGTGGCAAGCACCTTTATCCCCTGAGCCAACATCTCATCAGCCCCCCAGGACCTGTTTTGTTGCCGTTTTTCTCCTAGAGCTCTGTCTTCTAACATTTTAACCCTAATAGCTGCTTTTATCATCCTCAGCTAACACTGCATCCGTGTTCCCTAGCTTCGACAGCAGATGTGGGATCTTAGAAGATCAATCTTGAGCATGTTTCCCCTTTATTTTCTAGGTAGAGCCTGTTTTATTTCCCAAGGCCAAGGAAAATCAGGTCTATTTAGTAAGGAAGGGTGGGGTTGTGGGGTTGTTAGACTGGGCGCCAGCTGGACACACTACCTCCCGAGGACAGCAAGAGAACCACTGTCACGTGTGTCTCCTCTGCAGGTATCAGCATGCAGGATCAGACTGGTGCTTCCCGGGCTACACTCAGCTCCCACTCTGTCTGCTCCAGGCCGCCTGTATTGTGTTACTTCGGCTAGAATCAGAAATGTATTCTTAGACCAGACTTTCAATACCGATTCATGAGGCAGCAAAGATACCACGAAATGGGAAGGAAGCACCTCCAGCGCCACCCATGCTTGACCCTTCAGGAACTAGGGAGGTCTCTCTCCTCGTCCGTGGCCTTGGGACACTGCTTGTGCAGCGTCCTGGCGTCATTAACACCTTTCCACAGGGAGCGGAGAAAGGTCTCAACCATGTCTGTCTCTTCAGACATGGCTACCAGTGCCCAGCACCATTACCACTCATCCCACAGTGTGGCAGGAGAGTCGAGACTGGAGATATCTACAAAAGAACATAAAGGGGCCGGCAAAATGGCTCAGCAGGTGAAGGCACTTGCTGCTACGCTTGATAACCTAAGTTCGGTTCCCAGGACCCACATGGTGGAAGGAGAGAACTGACTCCCACTAATTATCCTCTGACCTCCACACGCACAGTGTGGCACAGGAGCGCACATGCGTATAAATAAATAAAATGTTAAAAAAAAAAAGATTAGCATAAAATAAGCCAGTTGACATTGAGACTGACGACTCTTCCCCACGAGTTCTACAGACAAGGCTCAGAGCCTGCACAAGAAAAGCCTGTGGTACACAAATGTAGGAGAGGTGGCTGCTTTGTAAATCACCTATAAAGGTTTTGTGGCCCCCAGCCTAGAGCTTTCGGGCTCCTTCCAGACAGAATTCACAGACCCACTCCCACTCACTAGAATGCTTTCCTTTCCATAATACACTGTCTCTAGTTCTCACCATGTGTCTCTGATCCAGTTCTTTGTTTGGGGATAGAAGAGTCCACAAAGCTCCCTCACAGGTGACATTCTAACTCAGATCTGTGCCTATACCAGGATGTAGGAAAGGTCTCCCAGTGGATGAATGTCCTTGGAATTCTGCTTGCTGGTGCCCAAAGCACCCATCCCACAAAGAACTCCAGGCTAGCAGCTTCCAGCAAACTCAACACCGCCTGTCCTTACGATGCAAAATCCTCAGAATTACCCAGGTAAAGGTCTCATCCATGCCCCAAGATCCGACCATCAAGGCTACCAACACTACAAACCAGTGGTTGCCCTCATGTCCCAAGGATGTTCCTACTCCTGACTCAAGGACTTCAGATAACAAAGCTAAAAGCTCCAAGGCCACTCCTGTTCAAACTGTGGGAGCCATGCCACAGGCGCCTGGAGGTCCTCCTGTTTACTGCCTCGACTGAAACAAACGGAGACAGAGACTGGTGGGGTGTAGGGTTGGGAAGTGGGGCGCAGATAACACACCTCACGGAAAGTCATTCCCCACTTCTAAGTTGGAAATAGTCTCTGGGGCTTTTGTGGGTGGTGGCTGGAAGATTCTTGCATTTGTAAACTTGATCCCCAGGCTCAGAAAGGTTCTTTGTTCAGTGACATGTCCTTTGAAGGGTTTGCAGAGCTGAGAGGGACTCTCTACCTTCGGGTTTGAGATTGTCCTTTGGTCTGACCTCCTGTGTTCCTGATATCACAGCAATTTTGCAAGTGGGAAATGGTGGTAGGTAAAGGGAGGAGGAAGTGTTCTGAATGCCTCTCCCTGGGATAGAAGATTAGGCCAACAGTAGGAAGGTGGGTCGGCCAGGGCTTTGTTTACATTGGGCATCAAAGCCCAGCAGAGAGAGGCTGCTCCTTCCTGTGTGGCGCAGCTCCTCCTCCGTATAGATTTATTTTTATTTTCTCCCTGTAATTAAGAAAAAAGTGTGTGTGTGTGTGTGTGTGTGTGTGTGTGTCTTCCACTGAGTGTTGAATGTGTGGGTGCTAGTGACAGGAGCCATAAACCTAAGCAACCCTTGACACACATGCTGCCATATTTGGGCTTCTCTCCTCTTTTTCTAGATCTAGGCCTTGCTTAAGTCTCCATAGCACCAGAACCTCTTCTCACAGATACCAGAACCTCTTCTCAGAAATCAGGTGACTGCACTGCCGTTAGGCAGTTAGGCAAGAGTAGATAGATAATCCACATAGCAACATTTCCTGCTGGCCGAACAACCCATGATTAAAGTCCCCTCCCTGCTTGCACCTCCCTTTGCCCCTGCCTATATATGCCTTAAGAGGAAAATAAAATTTGGGAGCTTGATCAGACATCCTGTCTTTCTCTCATTCTTTGTGTCTCTTGTCCCTCTCATTCGCCGGCCCTCCCTTCAGGTCCCGGTTGAAGACCCTGCTGGCCGGGGCATGCTAGCACATACAGAGGCGAGAACTCCTGGTGTCTGTTGTCTCAGCCTGGCTGCCTTGAGACAGAGTTTCTCATGGACCCCTGAACTAGTTATCTCAGATAGGCTGTCAGGACAAGGCACTCTCAGGATTCACCTGACTCTGCTCATTATTGTTGGCCGCCCAAGTAAGGAGTTATACAAGTACATGTAATGCTTGGCCTTCTAGAGACGTAGGTAGGGTGTGGTGGAGCGCTTCTCCAGTTGTAAGGGAACAGATAAAAGACACACAGATAGAGCCGGGGGGATAGTGCAGTGGGTAAGAGCATTTGCCCTGCCAGCATGAGGATTTGAGTTCCGACCCCCAGAGCCCCGTAAAGCGAAGAAACAGCTGGGTGTGGTTGTGCATGCCTAGAGAAACACCTACCCAGTCCAGACTTGAAAGGTGCCAATGTTCATGAGTCACTTGCATTTGTCCCTTGGGACCTAAGGTACTCTCTGGGTCTCACAGACCTGGAAAAGCAGTCAATCTTTCATGTGCAAGAGGGTCTATACTATGACAGATACAAACGCCCCTGCCATATAGCCATCTGGTTCTACCTACCTCAAGGACCCTAACATGAAAGCTGGGGCCACAGTTAGGTGTAGAATGTCAGATCCAGATCAAAGTGCCCAGGGTAAGCCATAGAAGGAGTGACTTCCCCTGAAATCTGTGATCTGCTGGTCCTCATTAATCAGCCCTTAGGATTACAGGATATGGTCGAAGATCCTGAACAGTCCCCATTCCCTTCTTCTTAGGGACATTCTGACCAAGGTTCAATGCCATGAAGAGGGTGGATGTGCCTCATCTAGGATTCCTTTCAGTTGAACTAAAGTCTTCTGTTGCTCATTGGGTCCCTTTTTTCACATTCATGGCTCCCTCAGCTTCAGTCACAACTAGTTATCATCCTAGAGGACAGAGCACTAACCCTTCCCCCATCAACTTATTTCCCAGGGACTTCTCAGTAACATTCATGCTCTGCTTTGTAGATATCACTAATACATCATCTGAAGTCTATGGAGAGAAGCATCCAGGCGGGTGTGCCACTCTCCAGAAGGCCATCAGAGAACTCAAAGTCATGAAACACACTTGACCATTGCCCACTCAATGGCCATCTGGGTGGTCAGAGATATTGTGGACGGAATAGCCTTGTGGACCGTGTTCTTCTTGATCTAGAATCTTTAGAACAATATTTATGTATTAGGACCAAATTTACTTAACTAGCACAAGATGTTGACAAAATTAGAAGCTCTAAAGTGTTCACCAAATGGCAATAGAGGGACCACTGTCAAACTGAAGTCTAAATCTCCAACAGCTACTCAGGTGAAGCAGTTTGGGTGACCGACCTGAGCCCTGTCCTCCCCTGTCTCAAGTATCTCTCAAGTTGCAGATACATAAATGCAGAACCTCTCCTTCAGGCAGTCCATATCCTTCTGGGTTCTCAAGTGAGAGGAATCAGAACTACCCAGTCTGGACAGAGTCCTGGCCATGGAACTCTGAAGGTATCAATCCCCTTGTCTCCTATGACCCCTTCATCTCCTATGACCCCTCATCTCCTATGACTCCTCATCTGCTATGACCCCTCATCTCCAATGACCCCTCATCTAGCTTACGCCTTCATTGAGTGTACAGTGCTCACCTGATGCTCTCTCCTTTCTCAAAAAAATGGTCTCCGATGTGCCTAGAGCTCTCTATACCTTCTAGGACTTTCTTGTTTCCACACTAAAATTCCACAGCGATGTGCATTTGTGAAGATGCAAGATGCTTCACTAGGCTGGGTCCTTACTTCTGGAAAAGTGTTTGATGTTTTTGTCTTTTAGCCCCTTTTCAAAACTAGTGTGTTTTTTCAGGAATTTTTTTGGTTTGAGGGCATCATAGGCTGGGCTTCTGTTTAACTTGTCTCTAATTTTGATATGTCTCTTTTTGGTTTTTCTCCATAACCAGGTGTGTGTGTGTGTGTGTGTGTGTGTGTGTGTGTGTGTGTGTGTGTGTGTGTGTATGTATATGTGGTCTTGTGTGTGCAGATGTGTCTTCGGGTGCACATGCATGTAGATGCTGTCCTTTTTTGTCCTTGTTTTTTGTTTTCCAAGACAGGGTTTCTCTATGTATCTTTAAAGCCTGTCCTGGAACTCGCTCTGTAACCAGGTTGGCCTTGAACTCACAGGAATCTGCCTGCCTCTGCCTCCCGAGTGCTGGGATTAAAGGCATCACCACCACTGACCAGTGGCTGCTGTCTTTCGATTGCTCTTCACTTTTAGTTCTTGAGACAGAGTCTCTTACTAACCTGGAAGCTCAATTTGATTACACTAACTGGCCAATGAGCTTCAAGGATCTGTCCATCTCTGTTCCCCCATCTAGGGTTCCAGGAGCCGCCTGCCACTCTTGTGTTTGTTTGTTTGTTTAAAGATAGCATTTTTATTTGTCCTTTGAGAGTTTCATGCATTCATGCCTAAATATATTTAAGCATATTCACCCCCTCACCTCCTTCTGGAGTCCCTCATGTTCTCTCCCAAGTTTAAAAAAAATGTAAAAAAATAACCTGACTTTGATCTGTACTGCTCCTGTACTCTGGTGTGAGGCCACCCTGGCATTTTCTCAGGTTCTAGAGAGCTGAACTCAGATCCTTGTGCTGGAGCAGTGGGTACTTTACCCACTGAGCCATCTCCCCAGCCTGTTTTGTTTGGAGACAGCCTCTCCCTAGAGCCCACGCTAGCCTGAAACTCATAAGCCCCCTCCTCCTGGCCCAGCCTCCCGAGTCCTGGGTTACAGGGTATATGTATGCTGTCACGCCTGCCTCATGTGGTAGCTTCGCTCCACTTCTTGGCAAGCTTCCCTCAACTTATCTTTCAATTGAGTGTATTTTCACAGCTGCTATATTCCTTGCTCTTTAAAATTTATATGCCCTGGGTCAGCGAGATGGCTCAGCAGGTAAAGGTGACTGCCACAAAGCCTGATTGTAAGTTTGATCCCTGGGACTCACGTGGTAGAAGGAAAGAATCAAGTGAAAGCTGTCCTAAGATCTCGACTTGAGTGCCATGGCACACACACTTGTGCATAATAACACACAAATAAATAAATAAATAAATAAATAAATAAATAAATAAATAAATAAATAAAATTAAAAAAATTATAAACCCTGATTTTAACTTTCAGAACAAAAGAATTCTGCTTCCCAAAGTGGCATCCTGTTGTCGGGAGGATAAAAATGTTTTCCTCTGGATGATGGATTTCATGTTCTATGTGCTCTCTTCCTCCACTGTCTGCCCCTCTGCTCCTCCAGCAGTCCCTTCCTGTTTGGCCCCAGTCACGTTCACGCTCTCAGGCTGGAAGAATACACCTGTCAGCACTTACACCAGGGGCTTGCTGCAAAGATGTTCCATCCTGCCTAGGAAAGTCCCTACTGCAGGAAGGGTGTGGTTATCACTCAGTTCTCTATCTACTGATAATGGCTTCTGCTCCCAGCTCCACTGCTCGGAACTCTGACCTCGCCTTGATCCTCCCAGGGCTCCCAAGACAGGTTCAAGCTCAGTCTTAACTTTTTGACACTGCCTGGAACTCACCTCACTTCCTGCCTTGGGATGTTGAGAAACCTGAGAGATATATATGAAGGGGGCTTGTGGGTCACGTAAGATAACATATGACTGGCGTTTGAGCAAAAATTCTAATGGAAGTGACTTTCCTGAATTAAGGAAAAACTAAATATTTATAGAATTACTTCCATCTGACCTTTTCTTTTAAAGGCAAATGACTTACTCCTCCACTGACTGACTCAAACCATGTCAACAACCATGTTGTTGTTCTCTGAAACAACAACAAAAAAACCCACACATACACACAAATAAAAAAAAACCCGCGGGTACACGGCTCCCTTTCCTTTGTTCAGCAGCCATGGAGTGAGGCAATGTTCTTTGCCAGGACTATGCTTTATGTACACTACCCTGAATTACTGATAACCACATAACTCTGTGGTAGAAACCTCGTGCCTTTGCAATGTTCAAAATATGTCAACATTTTTGTGTTTGTAACCAGGCTTTCCATGAGTAGTTCTGGGACCTTCCTTTTCTCTTATATAAACAATGGCAATGTATGTATTCTCTTTTGTAAGTTCAATAGTAAAAATAATATTTTTAACTGCTCTCCCCCACTGCCTCCACACAGTGCCACCATGACCTTCCTCTCCAGTTTCTGAATTAAAAAGTCAGTGGGCAGCAGGGCGGTGGGGGAGCACGCCTAAATCACAGCCCTCGGGAGGCAGAGGCAGATGGATCTGTGAGTTCAAGGCCAGCCTGGTCTACAGAGTGAGTTCCAGGACAGCCAGGGCTGTTACACAGAGAAACCCTGTCTCGAAAAAACCAAAAAAAGTTAGTGGGCATCCACTACTGCAAATGTGAAGTTGTTTTCTATCTTGAATAATTATTAAACAACACAGCTAGGAAGCACAGGGGACAGAATTGGATAAGTCTCAGATGTTCCTGCTAGTAAGGGAGAGACTGTGTTCCCTGGTGTAATGGTTTAATTGTCAACTTGACACATTAGAATCACCTTGGGAATTTCAGTGAGGGATTGTCTAAATCAGGCTGACCTGTGAATATGCCTGGAGAATGTCTTAATTAAGTCAAACAATGTGGGAAGAGCCAGCCCACTGTGGAAGCATCATCCTTTAGCAGAGGGGTCCTGAATTGTGTAAACACACCTGTGGGAGTTTATGAATTAGGCACAGTAAGATTAATAATTATAATATGCTGTGATAAATGTTGTGAACATGCGTGAACATGGTCATTCACAAAATATTGTATCTTTTCACTTAGAGAAGTGGTTCTCAACCCTTTGGGTTGAAAGACCCTTTCACAGGGGGTGCATATCCGATATCCTGCATATCAGATATTTACATTATGATTCATAACAGTAGCAAAAGTACAGTTGTGAAGTAGCAATGAAACAGTTTTATGGTTGGGGGTCATCACAACATGAGAAACTATATTAAAGGGTTGCTGCATGAGGAAGGTTGAGAACCACTGACTTAGAAGTACTGTTTAGCTTCTGTGGCATATACTAATTTGCCTGTATCACTGCTAATGTGCTTTTGGGGGAAAGCTCTGTAATACTTCAATAGTTATGAGATTACTGAGACAGTTAGTGGGTGGGTACTATACACAGTGTGGATATTCTAGCTGAGGGATAAATCCCATACAAGTGCAGGACAGAGTCGGTGGGTGGGAGACTTTACTATGTATAAATGATGCTTAATTTTTATTGTAAACTTGATGGGATCTAGAATCATCAAAGAGAAAAGCCTATGTGGGATTTTTCAAGTTTAGGTTAATTAAAATGGGAAGGCCTGATGGAACTGTGGGAGGCATCAGTCCACAGACTGGGATTCTAGACCAGACAAAAAAGATGAAAGTGAGCATCAGCATGTGTTGCTCTCTGCTTCCCAGTTTTGGACACAATGTGACTTGTGCCCCCCAATGCTCAGCCAAGACAAACCCTGCCATAAATGCTTTGGTGAATTATTTTGTCACAGAGACAAGAAAAGCAAATACTATAATACATCATGTAGCTCGGGAAGACATGTAATTCAAAACTGATGTGTTTATTTCTGTAATCTTCCATTTAATATTTCTGAGTCACAGCTGATTCCAAGCAATTGAAACCACAGATAAGGTGGGACTGACTACTTTTTTTTTTAAGAAAATTTTTTCATTCATTTTACACACCAAAGATCCCCCTCTTCCCTCCCTCCAGCCCTCCCAACCTTTCCCCCAACCCATTCCCCAATCCCCCCCACAAGGCAAGGCCTCCTATTGGGAGGCATATCTAATAGAGGCAAGTCCAAGCCCTTCCCCTGCCTCAAGGCTGCATGGTGTCCCATCATAGGTAGTGGGCTCCAAAAGGCCCCTTCATGCACCAGGGATGGATTTTCATGCACCAGGGATGGATTCTGATTCTGAGGGGTCCCCCAAGCAGATTAAGCTACACAACTGTCACACCATGCAGAGGGCCTAGTCCAGTCCCATGCAGGCACCACAGCCATCCATCCAACTTTCATAAGTTCCCACTAGTTTGGTTTGGTCACCTCTGCAGGTTTCCCCATCATGATCCAGATGCACTTGCTCATAGAATCCCTCCTCTCTCTCTGACTGGACTCCTGGAGTTCTGCCTGGTGTTTGGCTGTGGATCTCTGCATCTGCCTCCATCAGTCATTGGAGAAAAGTTCTGTGATGACAGTTAGGGTATTCACCGATTCGATCACTGGAGCAAGCCAGTTCATTTCAGGCACCCTTTCCACTATTTCTAGTAGTCCAAGCTGGGGTCATCCTTGGGGATTCCTGACAGCTTCTCTAGCAATGGATTTCTCTCTATCCATGATATCTCTCTCAGTCATGGTATCTCTCATTGCTTTCCCACCCCATCCCTGTTCCAGCTTGACCATCCCATTCCCTTATGTTCTCACTCCCCATGCCTACCCTCCATTGCCTACCCCTCACCCCCAGTTCACTCATGGGTATCTCATCTATTTCCCCTTCCCAGGGTGATCCATGTATTCCTCTTTGGGTCTTCCTTGCTAGCTAGCTTCTCTGGAGTTGTGGGTTGTTGTCTGATCATCCTTTGCTTTACTTCTAGTATCCACTTATGAGTGGGTATATAGCATGTTTGTCCTTCTGAGTATGGGTTACCTCACTCAGGATATTTCCCAGTTCCATCCATTTGCCTGCAAATTTTATGATGTCATAGTTTTTTTCTGCTCAGTAGTACTTCATTGTGTATATGTACCACATTTTCTTAATCCATTCCTAGGTTGTTTCCAGGTCCTGGTTATTACAAATACTGCTATGAACATAGTTGAACATGTGTCCCTGTGGTATGATTGAGCATTCCTTGGGTATATGCCCAAGAATAGTATAGCTGGGTCTTGAGGAAGATTGATTCCCAATTTTCTGAGAAACCGCCACACTGATTTCCAAAGTGGCTTACAAGTTTGCACTCCCACCAACAGTGAAGGAGTGTTCCCCTTGTTCCACATCCTCTCCAACATAAGCGGTCTGCAGTGCTTTTGATCTTAGCCCTTCTGACAGGTGTTAAGATGATATCTCAGAGTCATTTTGATTTGCATCTCCCTGATGACTAAGGATGCTGAGCAATTCCTTAAATGTCTTTCAGCCATTTGAAATTCTTCCCTTGAGAATTCTTTTTAACTCTATAGCCCATTTTTTAATTGGATTGTTTGGTATTTTGATGTCTAGATTCTTGAGTTCTTTATATATTTTGGAGATCAGCCCTCTGTCAGATGGGGTTGGTGAAAATCTTTTCCCATTCTGTAGGCTGTCATTTTGTCTTATTTACTGTGTCCTTTGCCTTACAGAAGCTTCTCAGTTTCAGGAAGTCCCATTTATTAATTGTTGCTCTCAGTGTCTGTGCTACTGGTGTTATATTTAGGAGGTGGTCTCCTGTGCCAGTGCATTCAAGACTACTTCCTACTTTCTCTTCTGTCAGATTCAGTGTAACTGGTTTTATATTGAGGTCTTTGATCCACTTGGACTTGAGTTTTGTGCATGGCGATATGGAACTATTTGCAATCTTCTACATGTTGACGTCCAGTTATGCCAGCACCATTTGTTGAAGATGCTTTTTTTCCATTGTATAGTTTGGCTTCTTTGTTAAAAATCAGGTGTTCATAGGTGTGTGGGTTAATGTCAGGGTCTTCAATTTGATTCAATTTGTCCACATGTCTGTTTTATAACACCAAGCTGTTTTTTATTACTATAGCTCTATAGTAGAGCTTGATGTCAGGGATGGTGTTGTCTCCAGAGGTGGCTTTGCTGTACAGGATTCTTTTAGCTGTCCTAGGTTGTTTTTCCAAATGAATTTGGGTATTGTTCTTTTCAGGTCTGTGAAGAATTGTGAGTTCATATGTGCATCAGTTCTGCTGTCTAAAGACACCATTTCCTTGGAGTCATCCATCACCTCTAGCTCTTAGAATCTTTTCTTTCCTCTTTCACATAGATCCCTGAGCCTTGATTGATGGGAAGAGTTTGATAAGAACATACATTTAGGACTGAGTTCTCTGAAGTCTCTCACTCTCTGCAAATCGGCCAGTTATAGGTCTCTGTGTTAATTCCCATCCACTGTAAGAGGCAGCTTCTCTGATGAGGGCTGAGAGAGGTATTGATTTATAGTACAGCAGTATGCCATTAGGAGTCATTTTATTGCTGTTCCTTTAGGAGAATAATATTAGGTTTTCCCTAGAGACCATGACCTATCTAGTCTCAGGTTCTTGGCCACTTTAGGGGTGTCAGACATGGGTTCCACCTCATGGGGTAGACTTAACCCAAGCAAATTGGTTGGTTACTCTTGTAACATTTGTGCCATTATTGTATCAGTATAGCCTGCAGGCAGGTCTCAGTTGTAGGTTCCAGGGTTTGTAGCTGGGTAATACTGATGATTACCTTTTCCTCCAGTAGTGTGCAGATTCCCTTCTAGCACCATGAATGTTAGTCAGTGGGGGTAAAGCTTCTAGTTTGCCACCAACGCACCTTCTCCATGTTCGATGGCATAAGTAAGTGTTGTCTTCAGTGTTGGGCCCTATCAGGTTGTGGAGAACAACCAACAGCCTGTGATGTTTGGAGGTTTTTATGGGGTTCCTTTAGCCATTCCTGGTACTGGAGGTTTTATTTGGTGGCATAAAATATCTAGTTGTGGCTTTGTCTCCCTTATTATTTATTGACTCCATTTAGAGTCCTACCATATATATTTTTTTAGGAAGCAAAAAGAGCAGTGGTTCTCCACCTGTGAACTGCAACATAAAAAATAAGCATGCTGCTTTCTGGATAGGAATGAACAGAGGTGGACACAGCTGTGCATATGAACATGAGGGGGTGAGCCTGTCTCCTATTGCTCATCTTCCTCAAAAGTGAACATGTAAGAAGTTTTCAAAGGGTAAAATTATAGAACAAACGTATCTCATTAATAAAGCAGTCAATTCCCTTTATTTTTAAAATTTTATGTACACATATGAATGATTTATATAATGTACATTCAATATAGAAAGTTTTATATATTTGATAATGTATAGAACATTTCACAATTACACTAATCTCTTACATAACATCTTGACATCCATTTTCAGTTTTAATTTTTTGCACAAGCTCCTTGTCGTTCAGTTTGGTGAAGCCTGTCATACACACCGATGTGCACCGAGCTCTCAGAGAGTTAATGATTGAGGATCTGGTCACAGGTGGAAGGACAGAAATCTACTGTCTGACGATGGGAGGAAGACGGCCATGGAGATTCGGTGCAGGAAAGGGAAGTGCCCTTTTCTGGGGATAAATTTAGCCCAATGTCTGTAAACTGCAGTGTACAATGTCTGTAGACCACAGTCACAGTAATTTAAAAAAAAAAAAAAACATTATAAAAACTAGGAAGAAAGTTTGTCTTTTTGATTCACAGTCTTGTAAACAGATATAAAGGAACAAAATGTGCTTACATACATCAAGAAAGAGAAATTCTTGTGTACCCATGGAGGCTGACCCAGAGTGCTTTCTCGAAACGTGATACGTCAGAATCACTGACTCTTTTCCTAAATAAAAATATATTTATAGAAAAAGGAATAACACTGTCAGGAAACCAGGAGAAAGGCAGCAGGAGTCTGTTCAACATGTTGGCTGGAGGAATGTGGACGCAGCACTGGCCTTTCAGCATTTATTGTCTCTGAGTGTTTCAAGTTTGATAGCCAAGGTCCCCTGCCTCATGGTCTACAGGAGGCGGAAGGTTAGACATGGCTGATGAGGATGTACCTGCAGTAAGGTAGCCAGCAACTCCAGGTCCTGTAAGAGAGAAAGGAAAGCAGGCACTCTGGAGATCAGTCAGGCGGACACAGGGTCCAGTGTCCAGTACAAAGCACTGGGAAACTCTGAGAATTATATGCGTAACTGCCTCAATAGGCAGTGACAGACACAGTTCACAGCTTGCTTTTATTATATGACACAATTAGAAATAATTTCAAAATTCATGCAGTAACACTTATGTAGAAACAGGGAGTTTCCCCTTTTCACACTAGGGAAATTCAACCTTACCAAAAAAAAAAAAAAAAAAATTCAGGATACTTAAAGAGCTGTTACATGGAAAAAAGAGGGAACAAACAGATACAGGACACCATCCCCTCACCCCTTTCAGCCATCTCAAAGTGATGAACAATTGGATTCTCGACATAAGCAGCTTCTGAGAACATTCCAGTTAACCTGCTGTCACTTGGTGCAAAGAAAGGTTACTTTAATAAACAGCACCCAGTGAACATTGCTCACTATATAAGGTCTCTGCAGAGGAAGGCTCTGGACATCCATCTCACAGGCCAGAAGAATGCTCCAAAGAAGGTATTAGCATTTTAGTTGTGGTCTCATGTGTTCTGTGACGGACAGTCTGTCTGTCATGAAAAGGTGGCATGCAGAAACTTGTCAGCAGTCCTAAGAGTACATGGCTCTGGCCTCTGGAGTTGATTCTGAGCACCTCGGACATTTGCTTAATATACCTCAGAAGCATCACACAATGGAACAAGCATCTGCAAGAGAAACTGGTGTAGCGCTACACAGGGGCAGTGTTTTGCTGAGGGAACATGGCAAATGCGTACACTGGAGGGTTAGGATGGGAAAGGCAGTGCGAGCAGCATGCATTGAGCAAAAGGTTTCTCTACCTGCTTCAGAGAGCTACACAGAAGTTAGCAAGCTGCCTGGCAGAGCGGTTCTAAAGCCCACTCCTGAGGTGAAGGGGGCTGCTGCCAGTTAGAAGGGAAGGAGAGACACCTGGGGGGAGAAAAGAAATGTAAGCAGCAAGGGAGTTGTGAGGAAGAGCACACAGCAGAGCAATTTGATGCAGGCTAAGGCAACAAGGCTGATGTAGGACAGAGGCCATCACTCACTTCCATCTCACTTCTCACCCGAGCAGCTGACTGTAGGATGGGAAATGGCTGTCACACACTGCATGTGCTGGAGAGGCCAAGGGGGACTCTGCCTGACTGAGCTGGACTAAAGTTAACCAGAGTGCCTGGGCACTTGGAGCCAGGTAATTTTAACACTTGTATTAAAGTGTTAAAGGTCTTCTTTAGGTCTTAGGGGCCTACACCATCACCTCTCACCTTCTGCTAATCATCAAACTAGGCCTCCCACAAACTGTGCAGGAGAAATACAACCAAACAAATAAACAAACAAATCAGTCTATCAGTGCAGCTCAGAGCCAAAGTACCACACTGCTTTCAACTTCAGGTAGAAACACCATTACCACAGACTACCAGGTAGGCCCAGATGAGCAAAAACAAACACTACAGAGGGGTGTGGTTCCTAACAACTCAGACTGTGGGCTATGATGGCTAGAGCTGGCACTTCGTAGATAAGCCTCTGAGCATGTCTGTGGGGGATCGTCTCAATTATGTTAATTGAGGTGGAAGACCTGTCCCCTGTGGGTAGCACTATTCCCTCAGCAGGTGGTCCCGGATTACATAAAATGGAGCCTAGGAGCTGAGCACTAGCTGGCACACATTCACCTCCTTGTTGACTGTGGATGTGGTGTGACCAGCTGGCTTTAGGGTCCCACTGCTTTGACTTCTCCACTATGATGGACTGTGCCTCGAACAGCTAAAATAAACCCTTTCTCCTTTAAATTGCTTCTGTCAGAGTATTTTATCATGGTGATAGGAAAAGGGACTAAGACATGGGCTCAATTTGATTCATATTTATCCAAGTAGGAGGTTATGGTAGAAATCCATGAAGGCTACATATGAAAGCAGGTAACCCTGAAGTCACTGGGGAATCCTGGGCAAACTCATGAGGGTGATGGGTGCTGAGACACAGTGACACTTGCTGATCACCACAGTCATACAAACGAAAACTTTACAGCTGCATACACTTGTTTCATAAACTTAACTATCTTGTACAGGATATGAGACATTGAGAAACATGAGGGACATTCTGAGCTGAAAAAAATTTAGAACTTCTAGTCCAGAATCAAAGTTGTGAAATGATGGGCTTACAAAGAAGAGGCCTAATTCTACTCCCATCATTCGTCTCTGGAGGGAAAGTAAACTGAGTCCCACCCAGCAAGTCTGCGATGCTCTACCAGTTCTATGCCTCTGGGTTCTGTGAAGAATGTGTTGGGCTTCCTTGGGCTGAAAAGCTGGCTGCATCTCAGAACCAGGCACAGCACCTTGTATTCTCCAGGGTTAAGTGTGGGAAGAGCAGAGGTTCCAGGGCACGTGGGAACATTATTGAAGTGTGCCAGACTTCAGAAGAATAAGACAGAAATGAACAGGGGAGCCCACTGAAGGGACATACTTGTCATGGAAAGTTCTTTATCCCCAATAGCAGCACCTAAAAGCACTGACACTCTGCCTCTTGCCAACTGTTGGATTCTTTCACTACTGATTTTCTAGGCTAAATAATTTGAAAAATTCTACCACAAAAATGAATTTTAGAGGGCTCTGAGCTGGCTGGCACATTGCAGTTCTTGAATCTAGCAAAAGCCTAAGTAACAGGGCTCAGGAAGATATACCACGATGTATCTACATCACATGAAAACTCCAGCAGAGGCACTCTTAAAGAAACAGGTATCACACAATACAAACAGGATGCCAGGATAGGCCCTTTGGAAATGGTCCTGTCATAATTATCAGTCCTATTTAACCCTACCGAGGACTTTCACATCTGATCTTGAGCATGTGACCAACTGACATTTGCTCAGCAGTCAGGGAGAAGAAAATCTACCTTTATTTGTAGCTTGCTTTGAAGTAATAGTAACTTTCTCCTCAGAAAACTTTTATTTCCCTGTCTCTTTAAATAATATCCACATACAATTCCCAAACACACTCAAATACTTTAGTCAGGAGGAAGGTTTGGAGTGTGTGTTTTCACAACACCTTAGTTCACTTGTGGACTAGAGAAGAGCTGGGCATAGTCTGTATCATATGAAGATTGGGTTTTAATTAAATTCTGATTAAACACAACATACACCAAAAAGCGTTCGGAAGCACCCCCTCAACTGCAGGGTAACTCAGAAGCGGAACCTTTGAAGCACAGGTAGTCCTTTTAAAGGAGTAGAGTAAAATTAATGGGAAAATCCTCCTAAGTAACTAACATCTCAAGAGAGAACTTTCCAGTCTGATGAAGTGCCAGGAATGGAGCAGATCTAAGGCAAATGGGGCTCACAGCCCAGCCTGTCCAGTACAGACATGCTCGCAGGCTTCAGCACTGCACAGAAGTTCCAGCCCTTTCTGAGGGAGGGGTGTCTCACCATTGCTACTTTGCTGTGCCTGTCCAGACATTTGTCCATGTCATGCTGCTTCTTAGAGACCTCATTCATCCCAGGGATACGGGTGAAGGAAAAGGCACAGGCAAGCTGCATCTTACTTCCTGCATGCCCCTGCCCACTTCCAGTATCACACTAGGAAATCTAGATGCTGGTGAGCAACACAGTAATTAGGGACTCAGGATGGGGTGAGGCACCCAGGAATTCCAGGTCTCTAGGAGAAACTGCCATCTGTTCTAATCACAGAGCCCTGGCTAGAGCAGCGCTGTCAGGGCCACCTGGAGCTTTTACTTGAACCTGATGAAGGCTGGGTACATGGGGAATAGGGAGCATCATGTGAGGCTCCTGAAGCACAGCTCCTGACCTGCACAGCACCTTTCCTTCTACTACGACATTCTTCACTAAGAAAACTAGCCCCCAGTCCCCAGTTGTACTGTACTTATACCAGAAGTAATACCATGAAAGTGTGGCCTGTCATATTTCAGAAACACTCTGAGGAGGCTTTTGGTGAGCACAAATTCACTCCTACCTAGATATACAGTTTTACCTGGGGAGGGGGGAAGGGGTAGGGGCAGACAAACACTACATTTTAGGTATTTCTCCACAGAAAACAGAAGGAGGACACAACTCACAGGACCAATAACAGAGTCCAGATGCTTAAGGATCTAGGGTTCTACTCCAAGTAATATGAGGAGTGACTGATACTAAAGTGATCCAGGAGCCACCGATATGTAAGTCGCCACAGGAAGGGAAAACAAGTGTCATGATCAAGATGAAAACTGAAAGCAGGGAAACTGTTCTCCAAATCCTTTGGATTTGAAAATTTGAGAATCAAGTGTCCGTGATTCTTAGAGACGTCTATGAGAGCAATCAGGATTATTAAAACAATGGATCTGTCTGGGAAGCACTTGCTGTTAACGTTTTTCTCTTTATTTATCTTCATCAGCTCTGACTAGAAAATCAGGTGGGGTTGCTATCTATTTAGATGCTACCATTTCAGGCAGGCGCCAAGTGTGGCCTCCTATTCACAAGGGTAAATCCACACTGAACATCTTCAGAAGAGGTGTCATGTTTTGCCTTCAGTACAGCAACTGAATGCTGCTGCTGCTTCTCAGACCAAAGCCAATAATGATTTTAAATTACCATGCAGCTGTGTGTCAAATGAACACAAGTCCTGAGCATCATGTAGTGTTTTCTGAGCCCTCAGCAGTCTTATTTGTAACAGCACTGGCATATTTTCCCCATGGGAAAGAGACTGAGCAAAACTACACTGCTAACTTTGAAGAAAAAACTCTACACACTATTATTTCCATCTGAAGCCTCACTCTGTTTAGACAGAAAGGGCACAAGGCTACCAGGTTTCTGATACACATTCTTTTCACACATTCAAGTTAAATAAACACTTAAGCACAGACATACTGCACATCTAACATAACTGCTGCTAACATACTGGATCAAAACTAGGCAAAGTGCATGTTTTTTGTCATAAACATCCAACAACACACTCCACACGCTGTGCAAGGTTAAGACAGATGCCTAATGCTTATGACATGCTCACAGCACTCCCCAAAATGGTAACCAGATGCCTAGATGATAAGAGGAATGTTATCTTAAGTCTGCTCAGGGCAGGAAGAGGGCCTGTGGCTTCTGCCAGGCATCTTAAGGTCTGACTTACCGGTGAGGTATCCTGCTGTTTGAGAGTCAGAAATGAACAAATCATGTTTCTGGTCTTTGAAGGCACTCCAGACTGAAGAGCGGGAGAGGATCTCGTTCACCTGGGGAAGTAAAGCAACCCCTACTTAGCATGGTTATGTCAGGGACTAGTTGTGGGAAGACTGAACCAAGCAGGAAAAACAACTTTCGTGCCAGAGGCCATTGGGAAAGGACCAGGAACTAGTGTCCATCACACATGGACTCCCAGGCACTGTGCTGGGCACATCTCAAGAACCAGAGCTACGAAGGGCTGGAGGAATGATGCTGAAAACTGGAATTACAACTTTAAATCAGCCTTTCAAAAGATATACTGTGTCTTGTGAGATCATGAACAATACACACGAGAAAATAAGTGAACAGACAAAACATTGGAGTAACACATGTAAAATGGGCAAACACTCCACGAAGTACACACATACAAGAGAATTACTGTGTGTTGTGTATTAGACTGAGATGGAAGGTGAAAGTGTATAGAAACCAGCAACTGAAGAGGCCATCCGTGTTTAGATGAAGTATTTCCTGAGAACCGCTTAGGTGCAGACCTGGAGGCCACATCTCGGAGTCTCTGAGTCAAATGGAAAACTCACAGTTGGGTGTGTGACCTACAGCAGAATCAGGGCAGATCCCCTTCCAGCCTGGGCAGGAAGCAGTACTGAATGGGGAGTTGAGATGGGGATGAAAGAGTTCTGGTTTTAGAAGGCATTGTTCCCTTTCCCCTTTTATGGAGTAGAACGTGGGTATCAGGGCAACTTGGCTAATTTCATCCCTTGAAATGCCAGTGCAGGTCGAGGGGACACACGTGGCACACAGGGAGCCTCTGCTCGCCACTCAGAACACCCAGAGGTATACCAGTTAATGCTGAAGCTACATACGTGGCTTGTCTTCTGTAGCATCGCTTTAAATGATTCAAATACTGAGAGAAAGCCAGTGGCATCCAAAATGTTCCTTTTCTTGAAACACAGAAGCCTAATTTCACTAAAGGAAAGTTTAGTAAAGTATGTTTACGCACAAAAAGAACATCTGCACACAGAAATGACCCAAACCTCCACCGAATGGATGAATGGGTAAACAAACTGTACTGACTATACACACAATGGGAAATTTAAGCATACAAAGGATTGAAAACCTTTAATATACCCCACAACATGGATGAATCTCAATGCTAAAATGAAATACATAAAACAGATAGACCTGTATGTTGAAAACAGAGTAGTGGCTGCATGGTTGGTGCTGTGGGATAAAGGGTACATTACCAGTCACAGGGGTAATAAATGTGCTCAGGAGCTAGGCAGGGTGGGATTATTACAATGCTGCTAAGGTGGGAAAAGCCAATTCAGTGTTCACTATAGTTAACTCCATGTTATGTGTGATGGTTAGCATTATCAACTGAAAGACTCTAGACTAGCACTTCTCAACCTGTAAGTTGTGACTATTGGAAAACACATACTTCTGATGGTCTTGGGAACTGAGACACTGCTCAGTAGCTAAACTACCATTATGAAGCAGCAACGAAAATAAACGTATGGTTGGGGGTTCCTAAGACCATCAGAAATCTGTGTTTTCTGATGACTGTGACCCACAGGTTGAGAACCACTGATCCAGAATAACTTGGTTATGACTGTGGGGGACTGTCTAAATTGCCTTATTGAAGCAGGAAGAAGATCTGATCTGAGCATGTGCATCTCAGTCAGGCCTTTGGAAATGGCTTGGAGGAGGAATCTGGAAGAGTTTGGAAGTGTGGATTAGAAAACCTTGACTCCTGAAAAGAGAGCATAATGAGGTAGTCTGGTGGGAGACTGGAAGACAATGCTCAAAGAAATTAGGTACAGTTGGCGCTTGGCTCGAGCTTTTGGGGAGAACAAGGACTCTGTGAGGAACTGGGCCGGAGGGCATTTGTGTGATGTTTGGCCAAGAATCCGGCCTAATTCTGCCCATAAACTGAGAACTTGGGTGAAGTTTAGTTTAAAGATAACAGACTAATTTGTATGGCAGAGGAAACTCCAAAACAGGAGAACCTTCAAGCTGATGCTAAAGAGGTTAGTACCACTGAAAAGAACTTTCCCATGCTGCACTGGGACAATAGAAAAAAGTGCCCTGGGGCAAAACCCCACCTCTCAGAGGTCTATCTTGTTAAGTTCCAGAGTCATTTAAAGGAAAAGAGCCTGTACTAAAGGGGTTTCCTGTTCCTCAAAAACAACTGCCTGGAAGTATTTCTTCAGGGTCAACACACAAGCTGATGTAGCTGTGTTCCTGGGGGTGGGGCCCTCCTGAGCTGGTGGCAGAACCTGGCAGCACCATCCATGTAGTACTGGTTTTTAAGACATGAAAGAAACAAGACTCATGGTGATCACAAGAGCACCGGAAGCCAGACAAGGTCCTTAGGTGGGAGTCCCTGAAGAGTCTCTGGGAGGCTACTGCAAGAGGCTATGAGAGCAGAGGTAAGTTGCAGGGGAGATAAGTTGCAGGGGAGCCCCTAGATCCATGGGAAAGCTGCAGGTAGAGAGGGTGGGGCTACATAAGCTCTCTGAAGCCCAGAGTATCATATTACAAGCCTCAGAGGCTGCAATGGAGCTGGGCTTTAGTACTCACTATGCTACAAGTTTTATCTTGCTATGGCTTGATCACTCCTTGCTCTCTTTTGTGTCATTATATACATGTACCTTGGTTTTACTTTTATAAAAACACACAGATAAGGTTCTTTAGAATTTAAAAGTGTTAAAAAAAAAACTGTTGATGACTTTACAAAGTTGGACTGAGTGTTTCATGTAATAACACAGTCATGAGTCTCTGAGGATAAGTGGTGGAAAATTATGGCTTAAAAAATGATGTTTGCATGGCAAGTTGACAGGGGTGGAGTTTAAGTGGCTAGTGTTAATTGTCAACGTGATAGAACCTAGAATCACCTGGAGACGGGCTACTGGACATGTCTGGAAAGCTGCCTTGAATGCCTTAACTGATGTGGGAGACCTGTTCACTGTGCGCGGCACCATCCCCTAGTGGGATCCTGGATTCCAAGTGGAAAAAGGCTACTGAGCCGCAGCACATATTCATGTCTCTGTGCTTCCTGACTGTGAATGCAATGTGCCCAGCTACTTCAAATTCCAGCCACCCTGATTCTCAGCCATGCTGCACCTTGAACTGTGAGCCAGAGTTAGCCTTTTCCCTGAAAATTGCCAGAGTAGTTTGTCAGAGCAACAAGAAAAGGGACTGACACACTATGCAGACTTCACTTCAATAAAGAAAACAAAGGCTTCAGAAGCAACGAAATCCGAGCGGCTGGAGAGATGCTCAGTGGGTGAGGTGTCTTCTGCTGAACCTGACAACCTGAATTCAGTCTTCAGGACCTACACAGAGTATAGAGAACAGACTCCTGCAAACTGTCCTCTGACCTCCACATGTGAGTTCTGTCATGTATGTACTTATGCATGCATGCACACACACACACCTTGTTAAAATGAAGTAAGTTAAATGCTAAGATGAAAAGTCAATTCCTTAAGAGGCCTGAAATCAGCATATGTGCAGCTGAAACACATTAACACACAGCCACTCTGAAAGGGAAAAGAAACTAGTACTTTCCAAGCACAAATAAAGAGATTTAAAATGACGTTCAGATCTTTTCAATGGCACCTGATTCTATACTAAGTGTTTCAAATTCCTCCACACTAAGACTTTTACTGGTTTTCTTCTTGAAATACAGAACATACTTTCACTATGCAGAAAAAAGAATCCCCTTGCATGCCTGTTGGGCACAAGCCTGTGCTTTTTCTGCAGCTGTGAAGCAGTTACGCAGAAGTGCCCTGGCCACACCTGTGAGTGGATTCACCCACTGTCAAGACCCTGTCTCTGAACAGCCTTCTCAGTCAGGAACACAAAGGTGCTTCTCACAGACTCACCTGTTCTCCGTACTGCAGACTTCGAGTCATTGCCTTGAGAGCTTTAACAATCTGGGCCTTAGTGGCGGCAGGACTGTCTATGTTTTCAAGGCCTATGCCTTCAAGCAACTTTAAGAGGTATGGGACCAACTCTGCTTTCAGAGCCTGGAATGAAGCAAGCACTTATATGAGCACAATGAAGAAAATGTACACCACCTACTGAATTTCACCACAAGGATCATATCTACAGTAAGTAAGGCAACCTGTTCTTAGCATTTCAATGCAGATGCTGATTATTATTTTAGTATCAAACAGAAACTGCATTCTTATATAAAGTGATTTTTATTCAGTTCTAGCAACCCTTCTAAATGCTATGCATCAATTATGTAATTTTCCTCACAATAAATGAAGGTAAACTTATTATTTCAGATAAAAACATAGGTGCACACAGGGAAAAGAAACACGTATACACCACAGAGCTGGGTATACTGGAACCTGCAAATGGACCCAGGAGGGACAGAAGCAAGCTTTGAGCCACTGTAGCGGGCTGCCTCCGCTAATGGTGTCTTGAAGGACTTGGCTACCGTTTGTATCTTCCCCCAACACCACGCTCTGCAGTCATCATTTAGTTAGCAGCCTGAGAGCGTGAAATAACAACATGTCACTATTTCACAGAATGCGGCGAGGTGGAAGTGACGCTGAGGTGTGTACACCCTTTCCTCCTAACAACCCAGTGAGATGAAGCTGACCTTAGAGTCACTTCCTATGAGAGGTTGGCTGGCAGGTCTGGGACCCAGAGCCATCTAGAGTAGACTAGCTTACACTAGTCCGCTCCGATCCACCACCTCCTCTACGCCCACTTTGTACCTCTGCCTGTTTACGGAAGGTAGAAGGCTGGCTTGAGGAGAAGCTGAAGGGAGAGTGAAGGAGAGGCAGATGCCCAGGTACAGATGTAGAGGTCTGTCTTCAGTTTAAAGACAGCAGATGTCACTTTTCATCTGGCAGGGTTTGCCACCAAAGGCTTTGAAGACAAAAGGTAACTGAGTTTTTGATTACTTTTTGTTTTTATATTTTTTTATGGGATACGAAGTGATGTGATGATGTGTCTGTTCAATGCATGTGGTGGCTTGAAAGAAAATGTGAGTGGCATATTAGGAGGTGTGGCTTTTTTGAAGTAGGTGTGGCCTTTTGGAGGAAGTATGTCACCATTGGGGTGGGCTTTGAAGTCTCCTATGCTCAAGCTACACCCAGTGTGAGACAGTTAACTTCCTGTTGCCTGCAGATCAAGATGTAGAACTCTTAGCTCCTTCTCCAGCACCATGTCTGCCTGCATGCCACCCACTATGATGACAACAGATTAAACCTCTGATTGGTAAGATAGCCCCAATTAAAGGTTTTCCTTTATAACAGTTGCCGTGGTCATGGTGTCTCTTCATGGCAATAGAAATCCTAACTAAGACAATGTAAAATATCAAGCTAATTAGCAAAATTATGGCTTCAAGCATCTTTTGTGAAGAGGACATTTAAATTTATTCTTATATGTGGTACACTATCAGCTGCACTCACCACAATGCAACAGACGCACAAACTTTCCAGCCGTGACAGACACTGCCCCATTTCCCACCCTGGCCTCTGCTAACTAACTACCCTTCTCTGCTCACAGGAGTGTGAAGGCCACCCGGGTGAAGCTATGTGGTATTTGCATCCAGAACAAGAAAGTTCGTTTTTGCCCGAGTTTACCTTTTCCCTTCAGTGTCTGTGTACACTGGTATCTACCAAGTCTGATTTCTACTAGGTGAGTGGTCTCTGTGAATAGAATACAAATCTCAACCTGATTCTAAAGAAATAAGGAATGAATGAACAGGACCCAAAGAGTTCGATGAAATCATTTTTACAAAGAAGCTAAGGATGAACGCAAAAAAAAAAAAAAAAAAAAAAGGGCAAGAAAAGTTGGTGAGACACTAACTTTTCTGTGTGTCCAACTGTCAAACAGTATTTACAAAGTCCTATGGGCTCAGTCACAGAGTATCTGTCTGGTATGTCTGCTTTCCTGAAACAGTGCTCACAGACAGTCACTTACCTGTGCCACTAATTCATTCTGCTCCTTCTGGAACATTCGATTAATTGCTTCACAGGCCAGACCAACAGTATCTGCTCGCTTTTTCATTCCATTCATCAGTGGACCAATGGTCTCCAAAGATGCCATGGCTCGAACACACAGCTAAGAGTCCAAAAGACAAGGATACTTGTAGAGTTGAATGTTATACACGGCAAGGTAAGTTCCACAGCAACAAGATGCAATTTCAAACACACTTTTCTGGTTAAGAAGGAATAAGTTCCACCTCTACTAATCACTGAAACTGATAGAAAAAGGCACACAGCAGATGGGGCCTAACACTCTCAAGTGTCGTCAAGGGGCCACAGATAAACTTTGGAGCTCTAAGCTCCTGAGTGGATTCATTAATACCTCATTGTCAGACAGGGCGTGAATAACCCGAATAGCACTCTTAGGAATGGCATTGTTTCTGTGATTCATCGCCTGGATAACTTTGGGAAGATGGCCCAATGGTGGGACTTGATCTGCCAACTGAGGTTGTGCATTGAAGAGACAAACCGTGGCCATCGTCAGTGTTTCCAGAGTCTCTCCCTGGAAAGAACAAATAAAACACCAGACCAAATAAACCATAAAGCACTGAAAAAATTCTTAAATAGCCTTAAAACAACTGTTGTTCAAAACATTTGTTGTTTGAAAATTCCAAGTGCTGATACCCGCAATCCAATTCCTACATCCTAAGAGAGCAGCAGACTTTTTCTTTGATAAAAGGCACAAACCTAAGGACCTAAAAATGTGCTATCACATCCTAAGCAGCCCTCACTGGGCCAGGTACACTGTGTTTTTATGGCAGAGGTAAAAGATAATTCCTAAATGACTATATGACAATTTAAGACAGGGTTACATACATGCCACTGTGAGACAGCAGCAAGAATCCAAAAGAATGCAGGAGCAGTTGGTGTTTCTCCCAGTTCTATGAAAAGCACTATTACAGGCCAACAACCTCTTTCCTGAAATGCTTCAATCCAGAAATGTTTCAGATCCTAGATATTTACATAGACATTACTACCTGGCTTTGGGCATCACTGTGATACTTAAGGGTTCTGATTTTAGAGCACCTAAGACTTTTGATTTTCTGAAAAGAAATGTTTAACCTATATTTAATAGATCTGGCTACCATTATGGTCTTTCCTATAGTAGATCATGGCTTGCAAAGACACATACCTCATATCATCACACACACAACATGTACATTTGAATTCAAATGTAGCTGCTATTTTGAGATTTTGTTTTCATGCAGTGCTGGAGACCAAACTCTGAGCCATGCACATGCTAGGTAAGCACTCTACCACTACAGACCCCCAGCCCTGGAGTTATCCAAGAAGCAACTGATTCTCCCTGGTCAGCAAGGATGAGGTTTTCAGGGGAATGTAACTGGTATACTCAGCAAACTCTTTGAAGTGTTTTGTTGATGACTGAGGCTTACATGCGGGTTGTTCTTCTCCAGGAGCTCAGTTAATTTTTCTAACAGTGCAATAAGAAATTCTCTGGGTTTTCTCAGCACCCAAGCTGGCTGTGCTATGAAGATTCTCAAGAAAACTCCTCCCACAGCGAGTTCACCCTCTGCTTCTCCAAATACCACAGCGAAATCTTCAGGCAACTTTAAAGAGAGGGGAAGGAATCATGGGTGAGTCATCTTATATTATCATTCCTCTGCAAAGCAGGAAATGTAAGACTGATAATGAAATCTGCACACAATACACTACTACAAAGATAGCCGTTAGTAACAACTGTTTTAGACACAATAAAATTATAATAATTGAGATTTCCTCTTAATGGAGCCTGTAGAAGATGTCATTGTCATCATTTGGTTCTAGTGTAAGTATTCTGACTTTGACATCTGTTTGAAGCCTGGTTCCCATGGGCATACCCACATGGCTTAAGAACAGAGTAATCAACAGCTACAGGCCGACACACTGACTCAACAGAAATTAAAATACAACAACAACAAAAATACAAAACAAAACCCTGTAAAATAAAAAGTGTAGTTTACCTTCCAGTTCACATCAGGGTTGTCCCGCTGGTTTTTAAAGTGCCTTGGAGGGAGGGGGGAGAGGTAAGAACACTGAACTTTAGTCAAATTAGCCTTCAGAACAAGTGTTGGAGAGGGATGGGCAGGACAGGACCACGCCTACCCCTGGGCCTCCCTCCTTACTTACTCTAGCATCATCTCTCTCACAGTTGTAGACACCTTATCTCTGGAACTGTCATTCCAGATCAGCTCTGGATTTTCATGAGTTCCCTCAAATATATGCACAGCAGCTTCGGGGTTGTCTCTCATGGCATCCATGAACACACTGGGCAGAAATTTCATTAACGTAATTCGAACCTAGGGGAGGAAGTTCAGAGTTTTAAGGGCCACTGGAAACATCTCATTATTTGACTTGTTCTTCCAAGTTTCCTAAGACAGAACAGCAGTGCAATCAGTGCTGTGGGTGAGATATAACAACAGTTCTCTAAAAGACCTGGAGAGGAAGAGACAAATCTGAGCTAATGAAAAAGGAACCTTACAAGTCTATGACCTGCCAGTTAGTTCTCTGTTCCCTACAGTGAAGAAACCCGAAAAAACTCAAGTTGGGTGTGGTACCTTGTGCCTGACATTCCAGCACTCATGAGGCTGAGGCCAGAGGACTGACATGAGTTCACGGGAGCTTAGGCTATGTAGGGAGTTCCAGGCTAGCCTGAACTACAGTGTAATACACTGTCTCAAAACGGAAAGACTGATCGACCGACTGACTGACGGACTAACAACATATCCTTCCAAGAAAACGATTCAGAAGCCCTCATATGAAGTTTCCAACACTTTGTACAGGTTCGTGCATGTGCAGTACAACCCTTTGCTGGCCTGTTCCCCTGTCTCTCTGCCTCTATACTCCCACAAACTAACTTTTTTCACATTGCATTTTTATGTCCTACAAGTAGTCTCTAGTGCATTTATTTTGCTCCACTGTGTTTTATGGCACACTGTGTGTCTAAAAAGGACTTTAATGGTAGCTTTGAAACACAGGGGGCTGGGGTCAGCTCAGGGACAGAGGAAGCTCTGGGTTCAGTCCCAAGCACAAACACCACCCCCAACACACAGACACGCACATGAAGATCCAGTGCATAATATAAATGAAAATCAGGGGAAGGAAGGCTCAAGGGCAAAGGGAAAATGAAGGCTGGGAAGACACTTTTTCCATTCATGTCAAACTGTGCTCAAATCTTGTCTTGCGGAAACTCCACTTGCTAGGTATTTTCTTGGCTCCTGACACAGAGATGCTTACTCTATGACCTATACATGAAGTCAGTACAAAGACACATACTATACACATATGTGCGCACACAAATGCCAAAAGCTCCATACAACTACTGGTTACAGAGTTAGCCTCAACTTCTAACAACCAATGAACTAAAGCCGTGACAGTTACACACCAGGGCCCTCACAGAATGACTTATGCCAGCCCATTCATGATCAGCCAACTATCTCGAGAGTGAAGGGAGCTGAGGTCCCCACAGGAGGTATTTCCTATCTAGTGAATAACACTGCTAAATGCAGTGAACAAGACACTCCCAGGCTTAGGCTTCCTTCTGCTTGTACTCTAGTGTGCAGAGACATCATGCCACAAAACTATTCCCTTCTACAGAGAACAAAGCCGGGAAGCACGTTCCAGAAAGTGGCTGAGTTCACTGCTCTTCCTGGCCATCAGCCTCCTGAGGGCAGGAACCATTCTCTTCCTGCCCATACTGGTCCCCTGTGTCCCACCCCCCAACAGCACATTCTCAAAGCTCAGAAAACACACCCCAAGAAGCACTGGAAACTAAAGTAGGACTTAAAACTTTCTAACTTCCTCTCTGTGAACCTAAAGACATTTAGGTCTAGAGATAAGTTATACTGTGTCAAAAACTAAGTCCACAGCCCAGGACTGAGAACAATAAAGCAAGAGTTCGGCTCTCAAGCCACACTGCCACGCGCCACCGCAGGCCACTCAGCCTGTTAGCTTTCCCATCACTTGTGCTTTTCAAAGTTTGAACAAAACCATCTTCTGAAAGACGTTTAGTTAGAAACCCAGTCTAGTCCTTTTCACTATTAATCAGCACATAACCTTGGCGGCGTTCTATGTGAATTTTAGGGCAGAAATGGCTGACAGGTTGAAAACTGCTTTATTACAGTCTAGGATCTGTTCTTTTAAAAAAAAAACCAATAATTTATCTCGTATTTTAAAATATTTCATGGCTTAAAGGCAAAACTGAACTGTTCTCATGAATTTGGAAGACTGGCTTCTCTGTAAGCAAACCATTACACCACTCTCTTCCTGCAGTGCTGGCAGATCACACCCAGGGCCTCCTGTCTGCAGGGCAAGCACCCCAGCACTGAACTACACACCCACTGGCAGACACTTTTTGTAGCTCTATTTATAAGACTGTAGAAACCACCTACTGATCAGGCAGGTAAGTTTCCAAGGTATCAGATTTAAGTAGATTTATGCTATTAAACTGACACAAAAGCAAACTTTAATTTTACTTAATCTTAACCTACCAAGTCTTCTCCATACTGTTTCTGTAATCTAGTCTACTAGGGGCATATTAAGTTATTGGTCCCGCTGTACACAATAGTACTCTACCTATTAAGTCTCAAGAGTGCTGATCTGTTCAGCAGTGGGATGAATGGCCCTTTTCATTTGTAAGCAGCAGTTTGAAGTTAGAGCCTTTCCAGTGCTAAGAATTTAACCTGACCCCTGGCCTGTGTGCACACATGACTAGAGATTTATTTATGCAGAGCAGACTTTCTCCTAACCCTCCAGTGCCATGCCTATGCTCCTCAGCTGTTCAGGGCAGGGCTGGACAGTGGCTTGGCCAACACTGCCACCTGCTGTACACCAACCCTCCACTGCAACAGTGCTGCTTCTAGGCTGCTTTCCTACGACAAGGGATGAGTTGAGCATTTGTGAGATCTCCTCCCCTGCTCCCCACGCTGGGTTTACAGGCACACAGGCTATGCCCTTCTTTTTATCAGGGTGTTGGGGATTCAAATGCAGGTCTTTTTGCTTGCACAGCTGGTCCTCTTACCCACTGAGCCATCTCCCCAGGACTGCCATCTCTCTTCAAGAGAGACAATCACCCTGCTCCACTCTATTGAGCCTTCTGAGTTTCAGCACAGGTTCCCTGACATAGAGCTACAGCCTCAGCTTCCACAGAAAAGCACTTCCTGCCCTTGCCATCCCAAACAGACATAAAATCAAATGTCATGAAATAATTACCAGAGTAACTGATATTTGGACTCACCTTTGGACCTATTAGTTTATCTGCTGTCATTTTAGCAAAAAGTTCTGCTGTCTGGGATCGAACCTGTGGATGTGTTGAATTGCAGAACATATCCAATAAATAAATCAAAGCTCCTATGAAAGAAGAAAAATAATCAGTGCTTATATGCAGAAAACGACTTTTCTCATCAGCAGTTTCTATTCACTTTCCACCTAATTTCAACTCACTACATCTTATACTTTCAATGAAGTCTCACTATTTTGCCCAGTTTGAGCCAAAGTCCTTGCCTCAAACAATCCTCTTGTCTCAGCCTTGTGTAGCTGGGAACAGGGCCACCACAATGCCTGGCTAAGTGTTTTGATTTTTAGAACTCTACATCACCAGACTGTAAAGCAGCTCAAGGTGAACGACAGCACACTGAGCTGGATGGCTGAGAAAGAGCTGTGTACATTACCCTTTGCCATGGCTTCTTTGATTATCTTTGTATTCGATGCCAAAGCATAGAGAGTCTCCAGAACAAGCTGACGGCCTGTAGAGCAAAAGACATGTCAAGGGACATATCAACCCCTTGGCTTCCATTTACAGGGCACCACCGTGTACCAGACCCTTAGCCAGATGTTATAGTGTATCACATTCCACCCTCACGATAACCAGCAAGACAGGTACTGCTATGGCTGTGCTGGCTCAAGCTGAGGCCTGGCACATCCAGCCTAAGGTCTCATAGAGAGTTAATGGTATAGCTGGTTTTCCTACCCATGTCTGTTTCCCTCTGAAGTCCACACTCACGACCACTATGCTATACGATCTTTCTACCTCACTGTTTCCTCCATGACCCAAATCATCACTTCCTAATATCCAGAGGACACCCTACTAGGCACCTAAGATTTCTACCTGTCGTTACTGTCTTAGGGAACCAGGAGGAAGAACAACTGTAAACTGGTGTTGCACTCCCCAGGCACAGCCTTTTTTTTTCTCCTCGGCCAGGCTGTATGTATCTAAGTACACTGAACTAACAAACTTTGCTCCTTCAGAGCCAAGTGGGAATGACAGACAAGAGGCTAAAGGAATGAAGAGTTGATAGAGAGGAAAGAGGCTGACAAGCACTGGGCTGAGACTAAAACGATAATAACAGTGCTCCTTAGAAAATAAGAGTCGGTGAGAATATCTAAATGTTGCTATTTTACTTATAAGAGTAAAGTATTGAGCCAGGCAGTGGTGGCGCACTCCTTTAATCCCAGCACTCGGGAAGCAGAGGCAGGCAGATCTCTGTGAGTTCGAGGCCAGCCTGGGCTACAGAGCGAGTTCCAGGAAAGGCGTAAAGCTACACAGAGAAACCCTGTCTCGAAAAACCAAAAAAGAAAAAAAAAAAAGAAAGAAAGAAAGAAAAAAGTAAAGTGTTGGGTATACTATGTAAGTGAAGCAGTAATAAATTAATACTTTATCTTTTTAAAGGTTATTTATGTGTATCAATGTTTTGCCTACAAGGATATCTGTGTACTACATTTGTGCCTGGTGCCCAGAGGTCAGAAGAGAGCATCTGAAACTGGAGTTGTGAGTTGTGAGCTGCCACGTGAGTGCTGGGATCTGAACCTGGGTCCTCTGCAAGAGCAGCCAGCGCTCTGAACTGCTGAGCCATATCTCTAGCTCCTAAATTTACATTTTGAAACTACAATTTATGTCATGTTTTACTTTACCAACCAGTTTGGTTTTGCATTAAGTCTTACAAAGCTTGAAAAAGAAAAGGAAAAGCAACCTAAGCTTGTAGCTCTGACAACAATAATCTACAAAATGGCTTCTTAAGGTTGCCATTTTATTCTTTTTCTTTTCTTTTTCTTTCTTTTTTTTTTTTTTTTAGATAGGATTTGACAATGTAACCTTGGATGGCGTGGAACTCACAGAGATCCATCTGCTTCCAACTCCTGAGTGCTGCTATTTTAAATAGCTATTCCAAGTTTGTTATTTATTCAAAAGAAAACACTATTCAAGAAAAAGGCAACTCTACTTAATTAGATATGAAGAAACAACAAACAATAAAAGATAAGTAAAGAGGGCCCTAACTTTCAAGACTGCAGAGAGGTAGAATTAAGGTCCATACAACATTCAGAAGTTAGCAAAGTTGACTAGGAATCTGTTTTGTGACTGAAGCTACACTACAACTGGCTGAAACCTCAATGACCTTCCTCCCACAAAACAATCTTAAGGCAAGAAGCAGCACAGTGACCACCTATTACAGTGGACAACTGTACTGCTTTCAAAGAAGCGGCATCACCACAGGCTGCATTCAGAATCAGGCTGCCGCATTCCACAATCACCTTGGTGGTAGTATCACCATGGGTATCAAATCAGTAAAAGATAAAGGGCACAGGACTAAGTGCAATCACTACTACCATAAGCATAGTATCCCAGACGTAATATCCAAGTCATAGTACTCAAGATCTTTTCATTATAATACATCATGGAATACCAGTACATTTTAGTTACTCATACCAAGACTATGTTCAACAAACTGACATTTCCAGGTATTTTCCTTTGGTTTTAGACTTGTCTCACTCCCCAACTTTCTACTTTTATATGGGAGACAACATAATTTCATTCATTTATACAAATAATTAGAAAAACAAATCTAATATGGTGAGTACTACTTTAAATATTCTAAAACTCAATGAGTGACACATCTCAACTTTTGTATCAACTGTGATCTGCTGCCCTTATGAGCTATTATGCTGCGGTTTCCAAAATTCCATCTGTGCATATACCTACTTGATGGCAATGAATGTAGAAGAGCCAACAAATTGGACAAAACCATGGATTCTGCAATATTATTGACACAGTCTTGGTTGGATGTCACTATATTCACAACCTGAAAATTAATCAACAGGGTATTAAATAATTTTGATCCTAAATTAAATGAAGTGATGGTTTTATAAAGTGACAGAAATGTTTGGAGGACAAAACAATTTTGAGAAGAGTTAATTTCAAAAGATTGGCTATTATTAATTTGATTGTTTGAGAAACCTTCTGTCGGACATAGAATTCCTTCCAGAGCTGTGGTCACTGATGAGGGGGTGGTTAGGGAGGGCTGGTCTTCACCATGGCTTTCTCTTGCTTTAGGAGAAGTAAATGTCCTTAGCAGCTAACACAACAGACTGCTCTAGCCTCCATTATAAAGAAATTGGTGCATTTTTCTCTCAAAGAAAAGCTGCTTCAAGTCTAGCCATTGTTGTATACAGCAAAAGACTGATGCCACTTGAACCAGGTTCAGCATTCCAGAGCACTGTATTCTAGATCTAATAATGTTTGGTTAAAAAGTTACAAGATTTCTGAAGGAAGTAAATAGTAAAACGTGTTTTCCAATGCAAAGAACATGCTTGTTAATGCTTTCTGATGAACTTAACGACTACTATTCTATTAAGAATATGATAAACCGAAAGGTACTCTTAGGACACATTACACAGTGTTTTTTAAAAAGCTATTTCTGTACCTGCTCCTGCAAGGTTGACAGTGGTGTTTTCGGTACTAAACCATGTGCTGTAATGACAGGGTCATCTGAGGATGACTGCAAGCCCTTACTCTGAGGTGCCTAGACACACACGACCAGGATCGGGGCTTCCTGACTCTGTCAACAGCTGCAGCCAAAACAGCATCCTGAGGGACTAATAGTGTCATTCTTTTTGGGAAAGGGCCTCCAACTTCTCTGGGACCCTTACCACCCGAGGGCTTGTGAAACTCCTCCCATAACTCTTCACCAAGGGTTCTGCAAGCCTTGCCAAACGGTTATTTCTGTGCTAGGTCTACAAGGAGAGGGAGGAACTGAGAGCAAAGGGGTGAGGTTGATCCTCAGGGGGTGTCCTGGTCATAATCTCTTTCTGTGGGCACCAAGACAGGGAACTGCCTTCTCCTCTTGCTGATCTGTGGCTACTAAACTTTCCAGTAAAGCCTGGTCCCTAACACACTCCACATGGCACTCTACAATATACTCAGGCCCTGAAGCATGCCAACAACCACAGACAGAACCACCCTGAATGATAGTGTCCAGCATTTGCTCTGTAGAGTTACATTCATAATTACATTAGTTCAATTTCAAAAATACATGAATTTGACCTAATAGACGAAATGAATATAGCATACAGACTTTCATCAACTTTAGAAAATGATTAATCAATTCTCAAAGCACTGACAGTAAGTGGGAGGAGACACAGCATTCCTTAGTACAAAACAGTTTTACCTCTAGAGCCAGTTGCTGCACGTGACCAGCTCCATGGACTCGGAGCAGAGAAAATATTAACTTAAAGTGCCCAGTGCATTCACATTCAGAACCTAGGGAATGAGAACAAAGAGTCATTTTATTTACAAGAGACACAATTTAGGCCTTTGGAAAACACACTCTTATTTGCTGTGAAGCCTATCTCTGAACTCTGAGGAATGTCTGGAAGCAGTATAGGGTGTTAAGTGGCAAAGAACAGAGTATTAGAATTTCTTTGGTTTGCTTACATGCCTACCTCTAGTTCCAGGCTAAAAACAAGAAAAATTTCAAATAATCAGTATAAACACAGCTCAAAAATTTTAAATAGAGGAGGGTAATTTTACTTATTACTTCTACCAGTAGTCTCCAACCTACAGCCCAAACACTGCATGAATCTCAGGACACATATGAACATAGCCCAATACAAGGTAAGCTGACTCAAAGCGTTGTGGGGTTTTGTTGTTGGTTTGGGGTGGTGATGGTGGTAGCTCAATTATCCATTGTCATGCACGAACTTTATAGATGATAATGCTTTGTAATGTTGAAAGACTGGACAGTTGTGTCTAGACTTTAGGATTACTCACTCAATGTAATTCTATCTATTTGGGAGAATCTGGTATCATTTAGCCTTTAATTAAAACTGGGACAGAACTCTGCCGCTTGAAGACAATATCACAAACAATTTGACATGCACACACCAGGGATTCTTCATAACAGAACAATGTTTCCATTCCTACCCACTTCAGTCCCAATTCCATACATCTGTTAGCACTCTTGTTAATCAAGCAAAATACAGAACAGAGCGTTTTGTTCAGCACACAATTTCTTCTGCTACACAACCATAAAAGAGTACAATCCATAATTTCTTGAGGTCCTAGATGCCTTTATCCCCTATAGTCTGAAAACATTCAATAGGCTACTTTAAAAAAAAAATTTATTAATTTTACATGCATTGGTGTTTTGCCTGCATGTATGTCTGTGTGAGGGTGTCAGGTGCCCTGGAGCTGGAGTTACAGACAGTTGTTGAGGTGCCATGTGGATGCCAGGAATTGAACCCGGGTCCTCTGGAAAAGCAGTCAGTGCTCTTAACCACTGAGCCATCTCTGCAGCCCTTTCAATAGGCTACTTTTAAATTCAGTTTCACACCACTTCTTAATAGGTAAGAACCGTCACAACTAAGCAATGGAATGCTGAAGAGCATGGAGGGCACACAGACCTCACAGAACTTCAGGGGTAGAATCAAAGCTAAGTTCCCATGCAGGCCTGCCTTGGTTCTTTACTAGTTGCAAACCACAGACTTCCTGCGTTGAAGCTTCACTGTGCCTCGAAACACCTGTAAAAATTATGATGACAACCCCAAACAATACAGAATGATGTTCTCTTTGGGTTTTAAGAGTCTTTAGCAACATCTCAATGTACCTTGTGAATGAATAATTTTCCTCATATTGCTACTGGTTATGTGAACAAAATTTTGGCAAATGCCAAAAAGCTAAAAATTTTAATAGCACTTCAGTATTCATTGAAGAGGGTAAATAAATATCTTAAAGAAATTTAAACTGGGGATCCAGCATCCTCACACAGACATACATGCAGGCAAAACACCAATGTATATAAAAAGAATAAATAATTTAAAAAAGGAAGAAAGGAATTGAAATTTGTGAATTTGTGCTTTTGGAGTCTCCCTCTGCTGGCGTAAGCTAGAAATGAAGGCCATGCGAGGGTAACTTCATCTTACTTGCACTATACCTACCTAGACCACCCGGGCAGCTAGGACGGCCATCTGGGAGTGTTTGAATGTCCTTTGCAAGACATTTAAGAGAAGAGCTCTCACCCGTTTTAGTATTTCAATTTTTACATACCAAAAACTTTGGAAAATTTTCAAAAAATATGAGTGTCTACATGCAAATAATACTGTGTTGAGGACAAAAGAGGCAAAATTTAGATCATCTAATAAATCCAAGCATGTAAACACAATATGGTAATTTATACCAGTAATGTAGAAATTCACTCTAACAAATGGTGCTATTTCAGTTTATTTTTTTCTTAAATATGAATTATTTTAAACACAGTACCTCGACCTCTCTCCTAGCCTTAGGAGATCTTTGGAGTCAACTCCCTTTATTATGATGTCAATGTAGCACAAGAGTCAAGTGTGATTCTTCCCTGAGTCTCCACAGTAAAACTGAGTGTTCTGGAACCCCCTGGCTGCTCTGCTAGAAGGGTGCTGTGAATCAAGGGCACAACCACACACCTGGGTTGTACTTGATGACATTTCTCAGAGCCTCCAGAGCCATTTCCACTCTCGGTAAGCGGTCCCCATGCTGCTCTGACTCCACTTTTGCAGTATGTGTGATGGCCATGAACGTGTGGAGGTACTGGGCCTGAGAGCCGATGTAATCCAAGAGACTCGCAGCAAACTCTTTTGGAACCTAAGCCAAGCACACAAATATGTGAATGTGTGTGCCACTGTAATAACCTCTCCTGAAGACTCTACAGCAAAAGAAAACCTCCAGAATCTGAATGGATGTGACAAACTGTGACTACAAATGAACACAGCTATGCATAAAGGAGCGAGAAAATCAAACCAATCAAATTCACTACACTGTCTGAGGTCTTACACACTTTCACCAGTATCTTGGTAACATTTTACGATCAGGATATTTGTCCCCTTTACCAATCTAAATAAGAGCATATGTGATTTTTTGTAATTAAATTGCATTTTTATAATACAAAAATTACACAGTTACAACAGAAATTCAGAGGCTAGCTTCCCAATGGTCTTTTCTAATCATTTAATTCATTTTGTTGACTAGCTAAACATATTATCCTGTGAATAATAATATGCACTATAATTTGGTAAATTCCTATTTCAGGAGCAAATTCTAAAACAAAGCATTACTTTTCACCCAGCTTGGTGGTAAATGTCTGTAATCTTAGTTACTTGGGAGGCTGAGGCAAGAGAAGTTTGAGTATGTGGGCACACATCCATGCACATACACAATATGCTTCACTTCTCTCTTTATAAGCCACTCAACTACAAAATTTTTGCCTTTCCCCCAAAGCCGCAAATAAAAGGGACAGCTAAGAAACAAGGAGTTGTTTTATGAGCTTTATGAAACTCAATTCTTCAACAATCTAGAGCAATGGTTCTCAACCTTCCCAACACTGCAACCCTTTAATACAGATCCTCATGTTGTGGGGACCCCAACCATAAAATTATTTCATAGCTACTCCTTAACTGTAACTTTGTTACTGCTATGAATTGTAATGCAAACATCTGATAGGCAACTCCTATGAAAGGGTTGTTTGACCCCCCCAAGGGGTCACGACCCACAGGTTGAGAAACACTGACGTAGATGAAGAGGCCCATACTTAGCCAGGACAACTTATAATGAACTCAGCAAACAAAGAAGTATTAATTTCAATTTGTACAACTTGAGTAAGTCAGTAGTAGTCCTCAGTAAGTATCATCAAAGGCATCAAATAAAATTCAAAGGCAAGCACTGACCTCTAGCTGGAAAGTTGGGACTTCATTATATACTCTAACAAAAATCTCGCCCACAATCAGTTCTTTGGCATGGTCACTGTAGACAAATTCTGCCCCATAAGTTTTGTCACAATCACCCTTTAAAAAAAGAAAAAGACGATTAGATGTAAGAATTTAATGTCCAGTTTGTAAATCTACCCTGTTTTGTTTAACAATGCACTGAACACTTCCGAGAGGGCACACGTGGTGTGACGTGTGTGGAATAGGCACAGTGACAGCAGAGCGTTTTACTTCTGCTAAGACTATTAGGACTCATTTTGAAGTCTCAGAAGGTCACTGGAGTGAGTCAAGAATTAGAGCTGGCAATATAAAGCAGGTCATGACACTGCTCCTCTCACCCCTCTAGTGGACATTTAGCTTGGCCATGCTATGGGGTGGTGGTAGAGTTGGCTGAGAAATGAGCACATTTGGACTGGGAGTTACAAGAATATATTGAATTAAAGTGCCCAATTCTCCCGGTGCATTAACAGCTTCTCCACTAGAAGGTGGTGGGTAAGAGGAAATGTCAGTTTTGATAATGGAAGCTTTGACTGACAGGAACAGCAGTTTGTGAGCAACACTCTGGGGGCATGAAAATGATTAAACATGCTAGCTGCATGGAAGTAGTAACAATAAGAAAACCCTAAGACAGGATTTTCAAGATGTTTTTATTATTTTTAATTACGTGTGTGCCTGTCTGTGGGTTTGTACAGGTGAGTGAGGTGCCTTAGGAGGCAGATGTGACAGACGCACCAGTGCTGGAGTTACAGGAGTTAGGAGCTGGTCTAAGGGGTTGGGAATAAAACTCAGATCCTCTGGAAGAGCGCTGTGTACTCCTAACTGCTGAGCCATCTCTCTAACACCCTAAAGTGCTATTTTATACAACACCAGGCTATCCTTAAAATGCGCCAATGACAAGGTAGACAAAAGCTGTTGGTTTAATTGGTAAACAGCACATTTTGCTTCAAGACAGATTCCATCAGAATAAGCCACCTAAGAGCACATAAGACATTAACACACCTTTTTAATCATATTTTCTTGTTGTGACTCAAGAAATTCAAGCAGTTCTGCCCTTGTAGAGTTGTTCCACATCAAGTAAGGGCTCTCTGTATTGCTGTTAAGCATCTTCAGAATCTAGGGAGACAATATTCCTGTTAGGTGATACTCAGGGAGCCTTGACTGAGAAGCTTGCTGATGCCCTCTCTGCGGGGCATTTACCCACCAACCCCACAGCTCCCCAGAGTTTTCTTGAGTGCGAGCAGCAGGAAATATTAGATAGAAGGATTTAGATTGTGGAGATAAACAGATAGAAAATAAAGGATCCTGGAACCTATTCCATCGGGCCCTGACTGGCTCTGCCCCAGGGTATTTATAGAGATGCCAAGGGGTGGAGCAAAAGACCTCCCCCCAGCACAGCCAAGTGCAGACCATCTCAGACACCTTCACTCAGGCCCGTGGTCCTAATCATCCTCTCTATGTGGACCTGCTGGGTAAAGCCACGAGGAACCTGAAAATGGGCTCCCACAGCCCTCCATCTTGCTGTACAGGAAAACCAAGGCTACAACAGCTGACATTATTTGTCATAGGTCTTACATCAGTAAATGTGAGACTGGGGTGAAATCTGAGCCTGATTTCAGTCAAGTCCTCAATCTTCGCTCTGCTCTGTGAAAACCCAGTACCCTAAGTATCTAGTTAGCAGTAAGTGTTTCTAAATAAACCTCATACTTTCTTCACATACATATGCTTGAAACAAAATCTGTATCTTTATGAAGCACACTCCCACTAAGGAAAATGGGGGTGGGTGGGCACAGCTTGGATTTCCTGTCCATGCCCTGACTCAGGTTGCACCTGGGGAGTTCTGCAGGCAGATGATGCTTCCGTTTGGCTCTCTTCAATTGCAAGTGTAAACACATATTCCACACCTCAAGTGTTTGAATGAAAAAAGTTTCCATTTCTCATTTCCAGAGCTCTAGGCCAGGAAGAAAGTAAAGCATGTGTGGTAACTGAATGAGAATGGCCCCATAGGCTCATATATTCGAATGTCTGGTTCCCAGCTGGTGGAACTGTTTGGGAAGGATTAGGAGGTGTGGTCTTGTGGAGAAGGTGTGTCACTGAGGGTGGGTTTGAGGTTTCAAAAGTGCACACTAGGCCCAGCCTCACCTTCTCTCTGCCTCTGCCTTCAGATAAGGAGGTAAGCTCTCAGTGACTTCTTCAGTGCCTTGCTGGACTGAAACCACACTCCCTGCCATGGTGGTGATGGACTAACCCTCTGAGAGTATAAGCAAGTCCCAATTAAATTTTTTTTTTTTAAAGTTGTCTGGGCCATGCTACCTTTATTTCTATTACAGCAATAGAAAAGTAACTGAGACATCATGTAAGTTTCATCATCTACAAAGCTATCCAAGCCTTGCCTTCAAAGGTTGTAAGACTACTCAAGAAAAATAATAAGAAACATCCTCACACTGAGAACCAGATGGTTTAAAATAAGATTTCATTAAATACAGATAGATATTATGGAAAGACTTGATTTTAAAATAAAAAAAATTTAAGGCTGCAGAAGGTAACCCTTAAATTTCTGGTATTTCTGTAGAGGATGTCTGTAGTCAACAAAAAGCATCAAACTAGAGAGCAGAAGACCCAGGGGACAAAACAGCTGACTCCTCCTTAGGGGAAGTGAAATGCCCATACTAGAGCACCCTAAGCACATACAAACGATCAAGCAAGCGAGGGCTCAGACTCTAAAAGTACCTGGAACTTTAGAAGCCTGAGGACTTTTTCCTCATGAAAGTAAAAGATGACAGAAATGAAGAAGGGAGGGAAAAAGAGGAAAAAAAAGGACCTCCATTCTACCACTCAAGGATGACCACAGCTAATATCCGGTGCAGATCCAATAATCCACTGGTTTTCTAACACCAAACATGGGGTCTAACGTGTTCATTTAAAATCTCTGTTGTTTGAGACAAGTCTCATTCTGTAGCAAGGCTGGCCTCGACTTCGTGTAATCTTCTGCATGAACAACCTACGTGCTGCATTACAGCCTTGTAATGTCCCGAGGCCACTCTTACCCAAAGCACTTGGCCCAACGCTTACCTAGTGCAGCTTTACAGTTTAATTCCTTATTGCTATTTTCCTAGACTGCTTCTCAATGACCCTTACCAAAAAGGACACACGTTATGACGGCACTGAAGTAGTACTTATTCACCATGAACTGATGTAAATGTATGAATGAGGGGGTGTGAGCTGCATGGATTTATTTTCAGCATTTCAACCTTGACCAAGAATAAACTATGACTTCTAACAAATGTCTAAACAAACTTGGTCCCTGACTGGAGAAATCACTGCAAATTCATTCTCTTGTCCTAGCCCTTTGTGATTCAATGTTGGTAAGAATAATGGTGGGCTCTGTTGCTGAGAAACATGAAGCTAATTCTCTGTCCCAGGGGTCAGACTCTAAGGTCTGTTGTCACTGCTATAAACCTAGAGTACACTCAAGTTTCTTGCCTGAGAGAACAAGCAAGTGAATATTCGATTCTCAGGTTTCTCAGAGCAATCGGGATTATCCTGTTCCTTTAGTACTTAAAAGATTTTGCACTGTTCACAAACTCGGCTTAGTGCTGTAGTTCATACCTCAGTAGCACTAGCCACAGCAAGCTTTCTAGCAATGTAGGGTGTCAGCAGGCCAGCCAAACTCTTCCTTACGGTTGGATTTTCTGGTGTTGCTTGGTCATCAGGCAAATACCCACCAAGGCGACTCAGGGCATGAACACTGAGTTTGGCAAGACTGTTGGCCACTTCCTGTTATAAAAAACAAACAAACAAACATAACCCAACAAGACATTAAAGTAGGTATGTTTCCTTACATAAGTGACAAAATTAGCTTTATGGTGTCAATACTGTATAGAAACATTTTAATGATGGGCAAGGAAACAGCTGGCACAGGTGTACCAACATCAGCACTACTGAACCTATACATTCAAGATTTATTTTGTTTTTAAATAGGGAAACCCCTTAGTACCGACAAGTTCATCTATACCCAATGCAGTGTCTTACAGAATCACCTGGAAGTGGAGTGAAGAGGAAGAGACAGGAAGGAGAACTAACTGCTAGATGCACATGCTGGGAATATGAACAATGAATGACAACAAATATGAACCAAGAGATAGAAAACAAAAACTATAAAAATCAGACAAGTACGCTGGGAGAGCTAGTCCCAAGAGCCTGATATGTTATTTTATTTCCCTATTATATAATTCTGAAATCATAAAGTTGACTGAGTAACTAAGAAAATATTACATGATTTCTGTTCCTTCAATTCCCTTGCCTTAAATCCTTCCAGCATAAATGGTTAAAATCAAAAGTGGTTGCGCATAGTAGTGCCAGCTACAATCCCTGCACTGGAGAGCTGGGAGACAGGAAGATGGTCTGGGCTATGAAGTGATTTTGGTGTCACTCTGGGTTACATTTAAAGAACATCTGCCAGCATCAGGAGCAGTCAACAGCTGTCTTGAAGCACAGCATCTCTGAATGGCTCAAGCTTTGCTTCTCAATGGTTTACTAAAAGTCTACATGGATTTGGGTTGAAGTTACCTGCTGGTTTGTTTCTTCGTTTTTCTGAATGCCACTCTCTTCCAATGTATAGTCATAGTTAAACAGATAACCAAGCAGATGCCACAAAATTCCAGCCTGAAATAGATGTGTCTGCAACCAGAAGTCCACAGCGAAGGAACTGACACATTCCACTGCAAGGGAAGCCACCCGTGGGATACTCTGCAAGGAACAGAACAGAACTGATTTGCAGAGTGAAAACCACTGCCAAGGGAAACCAGCTATGAACACATGCCAGCTTAGCTATCTTTTTGTACAAAATATCTTCCAGTGTGCAGACTCAGAGAATCAGCAGCTTTCTCAACTTTCCTCTAAATGCAATAAGGAATAGCACCACTGCTAATACAATTACACCAACATCCTTGTTCCTACTAAACCCACTGAAGGCATCAAGCAGAAACAGCTGAGGAACTCTGATCAGGTTCCCAAGATCAGCACCTCCATCCTATCTATTCAACACAACTAAGTCTCTTCCCAGTCAGTCATACCATCTTCAGAACCGGCTTCTTCTGGCAGTTCCAGGTTGGGAGGAATCAGCATGTTCTTGGGTCTCGGAAGCCCTCACAGTGATCTGTGACTGCATCACAGGTTTTACCAGGTCCTGCCCTTTTACTAGATTTTAGTCTCATCTTCTCTCTTTCCTGCCTTAGAAATTGAGAGTCACTTCTAGCTATGTCACTACAGTCTTACTTTTTGTGGGCCAGAATAAGAATAAACCCATCATTTACAGCAATGTTTCTAGGAGAATACTTAAAAGATACAAGTACTTGACTTAGGAATAATTTTGGATAAATGATAGCTGTAAACCAAACATTTGCTATTTGAAAAGAAAACCCACACTGACTGTACCCAGAGAGGACAGGTGTGAGCTATACCTTGCCAAAATACAGCACCCGGCAGAGGTCCTTGATGATGCCAGGCATTTCTGTGATCTTCTCCCGGCACTCTTCAAACTGTGCAGCCACACTATAGCATCTGCTTATGTGTCCACACACCTACAGACAGCACAGGAGACAGAAGCAATCACACACTGAACAGATGTGTGAGCGATACTTAATGTTATACAGGATGCTCCAAAATTAAACAGGACATTTTGATTAAATTAGGAGAAATCTTAAGATTTCTTATAGATGCAAAGGCCAGCATACCATGGACAAACATATCATAGCCTGGTTTTGTGCCATCACTGAGCTAAGAATAGTTTTATTTTTAAAAAAATGTGTACCTGACAGTGGTGGCACACGCCTTTAATCCCAGCACTCAGAAGGCAGAGGCAGGAGGATCTGTGTGAGTTCAAGGCCAGCCTGGTCTATAGAGCAACTTCCAGGACAGCCAGAGCTGTTACCCAAAGAAACCCCCATCTTGTAAAACTAACAAACCAACCAACAAACAAAACCAAAAAACACAAAAGTGGGGGCACAGGTTACTGCAGTGAGGACATTTAGTGGTGTTCTTACAGTGTGACCAGCAGCACCAGCCTTGCCTGCAGCCTGCTTGAGAATCACATCATCTGCCCCACTCTACGGTGAAAGACTCAGTAGTGTGGAGGGTGGAAGGCAGACCCGTGTTTTCCGGAGCACCCCAGTTGACCTCTAAACCACCCGTCTAACATAGCATTTAGCCTCACCTGCACTGACATGTCACTTAGTTTACTGGAGCGATTCAGGACAGCCACGCAGCGACTAAATGCCTCCTGTAACACCTGTCAAAGAAGTGTGCCATTAACTCTCCAATTGGACTTGAGGGGTAAAAAGCCTTTTCCAGCACAGATAAGAACACATAACCTCTTAATGTTACATCTTTGGTAACTAAACACTCAACTGACATTTGTTAAATAAACAAGTAAATAAAGGACCTCAGGGGCTCGCTGCTTTTTAAAAGCATTCCCAGAAACTATAAGCAACATTGTCTTTACCACCTCTGAACTCAGTACTCTGCTATAACAAGTGCTATCTGCAGGAATAAAGGAGAAGGAAAAACTGCACCAAATGCATTTGTACTGAGATTCTGGACGTCAAGAGCCAGTTAACGTGCCTGGGCAAGCTAAGATAAGCCTGAGGCTCGTCCCTATTACCTCTAACCCGTTCTCTCTTCTGAGCTCTTCAGCATTGAGGGCTGAGCAGTTGACTGTGTGGAAAGCCAGCTCTGCAGCCGCAGGCAACAGTGGTGACTCTTTTGAGAAAAGGAGGTCATCTGAAGTCTCCATTGTTATAGTCCTAATTAGCATGGGGTATCCTGCATATTTATAAGGCTGTAACTCTGAAATAACAGAAAGACAGTGTTAAAGTTAAACAGTTATGGTACCTCAAAAAATAAAACAGTCCACATATTAAACGGCTCCTAATTTACCTTTCCTTTTCAGTGAACTAATGTGGTGAATTACAGTACTTCCTGCTTAATTAACTGCACTTGGCATGGACACAACTGATTTTTCAGAATATCAGCCTTCTGTCATCCATGTGACCATTGTAATTTTTCACCTGATTATATTCAGCAAGACACAGCAAGTGATCCTGAAATCACACTGTCACTGAGCACACATTCCCTCTTAAGGAGTACAAGTGAGAACTGTGTGACCAGCTTCTAAGAGCAGGCTCCCCGCCCTTTCTATCTTACTATTTGTTTTAAATATTTACAAATCCCAAAATATAAACTGTTACCAGAAATACTAAGTTAAAAAAATGTATTAACTATTTACCTAGTTATGTTTTGGTAAGAACACTCAGAGGTGAGAGCTGCCCTATACAGGTATACAAAGAGAATTTTAAAGTCCAGTTCGTTTTTTTAAAAAACTATCAAATGGCCGGGCGGTGGTGGCGCACGCCTTTAATCCCAGCACTCGGGAGGCAGAGCCAGGCGGATCTCTGTGAGTTCGAGGCCAGCCTGGTCTCCAAAGCGAGTTCCAGGAAAGGCGCAAAGCTACACAGAGAAACCCTGTCTCGAAAAACCAAAAAAAAAAAAAAAAAAAAAACTATCAAATGAGGCCGATATGCAAATAATCATTCATGATACATATTTTTAATTTTTTATGTGGATGAGTTTTTTTGTCTGCATTTATATACCACTGTGCATGCCTGATGCCCTTGGAGGCCAGAAGAGGACACTGGATCCCAGGAATTTGAGTTACAGATGGTTGTGAGCTGCCATGTGGGTGCTGGAAATTGAACCTAGGTCTTGCGGATGGAAGTGCAGCCAGTGCTCTTAACCATACTGGGCCGGGTCCCCAGCCCCCTCAGCCATGATATTAAGAGCCTCTGTAATTTCACTTGAAATAAGAATACAGTGCTTTAAATTATACTCTGTTTTAAGCTGGCTTGAAAAGGAAAAAAAGTGAACATGTATGTATGTATGTACATATGTATATATGTATGTGCTTAAAAATAAATTATTAAGGGTTTTGAGTACATTTGTAACCTCATTCTTGGTTCTGGAAGCCGTTTAACTAAGATGTTTATGTACATGCTTGCTTCAAGTCATACACAAAAGTGTGTTGATTACAGCTCTCTTCAATGATCCAACTGCTAAATTCTTAGCTGCCCCCTCCAAAATCCAATCACAAGCCTCTCTCATCTTAAGCTTCCCAGACAATCCACGCTGTTCTCAAATCCTCACTACGCACTCCTCCTTCCTGCTCTCTCCACCCCATCTTACATTGTTCCCAAGCCAATACAATGATCTGCTATATTAAACCCAACAAAGAATCAAATACTTTCAACATAGCCTTAAATATTCTGGGCTCTTAACTGCTAGGACGACTACAATGGCCCTGAAACATTTGGACAACCCTGAACTCTGAAATGGCACTTCTTTCACAGAAACCCGTGTTTGTCTAACTATTCCAAAGGACATGGGGTCTTGAGAGAGACAGTATGAAATAGCAGATGTGAGATGGACAATCTTTTCAAGTTTCTTCTTCATTTTAAAACCCAAGCATGCTTGGTGTTCTCCACCTTCTGGGGCTGCTGGAGTCAGGTCAGGCAGTCTTTGACATGTCACTGAAGATCATTAAATAATCTTTAAATTCCTGATTCCATTTACTATCTTATATACCATTTAATGTGTTTGCTGCTGGATGGCTAAACACAGAACTAACCATGTAGCACCACAGAACAGAAACATCATTTGGGAAGAAACAATGAAACCTTGTTGGCAATGCAAACTACTGAAAAGCACAGCAGAGGAAAAGGCACACAGCAGGCATGGCTTGAGACCTTCCTCTGGAAGGCAGCTGCTTTCCTGAACCAGAAACTCAATTCCCAGAGTCCTTTGCAATAATAATTCCAAATCTTTTAGAAAATACTAGAGAACAAGTAACTCAGTTAGATTAGCTGTAAAATAATCTATGATCTGTCACGACAGAGGATTTACCTTCTTTATGACGGTTGAAAAGGATGCTTTGTGTTTTCAGAATCAAAATTATATTCTCTGGATCTGGCCCATCCACTATTTTTGTTGACTTGGTACATAAAAATTCATATGCTTTATTTACTTTTTCAAACATGTCCTGTATGTAACCACAGACAATTAGGTTTTAATTGGAAATTTTCTAATTAAAATTTAAAACAAAACATTATTGGTACTTGGTTATAATAATTTACCAATTTCTTTAATTATTTTACCTTCACATTAAGGAATTCATTCCAACTGTCATCTAGCTGGAATACTGTAAGAATTTGTTTTCTTACAGTACATTTGTTTTTCCTGAACAAGTATCCAAGGATTTCAATTTTACACAAGGAGAAATATTTGCATAAAAATTTAAATATGCCATAAGTATATGTAAAAACACACAGTGCTTGTGTAGCATGCATGAAGTCCTGGGTTTCAAACTCAGCACCGAAGAAGCTGGGCATAGTGGTATGTGCTTGCAACCCCAGAAGGCAGGAGTAACAGAAGTTTAAAGTCATCTTTGGCTATATGACAGCTAGAGATCAGCCTGGGATATATGAGATCCTGTCTCAAAACAAAACAAACAAACAAGAAACACAACAAAAATCCCTAAAGTCCTCATACATACCAAAGAATGACTCAATGCAGGAAGATTATTGCTAAGAACTACTGTTCATTTTATTCTTTAAAAACTTTTTTATTACATTTTCATCTATGTGTGAGGGGTCAGCTGCCGCCTCACATATGGAGATGAGCAGACAACTTGTGGGAATTAGCTCTCTTTTTTCTTCATTTTGAGTTCTGGGTTCAGTGGCAAGTACCTTCACCTGCTGATTTTATCTGTCTGAGTCCCAGTGCTACTGCTTACTGAACGCTAAGCCAAGCACTGTGCTAAATTCTATTATCTTATTTAATCTGTAAATTAGCTATTCTGGTGTGTACTAGTAGTGTCTTCATGAGGCTCCCGTAACTCGGAGACAATAAATGATTTTCTTCTAAATGAAACATCAGTCAGCAATAGCATAAGCCTCGTGTAAGGGCCAGACTCCTACCAGTTTCCCTATAACAGTCTGATGCAGTATCTTAATATCTGAAAAGTTAAGCCTAGCAATGTGATAAGTAATGCCAAACTTTCTATTTTATTTTATTTTTGAGATGAGTTTGAATTGCTAAGTTCCCAAAAACAAAGCAACAACAAAAAACTCATTAAACAACTCCCTTTAAATTAAGAACAAATCAAAAACAAGACAAAAAGCCAAACAGGCTTTTACTTTAAAAAGATGTTTACATTCACATAAGTGGCATCTTTTCAACATCAAGTCTTCCTTGTCAGAAATACATATGTTTCCAATTTCCTACATTTTCTCTTAGGATGACAAGAATTTTGGGTGCCATTAGAAAAAAACACAAACATTACTTAATCTGCATGGTGATGACATACCTTAAAAACAGTTTATATATAATTCTTATGATTGACAATTAAGAGTCAATTTTCAAACAGAAGTGGGTAAGGCTAGAGAATAAATCTGTTCTAAACATACTAGTCACAGGAGCAGCCCTTCCAGTAGACTGAGAGAAGAGCACCCACAGAGAAAGCACAGGCTGTGGCTAGAGGCCTGTTTACATTAGGTATACAGGATGAGGCAACGGAACAAAATCAAGTGAGGCCCATTCCCAAGGCGGCACATACCCTTCCTTCTGGATTCTTATCGGGATGGTACTTTTGTGCGAGTCTGAAGTAAGCTTTTCTAATCTTGCTTTCATCATGCCTGGAAGGAAAGAAACTGTTTGTGAATACAGTAAGGTACATGAAAAACTACTTGCACCATCATCTAACATGATGCTGGAATATGCTCACATCTCTATGTCAGGAACTGTATTACTGATCCTGTGTTTGGAATTGATCATGTATTAGATATCCAATTAAATCCAGTAAGATTTAAGTTAAGATTATATTTTTATGTTATCTTTATAGGTGAAGTAAAAGCTAAAAGTTCCCTAAGAAAGGTTCAACTTCTATTATAAAATTTAGTTGTTTACAATATAATTTTAGTATTATCTATTTCAAAAAATTACAAAATTGATTTGGGATTTGATAAACTAAGAAGTATGTTTTAAAAATCCAACAATTTGTCAAAAATGTCTAAAATGCCATTGCAAACTGTGTAATTTTAAGTTACTGTATCAGTATTAAGAAAACTTTACAAACATTTATTTTGTACTTTAAAAAATGCCTTTTAAGCCATTTTCCTTTACCAGGTGTAGTCACTACAAAACTCCCCAAGGATGCTCCTAATCTGCACGCAGTGTCCTGGGCATACTTCCAGCAGACCTTCCCCAAGCACAGCATACACTGTAGGAGGAAGCGGGAACCAAGTATGTGCAGGAGCACCATGTACCAGGTGAAGGCTAGGCACATTGCACACAAGAGTTCAATTGATAAAATGCAATGGTTACCAACAAGATCAATGAAACGTACTCTGGTTAGTAAATCTGTAATACGTCAAAATTGGTGACTGGCGTTCCAGATTATTCTCATGGGCCTTGTGTATCAATAAATAGGCAATAAACAAACAAACAAACAAACAAACAAATAAAAACCCTTTAAGATGGCTAGTTTAAATGTATTTTCATCTTTGATATTAATGCCTTAAGCTAAAGCAGACATCTACTACTATAATACTGAAATAACTCACAGCCCCTGGCCTGCAGGCAGATTGAGCACTTCGTAAGCATCATCTATTGACATCATAGGTGGCTTCTTTTCCACTTCCTTCTTCCAAGCGTCGAGGGAATCTTTCAGAAGCTTAACCTTAAAGAAAGAGGAGTAAAATCTGTATTCAATAAAATAAAATGATTCAAAATATAATTTTAGGTTCATACAATATTTGTGCTGTATTTATTTAAATCAGCATTTCTAGGCTATCCAATTAACAGTGCACTGAAATACAAACATCTTTACACTGTTGTCAGCCAGGTTATTAGTTACAGAACTTCCTTCTGTTTAAGCTATATTTTTATTCTTCACTAATGTATCTCTACTGTTAACTTTTAAAGAAACATTCATAAAACACAGGAAACCTCAAAATTAGTACAAGACACACTGTGCTAAGAAAGCAAGCACACTGTGGAACCTTTCTTAAGGTGACCTACATATTGTAAGTATGCTGGCACTCAAACAAATGCAAGGAACAGAGAACTCACTGGGGCTGCACAGTGAGGGGAAGACAAACAGTTAATACTTATCACATGCCTACACGTCAAAGGAGCAGACAGTTTTACACAAGTTGTCAGATTCAATGATTTTTTTTTTTTCCTTGATATAGGCCAGGCTGGCCTTGCAACCTTCCTGCCTCAGTCTTTGGAAGACAGGAAAACAGGGGTTCACTACTAAAGCTAACTCGCGCTTACAAGTTTTCTATTGTTTCATGTAGACTCCTGTCTGAAACAGTGCCAGGCTTGTTTGTCTGTATCTGGTTGCAGCAATGTGCAGAGATGGTGACGTGTGGGACCAATGGCAAATGTCTGGCACCTTTAGATGGTAAGTTCTGCTGAACAGGTACCAGACCTACTTCACTCCTTTCCATAGCCCCAAGGGCTCCGAGTCTGCTCTTCTGTATGTTAGGGAGTTATGCTTACATGAACATTCAATCTTCAGAACCTCCTTTACAGACAGCAGCTAACATTTCTTTCACCTCCATTTTAGAGATCAACCCTGAGGCTTGGGCAATCAGCCAACATTCTGAATGTACACAGACCCTGTGACAGTCAACCTAAAACTGTCTCAGATACTGAACACCTATGTCCATGAGTTTACAATCTCCCTTAGAGATGGGCACTGGCCAGGGAATGAAACTTATCTCAGTCATAAAAAAACTAAAAAATTAAGTATCTTTCAGTCTTTTTTTTTTTTTTGGTTTTTTCGAGACAGGGTTTCTCTGTGTAGTTTTGGTGCCTGTCCTGGATCTCACTGTGTAGACCAGGCTGGCCTTGAACTCACAGAGATCTGCCTGGCTCTGCCTCCCGAGTACTGGGATTAAAAGAGTGTGCCACCACCGCCCAGCTCAGTCTGAAATCTACACAAATGTATTAACTACTTAGTACATGTTGCTTAAGAAGCAGAGATTTCCTCTTTCTTCCTTTCTTTGAGACAACCTCACTATTGTTTGGGCTTGCTGCAATCTTCCAGCCTGACCCTCCCAAACAGTGGGGACTGTAGGGATACAGTACCGTGAATACCTAAAGAGGCTACTATGCTTCTTATCACAGGAAGAAAAAATCCTCAAATGTTTAGAAATTGCTTTTGCAGTTTAAGAAGGTGTTGTGTAATATTGTGATTTCACTCTGAAAATAAAGCTTGCTTTGAACCAGAAAGCAGAGCTAGCCACTAGCTCACCAAAATTAACCATAGAGGTTTGGAGGACTGTGGACAGATGGGAGACAAAGTAATAAGGCGGAGCTGAGAGAGGATCTCAGCCCTTTTGGAGGAAGGAACAGAAGAGGTAGGAAGTCATTGGTGGCTGCTCCTTTGCTTCTCTGTTCTTTCAGGTTCTTACCCTGACATCTGACTCCTGATTATTTATTAGTTTGGTAAAGAATAATTAGATAAACGCTTCATCTAGTGCCAAACATGGGTTGCCATTTGTAAGTGGAAGTTTCTGTCTGCAGCTGCTCTTGAATAACCACTTAGAGTCTTAGTATTATTTATAAATACTTGGCTGATAGCTCAGGCTTATTATTAATTAGCTCTTACAACTTAAACTAACCCATTTCTATTAATCTATGTGCTGTCACGTGGCTCGTGGCTTTACGTGTCCTCCAGCACGACTTGCTTCGTGTTTCCTGGTGACTCTTCTCACTCCCCCTTCTTCTTCCCAGCATTCTCTGTTTGGCTCTCCCCACAACGTTATCCTGTTCAGCTATTGGCCAGTCAGCTTCTTTATTAAACCAATCACAGCAACATATATTCGCACAGTGTAAAGAAATATTTCAGAAGAAGGAACAAACTGAACTTACTGGGTCTTTAATTGGCCAATCTGGAAACCGGAGTGTATCACAAAGTTGTTTGAGGTAATAAATATTACAAAATAGTTCATTTTCTAGCTGTGGATAATTGATAACTGGGATGGGACAATATTGATAAAGTGCTCTTGTATTGCTCTGCAGGCGAGGTGTGAAGTCAGCAAGATGGGCAGCAATCTTCTCTATCATGAGGCGCCTACAATCACAGAAGCTTCCGTTCAGGCATTCTGAAGGATTAGTTTACTTAAAGAGAAACATAGGTAATCATGCAAGAAAATTACATAAATCTTCAGAACTACCCAATTATAAAGCTTGATTAAATGTTATTGGGTATTTTAATCATACTGTGTAAATACTCAGGAGAAATAAACCTATATATAATACTTGATAATAAAGACCAAAGACGAACACCAATCCACTCAGTCATTCCTACTAAAAACCCAGCCATTACAAAGGCAGATGGTGTTTGCACAAATATCAGGTAGCAGGACAGCCAGGCACTAAGGCTTGCTTCTGCCCAAAGATGCTCATTACAGGGTATTAGTTTGTATCTGGCCCTAAACTAAGCAGAACTAAATGTGGTAAGAAAAATCTTTCAGAGAGAGGAACTCAAGACAATTTAAAAAGAAAAATATTATGCACAAAATCATTTCTCATTTATCTATATCCCTACATATTTTTCCAACAAAAATATGACTGACACACAGAATGTCACCATTAAATATGGTGGCCAGCATAAAACAAGCCTAAAGGTCAACCTACCCCAGAAATCCAATGATGATAAATAGGTGGCATGGAGAATCTAAAGTTGGCCTAAGAACTGAGTGACTCAAAGACCAAATATCATACAGCTAAGAGAGCTGAGGGCTTCACAGAGGCAGCCATCACCCTGGACCTATGAACATCCATGGACAGGTGAGGTGTGTAGTGTACCCTGCCATGTGTTTCTGGGTCTCACCTTTTTCTGTTTCCATAGGCTTCTCCCATGGCATGCCTTTCTTTGTAATGTCAAAATCTGTTGGCTAGGGTGTGGTTTGAAAGGAAAACAGCCCTCATGGGCCCATAGGGAGTGGCACTATTAGGAAGTATGGCTTTGTTGGAGGAAGTCTGTCACTTTGGAGGCGGGCTTTGAGGTCTCATATGCTTAAACTATGCCCAGTGTGGCACAGTCTCCTTCTGTTGCCTGCGGATCAAGATGTGGAACTCTCAGATCCTTCTCCAGCACTATGTCTGCCAGCATACTGCCATGCTTCCTGCCACGACAATAATGGACTAAACCTCTGAAACTGTAAGCTAGCCCCAATTAAATGTTTTCCTTTGTAAGTGTTGCCGTGGTCATGGTGTCTCTTCACAGCAATAAAACCTAATTAAGATAGCTGGGAAATGGTCATCAAAATTCTTGTGGGCATTTTTAGTCTGAGTCATTCTATACGGGCACAGTTTGTGGAGTACAGGCCTATTGCCAAGAATCCAGTTGTGTCTTGATTGCATTGCCAACAGGTCACACTCTTATACAAAAGCTATATTAACAGTAATTGATAAATTCCTATCAGAATAGAAGCCTCAGGCCTTGACAAAACCTATCAGTTGATGTGGAACATACAAAAACTAGTAAGAATGCTTCTTGCAATGAATGGAAATCAAGTCAGGTGATCAGCAGCAAACATTCCGAGCATAAACACAGCCAGGACTTATTCACCTCATCTCGCTGCTCCAGATTGCTTCCGGAGTGTCAAATTCACCTAGGAAAATCTCAGAAAACTTCTCAGGTTCATAATTCTCTAGGTAGCACACCATTGCTTCAGGTAGGATATGTCCAAGTATACTTCTCTGAAAAATATCCTGTCCTTTAGTCTTAAAAAAAAAATGGACAAAGTATAGTTAGAAACAACAAAATCACCTATAAAATCTTTGATAAATAAATTATTAGAGCATTTCAAGAAAGAGCACCAGGCCAAATGTGGTGAGGCACACCTTTAATCCCAGCACTCTTGGGCTGAGGAAGGTGGATTTCTATGAGTTCAAGGCCAGACAGCCAGGGTTATGTAGAGAGACCTTGCCTCAAAACAAACAAACACACAAACAAACCTGGAACAAACCACTGCTGAGCTGCAGAGGGTTAGAGGAATGCAGTGAAATGTGAAGGCAAAGGCAGAAGCAAGAGCCACTAGCCTTGCAGCAGCAGTCTTAACCTTCTCAGAGGTCACCTGCACCACACCACACAGGGCTAAGGATAATGAGCCTGTGGCCGTGAGCAACAATGATGCTAACAAGGAAGATCCATAAAGACACTTATCACCTACCTTGTCTATACCAGTCACTGCAGTTTCTACCCATACCTGCTGTTTTCAAAACCCAGTAAGTCTAGAAGTCTAGCTCCTTTGAAAATTATTCTCTCTCTCTCTCTCTCTCTCTCTCTCTCTCTCTCTCTCTCTCTCTCTCTCTCTCTCTCTCTCTCTCTCTCTCTGTGTGTGTGTGTGTCTGTCTGTCTGTCTGTCTGTGTCTCTGTGTCCTCTGCCAGGGCATGCTCATGAAGGTCAGAGAATAACTTGTAGAAATAGGCTCTCACCTTCCATCATGTAGGTCCTGGAGACTCAACTCAGACCTCCAGGTCTGGTAGCAAGCACCTTACCCGCTGAGCCATCTCACTAGTCCTTAAATCGAGATCTTAAAGAGGCTGCTCGCATGAAATGTGCATAGAACTTAAGAGGGCAGATTTCATCTAAAGTAATTACAACTAACTGGATCAAGAAGTCCAAATCTGGCTCACAATTTTACATGCCACATTTTTAAACTCATTTCTCTTAGGATTGAAATCTGGTCCTAAAGAAGGCAAATGCTTCTCTGCCTTCCACCTTGGTAAGTAACAAGTTTTACTTCTCTAGGACAGCACTAGGGATGGAATACAAATTCAAAAGCGAGATTTTCAGATATTTGCCAACAATAGTGATACATTTACTTGTTACATTGCTGGGTGAAAGTCTGCTGTTCTGCTCCCTAGCATTGTATTATTTGGGATTTACTACATAGAGAATTTTGCTATAATTATTCAAAATAGTTAGGGAGAATAATTTCTAGAATATTAGTTTTCGGAGTCTGGAGGGAGATCTGAGAGGGTAAAGTACTTTCAGCACAAGCATTAAGATCTGAATCTGGACCCCCAGAACTCACTGGAGCTGAGCGGCAGCAGGAGCTGTAACCCAGCACTGGGATGGAGGGAGATGACAGAGCTCACTGATGAGCCAGCCCAGGTGGAACATTGGGCTTCGGGTTCAGTGAGAGGTTAGACAGACATCTCAAGTTGACCTCAGGCCTCCACATAGGTACACAGGAAAGTGCGCACACACAAAACTCCCTTGCCCAGCTTTGCTTTGTTTTTTGTTTTTTGTTTTTTTTAAATCAATTACCCATATACTGATGCACAGAAGTAAAAGAGAAAGGATGCCCCCCCCCCAAAAAAAACGAATACTATATTAAGCATCACTAGAGACACTGCTTTTCCATAGTCTCACTTTCTACTCATAACCCGTGAAATGCTGCCACCACCTGTTTCCCTTCAATAGTGCCAGGCACTCTTAGGGCTCCAGTGGCTCCTCTACGAAGTCTTCATTACTGTCAAAGTGGTACAGCAATCTTCACGTCTTAACCAGTGGTCTGCTTCGGGTAACATAAAAAATTAAATGCTCTAGCAAAAGCCTAACAAATTTGAAACACCTGCTGGTAACTTTCTGACATTAAAGTTTCTTTGTAAAATAATTGATAGGTAATAAAACCTCAGGTTGATGGGCCTCCTTCCTAAATGTCATCTTTTTTTTCGGCTCTCAGTTTTCCTGAACGTAAGGGCGAGAACATTCTGAGAGCACGTGAAAACAGTGTAGTTTCAAAAAGGAAATCTGCCATCTCTTCTGCCTTGGGATCTGAACACAAGTACAGCTCCAGTCTTAATGAACCTTAAGAGATTTCAGATTACAATAACATCTCTATAAAAACTGCTAATCTAACTCTTAATTGAAAAGGGTAACATACTAAAAGCTATCAAGTAATAACTCATAGTTGTGATTTCAATGTAGGCATAATGGGCAATACTTTCCTTTAAAAAATCTGCTCCGCCTTTTGAGGTGCAGGTACTGCAGAGAATGTGAACGAACTGTAAGTGCTCCCTGCCGTCAAGTACGTACAGCCTAGTGAGCACACGCTCCTAAAGCTATCTGAGAGTGCTGAGACAGCTCCCTCAGTGTCTGTGTGCAGGCAGGGAATGGGCTTACCTCCTCAGACTTGATATGTGTATATTTCAAAAACCTAGAAAGAAAAATAAAGTGTCTTTCAGATAGAGAAAGTGATTAGGTTTTGGTGACTTTATGTTTTTAAAGACTGGACCATTAATGAATTTTAAAAAGGTTAAAAAAGAAGTTAAAGGGCAACTCATAAATCCATATTCCCAAATTACTTTAAGAAAGACCTGAAATGTGTTATAAAGATTTTGAAGTACGGTTATATTAAGGATACATAGTAATATAGAAATATTCATTAAGACAACAAAATATAAAACTGCATGTATAAGATAAATGCATTTATATTAAATATATGTATACATATAATAAAATAAATTTCAAATACTAATTCTGGTAAACTGCCACAATTCTGAGTTCCCACCTTCTTTTCTACTTTCCAAATGTTTAGACATTTAATTAGATAACTATTATAATGAAAAAAGCAATGAGGCAAAAGTTCCCGTTAAGTGTGTCACATATAACAGGTAATTTAAGACAGGTGTTTTCCATGTTCTTACCGAGCAACGGGAAGCACGTTGGAACCTGTATACATCATGATAAAGAAAAACACTCCACTGAGATAGAGGCGAGGTAACTGTGGATTATCTTGCATAATGTGGTGTAATAAGATAGCAACCTTCTCAACAAGGATAGGGTCAAAGGTCAGCAGTAGCTGAAAAAGTAAACAAAAAATGTTTTGTTTGGTGAGTTAAACTGAAGCTATAATTTCTATATCCATGGGACTCAATAAAGCTGTACCAGACTCAAACCAACTTTAAAAAGGTTCATCCTACATTTAATGCAGATAGTAAAACACTGTTAAGAACTGATTTAAAAAAAAAGAGATTAGATAAAGGCCCAAATGTGTCCAAAGCTCGTTTTGTTATGTTGTTACTGGTAAGTTGCTTGTGAGAATATCTCTGATGCACACACACACAAGAGTGTGTGCACAGGCATGTGTTGTCTACATGCATATGTTCGTGTATGAGGGCAAGTGTGTGGGTTAACACATGTGCACGTGTCTGTGTTGCATTAGTTTCAGTTAAGCTGATATGAAAAACACCTGAAGGCTACTTAGTTGCAGAGCAGAGCAAAAACCGGCCCCTAGTGAAATGGCACTGAACCCAGAGGCTGTGACGACCACAAAGCTCTGAGAGACCACGGGCTCTAGAACACTGAGGGACACAGCAGGTCACTGACTGCATGTTGGCTAATAAAGACCCGAGCAGAGCTGCTCTGAACAGATGCATGCTAAGCCAATTTAGTAAGTTTTACTTATGACTTACATAACAAAGGTGGTGTTTCAATTTTCATTAAATATTTGCTTCCAAAGAATCCTAAAGCTGGGCAGTGGTGGCGCACACCTTTAATCCCAGCACTTGGGAGGCAGAGGCAGGCGGATCTCCGTGAGTTTGAGACCAGCCTGGTCTACAGAGTGAGATCCAGGAAAGGCGCAAAGCTACACAGAGAAACCCTGTCTCAAAAAACAAACAAACAAAAAGAATCCCAAATCTGGGGTCAATTACTACTAGTAAAAATGAAACAAGCATACAATGCAGGGTGTAATAAGCATTATATCCATGTGACAGACCAATAGACTCAGGTGTGAACACTAGCTCCATGTGACAGCCAATAGTCTAGATTTAGGTGTGAGAAAGAAGAACTGTTTCTCTTTTAAGTTGGTGTCTTAAGTTTCTCCTGCTTCATGTCCTATCTGTTCAACAAGGCAATCACAATGTTCCATGCTATGGCAAGTTTTAGGAAGGAAAAATCAAGAACAGTCATGTAGGACTTTCTCAAATGTTAAGGGCAGCTATAGTTTGAGATTAGGTACTGGGAAATAGCAGATCTTGAGTTTTGCCTCACAGTAACAAACAACAGAGTATTTCAAGTTGTCACTGTGCAAGAAAACATAGGACATCTATTCACTGTGCACTATACCACTCTAAAAATTCTTAAGCTGTAGATGGTCAAACCAGTGACCATCCTATGTCAAGAAAAACACAGGAAATCCCTTTCTAAGCACAACATGGTGGGTGCTTGGAAAACTGCTTGAGCTACTTGTGTTCCAGCCAGAGCAAGGGTTCCTATGAGGAAAATAAGTGAAAATTACTTAGAAGAAATATTTTGAACTCAGTATAAAACATACAGAAGCATGTGTTATTAAAAGAAGCTAAATTTAGCAGGGCATTGTGGCCCACATCTTTAATCTCAGTACTCAGGAGGCAGAGGCAGGATGATCTCTGTGAGTTCAGGGACAGCCAGATTTACATAGTGAGTTCTGGGTGGGAACATGTCTTGGGGGGGGGACACAGGCTAAATTTATCAAAAAACTTCTTTTCCTTTTCTTCAGATACCACCAGAAGTTTTGATTAGTTAAAATAGATACCCTTCACTGACCAAGTTTCATTCTATACAGACATTTCTTAACATTTTTCAACCATCCCTTCCTAATCCCAAATTTAATGCTGCTTGCATTTATTTTTTTCTTTTCAGTATTAGAAACCTTGGGAGAAGGTTTGGGAGATGATTTTCTGAGTACTTTATATTCATGTTGACAGGATCCAACAAACAAAAACCCCTTTCTTTTGGTATCACCTCAGATACATAGCCACTTAATCTTCTGGGATTAGCTGATAACAGTTTAAAAACAACTTATAGTGTACTTTCACTTAAGGGAATGAACAGAAATGTCCATGGTAAGAAAAACCATATATATATGTGCTGTGGTGGTTGAATAAGAATGATCCCCATAGGCTCATATATTTGAACGCTTTGTCACCAGTGAGTAAAACTCTGATAGGATTAGAAAGACTAGGTATGGCCTTGTTGGAAGAAGTGTGTCACTGAGGGTGGGCTTTGAGGTTTCAAAAGTCCAAGCTAGGTGCAGTCTCTCCCTCTGCTTGTAGATCAGGCTGTAGCTCTCAGCTCTTTCCCCAGCACCACACCTGCCATGCCTGCTGCCAGGTCCCTGCCATGATAATAATGGACTAATCTCCTGAAACTGTAAGCAGGCCACCAATTAAATGCTTTCTTTTATAAGAGTTGTCTTGATCATGGTGTCTCTTCACAGCAACAGAACAGTGACTAAGACATATGCTGGTCTAATAAATTAAAAAGGTGCTAACTGCATTCTCAAATTCAGCAATCTTCATATTATCAGTGGTTTCCATAGGTATTAGGTAGTAACACATCAATGTTAAAACATAAAAACTGTCACTCTCAATTAAAATGACAAAAATGATCACCACAGATCATAAGGTCTATGTAGAGTTAATGGAATAATGAATACATAGTTAGGAGGACAGAATAATAAATACACAGGAAGAAGTTTACCTAAAATCTCTGGAACCTACTTATTTGGATTTATTGCTAGCCTCAGTTATATTATAAATTGCAAAAGAACAGCATAATGCAGAAAAAGAAAAGAAATTTTAGTATACCCTACGTATCCAAGTCTATACTTTGAAGTGGTTGCTATCCATAAAACCCTCACCTGAAAACAGTCAAACCCTGAGAATGCTAGTGAGTTTGCTGTTACCTGTTAGAGAAATGAGTGTGCCCTTATCTGTAGGCTGCTAGTGCATCCTTGTGCCCCATACCAATCTGTAGTACAAAGGAGCACACCCTTGCAGTTCCCACAGTGATGGGATTTTGAAGAATGGATAATAAATAAAATCCCTTTTGAATGATTCTGGAATCTGAAGATATCACACATTTAGGTTCCTGGATATACAATCTTCCCCAGTACATTCAGATTAAAAACTAAATGTAGAACTATGGCTAAAGATGGTTCAGCAGTTAAGAGCACTGACTGCTCTTGTAGGGGACCTGGATTTGGTTTCTAGTACCTACAAGGCAGCTCACAACCAGCTGTACCTCCCAATTCCAGAGGACCTGATATCTACTCTTCCGGTCCCCAGAGGCCAGGCATGTACACAGTATACAGATATACATGAAAGCAAAACATCATACATATAAAAATAAATAAATCTTAAAAAAAGGATATATGAAGCAAATGTAACTTGGGGTTCAGCTTTATGAAAAGGGAATGGGTTATAATGAAATAAAGACAAGGGCTTATAGTAAAATAAAATAATCTTTAAAATCCTGTCTGGCGTGGTGACCAGAAGTGACCCACCTGGATGACATGGGGAAGGCAGGTGCTGTCTGACAGCAGTCGTTTCACTCTGGGCAAAGGACGAATGATGGCATTATCCTGATCCCTAGAAAACAGTTCCTAAGGTCAACATTGAATATATTGATTGGAATTTGTATGTTCAGAGCATATGACATTCTACTAGGCATGAAGCAAGTTACCTTCCTCTTTTGTAAATGAAGACTAAGCTCTCATACAGCTGGGAACATGATTAGGTATTGGTTTAAATCTACTGGCTGTTTAATATGACTTCATTTCCTTCCATAAGATTTCCTTGAAAAACAGTACCCTAGAAGAGCCAAAGACTCTTATTTATTATTTAATTGATTAAACTTTGTGGTGTCTAACACACTGTCTGTGGATAGTCCCCCCAAAGGCCCTATATCAAGTTCTGTCAAATAAACTGAACCTTAGTTTAACGATGGTCAGCACTTTTCAAATACAGCCTTAATGAATGCATTACTATTTCTAAATTCGAACTGTATGGTTTAGAGTTTAACCTGATTTTTTAAAGAGAACTATGAGATGAGCACAGTGTTACGAGATATGTGTGTTATTTTAGTCACTTCTATCAGGTTATCTTTACAACAGCATAAAAACAAAATGATGTGTGCGCAAATATTTTATGAAGACTTAAATATTCCAGGTAAAGGTTACAAATGTGATTGTTATAGGAAGCAAATCCTTGCCTGTAATGGTCCTATGGGGTGAGCTGTGGGCTGTCAATCATTCCATCTTCAACAGCAGGCCTGGCTAGCCCAGCAGATCAGGAGCTGGCACTCAGTATTGACATGGGCTATAGATATCTATTTCCAAACATTCCTATCTAATCCATGTAAATATTATGACTGTTATGAGTGCTAGAGTACAGCTGATAAATATCAATTATGTTAAGATTATTTGAAATCCCTCAGAAAAGGTTGTTTGTAGTTACCACATCAATATAATTTGCAAATTATTTCTTTGTAACTGTTTCAAAAAGTTTAAAGGTCAAAGAAGCACTATCCCAAGCCACATAGAGGACATCCTTGTTTTAAATTGCCAGAGTAATCCTTTAACATTACAGAGGACATATCCACACAATGGAGAGATCAGGATATCTGAGAGTCCCTTCTAGTCATGAAAATAACAATGAGATTGTACCTGCTCGGAAAATATCCACACATTGTGATCAACATGTTCAGTATTAAGGTAGCAAGGTCAGTTTCATTCAGAACAGCCTGCCCACTGGCTAACAGGCACCACTTAAGCTGAGGTATCGCCTGGAGCGGTCGCCATCCATCCATGCCTTGAGCCCAACATCTGGTTTTTGCATTCAACATTCCTTTGGCCCATAATTCTTGCATCTTAATTGATTGAAGGCATCATTATTACAAACACAAAATCAAATGAAATGTTTGCCAATGTTTTCTATATCAGTACAATACATAAGAAACAAAAATCCACTATGAGACAGTGATGTTCCAGCATGGCAAATATACTATGAATACACAAGATCTTGCCAACAGCATTTCAGGAACCCAAATTTGACTAATAATGTAAAAATAACCATTTATTTGGCAAATAAAAGAGTATGCAGAACATTGCAAAGTGCACAAATGATAAGCAAAGTGGACAGAAACCAAATTATATATGAGAAGGCTTGGCCCCTCATTCTGACTGAGACTGAGAGGTTGAGGATAGGACCAAACACTGTGGTAAAGGGGATGCTCTTGGCTCCCAGAATGAGCACGTACTATTCAATGAGCACGTACTGATCATACTATGTGAAGCATTAGATGATATACAATTAGAATAGCAATAGTTACTATATAAAAATTCATTGAAAAAAATCAATGCTACCTTGTGAGTGACATTCCTGTGACAAGAGCCTTGTAAGATGTGAACCATGATTTTGTAACATAGGTACATCTCTAGAACCTCAAGTCACCTAACGCTTTAGGAAGAAATGGAGTTGTATGACTACTGGTGCTAAATACAGTAATCAGTTTAAAGATACTGAATTTCTAGGGACTGGAGAGACAGCTCTGAAGATAAGAGCACTTCCTGTTCCGTCAAAGGACCTGAATTCAGTTCCCAGCACCCATGTTAGGTGTCTCATGACCACAGATCCCTTCAGCTCTGGGATTCAGGCCTGCTTGGGCACCTGCACACATGTGGCATACATTTACAGACACACATATACATACATAAAAACAGTATCTTAAAAAAATACTGCACATCTATACGAGTACTAAAAAAGAGGGCATAAGACGGACGGCAAAGACCTGCCAGGTATGTTGCTGCACATCTGTGCTGTCAGCATCTGTCAAGTCCAGGCTACATGGTAAAGTCTGGAAGACTCTATCACTAAGAACCATCAACAAAGCAGAGATGACAAGAAATTCCTACACAGCACTTACCTCATGAAATCCATACGGACCACTCCTTTCTTTGTCTGCATTGCCAAAATACCACTCCTTCTCACTCTCTCTCTTCATATCTGGAGATGCTTCAATCACATTGCTCTATGTTAAAAGAGATTTCAGTTATTTCCAAGGCAGAAATCTAAGGGGCAGAAGCCATAAACAACTTATTGGGTACCAAATTTTGGTCTGAAGTTTTTTCTTTCAAATTCTTTCAAAAAAGGATTAAATGCCTAAGGAACAGCCAAAGAAAGATATTTCTTTGTTAATACACATATAAATAATTTCCTAAATTAACTCATCTGTCTAATTTAAGGACATCTATATTCCCTGTGGTCATTAATAAATTCTCATGGCACTAAAGTTCAGTAAATGTAAATAATTACATAAAATATTATTAACCTGAAACCACAATATTCAACATATTAAAGTTTTGGGGGAGGGGAACTGGGCTTCAGTAAGCAGCTAGATCAGAGTCAAAATGCCAGTCCTGGTTTCAGCAGGTTAAATATTTTTCCGTCCTTCCCACAATGTTAAAATGAATGAGGTCTGGCCTCGAGCTGCTGCTGTTGAACACACTTAGGTTCTGCCTGAAGACCTCTCTGTACATAGTGAGCCATAAGCTAGCAAAGGAAGTATTTCCTAATCGACTCCTAGAAGAGCTGAGTCTCAGCTTTAGTCAGCCAACTGCCCAAACATGTTCAAGGAGGGCAGAGTGGGCAGCAGTCAGCTCTCTGTACCTGCCTCTATCGTCTGTATGCCACTTCCTTCCTTGACTGTAAATATAAGATGCCTACGTGGGGGCAGAGCAGCATGAACTATTTTGGGCTCAGACAGCTGCCAACTTCAAGAATCACAGACAAAGCTAATTAAGATTAGAAAAACTAGATTTGTTATAATTTTCTCTCTTAGCAACACAGATAGTTCTTACAGTTTTCTTAATGTTTTGGGAAGATAAGAGTTTTTATGTTAGTAAGTTTTGGTATACCATGGTTTCTAGATAGTCCTGTAATGATCAGCTTTCAGTTAGAGTCAAACTGTAAATACAGCAAAATGGCTAAGAGCACAAGCTTCCTGCAGCTAACCTGGTTCTGAGCCTGAGCTTACAGGGAACAATGGCATGTGCTTATTTAGCCCCTCTGCTCCTCAGTTTGTGCTGCAAATGGGGCAATGATGGAAACCACCACACAGGGCCACTGAGGGGTTTAGCATGTAAATGTTCTCCAGAACAGTACCTGGTACACTGCAATGGTATTTAATAAGCATTGTGATTATCAATCATATCTAAAGCCAGAAAATGACCCATTCTAAAATATTTAAAAGGCTTTCTGTCATAATTAAAACATCTGAGCCAGAAATTTATTTAAAAAATTGTATTTAAAAACACAAAACATCAAATAAGCTAAAATACAGATCTTTCTTTGAATCAAGCACCAGGGAAGGTCTGGTGGCTTTGTCTTGTTGTATGATGATTTGAATAGTGCCCCCAGTAGCCTTAGGGCAAAACATATTCTTGGTGTTTATCAATGCTGAATGTTCTAGTTACATATCCAATGAAATCAACTGAAAGGTCACACTGCATCAAAAACAAGCCACATTAGAGAGACAGTGACTTGACAATAAAAGACAAATGGTATCAGGAAATAACTGATTCTGGTGGTAACAACTCCTTTTTGGCATGCATTCATCTCCCTGCATTGGCACTATTGTAATTACTGGAGAAATGTTTCACCAGCCATGTACATGAACCCACATGCAGATTTCAGCGACTCCTGTGATTCTGAAATTGTATCCAAAGAACACAAAAAGCGTGCAGGAGCTAGAAAGCAAACATACTTGCAGAGGGACTGTTGCTCGGCTCACGTGAAGATGTGCAAGAGTAAGCAAGTCCACAAGAATTCTAATGCCATTTGAGTCCATGAGATCCTTAACGTTTTTCTAAAACAAGAAAACATTTTTGCATAATCTAAAGCCTTTCTCGTCAATAGTGCTGTAACCTAGCACACTCTCTAGGGCTAGCACATATGGAATTTCTTTAGAAATTTCTGGCATGCAACTATACTTACTTGGTATTTGTAGGGTTAAAAGGGCAAAATTATACTATAAAGAGATCATGGTCTGAGTAAGCACACCCTCCCCCAAGAAAAACAAAGCAGCATGATAAACTCTAACCCTACAACTATCCCGCTAATCAATAAACAAGTTATCCAATAACCAGAAATAAAATATTACATTAAAAAATTCTTTAATGTTGAAATTTATGTGGTGCCGCACACACACTCAGCAAGTGCTCTACCTCTGAGTCACACCCTCCAGCACCTCCAGACTGTTTCTGTAATGTAAAGGAAGAGGCTTCATTTAGCACCTGGAATACCAGGGCAGGATATGCAGGAAAACTGGCAAAAACCTTTCCCCTCTATAAACCTGAAGCCCTCAGTTTTTTCATCTAAAGAAGAAAAAAGCCATCTCTGGATGATTTGACTAACAGGTTAGCTGTGCCTGGGCACATAACTTGGAATGACAGTGTATTTATACAGAAGACTGTACCTTATTAAGGATCAGCTTGTTCAGGAAGAGGATCAGCCTATCCCGTTCAAGTTTATCAGTGCACTAATGAAATAAACAACAATTTAGTCAACAGTGGATAAAACATCCCTGAGACAGCTTCACAAAATCAACTGAGAAAAAATGTCATTTTTGGCTGTGCAGTGGTGGCACATGCCTTTAACCCCAGCACTCAGGAGGCAGAACCAGGCAGATCTCTGAGTTCGAGACCAGCCTGGTCTACAGAGTGAGATCCAGGAAAGGCTCCAAAGCTACACAGAGAGAAACCCTGTCTCGAAACTCCCCCTCCCCCCAAAAAGTCATCTTTGAAACATTAAAGAGACAATTACAGGTGTCTGCCTGCCAATTACTGTAATTCCTAAGTGTTTTACATTGTTTGCAATTTTATAGAATTTATTTAATTTCCTAAAATGGAAGATATTCTTGAGTCCTTATAGATACTAATATAATAGCTTTTAAGGAACATAAAAAGTGAAGTAAGTGAAATCCTTTGACTTGGAAAAGTTTGGTGTTTCATTAAAATGAACGTGAGAAGGAAAAACGTATTTGTTTAAAACACAAACGGTGTGTTCTACATCCTCGAGTTCTCTGGAACAGCAGTTAGGATTCTGGACTGCAAAGCAGGCATGGTGGTGCATGCTCTAATCCTAGCATTTGGGAAGCTGAGACAAAAGGATCGCAAGTTCAAAGCCAGCCAGAGCTATACACTGACCCTGCAGGCAGCCTAGGCCACTTAGAAAGATCCTAACACTCCCTGCCCCACCCACTAAAAAGAACAAAGGACTCACTGCTGTTGCTCAGTTAATAGGAAGCAACAGGGTTCTGCTAGCTGTGCTGCTTGCCTCATGAACTTTCCCACAGAGCAATGGCTCAGAGCTCACAACTGGAACAAGCATGGATGGCTATTCTGAAAATTGGTAAGACAGTCTCTTCCATGCAGCTTGTTAATATTTAAATAATTAAAATAAAGAACATAAACACTAGTGCAAGAATGCAGGACATACTCTGCATCAAACAGATCACAGTCAAGCCCACTGTCTAACGAGCAAATTAACAGTGCAGGCTCAAATGTCAATGTAAATCACATAAAATAAAATACATGCTGACTTATCTCCTGTTTAAAATCACTGGTCTTCTAGGTAACTTCACTGTCATCACACTTTAAAATTTAACATGTCAGAAGCATTTATGTTTCTAAAATGAAAACCCAAAGATACACACAACTAGAAGTTACTATTTCTTTTATACACCTGATACTTCAAGTTGGCAAGTAAGCCACCAAATCTGCTCAAAATCAAAAGCTGAAAAAACAAACCAGCAAGGACAAACTGGCACGGACAAATTTGAATTCATTTGCTATTTTCCTATGCCTCCCACTTAAACTTGAGTAAGTATAACAGATATTAAAGAAACCTCATGCAGAAAGTTGCTGTGACGATGTGATCAAGTTAGTTTTGACACGACCCAACAGCAGTCTTCCCTCATGGTGTCCTTACCCGTTCTAACATCCCAATGATGTATCTTGTATCTGTGAAGGGCCCTATTTCTTCATGGCATCTGCCATAAACGATAGCAAGGGCTTGTAAACACAAACACTTCATGTTTACTTTTGGAGTGAGCAGGAAGCGATGGTAGAGCTCATTGAAAAATTCATACCTAGATTTAAAAAGAGGTTCAGTAGAGATAACCAAGAAACAAATAGCAACAACAAATCTAAAGCAACATAAAGAGAGACTCACGATCTCTTTATTGATCCGCTTTCTTCATTCTCATCCTCCTCCAACAGCAATCTCAAGTAATAATCGCCTATTTTGATTTCCTCTGCCAGGCACTCATACTTAACCTTTATTAACAAATATAAACATCATTTGAGTTTATAATAGATTTTTTTTTTCCTATTTAGAGTTTAACATTTCATTTCATTTCCCTTTTTCTTGTTGTTGTTTTTTTGAAACAAGGTTTCTCTGGATGTCCTGGAACTCACTCTGAAGACCAGGCTGGCCTCAAATTCACAGAGAACCACCTGCCTCTGCCTCCCATGTGTGGGCTCAAAGGTGTGTGTCACTACACCTGGCTGAGTTCATCATTCCTTAAAATACCAGGTAATACACTATTTGTGTGTGTGTATGTGCACACATGTGTGAAGGTAGAGGTCATCACTGGGTGTACCCGCTTGTTGGAGCCCACTAGGCAACGGTATTACTCTCAGGTGTATAGGGAAGGCAGTGAAATGCCGCGAGGCTGCAGCGTTAGAATTATCTTTATAGATCTCTCTCTCTTTCTCCCTCTCTCTTTTCTATCTATAAAAAATAAGGAAGGTAGAGTGTAGCAATATAATGCAGGAAAAACTTACAAGTGTAAGGTAGTGTAGACAAAAAAACTTACTTATAGAATGTTGGTTTAAATAGGTCATATATTTAGCATAAAGTGAATCAGAGAAATGTAGGTTTAGAATATATAGGCCTTAAGTTTAAGGACATGGTGAAAAAAATAATTTAGAGTAGGTTTTCCCTATTCGGAGAGCAATGTCCATGGTGGACTGTGTGGATGTGGCAGTTCCAGAAAGCCACCAATAACAACAAGAAACAGCTCCAGAGACTGCCAGCTTCAGAAAATAGTAGCCAGGGGGTCTCAGAAGCTGAAACCCTCAAGGCATCAACGCCGTGCAGGTGGCAGATGCACGAGGGTCTACGAGCTTTCTACGGAAAGAAAGCTATAGTGAAAAATGAACAAGCTAAGCCATGAGAGAGGCTAACAACAACAGTTTGGAAAACCCTGCAGAGATGCCGCGCTGCGGGAAAGGTGAACAGTAAGATTCTGCAACCTTTGAGATGCTACACCGCAAGAAAGACAAATAGCGGAGAAAGCCCAGCGGTTTGTGTCGCCTTGGAAAAAGTCAACAGCAAACAGAGCAGCGGTGAACAGGAGACGGCAGAGACCAGACTGCTTCCAGAGCTGGAGAAAAAGTGTCAGTGCCTGACAAGCAGCTGAGACACATTGGAAAGCAGGAAGCTGTGGAGGTGAGAACCATACTCCAGGCTAAACAGCCAGCCTGAGGCTCTGTGGGAACTGCTGAGACTGCAGCCAGAGCTCCCAGCAGTGAGACAGTCATGCAACAGGACAGCGTATGGAGGATTCCGCGGACAGGCTTGCTGAGCACTTGGACTATCAGCAGTGCAGGTAATGGGTTTTCCTCCCAAAGCCGGGGTTGCTGTGGGAAGGCCACAGTTTCAGCTCATGGCAGCTCAAGGAGCCTTGAGCCCGTGTGGCTATGAGGTGAAGCTCTCTAGCCTGGTCTGGGGCTGGTTATGGAAGGCTACAGACAGCAAAGTACAGCAGTATCTGAAAGTGGAGGTTTCAGAGAGATTCACTTGAACTGAAGTTTTGGTTGTGGGACTTGTATTTTGAACTGTTTGCTTAAGAGTCATTCTGATTCTGACAGCTATATACAGACTTAAGGGCAACTGACAAGCCAGGCCCTGTCTACGAGCAAAGGAACTTTTAGGAGTGGTACCAAAACTTTTTGAACTTTTGAACTTAAAAAATAAAATGGACAATAATGATTTCATTACAATGGGACAGTTTGAATTTGCTTATGCATATAGACTCTATCAACAGGCATGACTTATGAACTACTTATAGAACTGTTTATGTAAAAATGGAACCGGTTAAATAGAGAAGTTTTGTTTTGTTTTGTTTTTAAAGAAAAGGGGGAGTGTTAATATTCCTCAGTATATTTAATTTAAAAAATATTTTCGTGTTTCTTGACTGAATTAATGTTATGTTTTGTATAGTTCTAAATTATAGGTTGAGAGTAGGTTTGCAGGTTGAGAGTAGGCTTGTAGATATTATTATGTTAACCTATTAATATAGATGCACCATGGTTTGGTGAAGTTAAGAAAGTATTTAAGTTGAAGAGGTATAGATCAGAAGTTTATCCTATGTTTTGTTAACAAGAAATATTAAGAGTTTGCTTTAAGATGTGAGATTGAGAGAATTATAATGATACATAACAATATTTATATTAGAATTATGTTAACCTATTTGTCTTTAAGTTTGATGTGGTTGCATCAAGAGTATTTTCTTTTAAAATATAAAGAAGAGGGACCTGTTAGAGCCCACTTGGTTTCTTAGTGGCTGTGCCCAGCAGGACTGCATGGGACGTTGATTGGACCACGGGCCTGGGTACCAGGTGTTTGTAAGGGTCTAACAAGCAAGGGGGAGGTCTTTTGCTCCACCCCTTGGCATTGTTATAAATAGACTTTTGGAATAAAGTTCTGGGCCCATTTGGATAAGGATCCAGGCCCACCCAAGTCTATCCTGTGTTTTCTCTCTGTTTCTCTCCACTCTCTATTTCTAACTAAGTCTCTTAGCCCTCATTCCTCAAGAATTCCTGGGGTAAATAATAGTGGGGGCTGGTCCCCCACACCCTCTATAGCTCTCCATCTTAAGAATTTGCTGTCTTGTCTAGACTGGCTGTCCAGAGAGCTGTGGGATCTGTCTGTCTCCACCTGGCCCCGCCCAACAATGGAGTTACAGACACGTGCTGGCATGCTCGCACTGCCCCAGCCCCCTTATTTTGAATTTTATGTGTATGAGTATTTTGCTGGCATGTGTGTCTGTGCACATGTGTGCAGTGCCTGTGTAGGTCAGAAGAGGGCAACGAATCCTTAGGACTGGAGGTACAGTTAGTTGGGCACAGCAGTATTAGGTGCTGGGAATCTGAACTGCTCATGCTTGCATGGCAGGCACTCAGCCACGGAGCCAAGTCTCCATTGTTACTAGACTGTTACTATTTCAGATAAACATTGACACTTTATGCACAGCTCTGCTCCATCAGTTTGGGTTTTCCTGCAGCATGGACTGCCCAGCTTACAAAGGCTGCTTCAGTTCATCCCTCATGTCTGGTCTAACATACCAAGACATGATATCAACATGGTAAACACATCTTAGTACCTCAGAGTCCTTCTCTGTCAAATGGAGGTGATGTGTGAAGGAAAACCTCAGGACCAGGCTCTGGAAGAAATTTAGGACCCTCACAATTTAGGCTGCTTATCACAAGGAAAGAGTTATAGACAACTGTAAAATTAATTCCCTGACAAATCACATTATCAAAATTCTCTATTCAAAGCCTACAATAACTGTTTTACAAAAATGTACATTGCTATTTTATATCCACTTCCCTTTTGATTCTGAGCGTTCAATTTATTCAATTTCTATTACTGAGCATCCACCTTGTGGCGGCACTATTTTAGGCACAATGTTCTACTTAGACTTAAGGCTGCTCCACGGGAGGAAGTCTATGCTGGCACTGTGGAGTTAGCCAAGAATCCGAGGCTGGGCAGCTCACAGGCCCAAGAGAGAGCCTATTATGATTATTTTGCTAAATGGACACTGCACCAAACTGCCTTCTAAATATATAATTTTGGGGACTGGAGAGGTGGCTCAGGGGTTAAGAACATATACTGTTCTTGTAGAAGATCTAGGTTCAGTTCCCAACACCCACATCAGGCAGTTTTCACCTTAACTCCAGCTCCAGGGGATCTGACAACTTCTTCTAGTCTCTTCAGGTACCTGCATGCACATGGTGCACATAAATTCAGGTCAGCACACACATAAACACATAAAATTTTAAAAGTCGAATAAATTTAAATACATATCTGTATCCACAGATTAGTACAGCTCCCAGTCCTCATCAGAGAGAATGTTATGCAGTGGAGGGTAGCTAATACAGACTTACAATTAGTCAAAAGCGCAGAGAACAAGTGTCTATGGAGTTCTCAGACCTAAATGGGACATCTATATTATACTCTTTCCTCCTAAGGCTCAAGAAACATTGAGCAAGAGGAAGCAGAAAGATTGTGAGAGCCAGAGGTTGAGGAGGACCAGAATAGAACAGTGTCTTCTAGACCTGATAGGACCACTGCCTCATGAACGCACCACAGCTGTGGCCGCCTGCACAAGGCCAAGCCAGTCAGTCACCTTACAGCATGGATCGGGGAGGGACACCTGAGTTCTTACCCCTACCTGAACTGCTACGGACAGTGGACAGCTCCAGGAGAGGCAAAAGCAGCTTCTCTCAGAGTGTAGCCCCTGGCAGGCTGATCACGTTCCAGTGGATGGCCCCACAACTATGCATACATGGGCAGCACTAACTGGACTTAGAGGAGGACATGAAGTTGAGAGGGGAAGTGGGAGCACATCTGGGAGGGGTGTAATATATAGGATCCACATATATTGTACGAAGTTCTGAAAGAACAAATAAAACTGTATCTTAGATTTATGAAAAATTGAAATACATGTATATATTTTGGGGGTGATAGTAAGTGTTATGGGGTGAAGCAGGAAAGTGGATAGGAAAGGGAATGCATAGGAACATGGGTGTAAGTACAAAGGGGACTATGCTTTTTAGCAGCATAGACAGGGAAGGGCCATCAGATGATGACATTGAAGAAAAAACCTGAAGGAGATGAGAAAACAAATTATGAGGCTTTCCAGGAGAAAGATTTCTGTTAGGCAAAAGCTAACATCAAACAGAAAGACCCTGAGTTAAGAACACATGGTGCTCAGGAGGTCAGTGTAAACGGAACCGAGTCAGACCTGGGGAGAAGTATGAGATATGGCCAAAGTGAAAACATTTCGGTTTGAGGAGTACACAGGCCCTGCTTTGTGAGTCATTTCAAGAACCCAATCTAACAGTATATGAAGTGACAAGCCACAGGCACACCAAGGACTGAGCAGTTATACAGCCCACTCACTTCTGTGTTTTATTGCAATGCTGGGAATTGAACCTAGGGCCACACACAGGCCAGGCAAGCACTTCAGCACTGAGCTCTACCTCCAGCACTCTGCCTGCTTATGAATCAGATGACCTTGTCACTGTGTTGGTAACAGAGTTCAGGGAGGCAAGGCTGAAAGCAGTGGTGGTGACACAGCCCAAAAGAAGGGGAGGTCTAGATAACTTCTGAAGGTCAGGCGACGGGATTCACTTGTAAAACCAACTTGTGGTATATAAGATGATTGCAATGCCTCTGACTAGAAGATAAGGAGTACCTGTTATCTAAGATCAAAAAGACTACTAGAGAAGGAGGAAGGACAAGAGCACAACTCTGAAGAGAGACTACTAATACACCCAATTTGAGGATGGACACATGTACACTGTCTAGGAAAGAAAATCTAAGCAGGAGATAAAAACTGACCAACTTTCTGCAAATGGAAAAAAAAAATCAAAACCTTAAGATGATAAGATCATCACGGCAACGAATATAAATAAAAAGAGGCCCGAGAACTTATTCCCGGGTGTGCTGGCTAGTTTTATGTCAACCTGATATAAGCTGAAGTCACCTGAGAGGAGGGAATCCTCAAGTAAGAAAATGTCTCCATAAGACTGGGCTGTAGGCAAGTCTATAGGGCATTTTCTTAATTAGTGACTGATCGGGGAGGACTCAGCCCATAGTGGGTGGTACCACTCCTGGGCTGGTGGTCTTGGGTTCTATAAGAAAGCAGGCGACGCAAGCCGTGAGGAGCAAGCCAGCAAACAGCACCCCTTCATAGCCTCTGCCATCAGGTCCTGCCTCCAGGTTCCAGTCTTGTTTGAGTTCCTGTTCTGGCTTCCTTCTATGGTGGACTATGACATGGAAGTATTAAGCTAAATTACCCTTTCCTCCCCAACTTGCTTTTTGGTCATGGTGTTTGGTCATGTTTAGCAATAGAAACCCTAACTAAGACACAAGGCCACCTTGTGGTCACAGAGATGAGGAGAGAGGAGTAGAGAAGACTGAAAAAGAGTGGATAGTGGAGGAAACCCAGGAGACTACAGGTGCCTTAAACCAAAGTATGGAAAATTTTTTTCAAGGAGGGACTGAGTACATTTAAATGATATACTTTAGAAGTTGGGTTAAAGATCAAAGCCAGCAGGATTATGTGCACGGTCAATGAATCTGTTACATTGGTTTCAGTGATATTCAATCACACATCACTTAGCAATGGGGATATACTCTGAGAGGCATACTGTTGGATTATTCTGCTTTTTTGCAAACAGCCCAAAGCATGCTTAATACTAAAAAGATGGTTATAATGCCACTGGTCAATATTATCTTCCATGAATAAGCAAAACAGCATTATGCAGCACATCACTGCATATATCACATACATCATACTCATACACTTAAAGACTCAAACATCAAATTATCAACCTTGTACATTTTTCTTGTTTCTTTACTCTTCACATCAATTACTTTAATAAAGTAGCAAAATATAGTTGCAATCAGAATAAAATCATAATTTAAAAATCTACATTTCAATAAAGAACAAATGTAAAGTCCCCAAAATGGGGAGGAGATGACAATATGCAAATTGCATAAGCCAAAATTATTATTAAAACTCATGCATGATTCTCAGGTGTAATGTTGAGTTACTTATCAAAATTCATTTTTTATTTTTGTATCAAGCAAAGATTAGAATTTCCCACTATTATCTGTTACATTACACGGGGAAAGATAAGGATGCAGTTCTATAAGTATTTTTAAATCTTTAGAGATAGCACATGCTTTTCTTTTTTGAGGTTACTATGCTCTGAAAACAAAGCTGTACCTCAAACTCATGGTGGTTCCAGGAGATCACACTGGCACTGCCAAGCTCTCTATCGATGCTGAACGTTCTCATTTCAGACTCAAGAGCATCCTTCAGCTCTTCCCGTGTTTTAAAATTCCAAATGAGGTTCGATCTAGCGTGGTCTTGACTAAACCTAAACACATAAACAATCAGGAAACAGTAAGAAACAAGCATCTTTCAAGATCTACCAACAGCTCTCACTGCATCTTATAATAAGCAAGAAAATCACAAGATTATTCAACTTTACCAAGAATAAATTAAAAAAACAACAACTCAGTGTTAAGCAAGCAGAGTAAAATGTCAAAGGTAGAACCTTCTAATAAACACACAGGCATTCACTATTCAATTCTTTTATGTTGTAAGTTTATACTATTAGATAAATTTGCATGAAGTTTTGAAATGGCTATTTCAGTTTCAGTTATTCATAGCTAATAAAAAATTCAAGTTAGAAAATAATCTCGTCAGATACCGATTTCAGAGCAATCCGTTTTGCCCTCATCGATGAACCAACGAGCCTCTGTACGACTGTTGGAAAAATCATTACAACAAATGGGGACAAAACCTTAGCTAGGGGTGGATGGATTTTACATCTGCTATTTCTTAGTCAGCAGCCCCTTTAGCAAGTGCCACTTCCGAGTTTCAAGGATATCTTCAGGGAACAACACAAGTGAGGATTCCTGAGGAAGAAATCCAAAGCATATACTTGAAGATATCCTATACTTGAAGTGGTATGTGATGTAAGCAGTGTGGGATGTTTTCAAACCAAATGCTTTCCTTAATGAGTCAAGATAAAATCAACACGTCGTCTAAAGACTGAGCACTCTGAGTTACCCTAAAGAACTTCCACAAACCATGCGGCTATCTACCTGAATGTACTCCTCTAATGTGTGTCCACCAGAAGGGGACTGGATCAATGTTTGGAAGGCTGTAAAGTCCACGAGGCCACTAGGATGGACATTCATTTCTTACCAATCTTCTTGGGCTTTTACCATCGACCTCTGTGAAGACTCCATTGCTAACATGGCTGAAGGTAGGTATGCAGCTAATTCTAAACCACAGGAATTGTCCTATGTAGTCAACTCTAAGCCTTAATAAAATTCTTAAAATACTTAAACTCCTCGGATGGCTGACTTAGCCTTAATTTTATAAGAGCATGTCTAATGGAACCAGTCTTAACAGTTACATTCTCGGGAACTATATCTGCAGCATAAGGCACTCTCCCAATTCCTCCACGTTGGAAGAGAGGCCTCCAGTTTACCTGTAATAGAAGAGATCCCAATTCGCTTCTATTTTTATTCTTTGTCTTCTCTTCCGAAGAACGACTGGCTTTTGATTTATGTTCTGGAAAAGAAAACAAACACGTACAGCTACACAGCACTCTCAATGGCACTGAACAGACCCATCAACCAGGCAGCAGGACATTGCCTGAGAACTGAGGAACCATGACGTCAAGCTGACTGAAGCTAACTTAGTGAAGCAGTCCAGAACATTAACCATTCCAAATCATCCGCTAGCATTGGTTCTCAGAGATGCTCAATATCGCCTACGTAACCGAAAATTGCTGTTTCAACACCAAAGCTATAATGTTTACAATATCATTAGTAAAATTTACAAGTCAAAAACTGACTTGCTTCCAACATTTACATGCAGTTAATAAAAATTCATGAAAAACATAGCAAACGTAAAAATATTATATTACACCACTCCTAAGAGGGGCGAGCACACACTGAAGCAGCAGATGGGGGAGAAACTAGCATTACATCCAGGCAATGTAAAGTCAGACGGACACACTAAAGCATGTCAAGACAATGCTACACGCCAGTTCAGCACTTTACACATGTAAAGGGCTTAACTCACCATATGGTTTTTGTCCTGAATTTAATTATAAAAAGGAAAAAAAAAGTAAGATGAAAAATATAAAAAGGACAATATGAAATCTAAATCTGATAAGCTGTATCTACGATAGAAATTCCACAAGAAGGTCACCAGTGTAAATCATCTTCACTTTACAATGGGAGAGCCACCTGTTTCTCGAAACCTGTTAACTCAAGTTTTCAGCAGCTGTAGACCTCAGATCTCCCATAAAGCTCTGGACCCTGTTCCCGAGACAGGTATGTAGATAAGATTTGCAACTGGAAGGTGGAAATGATCTCAAACAATCCTTGAAGGTTATCCTTGAAGCCTTGGGGGTACCTGCTCTAAGTGGAACTATACGTATTTCAGACACGAAAACCCTAATCCTCTATGTAACAAGCATAAAGCATGGAGTGGTGTCAATTAAAAACCTAAAGTCTAGACTTCATTAGTGTGGCAATTCAGATAAACCTAGAAAATAGGCACAGAATGACTAAAAATGAAATGAAGATTAAATCTGAAAAAAATAAATTCTGTTTGAAATACAACTTACTGGTTATGTATGGAACTGCTTACTATAAATTTTAATTCCACACACCATCATAAAAACTAACACAAACTGAACTGAATAAGTATAAATAATTCACACTTTGGTGTTTACAGCTAATCAATTCTTTACTTAAAACTTCTCACTAGAAATCAGAAGCATTTCTAGTGGGCATGGTGGTGCTTGCCTGTAGGACAGACTCTCAGGAGGCTGAGGCGGAGGCTGGAGAGCTAAAAGGTAAGTTCTAGTAAGGCCCAGATAAAAATCAAAACACAAACTAAAGCAACAACAAAAGAGCACTTTTGTTAAATTCTCACCCTTTCATATAAATGGACAGCAGTTTAGCGTGATAAAAATATAAATTTCATACCAATAAAAAATAATAAATTTCTCATAAAATGTGTATACAAAATTAGGATAAGCTTAGTATCATTACTAGCTAAAAAAAGAAAATCCCTAAACTGAAAAAACTAAAATAAAAACATACCAAAACAACAACAAAAAAAACCAAATCAATTAGTCAACACTAACCAAAGGCTGCTACTAATCTAACACACAGCATCATGGCAGTTGAAACTGGCCCTATAAACGTCCCATCATAAGAGATGTACCTCTCTTCAGGATTAGGCAATCAGATTAACAAAGGCACAAGACCACTCCATCTTTTTAATGTTGTTTGTTTCTATGCATGTGACAGCCATAAAACTTAACCACTGTTTCCTTCATAAATTAGTGTTAAAAACAGTATGCAGACCAAGTAATAATAATCAGTTCATCTTCCTGACTCAAATATTTTCAATCATGGGCTCAAAATTTTAACTACCCAATGCAAATAATGCCAACAAATCAGTAAGATAGTTTTGGTATTAAAAATGCATTCTTTCTCCTCTAAATCATTGTTGTAACAGATATTCCTTTGGTAGCTAAGCAGCTATATGTTTGTTCAAGCTTATGCTGTATAAAAGTTATATATGAAATCAGATACTAAAAACTTACTTGGCAGTATGATGACATGGTAATTGTATTCATAAAGTTGAAATAATTGTTACTTTAGAAATGGGCTTAACTAGCTAAAGCCAGGAACTTGTAATTTTCAAAAACTGAAAAGTATTTAAATCATACATACATGTATTTCCACTGCTCAAATGCTCAAACAGCAGAACTGTCATGAACAGGTATCTACACAGTGCTTTAATTATCTAGTTTGTACATCAAAGCAACTCTGTAAGAAAGAGACAGGAAGTAATGCTATTCTGCTTTTAGAAAAGAGGGAAAGTACATTTCTGAAAAGACTGCAACTTGAGTAAGGAGGTAGTGGGGTTCAGCTCAGACACTAGTCAGCAAGCACAACCTCGAACCTCGGTGTGCTCCACCCCTAGAAGCCCGACAGCCTGTCAGTGTTTCTTCACACTGCAGTCTTCATGCAGACAAATTAGTATTAACCTACTATGCTCAAGATTGATCCAAATTTCAGATCAATACACAACATGTTTGTTCCCTTATATTTAGGCAGTCTGGCAATTCATTAGAAATCCATTTGAAAATGAAAATGAAATTATTTTCTTTGAATAAGGAAATAATCTCCCCAAACAAAGACACTGTTAGGTGTCAGCAGAAGAACTGAGAGTAAGTCAGCTCCCAAAGAGCACTCTGTTCAAACTTAACCTCTGCACCACCCATGACAGGAAGCGTGCAGGCTGCAGGGACTTATGTGGCATGTGCCCGAAGAGTGAAACGAAACTTCACATCTGACTTTGGCTCAAGGAATAGTGTCACAAAATTTAAATACACATACAATGCATTAATTAAAAAACATAAATGGTATCTCCAAAATGTGTTTAGTTCTGAATAAAACCAGCCAACAAGTATAGTATATTTCTATATGTGCAAGGCAAAATATGAAAATTTGAATATGTAGGAGAAAATTTAAGAGAGCAATTTTATATTATCTAACTAAAATCTTAATCATTAGTTCCCAAAACAGTAACTGAGGAAAATATGAATCAGAATTAGGTGACATTCATTTTTTTTAAGCTTTGAGTATTCTGTTAGAAATATCTGATTGCCACACCTGTGGACTGCAATGGATCTGAATTAAGACACATTCCCTTTTTACCTCTTTTCTAAAAGTAAAAATTACATCATTCCTCCTTTCCCTTTTCCTCCCTCTGAACCTTCCCACGTACAACCCCCTTGCTCTCTTTCAAACTCATAACCTCCTTTTCTGTAACCGTACACACACACACACCTTTCTCCTAAATAAACACATACCTCTTTTTGAGCAATGCCCATCCTATCCCTCCAGTGCATCAACACAAGATCGACTTTTTCTTTGGCAAACTTTTCAACTTCTTTGGCAGCTTTTCCAGCTAGTCTTTGCCACTCTGGAACTTTATTAAATTTTCCATATTGATCCTGTAATGTAATACTGACATTCATTACATAACTACTTTCATACTTAAAACTTTATACAACTGGGTCACGCTATTTCAAGTAAGAAAATAAAAACTATACATTAGAGTTTAGTGAAGAAACAGAAGTGAAAATTTCTGTAAGAAATTAAACTTCCTATACAAGAAACCTCAGCCTCTCCACTCATGTTTGATGATGGAGAGGAAGGTGTGAGAAACATTACACAACAACATGAGAAACACTTATGCAATTAACTCAGGGTCAGTACATCAATTCTTTTATTTTTTTGAGACACATTCCCACTATGTAGCCCTGGATGGCTAGGAACTCATTATGCAGACCAGAGATCTGCCTGCCTTTGCTTCCCAAGTGCTGGAATTAAAGGTGTGTGCCACCACATCCAGCTCAGACATTAATAATTAACAGAGCTACTGAAAGAGGAAAAGTTACAAGTAACTTGTAGTCAGTATTTATCTCTTTTACCAGGGTGATCAATTCCATATTCTTTATAAAATACCACACACACCTGAAATTTTTAAAGAAAACCATTCTTGAATGCATGATCATTAAGTTGGATTAGAGAAAGACATACTACCATTCATAAAATTAGATTGTGATAGTTACACAACTGTGGGCATATCAAAAGTTAATTCACTATACAACTTGAAACAGGTGGATTTTACGAGATGTAACCTTCAGTACTTAAGGCAGCTCTTGTTTTTTGGGTTTTAGTCTTCCAGAGAAGAGGGTACGATAGCACTTTACCCCTAAGAGCTAGTCTGGACAGTGTACTTGCCATTGCTATTTTCACATTGTCTCTGACGTGCATGCGGTCCGCATCCTTCTCTGGAACTGGATCTGAGCTGTCCAGGTATGCCAACAAGCCTGGAGGCTAACAACAAAATACAAAATCCATTTTCAAAACAAAATTCAGCCGTCAAAACCCAAACATGCTAACATTACATTTGGTCACTGGGGCAACTTGTGTGGATGTCCTAGAGTGCATGCCTTTTCAGTTAGGGTGTAAATAACATCATTCAATTCTGTCTGATAGGCATAGAGAAAGCTTTTCTTTTTCTCAGATGACTCACCAAAATGCGTTTCAGCAAGTTTGTGGCGGTTGTGTTATCAGCTGTCCAGAGCCCCACTAGATGTCTGCTCAGCTGTCTGAAAAAAGCAGACATTGAGAAAGGTTTCTGCTTTAGCCATGCTAGAACAGAAAGGAATTTTAAAGAACAAATTTCATAATTATAAGAAATATGGCTACAGAAAATAAGTCAGGTGTTAAAAACTGTCAAAACTTAATATACAATGTAGAAGAATTTAAGACACTATTTCAAATATTAATATTTTGGAATTTTCTCCATATTAAAGTGCTTCACTAATAGATACACTAATTTGTTTTAAAGCACTACTCTTTTTTTTTTGGCATTTCAATTCTTTTATTTATTTATTTATTTATTTATTTTTTAATTTTGCAATACAATTCAGTTCTACATATCAGCCACGGATTCCCTTGTTCTCCCCCCTCCCGTCCCCCTCACCTTCCCCCCAGCCCGCCCCCCATTCCCATCTCCTCCAGGGCAAAGCCTTCCCCACAGACTGAGATCAACCTGGTAGACTCAGTCCAGGTAGGTCCAGTCCCCTCCTCCCAGGCCGAGCCAAGCAATCCTGCATAGGCCCCAGGTTTCAAACAGCCAACTCATGCAATGAGCACAAGGACCCAGTCCCACTGCCTGGATGCCTCCCAAACAGATCAAGCCAATCAACTGTCTCACCCATGCAGAGGGCCTGATCCAGTGGGGACCCCTCAGCCATTGGTTCATAGTTCATGTGTTTCCATTCATTTGGCTATTTGTCCCTGTGCTTTATCCAACCTTGGTCTCAACAATTTTCGCTCATATAAACCCTCCTCATTCTCGCTAATTGGACTCCCAGAGATCCACCCAGAGCCTAGTCATGGATCTCTGCATCCAGATCCCTCAGTAGTTGGATGAGGTTTCTAGCATGACAATTAGGGTGTTTGGCCATCCCATCACCAGAGTAGGTCAGTTCACTGTCTCTCGACCATTGCCAGCAGTCTGTTGTGGGGGTATCTTTGTGGATTTCTGTGGGCCTCTCTAGCACTTTGCTTCTTCCTATTCTCATGTGGTCTTCACTTACCATGGTCTCCTATTCCTTGTTCTTCCTCTCTGTTGTTGATCCAGCTGGGATCTCCCGCTCCCCCAAGCTCTCTTTCCCTCGACCCTCGCCTTTCACTACCCCCACTCATGTCCAGGCTGTTCATGTAGATCTCATTCCATTTCTCTGTCATTGGGCGATCCCCATGTCTTTCTTGGGGTCCTGTTTTCCAGGTAGCCTCCCTGGTGATGTGAGTAGCAGTCCAGTCATCCTTGTTCCACATCTAGTATCCTGCTATGAGTGAGTACATACCATGTTTGTCTTTCTGAGTCTGGGTTAACTCACTCAGGATGATTTTTTCTAGATCCATCCATTACTACTCTTTTTTTTTTTTTATTACACTGATTTATTGAGAGAGAGAGAGAGAGAGAGAGAGAGAGAGAGAGAGAGAGAGAGAGCGAGAGCGAGCGCACGCACATGTGAGTGCATATGTTACAGAGTTCAGAGGACAATCTCTGGGAGTCAGTATTCACCTTTCATTGTATGGGTCTGGGAGACTAGACTCAGTTTAATAGGCTTGGTGGCCAGTGCCTTTTCCAAGTAAGCCATCTGACTGGCCTGAATTTTTATATTATGAATATGACATGGATTCTTAACCCATTTAAAGAAAGCAAAAATTAATATTAATGTGCATGCACACACACCAATTAATTTGATTTGATAAAGTTATTACAAGTATTGACAAAACACGCATGAGGAATTTATGCTACATTTAAAGTCAAAACTGTAATTTCAGAATCAGATATGCTCTGGGTAGTTGAGAGGGCCACATATCAGAAGCCATAATTTAAAATGGTGGAACTCATGCAGTCTGGAGTAAATAAGGCAATTTATGTTTTTTTTCACATAAGTGACTAATGGAGGAAAAATGGCTAACCAAAGATCTGGAAAAGGCCTAATAGGGTGGAAATATGTTTAAGATCCTTCCCTTTCTCTTTTCTTTCTTTGTAAAGTCGAGTACTTAACTGACCAAATTTCCTTAAAAATTAACTCTGAAAGCTTCCCATGTGGGGCTGCGTGATGCAAACAGTCACAGGAAGTAACAGCCTGGGCCTATGCTGAGGATTCACAAGCTTCTAGATAGCCTTCCCTAGGCTCCAGTCCCAGGACTGTGAATCAAGACTCTGACATGATAATGGAAATAGAAACCAGATCCTCTAAACTCTAATCCTATCCCAAATTATCCATGAACAGGGAGGGACAATAGTCATTCCAGCATAAACCTTCATGGAACACTTGTATGATCCTAATGCTCTTTTGTTTACACAATGTTGAAATGTGATCTAAATCGAAAGTTAATTTATGGGGATTAAACAACTTACCTGTTTGTAAGCATGCGCTGATCTGAACTGATTGTAAACATCGCAGTGTGCAAGTGTCGGGGTAAGGCGCCCTCGCTTAGGGCAAGCTCCTGCATCTTAGTAGCAATCTCTTTGTCACCTTCCTTTGGAAAAAGGGAAAGATGGTCCCTAAAAAGCTATCTAGAACAAACTCTTCCAGCTTTATAAAACCAGCCCTGCAGCTTTATACAAAGAATCAGGCAGTACACAATAAAATAAAATAAAAGCAATATCTAGTTACCCCCCGAAAACACCAGGGACTACAGCTAATGTTATTTCTTTGGAATGAAGTTTAGTTTCAAGCTAAATTTATCTTATGAATTATGCTAAAAGTAGGATGATTTCTTGAGTATTTATCAGCTAATAACAGGGACAAGTGGCATAGGGAGAATAGTAATTCCTATCAAAGACACATTCAAGTCAGGCTTACTTTTGTTATTAAAGGACAGTGTGATGTAGGGGCAACTCATTATTCCAATTCTACTTTACTTATACAGACTCATTTAGGCAATAATAACACAACAGGACTAGAAGATAATCAAAGAATTTTGGCTCCAAAAGAGCAATGTGATACTTAAGATGCTTGTGTAAGTGAGAAAGTAAAGCACATAACACAAAAGACAAATGCATGTCTGGAACACAGCATCATGTGCACGCACATCATTTTGTTTTGTTTTGTCTGAAAGGCAGGGACTCAGTACACAGCCCTGGTGACTTAGACCTTGCTATGTAGACCAGATAGATCCCCAACTCAAAGATCCATATGTTTCTGTCTTCAGAGTGCTGGGATTAAAGGTGTGTGCCACATACCTGGGCCACATGCATCATTTTGAATAGTATACAATCTGAAGTTAAGTTCAACAAAATGCTAATGTATTTCTCAGTGATAAAATGGGTTATTTTTATTTGTTACTTGTGTTTTTTTTTCCTGAATATCACAACTTTTTCTTCAAGGTTTATGTATTGTTTATTTGCCAAGATTGTGTACAAATTATCTTTTAGAAACATGAGCTCTAATCACTGGCTATAATGTGATATATTTAATGTGATATCTGTCTGTGAAGCCCAAGGTCAGGGCCTTGTCTATAAAGAATGAATGCTTGCCTCCATTATAGGAATGGCAAAATGCTGGAAGAACAGTGTCAAGAGAAGACTGACATCAGGGTTCTAACTGTGCCTGGCTGCCATAAGCTCTGCAAAAGTTAAGGATGTGGTATCCATTTTTAGAACTTATCAGCTAGAGAGGGAAAATTAGACTTCAGCAGTGTGTATATACACTAAGTACACACAACAGAAACAAAAGCAAACTTTGATGTTCTAACCAGTTTGACATCTACATCCTTAAAAAACATTTCTTTCTTTGCATACAACTACTTAAGGGCAAACTAATTCTTTGCTTTTCATGCATCACAATAGCCAAGTTTTGTGATGAACAGAATCTTACATTTTATCCGAATTGCTAGTATAACATAAAATACAGGAGGAATTCAAAAGCCATTTAGATCGATGCCACTATAAACATCACAGAATGCAGCTGATATTTAGTGACTATGGTTTTACCTTTCAGAAATTTAAAGATTCAATTTTATGCAGATAGGTGTTTTTGCCTGTTCTTATCTGTGCACCACATGCATGCATTGCCCACAGAAGCCAGAAGAGGGCAACAGATCCCCAGGAACTGAAATGAAAGACTGCTGTGAACCACCATTTTGATGCTGGGAACTGAACCAGACTCCTCTGTAAGAGCAATCAGTGCTCTTAACCACTCAGGCATCTCTTCAGCCCATGGTTTCATCTTTTAAAGAGCAGGAGGCGAAAGCACTGAGCCTGCAGAAGCACCATCTGGTGGCTACAGTGAGTCCTGATGCCTACAGCTTAGCAACCGCAGGAGAGGGACTTCTGTTGCCACGCACAGTGACTGTCACACGCAGTAACATCCTTTTCCCATTGACGCTTCCACAGCAGATCCCTTCAGTCTCAGTACCTCAAACTCAATGCACCCACCAACATCAATGAAACTGACAGGGAAGAGTGTTGACTTTATGTCACAGCAAATAAGCAAGGTGTGAGCACAGTATCTGGAGATTCCAGTATAAATACATTTTCAGTGTGAGCTCTATGCTCAAATTCTGAATAAAGATCTAAAACTACTTGTCTTATCCAGGGAACTGAAAGTTTCCCATCAAAGATCGAATCGCAATGTTGTCAACTTCAATTACAAGAATCAACCAACATTCCAGGAACTTTAAGATTTCAAAATTATTCTCTCACCTCTATTATTGCCTTCATAACCAATCCAGCTCCTTTTACAATTGCCATGGAAGGATGCTTTAAAAATGAAGGGGAAAGTATCAGTGAATAAAAGAATTTCATTCTGACACATTTAGCTGTTACACCTAAGGAACACACACAATTTGTGCAAGGTTATAAGCTATAAACCTAGGGAAAGCAACACACTAGGAAAACCAATTAGAAAAAGATACATCTCAAAGTCAGATCAGAGTCTAATTTTAAACAAGTTGGTTTACATAGGCAGGAAACAGGCAACACTTGCATGACTAACAATATATACTATAATTACCTGAGTTTGAATGATTTACATCAAGCACTAACAATACTAAAATCACAAATATATATGCAAACACATATGTATAAATACAACAAACACTACAGCATCAGATGAAATAATAAATGCTTTCCAGTGCGTATAAACAATATGGCTAAAACTCATTTGATTATTTGGACATTTGTAAAGAAAGGGAACTTTAAGCCTATGCCCCCCTCAAAAAAGGGAAGCTTTTCACTACATCTAAAAGTATACACAACAGCAGTCAATAGCATGAGGAGAGCACTACATGAAACACCAAGAAAGCGGCAGGTTAATAATCTCTGACACAGTCATGTCCAGGCTGCACTGTCACAATGGAAGCACACACACACTATTTAACACTCTGATCCAGCTGTGGGGAGAGCTCAGTAGCAGAGTGCTTGCCTGGTACACACCACAGGCACGGCCCTGAAGTACTGACCCTGCACTGCAAAGGTGGGGAAGAAACAAGTCTTCATGTAGTCATTCAGTCGAGTGCAGTCATCAGACAAGCTCACCTGAAAGAGCTTAAAGAGGGTTCTTCCATTGGAGGCTACCATCTCTAAGAGCATATCAAACTGCTGCCCTTCGGTTGTCTCACTATATGGAGCACAGAGGGCAAAGGTCAGGAAGTCCAAGAGTGAACTAATTACTAGGGCACCAGTCCCATGATCCTGAAAGAGAGCAGCACATTGCTTAGAACAGACACAGGGAGCTCCAGCTGCAACACAACAACGAATGACATGTTCCTTTCTCTGAATTCTGGGTGTCAGACACAATGACGTGAATTTTTCAACGGATTCAAATTTTTATGACGTTTAAGTACTTGTTCATTAGCTAATATAGCAAGTCCCTTGTTTGTCATCTTCAAAAGAAACAATTCAAGTTCAGTCACACCTTAAGAGAATAACCCAAATTTCTCAAGTACATATTCTAACTAAAGTTAATCTGTAACTGAGTGGGGAAAAGAAAGAAAAAAAGAGAAAGGGCTGGGAACTGGCTCAGCAGTTAACTTTTTTTTGGGGGGTGGGGTGTGGTAGGGGGCTCGAGACAGGGTTTCTCTCTATAGCCTTGGCTGTCCTGGAACAAGCTCTGTAGACCAGGAGGGCCTCGTCCTGACAGAGATCCACCTGCCTCTACCTTCCCGAGTCCTGGGATTAAAGGCATGCACAGTTAACGTTGTGCTTCCAGGCAACCTGGGTTCAGTCCCCTACACCCACATCCCACATGACGGCTAGGCTCACAACTACATTTAACTCTAGTCCCAGGGGATCTGATGACCTCGTCTGACCTCCACAGGCACTGCACCCATGAGGCACAGACATACAGGCATGCAAAACACCTACACACTTTTAATTTAAAAAAAAAAAAAAAAAAAGCAATCTAACAATGCTTGTAAAACCATGGCAATGTGTTTGTGTTCACAGAATTTCTGTCCTCTAAGATGTCCAGTGCCTGAGGGACTGGTAGTCAGTTAAGGAAGACTTATTTTTAGAACAATTTATTTCATAACATTTTTTTTAAAGAAAGAAAAAATTCTGATATATCATTATAAAAGTCTGAAGGCACTGTTGGTATCCTTCTCTGTTTGTTGTATTAGCTAATAATAAAAATGAGCAATCTCCAATTGCTATATTAGCTAATAAAATGCAGGAGTATTTTGTCACTGGTAACAAGGATGAAATGTGACCATTGAGGGATGAGCTTTGTGACAAAACAAATTCATATTGCACTTCTAGAACATCTCTGTATGGCATTTCCCATGAAGAAAAGCTTAATTACAACTTACCACATGGGAATTAAATTTCTCCAACAAGTTTTCCAGAAACTTCTTTGAAGAGAGAAGAGAAGCTTTGTTTAGCTGCTCTTGTCTTAAGTCATAGTCATCATGCATGGGCTATTGATTAAAAAGAGTGAGAGTCAGAAGCAGTGTCCTGTACTGGCGGCACAGAAAAGGCAATTACAGACAGCATTCACTCCACACGGAAGCAATTAAAAGACTACAGCCTTTAAGTCACACGGCAGAAAGGAAACGCGTGATGAGAAGCAGGCAGAACGAAGTTTCTCTAGTGCCTGATTAGACCTGATAACCCCTGACAAGTAACCAAACATGCTCTTTCTATACATTACTGCACAAGCAATGTCCTTTCTCAGTCACAGGCCTTCTCACCAAAAGGAAACAATTCCCCACCCCAAGAATTTTATAATTTAAATTTGAAATGATGAAACTTAGAATTTAAAAGCAAGTGCTAACATTAGTGAAGTGGCAAATCCTTTTTTCTCAAGGTGACTGTCCTTTGACTGAGTGCCTGCACACTGGTCAGAAGCAGGGTTCGGACCCTGACCTAACAGAGGCTTGGGAAAGGTAAGGCAGGTGACTCTGCTGTGAAATAAATGGGACTGTCAGGACTAACCACAGGCAGCCATGCACACAGCCAAATCCAACACCAATAAGAACTCGGCCTGTTTCACACTATTTTTGTTTTATGTACTAGTTTAATTCTTTAGGAGAATTATTTGGAATAGTTAAGACAATAAACTTTAATTCACTTGGGGAATAAACACAAGGTGTTATGCAGTGATTATGTATGTTTGTCCTCTATCACTAAGATCCCCTATCCAGCTCTGCAGTGCACAAACCCGAGACACATCCCAAAGTTTGCAGCACCCCACAGCTGTCACTGAGGCAGATCTTTATCACTCAGCTTTCAGGTGTTGCTTCTTCAGCCACTGTCATTACCTGAGCTCAACATCTCATTCTTTACCCGACCATTAGGTCTACCAGCCTCTAACTTTTCTCTCCTCCATGTCCCACCAGAGTGGGTTTTCTGAAAGCCAAACCTAGTCTTGTGACTGCTCTCTTGTTGAAAAACCTTTCAGTTATCCTTATAAAAGTATAAACCCCGTTCTTGGTTCTGACAGAGAAGGCTTTTCAATGACCATCATCTCTGCATATACCTCTAGCTTCAAGTTTGAATCACCCACCTTTGCTCATTCCACACACACTTAAAATCATTAACTGTAGTGTCTGCTGCTTCTCATGCATGCCTTTGGACATGTCATCTTCTATGCCAGGCAAAGCCTACCCAGAACTGAGAGATCCCCACTCAAGTTTTAAAATTCTGGTCAAATGTGGTATCTGAGAAACACTGAGAATCCTTTTCCTCACCACCAAAGACTGGTGCCATGGCCTCCACTTCACACCTCACAGAGGGTCTAAGTGCTGCTCCTCAGTGGTGCCATGACCTCCACTTCACACCTCACAGAGGGTCTAAGTGCTGCTCCTCAGTGGTGCCATGACCTCCACTTCACACCTCACATAGGGTCTAAGTGCTGCTCCTCAGTGGTGCCATGGCCTCCACTTCACACCTCACATAGGGTCTAAGTGCTGCTCCTCAGTGGTGCCATGGCCTCCACTTCACATTACACATGTGAGTCTACCTGACTAGCCTGCTAGCAATTTGGAGAAGGACTGTTTCCTAACAGTTTTATTTCTAGCACACACAACACCCATTAGTACATACAACATGCTAACATGTTAACTGAATAAACAAGTGGAAACGCACAACTGTGGATGATTTATGGAAAGGAAACCCTCCTGTCAACTTGAGAGGAATACTTACACACATGAGGGCACAGAGCATATCAACAGCCGCGTGGACGACGCCATTGTGGCTTCTCTTGAGTGCTTTCACCACCTTCACTCCTAGGCGCTCCCGAAACCTTCCAGAATATTTATTATTATTAAATTACAGGTCATCCTAAGTTTTCATAGAGGCATGGCATCAGTTACATGTTCTGAATCCCACCTCTGGAATGCACTTTCCTAAACCTATTTGCTTTAACAGGAAACTTTTTTAGTGTTAATGAAAAGGCAACTAATTACTCAAATTTATTAACACAAAATCAGTGATATTACTAAAATATGGGGCCAGTATCTAATATCAGCGCCATCTACCTTCCCTTTTCATTGCTCATGGATAAAAACTACCAAATCACCATATATAAGTTACTAGATTTAGCCAACATAAAGGAAATAAATTACTCAGCATTTTCTATTTTAAGTGGTTCAAAATCTTTACATAACATTAGGTTCAAAATACACCATGAATTGTTTGTCACAGAGACCAAACCCAGGGCCTGGACATGAAGCAGCAAGCACTGTCCCACTCTGGCTAACTTACTTTGGAAGCTGAGTGAAGGCCAGAAAACCAGCTTTGGAGGCTACAAGCCTCCTCACAGCTTGGAATTGGCTCTCGAGTTCTGCATTTGAAGCAACAACATCTCCTTCTTGGGACAACAATGCCGTGATGGCATTATTGATTAGCTTTTCCTTGTTTTCTGAGAAGAGACCCTAAGTAATGAAAGAGTAAGTGATGAGTAGTGTTTCCAGAGCCAAAGTCAGTTACAATGAACAAGAGTACAATACAACGTATCTTACATCCTGTGTTACCGCATGCAGAACTCCGCTGTAGGAAATGTTAGCATTGAACCTGAAGACAGCATCTGCGAAGTTGCCATCTACAAAGAGATGAGAAGGTTCAAAGGAGAGTTTAAAGCTCTGCATTCCCAGTTTTTAAATGACTGTCATGTTGCTGGGTGGAGATGCAATACATTAAAGCAAGTACTTACTAGGAGGTGCAGCTAGAAATCTGAGGTGAAGGCTCTCAACTTCTTCGTCTATAGGCATGCTCAGTAACCCCCATCGCTGACCTTTGTGGGTCGGTGTCATCTTAACACAAACATCTCTGTTACCAGAGGCTCTTACTCCATCCAGCAAACTTGCTAACAAGGAATCTCTAAGCAAAGTTAAAAGTAAAAAGCTTTAGGTTTGATACTTAAGGGGACTCTGGGTCCGGAACGCAGCACAGGCCTTTCTGCAGGTAATGTGCTAGGGGATGTACTGGGGTTCAGTGGGCAGCATGAACTGCAGAGTTCAGCACGGACTGGCACAGTCAGAGCAGGCCTTCACCACACTGCTGCTGTATGACCTGGTATCAGGTAGATAGCACCCTGGTTTCATGTTTCTTGGTTTTGCTGTCTAAAGATTATCTAACTTTAACAGCTTTCCTTGGGCCTAACATACAAATCACAAAATTTACTCCATTAAAATCTTTCACAATTTTGTATAAATTAAAACAGTTGGACAATCATCACAATCCAGTTTTTAAAAATTCTGACCACCACAAAAAGTTTCTTTTTGTCTATTTGCAAAGACCCGATCACCAATGTGCTACATCTACTTTTGATTTTTAAGGAAAAGTCAACAAAGCAGAACCATACAACATGGAGTCTCGAGTGTCTTGCTTATATTGTTCATCATCTGTTTTCAAGGTTCACCCAAGTTGCTGCATGTACAGGGTCTGCACTGCTGAAGAGCCATCCACTGTGTGGATACACGACATTCTGGGTACTGACTCAAGCTCATGATATATGCAGTGTATCTAGTTTTTGGCAACTCTGAAATGTTACTATGAATGAATGTAAGTGCTCCTGTGGCTGTGTGTGACAGTGAAGATGGTCAATGTGTCAGTACCCAGAATCACCAATGAGACAAGCCTCATCAAAATTAGGTTAGCTTCTGGATACACATAGAAACACAGACCAGGTTAACTGAGGTCATTTAAAATTTGCAGCAATACCTTTTTCCAAATTAAATAATTTCAAAATTCTAAATTATAACCGTTGTTTTCTATCCCTCGCTGACCAATTTCTTTGCCCTGCACATACTATGATCACAAAATTATGAATTAAAAATAGATAGACAGGCACACACAAACCCCTACCTTTCTGTTGAGGAGTATTTCCGAACTTGCCCTTTTATAAATTCAATGGTAAAAAGTTGTGGGTTTTCTGAGTCACAAACCAATGCAAATACCTAAGAAAAACAAATTCAAACAAAAAGTTCTAATTGTAAAAACTGGGTATCATTCTTTTTCTTCTAAAGTCAATATTAAAAAATGTAACCTGCGCCAGGTGGTGGTTTGTGCACACCTTTAATCCCAGCACTCGGGAGGCAGAGCCAGGTGGATCTCTGTGAGTTCGAGGCCAGCCTGGGCTACAGAGTGAGTTCCAGGAAAGGCATCAAAGCTACACACAGAAACCCTATCTTGAAAAAAAACAAAACAAACAAACAAAAATGTAACCTGCCTATAATGTCAGAATTTAAGAATTGTTTTCAAGTTTCATTCAAATTTCATATGCAACTGTGGAAATAAAAGTTTATTCTTTGGCCAGGCGGTGGTGGTGCACGCCTTTAATCCTAGCACTCGGGAGGCAGAGGCAGGCGGATCTTTGTGAGTTCGAGGCTAGTCTGGCCTAGAGAGCCGTATATTTGGAAGGTAATGTTTATGATCTACATTGTCCTAAAACTAATAAATACAAAGGTTAATAAATAAATAAATACAGATTATGCCTGTTTCCCATTCACTTCTATTGTTGATTTCCAAGACAGGGGCTCATATAGACCAGGCTGGCCTTGAACTTGCTATGTAGCTGAAGCTGGCCTTGAACTCCTGATCCTCCTGCTTTAGCCTTTCAAGTGCTCCCAACCTCCCAAGTGAGCCACCACGGCAGCCTGTTTTTCATTCCTTAGGAGTGAATAAATATATTAATATAGAAATTTAATCAACTTTATCAGTAGGAAGCTGGCCCATTTAAGCGAAGAAGGCTTACTCACTTCTCCCAAGGGCTTCAAGGTCGCAATGTTATAGGTTGCTGGATCTCGTTCTACTAAACATGTTTCTGTGACTGCTAGAACTCTTTTCACAGGTTCCTTCAAACAGTAAAATAGAAATATATTCAAAAGTTATTAAAGAAGCTGTCAAAACTCCTGAACAAATTTTTTATGTTCAACAAACATCTCTTACCGAATGTCTAGGAGATATTTTTTGGACCACAAACTCTGCCAAAGATGTGATAGACTCATCAGTGCTATATTTTCCAAAGCGAAGATTCAAATATTGCTCAAATTCTAAAGGTTCCTTCCTGATCCGCAGTGAGATCCCTATGTAGTTGCCAGCGTGTTCTATTGCACTTTTGATGATCTCTTCTCTTTGCTCTGATGCAAATAAATGCTGCACAGATTTTGAAATTTCTAAGTCAGGATTCAAAAAACTAAAACAGGGACCATATTTACTCAACACACATGGAAGAGATTAATTAATGTAACAATTCTAAGAAAAAGGCAACAGAACTTACTGGAGTAAATAAGCAGTGTATTGTAGTTAAAAACAAATACTAAATTAAAACACATAGTCTGCAATACAAAGCCTTACACCAACTCAACCAATAGAAAATACCCCACAACTTCTCAAGAGTCTGGTTATTGCCGTTTGTACCAAACAGCTTGTCATCTTCCAGGGAAGAGCTCAAGCCTAGGGAGGTAGGTGGGAATTGTGGGATAGTAGTCCCTGTTTCAATCAAGGCAGCTCTGAGTTGAACTGTTTTAGACTGTAATTTTCTTGCAAAATTATGTTAAATATTTGAATGCTTATCATTATTGAACATTGCTGCTACAAACCAACTGTCAAGGCAATAAAAGGAATGTCCCAACAGTTTTACCTTATTGCTCCACCATATGGCCTAAGTAACTGTGACAGTTAGGTTGTCACACGACTGTATTAAGCACATTTCCCACCAAGAAGTCAATCATAGCAACTGTCTGCAGTCTAGGGCAGAGGCAGCCTTTGGGCAGAAGACTTTGTTACTTTAAAATGAGGGAAACATTCTTTCTCCTTTGGGCTTTCATGTTTTGTGTCTATATTCAGATATAACAAAGTATCTACCCTGTCCCTAGAACAGGGAAACCAGTATGGTACCCATCAAACACAGAAAGTTTGAGACAGAAAAAGGCTAACAGCACACTGCATGTTATCAATCCGATTATTTGCATGACCACTATTCTCTTTGCTTTCCTTTTGCTACCATCTACCCTCTTACGTATCCAGTGATCTGGTACTGCCTTTGCTCTGCTATCTTGGGGATGGTATTTTTTTTTTTCTTTTTTTTTTTGATTTTTTCGAGGCAGGGTTTCGCTGTGTAGCTTTGCGCCTTTCCTGGAACTCACTTGGTAGTCCAGGCTGGCCTCGAACTCACAGAGATCCGCCTGCCTCTGCCTCCCGAGTGCTGGGATTAAAGGCGTGCGCCACCACCGCCCGGCTTGGGGATGGTATTTTATCCAAAGAACACTAAATTGTGGGAGAGTGTTTCCTGGCCCCAAAGATGGTTACAGGAGCTAACACTGTTGGGAAATGTGCAGCGAGGCCTCTAACTGGAGAGATACCAGTGCTTACATGTGAGGTTGTAGACTTATGTTTTATTAAAGACGACAATAATCTACAAAGATGGTCCTATCCAAACACAACAGCTTCCATTACTGACTAACAAACAGGATTTCAGTACTGTAAGCAGTGTCTGATGTCTCCCAGTTTCTTAGTAACTCAAAATTACAAGACAAAAATCATGCTGCAGGCCTCAGACTTCTAGTGACAATACATGTTTTTATTACAAATGGCTCAACAGAGGACAGAATTCCCTATAACTAAGAAATTTCAAAATTACATTTCTCAAGGAAAGCTTAGAAATTTTCAGGTATGACATGATGCTGATAAAAACTACAGCACCATAGCCGGGCGGTGGTGGCGCACGCCTTTAGTCCCAGCACTCGGGAGGCAGAGCCAGGCGGATCTCTGTGAGTTCGAGGCCAGCCTGGTCTCCAAAGCGAGTTCCAGGAAAGGCGCAAAGCTATACAGAGAAACCCTGTCTCGAAAAACCAAAAAAAAAAAAAAAAACTACAGCACCATTTATTGACTGCTACTAAGCAATGCATATGAGTGCACGCGCGCGCGCATGCGTGCGCGCACACACACACACACAAATGCATATACATATTCCACATAATGTGCATGTTATTCTCCTCACTTTAGAGATAGAAAACAGATTCAACCTTAGGTATCTCTGACACCACAGCCTGCCAGACTCTTGATACCATACTTCCTCTTAGAAGATATGTGAGTTATACAAGAAGTTTGCAAACAGTATTTTCTTCAGATTGGTCTATAAGCCATGTGTGTTCAAGTTTGTGTGGAGGCCAAAGGACAACCCCAGATGCTGCTCCTCAAGCACTGTCTACCTCTTTTCTTCCCTACCCCCCAGACAGGAATTCACTAAGTAGTATAGACTGACTAACCACCAAGATCCAGCCTGTCTGTCTCTCCAGTGCTGGACATAGGGACTGCCATTGCCAGCTATTACTTTTGAACTGTTTTAGGTCCTCAAGTACTTCAACTGAGTTATCTTCCCAGACTCCAGTTACATCCCTTTGAAATAAATGTCTTTTTACAAATACTACTTACCAATCTACTAAATCCTCCATAAAGTATACAAAATCCTCCTTGATAATCAGAAAGATCTACGAAGCCTTCAATATTCCTATAATCATAGGAACACAGCACTCTGTTGGTTACAGGATTTATTTGGTCAAAGCCTCCAGGAGTTACTTCCAGAATCACAGGTTTCCTTGTATCACTCCAGTGGTGCTTATAGCAGTTATATCTCTAGAGAGAAGCACAGCAGTACCTTCAGGGTGAAATTTAAGCATGCCATAGAACAAAGTTACATTGACTGTGTAGTCACTGCTGAAGACCAAAAATCCAAATCCAAGTAGTTTTAACAGCTACTATCCAAACTGTAAGGTTGTTAATTTTAGCTAGGGGTTTGGGGAAGGATAGGAGTGTTTATTTCATTAAGAACGTTCATACACTAAAGACATTATATTCTTCCTTAATTAGCCTAAGTTTACACTATGTTGTGAAAGATTTTTAAACTACCTTATATATCTATATTTCTAAGTGGAAAGAGGAAAGAAGAGGAAATCCAGCTAGCAAAAGGATGTGCTATAGTCCCAACCACTCAAGAGGATGAAGCAAGAAAATTGCTTGGGCTCAGGAGTTCCGGGGCGGCAGAAGCAACACAGCCAGATCCTGTTTCAAAAGTTAAACAAAGCAGCAAAAAACAAAATAAACAAACAACAACAAAAAAACCTACAAACCACACACAGCATAAAGCCCTCCCCAAAAGGAGACCTTAAAATCACACATGACATACAGCCACACCCAAAAAGGAGACCTTAAACAGAAAGAGAACCAACTGTATTCTGAGTGAGTTTTCTAAGGAAAAAGATTTTGAGTTGAATTTCTGGGGAAGTCACAGCATTAAACACTGTATTGGCCCAGTTACATTAACATACAATTTATCTACATCCAAAAAATTTCTGAAGCCAAAATTTTACCAGTGGTATGACTTCTTTGATTTCTTATAATCATACCACTGAAAGGTTACCTTTGAGTTCTCATCATAACAGTAAGCCAAGTGCCCTGGGGATGCTGCGATCCCTTGCAGCAAATTAGAGTAGCTGGGCATCAGATGATCAGCATGATCAATATCCTTTTACTATTCAGTTTTTTCTTTTTATGTTTTATTATTTAATCAGCACGTAATATGTTCAGACATTTTTCAACAAAATTTGTTTTTGTGGTTCTTTCCCCACTTCTAGTTTCATTCTTCAGAAAATGTTTAATGAAGGCCACTAAACAAAATGATGTGGCACAGAAGAAAACAGATGTAAGTTAAATGAAGCAGGAGACAGAGAAAGGGATAATAAGGTGCGAGCTGTGAAATGAATATCCTCCTCTACATTCCGACACCAGAGTTTTCTATCCATCTGTATGAGGAATCCACTGCACCATTCTTAAAGTAGAAAAGAACTGGTTGGCTGCTCAAGAACACTATTTTTGATACTGAGAGAAATTTTCCTGCAGGTGTTCAGCAAGGAGTAGGGCACTGCCGTCATGACAACTTCACTGACATCCAACAACAACTCAACACATCACAGGACCAGCTCACACCTGTGCCCTCAGCACACTGTTCTATAGCTTCACACACAGAAAAGGTCCATAAAGAGAATTCTGCAGAAAAGATAAAAGGATCTGTATCACTCAGGAAGATAGTCAGGGGCCTGATACTGGTTGACAAAAGGGCAGATGAGTGCCATACCTCTCCAGCAAAAAGGGCTTTGAGAGAGCACCAAATACGTGATGTTTACCTTTTCTTGTATGTATGCATTCCTACGAATGATGTATTCATGGGTAGGTGCATGTGGAGGTCAAAGGTCAACACTGGCTGTCTTTCTGTTGGTCTACCTTACTGTGACAGGGTCTCTCAGTGAACCTGGAGCTTACTGACTGGCTAGATGGGCTGCTCAGTGCTCTCCAGGAAGCCCCTTGTCTTTACCTCTCAGTGCTAGGATTACAAGCATGCACCTGGCTTGGCTTTCATGCACTGGGGAAGGGGCTTCTGAACTGAGGTCCTCAGGCTTGCACAGCAAGTACTTTACCCCCTGAACCATCTTCCCAGCACAATGGTGCTTTCCCATTATGCTTGCTAACATACCCAAACTCACTCTGCAGGATAGTCTCCATTTCTCTCAACTGAGAGCAGCTGCTGATGGAAATGTATCATTATATTTCCTAAAGGACTTTGAAAGACCATAATTTGAGTATAGCAAAGGTGACAGCAGGCTCACGACCAAATTCAACTTACGTAATCACCGCTTAGCCCAGTCAGCATTTGAAGTGGAGCCCCATCTTATTCTGGGGAGGTATAAGTGCCACATCCTCTATTTATACTGTTTCTACCTCTAAGTTTGACAAGTAGTAAGTGACTGGAGTTAACTGCTACAAAGGGGAGATTATAGACCAGTTTCAGATGCAGCTGTCATCCAAAGAGACACAGAAAATTCACCTGAGATAATTATGATATGCACACCAAGTTGTGATTTACAGAAACCCGACAGAAGCTCCTCCATGACAATAAACAAGCAGCTCGTCAGCTGACATGAAACTATTTGAAATGGCTCCTGGGCGACCAGCCAAGGGCTAGCACTGAAATAAGCGAGGCTCTGGAAGCTTAAGCCAACAGAAAAATGTCCACAGAAAGAACCCGAGTTTAACAGGAGAGGGCCAGTTCTGTCAGCACATCAGAATCCACTTCTAACTTCGGCAGAGATAGTGGTTCCCACCAGTGCTAGAATAGAAGGCTTTATTTTCCCTGTTAAGAAAGTAGAAACAGCCAGGCAGTGATGCAAATCTGCAATCCTCATTACCTGGAAGGCTAAGACCAAAGATCATCTGCCTGGGCTACTGAGGGAGGTCAAGGCCATCTGTGAGCATCTTACTTAGACCCTGTTTCAAACTTTAGAAACTGAGGAGTACAGGCAGAGTTTGGTGTGGAGAAAGGTTAGGTTTAATCTCTAGTACCAGGGGGAAAAAAGTGCAAACAAGGGTAAAACCCATTCATGGTTAAGAATATGAATATTTCATGAGAAAAACCGAAAGTCCTCATCCCTTCTCCCCAAAGTCTCTGGTTTAATTTAAGTTCTGCGGTGACAGGCTAGAGAGACCTGGCTGGGAACTTCAGGACTCTAAGCAGCGTGACTTTCCCCAAAGCTGCTAGCACCATGCTGGATTTCACTCAGTACAAGGCAGACCCAATTTGGGGGCATGCAGAAAGACAGTACCGAACCTCCCAGACCTCAGACCTTCCAGAAACCAAACTGCTACCAGTTCTAACAGTGCTGCTGCAGTGTGGCGAGGACTGGTGTCACTGTGTGGAGTGCTGGAAGAGCACCTGAATGGCAGCACTCCTTGGAGGTTTATGTTCTGTGTAACTGAGTGTCTTAGCTGCATGTGAGCCTGTGCTCCATGTGTGCACCCAGTACTGGCAGAGGTCAGATTCAGGTTATTGGAGCCCTTGGAACTTGGAACTGGAGTTTTGGTTGGTTGTAAGCTGCTATGTGGGTGCTAGGAACCAAACCCAGGTCCTCTGTGAGAGCAACAGGCACTCTCAACTGCTGAGCCAGCATTCTAGCCCCTATACCATTTTTAACACTCTGGTTTTTCAGTGGGTGATTTTTTTTTCCTTATCTGACAAAAATAACTGAAATCTATTTCTTGATATTTGAGTTTCCCGTTAAACTACAATTCATCTCTTTCTCATGTTGTTAAGAGGCATTACAGTTGTATTTCCTTTGGGTTTTACTGTAATAGGAACACATAGGTTATGGAATGATTTCTACAATGAAGGCAACATTTAATCACGTATGCACACTGATAAATGTCAAATCTTACCCTTCCTGTGATTTTTCCCTCTGCAAAGTCAGTTCTAAATCTCTGTAAGAGAAAACACAGGTAGGGAAGGCTCATGAGTCAGCCCTTTCCACCCCAAACAGGTAAAAGCTACAACTCGGTAATTATGATGCTAAACTACATTAAGAAAATTATAGTTTAATCAAGTTAATAATTAATCAAGACTGTGGGGATTTACTGATGAGCAGAATAGATTAAACATACAATGCTTTTTCTTACATATATATTCAAAAGACTAACACACTATTAAATACAAACGATTTCCAGGTTTTGTTTTGTTTTTCCTTGTTTGTTTGTATGGGAAAGACAAAGTTTCAGTGTCAAGTTAAAGGTTAATAAAAATAAAAAGCAGAGGAATGGGTACAGGGTCAGAGAGCAGAGTGGGCACAGGGTCAGAACTCAGGACTAAATGTAACCACTTCACTTCTAGAAGTGGAGGGAGACCTAGTTTGTGACATGGGTCTTCTCACCAAAGCTTCCGTAAGCAGCTCTGTTCTGTGCTCTGTAGAAAACTTCAATGTTTCTGACTTTTTCCCACTGCCTTTACGAAACGTGAGGTTGAACTCTGTTCCTTGTCCTTTTCCAACAGGGCTGATGCTGCAAATGTCTCCATAAGGCCACTGGCAAAAAGAAAGGAAGCCTTTAACTTCTGCTCTAAGATATCAGATGCAAAGTTTGTTTTCATTTCTTTCATTACATATTCACTGCTTAAAAGAACAATATTTTACAAATATAGAAGGTTGAGGAGTGAGGAGCAGCGCCTATAGCAATTCCACAACTCAGGTTCTCCTAAAGGTTTTTAATTATTAGAGACAACAACAACAAAACTGTATTGTGATTTTAATGCTATTAATATAAAGCAATTTAAGTACGTGAAAAGAATTAGGGAATAACATTTCACAATTGTACTCATTAAGAAAGACATAAAAAACATGCATAATTTAGAATTAGAAGAAGCTGGGCTATTGTTAAGCATGTTTATGTATCCATTTTCAATTAGTCTTCCTTTACAAACAAATCATTCTAGTTCTTTGGCAAGTCTGTGAACAACTACATGTGACATAACTAATATGCCTGAATAATAGTAACAACTTTAGAAATGAACTAATTTTATGTAAGAGATGGCTAGAAACAGTAGTAACATATATAAAAGCCATTCCTTTGAGAGCCTAGAAAGCGCGCGCGCGCGCGCGCGCACACACACACACACACCTTTCTTTACTTCTAGTCCTCAACACAAAGCATATGCAAACACGTATCTTCAGACTGACATTTCTCTCCTGAAGTGTTGATTTCAGCAGGTAAAATGGGCTGTAATCTAGGCTTTTAAAGGTTCACATAAACCCCTAACAGCTTCTAACGTAATTACCTGATTTGTTACTTCTAAGGTATTAGGATTATATGTAGTAACTGCATGAGTTCCAACTGAAAAGACTCGCTTATACCTACAAGGAAAAAGAAGCTTACATTTAGTTTTAAACAATTTTTTTTAAGGAAAATACATATGATAGTAACATTAAATGAACATTTCAATAGATAGATATGTATTGGCTGATCAATGGTGATTTTAATGTCTTAAACAGTTACCAGAATTAAATCCACCCATCATTTATTTTAGTTGGAATTATTAATATTCCTGCATAGAAAATAGGACTTCTGCACAAATGCAATGATGTTAGCACAAATTAAGCTGGTAAGGCACCAGCCAAGGATGCTGAAAGAATTCCAAATAGGACATTTTTCTTTTAACAAGACACTGCACATGGCTAATTCCTCCAAAGTATCCTTTCATCAAAACCGCAATGGGAAGGAAGGAAGGCTATGGCCTGCAACTGCTCACTACAGCACATAAAGGGACGTTAATTCCTATTTAAGCAACTACCTGTTATGCTTCTGGGCTGCAACCTTAAACACATAGGAAGCTTGCATCACAGGCAGGCAATTTTTCACTTCTCATTTTACTACCTTTACTGAAAGTAACATACCCAAACAGGAAAAATCACTTAAATTATCAGTAATTCTGATGAAGAGGAGCTCATACTGATGATAAAAGTGGAAATTTAACTAGAAAAATATTTAAAAATAAAGACAGCTCTTTAGATAGAAAACATTAGCTAGAATAAGAAAATGTAAAAAAAAAAAAAAAAACTAGGAATAAAAAAATTCATTACCATATAGAATTAAGAAAAAAATACTCTCTGTAATAGTCTATGCAGATAAATTTCAAAATTAAGAACAATCACTGCACAGAAGAACTTCAGAAAGCTGTTAAGAATGACAATATCCGAAACAGCAGACTCAGCAGTCTCCAGAGTGAAGAAACTGACCACACCCATGCTTTAAAATCTGCAGACAAGAGTGACGGCAGCATCTTAATTCTTTGAAGGATACTGAACCCAGCAACTAAACAAGGAAAACCCAGGCACTGGTTTGTTTTTAAAATAAGCATGAATAATAACCAAGTCACTTCTTAAAATTAAGGAAGATGGTTTATTTCAGAGAAACAAATTTCAGTTAGGAAAAAAAACTATTCATGACTGGTAACTATTGAAATACTTGTATGCAGTGGTATTTTTAATGATAAAAATGGACACTAAGTAAATCAAATACTTTCCAGACCTCTAAGCTTTTCTGCTTTTAACCAATATACTAAAAAGATGTACAGTATATTAACCAAAAGCTACTACTAGACTCAAGAGGAACACATCATGCTTCCATTAAAGACAAAGTAGCCAACTGTCCTGATAATAGGTTATAATATTTGGAGAGTCTATGCCAATGCTCTTGCTACCCTCCAGAACCTGATAGTGATACCCCATTGTGACGACACCATGGAAATAGCAAGCTGGCACTGAGCTGGAAGCTTCATTCCTACTGGCTAGCCTTCACAGTGTTTGCAGGTGCCATACATACTATCAAAGGAGAAAAGTAATCAACCTTACCCAGCTATGAACTGTGGGATGACTACAGTGATGACTGACCCAGCAAGAAACGTCCACTGGCACAAGAGTGGCACAATCACCATGGGTATAACGAACTACTTTCTGATTGGATTTAAGACCTACTCCACAACATGAACCCCATACCTCATACCACTGTCAGGCCAAGAACCTGTGACTAAACAAGTCATAGCCCCCAGGGGAGAACCTACTACTATTATTCTACTAGATGGCCATAGTATTAAGCTGATTCTTTAATGACTTACTGTTATACCCATAGATTAGTGCATCTCTCAGCCCTCCTCAGAGAAGTTTCTATCTGAAGAAGATGGTGATCAACACAGGACTCACAACTGGTTAGAGTGCTAAGAGTGTGGACTGTTCAGTCCTAAACGACACATCAATATCTATATCAAACCCCCTTCTCCCAAGGCTTGGGGATCATTGTGGAATAGGGGTGGAGAGAATGCAAGAACCAAAGGTGGTGAATGACTACAAGGAAACGGTGTCTTCCAGACACAGCAGGTCCACTTCACATATGAACTCACAATTGTGACATAGACAAAACCTGTGTAAGATCAAGCCATACCAAATCCTAACATGGAGAGGAGAGATGGGCATATAGTGCTACCCTGACCAAAAAAGCTACTGCCAATTAATAGCTGCTGGGAAAGGGAGTCAGTTTAAGCATACAGCCCCTGTTAATCATGCACACTTCAATGAAGGTCACATATGCAAGACTATATGAGCAGCACAAACTGAACTTGATGAGTACTAAAAACAAACAAACAACTCAGCATATTGTATAATAATAATGCAAAGTTATTTCCATGTGGGCAAAAAAAAATGATAGGATGTGAATTTTTATCAAGAATAAAATTCATACTATATCCACCCCCCATTTTTTAAAGTCTAAAGTAGAACAAGAAACTAAAGAAATTATTTCCTTCAAACAGAACATTTCTCCCCAAGGTGAAGTAAGGGTCAGGTGACTGGTGAAGTAGGCAGGACTTATCTCCATAGCTAGTCAAAAAACTTCAAAGGATTAGTCAATTAATAGGAAGTAAAAGAAATACGAGGCCCCTAAAATTGATATTTGGTCTGAAATATAAAATGAAATTAAATGTTCAATAGAAATAAATTCACAAATCCTATTACTAGAATCACCTTTGAGAGTGAAAAATCAGAATCTTCATAATCCAGAAATAAGACAGCAGGACTGGGGAGGCTGCTATGGTCGGGGAGGCGGCCATGGTCGGGGAGGCGGCCATGGTCGGGGAAGTGGCCATGGCCAGGGAAGTGGCTATGGTCAAGCACTTGTGTGGTCAAGTGCTTGCCCTGTGAACACTGAGGAGTATGGATACCAGGGAGTGCTGGGTGGGGACGGTGATCTGCCTGTAAGTCCAGCCTTGGAAGACAAAGACCAAGGTCTGCAGAGCAAGCTGGCTAGGGAGATAACAGCTGGCTCTGGGTTTGACTGAGAGACCCTGGTCATTGAACAAGATGAAAGAGCATTGAAGGTTGATTTCTGGTATCAACCTCGGGCCTCCACATGAACATGAACACACAGAGAGAGAGAGAAAGAGAGAGAGAAAGAACATGCATGCATACACACATACATGAAAAAAAACCCCACTAAGACTATAGTGGAGAGAGAGAGAGAGAGAGAGAGAGAGAGAGAGAGAGAGAGAGAGAGAGAACATGCATGCATACACACATACATGAAAAAAAAAACCCACTAAGACTATAGTATTGATTTCATTTTGTGAGTGAAAAGAATAGCAATAGCAATAAAAAAAAACCCAAGAATTAACTGCTATGTGGTATTTTTTGAGGATCAAGTAAGAAAATGCTTTCTCATCTTTCCTACCATACCAAGCCCCTAACATCTGTATTAATTTGTAACTGATGGCAGTACTTATTCCTATATTTTATGTGTCATGTGACGTCTCAATACTGTGTACATTGTGTAAAGCTCAAACCAGAATATACGTATCTATCTTTCTGAACATTTATCATAGCTTTATGATGAAAACATTGAAAATCCTTCTATTTTGAAATACGTCACTGTTATCCTGAAACATGCCACTATGCTACATCACACTACAACTTTGCAGCCTCATGTGTACTACAGAAGTACTTGACACTGATGTCCTACTCCTAAGTGCCCCTCATTATTCCCCCTCTTAAACCAGGGTAAGTACCAATGTATTTTCAACTGCCGTGAGATGGACTTTCTAAGACTCCACCTGTGCGAGCTCCACATAGTACCCACCTTTCTATGCCTGGCTTATTCTGATCTTCAATTCCACTCATGCCACCAAATGACAATTTCATTCTTTTTATAGCTGAATGGTATTCCATTGTGCATATGTAACACACTTTATACATCTGTCAGCCGACGTGCACTTAAAATGTCCTACTTCTTGGCTCCTGTGAATAGTTCTAAAATAAGCACGAGAGTGAAGATGTTTATTTTCTTCAGAGTTGTCTCTTGTTTATGTACCCACTAGTGGGATTCCTGTATCCTACACTAGTTCTGCTTTGACAGTTTAAACTATACTAATTTACATCCCTACCAACAATGTCTAAAGGCACCTTCTCTATCTAGCATCACCAGTACTTATCTTTAGTTTTCCTGATGATAGTCATTCTTACTAAAGTGAAATGATACCTTGTGGTTTCATTTACATTTCCCTGATGATTAGTGACATTTTCTTCACGTGTATGGCTATTTCTATGTCAGTATTTAAAAACGTCTACTTAGGGCTTTTGTCCCCCACTTCTGGCTGTTCAGTTCTTGGAGTTCCTTACATATTCTGATTATTAGCCCCTGGTAAGTGGTATAATTTGCAAATACATTCTCTTATTCCATAGCTTGTCTCTCCATTTCCTCTTGGTTATGTGGCAGGTTTTCAGTCTGATACCATGTGTTTATTTTGTTGTTATTTCCCATGCTTTAGAGGTCTTGTTACTCCCTTCTGCCCATCCCCCCAAATCTTGACCATTCCAATACCTTGAAGTATTTGTGTTTTCTTCTCAAAGTTTTGAGTCTTTAAATTCACTTGGAGTTGGTTTTTCTAATTTGTGAGAGATGAGGGTGCAGTCTCATTTTTTCTGATTGTGTACATGCAATTTTCCCAGTAACACACACTGTAAAGGCCATCCTTCCTCAATGTATATGCTTAACATCACTACAGATACCAGGTTTACAGATACCAGGTTTACACCCAGGCTCTATTCTGCTCCATTGTTCTGTTTCTATGCCAGCTCCATGCTACTTCAATTACTACAGCTTTGTATAATTTGAAGTCAAGGAAAGTCTTTCTTTTCCCACTGGATGGCTTTAGCAATCTGGGGTTTTGTTGCAGTTTTGTTCGAATTTGAGAATTTCTTTTCGTTTGGTGAGGAGTGTCATTGGCATTTTGACACAGATCATTTTGTGTCATCTTTTTGAGTAGTTCAGAGTCTCTCTGTCTCTGCACATAGTCATCTTTTTACTTCAACGTCTTTCTTCTGTTTAATTTTCACTGCAGAGACCTTTCATTGCTTTGGTTATATTTAACCCCTATTTATTTTATTGTAGCTGTTATAAATTGCACTGCACTCATTTGCTTGGCATTTTCTTTGTGAAGGGATGTTTCATTTGTCAGGTGCCTGTACATCCACTGAGGGGACTATGTGGCCTGTGTGTTAGTTTCAGGACACAGTGCACCACTAACTGCTCTGTGCATACTTGAGATGTCTCCCACGTAAGCACTGTGGAAAAGAAAGCCCTTTACTGTGCTGTTGGGGTGGGTTTGCTAATACCTGGTTGAAGAGGTTTTGCACCCATGTCCACACAAGGATGTCACAGTGGTTTCAATCCCTTTGTCTCCTGTTTCATTGTCATCACTGTTCTCACACAACTCTTGTCACTGAAATCAGTGTGGTCTTTCTGATGTGATGGTAGGATTCTGTATTTTTCAACACCCTGCCTAGTCAGGTAGGCAGGAGTCATGAGAAGCTGCTGAGCACTTAGCATGGATAAATACAACTGAACTGTATGTGTAATTCAAATATAATAAATTCTGATTAGAAAAAAGCCATATGGAATTAAATTACAAAAGAGACTAAACAAAGCAGAATCCATGAGAAATTCATGACAAATATAATCTAAAGGAATATAAAAATATGTACCTTTTCCCTCAAGTGAAAAAATTAATACTCATTACTGACTTGACCCATGACACCTGTTCCCTTTTCATTTGGGAACTAAAAATATATATACATATAACTATCTGACTAAAGGGAACAGACATTTTAGATTTCATAATTCACAGACTAGTGTAACATAGTAACTTATTTAAAAACAATTTCTACTACCTATTAGTTATACTATTTAATATTAGAAAACTAATGGCCAAGAAATGTTTTTTTCTCATATACCTAGATTTTTAATAGAGAAAGCTTTTATAAAACATATTTCTGCATAATTTTAATTCCTGCAAATAAAAACTGCTGTAATATCCTTAAATCTTCTAGTCTTTATGAATACTATTATCAACTTCAAATAACTTTTATAGCTGGGTAGTTGTGGAGCACCCCTTTAATTCCAGCACTCAGGAGGCAGAGGCAGGCAGATCTCTGAGTCTGAGGCCAGTCTAGTCTACAGAGCAAGTTCCAGGACAACCAGGGCTACACAGAGAAACCCTGTCTTGAAAAACCAAACAAACAAAACAAACACAAACAAAGCCTTTTTTTATTTTTGGTTTTTCAAGACAGGGTTTAGCCCTGGCTGTCCTGGAACTTGCCCTGTGGAAACAAGCTGGCCTCAAACTCAGAGATCCATCTGCCTCTGTCTCCCGAGTACTGGGATTAAAGGCATGCGCCACCACCACCTAGCAAACAAAACCCATTTTTACGTCATGATTTTCACATGTGGTCTCTTTTTCTTTACAGGGGAAGGCACATATGTCTGACCAAAACTGTTTCAGCATCATCACAGAGAGGGCCTAACACTGAGCTGGGTTCAACGACGTGACAGTGAATAGGAAAAACAGTTCTCCTGAGATGCAAGAGACTTTTCCATCACTATCAGGAAGTTCATCTCAGACCTGGGTAATTACCCTACTCAAATAATTAGAAACATGGCTATATCAATGCAGACAGACATCACAAACACTGGGATATCATCACAGTGTCAAATTGCTCTGCAGAAAATTTCCATCATCTAGTTTTGTCACAGGAAAGAAAACCCAACTTTCCTATCTTATAATAAAGTTAGGTATAAAATAAAGGTTACTTATAAAATAATGGCTCTCAAGTGATTGAGGTCTTGCGACCTATATATACTGCTTTTTAAAAAAAAAAAAAAAAGGAAAGATCTTTTTTAATTGGGTGCATAGATGTGTGTCTCTGTGTGGGTTTGTATAAGTGAGTGCTGGCACCTGTGGAGACAGGAGGCATCAAATGAGCTGCCCATCATGGATGCTGGGATCCAACTTGGATTCTCCACACTAGCAGTACATGAGCTATCTATCATTCCAGTCTTGTATATTAATTTTAAAGTTTAAAATAACTCTTTCGATGGCCTCAAACAAAACAAAACAAAAACAACCAAACAGACTTATTCAGTTAGAAAAAAGTAGTTTATGTCAATGAAAGTAAGCCCCATAAAATAAAGCATAACCTTTCATTATACTGCAAGAAAGGTAGCAATTAAAATTACCCACTACTAGTGCAGGGAGCTAACTTGTCTGACCTAAAAGTAATGGTCTTAATTTCCCAATTCTGTAGATACTGACAATTGGTCCTCACAAGTAAACTAGTACATACTTCCTCCAAACAGTCCAAACTCCATCTTTCAGCTTCACACAGACCTCATGTAATTCTTCTCCCAGTGAGACTTTCAATATGAGTTCTTCCTGCTACACACTGGGCATTCAAGTCATTTCAGGATAGGCTTTGGGCTGCTAATTTCTCAAAACCCTCTAGTATTTTCACAAAATCTAGGATTTTTTTTTTCATTTCATTAGTAAAAAAACTCCAGTTCCTTGAAGTACATGTTAGGCCATCTAGTATTAAAATGAAAGACAGCTGGACTAGAGAGACCCTCGTTGTTGGAAGACTGACAATGAGCACTGCAAAGCCCTTGCACGACCTCTGGGGACGTGGACCTGACTAGGGTGATGCAGGAATCCAGAAGAGACACACAGAAAGCTAGGAGTCGGACGGGTTTGAGCTCTCGTACGGAGATGCCTTGGCACCCTCAAAGCTCAACGGGTTTATTACACAAAGCTGAACAGAAAGGTGGGGTTAATGCTGTGGGATGGTCTGTATGTCAAATGTGTTGCTGATTGGTCAATAAATAAATCACTGATTGGCCAGTGGCCAGGCAGGAAGTATAGGCAGGACTAACAGAGAGGAGAATTGAGAGAACAGGAAGCTGGGTGAGAGAGACACTGCCAGCCGCCATGACAAGCCACATGTGAAGATGCTGGTAAGCCACGAGCCATGTGGCAAGGTATAGATTAATGGAAATGGATTAATTTAAGCTGTAAGAACAGTTAGCAAGAAGCCTGCCACGGCCATACAGTTTGTGACCAATATAAGTCTCTGTGTTTACTTGGTTGGGTCTGAGTGGCTGTGGGACTGGCGGGTGAGAGAGATTTGCCCTGACCGTGGGCCAGGCAGGAAAACTCTACCTACAGGTTAATGACTGCAACTAGACAAGGAAGTGGGTTTATTACAGAGATAAACAAGGAGGGAGGACTTATGGTACACGGTTAGATCAAAGAGACAGGTTTTTTCTATTCTTGGAAGGAGCTGTCGTTGTAGGGGAGAAGTCTTCGGGAATAGAAAGGTATGGTGGACAGTTTCTGCATACCATCAACACTCACACTCGGTTCCAAGGATCTGATGCTAGGGTCCTTGACATGGAAAGCTCATATCAACAAGACACATTCACTCCACATACTCAGGATTTCCTCCACTTCCTACAAGGCACTGTTGCTACAGGAGGCACCAGAGCATAAATGTTGTGCCCACCAACTCTGCAGTCACGCTGCCTGCATTCAAATACTTCATGGGCTATTCATCATGCCCTCAGATAACTAAGTGAGTTTCTTCATTTGAAAGATGTGGGTAACATATATATTTACCACATAATATAAGAATTAGAAGAAATAATGCATCTTGGGGCTTTGAACCTATGTGCCTCCCACATAAGCAAACAACCAATCACTGTTAGCTAGTCCTATTGCTGTTTTTCTGCTGGAGGAATGAATATTAATTATTGGGTGAGGATTTTTAATTTTTTTTTTTTCGAGACAGGGTTTCTCTGTGCAGCTTTGCGCCTTTCCTGGGACTCACTTGGTAGCCCAGGCTGGCCTCGAACTCACAGAGATCCGCCTGCCTCTGCCTCCCGAGTGCTGGGATTAAAGGCGTGCGCCACCACCGCCCGGCTGGGTGAGGATTTTTAAATTCCAGGGAAAAAAACTGATTATGATTCCATGTTTTAAATATTCCTTTACTGATCATGACTGCTTCAGGACATTAATACTTAAAACACAGAATAAAAGGAGTGGGCAAATCTGTCTTTCATCTGGTTATACCATCAGGATACTCAGTTTCTGGTAAAAATCTACTTTACCTAAAAGGGCTCATTCTCATTAAAAAGCTGTACTCCCCAGAGAAGAGAAACAACAGGTAAGAGAAACTCCAACCTCTGTCCTAATAACTCAGCAAGTTTCCCTCCTTTCTTATAAGGGCACCCCATGAAATGGAGCATTTTAAAGGCCTTAGGTTCTGAGACAATCAATGGCCATAGTCTTTCTCAGATCAGATGGAACAAAATTTTTGTACACGGTAAAATATAAGATTGCCAAAAAGATGTGATCCAATTTATACTTCCAAATCCCATTGTGCCTGGTAGTAGCTACAGAGAGCTACATAGACAGAACATGAGGAGAATCAGGATGGACCCATCTGAGGCTTGTAGCATCAAAGCTAAGACACAAGGGAAACAAGCCCTTCAGGAGCCCTGTGGTCACTAGAACTACTCAAGTTTATAAACACCAAGAAGCAAAGAAAAAGGCACCTCTTCTCTTATCCAACTCTTATTCCTGAACGTAAGCATAAAAAATTACCAGCTTTCACATTCCTCAACCCCTCCCTCACTCCACTGACTCTAATCATCACAACTGTCCATAATGTGGTGAGCATCTGTCACTCACTGAATTTCACAGACCAATTGCAAATTTTCCTAACATACTGTACTTAAAATCCTGTTTGAAAACTAAAATCCCACTCAAATTTACAGCATCTGCTCTACTAACAAACACTGGAATGACCCATAATCATCTGTACTTGTAAATTCCATCTAAAGAGAAAAAACAGCCTATCACTTTGAAGTTTTCCACAGCGGATCTGCACTTCCGCTTTAGCTGAACATCTGCACCTTCCTTCCGGCCTGAAGTGGCTTGCTTAAGCCAAAGAGGAAATCTTGTTTTCATGGAAGAAAAGTGCTTTTATTCCCTGCAATCTCCCTTTTTTGCTCTCAGAGGAAACATGTAATTAAATTATACATGGACTTCCCCAGGGGGAGGGAAAAACAAGTACAGTAGAAAAACTGCTTTGCCAGCCCAGGGGTCTGTACTCATACCAACAAACCTATATTCACAGAAGCAGAAGGCAGCGGGAAGTGAGACATGATGGAACAACCCAAAGGCGCAGAAATGGGTCACACAAATAGCCCTCAGGCACAATCTGGAGGGTTATCTTTAAGTGAGAGGCTCATGAAGAGAAAGGAAAGTATGTATTCAATTTGATTGCCACAATCAGTATTTCCCCAGATGGTAGATCTGGGATAGCAACGTGTATGGGTCTAGGATCTCTTAAAACAAGCCTCAGTTCTCAAGAAAATCACACGTAGAGTCTGTTGTATAAACACATTTCTAAAGATACGTTCAACTATCAACTAAAAATAAGTTTTGAACAATGACATTTTTATTTTTTATATTAAGACTGTTGAAGAATCCTTTAAAACTAGAATCGAACTGGTCAGAAAAGAAGTAAGTATAAGGGACTTCAGTGCTGCACAATACACATGGCCAACTGAAGAGGTCTGGGGGAAGGGGACCGAAAAGAAAACACTGCTGAAGGGAGCATTCAAGTAAGCAGAGATCTTCTGTTCCCAAATCAAGGCAGCTGGACGCCCTCAAATGACAGAAACTCAATGCAACAGCATTAAAACCCAGCTACCTTTTAGTAAAATGGACAACTCACTGAAAAATTGATACAGCAGTGTAAGAAATAGAGAATAGTCAACATAATTTTCATGTTGGAGCCTCAGACCTCCCAGTTTCACAGGGTACAAAGTCACAGTAAATCAAACCAGCATGTTACTGATTTTAGCACAGGCATCCCACTCAATGGAATCAAACTGAGACTCCACATTTAAGGTCAAATGACTTTTGACAAGGAGGTCAAACAACTCAATGGGGAGAGAATGGTTTTTTCAATGAGTGATTCAGGTACAAGTAGATCTTTCACATGTGGATCCTCACTTCACACCATATATAAGTTAACTCAAAATTAAAGTTATAAAGTTACAGAAGGAAGCACAGGAGTAAATCCTAACTTTATAGTAAGCAACAGCTCTAATTTCTTACAAATGACAAAAAACACACATAACAAAAAAAGGAGATAAAGCTGGATTTCATCAACATTAAAAACTGTACTTTACAGGACAGCATCAAGACAGTTAGGAGGCATCCCTCAGAACTGGAACAATATGTGCCGATCACTTATATCTGGTACAGGATTTGTGTTTAAAGAATTCCTACAGCTCACCAATTGGAGAGACAACCTAACTGAAAATGGGTGAATGGTGTGAACAGACAGTCCATCAAAGATACAGATGCCCAGGAAGCACATGAAGAGATACTCAAGCATTCCACTGTTTCTCAGAGGTTAGACATGGTGTCACTGTAAACCCCAGCAACTTCACTTCTAGGAAACATCCAAGAGAACAGGAAATACTGACTCCTCCAAAACCTATGCAGAATCTCCATACAAGCTTGACTCATAGGAGTAAAAAAGTAGAGACAACACAAATGCCACTAACTTAAGAACAAATGCAATCAAAATGTGGTACAGTCATGTAACACAATAAAAACATTAACATACAGATGAACCCTGAAACATTAACTGGAAGAAGACAACCATGAAAGACCACATTTTAACCTGTTTAATTTCTATGAGCTATTCCAAATAGGTAACCCCAATGACACACAGTAGGTAAGTGCCTGGCAGATGTTGGCAAAAAGATGGTGGCTTCTAAAGAAAGTATTTGTTTAGTGTGTTCTAATAATAGTGGTGGCACATCACAAGTTTATATATACTGGAAAACAATCAATAAATTATACATTTTCTTTGCACGGGTGAGTTTTATGGTATATAAAATGTATGTTATAGCTGTTAGGAAAACACATAATGTTTCCAGGTGTGAATGGAGAGAAGGGAACTGGGCAAAGAGAACAGAAATGACTTCAACCGTTTAAAAAAAAAAAGGAAATAGATTCTCTTACGCCTTAGTCATCATTTTCTAAAAGCATTAAGAAGTTCTGGAGGATCACATTACTGACAATCTCACAAAGCAGCATCATAGTGAGCCTCCGCCCTAGAACTGAAGTACCAGTGCAATAAACAAACTAAAAACAGGAGCTACGTTATGATGATGATCAGAGCAATCTACTACTCACAACAACAGAAAACCTCAGATAATCTGAAGTCCAATTTAAAAAAAAAAAACAACTAGAGGTTAACACTACCTTGTGCGTATCAATTTTCTCTAACTTTGCTCAATGAAACACAAGCAAATATTCTACAGGGTAATAATTATGCTCACCAGCATAAGTTTATAAAGCAAGATACTAATAAAAAACAAGTCTAAGCCGGGCGGTGGTGGCGCACGTCTTTAATCCCAGCACTCGGGAGGCAGAGGCAGGCGGATCTCTGTGAGTTCGAGGCCAGCCTGGGCTACCAAGTGAGTTCCAGGAGAGGCGCAAAGCTACACAGAGAAACCCTGTCTCGAAAAACCAAAAAAAAAAAAAAAAAAAACAAGTCTAAGCAACCAAATCTTTCAAAATTAGTGAGTTTGCTAAGGTAAGTCAGAAACACTAATGTTCAAATGTTGGCTACCCTAAGAGGCCACCACTGCTGTACTTTAAAAACATCAGGAAGGAGTCACACCATACAACAGGGCCCACGTAGGGAGGAGGTTTATGGAGGGGAAGGGGAGAGAAAAGGGGCAGAGAAAGGGCAGGGACCAGTCCCTGAGGACCAGGAAGGGAAAGAGAAAGGGTTAGGGTTAGGGTTTCTGCTGCCCTCTCGCCCTGCTCCACCTCGACAGGCCCCCCCTACGCGGTTCCTATAGAACTCTGGGATTGGGGACAGCCAGTCTGAGCAGCATGGCCAAGCGGGTGACTGTAAGTGTGCACCCCTGCCGGCCGATGGCTCCATGGCATCCTGCTGGCCTGAGGCTCAGCTCTCACCCACCGGTCTCAGGGTCTCAGCACTAGTGCCCTGCTTGCCACTGTCACCTGAATGGGCACCCTGCTTGGTGAGTCAGGCCACAGTGGAACAAGATGTGGTTATCCAGGCCTGTTCTTTGGGAGGGAGAAAGCAGGTCTAGGCATAGGGCATGAATAACCAACCCTCTCAGGATTGGATTTTCTACTACCTGATAGGTCTAAGAGAAGACATTTGGTCTCATATAGGAGACCTGTAAATCCATGATAGTAACTAACTTTACATAAGTAAAGAGCTCTTATCCTATGTCAAGTGTGGTGCTGGGCACATCATGAATGTTTCATTTTAATCTTTCAAACCCCTCCACTTTCTCTCCCTTTTCTTTCTTCCTTGTCTCCCTCTTCCCTATCTTTCTCTTCATCTCTCTACTATAATAAACTCTCCACGGGGATGCAGCGCCTGGGTGTGAATGACTTTCCACTCCCCATTCCACCCCATGCTCACCTCTGCCCCGCATCTGGCCAGCATGTTTTCCCTCACATGTGGGATACCCTGGCCTGGCCAGCTGGGGGTGCCCCATGTTGTGTTTTATTCATGACACAACTTAGAAAACTGTGGTCACCTGTTTGTCAGAGTTAGACACACTCAGTGTCACTATTCAGTGCTTCTCAGAATGACCACTTTTATAACAGCAAAGTTCCATGCACTGAATATTCAGTGTACTTAAGGCAAAATTTCAAAGCCTTTATTCACTCCAAATCAACTCATTTAATCTTTACAATACTCTATGGGGAAGGAATTACCATCCATCCTATAGGAAGGGAACACAAGGCCACCTTGGTCTGAATAAAACAAATATAAACATGAAATGCCATCATTTCCACTCAAGAAAAAAAAAATGCAACTAAAAATTTCATTCTAATAAATAATTAAATACACAGTCTTTAAAAAAGCTCCAAACCTCACTAGAGGCAAATGGTTGATTCATAGGCTAGACTCTGGGTAGTAAAGTTAGCAACACTGTAGTATAACCTGGACATGACAGCAACCCTTTCTCTCTTGTTACTTTCCATTTTTTTAAAAAAGAAAACTCTAGCCAGGCGGTGGTGACACACACCTTTAATCCCAGCACTTGGGTGGCAAAAGCAGGTGGATCTCTTGTGAGTTCAACCTGGTCTACAGATTTGAGTTCCAGGACAGCTGATCTACACACAGAGAAACCCTGTCTTGAAAAACCGAAACAAACATCTAGAAAGATCAAAAGAAAAAGGAACAGCAATTCCTTTCCATGTGACATGTGCATTTAAAATGCACACATAGCTTTCCAGAAAAGAAAGCCCAACAGCACTGTTAGGTTGTGCCTCACTATTAAAGACACTGACACTGGGCTTAAAGGATACTTTATCGAAGTTCAGAGAAGTAAAGCAAAGGATACTTACTTTCCCCTCCATGAGTGCTTGGTTGTGTAGAAACATGCCAGATCCTTATTTTCCCTAATTATGTTCATTTTGTGCTGAAACCTGGAAGACAAAGGTAGGGATCCCCTTAATACAGTGTTATACAGTTTTAATTTTTCCTGAATCTCTCACAGCAGGGGACAGTATCAGTTCCCTAGCTCTGCATTGCCACAAGAACATGGGACTGTTCAATGCTGTGTTCAGCACTGTACCATGACTGTCTCCTCAACTACTTCTTTTTCCCCGGAACCGGTGGACTGTACTGCTCAGGGACAAGAGTTGGCCTCCATTAACATCCTGAGTACAAGGAATCTAGTAAAAGGTTTCAGATCAGAAAATCAATCTTTACATCTAACACTGTCAACCAGTGCCTGGTTACATGGTGAGCACCTAAAATTAATTACCAAGAGTCAAATCAATTACAGGAGGTTTCTGTTGCACAGCTAAGGGCTGGCCACACTGCTATCCCTTGGTATTTTAGGGAGCAGTATTTCCTAAGTAAGAATTTATAAATAAGAACTCTCTAAATTAGGAAATACATGTCCACAATAAGAAATCCAATATGCTCATATTTCATCCTAAAATACAAAGATATACACTGTGTCCTCCCTTTTTATATTTACAAAAAAAGAAAATGAAAGGAAAGAAGGAAGGAGGGGAGGGAAGGAGGGAGGGAGGAAGGGAGGAAGAGAGGGAGGGAGAGAGGAAAGAGAGGAAAAGAAAAGAAAAACCAGGCTGGGCATAGTGGCAAACACCTTTGGTCTCAGCACTCAGAAAGCAGAGGCAGGTAGATCTCTCTGTGAGTTCCAGGACAGCCAGAGCTACACAGTGAGATCCTGTCTCAAAACAAACAACCCACCCTAAGATAGTCATATACCCCCACAGAATAACCACCTTTCCGAATAGAATTAAATATTCATTGAGAAAATATTTAAGGCTCAACAGTATTCCATTTCCTGACCATGCTAGTACAGCACTACCCAAAGGACAGTTGTAAACTTTATTACCAGACCGTCTCAAAGCAATAAAGAGATTGAAGCTGGGAGCTCAGAGACGTTGATAGCAGTCTGATTAGGGAAGCCCTCTGGTTGGACACAGCAGAAAACAGTAAGGGCTGCTGGATTTGTGGTGACTCCATGCAAGTAGGGAGAATGGAACTGTGCAGTATCTACTGACTGTTCTAACAGCACACAAAACCCAGAAATCACTTAGTTTATGGAAGAAAAAAAACCACTTAAATTCAGGGAACTTTGAAAGACATATTTGGGTGACTGTTAGTGGAAGGCTGGTGATGTTCTGAGGACAGAGCATAACTTATACAAAAGCTAAGGAAGAATGTGGGGCCTGGTTGCTCAGCTGCGAAGTGGCCCTTTCCCTAGCCTTACTAGAAATGCATGCTAAAACGTACTGTAAGATACTTACCAAAATGTAAATAATTCAAATGGAACAATAGGAATTACAGCTTGCTTAGACTTGCTTTATATACTTCAATTCCCTTTTGAAATTAATTCAGAGACTATAAATTCACCTTAAGTACATGTTTCCATTTAGTCTATTCATAAACCTTCCACAGCCATCACCAACTCAAAATCCTTCTTATCACCCCCACAAGAAACCAGCTGTCACTGGACGTAGTGGTACACACCTTAAATCCCAACACTCAAGAAGCAGACAGATCCCTGAGTTTGAGGCCAGCCTGGTCTACACAGTCGAGTTCCAAACCAGCCAAGGTGACATGGTAAGACCTTGTCTCAAACAAACATACAAACAAACAAACAAAACCCCAAACAGCTCTCACTGACAATCACACCTTGGATGTCCTCCCCCAGCACCTGGCAGTGAGAAACAGACTTTCTGTCACTGTTTCCGCCTATAACGGGACCTTGCCAAATGATGTTCCACTGTGTGCATAAGCATTTTGTTCATTCATCCGCCGAGGGACATTTGTGTTATTTCTACCTTCTGGTTATTATATGAGACACTGCTATGACATGTGTGCGTGACCTGTTGTGGGAATGTCTTCATTTCCGTGAGTATACACTGGAGGGGCAAAGAGACCTTCTTTCTTCCTCTTGGTTGTTAAAGCACCACCTACTGAGTTTTGACTCTCTACACAGAATGCTCTTCCCCCAGAGTCTGCAGCTGCACCATCCTCTCCTTCCAATCTATGCTCTCTCTCGTTTACAGTAAGACCTACCTAGCCATGCTGTTTTAGACTGTTACCAGCCTCCTCTTTCTACACTTCTTCTCTGTTAGTCTCTGCTTTCCCCACAGCACTCTTCATAGTCTGAAGCTCAGTCTGTTATCTATCTAATCCTATTAGCTCACTAACATGTCTCGGGAGTCTACAAGAGACTGACACAAAACAGTTGCACTGGAGAAGCATCTATCTGCATGAGCGAATGTAATGTGGCAATCCTGTAGGCAGGTCTAATGACCACTTAAAGCCTGATGCTCTAACAGGGGCAGTCCAAGCAAGGATCTGTCAAACCTTCAGGAAAAGCACCATTAATTCATGCTCTAAGGAACAGAAGAACACCAATTTTTGAATATTTATTAATTATCAGGAAGAAGAAATTTATCTTACAGTTAACTTGCATTTTTTTACTGGTGAGTATCAAGCAAATGCAGCCTGGACAGCTTGTGTGACCCTTTGCTTTGAGTTGGTGTGATGCTTTGCTTGAGATGGTGTGACACTATGAATGGGTGTGACCCTTTGTTTGGGTGAGCGTGACCCTTTGCTAAAGTAAATGCGACCCTTTGCTTGAGTTGGTGTGACTTTTGTTTGAGTGGTTGTGGCACTTGATTTCTGTATTTTGCATTTGATATATCTCAAAGAGCCAACCAAGATTTATTGAACCCATCAACATCCCTTCCTTCTTAATAATTTGCAGTAATTACTGCTGAAAAGAAATTGAGATATCTCTAAAGATTTAAAAAAACAACAACAATAACTTAAACTACACATATAGTATAGCTTCCCTTCATCTATACCACAAATAAAGACTGGAATGATGAAGAGAAAGATGGACAGAAAGGTGAATGGCTGACATTGAAGAATGGGGTTTGGATTCTTGGTTCACACTGAAGGAAACAGAGTGACTGAGTCTATACCAAAGCTCTATCTCGGACAAACTGAAAGGAAGAAACATGCTTTTGAAGAGAAACGAGTTGATATCACTAAGGACTATGAAGTAAAAAGCAGAGAAGAATTATAAAGGCCTGACTGCAGACACACACTTGGGAATCCTAGCACGTGGGCGGATGAAGCTAGAGGATAACAAGAGACCAACCTGGGCTACATAGAATTAGGGCATGAGCCATAAGGAAAAGACATGATCCCTAACAAATCCACCAGGGAACCAAGGCAAAATAATTTTGCAATTAATGACAATAGAGATTTATGAATTCTTACAGAAAGCATCTCAAGAATGAATTCATGAGTGTCACTGACATGGGGGAACGATTCAGACCCAGGCTGGTCCATACCATTCGCAGAAGGATGAAAACATACTGGGAGAATTCTGAGGTGAGGACAGACAGAAGGTCTACTACATGCTATAAAAACAAAAGGGCTGGGGGATGGGAGGAGGGAGGAGGAGCGGGGATCTGTGGATGGTATGTGGAGTGAGTAGAAAATTTCTTAATTAAAAAAACAAAAACAAAAAAAACAAAAACCAAGGCTACCAGGATTGCTCATTAAAGGGAAACTCCATTCCTGATACAGAAGAGCCTGCTGGCAGAAAAGAAAGAGGACTAAGGACACATCAAGATTCCCATAGCTGGGACTGGAAAGGTGGTTCAGAGGTTTAGAATACTTGCTCTTGAAGAGGACCTAGGTTCAATTCCCAGCATCCACATTGTGGTCACAACCATCTGTAACTCCAGCTCCAGGGGTTCCAATGACCTCTTTTGACCTCCACAGGCACCAGAAACATAAAATAAAACCAAAAATAAATAAATCTAAAAGTTAGTTTCATAATAGCTCATCATTTTCTGGGCAATATTTTAGGAGGCAACAACTGCTACTGCTGCTTAAGTGTTTGCAAAGCCAACAAAGCAAAGGTGCTCTTTATGGAAGGGAACTGCTCCTTGGCATGAAAGGCTTGCCCTTTGGTCATGGTATACTCAGTAAGTATGTCTGTATAATAAGCAGGGAGGAGACAGGGTCCCAAGTAGTCAAGTCACCTTACAATGAGGTAAAATTAATTACACAGCAACTCTTACCAAGTACTCAGTTGTTAGTGACTAGGCTAGGCATCTACCACACATTTATCAAATTCTGTTGCTCTGATGGTTCCCATTTTGTTGACAAGAAAACTGAATTAGAGAAGTTCAATTCCATGCTAAGGTTACACAGCTAATAAAATGGTTGGATCAAGCTCTGGTCCAACCTGCTTAACTCTGCACTCTATATACTTAATGCAAGCTTTCCTATATTCCCTCAACCTCAGGAAATCCATTTCAGCTATGTCATTACTCAAGCATCATTTGACAGCATATTCCTGGGCTAATTCAAAACTTATTTCAATTATCTTTAGCAGGAAAGGATTAAATACCTGTATGAAATAACTTTTGAAACTACAAATTCAAACAGAGAAACCAATGAGCACAGTGAACACAGGACAAAGACTCCAAAGCTGCACTATTCTACCACCTATGAGTAAAGCCACGGAGCACTTCCACCTACAGCTAGCTACCCTTTGAACTTTTTGCAGTGTTCCAAACAAACATGTGACAACAATCTATCCATGCATGACTTCAAGTACTCTTCGAGGAGATTTCAGAAAAAAAGAGTATTTTAACTAACTTTGAGTCATTTAAAAATTACCAGGCTAACTGAGGTCTGAGGCTGGGACCCACTTCTCGGCAGGGTAACATCAACCTTTCTAAATTTTCAAGTTTATTTATACTCTCAGGAAAATTTCTTATTTTTTTAAGACACCTTATCCAATGAGTAACAGGTAGCCTGAAAACTGTATTAACTCTTTCAGACTATGCTCATACTTCTAAACAAAGAACTCACAAAATGCAATACTATCAATTCACAAAAAGCAGAAAAACACAAGAAATACAACCAGGTATGGTGGCACATGTGTATAATACCAGCACCTAGGAAGTTGAGCAGGAGGATCACCATAAGTGAGGCTAGCTTGGATTAACTATTTAGTTCTGGTCCAGGCTTTACGAAGAGAAGTGAAGAGGGTGTGTTGACTGTGTACCATTCAGGGGGAGAACTGGAAAAACCAAACAAACCACAGAAAATGAGTGGCAGTGAGTTGGAGATGCTCGGAGCACAGTGGTCAGGTGATTTGCCTGGGAAGACCTTGCAGCTGTGGCACCGATCCCAGAGCTGCTGGTCTGTGTACTGGAGCACTACCACATCAGCACATATCTATCACCAAGGTAAGGATGGTAAATTTAAAGAAGTACTACTTACTGCCAAAGGTAGACATAGTAGCTATCACTCACTGGCTACGAGACCTTGAACACATTTCTTAGTTTCTCTGAGTTACAGCCATCTATAAAATAGGGATGAATACTTGTCCCAAAGGTGGTATGGACTAAAGGAGACAACTCAGTTGGGTACTGAACTCAGAACAAAGACTTGGGAATATTAACTAGCAACTATCAGGCTTTAAATACACCACTCAAGATACACAATTTCTTTTGTGCATTTTTGTTTCTGTTTTTCAAGACAGGATTTTCTCTGTGTAACAGCTCTGGCTATCCTGGAACTCACTCCGTAGACCAGGCTGGCCTCGAACTCACAGAGACCCACCTGCTGGGTCTCTGCGATTGCCTCCCAAGTGCTGGGATTAAAGATGTGCACCACCACCCCTCAGCATCTTCCCTGCATTTCTATTTCTCTTTTATTTCCAACTATCTACTGGCACCTGTACGCGTTACTAACCCTTCTACAATCCCATGTAGAACAACTCCACCTATCTGCTGTGTCAAGTACCTTAGTTAACTATGGTCTGAAAATGCTAAGTAGAAAATTTCAGAAACAAACAATTTACAAGTTTTAAATTGTACACTGTCTCAGTCATGTTGATGAGATCTCCCTCTGCCCTGCTGTGCATGCTGAGGACATTAGCTACCTGGTAGCCTCTGGTAATCAGACTGCTCGTCATGGTGTGGCAGTGTGCTGTTAGATATCCCTTATTTTACTTCACAATGGACCCAACACGCAGGAGTAGAGATGCTGGCAATGTGAACATGTATGGTGAGCTCCCTCTAGTGAAAAGGTAATGTTCTCAATAAGAAAAGGAAACATGCAAGCTAAGGATGCGAATGCCCATGGTGAAGAAACCTTTCACCCAGGGACTATGAAGGAAAAATCATGAGTTTTTGCTGTCATATCAATTTCAAAAGCCATGGTCACACTGATAAGTGATTGGTGGAGATGAAAAAGGTATTGTGCATATGTGTGTGTCTGCATAGGAAAAACACAACAGAGAGAGTTCAGCACTAGCAGCTGGTTTACAATCCATGGGTATCTAGGAACCTATTCCCAACGGATGAAGGAATGAATCACTGTGCATCACCTAGAATTTCTAACTTCAAAAGTACTGGGTTCTCTTGACTTGATCAGCATTCACAATTTTTACTTAGCCACTTGTGAACTTCTGAGGAAAAAAAGAAATTTCATAATAAATTTAATGTCCACTCATTATCTCTTCCCTATTTTTAATATTCTCTATTTTAAGGAGTTTAAATATAATTGTGAATAGGTAGAAACACGTAAGCAGCCATTATTCTTTATTATCATGAGGAAACTGCAAAATTCCTGGTATAGAGAGGCTGAAGCATCGAGCAGGTAATGTCAGTGAGAGCACATGCTATAAATAACTGCCCAGCTTAAAAAGATGATAAACAGGAGAATGGGAGCCTGTCTTGCCAGCCTTCGCCCACTGGGTAGCCACTTGCTAAAACTATCAGCTAAGGCCAGGCAGCGATGGCTCACACTTTTAATCCCAGCACTCAGGAGACAGAGGCAGGAGGATCTCTGTCCCCCAAGTTCGAAGCCAGCCTGGTCTACAGAACGAGTTCCAGGATAGCCAGGGCTACACAGGGAAACCCTGTCTCAAAAAACCAAAACCAAAACCAAAACAACAAAAACCAAAATGAAACAAAAACTATTAGCTAAATTCATTCCTGAAAGAATGTCCCATTTTAGGTAGACAGGACATTACAGAAGAAACAGGCTGAGGGCCTTGGAGTTGGCTATCTACTCCTACCCACACTGACTGACTTGGGGAAAGGGCACAGTGAGCTCAGAATTCGTTCCCAGTTCAAGGCCTCAGACCAATAATTTAAAAAGAAAAAAAAAGTCCCATTTCAAATCCCAAGATTTACACTTGGTTTTGATGAGGGAAGAGCTTATTTGCATGCTCCCTGTAACTAAATTGTGCTGAAGGTATCTCCACTGGCTGACAGGTCAGCTTCAATCGTTTTTACTCTATAGCCTGGCATATCACTACTACAACTTCTTTGCAACATCTCAGGTTATTCTTTTGATAGAAATGCAATAAAGGTTAAAAAGTCAAATTAAAATTCAGGCTCGGCAGGCATGGTGGTGCATGTTTATAATCCTGAAACTTGGGAGACTGAAGCAGGAGAATGAATTTAAGTAAATAAAAGATGAATAGCATGACCCTGCCTCAAAACAATACAAAATAAAAAGGGTTTGGGCTGTCCTCAGGGACAGCGCATGCCCTAGGTTCAACTGTCACGTGTTTTGGCTGGAATCACTCTTTTCAATGAATTCCACATTTTGTGCTTTCGAATAACAGTCATGCATTTTAATTTATTACTGGTAGTGAATGCTGGCACCCATTTATAATCATTTATGAATAAAATTACAATGGTATGGAGGAGATACATGACTTTGACTTGAAACACTCACACACACACACAAAGACAGACAGAGAGACAGAGAGAGAGAAAGATCAGAAGCTGAGTCTAGTGAGCAGAGCCCTACATCAAGCTGACACTAAATAAACTCAGGTTGAAGCGACTAACACAGGCGTAGCCTAAGGCAGACTACAACCAGACTGTTAAGTGGAAAAGGTTGCATGCACACATGCCTGCTTGTGTTAAATAATTTCAAAGGACTCAGTAGCTAAGGATGAATGAAAACACTACAAAATAAAATTAATGAACACAGGAATTGGAGTAAGGTTTTTCATCTGTTAAAAGCATACATTTTTCACAACCATCTGAAAGTAATTCTTATATAAATAGGACAATTTGGAATGATTGGGAAGAGACCATTTTTCCCTCTTTTGAGTCTATGAAATCTAAGTACAGAATTTGCTCTCAGGTAATGAATTAAAGCATGAGTTTGTTCTGAAATGCATGAACAATTAAGATGGAGTGACATATAGATAGAAAGACAGCAATGACAGTACAATGTTAACCTCAACATGCCAGAAGGAGGTGTGTCGGACAGAAAGTTCTTCCGACTTGGCCAACAGTGGCATGTCTACAGAATGCTGTGGAAAACCTGCGAGCATGCTTTACTTTCCCAAAGAGACACTTGTCTCCACTGGAGTCACTGTTCACCGTTCCCTGTGCAAGCATGGCGGACAGTCACAGCAGTTTATCTCATGGGATTAACCACCAAGGCAGCAATTAACTAAAGGAGAATCCTTTACATTGGCTTCTTAGAAATCTAATTTTCACAACCGGATTTGAAATCTATATAAATTATATTACTAGCTTAGTACTGTTTCAAACAACAGGTTAAAAAATGGCTAGCAGAATATTAATTTTTACCCAGATTAAAAAGCTACATCTAAACTGTTTTAGATAAAATGTGCTATCTCTGGGGAAACCTGCCACCTGAACTTTAACCCTATGTTTTTGTTTTTGTTCTTAGTCAGGGTCTCATTAAGTTACCTAGGTGCCTTCAAACTCTTAGAATCAGGTGACCCTCCAGTCTCAAGTCACCTCCATAGCTGGAACATAAAGTATTGTATTCAGGTCATTTTTTTTTTATTCTTGATTCATTTTAATGTATGCCTACATCCAAGTTAAAGTATTTTCTTCAGAAAGAACAAATCAGTGTGTGCAATGCGTATGATACCCACAATAATCTTAAAATAGCAAGAAACAGATCACTATGGTTTCAGTACACCCTATAACGTGAAGAGCTTGATCCCCTAGAGAAAAATGCTGCCACAAAATAGGGAAGCAAACAGTAACATCTATGTTCAACTGATAATCATATATCCCAATAACTGTCCAGAACTTACAGTGTGCTACTATATTATTTGTGACATCAGTATTAATAATCTCAGTTCTGCTCCATTCTTTCTTAAAAGTCAAAATAATTAGAAATTTCTTCATGAAACAAAAGGAGGGAAGATATATTAGAATGCAACCCCTAAATCTGAAAGCACACTCTTAGTTTGGTCTCAATGGGGGAGTACTGGACATATGTACCACAGCAGTTATTTGTGTATGCAGGTGTGCAAATGCATGTGTGTGGAGATCAAGGCCAATTTCCAGAGGTGTTCATTGGGAACTGGTTTTTTTTTTTTTTTTTTTTTTTTGGAGACAAGGTCTCTCAGTGGCCTGGACACAGGTTATTCTAAGCTAGTCTGTGAGTGAGCCCAGGGATCCACTTGTACCCACCTCCCCAGTATTGAGATTATAGGTACTACCACGCCTGGCTTTCTGAAATGGGTTCTGGGAACTGAACTTGGGATCTCATGCTGTGCCGAGCTACCTCCCAACCTCACCACAGCAGTTAATTTTATTGTCTTTCCTATTTAGCAACATAAATCAAATGCTGAGCCGAAAGAGATCTATTTTAATCATGCATATGTTGATTCCAACTGAGCCATCTATCCTATTTTAATCATACATATGTTGATTTCATCAGAGAGAACAGTTTTCATTTCTAGATATATTTATCTATTATTTGAAAAACTAAATTTTTCATGGAAAATGTACTGTGACTTTGCCCTTTCCAAAACTGAAAAATATGTTCCATCTGAAAGAATATTCATCTTTTCAGAAATGTGCTCCATTCTTTTAAATTCTGTGCTGCTGATCATTTATGTATTCTAGTTCTGACATATTTCTCAGACTTTCTAGACCTCATTTCTATTTCACTGGATCTCAAAGCAGAATCTGGCTTTTGCCAGAACAACACACTCTGGAGGAGCAAACTCTTCTTTAGTTCAGTTAGCAGGCACTTCAAAGTTTACCTCTGCCATGGTAAGGAGGCCCTAGTCGGCAACAGAGATCTTTAGTGGCTGTTTTAACTTGTTTTCCCTTTCATCCTGCAGCAAACATAGTTTGAGTTATGTTTTACAGTCAGTACTCCATACCTAAGAAATACTACTAAAACACGGGTAGTTGATGTGGCAAAAATTTCTCTCCCACCCAATACTAAGAAACAGTAACAGCTTTCAAGTTTGTTCTTGCTGAAATGCCTATATTATTTCTCTCTCTCCCACAGAGTTTATAACCTACAGAACACTTTCTGTATTATCTTTAAAGAGGAATATTCCACTTTAAAAAGTAAAGCCAATGACTTAAAGGTTTGGGGGAAATGAAGCTTATCTGCTCCAAGATTTGATAAATACTCAAAATACATTCTGAATCATGACTACAAGTTTGAGGGAGAGGAATTCTACAGCAAAAATACCACAGGAACACAAATCAGAAATGCCTGTAAAAGTCTAACAATTCAGTAAAGTTGGTATAGAATTTTAGATCTATTAGAGAGAGCCTAGTCCATGTAAAACCTTACTAGTTCTTTAAGTTCTGATAACTACAGTTAAAGGCAGAGCATGAGGGTAATTACTGCAGACTGCTTTAGGTGTTTTGTTTTGGTCCTGTTAGTCAAGTGCAAACCAGTCCTCAGGACACTGGCTAAGTAAGTACATGAGCTACTCAGGTGGTATGGTCTACCAGAAACATGACAAAACACTGCTTCTGATCCTGTTTTAGAAATCGTATTTCTTCATAAGCAGTCCATAAGTACAGTATGCAGGCTGTTGAATAAGGAGCACATGGATATAACTGAGAGTAAGTATGCCACACTGGATACACCTTTTCATAGGTAATTCTGTCTTAAGTCCACCTTAACCATACATACCCTGGCTTCAGCTAGTTGCTAAAAGGATATTCCCTAAAGCAGTGACTCTCTGGGAAGTTCCCATGACTATGAATCAGTTTCTATAACAAGAGGGATTATGGACTGGCATGCACTCAGCAAAAGTACTCTGCTCCAGAAGGAAAATGTGTTAAAAATACTAATTAACATTTTCAACTAGGGGCTGGAGAAATGGCTCAGGGGTTAAGAGTATGAACTGATCATCTAGAAGACATTACTGAGTTCAGTTCCACACACCCACATCAAGGGACTCACAACAGCCTGAAACGCCAAATCCAAGGGATCCAACACTCTCTCTTCAGTGGGACTTCCAGTTAAGTGCACTGACACAGACACACACAGGCTTAAAAACCTGTCCTTAATGTCCAAGTGCTCATTTGCATAGAGGAAAACCTATTTATAATGAACTAGCCCCATAACCTAATTCAATTTAAATATAAAACACAAAATAAATTCTATAGAGCTTAATGTACACCAATTTTCCAACACTACAGCTACTATAAATTGAGGGATTATATTTACCTTGTTCAGTTCAGGAAACAATGCTAAAAGCAATTCAACTTGTGGTATTTGAGTCACCAAGATGACAAACTTGTACCCATCCATATTTCTGTCCCAAACTGATTCTATGCAAAGGTGCACATCTCTGACAATTACACTGCTTACTGCGGTGTGGTCATAGTTATTTGTATATTGAAATGCATAGTCATTTCTGCTACAATGCTATTTTGATAATTTATTATTAATTTATTCCAACATGGCTGGTACACTGGGCTGGGGCCACAGTTCAGAGGTACGGTGTCTGCCTAGCATATACTCGGCACTTGGAGGAGTATGATTCCAAATGCACATCTGCTGATGTGCTATTTCAAAAATCACTGGGAAACATAAGATGAATGCAGGAAACTATTCAGAGCTACTTAAAAATTCTCAAAACATGTATATGCACATTACAAAATCTTACAGAAGAACTTAAAAACTTAATTTTTCTTTTCTTTCTGTAGAGACTCAAGTTTCACCTATTAAAAAAAAATCAGACAAACAAAACTGTTGCTATTTCCAAATTTGTGTGTGTGTGGGGGGGGTGTTGAGACAGGGTTTCCCTATATAGCCCTGGTTATCCTGGAACTCACTCTGTAGCCCAGGCTAGCCTTGAACTCACAGAGATCCGCCTGCCTCTGCTTCCTGAGTGCCTAGATTAAAGATGTGCACCACCACAGCCCAGCCATCCAAACTTTTTAAATTTTATTTTTATTCTTTTTAAAGTATGTGTGTGTGCCTATTTGCAAGTATATGTAGGTCCATGCTGAGACCAGAAGAGGGATCTGGATCCTCTGGAGCTGGAATTACAGGTGGTTGTGAGTAACCTAGTCTGAGTACTGGGAAACAAAGTCAGGTCTCCAAAAAGAGCAACAAGTTCTATTATCCACTGAGCCATCTCTCCAGCCCCTATTTCCAAATCTTTGGATGTGTTTTTCTTCAATGGTTGAGTGACACAGAATGATATTTTCTACTGACATACATAGAGGTTTGCCATTTTATCCTCAGCAGTGACCAATCAGGTAAGCCCAAAGGCATTCTGCATCTCTTTACTGTGCTTTTCATTTCCAGTACTTCTTTTCAAGTCCTTCAGTTCCTATGTTCTTGAAATTACTCAAGTCATCCAGCATTTGACCATTTTTCTGCGTCAGTCATTAACGGTCACTTGAAATTCCATGCTGGATAACACTATCTACCTACATCAATCTGAGTGTAGTTATGATAATTGCTCTCTTAGGAATTTCTTCCCTTTTTCTCCCTTAGCTTTTCATAGGCTTCTTGTTTCCCTGGAAGCTGGACACATATACAGTAGTGGAAACTAAGATGAATAATTTCGTGATCAGAAATGAGTATCCCCTTCTTTGTCAGGCCATGAATGCAGAGGGTACGTTAACCTAGTTAGAAGTTGAGCTGGGTTTATACCCTACAACAGTTAACCTCAGGACACCACAGGCTTCATTCTTCTGCAGAATAATGTATATCTGTGGTGGGAGGTGATTTAACTAGAGAAATCTCTGTCTAACCTTTGTGTTGTGCTTCATGTAACCTTGTGTTTTTCCTTGCAGTATTCTGTAAACATGGTGATGTATTCAAACCATCTTAGTGCGGTGGCAGGAGATGGAGATGCAGTCTCTGTTCTGATTAAGAATCAGTCTGAATCCTGTATTATGTCACAGGGTCAGGAATATGGCCTTCTTGAGTCTCCTGACTAACCCTCAACCATAGTGTGGCATTCAGAACCCCTCCCCTAGACATTCTCCCCTTCTCCATGTTCTCCTAACCACTCTTGATAGAGAGACAGACAGACAGACAGATAGGTCGGTCAATCTATATTAGTAGTGTTTGTAATACGGCCCCCACACATATATTAAACCTTGTTATTCCAAGGCGAGAACGCTTTAGAGCAATTTCTTGGCCCTAAGCTCTGCTGCTGTTCCCCTCCACTGGCTCTGAATAACAACAGACTCTCAGTTTCCTAGAAGCAAACCCAGTGAAGTTTGTAGATAATAAACAGTTTCTCAGTTGGCATGTTCGCTTTCATCCCTTTGTCAGCTCTTCTAGCTGAACTCTTAACCACTGTCCAAAGGCCCTCCCCGAGCTCTCACCCTCCCTCTCCAACTCCTTCTTCAAGTCTGCGCTAGTGATTTACCAACTCCTTAGTTCTCTAAGCAGTCTCTGAAGTGGTCAACCTGAAGTTAGTCTACTTTTTTTCTGTTGCTGTAAAGATGCAAGTAAATCTTTTAGTCTCAGAATCAAAGCTGAATGGTATAAATGATTTCAGGAGAGCAAATTCATGTTAACAATTATTTTATATAAAAAGGAAGAAGGTTTTAGTGAAGCTGATGAAGGTGAGAAACACTAAAAACTGTATCTCAAAACAACTGCAGGCCATGAAGAAGGCTCAGCAGGTAAAGAGACCTTCCACAAGACTAACAACCTGCATTCAATCCTCCTGGTCCCACATGATGAAGCAGACCGCCACCACAGCTAACTCCCTGAGTTCAATCCCAAGGTTCTACACAAAGAAGAGCAAAAGCACTCACGCCAGCTGTCCTCGGACCTCCACACATGCTCCATGGCACATGAACACAAACACACAAATAAATACAAACAATATTTTAAGTGCAAAAAACAAAACCCTGATACGTGAAAACTAAAACAAAGCATAACAAACTAAAAACTGCACTTTAACCACTGCCCGACATTAGACCAAAGCTTTAGCAACAAATAAAACTGGGCTGCCTGCCGTTTAGCGGCACAAGCTTGTTTCCACCTTGCTCACTCAGAGAGGCAGGGGAAAAGTCTGCGCAACAGAAACCACAGGTTCACCTGTGTAGATACAACTTAGATACAACTGTGTAGATACAACATGTCCCTTTTTATTTCAACTCCAATTTAGTATCTATTGGGAACCAGATTCCACTATTAGCCTTTCTTAGACGTTTAAGAAGAGCAGTTTATTAATGTCTACCTGGGCAACCATCCTCTGTTATGTGTAATAAAGACAAATTCTTGCAAATAATTCATGCTTTCCACCACTGTATAACTTTTTTTTACCAATGGCATTCATGTTTTAGTAATTTTTTACCTTAAGAACTTGATTTGGCTGGGCAGTGGTGGCGCAAGTCTTTAATCACAGCATTTGGGAGGCAAAGGCAGGCGGATCTCTGTGAGTTCAAGGCCAGCCCGATCTATAGAGTGAGTTCCAGGACAACCAAGACTACACAGAGAAACCCTGTCTCAACCCCCGCCCCCCCCCCGCAAAAAAAAGGAACTTGATTTGTTTGCAACTAGGCTTACTAGTATGATTTAGAGTATTACTGGCATATTAGAAAAAGAAAAAAAAAAGAAAATATCCATAGCTCTTCAGGGAAATACAAATGCTATATTGGTCCAGGACATAATGTCTTTACATCCTTATTTCTTAACTCTGACTCTTTTCCTCCTTTATTGTACTTCCTGTTTTAAAGCAAGCGTAAACGCAGTGTTTTCTCAAGTAGGACTTATGGTCCCTGTACGCAGTATGATATGAACAGTCAAGCCACCATTTGCGATATTGGGGCTTAAACATTGTTTTACATTGTATTTGAAAATTAAAAGGGTTTTATGCTGTAAGTTAAACAAAGTTAAAGAATAAAGAACTAGAAACAAACAAACAAACAAAAACTACACAGAGTAGAATAAAAGGGAAAAGCAGATCCAGGAAGTGAGAAATCATTCCTTTGGGAATTCATCTCTATGTAAGGGGGCGACTTTTATTTACATCATCCCTCCACCAAGTGATCAAGGAAACGGTTTTAAGACAAGAGCGGTTAATTTAGCATCCTACATCGGGGTGCTTTTTGGGAAAAGGCACGCAGGTGTAGTCTCAATAGCCACTTCATTGAGCGTCCACGTCCTGCTTCACCTTCCCCAAAGGCCGCGTTCAGAGGTGAAATTACAGCAACCCAGCACGGGCAACAGTGAACAGGCCAGGCTACTTTGTATGAAGCCTTGGGGGGAAACTTGATAAAGGGCCTGGAGAAGAGAAGAGCAGCTGTTCCTCCTTTCCCAATAAATCGAAACAGAGCTGAGGAAAAAAGAAAAGAAACGAAAGAAAGAAAAGTAAAGCGAGTCTACGCGGGACCCAAGAGGAAGAAAAGAGGACCGCTGATCCAAGGAAACTGGAGGCGCCGGCATCCAGGAGGGAATCCCGAGGGCGGAGCCCACAGGGGAAGGAGGTGTGGAGTCGAGTCAGGGCCAGTTACCGAGAAGAGGGGGACAGGGACAGTGATGGGAGAAGAGAAGACGACCAGGCAGAGAGGGGTGGGGCTGCCAGGGCAGTGCCCCGGGCAAATGTCACTCAGAGCCGGGGGAGGGGAGGGTCCCGGCGCAGGAACCCCAGCGGCTGGAGAAGCAGCTGCTTGCTTTAGCAGCTTCGGGCCGCAGCAGCTGAACACCGCCCGCCCAGTGGTCCCTGCCCGGAGCCCCTGGGTCCCCGCAGGTGGAAAGCGGCATCGCAGAACCCCAGAGCCGGAGGCGGCTTTACCTTCGCCGGAGGCTGGAGGCGCTCCAGCCCAAGCTCCGCCTGCCGCCGGCTCCACGTCCTGAGCGGGATGAGGCGCCGCCGGCCCCTTCCCCTCTCGCTTTCCCTTTCCCCGCCGGGGCCTGTCGCCGCGGGTTCCTGCGCCGCGGCCCCCACCCCTCCGCTCCTCCCTCCGCCTCTCAGAGGCTCGCTCTGGACGCCGCCATCTTCGCCCAGGCTGAGCGCGCTGAACACCAACGCGCCTGCGTGGCCACCGCCCCGGCCGTCACGAGACCCAGTCAGCTGACCTCAGCGCTTCCGCCTTGCGCCCCGCCCTCGGGCGGGCATTGCCCCTCCCTCTGCGGCCCATTCGCCGCCTTCCGGGAAACGCCGCGTGCGCGCCGCCCGCCGTTCCGCCTCTCGAGAAGTACGCGTGCGCAGAGAGAAAGGCTGGGCCGAGAGATCTCTAGGCCAAGAGGGTTGCGAAGGGCCACGCCCCTTGGCGCGTCCCGGGAGGCCACGCCCCCTGGAGCGGGTGTGCGCACGTGGAGCCACGCCCCCCAGCCTGTGTCTGGCTGGCGCTGGCTGTTGTAACTCTGAACCAGAGTGTCCGTGCCGCGCAGTCCTAGACCTCAGTGTCCTGGCGCATCCACGAAGCCGTTGGAAGCCTCAGTGCACATCTCTGGTTTAGCTGCATTGGGAGCCTAAAGGTTTTACTTGCTGTTGGCACGCCCAGATCTATGCATAGCTGAGCAGGAGGTTAAGTTTGGGGTGGTCTGTGAGGTGATGGAGACCAAAGCCTCAGAGGTCAAAGGCCTTTGCGGGTGGAGTGCTGGACATGGAACACTGCTGCAGTTGTCCTCTGATCCCAGAGCCAGGGGTTTACTTAGGGCAGATTAGCCCTCAGGTGTCTGAGATGGGGATTATCCTCCATGTTCAGATAAATTGAGGTGTAGTCCCATGGTCAGTAGACTTAGTGTTTGAGCTCAAGTAGTTGACTCAAGAACTTCTGCTCTCTAGGTAGCAACTCTCTGAAACTGTATAAAGAGAGGGATTCCGAAGATCGAGAGAGTATCAGAATAAAATAAGGGTTTGGATGGCAATTGTGTTGGATATATGAGAAATAGTTTAAGGAAAGTCTGCCTCATCTCAGACCTGAGATGTGCAGAATGCTCTTTAGACAGTGATTCTATGAAAAAAAAATTAAAGCAACTTGTAGGTTTAAAGGCTTGTAGTGAGCTCAATATTCCTTTTGTGTAGCAACTCTGGAATTGTAATTTCTCAGGGACCCAGTCTGTGCTTGGCTCGTTTTATAGATGGCGGTTATGGGGTGAAAAATATGTAAAATCGTTTTTACAGACTTGGCTCCTTGACCAATGGACCCATCCTGTTACTGGAGACTATTGCATTTTTCCTTAGATAGGCTTTCCTACCCTGTGCCAGTAAGATAAGGTGCATTTGAGCAACCAGGAACAGCTAGTTTGTAAAGACAGGACCTGAAATAGAGTGGGAAGGGACAAAAAAGAAAAAGAAACAGGATGAGAGTTAAGGGGCCCTCTTAGCCTTCATGGAAACAAAAGTGTGTACTTATGAGGCTTTTTTTTTTTTTTTTTTTTTTTTTTTTTTTTTTTGGTTTTTCGAGACAGGGTTTTTCTGTGTAGCTTTGCGCCTTTTCCTGGAACTCACTTGGTAGCCCAGGCTGGCCTCGAACTCACAGAGATCCGCCTGGCTCTGCCTCCCGAGTGCTGGGATTAAAGGCGTGCGCCACCACCGCCCGGCTGAGGCTTTTTATATATTACGGAGACTTAGAGTATTGCTGGAAATAAATGTGGGCTGTACTATTTCAATTTGGTAGAGGAAGCTGACCCAGAGAGTCAAAGTGGCTAGTTCAAGGTAAGCTTCATCCTAAGGGTTGAGCCGAGATTTGGCCACAGAGAGTGCAACACCAAGGCCATCAAACAGCTAAACCCTGACAGTGCCTCTCTGTTCAGTATTTGGAACCAAGTAAATGGATTCTCAGAGTGGAAAGGAGCTTAGGTAACATGAACTGCCTCCAAAGACGGCTTGAAGTTGAGAAGCCGCATATTCTTGCAACAAGTCTTGGCTTGCATAGGTAGTTTGGGGTTTGTTTGGTTTTGCTTTTCGTTTTTGTCCTTTTCCTCACCTGTGTCAGAGCCTTTCGGAACCTGCCAGTACACCGGACCACATCATCTCCTATCCTTACCTAAGTTTTCACCCATCTTTCACGGATGTACCCAGCCTCTGTACAACTTCTTAATTTCTCTTAGGTGGATTTACATAAATCTGTCGCTGTTCTCAAGATGCTAGAACTAGAGACAAGAATCGGGGCAAGTAGGACTTGGCTCAACTTTCCCTAGCCTCCTGTTAAGTTACTTCTTCCCCACCCCCTAAACTTTTTGAAAGAGGTGTCAAATTCAAGGTAGACCTTCAAACTTTTCTTTCTGTATTTATCTTTCTTTCTTCAAAGTCCAAGATTGCAAATACTTCTTCACAATGCACACCTATCAAATTTTCAGTCCAAATTGTGTGATATAATATTTCAAAGTGTTTAAAATACACACCTCACTGCTTTATAGACAGCAGTAATTTTATCTGTGTTCTAAGTTGACATTCACCACGGGAGAGGTTCAAGGATCTTAAAAGATCCACATGGCACACCCTGTTTATTGAATTCCCTGCTGCTGTTAAAGTGACCTTGGAACTAGAGTTATGAATGGTTTTTTTTTTTTTTTTTTTGGTTTTTCGAGACAGGGTTTCTCTGTGTAGCTTTGCGCCTTTCCTGGGACTCACTTGGTAGCCCAGGCTGGCCTCGAACTCACAGAGATCCGCCTGGCTCTGCCTCCCGAGTGCTGGGATTAAAGGCGTGCGCCACCACCGCCCGGCTATGGTTTTGAGCCACCATGTGGATGCTAGGGATTGAATCCAGCCCCTTTGTAGGAGGAACAAGTACTTTAAACTGCTAAGCCATCTCTCTAGCTCCTAGAATGCTGTGATTACAGGCATTCATCACCACCCCCAGATAAACTGTTTTTAAATACATTAACCACCATCCCTATGAGGCTACTGCACATGAAATAAGATTAATTTGAAAAGTGCAAAATCGTACATGAATAATTTTTCATTGATTATATGTGTGATGGAAAGAGAAGTATCCCCTGTGGTCATGGGCATTTGAACATTTGGTCCACAGTTGGTGGCAGGGTTTGGGAAGGTTTTGGAGGTGCAGCCTTGCTGGAGGAAGTGTGTCTCTGGAAGCAGGCTTTGAGAGTATAAAGCCCCACCTACTTCTAGTTTGCTCTCTGCTACTTGCTTATGACAAAGGATGTGAGCTCTCAGAATCTTGCTAGAACTGCCAAACCTGCATCTTGTTACCGTGCTCCCCCATCATGACAGCCTTTGATCCCTTTAGAAGCATAAGCCCAAATAACCTCTTGGTTCTATAAATTGTCTTGGTCATGGTGTTCTATCTCAGCCACAGAAAAGTAATTAATACAATACATGTAATACACTAATAAGGTTGGACATCTCTAATCAGAAAATCTAAAATCCAAAATAACTCCAAAATTTGACATTTATGTTAGCACCTGAGAAGTTTCAGGTTTTGGTGCATTTTATATTTCAAAGGTTTGAATTATGGATGTTCACGTGCTAAAATCACACATGTTCCAACCCTCTCTTAAGAATATGAAATCTGAAAGACTTTGACAAAAGCATTTCAGATAAAGGACATTTACCCCGTGCTCCTTAAAACCTGATAAGAAATCCTTCATTCAGAAACATTGCAATTAATTATCTATGTACACAGAGAGATTAGACTCAACTCTAAATACAGAAACAATTATATAGTCTGCTGTTCTTAAAAGGGACATGCCAGTGAAGGATTATCTTGATTAGGTTAATTGATGTGGAAGACTTGCCCACTGTGGCTGGCACCATTCCTTGGGCTGGCACCCTGGACTGTATAAAAAGGAGGAAGTGAGCTGAACACATTCATTCATCAGTGTCTGCTCTCTGGCTGTGGATTCAATGTGACCAGTTGCCTTGAATTCCCTTCCATGATGGACTCTACTTTGAACTGTGTCAGAAATAAATCCCTCCCTTCTTTCCTCGTGCTACTTTTGTCAGGATACTTTATCACAGCAACAGGAAGAAAAAGAACTAAGACAGCAACCAGATTACAAAACATGACTAGGCTCAGGTGCTGTGGAATAATCTTTTGTACACTGTAAATATGTATTACTCTTACTGGTTAATAAAGATCTGACTGGCCAATGGCTAGGCACAATTTTCAGGACAGGGAGAATGCTGGGAAGAAGAGGGGTAGAGTTAAGGGAGTCTGAGGAGTCACCAGCCAGATGGAAAGGAAGCAGAACATGCAGGAGAGGTAAAAGCCACAAGCCTTGGGGCAGCACACAGATTAATAGAAACGGGTTAATTTAATTTGTAAGAGTTAGCTAGTAACAAGCCTGAGCTATTGGCCGAACATTTATAATTAATAATAAGTTTCTGAATGGTTATTTGGGAGCAGCTGCTAAGAAACAGAGAAACTGCCTACACTCAGGTTTTGCAAAACTGTCTCTGGTAACTAGTACATCCAGCTAGCACTGGAACTAGTAACCAAACTGAACTGCTGCTCTCTGGTGCTTTAGCTCAGAGACAAGTGAAATAGGGTGACTCCTGTGCACCTTCCAAGTAAGTAATTAACTTGTTAGTTTTCTGTACTGCCTCAGGTAGTCAAGGAAAAAACAATTCAGCTTTTGGATCAGCCTGTCAATCACTGAACAGTTAATTTGCACTGTGCTAATTTATCAGCTCTGCTACACACCCTCTGCCTTTCCTTCTCTCCTTGATACTAGCAGGATATACATGTGTGCTCATATATATGTAGGCCAGAGGTCAACCTCAGGTGGTGTTCCCCAGGAACCATCCATCTAGCTGGATTATTTTAAGGCAAGGTCTCTCACTGAGACCAGAACCTGCTGTTTTTAAGCTAGGCTCACTGGCAGGAGAGCCTCCTCAGTGATGGCATTACAAATGTATGCCACCAAGCCCAGGTTTTTTTGGTGTGTGTTGGGGATTTAATTTGGGTCTTCATGCTTGCTCCACAGACACTACTGACTAAGCTCTCTCCCCAGCTGCTGATTTAATTTATTTTTTACACCAATTTATTTTTATTTTATGTCTGTGAGTGTTTTGCCTACCTGTTTGTATGTGCGGCATATGTATTCTGGATGCCTGATGAGGTCAGAAGAGAGTATCAAATCACCTGGAACTAGAGTTCCAGATGGTTGTAAGCCCTCATGTGGGTCCAGGGAACCAAACCGTCTGCAAGGGCAACAAGTCCTCTTAACAGCTGAACCACCTCAATGTTCTTCTGATTTAATTTTTATAACATACACCCAAAAAAGACACTGCTATTTTTCCCATTTTTTTTCAGATTAGGAACCCAACACTTACAAGATGGCCTGCAGGTCACTGGAGAACAGTGATGTCTCTGAGCCAGGACTCTTGGATTTCAGCATCCATGTTCTATATCACTGTACTCAGGTAAACATAAGCTGTATTAGCTGTGACTTCTTCTCCCCATGGTCAGGAGTAACCAATGGGAGTCATCTTGGCGAAAGTTTACATTAGAGAAGTTTAAAGTAAAAACAAAACCGCTGCACTTACCGGCTCATGGTGCATTTTCCCAGAATAACATGCTAGGCCTTCAGCTTGGATTTTATTCTTATCAACATGAGTTTTATAGTACAACATTTAATTATTTTAAAAAAATTTATTTTTTTGGTTGGGTATTTTGCCTGCATGTATGTCTGTGTACCATGTGTTTGGCTTGTACCCGTGGAGGGCCAACAAGGGCATCAGATCCCTTGGAACTGGAATTGTGAGCCACTATGGGTGCTGGGAATTGAACCTAGAAGAGCAGCCCATGCTCTTAATCTCAAGGACATCCTCCAGCCCCAATATTTGATCTGATCTTTTTGTTCAAAATGATTGCTAATTAGCCAGGTTTGATGGCACATACCTTTAATCCCAGCACTTGAGAGGTAGAGGCAGGTGGATCTCTGGGAGTTCGAGGCCAGCCTGGACTACATAGTGAGTTCCAGGACAGCCAGGACTGTTACACAGAGAAACCCTGTCTCAGGAGAGAGAAAAAAATGACTGCTAGTTAAACCAGCTCTTCAAAGCCATCAAGCATCTATGAATACAGAATTTTAATAACAAGCATCTTCCAAGTACAGAAAGCACAGCCTTCCTACATCTGTAGTCTCCTTCGTTTCATCCCATCAGGAGCCTCCATTAGGATGAAAAGAAGGGGCACTGTTTCCAGTGAAACTGAAATCAGTGACTAGGGAGAAGTGAAACCGCAGAAGAATCTAAAAATCAAGTGAGACAGACCCGCGTGTGGTTATCCAAGGTGGCAGACCGAGAAAAGGGTTTTTATACGTTCTCTCGTCTTTTTTTCTAAACAGCTGTATCTTAGTGTCAGAGTTCATTTTTTATAGGGACAGCTGTTGTGAAGCTGGAATCGAAGGCCGTGTGGTGGCGGCCGATTAACAGATCAGGCCATGGGAACTGTCCCCTCTTGCCTTTGTTTCCCTTACTGCCGGCCCTTAGCTCCCTTCTGCTCCCCTCTACTCTGTGTCTTGAGGAAAAGATAAGCCAAGTTTGCTCAACACTGGGCCCAGCCCCCAGGACTTTAAGAAGGGAGCAGATGGTTGTGTGATGTTACTGCATTTGCTATTAATAGAGGTAGTGGCTTACATGAAACGTGGGCAGAGGTTGCTGGTTTTATCTTCAAAAACGTTTAATTGATCTCTTTTTCTTTCCTTTCTCTCTAGCTTTAATTTTTTTTCTTTCTGCCTCATTTTTTTTTTCATCGCTCCTGTGCTAGCTGGTTTCTGTTAGCTTGGCACAAACCCAACATACCTTGGAAGAGGGAATCTCAGCTGAGGAATTGCCTCCATGAAATTGGTCTGTGGGCATGTTTGAGGCATTTTCTCCCACAGGACCCAGATATAATAATATCCAGCACCCACATGGTGGCTCATAACACCAGCCCCAGGAAATCTAATGTGCACCCTTTTCTTGTCTCTATGGGCACTACATGCATGGGGCACACTTACATCCGTGCAAGCAAAACATCCATACACATAAAATAAAAATAAAGGGAAAAAATCATAATCCCCAGAGAAGTAGAGATCACAGAAGGACTTACTGAGAATGGCTGATGGTGTCTGTTGAATGAGAAAGATTGAGGTTTTTATAAAGCATTGGTTTTTTTTCCCATGACACAAAATAACTACCGAACACCCTACGAAAACTAACAGTTCCTGATGGGGATGCCTGACCTGATGCCGGCCCAGCAAGCCTTCAAAGCACTGATTTAGTTTCTGCCTGGTCCTACTTTCTGTTATGTCTCTTCTTCCATGTGACCCAGTATATCACTCAAACAGAAGCTGTCTGTGGCTGCTAAGCAAGCGCTTGCAGAAACTGGGCTGTCGATTCAGCATTTGGCCTGAGAAGAAGAGACTCTTAGTGAAAGCTTGGTTTCTTTTTTGTTAGGCCAGCAAACAATAGTGCCACAATGGCTTTCCTGGTAGAAAGGATTAAAAAAAAAAAAAACCAAACAACTTTTGCTGACATTTCAGTCTCTAATGTTAACGGTGGGTGTGTGTTTTCTACCTTTTCCTTGTTCTTCTGTCGTCAAGGAGTCTTAGGTAGCCAGAATAAGAACCTCAGTGTCTGTGATAGAAAAAGAGAAAATGAAAACCCAAATAGATGGTGGGTGGATGGGTGGATGGCTGGCTAGATAAGTAGGTAGATAGATAAGTAGGTAGATAGATAAATAAGTAGATAGATAAGTAGGTAGGTAGATAAGTAGGTAGGTAGATAAGTAGGTAGGTAGACAGGTAGGTAGATAAGTAAATAGATAAGTAAGTAGGTAGATAAGTAGGTAGGTAGATAGGTAAGTAAATAGATAACTAGGTAGGTAGGTAGGTAGGTAAGTATGTAGGTAGATAGATAAGTAAATAGATAAGTAGGTAGTCGATAGAATGATTGTCTTTCAACCTTCCTTGAAGCTCTTTGCTCCCACCCTGCTCCATGCCTTCTTTTCTTCTGCACTTTGTATCTCTATCTGTTGAGTATTATTAATGTCTTTATAAACCACCTTAATTTATCAACTGTTTTGTAGCCTTCACGTGGCAGTCAGCATTTCAGTTCCCACATCAGAGCTGATTTGCTGGGAAAAGGTCTTCCAAGAAGTAAGTCTCACTGCTCTTTCAGGACATAGCCTACTGTTTTATGGCTTGTGCTTGGCTAAATTATCAGTGCTACATTTTTCACAAGCCCAGTTTTCTTTAGGAGAGAGTTGAAGTTCAAAATCAAAGGGCTGACATCTCCATGTGCTTTTGTGTCTGACGCTCTGGACAGGAGGCTTGCTTTAGAAAAGAGGGGGTGTCAGTTCAGGGTCTTGGGGTAAATTGTTTTGATCATGTAAAGGACACAGTGCCACTGGTAGTGTTTTATAGTTGACAGATGGGAAGTTTATATTTCACATCTTTTTTCTGTTTCTGCAGTTCTTGTCTTCTGTGTCAACTCCATGCCTCTATTCTCCTTCCAGCGGGAATTTCTTTAAAATTACTTGGAAAGGAAAGTAACTCCCCTCCTCCACTCCCCAATGCATGAGATTCAAAGAGAAAAGGGATTTTTCTTTCTGTAGGTAAATGGCAAGGTTGCCTGAATTGAGGTTTTTGAAGAGCCTGCCTCCCAGTACTATTAGAGCTTTGAAACAGGAAGGAAAAGGTAGGTATTTTAAGTTCTGTGTTAAGTCAGAATGACCAAAGAATTCACCTTGGCAGGATGTAGGTGGAATCAGACCAGAATTTTGATGACAATGGTCCTGGCTGCCAGCCTCCTTTGATGGGCAAAGAACACAGTCCACACTTTACTTAAAAGACAGAAAGTTACCTCTCCCCAATTCTCTTTGCTTAATTCCATCAACTTAAAATGAATATAAGGGAATACATACTTGATAAAGTTATTATGGGGATTTCTATGCACATCTACAGTGCACAGAAAAGTACCTTAAATGTAGCTTGAGCTGGGGGCTGGGCGTATAGCTCAACAGTTAAGAGCTTGCATTGCTCTTCCAGAGGACCTGAGTTCAATTCCCAGCACAGCACCCATGTTGAGAATCTTATAACCACCTGTAACCCCAGCTTCACAGGCTTTGATGCCTTCTTCTGGCATCTGCAGGCACCTACATGCATATGACACACATAAATAAAACACAAAAATAAATCGTCTTAAAAATACATAGCTCTAGGCCGGGCGGTGGTGGCGAACGCCTTTAATCCCAGCACTCGGGAGGCAGAGCCAGGCGGATCTCTGTGAGTTCGAGGCCAGCCTGGTCTCCAAAGCGAGTTCCAGGAAAGGCGCAAAGCTACACAGAGAAACCCTGTCTCGAAAAACCAAAAAAAAAAAAGCATAGCTCGAGCTTAGTAAACATTGTTTCTATTACCAGTACTATTTTTATAGATATAATTTGTTTAATTGAAGTACCAGTAAAATTAAACTCAGATCGTTGCGGGGGGGAACCTACATGCTTAAAAAAATACTGGGGCTGGAGAGATGGCTCAGTGGTTCAGAGTGGATGCTGCTCTTGTGGAGGACCTGAGCTCAGTTTCTAACAACTTGCAACTGTCTGTAACTCCAGTGCCAGGGGGATCTGATGCCTCTGGTCTCTTCAGGCTCCTGCACCCATGTGTATATACCCATACATAAATCCATAAGCATAGTTAAAAATAATACAATGAATCTTAAAAAAAAAAAAAACCCTGATAGTATTTGGGCTTGGAAGATGGTTCAGTTGGTAAAAGGCTTGCTATGCAAGAACTTTAGTTCAGGTCCCCATCACCCACGTTAAAAAGCCAGGCATTCAGTGTATGCTTGTAACCCCAGAGCTGGGTGGTGAGGGCAGAGATGGAGGATCCTTGGGGTGTGCTGAGCAGCTAGTGTAGCCAGAGAGATTCTGGTTCAGCAAGAGAGCTTATCTCAAAACTAAGATAGAAAGCAATAGAGGAAGATGCTTAATGTCAACCTCTGACCTCCACACACAGGCACTCTAGCACACACACCATGCACGCGCATGCACACACACACACACACACACACACACACACACACACACACACACTTTGTAAACTGATGCTATTTAAATTTGTATAATGGATAAATGTATGTGTATGTACATACATATGTGTCTGTACAGCCTTTATACAACTAGTGCCAAACAGCACCTATGGCTCTGTACCACCTCCTCAGAGTTAAAGTGTATAATTTGTTTCATTATTTATGAAGGCTGACTATTACTCCACTTTGCATATGAACCAAATTTAACCTCTTTCCTTTTGAAGGACATTTTGGTTGCTTCTGGTCTATTCCTTTTACTCACAAGGATGAGATGAACATCCTTGCAGATGGGTCATTTTAAATGCCATTTTATATTATTCATCTTGGTGGACTATTCCTACAATTATTTTAATTTTGCATTGGTTATCCAATATATTTAATATGTGTGCTATATATTACATATACCATCACACAATAAAAATAAAGCATGTGAGCATAGTAATGTGTGAATGTGTGTGACTGTGTATGAGTTCAGGTTATGCGCACTCCACAGTATGCATGAGGAGGGCAGAGGATAACCTCAAGTGTCTCTCTTAACCTGCCATCTTGTTTGAACCAGGGTCTCTTGTTGTTTGGAACCGCATAGGCCAGGCCAGGTGGCCTACAAGCTTCTGGAGAGTCTCCTGCCCTTCCTCCCATCTCATCACAGGAGCCCGGGCATTACAAATATGCATGCCACCATATCCAGCTTTGCATAGGTTCTGGGATCTAAACTTGGGACTTCACATTTGCAAGGCAAGTCCTTTACCTACTTGTGGGAACCCGCAAAGGTTTCCTAGTGAGATCTGAGGTTGCTTTACACAGCAGGGTTGCATTAGGGGATGGCTGGCATGGTTACCAGGTGTTTGACTGCGCTGTGGGGGAGGTCTTTTGCTCCACCCCCTGGCATTCTCTTAAAAGCCCTTTAGCAGAGACAGAAGGGGCTGGTGGGTTTTGACCCAGGCCCTCCCGAGGCTATCCTGTGTTTCTGTCTCTCTCCTCTATATTTCTATCTAAATATTTCTCACTTCTCGCTGCTCAAGAGTACTCTGGGGGGAAAAAGTGAGGGCAGCCCCCCCCATACCTACTGAGTCATCTCAAAGCACCAATATGTTTTATTTTCTGGGGTAGATATTAAAAACTAAGTTGCTCAGTTGCACGGCAAAATGTCAGATCATTTTATTTATTATTATTGCATGTGTGAGTATGGGTGTGCATACCACAACGTGTGTGGAAGTCAGAGGACAACTTGTGAGAGCTGATTCTCATCTTCCACCATGGGGCTTCCAGGATCAAACTCAGGTTGTCCGTTTCTCATAGTTAGCATGAAGCATGTCATGTTTCAGAACACTATTCTTTCTTTTGAATTGAAAGGGGTGGGTAATTGATCAAGAAACAAATAGAAAGTTCCAATCAAAGTGCCATCATGATGTCATTTCATTTGGAGGTTAGGATCAGAATCTAGGCATGAGTTTGTCTTCACTACAGAGAGGAAGATCCTTCGTACAATCAAGGAGTAAGGAGAGAGAACATGACATTATACTTCATCTTAAACCCAGCAGGTCTCACATTTCATAGTTTACATCAAAAGTTTGGGTAACAAGAGCCCGGTGTGGTGGAACAGACCTGTAATCCCAACACTTGTGAGGCAGAGGCAAGAGGATCGCTTTTAAAGATCTTCCTCAGATACATGGTAGTCAACATGCATTCCATGAATCCCTGTCTCAAACAGAGTGGAGGGAGAAGCCTGGAAAAGCAAACCTCTCTAAGGTGCAGTTTGTTGCCTTCCCAAATGCTCTTCCTGGCCTCAAACTAAAAGACTCAGCATCAGCTGAGTGCTCCTTGAGTGGCTGATGCCTGGCTTTCTGTAGATCTGCTGAGTCAGGGTCTGGGACTGCCAGCAGTCTGTTCTAACAAGCTTCCCAGGAGATTCCGATGCACACAGCTTCACTGGGCTACAACAGTGTGATAGACCTTGAACTTCAGAATCAGACTGGGTAAATTTGAGTTCTGTTTCTCTCATATACCAGTCCTTCCAGAATGCTGAATTTAGCCATACTACTAAAACTGTGTGCCTCAGACTCCTCATCTGAGAAGTGAAGCTAGAGGTAATGTCCATTTCAAATGTATGTCAAACCAGCTAATAAGCCCGAAGCACTTAGAGCAGGGTTTGCTACACAGCAACTGCTCCAAAAGCACCCCTGTACTATAGGAGTGTAGTACTATCCTACTAAATGCTTCTGGAACCTGTAAATAGCCTAGCAGAAACCTGTATCTCTTTTCAGACAAGTTAATATGCCATACATACATGTGTGTACCCACTCATCAAATTTGTATTAAAATCATCCAAGTTTAAGCCGTGGTGTCCTGGTTAGTTTTTTTGTTTTGTTTTGGTCGATTTGGTACAGCTGCTGTTATCTGAGGAGAGCAAATCTCCATGGAATAGATGCTTCCCTCAGATGGGCCTGTAGGCAAACCTGTGAGGCATTTTCTTAATTGGTAATTGATGTGGAAGGGTGCAGCCTGTTGTGAGTCTTACTGTCTGTCCCTGGGCAGGTGGTCCTGGGAGCTATCAAAAAGCAAGCTGAACCAGTCACGAAGAGCAGGCCAGCGAAAAGTGTGGCTTCCGCTTCAGTTCCTGCTTCCAGGTTCCTGCTCTGACTTCCCTTCATCGTGGACTGTAAGAGGTAAGATGATGCTTTTTCTGGTATGAGCCTAGTCTTTAAAAACAGCTGAGCCATCTCTCCATCCCTGGAAGCTATAAGGTGAAATGAACCTTTTCTTCAAGCTGCTTTTGGTCACAGTAATAGAAACCTAGCCAAGAAACATGGTGAAATTGAGGGAAAACCCACATTGAAGAGAAAAGGGTATCTGAACAAAAACAGTAGAAAGAATACTCAAAACTACCCCTCATCACCAAGGATTTTGTCTTACTTTTTCTCCTAGTTAGAATAGTTGTCCACACAAAACAGTGGTACATTGATTACTATGTAGTAGTCTACTCGAGTTTTGCTCAGCATGAGTATTTAAAGAGAGATGTAAAGTCCACTGGGGATTTTGATGGGTTGTGAAAGAATTCACCCTTTAGATTAAGTAGAAGGAACACAGGGTCTTTGGTACACCACAGGGGGCGTGGGAGGCACAGCAGCACGGAACTGTCTGCACATAGGGATGGGCTGTGCTGTATGTGTGTAGTGGGGGTGGAGGGATATGGTTAAAAATAACAAACCAAAACAACAACAACAGCAAACTATGTTAAAGGAAACAATCTATTTGCATTTTGAATTATTTGTCAAGTTTCCATGAATGCAAACATGCAAGGATCACTTATGGACATTAGGTGGCAGACCATACCCACAAACTAGCGTAGGAAACTTCTGCGAACCCTCAGATCCAGTAATGTGTAATGTGATGACTGAGATGCATTCTGAGGAGGGCATCATTAGGTGACCTCCTCCTAGTGGGAGTATCCCAGGCTGTACTTTCATAAACCCAGATGGGAGCCTCCTGCATGCTGAGGGTACATAACATAGCCTATTGATCCCGAACCACAAACCTGCGTAGACATAGTACTCAAACTGCAATGCATTGGTAAATACTTGTGTATCTAAACATAGAGAAGACACTGTAGAATATAGTATGAAGGATTTTTTTTTTTTTTTTTTTTTTTTTGGTTTTTCGAGACAGGGTTTCTCTGTGTAGCTTTACGCCTTTCCTGGAACTCGCTTTGGAGACCAGGCTGGCCTCGAACTCACAGAGATCCGCCTGGCTCTGCCTCCCGAGTGCTGGGATTAAAGGCGTGCGCCACCACCGCCCGGCAGTATGAAGGATTTTTAAATGTTGTGGTGCACTTGAACGGAGCAGTTAGTGTGCATGGAACTTGCAGGATAGGATCCCTTCTGGATAAGCCAGTGAGTGAGTATGAGAGAGTGGGAAGGCCTACGATTTTACTGTACACTGCCATAGACTAATGAACGGTCCACTAGGCTGTGCTGTTTGTTCATTTGTTTCTTTGGAACAGTGTTATGGAATAGAATATTTATTTAATAAAGATGTGTTACATTTGTTTGTGTTGCAGAATAATTGTTAACTATGTAAAGACATGTTGCATTTGTTTAACTATGTAAAGGTGTATTGTTTTTGTTTATGCTGCATTTGTTTAACTATGTAAAGATGTGTTGCTGTGTCATCTTGCCCGCCTAAGGCACCTGACTGTTCTCGTAAAAGCTGAATGACCAATAGCTAGGCAGAGGAGGTATAGGCCGGTCTGGAGGGCAGAGAGAAAAGGGGAGCCAGCCAGCCAGGCATGGCCCAGCCAGCTGGGGGCCAGCCAGCAGGAGGTCACCCAGACACAGAGGAAGCAGGAAAGCAGGATGGACAGTATGTAGATGAGGTAAATGAGCCTCAGGGCAGCACATAGATTAATAGAAATGGGTTGGTTTAAGTTAAAGAAAAAAAAGCCAGCTAGAAACAAGCCTAAAGTCAAAGCCGAGCATTTATAATTAATAAGTCTCCATGTCATGATCTGGAGTCTGACAGTCCAAGAAAGCCTGCTACAGAACAGGGTCTTGCTCCATAGCCCAGACTGCCTTGAACTTGTAATTCTTCTGCCTCCACTTTCTGTATGCTGGGAGTATCAGCAGTTGCTCCCACACTCAATAAATTTTTAATTTAATTTCCTTTTAACTCTTTGGTGCTTTTGTAATAATACCTTAAAACACAAACACCATAAATCTATACAAAAATATTTTATTTCCTTGTTCTACAATTGTCTAATTCTAAATTTCTTTTTCCTAGCATTTAAAATTTTTTGTTAAAAACTAAGACAAACATTAGGCCAGTACTAAGTCAGGTTGTCATTTTCCCTGTCTTCCACCTCTACATCTTGTCCTGCTGGAAGGTCTGCTGGAGGGCTGACACACACAGAACTGTAATGTCCTGCTGGAAGGTCTTCTGGAGGCTGACACACACAGAACTGTAATGTCCTGCTGGAAGGTCTGCTGGAGGCTGACACACACAGAACTGTAATGTCCTGCTGGAAGGTCTTCTGGAGGCTGACACACACAGAACTGTAATGTCCTGCTGGAAGGTCTGCTGGAGGCTGACACACACAGAACTGTAATGTCCTGCTGGGAGGTCTTCTGGAGGCTGACACACACAGAACTGTAATGTCCTGCTGGGAGGTCTTCTGGAGGCTGACACACACAGAACTGTAATGTCCTGCTGGAAGGTCTGCTGGAGGCTGACACACACAGAACTGTAATGTCCTGCTGGAAGGTCTTCTGGAGGCTGACACACACAGAACTGTAATGTCCTGCTGGAAGGTCTGCTGGAGGCTGACACACACAGAACTGTGATGTCCTGCTGTAACAATACCTTCTTCTGGAACCCATCCTGAGAACCTGCCCACGGCTCTTCCTTAAGAAGAATCATTCTTTAGCACTAAACTCCATGAATTTACTTGACTTTCTTCTTCCATCCTGAATTTGTTTGCTAGTAGATAATGCACCATGAACACATGCCAAGCCCATGCAAGGTTCTTGATGTGGCCAGAGATGTTATAACTCTTCTAGAATTACATCAGTGTCTTGCTCAGTTGTAGCAACAGCCCCGGCAGAGCAGGTAGTAGGCCTAAAAAGCACCTATGATTTGCTTGGATCAAAGAAGTGTTTTTTAAGAAAGAAACACCACTTTGACATAGGGAAGAAAATCACTAACAAAATGGTTTGTGGGGCCATTACCCATAGCAAACAAAATTTGAAAAGGAATGTCATTCTCCAAGAAGCCCTTTCTATCTTGTCTGCCCAGCATTTTAAGAGGGCATTTTGGAGGAGGAGCTGGGTCATCTTACTGTTTCTGGCCACATGTGCTTATTGATATGCATGAAGGCTGGGTGTCCTTACTGTGCCCGATCAAAGGTCCCAATCTATAGCCCGAACCATTGCCTCACAAGCAAAGACTTCAGTTACAAAGGCCTTGAAATCTGTTACTAGCTTGGCTTTGTAATGTATGGCAGGACTTTTAGGCATTCATTTCCAGACTGGAAAGATTTCGTCTATGTTAACAGTTTTCTTCCCCCACAAGTAGGGTGTCGGGGCTTTCCTGAGTTCTCCCTCTGCCTTCACACAGCATCTGCACATGCACTGCTTCTCTTCCATGTATGTGTGAGCAGCAATCCTGAATCATGTAAACTCCCAGTGCTGAGAAGCAAATTCAACAGGATGGGCAGTTTCAAAAGCTTTTCCCAGGAAATGGTTTACTTCAGCTAGACTGTCCTGATTCTGTATCTGGTCTTCAATCCAGGTCATTAGAGGTTCCTCAAAATCTGATACAAGCTGTCCTTGAATTTTCATTAGCCTCTTCCTCTCTGGTGGAGGAGCCCCTTTAACCACGTCAATCTTCATTCTTGTTCCACGATGCTGGCTGCGGCACTATTCCACTCTTAGGGATATCAGGCCATGCTGGCCAGGCTTGTGCTTCAGAGGGATCATAGCAGATAGGAAGGACTATTGGTTGCTTCACTCCCTTGCCAATTTGCATAGCATCTTCCAGTTCAGTAGATCCAGCTTGGGTCCTCTAAGTCCTGTCCAAAGTGCTTGGTGTTTTCAGCAATAGGACTTACCTTCAACCTCTGGGAGGCAATTCAGGGCAACAACATCCTACATTGTTTTAGGAGTCTCTTGGACCCTCCTGATCCATTTGAAAGGGGGTTTCTCATGCCTGGTATTGGGCATATTGTTAGTCTGTGACTCTTGGGAGTGAGGGGAGCATTGTTGGCTCAAGTGACATAACTTCATTAAGACTGTGTGTACATACATACACTTGTAGGTGCTATATGTAATCTTAGGTAAATAAAAATTAATATGACTCCTATATAGCTTTTTCAATCATGCCTAGTGTGAGAGTGAGAGAATAGTCTTCTCCAGGGATGAGCCCTGAGCGTCAGCCCCCAAATCATATACATACAAGTAACACTAAACAAATGGAGCAGGCTTTATATCTATATTATACATCTATGAGATAAATGTAACAATACCAATTTAGGAAAAAGAGGCCATGGATTTAGGAGGGAAAAACGCAGGGACATGTGCAGGGTCAGAAGGAAGAAAGGGAAGGGGGAAATGACCTAATCATGTTCTCGTTAAAAAGTTTTTTTAAAAAGAAGGCAGTCTCAAAAGGTTACATTCTATATGATTCCATTTAGATGGCTTTCTTGAAAATAAAAGTGAAAGATGGAGAACAGACAAGTGGCTGCTGGAAGTCACAGGCAGGGGACAGGGCAAGTAGAAAGGTAGCTTTCTGTGGCTGACAGAGCCACTTTGTTATGGTGCTAACAATGTCCCTTCCCTTCAAAAAGCCTTGGGTGATGTGGAGAGGTTGGGGCCAAATTGCCTTTCCTCATAGTCATAAACTTTTGCTCAGTTCCCTAACCTTTCCCATTCAAAAGATAGCCATCTAAGGGGGAGGGTAGGGGCCCCGGGGCACAGCCAGAAAGTGCAGTGCAGCTTTCTGTCTGAAAGCTGATCAGTGACAGAGAAGCTGTCCACCGGCACTCATCTGTATCACATACAACTGGGGCCTGAAAAGCTGTAATTGCAATTCTCCAAAAATTTAATTAACAAATGAATGTAATAATGAGCCGCTTAATTAATGGATACATAATGAGTATTCTGCACAACCTGTGTTCCACTAACCCATTTATCTACATGACTTGAACCTGTAACTAACTTTCACCTCCAGTTACTAAAATTCACCTGACTTGCTCTTTCCCTGGTAAATCCCCAAGATCAAGCTGATCAAGCTGATCAATGAAACTCCAGCTGGATCTTTCTATCTTAGGGCAATTGTTACATTTCTCTGACATTACTTAAGCCCTCCCATTTTGTGCATCGTATTTAAGACATGTTTTCTGTTGCCCACATGAATCTAAAAACAGATTTTCCTTTGTATGCGTTTAGAGAGTTGTTGGGTTTTGCTGTGGGATGCCTGTCTGTATGCTGTGAATATGTGTTGCTCTGATTGGTTGATGAATAAAGCTGTTTGGCCTATGGTGAGGCAGAATAAGGTTAGGTGGTTTATTCGAGCTGGGGAGAGAGGAGAAGAAAGGAGAGTAGGTCAGACGCTGCAAGCTGTCGCCAGGAGAAGCAAGATGCAAAAATGCCAGTAAGCCATGAAGCCATGTGGCAATGCATAGATTAATAGAAATGGCCTGAGTTAAGTTGTAAGAGCTAGCTAGCGAGAAGCTTAAGCTGTAGGCCATCCAGTTCGTAATTGGTATAAGCCTCTCTGTGTTTACTTGGGTCTGAGCGGCTGCAGGACTGGGCAGGACACATGAAAACTTCCAGCTACAGAGTTTTATTTCCCCATACATGCAACTTTATTGCCCATAACCAACTAAATCAAGTGGAGAATAAGCAACCAGTTTCAGAAGGATCACCGGTCACAGAATAGTGACATAATTTAACAAGTCCCTTAGTCTATTTTCTATGACCTTGTCTTGAAAATGAGAATGCAGATGGGATTAATTATATGTGTATTTTTCCTTTGCTTCCAGGAGTATACAGCAAGGTGAATTATACTAAATATAACACCATGTAGCAGTGCACTGGGCTCTTTCTGTATGTGATCTCACTGAGCTGCCACACTTATTAAATTGATATTGTAAGTAGAGATGTTAACTGACGGTGTATACATTACTTTTCATACTGTGACAAAATGCCTGACCAAGACAACTCGGGATGGGAGGGTTTGTTTTGGCTCTCAGGCTGAGGGTACAGTCCATCATGGGAGGGAATCAAGGTGGCAGCAGCAGTTAGGATCCTGATGTCCTCAAATCTTGATGGATGTGTTAGCATTTATCAGAGCAACAGAAACCTATGACCAAAAGCAACCTGGGAGAAGAGAGGACTTATTTGGCTTATACTTCCAGGTCACAGTTCATTGCTGGGTGTGTGTGTGTGTGTGTGTGTGTGTGTGTGTGTGTGTGTGTGTGTGTGTGTTGTATTTTAAAAATGGTGCTGTGGCGCGAAGGAGTCACACCATATAACAGGGCCCACGTGAGAGGGTTATTGAGGGGAGGGGAGTGAAGGAGCAGAGAAGGGGGCAGAGACTGGTCCCTGGGGATAAGAGCAAAGGAAGAGAAAGAGAGAGAGGGAGAGGGAGAGAGAGGTAGGCAAAGCCTGCCTTTTATAAGGGAACATAGAGAATGCACACAGGGAGTGCTCTTAGTGGCTGCAGCTGAGGTATATCCTGTCAGGACCCTAAGGGCAGGCCAGTACAGATGCCTGAATGCTAACATTTCTCCCCTTTGTTTATTATAAAAAGGTGAGGAGCTAGAAAGGAAGCAGGTGAGGCAGGGATGAGGGTGCCGTGTTCTTGAGACTGCTTCCTGCTGGGCTGGGGGGGTGTTGATCATCTTTGGGGGACCTGAGAAAACTAGGATGCTGGCCACATTCTGGGGTATCTGGCTGTTTTGCTTTGCTGTCCAGGCTCTGTGGAACTGTCCGGCGCCTCTTGGACCTAGCAAGATGTTGTTTGAGGTGAATCCAAGTCCACTCCCTAGAGCTTACAAGAATTTTCTTAACCAGCACCTGTGGAGTCCTCTCAAGAGCAGCCATTATTGTGTGAAGGTTCAAATTCAGCTGTTAGCATGGAACTTTCAGAACCTGTTGTGGAAAATGGAGAGACAGAAATGTCCCCAGAAGAATCATAGGAGCACAAAGAGGAAATAAGTGAAGCAGAGCCAGGGGGTGGCTCCTTCGGAGATGGAAGGCCACCAGAGGAGGAAGAAGAAATACCAAAACCTAAGTCAGTGGTGGCACTGCCAGGTGCTCCTAAGAAAGTGGAGAATTCTTTCTTGGTTCCCCGACTGCTTGGTCTAAGAAATACTGAGGCCAGTCTCACATCCAGGGGAATGGTCAGAGGCAGGTAGCCCCACCAGAAACCCAATTGTTGGTACTGAATGGAAAGCAAAGCTGTAGGTGAATGAGAAAGCAGATTTGTTACAGGTGGAAGAGAGCAAATCTGCTGTGGGTAGGGTCTCAGCGTGAAGTGGGTATCCTTGGCAGGCCCTGCCAAGGTATACCACTAAACAAACATGCCACACGCAACAAAGTTAATGCAAAAGGTTTGAGGGAGGGGGAGAGCAAAAGAGTGAAAGAGTGAAAGACTGCGTTGGAGAAGGGACTTGATAAGAGAAAGCTTGAAAGTAGGGTACCCCCTTCCATCTGTCAGATTGTTGGGAAATGGCCAGAACTGAAGAAGTGGGGAGCTTACCAATCGTCGGTGTTGGATGGAGAGTCCCAGTGATCAGTTAGATGGGAAAGTAGGGCTGTTGTGGGTGGACCAAGTTCCAGGTGTTGGTTTTATGCGGCAGCACAATGTTATTCATTAAGCGGCACTGTTACCATGTGAGAAAAGCCACGAGGCATGACAAAATCCACTATCAGAGTTTTATTAGGAGAAGGGAGGGACAGAAGAGAATGTGATTGGGCCTGTGGAAGACATGTGCAGGGAGAGGGAGGGGGGAGAAGAAGGAGGAGGAGTCTGTCCTGCTTTTTTTTTTTTTTTAATTTTTTTTTTTTTTTTTTTTTTTGGTTTTTCGAGACAGGGTTTCTCTGTGTAGCTTTGCGCCTTTCCTGGATCTCACTCTGTAGACCAGGCTGGCCTCGAACTCACAGAGATCCGCCTGGCTCTGCCTCCCGAGTGCTGGGATTAAAGGCGTGCGCCACCACCGCCCGGCCTGTGTCCTGCTTTTTATGCATTCCCTTGCACATGCGCATTTGGGCTTATGGAGCTATGCCACAAATGTATGCTGCGTGCAAATTACGTGACCACGCAGCACACGGATTACATAGGATGTAAAGCCCTGGAATGACTAAACATCTGAACAGTGGTCGTGTGTGGCCATGCAGGTGGAGGAATGGCCAGGAATTCCAACCACCAGGGCCCTGGCAGGTTGTAGACTGCTGGGAGAGCCTGTATTTTGAAAATGGCATGGTGGGAAGGAGTCACACCATACAACAGGGCCCACATGGGAGGTTTATTGAGGGGAAGGGGAGAGAGAAGGGGCAGAGAAGGGACAGAGTTCAGTCCCTGGGGACGAGAGTGAAGGAAGAGAAATAGAGAGAGAGAAAAGTAGGCAAAGCCTGCCTTTTATAAGGGAACGTAGAGAACGTACACAGTGGGTACTCTTAGTAGCTGCAGCTGAGGATGTATCCTGTCAGGACCCCTAAGGGCAGGCCAGTACAGATGCCTAAACGCTAACAGGGCTCGGAGCAGGAACTCAACCAGGAAACTGGAGGTAAGAGGGACTGGAGCAGAGTCCATGGAGGAATGCTGTTTACTAGTTTGCTAGTCAGATACCTTCTCAAACCTCCCAGGACCACCTGTCCAGAGGTGGCATCACTCACTGTGTGCTGGGGCCTCCCATATCAATCACTAATCAAGAAGATGCCCCACAGGCTTTCAACGGGCTTCCCTACAGGGCATTTTCTCAATTGAGGTTCTCTCTTCCCAGATGACCCTAATTTGTGTCAAGCTGACAAAAATCTAACCAGTACTGTAGAACAGGAAATGGAACAGACAGGAAGTAGGGCTGGGCTATTAAATCTTAAAGACCAGCCCCTGTGACTCACTTTCCCCAATGAGGCTGTTCCTCTTCAGGTTTTCATAACTGTCCCAAACAGCAGTACCAGCTGGGCACCAAATATTGAAACACATGAGTTTACAGGGGCATTTCACATTCAAACCACAACATCTGGAAACTTGAAATCTAGAGTTAAAGTCCAGCTCTGACAGACACCTTAGCCAGCCTGCCTTGGCCAACCCAGGGCCTCATCCCTGCTCTGCTCCCAGCCAGTCTGCCTTGGGAATGGCTGGGCTGCCTCCTCTGTGTCGTCTTGTGGCATTCTAATAATCCACTAGGAAAGACCAAAGACTTAGACTCAATTCAAACTTAGATTAAATGGATTCCTTCTTACCGCTAGCAGAGACACAGCAGCCTTAGAGCCCAGCAGCAAGCGAACAAAGGGAAGGTTTATAAAGGTGGACATTACAATTATCTGTGGCATCCATGGCCTGGCAAGAAAAGTGTTCTACTCCTCTTGGTTGTTGTTTCTCTTTTCCTGGTGTCTAGTGGTAAAGAGACCATTTCATCCCAGTCCCACAATGATAAGCGTGTTTACAAATGGCAGAAAGCAAATGGCTAAATATCTCCCAGCAGGGATGCCATTATCCTATTCTTAGCTCACTGGCAGGCCACTAGGATCTCACAGGCATTCCAGGGCAAAGAGGCCCTTAAGGGATGCCTGGTACAATATTAAGTTTCCTTAGCCATCACAGGGGAGCTATGTGTAAATTATTACACAGGTCTGAGCACTCTGGAGGAAGTGTCTCTAATTGACCGGGATAGAGCAGGCAATAACACAGTGTCATCAGGTTAGGGCTGGCTGTCAAGTCCCCACAATCTCTTGGCCTCTCTGAGGATGTCAGTAGCTGGGTCTGGGTCTCAGCCCCTTCTACTCTTCAGTTCTGGGTACTTTTCCTGTAGATTCTTGGTGGCTTTGTAGATGATTTACTCAAGCTATTGCTCTTGCTTGAATTCAATACTAATGACTACACTGGATTGTGCTTTGTAATCAGGAGTGTGATCCACTGTAGAAGTCAAAATAGCCAGGTATGGTATTGCACACCTTTAATCAAAGCACCCAGAAAGGCAGAAGCAGGCCCATTTCTGTGAGTTTAAGTCCAGCCTGGTCTATATAGTGAGTTCTAGGCTAGCCAAGACTATAAACTGAGTCCCCATCTTTAAAAAAAAGGCTAAAATTGAGGTTACTGAGCAAACCTCCACTCCTCCACTCATAGCTCTTTCATGCCCAAACACCACTTAACCTCGTGGAAACTTCTGATCTCTTTGTCTCCATCTTTCTCTGTGTTACCTTCGCCCTTCCCACTTTCCATTTTTCCATATCTGGCTCAAAACTTTCAATCACTTGATTTTCTTAATATCTTTTGTTCTGTTTTCTATATATAATTTATATATAAATATATACTTTATATATTAAACATAAAATGTAGTTTTTTAGACAATAGAAACATATGATTCCCCTTAAAGCTATTTTTGGTAAAGGTCCAGGCTTATTCCCTTTAAATATGCTTCCATCACTTGGGGCTTAACTCCATTTTTTTTCTTTTTTCACTGAAAACCCACCTTTATCATATGTTAATTTTCATATGTATTTATCCATAATTCTGAAATTTACTTTTTTCCCCTCTATGTGTGTCTGTCTTTTCATGAGCCCCGAGCCAGCTGTCCAGCACCGCACCTCATTCTTCTTGATCTACTACAAATGGAGGCAAAATATAATCTTACAAAGGAGGAAGAATGCAGTTTCTCCCTAGCACCCCTACATGCCACAATTTCAGTGTTCTGACCCAAACCACTAAACATCTAACAACGTTCTATATACTCAATACAAGTGTCATCCAAGCAGGAAAGATAATGTGGCTTTTACCTCCCTGACCTCAACCTCAAGAGGCCAGGAAGAGGGTCTGTGTAGGAAGCAGAAAAGATGAGCCCACATGACTGGGAAGAAGGGCCATTGTGGTTTTCCTGCTGGCTAGTGGGAGAGACCATGTCTGTCTTCCATCCTGAAAAATCTGCTTTCCTCCTGCACTTTTCAGATGGCCAGCTCCTGCCTGAAATCATCATTTCTGAAGACCACTTGGTCATAGCAGCCTGTTTGATTTCATCAACCTCAAGATCAATGAAATTTGTGCCTCAGGGTGACAGTTCACTACTGTAATTATAGGAAAGAGGTTGATATGCATCAAATAACTAAAGGAAGTAAAAAAAAAAAGACCACTACCACCAGCCTTCATTATTAGTGTGTTTGAAATAATTCCTTTTTAGCATTAGCAAGATAACAAGTCTTTATACAGTCAACTATGGTTTTTATTCTCCCTCCATCTGCCCTCTTGTTAAAGTGAAGTTGACTTGATACAACGCCTCTGTAGATTCTGTCTTCACACTGTAATGAACTTTATTTGAAGTTTCTGTTGGCAGTTGACTTCCTGCTGGAATCCACTTACTCTTTCTTGAAGGCAATGTTCTGCTCGCTCAGAAACAGATCTTCAATCAAAACAACAGCTTTAATGAGATCTCTGGTGTCCCTGCTGCTCCTCTGAGGGAAACTCTATCATTTTAATAATGGTTGTCACTTTAAGATGTGGGATAAGATTGAAACCCACTCTTGAGAGTGTATAGAGAGCTAATAAAAAATCACATCTCATGTTTGTTTAACAATAAAATTCAGAATGATAAGGTTTTTGGCAGACAGTGATAAATTCCTGACATCCTCCACTGAATATTTAATAAAATATTATTATTTTAACAATAACATATTGCTTACCAGGGCCCAGGGCCATTCCTGGCATTTGTAAGTAGTAGCTCTTTTATTCCTCATAATACTTTGAATAGGAACTACTACTGTCTACAATTTACAGACGAGACTTAGATAGAAAATGTAAGTGACTATCCTAACGCCATATGGCTAGTAAGAGTCCAGGGATGTCAGTCCATGCATTCGGCCTAACTACTGTATTCTCCTCTGTTCTTCCATGTAAGTTTCTTTGATTTGTTTTTGTGTTGATATGACATATAGCTATGCTATGCCCCAGGCAGAACAATTTATAAAGAGTTTATTTAGTTCACAGTTCTGAAAATTCAGGAGCATGGTGCCAGTATCTGCTTTAGGGAGGGCCTCTGGTGGGGTAGCAGATAGGTGTAGAAGAGCATGGAGAGAGAGAGAGACAGAGACACGGAGACATAGGGAGACTTTCTTTATAATAACCCATCATCATGGTATCCAGTCCAGTCCTGCAAAAGCCAGAACTCACAAGGGGGAAACACCGATTCTTTTCTTATTTCTTTTCCTTTAGCTGTGATGCAGTACTCTGAGAAAGGTCACATAAGAGACAAAGGGTTAGTTGTGGCTCACAGCACCAAGGGAAAGCCTCCATGACAGGGTAGTCAAGGTGGCCAGAGCTTGAAGTAGCTGGTTATGTCACAGTCAGAGAGCAGGGAGAGACGAATAAACGCATGCTAGTGCTCAGCTCATTTTCTCCATCTTATACAGTGAATTCTAGGGCAGCCAGGCCTGACCAGAGAAACTCTGTTTCAAAAAACCAACACACACACACACACACACACACACACACACACACACACACACACACACACACACACCAATCGTGTTTGGGCTCAGAATTCATCATGGTAAACATATTTCTGTTCATTTAGTTATAAAGTGAATTGGGTGGGAAATCATGACTTGTGAATGACTGATTTTCTTGAGAAGTCACTGCTCTTTGTTCTCAGAACCATTTTGCCACTTTCCCTGTAAAAGGCACCCCCTCTGCCCCTGTTTCCTTCTTGAGACATTTAACAAGAGGAGGAGACAGGTTTAAAAATAAAGCATTTCAGACAATCTTTCATCAGTTTGGTCAAAGGTAAAAAAACAATGAAGAGGCCAGGCGGTGGTGGCGCACACCTTTAATCCCAGCACTTGGGAGGCAGAGGCAAGTGGATCTCTGTAAGTTCGAGGCCAGCCTGGTCTACAGAAGGAGCTCCAGGACAGGCTCCAAAGCTACACAGAGAAACCCTGTCTCAAAAAAACCCAAACCAACCCAAAAAACAGCACCCCCCCCCACAAAAAACAACAAACAAACAAAAACAATGAAGACACAGGATAAAAAAGGTCAGCTGTATTTGTTTTATTTACTTTATTGTGGTACAGGAGATGGAACTCAGGGCTTGCCTTTGGTAGGCAAGCACTTCATCAGTGAGCTGTGTTCCAGCCCTAAAGATGATGTCTGTTTTGTCACAATAACCCAAAGTGTATTTTACTAATAAAGAACGTGTTTTCTCTGCTTTAAAAAGGCTATCCTCTAATGACCTGAATCAGAACTATTCCTTATGGGAGCCACTAGCCACTACTGAGTCTTCAAAGGCAGCTACTCCAACCTGGGAGGTGGTGGAAGATAAAATGTAGAGCACATCTGGTTTTAAATACTTAGTATGAAAAACACCTTTAAAATATTCTACAAACATCTTTTGAATATCAATTACCTGTTGAAATGGCATTTTACATGCAGAGTGTTAAATACATTTTATATTAGAATTCATTTCATTAAAAAAAGTTTACAGTTGTAGTTGTGGGACGTTTAAGACCACGTGTGTGACTGCATGTGTCTCTTAGCCCTGATCTAAGGCACCAACATTTTACACGTGAATTATTGCTCAGTAAGTTTTTGTAGAAAGTTTAAAAAGAGAAAACAGTTATAATTTGACTTTCATTTACCCAAAAGCCACTCTGGCTGTAAGGAATCAGCGCTAACAATATTAGAACAAGATAGAAAAGGGGGGGGGGGCGTTGAGAAAATAGGAAATACGAGTAAATTCGGGGAAGAAATGCCAGATTTAGTACAAAAAGCTGTTGAGTGAATGCCAGTTAAATGTTGGAGACTAATGTATGCCATTTCTTAAGCACTAGTATTTTTTTCACAATTATATTCCCTTAATTTTCTGTCCGTGCTTGGCAGTTAAAGCTAAGGATAACCCACCTGTGTCTCAGTACTTTCCTGAGTACTTACCAGTATTTTTATGTAATTGGTACCAACATGATAATGGTTGCCTCATGTGAATTCTACACAAAGGCCTCTCAAGTGACAAGGAACACACATCAGAACAGAGGTGATCCCAGCGCTAGTGATGGTCTTTCAAAAATATCACCATAGCAACTAGAATGGTCACATCTGTGCCATCTGCCAAGCGATTATCAGTAGTGGGAGATCACATTCCCTGTTGTTGAAGTCGCATTATTGGCTTATTTTCTGAGCGACCCTACAGTTCATTTGTGCTCTTTGCTTTATTCCTATAGGTCCTTTGCCACTTGCGATTCTTTCTTCTGCCGTGTTGGATGAAAAATGGCTATGGTTATTTGCCAACAGAAGGAGGTAAAGGAGATGGTGATAATGAGCCTGACAGCTTTCTGTACAGTAATGAAAGAAATGGTAGGTACTAGGGATTGGGCAGATGGGCCAGTGGGTAAGAGCCCTTGCTGTACAAGTGTGAGGACCTGAGTTCAAATCCCAAGCACCTATGTAAAAAGCTGATTGTGGCCTGTGTGTTCCTTTAAGCCCAGTGCTGTGGGGGACAAGCCAGAAGGACCACTGGGGCTTGCTGGACTCCAGAATAGCTCCAAGTTCAGTGAGAAATCTTGTCTTAAAAGTCATAAAAAGGAGAATAAGAGAAAAAGACATGTGACAGCTTCCTTTGTCCTCTGAGCATGCGTGGCAGAGCAGCACATACATGTGTGCATGAACCACATGCATACTCACATAAATACACATGCACACACATCAGGGAGGGAGGGAGAAGGGAGAGAGAGAGTACACTCTTCAAGGTTTGTTTCTGGTGGCTTTGGCTCACTGAGAGTGATATTAAAAGTATAGGCTATAGATGTGAGTGCTTGGGGTTTAACAGGGCACCGTGGGGTTCGAGGGATGGGTGGGGATCTGAGTGAAGAGCTGAATTCTGTGCTGGGTGTCAAAGGCCCCAGCATCCCATAGAGACATCTAGACAATGAATTCTAAGTATGGTCTTGGGGGCCACAGCTAGAATGTCTCTACCTGTCTTCAAACAAGCAAGCTCATGAGCATGGACAGTGAAGACAGAGGCCCTTTTCCGACACCCCCCCCCAAAAAAAAATCAGGTATACATTGAGCTCTTTAGGCAACCCCAAGAAAGTAGAGCAACCTACTAAGGAGTGAGATCAAATTTATCACAAACTGAATGCTTGTGTGTCCAGAGCAGAATATAATTATATAAAGTAAATTTTAGTCTTTTCTCTAATGACTTTCTGGATGGTACCAGGTGTGGAGGTGCTTGATTGGACTATGATTTATATGTAGTGAAAGTGGAATAAAATTGTTCACAGAAAATGAAATCTAGATGTGGCTTCTGCAGTCCTCTTGTCTCAGTTCTTCCATTTTAGATTAGGAAATTAAAATTTAAGGCCAAAGGCCAGTAGGTTGTCACCCCAGCCCCACCCCATGTACTTTTCTTTCTGTGTTGGCATTTACAAAAGTCGGGGAGGCCTGAGGGCCTAGTTCATTGGTAGAGCATTCTCCTAGTATGCACGAGGCCCGGGGGTTTGCAATCAGCCACACCAAAAATTAAATAAAGTAAAAAAAAAAAAAATCATCCCTTCATACCGGCCATGAACAGCCCTTGTAAGTCTAAGAGGTCATAATTTTCAAGCGAAGGGAGTACAAACTGTATAGAAATCAGGTGGTAAGAGTCGGGGGAATGAACTTGTCTCCTGGCTTTCAGTTATTTCTCTATATGGGAATTTGGAGAAAATGACCCGAGCTATGCTTAAAGTGAATGATATTACAGTTTCGGAGAATCCAACGCCTCACCTGAAGACATTTTGAATGTGGATATATGTATGTGTGTGTTAGATGTACAGATAGAAGTCTGTCAGTCATCAAGCACTGGGTTTGAATTGCAATTCAGAGAGAGGCGAGAGAGGGAGGAGGGGAGAGAGAGACAGAGAGAGACACACACAGAGAGAGAGTTAAGTTTACTAAACAACTAAGGTCATTTTTCGGTGGACCCTCTACTCCAGTCTAACATTCTGGACTACCTAGTGTGGTCTAACCTATGTCTGGTCCCACTTTCTCTTCCTTTCTTCTTGTAGGCATAAGGCGGATTGGAATTTGGCTTCCTGTTTCTCTCAGGACCTGTGTGAGAGAGCAGGGAGGAGCAGAAGAGCTCTTGCAGAGGAGTCCTGGGGTAGCCCTATAAGTAGCTCACACCCCAGCTCCGTGACCAGAAGACCTGTCTAACCTGCCAGCTCTGCACTCTTTCCCGGTGGCAATGAGCTCACACCAACTCTAGGCAGGTTCCGAAGGGAGGGTGTGTGCAGGACAGTGCCCACAGGGCAGAAGGCCGTCCTGAAGGTGCTGCCTCACTGAAAGATGTTGTCACTGGAGGTCAGTCGTGTGTTCAGATGTTCCGATACACGTCTCTCTGCCAGCAGGGCCCGTGGCGGATGAGGGTAAACAGCAGTATCACTAGGATACCAGATACCAGGCAAAAGGTAATGGCAAGGATGACCCTCAGGACTGCGAAAACAAGAAATACACAGATGTGAAATTAATACGTGAAGATCACAACACCACCTCCCCCCAAAAAAACCCTAAAAAGCAGATTAAAATGACATTCATTGTTGACTTTTTGCCTTAATTTAAAACTTAAAATGCTTTGTTTTATACACAGCAATGTATTTTCATTACTTCTGCCTTCTTTGTCCTTCTGCTTTTCCACTTTGTGAGACAGGGTCTCACGTAGCCCAGAAGGGCCTTGTACTTGCTGTGTAGCCAAGGATGAGCTGGCTTGAACTCTGGATCCTCCTGCCTCAACTTCCCAAGTACTGGGATTACAGGTGTGTGCCATCATGCTAGCTTTCCTGCCTTGATTGTAAGTTCTAGAGGAATTTCTGAAGCAGTCTTGGATTCGGTAGAGTGTGGTGGGTAGAACCCAGAACTCAGAGTCAGGAGGGGACTTAAGGTCTAGTTTCAGCATGACCTTTGACATTTGGCCTCAGCTCTTCACTGAAAAGGGAAGATAACTGACTGAAGTATCCAAGGTCTTTTCGTAATGCTGACTTCTCTCCTTCCTTCCTCCTTTCCTTCTTCCTTCTCTCCTCCCTCCCCCCCCCCATGGACTAGGCTCAAATTTGCAATCCTATTGCCTCAAGCCTCCTCAGTGAATTTCATGTATTTTTAAAATATGGTTAAATTATTATTTGAATCTGGTCACAAGTTCAGAGGAAAATTTGAATAACTCACTTCAAGCAATTGACTAAAAGAAGTGGAATCATTCCATCCTTTAAAATTGATTTTCCAAAAACCATGTTTTATGGAGAAACTGAGCATAAGTTGAGTATGGGGAGTGTTCGTTTACATAAGCATAGAGTAGTGTGAATCTGTAATTATTGAGAAAGATCTCTTGACAGATGATGATGAGCAGCCATGAGGCGATATGTGAGGTCGTATTTCAGATGAGAAACCAATGCATTAGAGTTTCTCTGCCTCCACGCATTGCTCACCATAGCTGACACATCACTATACCAGCTTGTTCTGTCTCTCAGTGTATATCTTTGTTGTTGTTGTTACTGTTGTTGTTTAAGACAGGGTTTCTCTGTGTAGCCCCAAATGTCCTGGAACTTGCTCTGTGGATCAGGCTGGCCTTGAACTCAGAGATCTACCTGCCTCTGCCTCCAAAGTTCTGGGACTAAAATGTATTCACCACCACACTGGGCCACACATCTGTTCATTGTACAAACATGGGGTGACTTACTGGCTTAGGCAATGGGAAGGAAACATTTCTGGTTCTGATGTCTCATCTATAGAACAGTAGTGCTCCAAGAATACAGATGAAAATCACTGATTTAGCCTAACCTTGTTGCAGGGGGAGGAAAGGAAGAAGCAGATCATTTGGTTAGGGCTCAGCAGATAATTTTATTGTCCTAGAAATACAGGATCTTATCAGTCATACGATTTCAAATCCATCTATTCACTAATGACTTCCACCTCCAGCTGAAACTTTTTGCTTAAGCTTGACTCATATGCAGTGTGTACTTGGTATGTAGGAGTCTCCCTTGTCTGTGGATTCACTTTCTGTAGTGTCAGTTACCCGTGGTAGTCAACCATTGTATGACTATATAAAGTGGAAAATTCTGGAAATTCCAGAAACAACTCCTAAGTTTTAAATGCTGCACCTCTCTGAGAAGCATGATGGTATCTCATGCTGTCCCACTCCATCCACTTGGGATGTGATGTAAGTCATCCTCTGTCCATCGAGTCAATGCTGTATATTCTGCCTACCACTGATCACACTGTAGCATCTTGGTTACCAGACAGTTGCCATGGGTCTCAGTGCCTGTGTTCAAGTAACCCTTATTTTACTAAATAATGGTTAAAGATACAAGAGTAGGAATGATGGAAATTGGATTCATGGAGAGAAGCTATAATGTATTTTCCTGAGTGAAGGGTGAAAATATACGAGAGAGAGAGAGAGAGAGAGAGAGAGAGAGAGAGAGAGAGAGAGAGAGAGAGAGAGAGAGAGAGAACATTATATGCCCTCCATCACGGGCATTTAAATAATTGTACTGTTTTTGTTTTGACTTTGAGACCAGGTCTCATGTAGTCCAGGCAGCTAGAAACTGCTACTGGATGTAGCCAAGGAACACCTTGGTTTTCTGATCCTCCTGCCTCCACCTTCCAAGTACTGAGACTATAGGAGTGCATTATCACACTGGGTTTTATGTGGTCCTCGAGTGTGCAAGGCAGGTAAGTGTTCCACTGGTTGAGCTACATCTTCAACCCTGTTGCATTTTGTTTCCAGTTCTTGTTCATCTCTAACTCTGCCTAGTTTATAAACTAACCTTTAGTGTAGGTGTATATGCACAGGGAAAAGCATTCTATGTACAGGTTGAGTGCTCTCTGCTGCTTCAGACATCTGCTGGGATCTCAGCACTGAGGCTCTTGGAGAACAGGGGCTTTGTTATCCGATAGGTATTTCAACCTTAAGTTCAAAAGTAAAGCCCAAGCCTCCTCCCCACAAATCAGTTTTTCTCATAACTACCCTTTCCTTGGATGATGAAAACTCCCTTCCATTGGCTTAGGGGGAAAATGAGTCTTCTTTGATTATTTTCCAAATATCCTACACCCGATCTGTCAGGGAAGTCTGTCAGTTCTACTGGGGGAAAAATCTAGAAACTAATGGTTCTCTCCCTCTGTGCCACCACTCTACTTTGAGCTACCGTACCACTGTCATGGCCTCTTGGCCTATCCCCAGCTTCTGTCCTTGCTTCACAATCTGTTTGAAACACAGCAGCCAAGTGCTTCCAAGCCAAATCTTGTCATTGTGCTCCTTCAGATGAAGTCTGCTGTGGATAGATGCTCATGTCCATCAGAGTGGGAGCTGAGGTTCCAATGATGGTTCTTCCAACCACACCATCCTTCAGACAACACTTAGCACCCCCACTTGGTGCTCTTGCTTCAGCTTCTGGCATTGCTGGAATACTCTTCCTATAGACCCTGGGTGGGTCACTCCTTTACTGTCTTTGTTTAAGTCTCATCTTTTCAATGAAGTCTTTCCATTTCAAAGTTCCATTCATAAACCATCCTCCACTCCCGTCCGCCAACAGGCACTTGTGATCTGAATCTTTCAAAATACGTATTACATTTATCATTTGTCTCTCATTTCTTCTAATTGACTATCCATTTCAGGACACAAGAACTTTGTATTTATGGATCATAGATCAGTACCTGGGTATAAGTGTTAATAAATATTAGTGCCAAAATCAATGACCTAAGGACCGAGAGTGTGGCTCAGTTGGTAAAGTGCTTGTGTGGCATGATGAAAGACCTGGGTTTTCATCCCAGTACTGCATAGATTGGGTGGGGATAGAGATGCACCCACAATCCCATACCTCAGGAGGTGGGGCCAGATGGGTCAGAAGCTCAAGGCCATTCTTCTATCATATAGGGAATTTGAGGCCAGCCTGAGATACATGAAACCATGTCTCAAACACAAAACAACCCCCCCAAAACACCCCCACCAAAAATGACTTATAATTCACGAGCTGTCAACTTTTAGTCCAGTGTTTTTCTCATGATCAGAATGCTGCTTAGTGCCATGAAAAATCTAATTAATTTTAGAAAAGTTAGAGCCTAACAGACAGTTTATTAGAACTGTAGATGGAGCTAAAATAAAGTTGGAGAGAACCAAATAGAATTGAAGAAGGAAAGGAAACTAGATGGGAATAAAGGAAAGAGACAGATACTAATGATTTACATATATATTTATATCTATATGTGTAGATTGTCTCAGAAAAAAAATCTATTTTCGTGGGGCTGGAAATGATGACATGCCTATGATCCTATCATTTGGGATGCTGAAATAGAAGGGTTTTAAGCTCCTCAACAGCCTGGGCTATAATAGTGAGTTCCTGAAAGGGTAAATCTATTTTCATGGGTAGTTTCCTGAATTTAGAAGTTTGTTTTTTAATTAACTCATTAACATTGGCTATCCTATCATAGCAGTCCCATGGAATAAGCATCCCCACACTTTTCCTGCAGTGAACACATATCCTGGACCAGGTAGGCTAAGGGAGATGCTGAGATCTATCAGCTCTGCTCCTGAGAAACCCAACATGTGGTGGGAGAACCAGATAGACAGTTATGTAGTAGTGTGACCCATGCTAAAATGGAGGTGTTGGTGGTGCCATTCCAAGAGAGAAAATTGCAAAAAGGGAAAAATTGGAAAGCTTATGAAATTTGAGATGATGTGTAGAGGGAATAGGATTTCACATGAGACATAAATTGTTGCACAAGGCATGTCTGGGACACAATTAGAGCACAGGAGTCGGGGTGGGGTAAGACTTGATGTGTGCCTTGGGGCCCAGTTTTTAGGTTTCTGTTTTAGTTTTGTTCTGAAGCACCTGGAAATGACCAGCAATTTTAACGCTTGGGAGAGATGAGTTCTAGTCTGTGTTTAGATGATGTCATGATGGTGGAGACATGGTAGGTTTGGTAGAGAGCCATTGAAATATCTCAGGCCAGATAACCAAGGCTCAGAAATAGAGTTGTGGACATGGGGACACAGATGAGAAAACTAGAATGCTGATCAATCCTGTAGTTGAGTTGAGATGCATTGGTGACAGACTAAACACACCGGTCAAGGGAAAGGGGGGGCTGAGATGATCTCATGGGTTTGTGTTGTGACTGGGGATGGACACCACAGAAAAGGGCTGGTACAGTCTATAGGAGGAAATGACTTTTATTTTTAAGTGGGATTGAGGTGAGCTGTTCTGTGGACAGACGTGGCCAAGAGGTAGCTGGAAACAATAGGTCTGTAATTCTTCACTTAGATGTGGAAGTAGGGATTGGAAATGTAGAGACAAAGGCTCATGGTGAGCATGGGATAAGGACAGCAGCTACGGGATTTTGAGATGTGGTTATTTCAGGGGTTGGTAGAAGGAATCTATCCAAAAGAAGCTGGACAAGGGCCTTGAGAGAACAAACACACAACAGACAAAACCAACCAGCCAAACAAAAATCCTCAGAAAGACATGCCCCCTCTTCTGTCTTTACCCTCCCATCTTTCAGTACTGAGGGTTGAACCTGGGGCCTTACATATGTTAGCCAAGCACTCTTCCAATGAGGTAAATCCCCTGCCTCAAACTCATGATCATCCTGCCCCTAAGTGCTGCAATCTCAGGCACACACCACACCAGCCTCTATGTGATGCTTTAGATTTTTTAAATTTAATTTAATTTAAATTACATGCTTGTTTGAACTATAGAAGACTTTAGAAATTTGACAGAGTTATGTTCTAGAAGCTGAGAAGTGACAGTCATCATTTGTTCCTTATTGCAAAGAGCAGGAGTTTAAAAAGCACGCAAGGGCTGAAAAGAGACCCCATCACCTGGAAACACACAAAAGCTGTTAAGGGGGACGTCTTGACAATCTTTCTTTAACTGGATATATAGCCAAGGATGGTCTTGAATTCTGGTCTTCCTGCCTCCATCTCCCAATCCCATGCTGGGATTACAGGCATGCACGCACCATCACACCTAGCATTTTTTCAGTGCTGGAGATGAAACCCAGGTATTGCTGTGTGCCACATCAGCACTCTACCACCTGAACCCCAGCCCCCCTCTCTCGTTCGAGGCCTTGTCCACTGTAGTAGCCTCTTACCCTCCATGCCCTCAGCCTCCTTCCTACCTGATCCGCTCTCTCACTGAAGCCAGGGCCTTTCTAAAACAAGAAGCCAGTGGCAGCATCAATCCTCTACCCAAAACTTTTCAATGACCAGAACAGCTCAGCTCAATCTAGGAAGCACTCAATCCTCTTCCTAAAATGTCCCACGCTGTCTTCAGCTTTCTGGCCTCCATACTTCCTCTCTTCCCTTTGTCTAGGACGTTTTCCTTTCTGCTCAGCTCCATTCCATCCACCTGGCTGGCTCCTTTTCTCCCTCAGGCTCCTGTTTAAACATTGCCCCATTGGAGAAAACTCTATGACCAGTAGGCTTAGTTGATTGCTTCTGTTGTATGTCCTCAGTGTTGCCTGTACATCCTTCATCACGGTGCTGCTGTATGGCTGGGGCATGTTTCTTAACTCTTTCCCTGCTTGTCTTGTCTATCCCCAGGGTAGGGTGTTGGTTTGGTTGGCAGGGCACAGGCTTGATCATCATTATGAATGCCATGGCTGCTGCCATTGAGGGCAGGAGTAGGCGTGGGGTCAAACTACTTCATGCCAAGTGATACTGCAAGTGCCAAGACCTTTAATGATGGAGGAGAGATGGCCCCGGAAACTGAAGACAGTGGTGACCGGGTGAGAAAAGGGTGTTGTAATCAGTTGACTTCACTCTTGAGGGAGGAATGGTGCTGGGAGCGGCATTACAGAGAAGGGCTCTTAACTATGACTAGGCCAAAAGCAGATGCCAAGTGACACAGATTGATTGGTACGTGGGTTTGCAAATAGAGCCAGTGATTGGGTCTTTAGAAAGCAGTTCCATTTGAGATTCATTCATAGCTTCTCTCCATTATTACCAACCAACTAACTTAGAGTTCCAAGAGGAAGTAAGGTTGAGTCTGGAGGGCCAAACAATTATTCAGTCTGCAAGCATCAACTGCAGGGTTGCCAGCACCTCATACATACAGGATACTTCTATATAATTTTTGTCTTGCTTTAGGTATTGGCTTTCTCAGAACATATGTTCTGTATCCCACTCCCTGACCCCTGATTCTCTCCCCACCCCAAGATCATAATTCAGCTGTTAGAGCTATTTGTAGATTGACTTTGACTCCTATACTTTTTATTTGCTAAATTAGGCACTAAATTTGGTGGTCCCGTTAAAATGATATTCAGCCCTTACCACCTTCCATGCTTAGCGTGTGCTGTATAGAACCTATGCTAAGGCAAGTGGTCGTCCAACCCAGTGGTCATTTCCTATATCAGGAATGTTTCCACTTTTGCCTGCCACCTCTAGCATTACCCATCGAGACTTTATTGAATAGCGTAGTCTAGTCCTTTTTCATTAGGGAGTTCAAATATAAAGTTTATTTTTATTGGAGGTCACTTGTATCATAGACTCTTAAGTAGTAGACTATTTTAAGGTGTGTTACTTTTGTTCATGTTGCATTGGTTTAACTCTGTGAAGCTGTGTTACTGTGTCTGTGTAAAACAGCTGATGATCTAATAAAGAACTGGCCAATAGCAGGAGAAAGAATAGGTGGGGCTGGCAGGCAAAGAGTATATATAGAAGGAGAAAACTGGGAGGAGAGATCTGAGATCTAGGAGCCAGAGAAGGAGGAGGACTCCAGGGGCCAGCCACCCAGCTTCACACACAGCAAGCCACAGAGTAAGAGTAAGACATCAGAAGTTAGAGAATGGGAAAAGCCCAGAGGCAAAAGATAGACGGGTTAATTTAAGGAAAGCTGGCTAGAAACTAAGCCAATCTAAGGCCAGGCATTCATAAGTAAGAATAAGCCTCCGTGTGTGAATTTATTTGGGAGTTGGGTGGCGGTCCCCTCAAAAGAGTAAAAAAGAGTGAAAACCCCCAACAATACTCCTATCAAGCTTTCTGCTAGTTAAAATCAATAGGGTGTTGGCAACTGGAATCTGAAGCAACCCACTGGTTTGTGCCACTCGCTGATTTCTGTGATGGGCAGCTTCGACCAACTTCAAGCTACCAAAGAGAAGTTGTGGAAGTCAGTGCCAGAAGAGACACACACATTGTACCCTTGCACGGGATGTATCTGCACGGGATGCTGCAGCATGGCAGCCATTACATTTTCTTCTGGTTGATAGACTCTGCTGCTTAATCACATTTCTCTGCACTTGAGTTCAGGATTGCCAGTGGTGCTGTTTTGAGGGGAAAATTCTGCAGACATGCTGCAGAGAGGTTTAACAAAAGACAAGCTGGCTGGGGAATAAATCTCAGAGTGGGCTAAACATGACTCCCTGACTGCTGGGTATTGTGTCTAATCAAGATAAGAAGGGGTTCAGGAGGAAAGATAACTAATTATACACCAGTCAGAAAATATTTATTGAACACCAAACAATGCCCTCTACCAGCTCTCTGAGGTACTGAGGATGCAACAGACAAAATTCTTGCTTTGTAGAACTGATATGTTATCTTATATTTCTTGTATCCTATAATTCTTGTTCCCACCGTAACCCATATAGTTACAAAACATGCCCTTGTTCCGAGTAAGACATACCATTTCTGTAACATATTGTAAACTTTCTAAGGATGTTTTCCTGCTAAGTTCTATACTGAGTAGATGAGACAGAACTAGCTACCCACTGCTTACCCTTTATCTCAAGTAATTCAAACTATGTTTTAATGTAAAAATTAATTTAAGTCAGTTGAATAATTTTGTATTATCTTAATACACTCACTCCTGTTATATTAGAACACCCCCCAGGTAAACACACACACACACACACACACACACACACACACACACACACACACAAGCTTTTCAAAGTTCATTATTAAAGTAATTCCTTTGAACTTCCTAATAATAATGACTTTATCCACCACTTTCCTCACTACTAGAAGACATTCACAGGTGGAGATGCTGCATGGCCCCAACAGCACATATTTACATGAGGGAAAGTAATACCAAGAAGCTTGTCAACCCATGTCTTGGGTTATTCATTCCATAACCAACCCCAGAGAGGGCGGCCTTGATGTAGATCCTGGCTTCCAGTGGAGGCCACGTCCAGCAGGCTTCTCATCTTTATTGATCTGAGAAGTAAAGCTCTGTTCTGCTGCGTGGCCAATCAAGGCTCTACATGGCCCTCCAGGCACAGTTTCTTCTCGCACAGGGAGCAGTGGTAGTAGACCAGGCACTTCACTTAGGGCTTCGGAAGGTACCAGAATCAAAGCCTCCAACACTCCGTTGTCCTCTGAGCAGATTTTGTAGTCACACTCAATGTTCCAATAAGTTTTGGACTTGGAGGCTTCTCTAATAGTCTCATTTTTGTTTTAGTGGCGTGCGTGCATGCGTGACGTGCGTGACGTGCGTGCGTGCGTGTGTGTGTGTGTGTGTGTGGTGTGGTGTGTGTGTGGTGTGGTGTGTGTGTGTGTGGTGTGGTGTGTGTGTGTGTGTGTGTGTGTGTGTGTGTGTGTGTGTGTGTGTGTGTGTATTCTTTTATCTCCTCTTATGAATCAGCTTTAGGTTCTGCATCTCTTAGCACTGGAGTTTTGGGGGACGCTTGGTGGAGCCCTCTCACCTCTGAGGTGCTGTTTCTGATTATCTTGCCCTTGTCTGGTTATTTATTGGTTACAAAGTACCTTCTGGGAGCTGCTGTATGGACACCATATATGGAGCTTTCTGGAGAGAAAGTTTCTTTGAAAGGAGCGTGAATGGACACAATGAGGTTTTTATTTTTCAGTTCTGCTACCCAGTGTTTTTAACATACATATAAAATCTGATCACGCGGGGTCTGGAAAACTCTGCCAGGTGTTTCTCCTGTCTCATCATTTTGCCTGCCTTTGAGAGAAGGCAGGAACCGATGAGCGCAGCCGTTGTCGGGTAAATCAGTCCTTTGCACATTAGCCTAGGGTTAGCGGCTTCTTTTTCTGGCTTGTACACTAACTCGTGGGCTTTGTTTGAAACTCGTTTTACTTCAGATATTTTCAGTGCAGCCTTATTCCATCCCGCTCAAGCAAAACCTGGGAGTCCTTCAACAGTAGAGTTCTTTGGGCTAATCACGGCGCCCATGGCAGCCCCACAACTTGGACCTAACTCTTACTCCTGATTACATTGGGACCTGGTTTTCTTTCACAGCAACACTGAAAGAAAGACCAACCAAGTTAAGCATTAAGCCTAGATAGAGAGCTAGGAGTTGCTCAAAGTTATCAATCCAAACATTTCCTTCCAAGCTGGGGATAATGGCCAAAGAACTTTCTGGAAACCCTGGTTGCTTGAGAAAGCACCCTGCACTTCCTGCTGAGCCCTGCGAGCTCACGAACCCGAAATGTCTCCAGTACCTTGGTGATTGCTTGCTCCCATACACTCCGTGGCCCAGTCCTCGGGGATCACGGGGTCCAGTAGCTCTGCAAACTTCTCCAGAGGGCAGCTGTGGGTGCAGCCCGGCAGCGTAAGTGGGTAGGGCTCGTGCTGGGTCTCATTCCGATAGTACATCTCCACAAAGTGTTCCCTGATGCGACAGGCAGAGGACAGAGCTGTTAGTTCTGCAATGCTAAGCTGTCCTCTGGATTTTTTTCCATGCTATTGTAACATTTCCCTAAGGACTGGTGGAGTTGGGAGGGCCGGTTTGTTAGATGAACCGGGCAGGAAGAGTGGAGACCAGCACCCTTCATTAGACAAGATGATTAGCAGAGCTGGGTGTGACTTTGAGTAAGAATGAGGAGTTACTATTTTTTAAGACATTTTATTTTTATGTATGTGTATGCCTATGAGTGTATGCCATGTGTTTTGTGGGTACCCATGGAGGAAAGAAGGATCAGATCTGGAGCTGAAATTTCAGGCAATTGTGGGCTGCCTGATGTGAGTGCTGAGAACCAAACTTGTGTCTTCTGTGAAAGCTGTATGTGCTCTTAACTACAGAGACCTCTCATAAGCTCTTATTTTATTTTATTTTATGGGTACCCCCTGATTCCTGTTGAATACAGACACTTAATCCTTGGTGTAGCTTTCTTCATTTTTGTATTGTGGGAATGGACTGTCCTAATTTCTTAGGTCTCGTACTAAACTGGCCACATATAGGGTCCTAAGTCAGATACCTCATCTTAAGACAGTGGTTCTCAACCTGTTGATCATGACCCCTTTGGGGGTTGAATGACCCTTTCACAGGGGTCCCCTAAGACCATCAGAAAGCACAAATATTTACATTATGATTTGTAACAGTAGCAAAATTACAGTTCTGAAGTAGAAATCAAAATAATTTTATGGTTGGGGGTCACCACAACATGAGGGTCTGTATTAAAGGGTGGCAGCATTAGGAAGGTTGAGAACCATGTGCTAAGAGGACAAAGGTCAGCGCAGGGGAGAAGGGGAGGGGCTTTTATCTTCCGTGTTCCCATTTGATCTCTGGGTAAGGAGACATTAGTTTATCTTTGTAAACAAGAGAAGTTTTTGCTTTCCAGTTCCTGTTAATAGCAAACTATAGACCTGGATAAAGTAGTACTGATTTCTAAAGGGGGAAATGTGAGGATCTACTGAGATGTTGGGTCTGCCTTCTCATAGTGTCTGTCCCTTCGATGCTTCTCATTCATTCCTTTCTTTTTTCTCTCCTCTCAGGGATTCTTTCACTCTTTGTCTTAAATGTATCTCTCCTCTTCTTCAGCAGTAAACACAGAAGTGAATGTAAGATAATTGGGGCTATGCCAACACTTCAGAGAATGTTCTCTCAGAAGAAAATGATGTGCGTTCAATTCCTGAGTCATTCTAGGTAGGTAGGACTCCCCCGAAACTCACTCCCGGAAGGTTGAATGGCCCACACCAACCTGTTTGTGGAAGTCACTCACCAATAAAAGAGCCAGGAGAGAAATTCAAGTGAGATTTAATGATCTGTCTCATTATAATGACCTCACATTTCAACCTGAAGATGTTGTTATAAGCAAGTCTTTAAAATATCACTTTAAAGAGGGAACATAGTGACTGCAAATATTCATTTATGAGATATGTTTTTGTGTGTATATGTGTGTGTATACACATATATGTATGTGCGCACACCTATGTGCTCATGGGTGGAGATCAGAGGGTGATGTCAGGTATCTTCCTCCATTGCTTTCCCCTTTAATTTGGAGACAGGCTCTCCATCGATGGATGTGGAGCTTGTTGTTTTGGCTGCACTGGCTGGCTTTTGATTGCCAGGGTCTGCCTGCCTTTGACTCCCGGCACTGGGGTTGTAAACACACACACACACACACACACACACACACACACACACACACACACACACAGAGTTTTTATATGGGTGCTGGGGATCTGAATTCATGTCCTCTGTATCCATTAAGCTATCTTCTCATCCCTTAAGATATGTTTTTTAAAACTCCCTAATATGGAGTGAATTAGTACTTATATCTTGGAGTGACTTTTTTAGTAACAGCAGCTCTTTTTTTTTTTCTCAAGTGTTGGATGTAGTGGGTAGATGTTCCAGCTTTGACCTGGAAGTACTACCTCCATTGAGGTTTCCGCTAACTGTCACGCCTACAAGGCAGGGCCAAGACAGGACTCCTTAAGACCTGAGATCCAGATGTGCTCCTGGACCCTGGATGCTGGAGGTAGACTGAGCAGAGTTCTCCAGAGAATACCACTGGACTGCACTACACCTTTCCCAGACCCTGTAACCTATCCCTTTACTTGTAAGTTACCCCACAAAATAAACCTCCCTTTAATGTAGAGTTGCCTTAATACTCCTACCAATATCCGGTGCCCAACATGGGGCAAATTCCAAAGGCCTGGGTAGCTTCCACCCTCAGCCTCCTCTGTGGCTGCTGTGGCACACTTTGCACACTTACCACACTTCCCTGTCTCTTCTTTCCTGTCTCTTTTAAAATCCCCTGCCCTCCTGGGGACCAAACACTTACCCATTCATCCCTTAACCTCCCAGTACTGTTTCTTCCCTTCCTTTGCTTCCTCCACCCTGACTGGCTGGCACCTAAACCCACCTGCAGAGTTCCATAAAACCCAGAGCACCTCTGCAGTTCTATTCCCGAAGAAAGGGAGCAACTGAGTCTGGTCTCAGTTCCTTGATGCAGCCCCCTCTCCGTTGCCTTAATACTTCCACCAATAGTCCTTGAGGACCAATGGTCTACCAAAAATCATGATTATCTTTCCAAAGACTAGAATTATGGCTCAGAAATGATTTAATTTCTCAGACTTCTTTGTACCTCAGTGGGATCAAGTGTGTCATTTTTAAGCAGTAAAGTATGAACAAAAAGGCCACGTTTCTTTGGGGCTGAGGTACTTGAGAAACTACTTACCCTTTCCACTTACTAATTCCTTTGTACAAGCTGCAGGTGGGCAGCTCTCAAAGATGAAGGCCAAATCCCCAGTGCCTGATTGTCATCCTATGACATCACATCAAGGAACACCCGCCTTGACCTAATGACCAACTATCCCCTGCACTGGAGTGTTAGATACACAAGAGATTACTTTTCATTGTGTGAAGCCTCTGAGAACCTGAGGTTCACTGATGCAGATGGAAAAGTTAATTTTATGAATTAATATATCTGCAGAATAGTTTCTAAATTGGATCTGGTGGTGGAAATACAAACTAAAGGCACAGAAAAATGGATAAAATTGTGGCATGAAATGTGAACATGGAAGAATACAGTAATTTAATATAGTAAATTACTATACTATACCAGGTTGGTATGTGTATGTGACCCTTTGATAAAGTTTGTGAGTGTTCAAGTCTTTTGGTGGAAAAGAACCCTAGACTTGGTTAGTAACAGGGACTTGATTGAGGCTGTGAGAGAAAGTGATCCACTGAGAACATACTATAGCACCCCAATAAAGTTTATGGCTACATACCCCAGTAAAGCAAGTTTAGGACTGCATACCTCAATAAGCAAGCTAGGACTGCATACTCCAGTAAAGCAAGTTTGGGACTGCACATCTCAATAAAACAAGTTTAGGACTGTACACCCTCATAAAGCAAGCTCGGAGCTGTGGTGCAGATATCAGAGAGGAGAGAGGCCTGGAGAAATTGATAAATCCTCTCATCTCTGAAGAAACAGACTACTCTAGAGCTGATGCCAGGATTTTAGCTGTATGCCCAGAGTTGGCCTTCAAACTCTTGTGTTATTGAGAGAACATTTCTTGTTTCCAGGCCTCTTATTATCATGCTCTGATCTGTTTGCTAGTTTCCATTCTGGGCTCTTCTCTTCATGGACAGATGTGAGGTGCTTGAAAGCAAGAGTAGCTAAGTTGACATTTTAGTTCCACTTTTTCATGCCTGGTGCCCAGTGAGAGGTTCAGGAAAGAGAGTGTCTATCCTCTCCTGACCGTGCAGGACCCATTCTCTTTGTAAGTAGTGGAGATATTGGCTGAGGATGAAGTCTTAATGATGTTCTACTTCCTTACAGTGTCTCCCTGCTAAGAGACTCTGAACAGCCTGCAAATATATCAAGAGAAGAGATGGATGGACTAATCACAGCATATCTCATATGCAAATGAAGGCTTGGATTTGTGCCAATCAGAGCACACACCTCATGTAAAAATGAGAGTTTGTGTTTCATCAATGAGTCTTGTCAGTTACAACAGTCACTTTGCTATGCCACCAAGGGAAGTGCTCTGCCTTTGGCCTAGCTTGAAATGGTTGCAAAGCCATCCAGAGTTCACCAAGCCTTGTGTTAGCAAAATGTCTGTTATAAACTATGTGAAACAGTCTTTGCTGGTATTGCACCTCAGGAGCTGGTGTATTTCAAGGCATTCATAGAATGTTCAAAATGTCTGATGCTGGCATAATGGTAGTCCAGCAAGCTAGCTGTTTGATATTATTATTATTATTATTATTATTATTATTATTATTATTTTGCTCAATACGGCCAGGGTAGCAAGGGAGAGTGCAACAGCTGCCAGTTAAGGCGTTAAAATGCCCCACCCTTCAATGTCCATTGGAAAATGGGCATCAGAAGGAGTGCTTACAAGGAGAAGTTAAAGAGCACATCATTAACACTAACAGTCGTTCCTACAGATTTTTAACAAATGCTTAATATCTGCCCATTGCTCCAGGGAGACACTTGTGCCATTTTAAGAGCTAGCTCTCTGCTTCTTGTTTGTGGATTAAGGTGTGAGCTCTCAGCTGCTGCTGCAGGGCCATGCCTGCCTGCGTGCTATGATGCTCCCTGCCATGATGGCGATGAACTCTTATCTCTCTGGAATGGTAAGCTCTCAATAAACCTGACCTTCTATAAGTTGCCTTGGTCGTGGTATTTTATCAAAGCAAAGTAACTAATACATTTGTTTATGGTAACCACCTTTTTTCTGATTTTTCCTAGAGATTCCCCATTTGAAAAGTAAAACTCGTTGTTCCTGAAGTCCTTCAGTTCTAGGTAAACTAGGACATTTGATGTCTGTAACCTGACTTTTTCTTTGTCCTTTTTTTCTTCCAGGAGTCAAGCTAGGCATCAGTGGAGAGTCACACCAGGCCATAAGGGGGTAAGTACCATTCAGCAATTGTACTTTGACTATTGGATGGTGGATATGAGTCACCAGGAGCTGTGTGACAGGTTGGACTGTTTAATTAAAAGATATTTTACATCAAGCATCTTTATTTCCTTCTTGGCGTCTTGTACCTGACAGTTTTTTTCCCCCAAGGGAAGAAAATGTAATGTCTGCCTTCTCTTTAATATTGCCTTCATTTAAAAAATGTCATTTCCTTCAGTTGGGATGGTTCTCTCAATCCATCTACTGTGTGTACATTATTTCCCAATAAAAGGCCCATGGAATCGGAAGAGCCAAAGTCCTGTTATCCCTATTCCTTCCCTCTGACTATAAAACCAAACCAAGTGTAGACTGACACAATGGGCCTTAAGTCAACAACAGATATTATCAGGCTGGCATAGAAGCCCATTGCTGTAACTCTAGCACTTTGAAGAGAGATATGGGAGGAGGATCAAGGCCAGCTTGAGCTACAAACTGAGTTCAAGGCTGACCCCAGCTACATAATGAAACTCTATCTAGACAAACAAAACAAGAATGAAACTCCCAGCTGAGGAGCTAGAGAGGGTTGATGGCCAGTAGAAGAGGCAAAGTTAGTTTACTTTAGAGGGTCCTTGGAGGTTGACCATTCTCCATGGATAGCTCCATACCCATGAATATATGGGCATCACAAATTGCCACAAATTGGACTTAGTAGGGTAACATATAAAGGACATGAAGTTGGGAAAGTGTATGTGGGGTGGTGGTGGTGAGGAGGATGCAGGAGTAGTTCAGGGGAGGATGGAGGTGAATACGTTCAAAATACAGTGAATGCATGTATGAAATTCTCAAAGGATTAATAAAATTTTTTTTTAAATCTCTATGAGTTCCAGACAGCCTGGTCTGCATAATGAGTTCCAGGGCAGCCAAGGTTACTTAGTAGGACCCTGCTCAAACCCAAACAAACAAACCCAAACTAATAATATCAAAGCAGACACTTACCCCTCTTCTTGGTACAATTCCATTATGTGGCAAGAAGCATAGGGTGGTAGAAGTCCATTATAAACATCTAGCGCCGTCTGCAGGCCACTCACAGTAGTGTCGTGCTACAGAGATTAGAAACAAATCATTTTGCTGTTTGCTTCCTGATTCAGAGTCACACATATCAAACTTCAGCACATGTAGGATACAGTGATGGTTCCATACTCTCAGTGCCAAAATATGTAAGAAGGGGAAAGAATGAATTTCTCTTGAGTATCTGGGCAATAAGATTGACTCACATTGTTTTCATTTAAAAGATGAAGAAACTGATATCCAGAGAAATTAGGTACCTTGCTTAATTTCATATAATCATAAATAGGATAAATGTGAAGCAAATCTTCTGATTTTAAGTTCCATGCCTGTGGAGGCCTCTTTCCCTTCTGCATGCTATAGTGGTTTTCAGTATATTTAAAAAGTCTGGAACACATGAATGCTAAGTTGCATTTTCCACAGAATTGCAACATCTTTGATTTTTAAAGTTGTAGAAGAGTATCTGATACCAGGGATGTTTAGGGAGGTTAAAGATGTAGGGAAGTGGAGAGTGTTAAGATTAAAATGTTAAATGATTAATGCAATAGTTTTTTACCTCAGAGTGGTTTTTAGTTCCACTCTTGGCATGGATAAGTGGTCTAACCTTTGGTAACCTGTATCTTTCATATGTATAAAATGGAAGAGCATTTGACTGCCTGGGGCTGGGGCTATACCTCAGTCTGTAGAGTGCACAAATCCCTGATTTCAATCCCTAGTATTTGGGGAAACACACACGCGCGCACACACACACACACACACACACACACACACACACACACACACACACACACAAATTTGTTGCATATATCTAGATGCCTAAGTTGTATGGCTGTGCACACATATTCAAAAGGAGTTAGAAGCAATCCAGTTAAAGCCAAGACTTTCTAGAATTCACACAAGTCAGGACTGGAACCTCATTTAGAAACCTTAAGGAATCGACAGTATCATCTAAGCCCAGGCCCACTTCTCTCTCAGAAGCACTTCCCTCATCTGCCTCCATGGGCTGTTTCTCAAGTCTTTCCATTTGGAGTGCATGCTGGTAACAACCCCTGCCCCAACGTCTTCAGGCACTTCTTTCCCTTTCTCCAACCAAACCATAGCTTTCCTCATAGCTAAGAAACGCTTACCTCTCCTGCTGCCACCCCAGTTTTATGTGCACCCTCATTTCCCCTCAACATACACCAGGCTTCTACACTACAGCCCATTCCCAGCTTCCGGTCATCTACAGGAGGATGCATTCCCAGAGTGATGCCCCCATTTTACCTCCCTGCTACTGACTTCCCTGTGTGAACACCTTTGGGGTCTTTTCACACATTACCACAACAGGCATGTAGGACAAGATGACCTTTCAGAGCCTTCTAGCTCAGACAGTCTGCATTGTTTGAGGATTGCCTAACAAAATGGTGATGATGAGAAAGCTCTGTGTCTATGCTGTGCAGCCCAAGGGATGCTGGCTGCATGGTTGCATGGTTGTATGGTTGCATGGCTGCATGAACAGCACAAATGTGGACAGTGCAATTGAGGCACTTAAGCTGTCTTTCTTTACTTCTTCCTTTTCTTTTTTCCTTCTCTTCTCTTTTCTTTCCTCCCCTCCCGCCCCCCCTTTTTTTGAGATAGGGTTTTACTATATAACCCAGACTAACTTGGAATTCTCTATGTCAGTGGTTCTTAACCTTCTTAATGCTGCAACCCTTTAATACAATTCCTCAGGTTGTGGTGACCTCCAACCATAAAATCATCTCATTATTACTTCATAGCTGTAATTTTGCTACTGTTATGAATTGTAATGTATTGTAATGTAGATATCTGATATGAAGGATATCTAATATGCAACCCCCGTGAAAGGGTCCTTCAACCCCTGAAGGAGTTGCCACCCACAGATTGAGGACTACTGTTCTATGCAGACTTGCCTTGGACTCATAGCAATGTTCCTGTCCCAACCTTCTGGGTGAATGCTGGGGTTGCATACATGAACTATCATATCTAGCCTGAGGTTTTGTTCTATGTAACTATAACTGATTTAAATTTAAACAGTTGTATGTAGCTACAAGATTCTATATCAAGTAGACCAGTTATCTGTTACTTTGATACCAGAGTCTCCACAAAAATGTCCCTAGCTAGTCACTGTTTTAGCAGTTCTTTTCATGAGCCCTACACACCAGTGAGGAACCACTTACTACCCGCTTCCTCTCAATGACTCAGTGGGCTGCCGTATTCAGGAGACCTGATGCCTCTTTTCTGCAGCTCCTGCAGCAGAAGGATGGCTGGCTGCCTCTTTGGAGGTGCAAAGGCACTTGCTTCTAGTGGATTTCATGCTGCATTGTCTGGTGTGTATGCCTGTCTTGCTGTTGGTCTTAGTATTATGTTGTAAATTCCTCAAGGGTGGAATGATGTATTTAGTTCTAGAAGCTTTGTGCAGGTTCCTACCATTCTCTGGGTGATGGGGACATGAAGACAATGAGGTCATACACTTGGATGTGTCTATGCTAAATGAACACCGAGGTACTTACTGCAGAGTACATGACAAATTTTCTGGACTTGTGTGGCTGAGTGGCAGTCTTCATGTTCTTGAGGATTTCATTGACCAGGACACCTTAAAGGAGACAAGATCAACAGCAGAGTTGAATCAAACATAGGCTTATCTAATGGTCTGTGGGCTGCTTGTCTAATCATGATCAAGAGTTCTATCTACTGTGAGTTAACAGACTAGGCAAAAATCTAATTTTGGCTCATAATCTGCTGCATGCCAGGCAGTATGATTTAGGTCTTGTGGAAGCTGAAACTCAGAGGCATACGTGACTCACACAGCTTGGAGAGGAGAGTTGAATGGGCTCCTGAGTCCTCTCCTATCCCAGTTTTCATTAAAGCTCAAGTTAGAAGGCTGATACACTTGGAAGTTCCCATGCTTTTCAGACCATAAAGACAGTTCATTGTTAGCCAATGATTTTTTTTTTCCCAAAGTTGACCTGAGATGATGGCATGGCAGGTACTTGAATCTTCACCTCTGGCTTCTACTCTCTGGTAGTCAGACCTGTAGGAGGCCATGGGAGAAAGCAACACTCTATAGGTCTACTCAGATCATGGATTGTTTCCTGTGGACCATTTCTTCAGCATACCCATGGAGTGTGTGTGTGTGTGTGTGTGTGTGTGTGTGTGTGTGTGTGTGTGTGTGTGTGTGTGTCTACATGTGGCCAGCATCATTAGCTTTCACATGGCATTTCTGTGTCATTTGCAGAGTTGATCTTCATTTCTTTCATATCCAAAATCTGTCCTCTTCCTTCTGAGGTATTGATCAGGGCAGACAAACAATTGCCATCTCCATTCTCTCTGTAGACACTGAAAGCTGGGGGAATACCTAGCCATGCCAGACTCTATTTTGAGTACATACTGCTTCAGAGACCCCCCACAACCTTCTCTATTGAAGAGTCTCAAGAGAGTAGAGTCCTTGGACCCCTGTTGGTGTATGTGCTCTGGCTTAGGAATGAGTGGTGGCAATGTATATTTTCAGGAATGAGAAAAACTGAAGGCAACAGTCTGACCATAATTTAAGAGTATGTAGTATATTCAGAAATGTACACCAAGCAGTTATGACGGGCCAGGCACAATGCTAAGTGAACCAGACTTAGTCCCTGCCCCCCAAAAACTCATGAAATAGTTACATAAGATTGTGGGCTGATACGTTAATGGAGTCAGGTGACCTCTTTTTTTTTTTTTTTTTTAATGTGGATCTTGGGAATTCCTGGCTGTGAGTGGAAAAACTGGGAGCTGCACCTTGAGCAAGTCCATGCCTCTGTTCCAGGGAAGGCTGCCCCATAGGATACTTAGGGGATTGCACCTTGTTCTTCATGCCAGGGCAATGCTAAACTCAGTTGCTAAGTTCCTGGGAATCCTGGAAACTACCTACAAGGAGCAGCTTGCCCTCAATCAGCAGGGGCTCTCGTGGCAGGCTGCAGCCCTGGCAATGAATATCATACTCCCCTTTAGTTCTGGGGAAATTATCTTATTCTGACTGTCATAAGTACCAGATGACAGGCCCTGGAATTCTAATATACTGTTGTATATGTGGGGAAATGAGGCTCGGCAAGACTCAGCAACATGCCCAACGTTATGTAGTTTGTAAGCAGGAAGACCATACTGAAGCATGATGCTTGGTGCTAGGTTTCTTGCGTTATTCTTTACTAAATCCATATAAATGAGACAAAACCTCATTGATTAGGAGACACAAACTACTTTTTTGACTTCTGAGCTACATACAGCAAAGACTTGCAAACTTATTTTTTCTATACAAGGCCAGATAGTAAATATTTTAGATTTTGTGACACATAGGTCTGTTGCCACTATTCAACTTTATAGTGGTACCAAGGAAGTAGCTACAGGCAGAGCAGAATATATGAGTGTGGCTGTTTCAATAAAACTTTATTAGAACCCCTTCTTAGCCATTGCTGGAGCATCAGCCACCAATCTCTTTGTGACTTCTAACTTCAAAGTGTCTTTTCCATTGGGAGGAACACTGACTTCCCTTCTTTCCAAAGGGCTAGGCAGAAGTGCCATGTTTCATCTTTGCCCATCAGATAGGATGATGATGTTTGTCTTGGACAAGAACGCTATAAAGGTCAGGAGGTTGGCACAGCAGGACAGGTTTTCAGGCAGGAATACACGTGGTGCAGTGGAGAACGGCTAAATGCACAACTGTCCACATGGCATTCACCCCCAATGGTTCTTACCACCAGACTAAAACCAAACAAAGGCCTCAAAACAATCCTGAAATAGAAAGCCAGACCTTGCCAAGTAGGAGAAGAAAAGGGCAAATGCAAGGAAGAAACAATGGAGAAAATGCAAGTATAGAGTAATATTGGATACAACTTTCATTAAATGGTTAATTGGAACTGGTTAAATGGAACATAATGGGAACTTCATTTACAAAATCAGGCATAGGCTGAATTCAGCCTACAGGCAGTTATTTGCCAGTCCCTAGCCTATGGCAAGAATAGACAAATGTTCCTGAACTAGACTTGGGGATATTGGGGGTATGTATGGGTACATATTGCTAAGCACTGCCACCCACAAAACCAAGTGCAAAACAAAATTTCCAGCAATGGTTAGACAACACTGGCCACCATCCAGGTATTTTTGTGTTGCTGTGTCATGGAGGCAATGGATGCTTTCTGTGTAGGATTGTGTCTAGCTGTTTTATTATTTAGTCACAACGTGGTGGACAAGTCTCTCTCACTTAGCCAGATCGGAACAGGCTGAGAGAGTGTTTTGCCAAAACCATGCAGGAAGCTGGGCCTGGTGGCACATGCCTTTAATCCCAGCACTTGGGAGGCAGGGGCAGGCAGATCTTTGTGAGTTCAAGGCCAGCCTGGTGTACATAGGGACGTCAAGGATATCTGGAGTTACACACAATGAGATCCTATCCCCAAACAACAACAACAACAACAACAACAACACTCAAACAAGAGCCGAAAACCCATGCAGGAAACAGTTTTCTGGCTAGTCAAGGGCAATGGACTTCTCCCAGAAAACAGGTCAGGTGGATTCACATGAAGTCAGCCTTTATAATCCAAGGCCAGACATTGCTGGGAAGGACTATTCTGTACAAAATCTAGTTTAATTCTCTCTTCAAATGGAGAACTCATACCCTCAGAGAGGAATTGATACCCCCTGGTGAAATCCTCTAGTAGCCAAAGGGGGGATGAAGTAGGAAAGAGTAACAAGCTAGGATCAACCCCATTTCTATTCATATAAACAAGTCCCTACAACTAGCATTAGACTTCTGATATAAAGCACATTGGGATTTCATTAAAACACAGATTTTCATTCTGTAGGTACTGAGCGGGGTCTGAGAGTCCCCTAGCCACTGCTGGGTAGATTGATGCTTCAGGCTACACTCTGAACAGTGCATTCCTGACCCCATCGTTGATGTGGTTGGGGGAATGTATCTAGGATTCCACCTTTACTTTCTGATGGAGCTTGGGACTGTTGGTGTCTGCTGGACCAGAAATGAGGCTTGCTGCTTGTATGGCTAATGAGATAGATCCTCTGCATCCTTCACTGGGAAGCATACAGGATGGAGCTTCTTCCATGCTTCTACTCGAAGTCTGTGTCCTAGTTGGGAAATTTCCCAGTATGCTGGGTTCCGTCTAAGACTCCTTTCTGATGTGATGCACTGCTTTTCCTACAAGGCTCCAGTTTGCTGCTTTTGATGTTAGCGTGGAGGGAAGACTTGAGCATTTCCATTAGGTCTGTGTCATGCAATCGGAAGTAACACCCTTAGATTCTTAATGACCATTGTCCTTAAATCATCAGCCCCAACCTACTTTATTTGTATCATGCAAGTTTGCTCCTGACCAGCCCAGTTTCATGCCTTGTTCACTGTTCTCCTGGTGACAGCTGACATGCAGCCCGACTTTTCTAGCTGCAGTCTCCTCTTCTGGCCGATGATTTACGTGCTTTATTTAGTTATCCACTTCCTGAGCCGGTCTAGTTCCTCCCAGTCTGGTCTGGTTCCCAGAGTACTTTGCCCCTGTGCATTCTCTAACTGACGTGTCTTGATCAAGTGTGAACATCTACCAGTGGCTAAAATCCTGATATAATTGTACTACTGTCCTCAAAATGTTGAGAGCATGTCAGACGGACACATTTTCTTCACTATGTCAACTGTAAACACAGTTGGACCTTCTCTTGTTTCTGCTCAGTGCTAATGACTCCATTAGTCATGTCTGAGCCTGACTCTCCCTATGTCACATTTTGGCCTGCTTACATCGATCCCCTTGCAGGCCTCAGTACCTATCCCATCCTGACGTTTTTCTTCTACTTCCCTATCCTAACTGTAAGGATCCAGCATCCCCCTTTCTGACTTTGCTTTCATGATGGAGGGTGTCAAAGACTACAAAGTGCCAATTCTAACTGTGAAGTGGGGTCCCTGATAAATATCTCAATGTCTTTCAATACTAGTGAGAGAAGCCATATAAACTTGCCAATTGCAGTATTTGTCAAATATTTGCAAATCATATCAAACTTGTGCCAAACTTCACACTCGTGTGAATCCTAGCAGCTACCAGATGCAATCCATTCTCCTAGAACCCAGACATAAATCCTTAATTATTACATCTGGAATAAATGGAAAGGACCATTTGGCTTCAGTCCCAAACTCTCATTTCCAGAAGTGAAAATTTATACCCAGAGTGGGCAATGTCAATCTCTTTTGGCAATGCAGTGTTTGTGGACAACGTGTTAGGTACCGGTTCCTGTTTGTTCTAAGCCTCCTAAACATACATTCTTTTTAGTATTCACTGTCTCTTGGGCAGTGTTCATGTTATATCCACTTTGCAGAATGGAAACTGCAAGGTGATATGGTGACTCCTGTAAAGTCACTCTGTGGGTGGGTAACAGGACTGGAACTCAGACCCAGACTGTCCAAGTGCAAAGCCAACAGGTTTTGTTGTTTTTTTTTAAAAATACTCACCCCCCTGGAGTCTAGATTTCTCTTTCTGCTTGTGAATTCCATAAAGAGATAGCAGAGATAATTCTGATAACTCTCTCAACTTAGTCATGACATCCTTGGTGGCCCAGGAGGGCAAGGTGAAATTGTGAACACCCTGTAGAAAATGGAAAGGAGGAAAATGTGTGCACAGTTGAGATTTATGACTTCCTTTGCTGATTTCCATTTTGCCTTCATCCCATAAGAACAATTAGGGCCAGGCAGCCTTGCTGATCCTGCCATTTCTCTCTAAGAATTTATGAGAACTAGTCATAGTTTTCAGATAGAAAATCTAAATAAAATAATTTGTCCTTACCTATAAGCCTGTAACTTTATGGCTTAACTCTGGGTCAATGCATAATTCAGATTTTATAGAACATGATGCCACAGGGCAAGGGTGTACTTCATTCCTTTATGAAAGGTTTAGGAATATTGTTATGAACCTATGACGGAGGCTTGCTGGAGAGTTTTTGTCCACTAGACACAAACTAGAGTCACCTGGGAAGAGGAAATCTTGTTTGAAGAATTGCCCCCATCAGATTGGCCTTAGGCAGGTCTGTGGGGGCATTTTCTTAATTGGTAATTGATGCCAGAGGGGCCAGCCCACTGTGGGCAGCACCACACCAGCATGTGGTCTTGACTTGTATAAGAAAGCTGGCTGAGTGTGAGTCAGAGGGAGCAAGGCAGTAAATGGCATTCCCCTGTGGTCTGTTTCTAGGACAAAGGCAAAAGGTGTGTATAGAGTTAGGTGATGTTCCCTAAAAGCCAGTACTTTCTTATGAGGCCAGTCATAAAGGTCCATGAGTTTCTGGAATTTTCACAGGTTTACTGTGAACTTCTAATTCTCTGGCTGGGGGATGTCTGTACCTCATGCACAGTGACTACAGGTAAATGTTTGCTAAATGACCAAGCTGCAAGCAGTAAAGATACAGACCTTGTGCAGATGTCATTACCTGTTAGGGAGAGTTGATTAAGATCCTCCTAGTTTCAAAAGTGGGGGAAGGTGGGGTGCGGGAGAGGAAGAGAGAGGGAGGGAGGAGAGAAAGAGGAAGAGAAGAGGTTGTAAGAAGAGCTGAGTGATGTAAAGAGATGCAGGAAGAAGATGCAAGGGCTGTGACAAAGACACCAGGTGACACAGCCTTATTAAAGAATAGCTGAGGTCAAACCTGGGAAGTTACAGGGGTAACATGACTGTGTTGTCCCTGTTAATCTCCAGAACAAGCAGATGAACAAACAGTAAATGTGAAGAAAAAAAAGAAGAGGAGGAGGAGCAGAAGGAGAAGAAGAGGAAGAAGAGGAAGAAGAGGAGGAGGAGGAAGAAGAAGGAGGAGGAGAAGGAGGAGGAGAAGGAGGAGAAGGAGAAGGAGAAGGAGAAGGAGAAGGAGAAGGAGAAGGAGAAGCAGAAGCAGCTGCTGCTGCCGTTGCCAGGACTAAAATGAGGCTCCTTAAAAAAAAAAAAAAAAAAAAAAACCGCTGAAGATAAAGAGAAAATATGGGAGAATTCATGGTCAGGTCACCTGATTGTCGCAGAGATGGGTAAACTATGTTGTCTCTCTTTGAGACAGAACTAGGAAGGTAAATCTTGCCCCACATACTCATGATGACCTCCATGTCAGAAGTGTACTTAAGGCATGCAGAGGTCAGAATTTTGCTCCAAGATACAGGAATAAAAATTACTCCTTTTGGCCAGAAGATGGAGCCTGGTGAAAGAAAAGTTTTATCTAGCTACAAAGATGATTTCAATCGCACCACACAGGGGTGTTCTTTTCTAAGAAGCCATGTCTGGCAGCCTGGTTTACCGTTATCTGACTTATTTTTAATATCCAGAAACCTTGCAATTTTCTCCCCTTTTTGTATATAACAACATTGCTTTTTTTTTCATTAAAACCAATGACAGAAACCTGGCATCCAGCGTGAGTGCAGAATAAATGAGTGTCAATGTTTTGAAGAAAAGCAATTTTGTTTGCAATTTTCTAAAGGACAGAAACATAAATAATAACTAGAAAAGAGAAGTACAGATTTTCAAGCTTTTATAAGGACATCTTGAGTTATATTTCAATATAAGCAGCACATTTTAGAAAAGAGAAAGAAAATGAATGAATTTATCTGATTCAATATATACATCAAATCATAAAATCAGATTGCAAATGAAGTTTTGATAAGTTCTTTTACCTCACAGTATAAAGGGTCGTAAACCTTACTCCAAATTCCAAAAAGATCCTGGCCAGGGAATCCTGACAGTGATGGCAAGGTTTCTATGAAGCTCTGGAACACAAACAGAAGGACAATATTTCTACACGGAGGCTTTTTTTTTTTTTTATCATCCATAGACAATGATATCTATCCCAGCACTCGGGGAGGCAGAAGCAGGCAGATCTCTGAGTTTGAGGCCAGCCTCATCTACATATTGAATTCCAAGACAGCCTGTGCTATGCAAAGAGAATCCTGTCTCAAAACAACAATGAAGAAAGAAAGAAACAGCTGGCTGGAGGCCAGGAGGCAGAGGTAGGTAGATCTCTGTGAGTTCAAGGCCAGCCTGCTCAGAGAGAGAGAGAGAGAGAGAGAGAGAGAGAGAGAGAGAGAGAGAGAGAGAGAGAGAGAAGGAAAGAAGGAAGGAAAGAAGGAAAAGATAACAGGAATGACAGGTGATTAGCACCTTAGATATTAAAATACACTACTAAGTTCTAATAAACCATGATTTATTTGGCTAATCAGAACAAGAATTAGAATTTATATTCTAGACATGGGCTCCATCTATAAGGAGATTTTAATAAACAAGAGCTCACATTAGTGAGAAAAGATGGACTAGTTAACAAAGCATGATGGAGCAACTTGGGATCTCCCCAGGAAGAGCACAAAGCGTTAATAATTGAGCAGAGCCAGGTGTGGTGGTGCATGCCTTTGATCCCAGCACTCAGGAGGCAGAGACCAGCAGATCTCTGTGAGTTCAAGGCCAGACTGGTCTACAGAGTGAGTTCTAGGACAGCCAGGTTACAGAGAGAAATTCTGTCTCAAACAAACAAACAAACAAACAAAAAAACAAAGAAAGCAACAACAACAAGGATCAGAAATGATCTACATTTTCAGTAAATCAATCAAAATAAGAAAATATGTTATGGTATATCAATTCAAACACTGCACATTTGCAAAAAAATTGAGGAAATACTTTACATATACACATAAAATATTTTCCAGATATTTTATTAAATAATAAAAACTAAAAAAAAAAAGTGGTCAGCCTTGTGATCGGTATAATGCTTCTGAGTTACAAAAGGGAAAGTTATTTAATCAGGGAAAGGAGGACTTCCCTAATTAAATATCCTAGCCCACTGCTAAAACAAGCCACTGGCAGACACATTCACCCCACACTTCTTTCAAGAAAGCCAAGTTTCATCCTTTGTCTTGACCTTTGCACCCTAGTATGAGGAAGATGGCAGTACTAACTTTATATGGACGAAGCCTCTTCTGGAATTCCTCAGACTGCAAAGTCTCGCTCTTGAGTTCTTGAAAACGAGGGCAGTCCCTGAAAGGCAGGTAGAGCAACTGTGGACGAAAGAAAAAACATAAGACCTTGATTAGTCAGGTGAACATTGGCAGACACTCAGTGCCAACACTTTAAGCCTCATTAGGTCTAAAGCAACCTTAAAAGCCCCCAGTGTCCTTTGAGCTGAATAGAAATTCTAAAATTAGAAGCAATGAGGCAAATGGTCCTCAGGTCTTGAAACAATAGGGCATGTATCCAGATGCAGAAACTGTGATTTACTTATTTTCCTTTCGTGAGCTGGTAAATATTCACAGTTGCTCATTTTCCGTGTGGATGACTGTTATCTTGCTCTCTCCCCATCCCTTTAATTCTGGCACTAAGTGCGCATCTGTGTGCACTCTCTCTTCCCCAGGAGGAAGGTAAAATAAATTAGAGGTTTAGGATAGAATCTTAAAGGGATCAACTATTCGTTGACTTCATTCTAGCAAATCTGCAGACTGTCAAATAAGGGTAGGTATTAAATGTATGGAAAATATAATTAAAAACGTATTAGGAGGACAAACAAATCACCGTAAAATCAGTGTAAGTTTCACAATCATTCTCAGCTTTAACTGTAATGCACAGGCTGCTGACTCACAAATTTGTTTTGCGGTTCTTTTTCATCTGGTCTGTTTTTGCAGCCCTTGATAGCACTATTCGGAGGCTGCTCTTTGATCACTGATGTGTGTAAAGCTGAGGTCAACTTTGTCTTCAATCATTTCCTTTTACTAATGTCTTTACTTCTGCCTACGATATAGTTTATAAACCTGCTTTGTAGGCAGTCACTAGAACTGGTCTACTTACAGCCTAGATCTAAAACAGACCCCTTCCTTCGTCTTCACTGCCCTCTCCCAGTCTGGACCGGCACAATCTGTGTTTCAGTCCCATGCCTCCTATCTGGTCAGTTGCTGCCCACTCCTCTGACTGCCCAGTCCATTCTCCTCGCAGCAGCTACACCCTGTCTAAGGGCACCCCAAAGATCCAATCATTTTTGTGGGTCTTAACTTTCAGAGACTTTTCATTTTACCTGGAATCCAATCCAAGCTTGCCATGGCTTCTAAGAGTCTCTGTGAGGTGACAAGTAGATAACAGTACATACTTTACCCTACTCCCCCAGTGCCGTTCCTTCTCACACTCTCCCGTCCAGAAATGCTGGGGATGAGTGCCCCACCTCAGGTTTCTAAGCCACTCTGCCCCGGCCACTACAGCAACTTCTTTCTTTCTTCCGAGGAACTTATCACAGTCTGGAAGCATTTTATGGGTGTTCTTTATTGTCTATTTCCTACAAGATAGTGATCTCCTGTCACACCCACCGATGTATTGTCAACAAGTGGGGCATGGGCAGTGTGCCAGTCGCTACTCAGAATGCTTCCTATCTGTCCTTTCTGACTCTGTAGGCCACCTGGTTTCATCTTCTCTTTCTTCCTACTTATGACCATGTGATCTCAGGCTTTCATTTCTGCATCCCTGAATTACATCAAAAATTACTCTCTGAGGCTCCCACATCTCTTCCTTTTAAGCGCTGTCAGGACACCCCTCATCACATGTGTGTAATATCATTGAGGAATGCATGCTTTCGTCTCCTCTCTTACCTCAGTGGTCTAGCTCAGTCTCACTCTCTGTGAGGACCTGAATCCCTGCCCTGGGTAGCCTCTTCTCTGAATTCCTTCAGTATATGCAGCTTGTGTTGAAATCATTGCCCACCATCTTGTATTATGCCACGTGGTTGATATATGCTAAGTTTCTTTCGTCAAACAGATGTTAAGTTAGGGGTGAAGCTTGGTCTTATACTCATCGGTCAGCACAGCTCTGAGAGTAACCTAGCATTTTCAACAATTTTGTTAGACTTCTTAATTGATAAGAATTTTTCTTGCCTTAATGAAAAAGTAGCTGGAACCTATGAATAGATAATTTTTTGTTTCTCTCTCACTCTCTGTTCCTTTTTTCATCTTCCAATAGCACCGGTATCTTTATTGTGTAATTTGATTATCATCTGTCTGGATTATAGTTGACAAGCTCCTTTGCTCCACATTGGCTATGTTTGGTATTGCATTTCATGTTTCTTCTCTGCAGAAAAGGGTGTGGTAAACAATTCTCCTTTCTTTTTGGAAAGTATTGTTCACGACCTTTTTAGAACATTGGTAATATAATGCTTCCATTCTGATCTGTGAAGGTGAGGATATAAATACAACATTCTAGCTTTTCAGAAAACATCAGAAAAAATGGTTATAGTGGATTAACCTTGAGTGGGGGTGACAGGGGAGGGCCGTTTCTACAAAGCATTTTGAAAATTTCTATGAAGCATGTATGAAAAATTCATATGGCCATTAAGTCAAGTTTCTAGCAGTATTGACAGGGCAGAGAGGAGAATAGTGTATTCCAGAAGTCCCTGGGAAAAGCTTCCGGACAATACTAATACACAGAGTATGAGATGCTGCTGTGATTTGGATATGTCCTCTAGAGAAGTCATGTGTTGGAAACTTGGTCTCCTGTGAGGCTATGTTGAGAGGTTGAACTTGGGAGATGTGATTGATTGGGTCACAAGTGTGCTGCCCTCAGAAATGGATTAGTGGTTCTTTATGGGTGGGAGGGGATTTGTTATAAAAGCAAACTTTCTCGGATACACTTGCTCTGCCTCGCCATCTGACATCCTCTGGCAGGTCATGACTCAGCAAGACGGTCCACACCAGATTCTGAACAGATGTTGATGTCAGCCTCGGACCTCAAGTCTTCAAAGTGTGAGCTGAATGAACCTCTGTATTTAAACAATTGACCCAGTCTGTAGTGCTCAGTTATAAAAACACAAAATGGTCAAGCTTACAATACAGTTCAGGGAAATTGAGGAATAATTCTCTGTTCCAAACTGTTTCCTTCATATTCCTTTACATTCTACATCAGAAGGTTAGATTTATTTATTCCTATTTTCTAAACACCAATTCCTTTGAAAAGACTAATTTCTTGGTCAACCCTATTCTAAATGAGTTAATTTGAATTTCTCTCAAATAGTTCCATTTAGGCAACTTGGCATATGGTGCTGCATCTCAAACTTGGCTGCCCATAAAATCATTTAGGAAGGTTATTTTTAAAATGCTGATGTTGGATGCTGGGTGGCAGTGGCGCATGCCTTTAATCCCAGCACTTGGGAGGCAGAGCCAGGCGGATCTCTGTGAGTTTGAGGCCAGCCTGGTCTACAGAGAGAGAGATCCAGGGCAGGCACCAAAACTACGCAGAGAAACCTTGTCTTGGAAAACAACAACAACAACAACAAAAATCTGATGTTGGGGCTGAAGAGATGGTGCAGCAGTTAAGAGCACTCATTGCTCTTCTATAGGACCAGGGTTGCTTCCCAGCACCCACATAGCAGTTCACAAGCATCTGTAATTCAAGTTCCAGATCTAACTCCCTCTTCTGGCTTCTAAGGGCACACACATGATGCACAGACATACATGTAGGCAAAACACTCTTACACGTATAATGAAATAAAAACAATTTAAAAGATACTGATGTATGGGCCCTACCCTCAGAGACTGACTTGAGGAGCGCCCCTAGTCATCAGACATCCTGAAAACTCTCAAGGGGGTTCTCATGGGCAGCTGAGTCTGAGAACCACTGTTTCACAGGGAAGAAGATGCTTTGAACAGGAGAGGCCCAGGACTTGTTTACTAGCAATGGGACATTGGGCCAAGTTTGCTTGTTATTTTACCTCTCTGAGCACTTTATTTTGTTTGCCCTAGAATGTAAATTTTTAATGAGAGAGTAGTTTTTGCTGGGCAGGGAGACCTTTGGATATTTAGGGGAGATGAGAAACCTATGCTGGACATTAAAATCATGGGCATTGAAGGCAGCTAGGAAGTGTGTGTTTTTTTGTGTGTGTGTGTGTGTGTGTGTGTGTGTGTGTGTGTGTGTGTGTGTATGTGTGTGTGTGTGTATGTGTGTGTGTGTGTGTGGCCACATATGTGAAGATGGAGGGAGAGAAATTACCAAAAGTTGAAATGGTAGTAAAGCAAAATGGATCTAAAGAGAACCTCAGCTCCTAGCCCTGGTTGTCTGGGCATTTCCATGTCCTGTGTGTCCAGCAGACCCAATCTGTAAGTCCCTAGCAGCCTGGCTTCCTCCTCCTGGATTACGCAGGATACTGACCCGATCTTCAGACAGTGACACTGTGTGCACTGGGATGGGCTGCCAGGGCAGGCTGGGATTCCAGATGCTGATCCCTTCTGGGGGAAACAGGGCTGCAAGGTTTGTCATAGCACTCATCAAAGTCCGGTCGACATCTGTGCTCCGAATATAAACCTAGAGGGGGCAAATCAAAGCAAATGGGAAATTAGAGAAAACGTGTTGATTTCTTTCTGTGGAGCTAACAGGGTGTCAGGGAAAGAACTGAGGAGCAGCATAAGATATCAGCAGGCATGGTGGGACCATCATACTCATATCTGTCAAGGGATGGATAATACCACAAAAATACAATGGAACAAAGCAATCAGTAGGCCAATAGTTGAGTTGACCAGTGACACTAAGCCAAAGTATTTACACAGGTACCTATAAAAACTTGAACTAAGATTCATAAATTTTTACAGGGCAAAATAATTCCATAAAGAGAAATACATCTGTAAATAAGATCTCTGATGTGTATCAGTTCTTCAGACAAAAGGCAAAGTTATAAATTCTTCATACGCATGAAAAATTAGTTTGATGTTTTTTCAAGGGTCAAGGTTCAAAGTCCTGATTCTCCAACTTGCCTGATCATGTTTATAGGAATCGTTCAAGAATCTTCCATATCTTCTCCTGATATAACTTCCAAGTTCATAATGCTGTTCCATGCCCCGCTATGGGGAAAGAAAATAAAAATGAAGATTAGGGAAAGTGTACATTATCATAGTAATGTGAACAAGATGTGCATCACAGTTCCACAATAAAACCTCCTATTTCAACTAAGACAAGAGAGAACCTTGCCTTAGTCAGGACTCCCTGAGAATACTCCTTCATCTTTGTTAGCATGTGTTTAGTTGATAGTGGACAATTTCTGTAGGTAAATGGCTCATCTGAGGTGTGGTAGTGGGATTCCTGTGGGTAGAACATTCAAAGTGATTGTTTGATCACTTTCTAGGGATTTTTGTGAATAAAATCCAGTCATCTGATGAAGTTGAACTTGCTGAATCTGAAGGTCCCTTTAAGCCTTACTGATTTATTATATTCATAGTCTATTTATGGCTGGCTCATAAAAAATACAGCTTGTTACTCAAAGTGTGATCTGTGGATCAGCAGGGTTGGCATCACTCGGGAGCATGTTAGAAATCAAATTCTTGGGCCCCACTAGTGATGTATTGAGCAAGAAACTTTGGGTGTGCTGGGCATGGTGGTACAAGCCTTTAATCTCAGCATTCAGGAGACAGAGGCAGTGGATTTTTCTGAGTTCAAGGCCAGCCTGATCTACAAAGTGAGTAACTTTGGAAGAAGGGTTCAGAAAACTTTAAAAAAAGGTTTGTTTATTTTATTATTTTATGTGTATGAGTGTTTTGCCTGTATGTGTGTCTATGCAACATATGTGTGCCTGGTGTCCACAGAGGTCATAAGAAGGCATCAGATCCCCTGGAGTTACAGATGGTTGTTGAGCCACTGTGTAGGTACCAGGAATTGAATCTGAATCACTTCCTAGAACACCAAGTGCTCTTAACCACTGAGCCAACTCTTCAGCCCCAGGGATCTGTTTTTAACCATCTTTGTCAGAGAGTCTGGTGGGCCAGAGATCAGCCTTAGCTGAGAGCATTGATGTGCATTAAAATAAAAGTATCCAGAGGCATCTATTGAAACTCAGAATCATCAGCATCTCCCCCTAAGATCATAGCTCTCTACATCTGGAATGAGGTCCTAGAATCTGTTTTAGCAAGGACCCCAAATGATTCAGGCTGAAGGAACAGCATGCCAGGCTTGGAGGAACATTGCGTTGAAGTTTGTCATTAATCCAGAGCCTCAGCAGAGAGTCACAAGTCAGAGAGGACGTAGTCATTGAAGCCACTGCTTGCACAAGATTATTCATTTGCATATTACTTGCAAGCATCTCTGTCATCTCCTCTTATCAACTATGAGGATGACTGCTGTGAAGGAACAATGTACCACAGTCTGAGTAGCTGAAGAAGTGGGTACTTTGGGTCTAATTGTCTTCTAACTTAGAGCTGATTTTTGGAATCTGCTACTTAAGAGGCTTCTAGGTTGGAATCTGGACCTCATGGTCCTCCAAAAATCTTTCGGTCTCACTAGAAAAGCAGAGCAAGGAAACAGGAGCCCTGTACTAAGAAAACAATATGTGAGCCTTTGTGACAGTCTCTCATTAGACAGAAAGATGGTGAGGCCATGGTGGGAAGGGCTCTGACCTTCTGAAGCAGCAGACACTGGCTTCCCACAGCTTCTCTGAGTTATAATTTCTACAAAACCTGATGGTTGGTTAGGGCTGTGATTCTCAGCTTTGGCTGAACATTAAAAACGAGGCAATCAGTTGAGGATTGTCCAAACATCCTAATGCCCAGGCCATGCCCTATGCCAATTAAATAAGACATTGTTGCTATTTTTAACGTCTCTAGACAATCTCCATGGAAACCTCTCTCACACTTAAATACAGTCAGCAGGATAAATGTATCAAGGTGGAAAACTCTGTACATATTTCTCCTTTACTCAAAAAATTAACCAAAGCTGTGGCTCACACCGGCAATCCCTGCACTTGGGGGTGGAGGAAGGAGTTCAAGGTCATTCTTGGCTGTGTACAGAGCTCAAGGCCAGCCTATACTATATGAAAATCTGCCTCAAAAATATAAAACAACAACAAAGTAGATCAAACTGACCTGGGTGAGTTGGCCAAATCCTTGTGGCCATGAGGATTCCTTAATGGGGTCATTAGGAAAGGTATCGATAGGACTTCGGTCTCCATGCCGAAACACCTAAGAAGAGATATGGGATAACATTACTAAGTTCACTTGAGTGTTTTGCCTCTACCCATCATATTAGAGTTTCTTAAACCATGGCTGCTACCTTGTCTGTCCACTGGAATCACCTGGAGAGCTCTAGATTCTAATGACAAAGTGCTCCCTTTCCACTTATCTTGGTTTTGTTAGTTGGGCTTATGACCAAGGGTATCAGTCTTTTAAAAATCTGTACAAATAAAACTCAGGTGAAGAACCACTAACATTTTCTTGTGCTTGAGGTAATTATAGCATCAAGATGATTGGGCATTGGAAATTTAATGGTATATACATGGAGATAGAGTCATGTATCTAAGATGATAGACAGATGCATGAGCATACATGATCACTTGGTGCAGACAGACTGATTAGAAATATTCTTTTCTTAATTACTGTGACAGTAACAATGTTCTTAAAATTTCATGTGTAATAAAAACAGTGGTTTTGAAATGACACACTTATTTGTGGATACTTTGGCTCAGTGATTAGTTAGTTTTAGATTGATGGCACATGAATTACAGATCAAGAGATTAGAAAAGCCAGATCTCATCATGATAACACACTTTGGAACTGTATACACATCATGCTATTCTAACTGTGCATTTGTTTCTGAAGAGAGATGTTTGGACTTCTGAAACCTTGGTACTTGATTCTAAAATAGTAGCATGTCAGGCCATATTCAATGCCGTTTTATAATCAAAACATAAAGAAAGAAACATACTCAAGAAGGACAAGATGAGGTCTTACATGGATGCAGAAAATATTTAATAACATAGAGGATGGTTGCATAACACTTCATTTGATCTGAGATCACCCTTGCTTGTCACTTGGATTACCTACTGAGAGACCCCACTGTAAGTAAGCAAGAATGCTGTGTTTCTGAACACCTACAAAGCAGTTCGGCAGACACTGAGGAGGGAACAACCTCAAACTTGAGACACCTTAAGGAAGGAATTCCAGAATAGCAAGGAAGGCTTCTAAGACTTATGCTATGCCTCTGGTATCTGAACAAAGTGGGTCTTTGCTGCCCTAAACCAGTGGGAAACGAAAAGCCCAGCAAGACAGCCTACAGAACACAGAGAGGCAGGGCAGAGGGTGGTAAGAGGCCCTGGGGGGCAGGTAAGGAAAAAGCCTCTTGCTCACTAGCTTCCCATAGTGTTTCCTTGTTAGGACAATTGCAAAGACCAAACTCCTCACCACCGAGTTAGCCAAAGAGAAATCCCATAATGAGCGTTCTACTGAAACAATGAACAACCTTTCCTACCAGGGCACAACCCTTCCTACCAGCATTCAACTACAAAAATATTTCCTTCATGTTTTTTCCATACTGGCTCTGCCTCAAGAAGTTGCTAAGTGCTTCTCATATTTAATCTTCTCAACCAGTTCTGCAGCTTAGTCACTATTATTATTATTATTATGTACACTTCACGGCTCATCTTAGTCAAGTGATGAGCCCAAATTCTCAAGCAGGTAGGTGGTAGAGCTACCCAGGCATTGGCCACTTGTCTTTCTTTCACATGTGTCTTCTTGAGTGTGTGTGTGTGTGTGTGTGTGTGTGTGTGTGTGTGTGTGTGTGTGTGTAGATCGAACCCGGGGCTTTGAGCATATTCTCTCCCACTAAGCGATACCTCCAGCCTTCAACACTAGCATTCTTTTTTAAGATTTATTTATTTATTATACATACAATGTTCTGTCTGCATGTTTGCCTGCATGCCAGAAGAGGGCACAGGATCTCATTACGGATGGTTGTGAGCCACCATCTGGTTGCTGGAAATTGAATCTAGGACCTCTGGAAGAGCAGCCAGTGCTCTTAACTGCTAAGCCATCTCTCCAGCTCCAACACTAGTATTCTTAACCACTCACTAGTGACAGTTTCACTAGTGACAGCTTCATTTCTCCAGGTCCACTCCTCAACCCCCCTCTCCCCAGCTAAGTCAGCATGATCTGAGACCTGGAGATTTTTCTTTTTAATAAACTCTTCTCAATATCCTCTTTTGTAAGATTGGAATTTGTATGTATGTACGTGTATGTGTGTGTGTGTTTGTGTGTGTGTGTGTGTGTGTGTGTGTGTGTGTGTGTGTGTGTGTGTATGTATTGCACAAGAAGAATCCAGAACCTCATTATAAAAAACAGTCTCTAAGGCACCATACTCTATAAGTAATATTTAAATAATAAAGCTGAGACACAACAAACAAATGACTTCCTTGGCAGAGCACAACCCTGCAGGCTGGCAGTCCCCTGTAGTCCCAGCACCCAGCACTGAGACAAGAGGCTAGCCGAGTTTCACATGAGACCCTGTCCCCAAACAAGCAAACAAACACAGCTGGGCACGGTGGTGCACATCTTTAATCCCAGCACTCGGAAGGCAGAGACAGGTGGATCTCTGTCAGTTCAAGGCCAGCCTGGTCTACATAGCGAGTTCTAGGACAGCCAGAACTATGTAGAGAGACCTTGTCTCAAATGAACAAACAAACAAACAAACAAACTCAAAACAAGCAAACAAAACAACTCCCCCCCAAAGCCCCAAAGCAACATCAAAGCAGCCAAGTGTAGTGCTGAATACTACCTAGTGAGTTGGAGGCCAGCCTAGGGTATAATATGAGACCTTGTACAAATAAACAACACACACACACACACACACACACACACACACACACACACAAATACAATAAAACAATAAATTTAATAAAGAGCAGAGCCCTGGGATTAATCCTGACTATACCAGGAATAATTGTATTCTCACATGATACAGTAGATTTTAAATGTTGCTAAGTTAGTGGTTGAAACGTACTATGAACTTTTAAAAAGAGGTATTCCATAGAAACACTAAATATCCCTGTTCCAGTGAGGAACTGCAGGTTAAGGTGTGTGTGTGTGTGTGTGTGTGTGTGTGTGTGTGTGTGTGTGTACATGCATGTGTGTGGACATCCTGTCCCTATGTATGCTTGGACCCATGTATCCATGCCTGTATGTGCAGATGACATTCTTTGAGCTCAGAGCTTCTCAACTCAGCAAGGACCATGTCAGTCTCTCAAATCTACTACATTATTGCTTCTGACCTCAGTCAAGCAATTTTGCTCTGTCAAAACCTTTAGAAAACTAAAACTACATTATTAAAGGTCAGGAGTTTCCACAGAACTAGTGATAATTGCCACAGGAAGAGATCTGAGACCACAAGAACCCTCAATCACACACTCCTTTATGCTTTAAAGAAAATTTCCCTTGCTATTTCTTGTTTGTTTTAGGAGGGGTCTCCCTCTACAAGCCCTGATCTAATCCAGGCTGGTTTGAATTTGCAGTGATCCTCCTGCTTCAGCTTTCCGAACACTGGATTGCAGGTATGAGCCACCATACCTGGATTTCCTGGCTACTTTTACTATGTTAATCCTACTGATCCATGAGCATGGGATATCTTTCTATCTTCTGATATCTTCTTCAATTTATTTCTTCAAGGACTTGAAGTTTTTGTCATACTAGTCTTTCACTTGCTTTGTTAGAGTTACCCCCAAACTATTTTGTATTATTTGTGGCTATTGCAAATGGTGCCATCTTCTTGATTTCTTTCTCCACCCATTTGTCATTTGTATATAGGAGGGCTATTGATTTTTTTAGAGTTAATCTTGTGTGCAGCCACTTCACTGAGGGTGTTTATCAGTTGTAGGAATTCCCTGGTAGAATTTTTTTGTTGAGTATGTATACGATCATGTCATCTGCAAATAACAATACTTTTTTTTTTTTTTTTAAGCAAGCAATTCCTATGAATCCACTGCCGGCTCCTATGGTTAGTCTGTATACAGTTAGTATTTAACTTACAACCTTATCACTCTTAGAAATATCATGTTTTACTGCTCTTCACAAAAGTCCTTATAAGAGTTTTTTTTTCCCCCAAACCCTACCTGATCAGGCCCCTCCTTCACCTCAATGTCCTCAGCTGACATTCTTGCTAAATGTGCTTAACTGCAGGAGCCCTCCTGCTAGCCCAGCCCTGGGTGCCTTTGCCCTGACTTTCTATCTGCTTTGAATGCCCAGTGTCTGCTGCTTCTCCTGACACACATACCCACCCACTCTCGATATTCAGGCTTGTTGGGAAAACAGGAGGAGCCTTTCTCATTGAGTAACCCTTGCATAATCTCAACCCTTTCTTACTGTTTTAGTTCCATCTAATAGTTTCTGGTTGTATTCATTAGAGATTTAAAAAATATTACTTGTTTCCTTCTCTTCCATACTAGTTAGTTTTCTCATTGCTGTGACAAAATCCTTAACAATAATACTTAAGGAAAAGAAGGAAGGTTTTGCTTTGGCTCTTGGTTTGAATGTGATCTGTCTTGGCGAGGAGGGCACGGTATTGGGAATGTGAAGCCAGATGGTTACATTGCATGTGTAGTCCAAGAGCATAGACAGGGAGGGGAATGCTGGTGGTCAGTCAGATTTCTCTTTTCTAAACCCTGCATTTATCCAGTCTAGGACCCTGGGCCCTAGGATGGACCTGCTGGCATTCAGAGTGTGCCTTCCCTCCTTAGTTAAACTTCTCAGACATGCCCAAGGAGTGTCCCTAGGTGATGTCAGAGCTAGTCAAGTTGATAACAGAGATTAATATTGCAGCTTCCTAGGAAGTCCTTGGAAGCAGAATCCTTGAAGAAACGGCCACTGTCTAGAATGCAATAGCACACAAAAGGCCTATCTGGATGAGCAAATGGAGCCTGGGGATGGGTCTCCTTCCTCCGGGCTGGTGAAAACATCTTTCCAGCCCTCTGGTTTCATGAGAGCTTTTGATTTTCATTGCCATGTAGCAACAAACTATGCTATGCAACCCTGCTTTCTTCCTTCCTCCGCTGCCCTCAATTTCCCCTTCTATCATGCCAATTTCTGCCTTTGATTCAGAATAGTGAATCTTCCCTTGGACTATGCTTGAGTTTAACAAATCACCATGTTGTCCTTTCAGGTTTAGAACTCAAGACAGCATTAGAACTTTGGGATGACTTTGGACCAAACTCCAGAGCTCACACTCACAGACAAGTGTTTTAACCACTGAGCCATCTCCCCAGTCCGATCTTCTCCTTTTAAGGAACTGAGAAAGAAATCCATTGGCAAATAATTAGAACATAAGACAGTTTGGCAGAAATGATGATTCCCGTAGATGGATGCCATAAGAGGTAAGAGGGAGAGTCAGCTGTGAAAAGAGTCAGTATGCATCTACATCCTGCCCTGGCCCTGAGGAAGATGTGAGAGGACTAAGCAAGATCATTCTCCAGGGCTCAAGAAGAGTAAGAAGCCTGCAGAAAAGGGAAGTGGTGCAAACCGTGTGTTGCGTTTGCGTGCAAGCTATAAACAGAAAGCTCTCATATTCTGGTTACCCCGGGCATGTTTCAGACCCCAGCTTTGTCAACCACTGCCCCAGTGACCTCGAGAAAACAACTAAACTCAAAGTCCTGCATGTCTCAATTTCTCTTTCCAGGTAACAACAAAGTCATTTCAACCAGTTAAGAGCAACACAAGAATTGCATGTGTAGTATAATATATGTGAGCACGGAGCACACAGGATGCCTTCAGTTCATGGAATTTCTTATTATGTTTGTTGCTAGTGTTATTCACACCCATAACTGTCCCATATGCTTCCTTTCCTGGTGAAAGTAGTTTACAGCCTCTATGGCATTACCCATTGAGCAAAGGAAAACAGCCCTCTCTTTCAAGAAACACATCTATTAATATCTAATCATCTCCCCTGGTGTGCATTTCCCTAAGAGCTATACTTCTTTTGCCTTTGTATTTTGGCCACTCTGCAAACTTGACATGCCTAGATTGGCAACCTAAAATGTTTTCAGCCAAATACAGTCTCTCTAATGAGGTCACTGCTCTGAAAATTTGTGAGGTGTGTGGACAGACAAGTAGAAAGAGATTTCTGAACCTACAAGCTTAGACTGACCTCCTGCCTGGCCAGCACCAGCTCTCAGGACCGTCGGCTTCCAGCACACATGTCTACAGAACCTGATGGTTGCCAGAGACATCTGCTGCTCCTGGGCACTCACAGCTAGGGAGCCACACAGTGAGGGAGAAAGAGCAGAAGGCTGTTTGTGAGCAGAAGAACCACTTTTTCTTTTCCGGTAGGGCATTTTATGTAGTGGCTCTCTTTACAGTCCAAGCCACAAGTTCTGGATAAGCCTCCAGAATAGGATTTATTGAATGTTAGGCCATCAAGGCAAGGTCTAGGTCAAAACAACACAACACAACAACAGCAAGAACTCTGACTCTCATGTAACACTAAGATCATATGATATGGTCTTGGGGTAATTTGGAAGATTCAGTATGAAAAGTCAAGTGCCTGGTATCTGGTAGATACTTACAACCTATTACTTACACTTCAATTCTACTTCAGTTGAAGTTAAAAAAAAAAAAAGGTGAACAGGTCTTGCAAAGTCCATGCCTGTGGCCAAAGGCATTATCTAAACACGAACAGTGAAGATGAAGGCAAATTGAATGTCTTTTCCAAGCAAAAGCCATGAAGGAACTGAATGGACCAGTATACTGAGTAATATAGCAATAGGTTTTGTGATTCTGAATCACTCACGAATACATGCTTCTCTTATGTTTATTGGGCCAGTGCCTGAAGCTAGGAAGAAAATGGACTGAACTTAAAAGATATGTAAATACTTACTTGATTTTTTTTGAGAATAAAAAGAATGAACTGGTCACGTGAATGGTTAGTATATGGAGATTAGGGCTTGTCCCAATGATCCATGCACTCATCAGAGAGGCCTAAGTACTTTTCATGTATTTCCTTAAGCCTTGTAACAACTTCACGAGGCGTTCTTAGCCCCATTTCCAATGATGACTCATGGACTGGTGTAGTGGCTCATCTCGGCCCACACAGCTAGCACCGGGTTGAGCTGGCATTGCAACCCGAGTGGTCTGACTCTGGGGTCTGCACTTCTTGCTACAGTGCTCTATTGTATGGTGCTGCCCAGAACCATGTACATTACTTTCTAACATCCTCTACATATTTTACCTTCGCCGCAACCTCATCTCTCCAGTAACCCAAAGTAGAAATCATGGGGTCATTAGCTATTCACCATTTCCTGTAATATTTATATCCAACCCACTGGATTCTGTTTATATATAATTTATAACATTACCTCTGCTTTCCAATTCTACTGTATTCTGATCCAGTTGGGTGGTCACAGTGCTTTCTTTGTCTGAACTTTGGTGTGATAGTCCCTCTCTGTTTTCACCCCTAGCTTTCACCACAAAGCAACTGGATGCATAGAACTCAATGTCCCTCAAGAAAAAAAATAAGTTGGAGTTAATAGGTGGGGAAGATGTGTGCAAATGAGCTACATGGCTGGTCTATGATGCTTGAAGAGCTACTAGTGGTCTAACATCTGTCTCCTTTCTTTGCCTCTATTCAATTAACAAGTTCTCTCATATAGAAGGGTCTTCTCAGACCTTGAGGACATTATGATAAGCAGCACAAGCTGGTCACAACAGACAACTATGGTTCAGTTCTGAAAATGAGAGGCAGCTGGAGGAGTTGAACTCATAGAGACAGAAAGCAGAACAGTGACTTCCAGGGCTCTAGCTGGTATGTCCAACCTTTTGACACTGTAACGAGACACTGTTATCTGCAAAATAAATTGTAAAATAAATTTAGGTGAATGTACAATGTTGTGTTGGGTCACATTCATAGCTATCCTTGGTCAGAGGCTGCCCATGAGCCAAAGGTTGGGCAGGCCTGGATGGGGAGGGCAAATGAGCAGCTACCATGTAATGAGTATGAAGTTTCCATTTTGAAAGTTCCAGAAAGTGCACGGTGATGGTGGAAGTCTAGGAATACAGTTACACTGTTGAAGCCTACCCTTAAAATGGTTAGGACAGTAAACTTTAAAATTAACTAGAAATCATTTACAATTTAACCAAAAAGTTAGAAACCTTCAATTTTAGATGGTGACTCTGTTGAGGAATATTCCTTTACACTGTGTGAAGATGTGTCACTGTGATTGGTTTAATAAAGAGCTGAAGGGCCATTAGCTAGGCAAGAAGAGGTTAAAATGGGGACAGAGAGCTCTGGGAAGAAGAAAGAAAGAGTAGCCAGTGGAGGCAGAGGGAACAGACATTCAGGAGGAGAGGTAAAAGCCACGAATCATGTAGCCACACGTAAATGAATAGAAATGGGTTAATTTAAGATATAAGCGCTAATGAGACAAGCCTAAGCTATAGGCCAAGTTTTCATAATTAATAATAAGTCTCTATGTCATTTTTTTTGTGAGCTGGCTCAGCACAGAGAAAAGTCCGTCTACATGACTCCCAGCAGCACTCGATGTTGGACTCATTTACACTTCCATATCTAAATCATGTCGCTTGATCCTGAAGATGGCCTTGTGAAGGCGGAAGCTTAGCCATGGTTGTGATCTTCACTTTAAGTTCAGGGAATGTGAAACTCAGTTGTTTTCGTTAAATGGCCCTGTTTCTGCTCCCAGACCTGGTTAACAGTGGTGGAACTGAGTTAATAAACAATTTTGTGCTTTTCTAGGTATCACTTTCAACTTCCAAGAAAAAGCATTAGGAAACTAATTATGAGACTGGCTGCTAACCCTTGAGGAGTGGGAGTGGAGAAGATGGGTTGGTCCCGGAAGTATGCAATGGCTAACATCATGCACAGGTCCAACCGTGATTGGGAGGTTACTCATCCCACTGAAGAGACAATGTGCATAGGACTTGGAGGATCTTTGAGCCAAGAATATACTATGAGTCAGGTAAGACTGCAGAAATAAGGTCAGCCCTGAAGAATAAAAGGAGGCACCGGATTGTGAGTCATTACCCCTTTCTTTATAAACAGCTAGAAGAGCAACATAGAATTTTTGTCTGTCTGAGATCACCTGATTTGTGGTTTTTCTCTCACTGAAGGGAGAGATGCTTTACAATGGCATTCTCTCTTTCTGGTGGAATAATATGATGCATGAGATTATTGTAAAAAGAAAGACAAGTGAGCGTGTGTGGGAAATGAGTAGGTATATGGGTGAAGCAAGATTGACCCTGAGTGATAATTACCAAAGTTGGCTGCTGTGTACACTGAGACTCAGCATACTTACTCTCTTCTCTCTACAGAGTTAAAAATACCAACTCTCTATGGACAGTCTAGAGAGGTAGATGCCATATTCATCCCCAGAAGCAGTTTACTAAGTAAACGCTTTCCCTGAAATCTATAGTCTGTTAAAGATGCACTTCATCTAACAATTTAAAGAGACCCTTTCAACCATTTAAACCTGTATTAGACTTAATTCTTTCTTTTTTATCCAACTGTTAATAAGTGGTCACATTACAATTCCATGGGAAATACTTTTGTAAGTTTGTTTTAAAAGATCCCGTAAGATCGCTGGGCTGTGGAGGTTCACGTCTTTAATCCCAGCACTTGGGAGGCAGAGGCAAGTGGATCTCTGAATTGAAGACCTGGCTGGTCTACAGAGCGAGTTCCAGGACAGCCTGGGCTACAGAGGAACAAAAGGTCATGTAGGGCTGGCGAATGGTTAGGTAGGTAAAAAGGTTTGCTGTGCAAGCCTGGTGCGTTGACTGCAATCCTTGCAACGCAATGTTGGAAGAAGAGATCAGCTCCCCAAAACTGACCTCTGACTTCTACATGCATTCCATGGTGTGTGTGTATTGTATGTGTGTGTCCAATGGAGTAGTGGGCTGAGGATGTACTCCTTCTTGGCTCTTTTCCTGGCACATATGAAGCTTTGGATTCATGCATGAGACCTTGGGCTCAGTCCCCAGCCCTACAAAAATAAATAAATAAATAGTAAAACATATCCTGGGTAACTGACTGTTCATCAGCAAGAACAAGAACCAAGAACAGTCTCCTTCCCTTTTTGCCACAAATGGCTTTTCAGAATTGAAGACTTATTTTTCCTGGACTGTGGAGGAGAAACAAGGAAACCATGTGCAGCCTCTGAGTCATGGTAATACAAACCATGCAGGCATCTTAGACCAGTTCCAGGTTCTGGGCTACATGCACTCAACAGAAATAGCTGGAATCTGGTGATCGTGGGCATGGTCAAGGGCGTCAAACATGTAGGTTTGAAGCTGTTTGTCTAGCTGTGCGACTGTCTTCAAGTTTCCTAACCTCTTTTACTTGTATCTTCATCTTGAAAATAGGAACACGTTTGTGGGGGTTTTCGTTTTGTTTTCATTTTTTGGAGACAGGATCTCACATAGGTCTTGCTGGCCTCACACTACCTTTTAAGATGACCTTGAAATTCTGATCCTGTTGCCTTTACCTCGTGAGTAATGGGGTTACTAAATTTGAGGCACGTACTACTTAGAACTCACAATGTAGAACAGGCTGGCCTTGAACTCACAGAGATCCTACTGTCTCTGCCTTCCAAGTGCTGGGATTAAAGGTGTGTGCCACCAGATCAGACAAGTGATTCTTCTATTTGTTCTCTCTTTTTTTTTTTTTTTTGGTTTTTTCGAGACAGGGTTTCTCCGTGTAGCTTTGCGCCTCTCCTGGAACTCACTTGGTAGCCCAGGCTGGCCTCGAACTCACAGAGATCCACCTGGCTCTGCCTCCCGAGTGCTGGGATTAAAGGCGTGCGCCACCACCGCCCGGCTCTATTTGTTCTCTTAATAAAACAAACTTCTGAGGATTTCTCTGAATGTTCAATCTAACCATTTATGTACAATAAAATAGCCTCTATAATCAATAAAAAGAAGAAAATGATACTGTCTGGCTTATATCATTAGAGAGAAGTTGTTTTGTTAGAAGCCAAGGAAGTTATATTAAATTATTTAACATTTATAAAAGGTAACCACTGTAGGAAAAAATAGTTACTGTTTGCTTTAGGCAGTATTGGTTAATTTTTGAGTTGTAAATGAGTTACCTTTGTAGCTTGGTTTTTCTTTAAGGAAGAGTTAACTGGTAGTCACTGAACATATTTTAACTGAGAGTGGTAAGGCAGAAGGGACAGAAAGGAAACCCACAGCCGTTGACAGCTGCGGCGAGTTACCTGGGCTGTGGGTAGAACTCAGAGAGCTGCTACTGCTTGCCGCCAACTGGAGTTCACCCTGGTGCCTCAGAGAAGACTGTCATTCAGCCCCCTGGTTCCAAGCACAGCAAGACAAGAGTGATAGAACACAGCACAATTCCACGCTCCCTACGCTCTTCTAATGACCACATTGGAGGGAGCTCATGCGTGCAAGGGAAAGAGTCGTTCTATTGGGTATCCCACAGAAGGGACGGGGTGTAATGGTGCTTTGTCAACACAGAAGCCTTGCAGCTGGCAAATGGTTTGCAGGGAAGAGGATGGCGTTTCCTTAGTTTTTTCCTCTTTTGTTCCTGACTCAAAACCAATAAAAATTTACTGGACTAAGAATCATGATTTATGTAAAATTCAAGATTTTCTGTAGAAAGAGAAGAATGTTCTGAACAGCTCACACTGGCAGGAAAGGAACAGCATGTTTAAGTGTCAAGTAAGAGATGTCCTTCCTCTAAATCATGAAAATAGTTTCTCAGTATTCTTGCAGAGGGAAAACATGCTTATAAATGAGTCAAATTTCACTATATTGAATACAAAAATGTAAACAGCAATGGAGGATGTGAAATAAAAGGAGAAGCAGAAGGCTGGAAGATGACTTTTCCAGAGGTCTTGAGTTCAATTCCCAGCAACCACATGGCGGCTCATAACCATCTGATCTGAATGCCCTCTTCTGGCATGCAAGCATGCATACAGATAGAACACTGTATATACAAGAAATAAATAATTAAGTAAATCTTTTTTTTAAAGGAGAAGCAGAGAGAGAGAGAGAGAGAGAGAGAGAGAGAGAGAGAGAGAGAGAGAGAGAGAGAGAGAGGAAGAGGAGAGAGGCAAATCCTGTTAACTTTGAAAATGCTCTTTCCATATGTTTCTAAAACTCAAATGGATATGTTTTTTCCCTGACACCAGGCAGCACATACCTGTCTCCTTTTTTATTCATGGCTTGTCACAGTTACTATATGTAGGGAACATCATGGTTTTAATGATCAACTAAGTCATTTAATCTGAGAGTCACTCTGAAATTCTGTGTTCAGGTTCTCTTGTGCTACCAAATACACACAACAAACCTGCTCCAGTGTCATGGTAAACATAAGGAGGGACTTAACTTCAGAAAGTGGCTGTTCTTTGATTAGAAAACAAATGATCACTAGATGGAAAGAAGCCAGGCTAGCTCCTGGCATATGAACAGCGTTAGCTGTGGCTTCCCGTCAGTCAAAAGGAATCGGAGCAGAGGGCAGCTGTAACGTAAAGAAACATTGCCCTCGACGGCAAATGGGGAATGCTGTCTTCCTTAAAGCAAGCTTGCATGACTTCACTTTCTGAACAACGTCTGGTCTCAGGCAGATAACAGAAAGGAAACACGAAAGGTGACATTTGGTTTCTCTGACTCTCCGGTAACAGGAAAAACAATGAGAGAAGTGTACTTACCAATGTCACAAACTTCAACTCCTTGGCTTGGCCTGCATCCAGGCAGAGAGAAAGCAGGAACAGGCAGCCAAGGCCAAGGCTTACTGTCCTGGTCAGGTGCAGAGGGACAGTTCTCATGGTGGGAGAGAGCTGCTTCTGGCAGCTGTAGGAGGTGCTGCACTCCCGAAGGCTTCTGGAGGGAAGTGCCTATTTAATCAAGAGATTGACAGGAAGGCGGAGCCACATTCTCCCCTAGTAGGATTTCAAGAAGGGTGGGGCAGGGCTTGGCATGCAAATAATGCCAGGTCATACGTGTGTTCCAGATCCCAGCCTCCTCCACTTCAATTAGGGTTTGGAGGCCCAGAGCGGGCACAGCTGGAACAGCTCAAGGCCTCCACTCCAGTCCAGCCTTCTCCTTTTCAGCTCACCTTTATCTCTTCCACAGCTGGATGGTGATGCTGTGCTGGCTTGGTGGCAGCCCTTTGGGAAGAAATCCTCGCTGCCTCTGGAAGCCTTAGGCTTCAGCTCTCAGTGTTTGAGGAAGCCTCAGCTGCGGGCATGTTTTGACACGACGAGGCTTATTCTCCTGCCAAATGTGGTGTGTGGTTGTAAACTCTTGGGTAGCCAATAAAGGGGTTTTACAGTGGCAGCAAAGTGAGGATAGGGACATGCTGAAGATTTCTCTTCATGCCTTAATGCATTTGGGGTCATTTGTGGCAATGCAAAGTGGGGTTTGGAGGTCCCTTTTAGAAAGAATACACACAAACAATAACAATCAGCTTACAGCTGCCACCTGAGTGCCTAAAAAACTCGTTAGGTCACAGACCAAAAACAAATAGCAAAAAGGAGCTGGCAGCAGGACGATTGGGAGTTGGGGGAGAGTAAGACCAGCCTGGAGGTGAATGCGAACGAAATACATTATGTACATATATGAAAATGTCACAGTGAAATCCATTATGACGTATAACTAACATATGCCGGTAACACACACTAAAACAATGAAACAAACTAACAAGCAAGCAAACAAACAAACAAACAAAACCCAAGAAGCCCACACTGCTCTGCTTTGTTGACAGCCATCAACTTGGGTTATGAACCTTCTGGGGGAGACACACCCTTGACTCTCTAGCCATGACCTCACTGGGACTCTAAGGAGGGAGATGGCATGCAGCGAGGAAACTTGGCTTTCTGCTTTTTCCCACCCTGTCAGTCTCACTGGCTGAAACAACACCTGCTGGTGAGGCATGGCAAGAACCTGCAGGTGAAGTGGGTGGAGCGGAGCGGACTGCTGTGACGTTTCTGCCCCAAGGATCTAGGAAGAACAATAGTTTGCCCACAACATCCTCAGCATTTCATTAAATTTACCAGGACAGCTGGGTGCACCGCCATGTGGTCATAGGAAGCCCTGGAAGGTGGTGTGTGGGAGAGCTGTGGTTCTTCTGGTATGGGGAAGTAAGAATTGGAGTGTGTGTGGTAGGATTATGCATTTAAAGGGATATGTGTTCTTCTCTTTGCCGGTGGTGTTCTCCACCGTTTCAACGCTGAGAAGATGGGTGCAAGGCGAAGAGGATGGAGATGGAGACTGCCCAGCATCATGGTTTGCAATGCCCCCCATAAACCCCTGTGTTTTGACACACAGTTTCCAGCTGGGGTCGCTGTTTTAGAACATTGTGAAACCCTGGGGAGGAGGAGTCTAGCAGTGAGAAATGGGTTACTAGGGGCGAGCCTTAAGGTTTTATAACTGGGTACCAATTCCTGCTCACTCTCTGCCTCCTGTTCTATCAAGATGTAAAGAGTCTTGGCTGTGAATTCCTGCCACAGTGGAGCTGCCTGTCGCAAAGATGGACTGTGGCTCCTTAACATTTAAGCCCAAACAAGCCTTTCCTCTCTCGGGTTACTTCCTGTCAGGTAAATGGTCACAACAAGAAGAAAGAGCAACTGGTACATCCAGACCAGGACAGACATGAGTTGCCATAGCAATCCCTGCCATGTTCCCCTAGTAACAGAAAGGAATCTCCAACAGCTACAGTTCACACAGGCTTAGTCAGCTCCCAACTCTTAACCAGTGCTGGATCCCTGATTCTGCTGAGCATCCGAAGTTCTCAGGTTCCAGCCTCATTTCTCCTTCTGTCTCCTTCCTTGTTCCATGGGTCATGCTGGGAACTATTGTAGTTATGGCCTTTGCCCTTCCTGAAAAGGCTGTGGTTCCATGAGCTACCTGTTGTCTGGACTGTGTAAGCATTTCTGATCCTTGCTTTCTCTGTGGTATACCCGCTGGGTTTTCCTATCCCTCCCAAATGGTAACATTTTAAGAAACATTAAATATTAGCCTTTTTGTCAAAAAACTGCAAAACTTCCATTTACCACAAGGGATACAAATGTGTTTATCTTCCCAACCTTGTAAAACCTTTATGCAAATGTTTAACCTCCCAACCCCAACCTGGTGAGACTTTTGTTTACATAAAGGCCCTACTGCATTCCCACACTTAAGTGCCCCCTCCTGCTTTCCTTCATTTCCTTCGCACAGATTCTTTTAAAATGAGGTGTCCAGGAAGACTGCGAGGTTGGACCCAGCCAATAGGGAGAGTCATCATCTGAGTTAGACTGAAAATCAAACGAACATGTCCCCATGTGCTTGCTTTTGTGAGTACCGTGATCTTCTCACTAGTACACTGTCGCCTGGTCCAGACACTTTCACTGGAGCAGGGTTTCTTTCTTTGTGACCCTGAACGCATTTCTAACAACATCAAGAACAAAGCTTTCTTAAAGGCAGAACCAGGGGAAGACTGCTGGCATAGAAACAGCTCAAACTCAGTTTCTGTTGACTTAAGTAGATGGCTTGTATTCCACTTCCATCTTAGTCATTATTATGTCTTAGACCTTGAGCATCAAGTATAAGGAGAGAAGGATTAAAATTGTACCCGTGGAGGACTGGAGTGGTGGCTCAGTGTTGAGTGTTAGCTGCTCTTTCAGAGGACCTTTGTTCCATTCCCAGCATCCATGTCAGGTGTCCCATAATCATTTGTAACTCCAGCCCCAGAGCATCTGATGCCCTCTTCTGGCTTCCACAAGTATCCCCCCCAACATCATCATCATCATCATCATCATCATCATCATCATCATCATCATTTGGGCTAGAGAGATGGCTCAGTGGTAAAGTACATTTACTGTGTTATCATTCCTAGCCACTTTCCAGCTACATGACTGAGCATGCGCTGTCCAGCAGTCAGGCAAAATGCTTAGTCACTCCAGGGCCTTATGTCCTAGTAATCTGTGCGCCCTGTGGTCACGTAATCTATGCACATATGCGCATGCGCAAGGTGACCTATAAAAGCAGGCTCACCCACTCCCCAATTGTCTCTGCACTTTCATTTCTGGTAGGCCTACTTGCACATCTCCCCTTTCCCTCCCCTAATAAAACTCTTATAGTGGGTTCCATTGTACCTCGTGTTTTCCCTCGCCCGGTAAATAGCACCGCAAATAAATAACATTGGTGCTGTGACAAAACAGGCTCTCTGACGGGATCCTGAACCGAGGTTGGTTCATCCACAACTGCCCACCTTCCATCTGCCCAGCTGCCGAATCACTCCACACAACATCGGCTACTCCAGTTGGTGAGTTTTCCCTTTGCCAGCCAGAGCAAACAGTTCCCTGAACTCAAAGGAACAACTGTCGATCATCCAGCGTCCTCCTGGTGTCCTTGGGACTGGGGGTACACCTATCCACGGTCTTTGTCAGCTACAGTTGGCCCCTATGGCTGGCTATAACCATCAGCCATTCCCCACGACTGTGGTCTGAGATATCGTTTTTGTTTGTTTCTCGTCTCTCAGACCCTCATCCTCGGGCTACTGCCCCAGCCCCCACTCTTTGCTTGAAGGAACACTGAGTGACTGGTGCCATTAATAGATCCTTGCTTGATCTCTGGGATGCCTGAGATATTGTAGTCATTGGATCTTGTTTATTTATTTATTTCTCTTTGCCACAGTGATGGAAAATGAGGCTTCCAATCCTATAAGCCCCACATCTCCTCTGGGATACCTTTTGGAAACCCTCAAACCTCTCAGCCTAATGCCTTACTTAAAGACTTCTAAGCTTATCTGCCTCTGCACTAAAAAATGGCCTAAATATTCCTTAGATAACAATAAAAAAATGGCCACCCAATGGCTCATTAGATCCTGATATTTTACGGAAATTATCTAACTTCTGTCAGCGAACGGGCAAATGGAAAGAGTTACCTTATATCCAGGCCTTTTTCTGTCTCAGCTCCAAACCCGCTCTACTCACCTGCCTGCATGCTCCTAGCTGTACAACCCAAATCTAAGGAACCCCTTACTACTGCTTTAGACCCTGCTAATGAACCCCCTCCTTTCCGACTTGCTGCCTTTCCAACCTCCTGCTCCTTCTTCTCCAGTGACTGTTCCTTTGGCTCCTCCAGCTCCTTCCCCATCTCTGATATCAGGCTGCTCCAACCACCTGACTCTGCCCCCCACCTTTATTCCTCCTGTCACTCATTCTCGAGCTGCTAAGGAATCCCACCCCAGTCAAACCAACCCAGTGGCCATCCTCCCTTTGTGAGAGGTAGCGGTGTGGATGGACTGGTTAAGGTTCATGTCCCTTTCTCACTAGCTGAACTCTCTGAGACTGAAAAAAAGTGGGTTCTTATACTTCTAACTCTACCTCCTTTATTAAGCAATTCCAATATGTTACTCAATCTTATAATCTCACCTTTCATGATATATACATGATCCTTAATGACAACCTACTGCCTGAGGAATGCAGATGAGTTTGGGGACAGGCTAGGATACATGCAGATGAGGTCCCCAGACTAATGCAGCACATACTCCCAGAGCGGAAGCAGTTCCTGACTGGGACCCACAATGGGATTATAATACTCCAGGTGGCACTCTAGCTAGGGATCAGTTCACAACCTGCTTTTTAGCAGGTCTTCATAAGGCTGCCCTCAAACCAGTAAACTATGAAAAGCTTCAAGAGATAGTTCAGGACAAAAAAGAAAACCCATCTCAATTTCCAGAATGACTTACAAAGGCTCTCTTACAATATACTAATCTAGATCCTAAGAGCCCAGAGGGCAGACAGCTCCTTATGACCCATTTCATCTCTCAGAGCTTCCCTGACATTAGGGCCAAACTTAAGCATCTTGAGAGAGGGCCCCTGATCCCACAGGCAGAAGTCTTAGCACTGGCTTTTAAGGTGTACCATGGGAGAGATGAGAAAACCTGTAAACAAAACTGCCAAATGCTGCCCAAGGCTATCTGATTGGCCGCCTGAGGGCTCCCAGGTCCCTGTTTTAAATGTGGTTGAGAAGGCCATTGGGCTCGTACCTGCTCTGCCCCATGCTGGCCACCTGGGCCAAATCCAAAGTGCCACCAAGAGGGACATTGGTCAGTTGACTGCCCCCCCCCACCCGTGCACCTCCTGGCATGGGGACATCAAAGGAAGATCATCCTCCAGCTGGTCTCCTAGGCTTGGTGATGGACGATTGAAGGTGCCCAGGTTCCAACTTGACAACAGTCATCTCTCACAGGGAACTCAGGGTAGCCATTACAGTATTGGGATGATCCATTTCCTTCCTTTTGGACACTGGGGCCACTTACTCATTCCTGTGGGAGTTTTGGGGCCCCACCTCTCCTTCACATCTCCATATTGTCAGAGTAGGGGGACAGCCTTACCCACCTCATCAGATTCTACCACTTAATTGTATTTTCAGGGGTATCCCTTTTACCCACACATTTTTGGTTGTGCCAACCTGCCTTGTGCTCCTAATGGGAAGAGATTTTTTTTTTTAGGTAAGGTAGGAGCTTCCATTTTGTTTGCTCCCCCCATTCACCTGACTCCAGACTCACCAGCAGCTCCTCTTCTCCTCCTGCTAGCCACCCAGCCCACTAGCTCTAACAGGTCATTTCCCTTGCCAGGCTCTTGGTTGGACTCCCAAGTCTGGGACACCCAAAACCGTTCTGTTGCTGGGCACCATTCCACTATTGTTATCCAGTTACAGGATCCTACCCGGTACATCACCCGAGCTTGTCCAGTAAATAGCACCACAAATAAATAACATACTGCTCTTGCAAAAGACCCAAGTTAAATTCTCATCACTAAATTCCTTCTTCAGGAGATCCCACATTACTGGCCTTCAATGGTGCCTTCTCCTACATGCATAAATCTATACACATATACATATTCACATTTAAAAAATTAAAAAAAATTTTGAAAGATTGTACATGTCTTATAAATCCTGAATACTATGAACTTGAGCCTGAAAGAACCTCAAGTAAGAAAAAAAAACCCAAATCAAACAGAGTTTAGACATTTCTGTGGAGATATTGGAAAGCATCAGGGCTAACTGGGGTATAGTAATGTGAGTGAAATTTTCCAGAAAGAAGCTGTGCCTTCACAGGCTGATTTATTAGGACTTCACTGATGTGTAGAAGTTGGAATGTTGCAGTTTCAGAGCAGGATTTATCTCGGTCCATCTTGAGGTCCTTTAACAATGACTTAGTTCCCACCTCTGTATGTAATATAACATTCTTGTCAGGTAAGTCCTTTGGAATGTATAAATGACCCTCACATCCACCAACGTAAGTACTAAGACTGTCAGCACATAGCATCTGACGCCCAAAGTAGAAGCTTCCCTACTCCGTTCTAACCGCCTACTTGATTGTCCCATCAGTGTGTCTAAAATGTCCTGATTGATGGCTTTCTTCATTCTGTCTCTAAAGTTTCATGAAACTGTTACCATGTTGGACTGGAATTTGGGGTACCTTAAAACTGTTCCTAGGCTCAAATGGTCACTCTTATTTGATTCCAGAATAAACCATCTCTTATCCTTTTTGAGGCAAGAGCTGTGTTTTTGCCTTAAAAGTGAGGCTTGCAAAAAATGAGATGCTTTTATATGAGCTAAGGCTAGCAATAGTTCCCATGATTAGAATGAAGTACAGTCTGCAGCACATGTTCCCTCCTACTGCTTATTCCTTCATCTGTCGAGTGCCAACCTCTGGCTAATGCAGTGCTAAGAAGTCCCATCATTGGAACATGCTGGGATTTTTGGAAACTGTATGCTCAGATAGAGATTTGCATACAGGCAGCTCATAAAGGAGGGCTCTCATCAACATGAAGAGGGGGAAGAAAAATAATCAGGGCTGGGCAGAGGGAGGAGTTGGAGGCAATGCAATGTCTATTGTCTATGGGCAGGCTTCTGGAACCTGGTGCCTGTGGTGTGACACCCTTGCACAGCCTTGGTGCAGTGTGAAGGGGCTTGGACCTGCCTAGGCTCAGTGTGCTGGGCTCTGCTGACTCCCCTTGGGAGACCTCGATTTGGGGGATGTGGGGATGCGGGGTGGCTTGGGGAAGAGGGCTGGGGGGTAGGAGGAGGGAAGAGAGGGGATCTGTGGATAGTATGTGGAGTGAGTAGAAAATTTCTTAATAAAGAAAAATGAAAGAAAAAAAAAGTCAAGTTGCCCCTGCTAGGTGTTTTGATGATCTTTTGGAGTTGTCCCAAATTGGGGTAAGGGAGCCAAGATTGTTTTTACCTCTGACCTAGCCGGGTTTCAGCTGGGTCCTGATAAGGGAGGGTGGCCAAGGTAAGGTGAAGGGAGTTCCTCTGACAAAGCTGTCCTCAGATAGGGCGGAAATTGAGTGAGGTGAAAGGATTCCTTAGGATATGAAGAGGGTGGGCTGAGAAGACAGCTCGGGGAGTGCAAGTGCCTGCTGCCGAGCCTGACGACTTGAGTTCGATTCCCAGAACCCACCTGATGGAAGGAGAGAACCAACTTTTGCAAGCTGTCGTCTGGCCGCCACACACAAGCCGTGGCATGGGTGGGGCCACACAAAAACCAAATGAGTAAATAAACAAATATGTAAAAGAGCTGGGAGGAATTAACTCAGTGTATGGTAGGCGTTTGGGTGATATAAACACAAATCTATGGCAATGAATAAAAATTCATAGGAAACACTTGGATGCTCCTAGGTAGATCAAGGGCCATAACAGCTCTAAATATACTGCTGATAAGGAGATGGGTTGGGGCTGGAACTTAGAGCTGTTCACCAGGTGGGGATGCTGCCTACCCTGTCTGGATGCTGATAGTCTTCACGATTATATTATTAAACTCTTAGCACCTGATAGACTTTTAGCCGACTGTAGTAGTGATTAGCCAACTGTGATTATAAAGGCACATTATTACATCTGCAGCTTGGTCTAAGGTGAGCTGCTCCCAGGCAACATTTAATATAAGGTGGGTTTAAAACAAGTGTTCTGCCTTTAATCTAGCTGTGTGTATGAGTTCATGTGAGTGTGTGTGAGGTGGTATCTGTGTGTCTGAGTGTGAATATGAATGTGAGTGACAGTACATATGTCTTTTCTCTTGTCCATGGCATAGCATACATTTTTATTGTTTAGTGTTCTCAAGTGTCCCCACATATGACATTAAAGTAAGGTGCATATGCCTCAGGGAGCTCATTACATAGGCAAACACTTAAAAAAAAGAAACTAGTAAAATTTTATTATGTATGCATTTTTTAACTTTAAAGTGGGGGAGGGTTGCCAGTGGAAATTTGTTTTATAGCAAATTGTTTTTAAATTTGATATTTTGGGGGGGGGACATAAGAGGAAGTAATACATGTAATAGCATGGATGAACCTTGAAACATCTAAGACTGCAGCCACCAAAGACCACATACTGCATCATTCTACTTACATTAACTGTGTCCAATAGGAAAATCTTAGGAGACAACAGGCAGCTTAGTTTTCGCCTGGGGAAGGGAGGGAAGTGTCAGATTTTGGGGTGATAGTCAAAGGGCGTATGATCTCTTGGGCCTTGTGACAATTCTTTGATGCTTGCCCAACACTGAAGGTACTAAACCCACTGAAGTGTTCATTTGAAATGGGTGAATTGTATAGTACGTGTGTTATATGACAGTAACGTGGCTATGAAAATAATTTAGTACACAACCAATGAGAAAGTACTTATGAAAATAATTTAATGTACAGTCAGTATTCTATCTAATATAAAGATGATATGCATGGATAAATAAACATATTTTGTAGAGATTTAACACTGATGGAAATCATGATAGTAAGTTGGGAAAACAGTGATCCATGTTGGTACGTGAAGACCAAGGATGCTAAGGTTATCTGCTGCTTTGAAGCAAATAAACACAAACTTGGCAGCTTAAAATGAACTGTAATTATCATCTGACATTTTCCTTGGGTCAAGAGTCCAGGAATGACTTAAAAAGGGCTCTGCTTAAGGCCTCTCCCAAGGCTGCAATTCAGTGTCAACCAGGCCTGGGGTCACCTCCCAGGTCATGTGGTTGTAGGTGAGATTCAGTTCATTCCTTGCTCTCTGGGTCCCTCCAGTAGGGTAGTGTGGTTCTCTGAGCACACCAGCCGCGAAGGCAGGAGGGAAACATTAGTGATCATCTTTTTAGTAATTCTTAGACTTGACCCTATGTAAAAGTCACCTGGAATGCTTACGGAAACAGGTTCACGGCTGTCCCAGGAATTCTGAAACAGTAGTTGAGATGAATTCCTGCCAGGACTTAATGGTGCCTGAGAGAAAATGAAAAATGCCAGCACTGTCTATCCAGTCTTCACTTAAAACGGATGCCTGCTTATCATGGCTTGTTTAAAACCAACTTTCAAAAGTTTAGTCAGAGGACAACTTGCAGGAGCAGGTGTTCTCCTTCTGTTAGGGGGTACCAGGGATTGAACTCAGGGTTTCAGCCTTGGTGGCAGGCGTCTTTGGCCACACAGCCATCTCACCTACTGTAAACTTTCCACCCCCATTAGTTGTTTTTTTTTTTTTTTTAATATTCAAGGTCAGATCATTTATTTGTTCCTCTTAAAGACTAAATTTTGACTGAACTCAGAAGCAGAAGCTCTTAGTGAGGACAGCCTATATATTTTGGAAGTCTGTTCCTGGTGGTTTTCTTTGGCTTCCTTCATTCTTTTGGCCAAAGGTTTTGCTGCAACCTTCTTGTTTTTCTCAGTGCACTGTTTCTTCAGAGCAACACGGAGGCGTTTGTGTTGCAGGACATGTGGAGTAACAAGATGCTGACTCATGGGTGCTTTGGTCTCAGGCTTCTTGCCTTCTTGGTTTAAGGGCTTTTTGATGACATATTGTTGACATCATCTTCTTTACAGAGATTGAAAAGCTTTCCGACTCTGCTACCTCTTTTGGCCCCCCCAACTGTTGAGGCATAGTAGTGTCTATCAGTCCTGAAATATCCTTCTGTTTTTACATTAACCAGGTTGAGAACACTCAGATTGGCATCCATAATGTACTCACAAACAGACTTGCATTTTCTTCAGGTCTATAACAGTGGTTCTCAACCTGTGGGTCATGAACCCTTTGGGGTTACATATCGGATATTTAAATTACAATTCATAATAGTAGCAAGATTACAGTTATAAGTACCAATGAAAATAATGCTATGGTTGGGGGTCACCACAACATGAGGAACTGTATTAAAGGGTTGCAGCATTAGGAAGGTTGAGAATCACTGGTCTAGAACAAGAATGCCTTATTCTCAACAGCAGGTGCACTCTTCTATGTGCTAAGATGTCCTGTTTCATGGGGAAACCTTGTTTGTCACCCCCACCATGGATTCTGACCTCATAACCCTTCCACTCTTCCACCTAGAGCATCAGCAGCTACTTCTGTGGCCATCCTCTTCCTGTAGAAAGAAAGTACGACGTTTATGCTCAACATCCACTTCAATGAACTTCTCATAGCCAGTGGTTGGGGAGGAGATATTCAGCTTCATCTTGACACAGCCGGCCGCCACAAGAAAGAGGATCCATTGTTTATTTTAATGCTTCTTTAAAACAGTCATGTTGACATTAGAGTTTTTCGACATCCCCTGAATTTGGTGCCCAGAGTGAGTGGCTCATTTACCTTCCTCTGATTCCCAGCCGTGACGCGAAGGTTTTGGGAGACAGGCCATAACTGCTTCTGTTCCCTCTTGAGATGAAAGGTTCTAACTTTTCCTGACTTCGCTCAACAAGAAAATGCAGGCTTGGGTGAGATGAAGCAGACAGTAGGCAATTGTTCTGAGGCTCCTGGATGGAAGGAAGTATCGGCTTTGATCTCTGAGGCTGAACAAAGGTGAGGGCAAGCCACCCCCTGGATTTGGCCTACAGACAGCTGTCCTCGTACACTTTGCTGTTTGTAATAAAAGGGTCCAAGCACATTCTAAATCTTATCGTTATACTCACCGAAGAATGTAGCTACAACCCCCGACCCCCCGCCCCAGTCAAAGGAGCCTCCCTTTACAGCAAATGGAGACTATCACAGAAAACCACAACGGAGTACAATATGGAGATCAATGGATCATGGGAAGCCCAGACCCAATGCTACATCTACATCAAAGCTGCTGCATTTACAGATCAGAGAACGTTGGCAAAGAGTAGAGAAAGAGCTGGACTACCAGGATCTCCTGGGAGAAGTCTCTCCTGGAAATGGCTGTATAAACTAGCCTGGTACATTGACAATATCAATAGACAAGCTAACAGGAAGGAGAAAATTCTCACTAGGTCCCACCCTTAGACAAAGAACTACAGTAACTAGCGGCTGCTGAGGGGGGAATAAGCCTCTCCCAGGAATGAGCCCCCAAGTCAGATATCTAGGACAAAGTGGTCAGCCCTGAAACTACATACACATAAACAACAAAAACGGACTCAGCAGATTGTATTTATAAATTTGTGGAAATTTATATGTATATAAAAACAATAATAATAAAAGAAAAAGGAGCTATCAATTAGAGAGTGGGGGGGACATAAAAGGAGTTAGAAGGGAGACTTGGGAGGAGCTGAAGGGAGGAGAGGGAAGGGGACAGTGTGATTATATTTTAATTAAAAGTGTCTAAAAAAGGGTCTAAGTGACCTGAGGGAACAGAGCTCATGGTGACATCATCTAGGAGTTCTGGAGACACGGCCAGGGTTCTACAGCTCTGAAATTATTACTTAGAACAAACTAATCATTCACTACTGGGTGGGAAAACAAAGCCCTTCCAGTTTGCTGCAGTCCATCTGGAGTGTCATGCAAGGATCTGATGCTTGGAACCACATGGCAAATATCCGATCACTACTCAACCTGCAATGCAGCCTTACAAAACCAACAAAATCATAAAACTTGAAATGTCTAGCAATTTTAAAATTTGTGATAGAGTCTCATGTATCCCAAACTGGCTTTGAACTCACTCTGTAGCTAAGAGTGACTTTGATCCTCCTGCTTCCAACATCCCCAAACATTGGGATTATAGGAGTGAGCCCCCACACCTAGTTTATATAGTGCTGAAGGTTGAGCTCAGGCCTTCGTACATGCTAGGCAAGCACCCTACCAACTAAGCTACAATCCTACCCCTAAAATACTACTACATGCTAATTCTCATTTGGTTATTGGATGCCCACGGATGTCAGAATTTAGATAGGTTTTCCAGAACACGTTTGTTGAGTCAGAAGCCATCTCTGTTATACAGTCTGTTTTTTGTTTGTTTGTTTGTTTTTGTTTTGTTTTGTTTGTTTGTTTCCCACATACTTGGCTTGGTGTAGATGAGAGAACAATGGGAACTCAGCACAGGTAACTAGTTCCAGACCAAAGCCTCCCTTCTGAAACAGCTGATGTTGAAATGTGTGATGGCATGAGAAAGAAATCTAATTTGATAATCTTAAATAAGTGTTGTGTTTTGAATGCAAAATGTCCCCGGTAGGCTCATGTGTTTGAAGATTTGGTTCCCAATTAGTGGTGCTCTAGTGGAAGGCTGTGAAAGCTTTTAGGCAACAGAGTTGGTTGGAGAAAGTGGGTTAGGAAGTGGGCCACTGGAGGCAGGCTGTAACGATTCTGTAGCCTGGTTGCCACCTCCTGTGTTCTCTCTGTTTTGTGAATGAGGAGGCGATGTGACCAGTCGCTGAATGCGCCTGCAGCCTTGCTTTCCCTGTCGTGATGGACTGTGCTCGAGAAGCGAGAGACAATCTAAAACTCGCCCATAGCTGCTTCTTGTCCGGTCACAGCTGTGAGAAAATCGGCTGGTGGGTTATTAGAAAAGATGAGATGAAGTTTGGAGGAGGGCATGGAGGATACGGAGGGAGTTGGAGAAAGGAAGTAGGGGTGGATATAATCTAAACACATTGTAGGTGTGTATAAAATTCTCAAAGAATAAAAAACTAAAAAGAAAGGAAAGCAGGGCTAGAGAGATGTTTCAGCCAATAAGGGCACTTGTTGCTCTTACAGAGAACCCAGGTTCAGTTCCCAGTCCCCACATGGTGGTTCACACCATCCATAACTCTAGTTCCAGGGAATCCAATGCCCTCTTCTGGCCTTGACAGACACTAATCATGAATGCGGTACACATACACACAGTCAAGAAAAAATGCTCGTACACATGAAATAAAATAAATTTTTAGAGAAATTTGACTAATACAGCCAAGCAAGAAAATTCTTTACTGTGTAGCTGCACAAAAGGAAGAGAAAGGTCATCAGTGAAGACCTGGAAGAAACTCCCCAACGTCCACGTCATCCACCTTTCAATCTTCTGCAGTCTCACCACTCCAGCTGCCCATGCTTCCAAGGGGAACAGCCAGGGCGTGTCTGATCATGACGGAAGGAGAAAGGGCTCTTCTCCAGCTCCAGTAAGAACCCCGGGGAAGAGTCTTCATCGCTGTCCCTTTGTTTTCTGCTCCTGCTGCATGTTCCTTCACTCATTCGGATTCATCCAAGCCTCCACTGAATGGTTACCCGGGTCAGGCACTGATCTAGGTGTTTGGAATGCTGGAGCAAGCAAAACAAACCCTTCCGTGAAGCTCACATCTCAGTCGGGGAGAGACAGGGATTAAACATGTCAGAGAGAACTACCGTGAGAACCATGACACAGGGCGACATGACAAGTCAGTCACAAGGTGGGTGACGTCATGAAGGTGGATGGCCTTAGCTGAGAGGGTTTCTATGAGTTGGCACTTGAGGTCTGAATGAATAAAGATCATGAGCCATCTGGAACAGAGTGTGCTAGGGAGGACAGCCAAGTGTGAAAACTGGGTGAGGATGTAGCATCCAAGGGAAGAAAAGTCAGTGTGATTGGAGACTAGTGACCCTGGGGAAGAATAGGAGATATTGAGGCTCAAAGTGGAAGGTATCAAACCGTACAGGATTTTGCTTGCCATGGTGAGGAGTTTGCACTAAGTCTGGAATGCGGTGGGAAGTGGGGAATTTTAATGAAGGGAGTTATATGTGTTAAAAAGTCACTGTTGCTCCTTATAGGTAAAAGATTTGGGAGGAGCAAAAAGACCACAAATGGCCAGGAGGTTCTTACAGTGGCCTGGGAGGCAGATGGTGGTAGCTGGGACTGAAGTGGACCTAAAGGAGGTAAAAAGATGTGGAAAGAATTGAAAAATATGCTTGGAAGGAGGAGCTAAGCAGTATTGAGTATGAGAGCTGAGAGTGAGCGTGAGGTTCTAAGACCACTCCAAGGCCATGGGCTTGAGAAACTTAAGAATGCCTGTGCTATTACTGAGGTCACATATCTGGACCATGAATTTTGAAGAACCCTCTCTCCATTTTCCCATAGCAAGGAGTCCAGGACTAGAATATTCTAGGGTTAATTTAGAGGCTCTAGCCTGTCATTAAAAAAAAAAACAAACCTAGACTTTTTTTTTTTCACTTTTAGAACAGTTCTGTTCATGGTCTCAACATGGCCACCACCATTCTAGATTCACCTCCGCTCTCAGAGCACAGAAGCACCATTATAGCACCCCAGCATGGAGGAACAAAAGCCTCTGCAGAAAAAGAATAACTTCTTTCCGTGTGGCTGATAAACCAATGAGGAAAATGTTTCTGCTTTAAGAGTGGTGTCTTAGTTACTGTTTTGTTGCTGTAAAGAAACAACATGACCAAAGCAACTCTTATAAAAGAAAGAATTTAATTGGGCGCTTACTTACAGTGTCAGAGAGTTAGTCAATGATTATCATTTTGGGGAGCACAGTGGCAGACAGGCAGGCATGGTATTAGAGAAGCAGCTGAGGGCTTTGCATCCTGATCCACAAGCCAAGAGAAAGAGAGAGATACTGGGCCTGGCATTGGCTTTTGAAACCTCAAAGCCCACCCCCAGTGACACAGTTCCTCCAGTAAGGCCACACCTACTCCAGGAAGGCAATACCTCCCCATCCTTCGAATCCTTCTCAACAGTTCACGAACTGGGGACGAAGCATGCAAGTATGTGAGCCTATGGGAGCCATTCTCATTCTAACCACCGCAAAGGGAAACCAAACAGCTTTCTTATTCCCACACTCAACAAAACACTGAATGCCCACTTTTGGTATCCCAATTCGTGGGGAGTTTCTTCCCACCAACAACCAATTCTCTGGTGACATAAACTCCATAGTTAGGGTATGTCCATCTGATGGAGGAAATTCCTCCATTGACATTCCCTCTTCCAAGATAACCCCAGCTGTAGCACTTTGACAAAAATACTAACAGCACAGTTATCGATGGAAGAGCAATCATCTCTCTTTGTTCTGCCTTGGAACGGGTCACCAACAAGCTCCATGTTCCACCTTGTCTGATAGCAGATCGTAAGATCTGGATTTCAGAAATTCTTATTGGTGAAATTATTAAGGCCACTCCACGTAGTTAAAAGGAGATTTATTTAATGGCGTAACTTACAAATTAAGGAATAGGTAGGTCGCGGAGTATGGGGAAGGTGTATCACAGTCCAGTGGTGTTCTCTGGAGCTCTGCTCGGTCCACCTCTCCAGTCCAGGGTCCCGCAACAGAGAGCGCGCCCGCCGATCCAGCTCTCAGATCCCCAGGCGCCTCCCTTGGCCCCACCTTGTAGGCGTGACAGTTGCCGAAGTCTCAATGGGGGTTGGAACTTCCAGATCAAAGCTGGAATGGCTACCCATTACATCTCCCCCTTTTTGTCTAAATAAGAAAGTTCTAACCTAATACAAGACTATATACAAAGGAATGGTTATCAAATATTGTCCAGGAATAATGAGGGATAATGACCTAGATAAGATGGAAGTACAACCAATGCAAACAATATCAAGCAAGAAACACATACTAAAGTCCAGAGAAGTATAGAGCATAGGTAAATGGCATGTTACAAAGATCATTCCAAAAGGTGTCCTATCCTAAAGAACCTGAATCTAATACTTAATATGTTCTATCTACTAAGTTGTAACTATAACTGCTAGTCTTCAATCCCATCAAAGACCTGAGAAGGAATATAATGGTACCTGAGAAATGGAAGATGGATGCAAGCAACTTTCGGGAATCTTGCGAGAGTAGACGGAGACAGCTGGCAGCCTGGACAGTCACCTAATGTTTCTCAGCATTGTTGGTGCATTCAAATTGGCTACAGGCCTAAAGTATCTGACAGACCATTTTCAGAAGCAGGAATTCTGAAAGACCATCTTACCCTGTCTTGGCAGAGTACAGTGGTCGCTTTCCTTGTGTCCCGCTTGTCCAGAAAGGATAGCATTGCATTAGTACTGTCAGCCGTCGAGGCAAGGGCAGTTCTTTGCCCAGTAGGCCATTTTGTGCCAAGAAGACAAACTTCCAAATGGAAATGTCTTAGAAGCCCAACATTATCTCGGGATCAAATTGGTGCAGCCAGGAGCAATTATGTCTCACATCAACAGAATTCTAAGTTATTTAAATGCCATATTCTCTAGGTCTATGAAGTGTTTGAAGATTACCTGTCCATCTGACCTATGTATCTGTAAATCTGGATAACCTAACTAACGTAACTATAGAGATGACAAGCATAGGTGACTATAAATCTATAAGTCTTATCTACCGAAATAACCTAAGGACTAAGGCTTCACGTAAACAAGGTAAACAGTCTATAAGCAAGTGTATGGTAAAGAACGATGACTTCAAAATTGTGACAATACACAAGATGTTATAACAGAGGTAGGAGTATATAGTGCGATATGCAATATGACAATAATCTTAAATATATATCAATATACCGAATATCCTAAACAGAAGTAGAACCTACATAAAGTATGACAGATATAAATTTACATTTGTATCAATATACAAGTATTTCAAATAAGAGTAGAAATATATGTACATTATAACAAATATAGTTCCGTATTTGTATCAATATACAAATTATCTTAAACAGGAATATAAAAATAGTTTACATTTGTATCAACATATAAGAACCCATAACAGTGCAAATTACAGTGCAAATTATTTAAGGCTACTATTTTACTAAATTTGTTTACTAGTATACATAATAATCTACCATAATATCTTATACCTATCCATTCCATTTCTTCTTTTCTTTTTTTTTTTTTTTTTGGAATACTGAGTTTAATATTTTCTTCCACCCCCAACCCTATAACCATCACTACAATTCTGGTGGTTAATGTTAATTGTCAACATGACTGGCTTTGGAAAGACCTAGAAAACATACCTCTGAATGCATCTGCAAAGTGTCTCAAGGTAGGTTTCACCCAGGAAGGAAGACCCACCGTGAACGTGGGTGGCACCTCCACATGAGCTGGGGTCTCAGGCTGAATTAAAGGGGTGGGGAAAGTGGGCTTAGCTTTAGCCTTCATCTCTCTCTGTTTTCTGACTGCAGGGCATGAACTCACCCCATGCTCTTGCCATGCTTCCCCTGCCTTGCTGAAATAAATCCCTTTAAACTGTGAACACAGATAAGCATTTCTTCCCTTAAGTTGCTTTGTCACACCATCGAGAATCATCACTAGTACAGAAGGGTTACAGACCTGTTCTGGGAGAAAAGAATGTTGCCCAGAAGAGCTGAGAAGAACCTGAGCATACAGGCCTTCCTTGCCAGGTTTCCACATCTCTCCTAACATCATAGGCAATGAAGCCCTCTTTAAAACCCACAAAGAACAGGGCTTAGATTGGAGTGCTTCTGGATATCTAGACCTATGGAGGTACCTGGAGAGTGGGGAGATGGACAAAGGCATGGGAACTCTCTTTGTCCCCCACCCCTTGTCCTATGCATCTCTTCTTCAGGTACTTTGTAATGTTGTTCATAATAAACCAATAAATGTCAGCAAGCTTCCCGGAGTTCTGTCTTCTCCTGGAGCAACGTGATTGAAACCAAGGAGAGGAGACTCCAGTTTATACCCCAACCCCAGGGCTTGTAAACAACATCTGCAGTGGGAAGAAGTCTTGGAGACTGAAACTCCAACCTAGAGGGTCTGAAACTGCTATAGAGAGGGTATGCCAGAATTGAACTGGAGGATGCGCAGCTGAGGCCCGCTAAGAATGGGTTGCAATTGGGTCTTTGCCAACTATGGCGTCACAGTCTGCTCGTGTTCGCTGGGAACCGGGAACAGAGGTTGGCTTTTTCCGCTCCAGATCTGTCAGCCCCCCGCGTTGGCGTAAGAGCCCAGTTCCACAAGACTGCCCTGTACTTCAGATGCTGATCAGGAGCTCCAGATTGTGATCTTTGCTTCTGACCAACCTGCTATTACAGAGCTTCCCAGGGCCCTTTCCTTGGGTCCAATTAATTTTGCTAGCATGGCTTAGAGAATGCGGGGAAATAGTCTGTTTACCCATTTATTTTTAAAAGATGTTAAGAAAGGCAGTGAAAACAGCCAGCACGCGCAGGGGTTGGGCTGGAGGGCGGGGGCGGGGGCGGGGGCGGGGGCGGGGAGAGAAGGCTAGGTGTGGTTGAATGGGTGCAGGGCTTCTATGTCCCCTCTGGGTGCAACCATTAACTGCAGCTCAGCGGTTCTCCAAATTATCGCTCTGTGTGTGTGTGTGTGTGTGTGTGTGTGTGTGTGTGTGTGTGTGTGTGTGTGTGTTGTTTTGTCTTCTGAAGCCTTTGTTATATGGGTATGGTTGATTTCAGCACTAGCTGTCTGTGATCAACCCAATCTCCAGTCCCTCTCTCCTCTCCAGGATCTGACCATTACCACCTTAGGATCACGTTGCTTTTCCGGCAGGTTAGTACCCCACTCTGAAGCTGTCTAGAAGCTTGCCAAAAGCTACCTTCTTATATATTTTGTATATTCCAGGAAACTCCACAGATTTTAAGAGCTTCCCATCAGGCATTCCTTCCTCCAGGAAATCACAAGAGTTCTGTGTTAGCCATTGGGATTAGAGACCAAATATTAGGATGGAAGATTTCCCTAATGCTAGCGAGCTCCAGCTCAAGATCTGAGGTCAGAGTCAAAAATATTTCTTATTCTATCACATAGCAGAGCTGCTGTGCCCAGGCTGCAGGTAGCTCCAGCTGTCACTCTACAATAGACACAGGCAGAAACAGGGGGGGGATGCAGAACAGAGGGAGAGTTTGCCTCTGTTTCGTTCCTTTGTTCAGTGAGAACACCTTTCCCAGAGTACCCCTCTCTCTTCCCCTCGTATTTAATTGACTCAAATCACGACCTAGCATTTCATCTAAACAAATCACTAGTAGGCTGGAGCGTCAGTAGTAGCCACTAATAGATTGGTATACACCCACCACAACTGATTCGTAGGAGCCGAGGAGGCGCCTACAGAGCACGTGATTGTCCAGCACCAGAACAAAATGTAACAAAATGCAACTCTTTCTCTTCTTCCGCCTTTCTTCCTTTCTTTTTTTCCCCTCCGCTCTTCATTTTCTCCCTCTGTCCCTCCTTTCCTCCCTCTCTCTCTCTCCCTTTCTTTCTGGCTTCTTGAAATAGGGTTTTACTCTGTATCTCTACACCTCTTGAACTCATCGTGAGCCCCCTGCTTCAGTCTCCCAAGTGCTGGGATTGCATGCTTGGGCCACCATGTCCAGCTAAACTTTAGGTTTTTGTAGCTCGAGTTTTCCTGCCTGGCCCACAGTCAGGACAAATCTCTCTCACCTGCCAGTCCCACAGCCACTCAGACCCAAACAAGTAAACACAGAGACTTATATTGGTTACAAACTGTATGGCCATGGCAGGCTTCTTACTAACTGTTCTTACAGCTTAAATTAATTCATTTCCATTAATCTATACCTTGCCACGTGGCTCGTGGCTTACCGGCATCTTCACATGCTGTTTGTCATCGTGGCGACTGGCAGTGTCTCTCTCACTCAGCCTTCCACTTCCCAGCTTTATTCTCCTCCTTGTCCCGCCTACACTTCCTGCCTAGCCAATGGCCAATCAGTGTTTTATTTATTGACTAATCAGCAACACATTTGCCATACAGAGCATCCCACAGCAGGTTTTTATCAAGAAAAAAAGCCATGAAATAATTCAGGGACACAATACATCTGTCAGACATGGGTGACCAAGCTTCCGAGAGACCCAAGTCGATCTTACTTACCTATCACACACTGCAATCAATCTTCCTACCCTGGTTCTCAACCTTAGCCTTACATTGCAATTAAATGTGAGAATTTTGAAAATGTGTCTCTATGTCTAAGTAGGCATTAGTCGCTTTTTAGGAGTTCTGAGTTAATTGGTACAGGGGTGTAGGCCGGGCACCCAGATTTGTCACTATTTCCCTGATTCTAATGTGTCTCAAGTTTGGAGAACCAAAGACTTGCTATGTGGCTCACTCAGCTTTAAATGCTTCCCAGGTGAGGTGTTGATTTGTTTACCGGCTACATGAATCCCGTGAGACAGGCACTGCAGACACTCCACCTGGAGCGTTTGCACTTAGGATTTTTTGAGTTACGATGATGGGCATTCACTAGAACTGGCCATAGAGTTCTGAATTTTGATCTTTCCCCAGACTGGTGCTGTATGGCACTGATGCTGTCTGTCCAGCTAGATGGGGCAGTGAGCATCGACTCAGTCAGGCAGCAGGGATTAGGAGCCACCAGGTTTGGCAGAAATATCTCTGTTCTTAATCCTTATTTTATAGACAAGGAAATCCCGGGGAGATTAAGTTTCTTGTTCAAATCACACAGATGATAAGCAAGAGGCAAGATTTGAGTCCTGAAGCTTGCTGCAGGCTCTGCTGTTAAAGAGGCTTTGGAAAGAGACAAGCAACAATAGTGTTTTCAGTGTCCGAGGTGCTATTGGGAACCAGGATGGCCATTGGTACCTGAGTCCAGAGGCAGGAGAGAAGTTGGCACTAAGGACATACATCTGTTATCCTGGACATATAGTGTATAAAACCACAGGATGGTAATGAAGTCATCTATACAGAGTGTGGCAATGGAGAAAATGGTAAGGACAATGACTGGCAGGTGCCTGGGGCTGAGTATAAAGACTGAAATTATTAGCTGTGGTTGAGCAAGGAATATATTAGGGTGAGAGAATGTTCAAGGACTGGATTGTGGTGATTGCTACTCAATATTATACATTTATTTAAAAAAATCATATAGTTGTGCACTTAAAATGGGCAAATTTATCTTATGCCAAATATACCTCACTGATGTTTTAGAATTTAAAAAAGACCAGGAGCAGGGCCCTAGGGAACACCAGTATAGATTTTGAATATAGATTCAAAGAGAGGAGGGGAGACTGGAATGAGGTAAGGAGGGCAAAACCGTGTCACAGAACAAGAGGGAAGAGCGATTTCAAGGAAGTGGTCAGGTTTCAAAGTCCCGAGTATTTGCAGAAAGGTGATGGCAGAGAAGTAGCCTCTGGATTTGATCCGATGTGGTCACGTCCACCGTGATGGGAGCTGTGCATGTGGAGTGATAAGCCAAGAGTAAAGTCAGGCTCGTTTGAGAGGAGAGCAGACGGCAGCAACCATTAAGGCCTCTGGAGAAATTTAGCTACAAACAGAACAGAAAATAGGGAGGTTGATGGAAATGTGAAACTACTCCATTGCATCAAGTTTTTCTGCCGACCCAATAAAGAGAACAGAGAAGAGCCCTCGAATGGAGCGAGGCAGTGGGATACAGACCACGGTGCAATGAACAGTCTTATAATACAGGGAGTCATCAATTCAGCCGCTCTGTTTTGTACACTAGGCTGGCCTTGCTCCTCTCAGGTGCTGCAGTAACAGACGTGTGCTACTATACCCAAGTGACCCATCCTTCCTTTATAGGAGGGGAGGTGGAAGCAGGGAAGTGCTATTATCAGGACCTTTATAGTCTCAGTTTAAAAATAAAAAAGAAACAATGTCATCTAAGGAAATGGAGTCAAGGAGAGTGGGGAATGTGTTAAAGGTTTTGGGATGTAGGGGCTGGGAAGCACAGCCTGGAGATTGGGGAATTGAGTCTGCAGTGCTGAGGGTGCACTGGAGGTCTGGTCTCTACTACTGCAGTGCTGAGGGCGCACTGGAGGTCTGGTCTTTACTACTGCAGTGCTGAGAGCACACTGGAGGTCTGGTCTTTACTACTGCAGTGCTGAGGGCGCACTGGAGGTCTGGTCTTTACTACTGCAGTGCTGAGGGCGCACTGGAGGTCTGGTCTTTACTACTGCAGTGCTGAGGGCACACTGGAGGTCTGGTCTTTACTACTGTAGTGATGAGAACACACTGGAGGTCTGGTCTTTACTACTGCAGTGCTGAGGGCACACTGGAGGTCTGGTCTTTACTACTGCAGTGCTGAGGGCGTACTGGAGGTCTGGTCTTTACTACTGTAGTGATGAGAACACACTGGAGGTCTGGTCTTTACTACTGCAGTGCTGAGGGCGCACTGGAGGTCTGGTCTTTACTACTGTAGTGATGAGAACACACTGGAGGTCTGGTCTCTACTACTGCAGATCTCTTTTGTACTGATTACTTTACCATTCAGCCCTGCACAGTTAAGAGTGCCTTTCCACTTGTCTTTATTTCTCTTTCTTTATAATATTCTAAAGTTGATTTGATTTCAGAGTCATGACACAGGGACATAGTAAGTCCATTTCTGATTTTAAAAAGCAACTTGTAGTTTTTCACATTGAGAATGAAGCTGGGTGGGGAGGGTGCCAGGATGGGTTAGTGGTTAAGAGCACTTGCTGCTCTTGCAGAAAACCTAGGTGGCTTTGGTTCTCAGCACCCACCTGGCAGCTCATAACCAACTGTAAGTCCAGTTCCAATGGATCCAATGCCTTCTTATGGCCTCTGAGGGCACCAGGCATGCACATGGTGTACATATATAGGTGCAGACAGAACACCCATAAAAATACAAAAATAATAATCTAAAACTAAAAAGGAGAAAACTTGGCTTTTTGTTCAATCATACATACCACAAAAAAGAAAAAAATATATTTACTTTAGAAGGATTACAGTTTCAAAGTGTGAAAGATATAAACTTTTGAATCAATTAGCTAGTGTGTGTGTGTGTGAAAGTGTATACACACATATATACACCATATGTACACAGAAAACATACCAGGCACATATATATGTATATACACATATATATCCATAATTGGAAACACAAAATTTCGTGAAAGTATCTCAACTTCAAAATATATTTTTATAATCACATTATTTTGTCTACATTATAGCCTAATTCTTTCCTAAAGTATTGTGTGTTTTTAAAAACATTTAGTAATTGTATTTTTGCACTGTAGCTATTGAAGGTTTGTGTATTTTCCTCCTGTGTCAAATTACACTGAGATGAATATCATTCCTATAAATGTTCTATAGTTCTAGATTGTTGCCCAAGGATAGATTATAGAACTGCAGCTACTGAATCAAATGATACACATTTTAGATATGTTCTTCATAATATTATCAAATTACATTTTAGAAAATTGATCTTATGATGGACAATTCTACAAATAAAACCTCGATTGCAAATGGACCGTTTCCATACTGTAGCACCTTTTCTCCCTCCCCTCTTTCCTTGTTTTCCTTCTTTCTCCCTCTTCTCACTCACACTAATTTGATGAGCAAAAAGATCTATTGTTTCATTTTATAGTCTTCAAGTTTTGGCAAATATGAAAGCTTTATTTCAAATTTATATTTTCTTGGTCATTTAAATTTTTCTTTGATGAATTGTTAACACCATTTATCGGGGTTGGGGATTTAGCTCAGTGGTAGAGTGCTTGCCTAGCAAGCACAAGGACCTGGGTTCCGTCCTCAGCTCCAGAAAACAAAAAACAAAAACAAACAAATAAACAAAAACACCATTTATCTGTTTTACAGTGTTTGAACAACTTTTATATTTATTGTCTTACTCTCTAAATAGTAAATCTTCTACTTATAGAAAATGCCTTGTCTATTTTATTTGTCTCAATTTGCTGTTATTATTTCTGACATGCTGAAGTATTAATCAATTCTTCCATAACCATTGTGTTAGTATTTTAGTTCAAACTTGTTAATGTTGGAAAACTGCTAGTCAATTATTTACTAGTACTTGAGCATGGGTCAGTGGGAGGAGGTTAAACTCAGAGTCAAGCCAAGACACTGTCCAAAGGGAACCCCCAGTGTTTGCCGACACCCTTCTAAGTAGTGTCACTATTTCTCACAACAGCCTTGAAAGGTTATTTCTAAACTGATCGACATCTGAGTTTCCTAAACATTGTGGTAGGTTCTGGTGAGAGAGAGAGAGAAAGAGGAAATAAATTCAGTGTTGGGAAACTTTGCAGAGGGAGGCAAGCGACAGCAGATAAACTGGCAATGGCCAAACAGGTGCTGTAACCAACCAGCCCAGAAAAGCAGCCCCTGGGCTGTGTGTTTCTCACTCTGAATTTAAAGCCAAGCTGCCCTTACTTTCTGCACACCTAGGTCAGCCTTTAGCAAACCTACCCCAGCCCTGGAGGTGACCCTCCCCCCATGGCCTACACCTTGTGCAGGCACAGTACCTCTTATCTTCACACAAACCATTGCTTGTTCTCACTCTTATCACTGCTCTCACATGCTGTCAGCATGAACCCATTTTCTATTGCCCACCCCACCCCGTAGTAAAAAACACAGCATGTGGCTTGGAGCAGAGGGTGTTTCTTGTTTCCAAGTGGACCCTTAACAGGTCTGCCTGAGTTGGCTGATGGTCTCATTAAAATAATATTGTCCTTTTTAGAACGTGTCTGCTTTTTGCTTTTGTGCTTGGATTATGCATCTTTTGCTTTTTGAGTCCATAGCAAGAGGCTGGGAAACTAAACTATGAGCTAAAACACTTTATGCTTTCACTTGTATGATTATCAAGTGTTTTCATGTCAATTAATGTCAGATTTGGAGGAGGACTTAAAGATCCTTTTGAGTGTGTCCAACTCAGGGCCTGTGGGCTGTATTGTGGCCATGAATGGCTATAAATGAAGCCCAACACAAAAACTGTAAACTTACTTAAAATATTATTTTGTGTGTGTGTGTGTGTGTGTGTGTGTGTGTGTGTGTGTGTGTGTGTGTGTGTGTGGTTATATTATAACCTCAGTTATGTGGTTCTTGAGTGTAAGCTTTTGTAGATGACAATGTCATGTTGCAGTGTTGAATACACCTCTCAAAGCATGCCACCACTGCATGCTTCAGAGGGGGATGGGATACAAGTATAGGTTGAGTCTAGATCCCACCATATGCTGTCTGTATGTCCTGGGTGAGTACCCCAAGCCTGCTTCCTTACCAACAAGGTGAGGCTGATAAAAGAATGCTTATTCAGAGAAGTTTGCAGAGCCTGACCTATAAGTAATATAATCATTGACTGAACATGTTGCAGACCAATTTTAAGTGGCAAGAATACAGCAGTGGACTATAGGCATAACCACTTTAACAGGCAGGGAAAGACTCCATAGTCCTCGTACACAGCTGGGCATGGAAGGAGCAGACACTATTCACACGTACATCTATGACACAGTTTCACACAGATGTAAATTGTATGAAGAAAATTAACCAGGAGGAAAGAGGAGACGAAGACAAGGTGAAGACATGGGAGACATGCTCTTTGAATAAGCATGTGACATACAAGACTTTCAAAATTTTCGCTGCATTTAATCTCTCTCCCCCTCTCCCTCTCTTCCCCACTCCCCTGTGTGTGTACACTCATTCACCGAAGCACACACATGGAGGTCAGAGGACAATTTGCAGGAATTAGGGAGTCTATTTCTCTTTCTGCCGTGTGGGTCTCAGAGATCAAACTGAGGCTGTCTGGTTTGGTGGTAAGAGCCTTTATCCACTGAGTCATCTCAACACCCCCAGGCCTTTTATTTTTTGTCAGTTATTTTTGAGACATCATTGTGTAGCCCAGGCTGGCCTTAAAACTCCTCTTTCTGTTTTGAGAGTGCTGGGATTACAGGCGTGCACTACCATGGCCAGCAAACTATGTGGCTTCCTTAGGAAAGACCATAGTGTGTTAGCATGTTAGCATGGGAGGAAGATAACCTGGAGAGGGAGGGAAAGACATGGTGACTCCATCTTGGGTTTCTAGAGGAACCTTTTTTTTTTTTTGTATAATTGTGGCTTGAAGCTGGGTTTGGTGGGTGCCTGCTTTTTTGTGGGTTATTCAATTTGCGAACCCACACTTTGAAACTCGGTAACAAATGATCTAAGCTGTGTGTGGATACCAGAAATCTCCGTTTCACACGAGGGCTAATAAAAATAGCCTGTGTAAAATTAATCACCCATGACAGGTGATAGTATGCTATAGGTAGGGTTCCCTGCTTTTCTTTTTCAATCATAGAATGTTCAACTGAGTGTGTCTCATGCACTTAGCACTTAGATTCTCCACTTTACAAATGAGGAAGAGAGGCTCAGAGAGGTTAGGTAACTTGCCTGAGACCACACAGATAATATCCAGCAGAACCAGGCCCTTGCCTCATCAAAGCCTGTGAGATCTCACTCAACACTTGTTTCCTCTGGCAGGACTTTGTGACTGTGTTTGGCAGTAGGGTATTTTTCCTCTGAACTTAAGACACTTTGTTTGCTTGTTCTCACAGTGTACTGTGAATTTAAGATGAGAGATCTAGTGATGTTTCATAGGCAGGTGTTTTATGAGCTGAGTTTGAGCAAAGTGCATGGTGTAGAAGAGAAATGCTTGACCACACTGATTCACATACCACCAGGAAGTCTTTGAAGGATAAGCCAGGTCTGGCGGCACAGAAAGGCCAATAATCACAGCTGCTCAAGAGTGTGAGGCAGGAGGATGACAAATTCAAGGCCAATCAGGCCTACAGAGTAAGGTCAAGGCCAGCCTGGGTAGACCCTGTCTCCACATAACATTTTTTGTTTAAGGTCTGGGGATACCGCTCAGTAGTAGACTGCTTGCTTAGCATGTACAGGCCCTGGCTTCAGTCCCCAGCACCGAAAAGAAAAAGTAGATGTCAACCCTGTTTGACAAAATCTCCCCAGGGGCCATGTGCCCATCTCCCACCCCAACTTTGTCCCCCATGAACTTGAATGGTGAAGTTAGTGAAGAGCATCTGGAGCACCATATCCTAAAGAGAAGCTGTCATAGTTTGCTTGACAACTGGCTGAGTCTGGATTTAAGGATGGACACTAAATACAGATGCATTTTCACCCTCTCCTATAAGATCTATTTGCTCATCTGCTGCTTATATCAGTAAAAAAATGGAAAGATGTCGTATCTCCAGCATCAGGGTAAACTAGAAAACCTTGGTGTTACCCTGGATTTCCTCCCCTTGTCTTCTTTATTCCTCTTCCTCTTCCCTATCCCTTCCTCCTCTCCCCTTCCTCCTCCTTCCCTCTTTCTCCTTCTCCTCTCCCTCCACTGACTCCATCTCCTGCTCCCGTTACTTTAGTTTTGAGACTGCTTCACTCTCCTGCCTTAACTTCTCAAGTAGCTGAGATTGTAGTGTATATCCACACATTGTTGTTGGTTTTTAACTCTTTTTTGGGGGGCCTCCACCCAGCTCCCAAATAAATCACACACGGAAGCTTATTCTTACTTATGAATGCCCGACCTTAGCTTGGCTTAGTTTCTAGCCAGCTCTCCTTAACTTATCCTGTCTATCTTTTACCTCTGGGCTTTTCCCATTCTCTGACTTTTATAAATCTTACTCTTACTCTGTGGCTTGCTGTGTAACTGGGTGGCTGGCCCCCGAAGTCATCTCCTTCTCTCTCATTCCTAGATCTCTCCTCCCAGTTTTCTCCTTCTTGTATATTCTCTCTGCCTGCCAGCCCCGCCTACCCTTTCTCCTGCCTTGCTATTGGCCGCTCAGTTCTTTATTAGACCATCAGGTATTTTTTTTAGACAGGCACAGTAACACAGCTTTACAGAGTTAAACAATGCAACATAAACAAAGTAACACACCTTAAAATAATATTCTACTACACACACACCTAGTCTAGATTTCATTTCCTGAATCTATGCATATTGGTTTGTCACAAAATCCTACCAAGTCTGATTTCTTAAATCCAGATGCTTACCATATGATGTCAAATACATTGTTAACCAATGCCAAGTACATCTCCAGAGTTCAAACTCTAAATTAGCCAGTACTACCAAGTAAAGGAACTTTGTGCATTTATTTCCTTATACTCAAAGGATACTGTATTAGTCTCCTCTGGCTGCTATAACAAATTCCTAACATCTCGTGTGACTTAAAACAATTGAGATTTGTTATGGTTCAGGGTCCTATGTAACTAAAATGAAGATGGTGGAAGGGTTGTCTGTCTTCTGTGGTTTTAGGGGGGAAATGCAGGCCCTCTATGCTTTCTATTCCTAGAACTGCTGGGTGTGGGGCTTGCTTCTGTTTGCAAAGCCTAAAATGGCTGGTTGAGCATTTTAAACATGGCATAACCTTGACAATGTCTTCTTTTTCCTTCATTTATTTGCTTCATTTATTTTCAGTAGTCTAGGATTATATTACACCTGTTCAGAAAATCTAAGGCCATCTCCCTTGGACTTAGGGTCAGATGATAACATTTCATCTGCAACCTTAGTTGTCCTTTCCCATATTCACATGGACTCAGAGCACAGGCATGTTTAGTGGCATGGTTCTGTCTACCACAGTCACCTGTGTCTCAGGGCTATTGAAGGGACTGGGCTAGATGATTCTGTAGAGTGTGTTGTTGCACTTGCTCAGCATGACGTAAGTACTCCATAAATATTAGCATTATTGAAGTGATGATTTGCTTGCTCACTCCCAGGCTGCCCTTCACACTGGACAGCAGTCATGTTCCAAAATGCTCATTTCAACACGCTCTTCCCATTTTCATTTCTTACTCTGGGCCCTACTTCTGCTCTTTTGCTACTCTGATTTATTTAAAATGTTTTAAAATTCCATTTGTTCACTTATACTGTGTGTGCACATGAGTATGTGGGGTAGTGCAAGTGTCAAAGCATGCATGTGGAAGCCATAGGATAACGTGCTGGTGTTAACTGTCCTCCTCTCCCATTTGAGGTCCTGGGGATCCAGCCTAGGTCACCAGGCTTGGTAGCAAGGGCCTTTATCCACTAAGACATCTCACTGGCCCTGCCTTGTGTTTTCCATGTATTAGCTTGCTGTTGTGTAAGTGTCAATTTCCTGTCTTCTGTCAGAATGTGATTGTAGCCGTGAGTGGTCCACGGACCAGCAACATTGATACCACCTAAGAGCCCATTAGAAAACTGGAACCTGGAGCTTGGGGGACATCTTAGGCAGTAAAGTGCTTGCTATGAGAGCATAAAGAAGAGAGTTTGATTTCCAACACTCGTATAAAAAGCCAGCATTCCATACACTTGAGAGGCAGGTGAATCTCTGTGAGTTCAAGGCCAACCAGGTCTACATAATGAGTTCCAGGCCAGTCAAGGCTACACTGTGAGACCCTGTCTCAAAAAAAAAAAAAAAAATGAAGGAAGAGAAAGAGAAAGAAAAAAGGAAGGAAGGAAAGTAAGCATGCCAGGTGTGATTGCATGCATTCCATTTCTAACTTCTAATTTCTAATCCCAGTGCTGGGGCAGAGACACAGGGTGGCTGGGCTCACTGGCCATGTAGTCTATCCCTGTAGGTGAATGTCAGGTCCCAGTGAGAAATCTTGTCTCAAAAATTAGGGTGAACAGCTGCTGAGGAACAGTGTCTGAGACTGACTTCTGGTCTCCTCACACATGCTTACATATGTGCACGTGCACCCCCACCCCCCACATACACATGGGCACACCCACACAAGTTTGTTTTTAAGTTATAAAAAAAGGAAAATGAAACCTAAGCTTTCCCCACTCTTAAAAGACATGGGACCCCTCTCTCCTTGTCCCACTCCAAGAGATTCCCAGTTCCTAAGGACACACAGGCAGATGCTCCCGTTCACAGGGTGAGGGAGAGAAAGCTTACACGACTTAGTTCCTGAAGAGAGGTCTATGGACTAACAACTCGGAGTTAGCTGGAGAAGTTTTCCTGGTAAATAAATGATTAGCAAAGTCTCAATCGCAAAAGTAGCCTGTGCCTGCATGCCAAGACAGGCTCTGGTAGTGAGGATCCTGAACGGGGGAGAGGGTGGGGGACAGAAACAGAGCTGGAAGCGTTGTTGGTGGCAAAGGTGGGTGATTCGGAGGAGCGCATCACCAGACACCCACAGGAGTAAGAATATCAGTGGCTAAGCACCATTCGTGGTGGGAAGTGGGAAATCTATACTAGCCACTTTCGGGTAGATCCGGAGCTTGTGACCACACCCCTAGTTCCTACTAAATGTTACTCATCCTCGGTTTGGGCTCAGACATTCTAATGACTCGCAGCAGCTGTCAAGTCCTTTAAGCAAAGTGTAAATAGCTGTTTGTACCGGTGGACACAGACGGTGCTCAAAGCTGGCACAGCAGGTAACTCTTCTCTAAGCTGGTGTGAAACTGTTTTTTCTGTGAGCGTGCACTTCAGAATGTGCCGGAGGCTGCTCTAGGTCTCTCCTCCTTTTCTTTCTTTTTTGAGACAGGGTCTCACTATGTAGCCCTGGCTGCCTAGAATTTGCTCTGTAGACCAGGCTGTCCTGAAATTCACAAGAGATCCACCTGCCTCTGCCCCCTAAGTGTTGGGATTAAAGGAACGTGCCGCCATATCTGGCATCCCTCCACCCCTTTTGAGTCAGGGTCTTGCCATAACCCAGGCTGGCCTCACACTCAAGGCAATCCTGCTGTATCTTCATTGCCTTCTGGGTGCCAGCATTGTGTTGCTATGCTTGGCTTCTGAGTTAACTTCTACGCATTCTTTAAGAGCCAGTATAAGTCTTAAAGTCTTCCCTGGATCTCCAAAGAATAATGTCACTACCTCACTATCTCATGGCCTCTGTGTTCTGTTATAACATAAAGCCATTGATGCTTCACTCTCCAGGAAAACTGTGACCTCCTGCAGGTGTAGACTACATGTGATCGTCCCCATAAACCCCCAAATTGATGCCCAGAAGCCACCAGCACATAGTAAGCCCCTGTAAAGATTTGCAGTCTTTGATCTCATTACTAGGAAAGGAAGCCCAACAAGCTAATTATTGAGCTAAGGGGCAATTTGACTTGCTGGGGCAGGTGGCTTAGCTGGGCAAACAGAATATAATTGGTGGGCAGCTGCTGTCCATGTAGGACAGACCAGTCTTCTGAGAAATCAAGACAGTAGCAGAGAATGTTCTGTGTCTTGAGGAACAGACCTAGCCACACGCTTCCCAGAAACCTGGTTACCAGATACTTTGTGTCAGTCAACAGTATGGTAACACATTGGCTTTTTTTTTTTTTTAAATCCTTCCTACTAAGAAATTTGAATTATTATCACTAGAGGGGCTTCATTGCTAGTAAAGACCTAACTAAAACAAAGGTCTAGAACAATGTTCTTCCTTGGGCAAAGTATTCAGTTTAGTTATTTTGAAGATACGTTGGTAACAAAATACACAGCAAGGGGATACATTTCCTCCCTTTCTCTCTCCTTCCTGTCTTCCTGCAGTATTTATGGACCACTTGCATTTGGACAGGTCTCGTTTTAGGTGTAAGAGCTGTGAACGGAAGAGACCATGGCCCTCCACCCCCACCCGGCTTCTTTCCAGAGCTTGTCACTTGCAAAAAGGAAAAGACTAGAGAAGAGAGAACGTGTAAGGATAAGCGGATAGCAAGATTTGGCAGGTGCTGGTTAGCTTTATGCCGGCTGAGACAGAAAGCCCTTAAGAAAGTTTCCACCAGATGATAAAGCTTATCATTTAATTGCCATAGGTCCAGGTGGCGTTAACTGTTCTTGCCATATTCACACCAGATCAAATGAACACAAGATCAACCCTGCCCTTGAGAATTTCATGGGGTCTGGGGGGCGGGGCGGGGGGAGTTCTCTAGGCTGGAGCTTGATAGGCTAGACAAGTAATTCCCCAAGAGATCTCTGGGCGAAGAGCATTATTGTTACTTAGGAACCAGTTGGAAGGCCACTGCAGCTGAGTCTCTGGGAGGTGGAACCAGTCAGCAGTCTACGCTTTCAGAGCATCTCTCTGACTTTGAAGCCAAAAGCGTCCAGGACTCCCGGACCTGATTTCCCCAGTGTGGCCTTTGGGCCATGACCACCACCAGCAACAGACCTCAGGAGCTTGTTACAAATGTGGTCCCCACTCCCACCCTACTGTATCAGAGTTCCCACTTTCCCAAACGTTTCCAGGCCACCACAGTTTGCAGAGCTCTGGTTGGGACACACTGTGCCACAAAGAGCCTAGAGCAAGGACTAGCAATAAGGCCTCCCCCGGCGGTCACCAGAGCCCTGAAACACGACTACAGGCCCAATAACTTTACTTCCTGGTGCCCTTATGTGACACTGTCCGAAACAGACATTTTGCAAAGTTGAACAGCACCAGGCTGTTCTTACAGAGTTGGCTCTGCTCTTGTCTTTGAAGACTGGGGTGGTACCATTTGAAATCCAAGTAGTTTGCCAGCAGCCACCAGATGGCTAGTAAACTGTCCAATTGTCAGCAAAGCACCTGTTTTAAAGGTATAATTAACTTTTCTGTCTTGAAGCAGGGGGTGATAAAATTTCCAATGTAAGTGAATCAAACACGTTTATAAAATATTAAGTAATGGCAGAGATGGGGATTTCTCAGCTCAGTAGATAGTTTTGCCGTCAAGAAACCTAGTACAGCTGAAGAGATTGGAGACAGAGTTGCTGTATCTGTGCCACTCTGGCTATTCAGACTATCCAAATCTTGCCTTGGGCTCTCCTTAAAGTGTCCACGACTCAGCCCCAAGCAATTAGAGTGCTGTTGTCCACTCCAGCAGGAACCTCTAGGGTTGGTTGCAAATGATGTGGTTGGCATCTCTTCTGATTTGCTGGCATTCCTACCATTTACAATATGAACACAGTCCTCACTACTCATAGATTCCAATTTTATGAGTGTAGTGTTTTGAATGAGACAGTCCCTTATGGGCTCACATGTTTGAACACTTGTCCCCAGTTGGTGGTGCTATTTGGGTAGGTTTAGGAAGAGTGGCCTTGCTGGAGGAGGTGTGTCACTGGGGTGGGGGTGGGACTTGGAAGTTAAAAGCCTAGTTCACTCTCTGCTTCCTGCTTGTGGTTTAGGAGGCAAGCTCTCAGCTTCCAGCTCCTGCTGCCGTGCCTTGGCTCTGCCATCACGGACTCTAATCCCACTGTGTTCATCCTAGCAATAGAAACGTAACTGATACAATTAGTACGTTCAGGCCAAGCATGATGATGCACCCCCTTTAATGCCAGTGCTTGGGAGGCAGAGGCAGGCAGACTTTGTGAGTTCAAGGCCAGCCTGGTCTACATAGTGAGTGGCTCAGGCCAGCCCAAGCTACATGGTGAGACTCTGTCTCAAAAAAACAACAAAAACAAGTATGTCTACTTAATAATATTTACTTGCAATCCTCCAATAAATACGACGGAGACTCCATGGTCATTTATGGAAATGTGCTGAGAAAAAAAATGAGTCATTCAACACACAGTTGTTGTTGATTGTTTTTGCTCTTTTGGTGGTGGTGGGGCACACAGCTCTCAAATAAATCACACACAGAGGCTTATTCTTAACTATGAATGCCTGGCCTTCACTTTGCTTGTTTCGAGCCAGCTTTCCTTAACTTATCCTGTCTACCTTGCCTCTCTGGGCTTTTCCCATTCTCTCACTTCTGTACCTCTTACTCTGTGGCTTGCTGGGTAGCTGGGTAGCTGGACCCTGGAGTCCTCCTCCTTCTCTGGCTCTTCCTTTTTTCTTTTTATCTCCTCCCAGATTTCTCCTTTTATATATTCTCTCTGCCTGTCAGCCCTGCCTATCTCTCTCTCCTGCCTTGCTATTGGCTGTTCATTTTTTATTAGAGCTTCAGGTGTTTTAGACAGGCAAAGAATCATAGCTTCACAGAGTTAAACAAATGCAGCATAAACAAAAGTAACACACCTTAAAATAATATTCTACAACACATAGTCACAGGCTCCACGGGGTTAAAGCAAAGCTCTATTAAACAGTAATAAAAGAATTCCTGTATTACACAATATCTTTCGGGTAAACAGAAATTATTTAATAATGGAACTTTCATGTCCAATCTGATAAAATATGAATAAGAAAAATCACAAGACAATCTCACTTATCCCTGCAGAACACACACACACACAAATGACAAAGCAAATCCAGTAATGGGTACAAAATAGAAGAGTAATAAAATTGATTTCCCCAAGAAATACAAGGACGACATTAGAAAATCTTTTAGCGTGGTTCTCTAACTCAATAAATCATTGTGTTAACCTCAGTAGATTAAAAAAAATTGATGAACCTCAAACATATTCCTAATGTTTTTAAAAAGAGAAAAGGAAAACTCTTAGGATATCAAGTATAGACAAACCTGCATGCTTGTAGGCCTGGTGGACATACCTGAAACCCCACACTTGCGTTTGCTGAAGCAGGAGGATTGCAAGTTCCAGGGGAGGCTCTTTTTAAAAAAAAAAAAAATACAGAAAGCCTATTAGTTTTCCAATAAGACAGAAAGGTGTGGATTTGGACTGGAGGGGAGATGGGGAGAATCTTGGAGGAGCTGGGGGAGAGAAAACCATAATCAGAATATAGTATATGAAAAATATCTGTTTTCAATAATATAAAAATAGTAAAAAAAAAAAAATACAAAAGTTGATAGAGTGCTTGCCTAGCATGTACAAGGTCCCGAGTCTGATCCCCAGCATTGCATAAGCTGGATTTGGTGGTGCACATCTGTAAAACCAAGGCTGGCCTCAAATTGACTACGTCATGAAGGATTGCTGTGGGATTTTGATCAAAGAGACAGGACATTGAGACTGCAGGAAAACAATCCGAATGTGAATGCACACACACAAAAAAAGGCTCTTTATGTGAGGTTTTATGCTTTGTCTCCCATATAGGGTAACATCATTTCCTTGCTTATTTTAAAACCTTTAAGTGAGATTCTTAAGATGATCCAGGTGAGGTGGAAAGGGAGGTCTCTCAGGAGATGTAGCAAGGTATCTTGTAAGCACTTTGGCCTCTGTGCCCTTCCTTCAAGGTCTCTGGAAAGGCTTAGTAATTGAGGAGTGGGTTACAAGGGAAATGTGGTCAAGTTTATGTATACTCCAGGACATTGCTTTGCCCATGTGGCTATTTTCTGATTTTCTTTTCCCTGGCTCAGGGGCCCCAACCACAGAATGACTTTGAATGATTTCCTCCCTCTGCTTTGGTTACAAAGGAGAGAGAGAGAGAGAGAGAGAGAGAGAGAGAGAGAGAGAGAGAGAGAGAGATTGATTAACCTATTGAGGGCTATCTCCTTGAACTCCCAGTGATGAAAGTCTTTCGACCAGAAGCTTGTAGGTACCCTACCTCTTGCATATTTGCCCATTCATAGGTTGAGGTAAATTTAGGAAACCAACTACTATGGATACCCACAATTGACTGTATTTGGAATATTACCTAAGAGACACGTTTTGCGAGTATTTAAACTTCATCCTTTTCTCTCGAAGGCCTTGCTGAGTAAGTAGAGGATTCCATCACCCACTTTCTCCTTGGATGCAGCTGGGTGGGAATGGAGGGCGGGACTGCGTTCCCAAGGCAACCCTCACTGAGTGTTTGCTGTGTGTGGTTAACCGTGTGTCGTTGAGAAGAGCCAGTTCCCACACATCTTCATCCTGAGCCAGGGATGACGAAGCTGCAGATGGAGGATCTAGTTAGAGCTGGGGCCAAGGGTCCTTGGAAAATTCCCTATCCCTTTGGCTGAAGAGTGGATGGGAGATGCCAGCAATAAACAGCAGGAGTGAGAACATGGTTTCTGTCTGTAAGAGCACAAAGACGTGAACAAGAGAGGCATAAATAGTACTTCCCAATCTATAACCACAGTTATGTTTGAACTGTCCCAGAAGGGCTGTGGGAAATGGCAGAAAGAAATGTCTGGCCTTCCCACAGGGTCAATGGGGGAGATACTTAAGTTCAGTCATGAAGCAGTGAAAGGAATTCTAACTCCAGAACTGAGAGGCAGCAGAATTACAGGCAGAGGGGGTGGAATTAGTGGAAACATGATGGTGTACCTAGTTTCTGTGTGTGTGCATGTGGTGTGGCATGTGTGTGGTTTGATATGTATGGTACATGGTGTGTGATTGGAGGGTGCATATGGTGTATGGTGTGTATACATACTGTGGACTGGGTGTGGTGTGAGTATGTTCAAGGTGTTCAAGGGATTTGGACAGATACAAAGCACAGAGAATGTTGCAGATGGGCAAGGGAGTGATGAGTTAGGGGTTTGAACTTTACCTCATGGTTAGGAGTTTAAACTTTACCTTACAGGCTCTTAAAAGGCAGTGGCAGGCTTGGGCTCTGACATTCTGACAGCTGAGGGAAGGACGGATGGGGTAGAGAGACCTGGAAATATTATTGCTGGTGACAACCCAGCTCAACCTGCCACTCCAGAACAGTATCTCTATGCCATGGCACCTCAACAAGCAGTACTTACGGTTAGTCCTGAAATTCAATCCCATTAGTCTTGACTGGACATACAAGTCTCCTTGCTGAACTGTGGACTATAATTCAGTAGGTCTGGGTGGGTAGAGTGCTCTGTAGTTCTACCTAGAACACCGAAGTTCTGACCCATAGATCCCCTTTGAGAAACCAGCCAGCACCTCGTTTATATGCTGGAGGAGTCTGGGTTCATTTTGTTTTGTTTTGTTTTATATTGATACCTGCATCACTCTGGAGATTCTGATGTGATCCGTAATGGGCACAGGTGCAAGGTGTGGCTTGTGTACTAGGAAGCTTTTCAATTAATTAATTAATTTTGTGTGTGTGTTTGTGCACAGATGCATGCCTGCCTCTGGAGGCCAGAGGTATCCTCAGGTGTTATTCCTCAGGATCCATCCACGTAGTTTTTTTATGCTTTATTTATATTTATTTCGTGTGTATGGCTGTTTTGCCTGCATGTTTTGTCTATCGTTGTGTGCATGCAGTACCCATGGAGGCCAGAAGAGGGCATCAGATCCCCTGCAACTGGAGTTAGAGACAGTTGTGAGCCAAAATGTGGGTGCTGGAAATTGAACCCACGTTATCTGGAAGAGCATCAAGCACTCTTAACTGCCAAGCCATCTTCTCTCTAGCCTGTCCATTTTGTTTTTGAGACAGAGTCTCTCACTGGGACCAGGGCTGGCCAGTTAGTCTAGACTGACTGTCCAGTGAACCCCAGAGGTCTTCTGTCTTCGTCTCTCCACCAGCCTAATTCTGGGCTTGTAAGTGTACACTGTCATGCCCGCCTGCCTGCCTCCCTCCCTCTCTTTTTTCCTTCCTTCCTTCCTTTCTTTCTTCCCATGGGATATTTTTAAAGTGTCCCAGGTAGGCCGGGTGGTGGTGGTACACACCTTTAATCCCAGCACTTGGGAGGCAGAGCCAACTAGATCTCTGTGAGTTGGAGGCTAGCCTGGTCTACAGAGTGAGATCCAGGACAGGCACCAAAACTACACAGAGAAACCCTGTCTCGAAAAACAAAAACAAACAAACAAACAAAAAGTGTCTCAGGTAAAGGAGCAGATTTTTGTTGCTGTTGTTTTAAAATGTTCAACCCTAGCTACTTTAAATGCTACAAAAAAATTAGGAGAAAAATAAAATCAAGGGGCAGAAAAAGACAAAATAAAAGCCCCACTTTAAAAGGGGATTATTAGCCCGGTATTGGTGGCGCACGCCTTTAATCCCAGCACTTGGGAGGCAGAGGCAGGCAGATCTCTGTGAGTTTGAGGCCAGCCTGGTCTACAAAGTGAGTTCTATGACAGCCAGGACTGTTGCACAGAGAAATATTGTCCAATAAATAAATAAATAAATAAATAGATAGATAGATAGATAGATAGATAGATAGATAGATAGGTAAATAAATAAATGGGATTATTAGATCCTCTGACATGAGGCTGTACCAAGTTACTGTATACAGGTTCTGTGTGTTTGCCGTTAATTTCTGTGCCTTTCTAGTTGGTGGCTGTGATCCAGGGTTGAGGGAGAAAAAGAAGCAATTGCTTTATCCTGGAATGGCTACTGGAGGTCAGGGTGGGACTGATAACATGAAATTCCTTGTCCCCAACTCCTGCGAGCCCAGGGCCCCCTGACTGCCTACTGGTGGGAGCTTCATTTGTCAGTCAAATCATTTTGGAAGAGCAAGGAACAAAACTGTTTGCCCAGGTTCTTGGGCCTTCCCCAGTAAACCTTCTCTCCTTGCCTTCAAGGCTTATTGTAGCATAGATACCGGCCTTAAATTACCCCCTTGAGAATGGCGCCAGCTACTCTCTCCCACGCTATATTTTGCAATGAGCCTTGTTATTTCGTACACGTTATTTTCTTCTCCGTGCCTTAAAATGCTGGCTAGCACCCAGTGCAATGCTGTGCGGAGGTAGTGAAAGGGAGGGAGTGCCCTTGAGTTGTCTGTAACTGTATAAGAAGTGTCTTCAATGGGTCATCACACTGCCTCTTATTTTACTCTGTAAGAATAAAGGTTTAGCGGACTGGGGAGCTGGCTCTGCTGTGAAAGGCTAGGCTCACAACCAAAAATATCCGAGTAAAGGTTGTGGAAGCAGAGTTTTTATCATGTTCAAGAAATTTTCTTCTACTCTTCTGCTGGTTTTTCTTTCTTTCTTTTTTTTTAAATCCCTCTCTCTGTCTCTCTCTTTCTGTTTGTGTGTGTGTGTGTGTGTGTGTGTGTGTGTGTGTGTGTGTGTGTGTTGTATATGTCTGATGTGAGTGCAGGCATGTGCATACATACCACAGTGCATGTGGGTAGGCCAGAGACCCACCACTGGTATTGGTCCCCATCTTCCATCTTGTTTGGGGCAGGGTTTTCTATGAACACAGGGATGCGTGTTCAAGGCGAGCTAGATTTGAGCTTCTGAAGACTGTTGTCTTCACTTCCTATCTCACCAGAGGCACACTGAGATTACAGACATGTGGCTTCACATGGGTTCTGGGGATTTGAACTCGAGTCCTCATGCTTGGGAGACAAGCACTTTACCCACTGAACCACCTCTCCAGCCTTTTCTTCTTTTTTAAAATCATGCATATTACAAAGGTTCACCCAACTTCCCTTTTAATGTATCAAGATGAAACATGGGTAGATTAAAGCCAAGAAATAAACTAACACATGTCTAAAGTTACACTATGCTCACATTTCTTGGGAAAATCTGTTGCTCCTGTAATATTTTGTGCTCATTACTAGACTGGCTTTGCTAATGTTTGGCTTAGTGTTTTGCTTCTGTGGTAAGAGGTGAGAGTATCCTGTGATTTTTCTTACTCATCCCTTATCAGATTGGACACTGGACTTGTGAGTACCTGTTTACCTGAGCTTGAGTGAGGCTGGAACTGTCTGGCTCATGACTGCTTAGCAGGGCCTGCTATTTAGTTCAGCCCCTGATGTTTTCCTTGTCTGTAGATTAAATATAATGTTTAAAGATTTATTATGTATTTTATGTATATGAGTGTTTTGCCTATATGATGCATGTCTGGTGCCCAGGCCAGAAGAGGTGATTGGATCCCCTGAAACAAACCATTATGTGGGTGCTGGGAGTTGAACTTGGGTCCTCTGCAAGAGCAACCAGTACTCTTCACCTCTGAGCTATCTCTCAGCCCATCTATAGATTTTTAACTAATGATTCAAGTTCCAAAGTAACTGTGGTGTTTACTGACTGCTGCACGCTAAATGTTCTTTAATGTAGTCAATGCCAATCTACTAACATTCTGAACAAACAACTTTGTGCATTTCTTTTAAAAAAGTATTCATTTTATTTTATGTGCATATGTATGTACACCATGTGCATGCAGGAACCCACAGGGATCAGAAGAGGTGGCAAATCCCCCAGAACTGAATGACAGGTGGTTGTGAGTCACCATGCTGGTGCTGGGAACTGAACCCAGGTCCTTTGCAAGAGAAGAGTTCTCAGCACTAAGCCATCTCTCTAATGTCCAAATTTCTTACCATTCATGGTTGATGCTAAGTCTGAAGATGCAGATCTCTGTGCGTTTGAGGCCAGCCTGGTCTACAGAGTGAGTTCCAGGACAGAGTCCAAAGCTACACAGAGAAACCCTGTCTCATAAAACCAAAAATAAATAAATAAATAAACAAATAAATAAATAATATTGCTAAATATTTGAATAGAGGTGTATGCACGAGTGGACAACCTTCTTCAGGTTTCTTGGGTATGTCCTGGAGTGGAATTGCTCACTGGAGTGTGTGAAGTCATATGAGAGTGTCCATGCTGTCAACATAAACATCTAAAATCCCCAAATTGGAGTGTCTCCAGGATCTAGTTGAGAGCTGATCCAATCTTGGTCACGTCAGTGCTTTTGACATTTTCCTCCACTTGAACTTGCTTCCAGTGTTTGAACATGCCTCTCCCTCTGGTGGGAGCATTGCCACCCTCCGTCCTGCTTCACTACTTCCTTCTGCAGCTCTCCCTCCCCCTTCACTTCCTCCTGCAGCTCTCCCCCTTCACTTCCTTCTGCAGCTCTCCCTCCCCCTTCACTTCCTCCTGCAGCTCTCCCTCCCCCTTCACTTCCTCCTGCAGCTCTCCCTCCCTCTTCACTTCCTCCTGCAGCTCTCCCTCCCCCTCCACTTCCTCCTGCTAATCCTGCAGCTCTCAGCTTGTTAGTTGCTTCTTGCTAGGAGCCTCCCCCACCCCCACCCCAGGATGGCGCAGGCCCCTGCTTCTGTGGATGGTTCAGCCTCTCGCTTGTCTCCTCTGAGTTATTTTCTTGCTCTTTCCTTTTGTAACTTTACATGTCTGAGTGACTGATTTAACATCGGAGTCCCTCCCTAAAGCGCCACAATGGCAGGGGAGTTGTTTTTGGCCGCCCACTCTTGCTCCTTAGTACCTAGGGTAGCCTTGGAAATTAGGGGGCCCTCAGAAGGAATTTGATAACAAGTGGGAAGTGGGAAAGCTGCATTGTAAAGACAGCCATTAGTTCAGTGGGGGTGTAGCTGTTAACAACTGTGATGGCCACTGGCTAGATTTAGAATTACTCATGTGTCTTCCTTTTTCCAGGAAGTTTTAGCTGAGCATGGAGGAATCACCGTGAACATGGCCTCACCATTCCTATGGCCTGGGGTCCTGGAGGGCACAGTAGGAAGTGAATGGACCACTAACACTCCTCTGTTTCCTGACAGGACAGGCTGTAACCAGCTGCCTCATGCTCCTGTCAGGTTGCCCCCAACTTCAATGAAACTTCAAACACAAGCCCTTCTCTGGTTGCTTTTGTTCTGAAAATGATCGCAGCAATGAAAAAGGAAATTAATACAGCGACCTGCCAGACACTGGGGTGCTCAAAGATGGGGGCCTATGGTTCTGCAGTTCTAGTGGCTGTAGCTACAAAGACAAGGTATTCGCAGGATTGGGGCCTTCCAGGGCCACATGAAATGGGTCCGTTCCCGGTCTCTCTTCTTGGTTTCTAGATGGCTGTTTTCTCTCCATTTCTTCACCACGTTCCAGCTCTGTGCACATTTCTGTAGCCATATTTCTATTTTGTGTAAAGGCAGTGGTCATGTGTGTTAGGCCTTACCCTGATGACATTTTAACTGGGATGACATCTTTCAGGACTCTGTGTCCCAATAGATTATTGCCCTGAGGTACTGGATGTTAGTGTGTTAACACACATGGGGTTTGTGTGTATGTTGGTGCAAAATTCAACTCCCAGGTACTTAAAACCTTTTTCTGTAGCAGGCTTTCTTTGTTTGGCCACCAACCAGCTCCCAAATCATGACACAGAGACTTGGGGGGGCGATTTTTGAAACAGGGTTTCTCTGTGTAGCTTTGGAGCCTGTCCTGGAACTCGCTCTGTAGACCTGGCTGGCCTCGAACTCACAGAAATCTGCCTGGCTCTGCCTCCTGAGTGCTGGGATTAAAGGCATGCGCCACTACTGCCTGGCTGAGACTTCTTATTAGTTATGAATGCTGGACCTAATTTAGGCTCATTTCTGGCTAGCTCTTTTAACTTAAATTAACCTGTTTCTCTTTATCTACCTTTTGCCTCGGGGCTTTTTACCTTTCCTTTCTGTATGTCCTACTTGTCCTGCTTCTTCTGTGTCTATCTAGTAGGTGCTTGGCTGGCCGGCCCAGGGCGTCTCCCTCTCTTTCTCCATCATTCTCTCCGTTCCTCTTCTCTCTTCTTGTTCTTCTTTGTCTAGATTTCTCCTCCTCTTTGTTCTCTCTGCCCACCAGCCCAACCTATCCCTCTCCTGCACAGCTATTGGCCGTTCAGCTTTTTAGTAGACCAATCAGGTGCCTTAGGCAGGCAAGGTGAAACAAATGCAACACATCTTTACATAATTAAACAAATGCAGCACAAACAAATGTAACACACTTTCACATAGTTAAAGTAATATTCCGCAGCACAAACAAATGTAACACATCTTTGCCTAATTAAAATCATAGTCCACATCTCTTCCTTTAATGGCAACTGGAGTTGAAGGCTGAGACCAGTAGGAAGCTTTTGGTGCCCTGTGTGTGTTAAGGGAACAGGAATAACACCTGACCAGCAGGCAGTGGATTCACACAAAAACTCCCTCACATAGAAGATGGCTGCTTCTCTCTAGAATTGAATGTTACTATTGACCTTTGAGAAATAATGTAATGCTTTGAAAAACAGGCTTAAAGCCCGCTGGTGGTACATGCCTTTGGAGTTCGGGGCCAGCTGGTTTACAGAGTGAGTTCCAGGACAGCCAAGGCTACACAGAGAAACCCTGTCTTGAAAAATCAAATCAACAACCAACCAACCAAATAAATAAATAAATAAACAGATTTATGCTACAGGCCGCAGGAATATATCATAAGAACTCAGCTGGTTATGGCAAAGTCACTAACCTGGAGGAATCATGGAATTCTCCAGAGGAAGCCAAATCCCAAGGAGTTTTTGGTGTTACTTGGCTTGTTATATATCAGCTGTCTTCTGTTATGAAAATCATGTGTGCCTTCATAGTTTTCCTAATTGACTTTTCCCTAAGAAGGGCTAACAGTGTGGACTGATCACTCTCTGGACATACACATTCCAGGTATTTGGAGAACAGCCTCAGGAAAGGCTTTCTCTGGAATCAGATATATCTCTTGGCCACTTTCAAGGACTAGCAGTAATAACAGTCCACATGCAAGTCTCCTGATTTAAAGTAAATCCCACAAGGAGACATCACCTATGTGAGGTGGACGTTAAGTAATAGCTTTACACAATTTAGCTCGGACCCTCCTTTCTTACAGCCTTACTAACTTTATAGACCTCTAACTCCTTATCTAACCACTTCTAGGAATATTTAGATAACCCTCTGCACTGATAGCTATGCTCAGCCAGAACCCCAGTTCAAGCCTCCGTGTAATTATCATCATTGGCAGCATCCGGCCAGATCCATCCCTAGATGGAGGAAAGTACCTTATCAGAGATACCTCTGTATTCTCTAAGAACAGACTTAACCATCCAGGCTACCTGTTTGAGAAGGCCTGGCAGATGTGCCAATTAAGCCTTACTCCCTCCTTTCCCAAACCTTATGTCTAGTTCCAGATCTCCCTTTAACTATCACCAGAGGTATCTAACTGTACACAGGTTGCCTAGCGACTGAGCACACTTTCCCCCACCCTGCAGAAAAACGGCAGACAGCTTGGACAGATAGGAGCCAAAGGAAAAAAGAAGGCAGTTTTATTTTCTCCTATTGACCTAGCAACTTACAGATTTTTAACATTTTCTACCAATCACGTTTAAGACTATAGTTGAGCACATAAGATTCCCTCTTCTTAGATATTACCTGAATTCAGCCTTTAGTTAATTCATTTCCCCATTGGTCACTTCCCTTTGGGGTTGCAAATGATAATTAACAGTTATTGCTTCTCAATGTGATTCTTATCACCTCTCCATTTGACCCTGGAAGACTGGCTTTATATACCAGGACTTCCAGGGCACAGGATATAGAGAAGAGAAAAGAGAGTGGAAGAACTAGACGGGTAAGAACTTGAGAGGAACAAACTGAGATGGGGAAGAACTAGATTGAAGGGCTAGAAGAGAGGACTAGAGGAATGAGATGGGAGAGAGGAAGAACCAGATGGGGAAGAACAAGATGAGGAAGAGCCAGATGAGAGAGAAGGAGATGGGAGAGGAGCTGATAGGGGAAAGAACTAGATAGATGGCAGCATTAGAATTAGATGAAGGAATTAGATGAAGGAATTAAGATAGACCCTAGAGGGGACAGAATTAGATGAAGAAATTAAGATAGACCCTAGAGGGGACAGTAGATAAATATAGAGAGAAATCAGGCAAGAAAGGAGCTAGACATGAGAGCAGAATAGACGCTGTATATAGAGAGAACTATCACAGAATAAGAAAGTGTATGAACTAAGGAGTTTCATGTACATAGATTCATTTCTTTTCATCAAAGATTAATTATCAGCTGGTTGTAGATTCTTCCTGGACCCTGGGAGGGGACTATCGAGGGGCTGGACCCCCTTAGTCCCCGATAGATTTAGTTAAAAAACAAAACAAAACAAACAAACAAAAAAACCAGCCTTCAAAAAATGAAATAGCTGGAGTGGTGCCATGTTCCTGTAATGCCAACAACATGGGAGGCAGAGAGGCAGGACACTGGACTGCAGGCTTTAGGCCTGAAAGGGATTCATAGCCTGAGCTACAGAGTGAGACACTGTGCCCCACACAACAAAATGAAACAAGACCAAACAAAACAGAACACCCCCCCCAAACTAAAAACACGCAGGCTAAGGAAAATTTCCTCATTTCTTAGCTAATCTGTGATTATATTTGGGAAGCATCTTAGAGTTTTCTCAGATCCTTTCAGTGTCCTAAAATATAAGGATATGTTAAACACGGAGAAATCTCACAATCAATGACTTCTTCATCTAAACACAGTGCTTCTGGAATGTGTTTTAAATCAAAGAGTCTCATCTATTTGGGGGTGATAATTATTGAGATGCCGTATCATTTTTTAAAGTTCTAAATTAAAATCTAGGTCTCGCTGTGTAGCATGGGCTGCCCTCCAACAAGCCATTTCTCTGTGTTCCTCCTGCTGAGATCTCAGCTGTGCGGTGCCACTCCTGCCTATTACGTCATTTACTAACTCACCATATCATTTGGTCAGATGTCTGGGAAGTGGTGGGTGTCTCCTGTGACAGGAAGGGAGGTGACAACCCCAGTGACTGCCTTCTTTCCTTGTCTTCTTACCACCTTCTTCCTATTTCATTGTACATGTCTTCAGTGCTGAGACCTGTCATGCCTGCATTTCGTCTGAATGGCCAAGGCCCTGACTGTGGCCTGCTACCCTGCAAGAGGCAAAGGTGGCTGGGTTGACTGGAATGTTCGCAGGGAGTCACAGGGAATTTGTGGAGAAACCCTCCTCCTTCATCCTACCGCTCTTAGAACACTTAGAGTCAAACCCAGGATCTTTTCTGAGTCTCCACATGCCTCAGCCATGACTTGTGTAGCAGTCACATGTGTGTGCCACAAGCTTTTCTTTGTCCATATTCCAATTTTAAGAGGTTGATTAAAAATGACAGAGATAAGAATAGCTTGGATTGATGCTAATTCTTTTTTGAGGCTAACCCCACAGGAGTTTTTGAGAACTGTACCTAGACTTATTCTAAGGCATTGGCTCCTTCCATGTTTCTCCCACCTGAGAATGAGGAGTCTAAAAGCTTGGGGAAACCCCTAGACAGACAGCTGTAGCTTCCTGGGAATGGATGGAGTAATATTATTAGTAGCACGTGAGTCACCACGCTTTGCCATCTTAGTTCATTTCCGTCTGCCACAGAACAATAATCATCGTTTCCTTTAAGCAACATCTGAGTTGACTGCTTACAAGCATCAATGGATGACAAGAAGGCTGAGGAATGGACCAGAATTCCCCAACCTTCAGTCCAGAGCTCAACTTCCCATTGTTTTAGGTCCAGAACTGGTGAGGCTTAGTTTAAAGGACCCTGGGAAGACCACTCTGGCCAAAGGGCCAGTGAGATGGTGGAGAGTTCTGAGGTGAGTTTAATGTCAGGACAGAGGATACGTTTTAGGAAAAGGACTCTACAGTCTGTTCTGCTTCTTGAGTTGGACCTCCTCCAGCCTCCAACTGGACTGTGTCCTCTGGTAATCGCTTTGCAGGCTGCACCTTTTGTTCTAAAATCAACTCCATGATGTAGGTTCTGTGGTTGTATTATAGTATGTTATAGCTATTGAAACTGAGGAAAGATAGTCACCTGCTGAAGGTCACACTTGGAGAGATTCTCACCCAGATCTGATTGACCTTGGACCCCTGTTCTGAACTAGCCACAAGGCTGTCAAGTTCATGGGCACAGAAAGACTTTCATATCAGTCATCTTTCAACTCTGCCAGAGTTGTGTTTGGTAGGCGGGGTGGGATGATGCATTCTCCAAGTGCAGAAAGGGAAACTGAGGCACAGAGCTGCCGAGGCACTGCAAAATACTGTGGTGATGGGGATGGAAGAAAGCTCTGGTCTATAGCTTCTCCAAGTCCAGGTTCTTCAAAGACTCAAGCTGCTCATTAAACGCTACCATTCTCCAGCCTCAGCTTCTTCTCCAGCCTGAAGGTGTGCATAGTCAGGACTTGAAGTGGGTATGAAATAGTGTCAAAACTCTGTTCATCAGGGAGAGCACATCATAAAACCCTCATAATGTTGCTGTGGTTTCTGAAGACAAGGCTCCCCCTGTGACCTTCTCATGAACCAAATCCATCATCTTAGTTTGAAATACAGTTGTTTATTGGCCTATTTCTTAATGCCTCTCCCTATGAATAACAAACTCGGTGTAATGCTTTGTCAAAACTATGAGTTGTCTACATAGCTTCAGCCAGTTTTCATGGTCTGATCACTTGTGGGTCGAGTATATATGCAAACGGCAGAGGAAGAGAAATGAGAATGGGTGTGTGGGTGGGTGCGGTGTGAGCGAGAGGGAGCATCGCATCGAAGTTCTTTGCTTTTAGAGCCATTGATAGGAAACAATAGTACAAATTGTGTGTGTGTGTGTGTGTGCGTGCGTTCACATGTATGTGTGGATATGGGTATCCTTGCAAGCAAGTGTGGCTACCTTGTTTTTAAAGGCAGCATCTCTCACTGAACCTGGAGTTCAACAGCTTGCTAGGGCAGCTTGGCAGTGAGCTCCCAGGATACTCCTGGCTCAGCCTCCCAGCTGACTTTAAGTACACATGACATGAATGGCTTTTTACATTAGTGCCTGACTGCTAAACTCAGATCCAGTTTTCTCAGCAAACACTTTACCCACTGAACCATCCCCCAGCCTCTGAAAAGTTCATTTAAAAAAGTTCTTTGTGGCTTAGAGAGATGTCTTGGACGTTTAGAGCTCATGTACTGCTCTTCTAGAGAACCCAAGTTCAATTCTCAGCACCCATATCAAGCAGCTCACAATGGCCTATAGTTCTAGCTACAGGGATTAGATGCCTCTGGCCTCCTCTAGCACCTGTATGCACATATTTATACCTCCTACAGACACACATGCGCATGTAATTAAAAATAATAAAGATAAATCTTTAAAAGATTTTTTGTGAATTAAGATTAAAGGAAAATAAATTAAAAATACATATAAAACACACACACACACACACACACACACACACACACACACACACACACGTTATGCTGCACAAAGTAAACTCGTATGGAAGGATGATTACTGCATGATCCTGTTCATGTGAGAAATCTAAAATGTGTTCTTGTAGAATTTGAGAATGCAGCAGTGGATGGTTGAACCGACTGACACTAAGTAATGGGAACTTGGGAATTTATCAGAATACTCTTTAGTTTTGTATTGTTTGAAAATTTCCATGTTAGTTCTTTTAAAGAATTTTTTTCTTACAGCCTAAGAGCGCCATCTATGGCTCATCGGTGAGGACCATTCTTTAGGAAAGGACTTCCGGTTCCTTCTTCAGAATGACTAAAAAGTAAGACACCTGGACCTCAGTTACTTTAGAAAACTAAACCACTGGCAACTGTTGAGCCTCCTCTGCCTTTGGAGCCAGAGGCAGGGGATAATATGAAAACCTTACACCTGTCTGCTGTGGGATGGTCTGTATGTCAAATGTATTGCTGATTGGTCAATGAATAAATCACTGATTGGTCAGTGGCCAGGCAGGAAGTATAGGCGGGACTAACAGAGAGGAGAATGGAGAGAACAGGAAGCTGGGTGAGAGAGACACTGCCAGCCGCCACCATGACAAGCCGCATGTGAAGATGCCGGTAAGCCACGAGCCATGTGGCAAGGTATAGATTAATGGAAATGGATTAATTTAAGCTGTAAGAACAGTTAGCAAGAAGCCTGCCACGGCCATACAGTTTGTAACCAATATAAGTCTCTGTGTTTACTTGGTTGGGTCTGACGGCTGTGGGACTGGCAGGTGAGAGAGATTTGTCCTGACTGTGGGCCAGGCAGGAAAACTCTAGCTACACCTGTCAGAGTGGCTAGGCTCAAAACCACTAATGACAGTCTGTGTTGGAGAGGATGCGGAGCAAAGGGAACACTCCTCTACTGTTGGTGGGAGTGCAAACTTGTACAACCACTGTGGAAATCAGTATGGTGGTTTCTCAGAAAACGGGGAATCGATCTACCTCAAGACCCAGCCATACCACTCTTGGGCATATACCCAAGGAATGCTCAATCATACCACAAAGATACATGCTCAACTATGTTTATAGCAGCTTTATTCGTAATAGCCAGAACCTGGAAACAACCTAGGAGTACTACTATACAACCTATACACAATGGAGTACTACTCAGCAGAGAAAAACAATGACAGCATGAAATTTGCAGGCAAATGGATGGAACTAGAAAGTATCATCTTGAGTGAGGTAACCCAAACCCAGAAGGACAAACATGGTATGTACTCACTCATAAGTGGATACTAGATATGAAGCAAAGAACAATCAGACTGCAACCCACAGAACCAGGGAGGCTACCAGGGGGACCCTAGGATGACTGTGGCTTATAATAAGTTTTGATTTTACTCAATCACTGGGCAAGCTTCAGTGAAACATTTCAATATTAGGATAAGAATTTGTAGGCCCCAGCCTGGTCTCCAAAGCGAGTTCCAGGAAAGGCGCAAAGCTACACAGAGAAACCCTGTCTCGAAAAAAACCAAAAAAAAAAAAAAAAGAAGAAGAATTTGTACTGTATCAAGTTGATAATAGAAAAAAATAAATAATAATAAAATAAAAATAATAAAAAAGGAAAACAAGCTCTTGGTATCCCTCTCATAGAATCAGAGCTGACCATTGTCAGCACTCACTATGTGCTAATGAATAAAAGAGCAAGTGACTTTCTAGGTAAAAAAGAGAATTTTTCCAGGAAGAGTTAGATCACAAAGTTCATGGGTCCTGGTTAAGTGTTAATCCCACCATACTTTTCAGTGTGATTTAAAAGTTAAGACTTATTTGTCCATAGAAGCAAGTAGTATACATTAGATGTTTTTGAAAGAACTTATCAAATAAACCATTTAGAGGATTCTAAAGATTTTAGGGGCTGGAGAGATGGCTCAGTGGTTGAGCACTTGCTATGCAATAATGGGAACAGAGTTTCTATCTCAGCACTCATGTGACAAACACTAGCTCCAAGGGAACATACCTTCTTCCCAGCTTCACACCTACAGAGGTGCTCACACCTGCACAGGCATGTTCTCCTGTACTCGCGCGCGCGCGCGTGTGTGTGTGTGTGTGTGTGTGTGTGTGTGTGTGTGTGTGTGTGTGTGTGTATTCTCTCTCTCTCTCTCTGTCACACACACACACACACACACACACACACACACACACACACAGAGACTCATGTACACACAGGCACACAAATATAAAGAAATAAGTAATTCTAAAAGCATTCTAATTATAACTTCAAACACTGGAAAAATAGTTCTGTGACATCACCTCCACACTAACACAGCTGTATTTCTTAGGTTACGAATAATCTGCAGCTGTGACAGTTTTCCAAAGCTCAGAGGCTTTGGGTTTAGACTTCCATTGCACAACCATCCCTCATATATTTGACCTTCTCCTACCTGAGTAACCGTCTACAGACCGAGCATCACTTTAACCAGGAGACAGAAATGACTGGCATTAAATTTCTGTCTTCTCTTGCTTCCTATCTTTTCCATTTAATCCTCATAGACACTGCTGTGACATTTGCACTTAGATTAATTTCTAGGCCAGTCCTAAGCCAAGGCCAGTGGTTTAATCAACAGAACTGTGTGTCCCCATAGATCTAGAGACTGGCAGCCTGACATCAAGGGCTTGCCTTTCCTCCCAGCACTAGAATGACTACTTTCTCCTGTACCTTCATCCTCTGGGGTTCAGCCCTATCACCATGACCTCATCTAATCTTAATTACCTTCTTAAATGCCACATTCTGAGGTACTGAGGGTAGGGATTTCAACATAAGCATTTGGGAGAGAAGACACAATTTATCCCTTATTATTTTTAGTCTACCTTTTGCCCATGATGAAGCCAAAACTTGGAGTCTTACAGTAACTCCCCCAAATCTCTCAGCTTCTGGACTTGGTTCTGTTCCTGTCACCTGCCAAGCTAGTATCCTGTCACCCTTTCTTTATGCTAGGACACACTTACCCTCTGTGGTGGTTTGAATGAGAATGGCCCCAGAGACCCCTATATTTGAGTGTCTGGTCCCCAGTTGGTAGAACTGTTTGGGAAGGACTAGGTGGTATGGCCTTGTTGAAGGAGGTGTGTCATTAAAGGTGGGTCTTGTGGTTTGAAAAACTCATGCTACTCCCAATTAGCATTCTCCCTGTCTCTTGTTTGTTGATTGAGATGTAAGCTCTTAGCCATTGCTCCAGCACCATGCCTTCCTGCCTGCTGCCATGTTCCCTGCCATGATGGTCATTGGCTCTACTACCCTCTAGAACTATGAGTCCCAAATAAATGTTTTTTTTTTTTTTTTTTTTTTTGGTTTTTCGAGACAGGGTTTCTCTGTGTAGCTTTGCGCCTTTCCTGGAACTCACTTGGTAGACCAGGCTGGCCTCGAACTCACAGAGATCCACCTGCCTCTGCCTCCCGAGTGCTGGGATTAAAGGCGTGCGCCACCACCGCCCGGCCAGTTTTTTTTTTTTTTTTAATAAGTTACCTTGGTCATGATGTCTCTTCACAGCAATAGAAAAGTAGCCAAGACAGCTGACTCTGACTTCTTGACAGGGTCATGTTGTAGAATATTATTTTAAGGTGTGCTACCTTTATTTATGCTCTGGAACATTGGTTTAATAATGGAAAGATGTGTTTGATTAAATAAAATTCACCTATGGTCAGGAGGCTGAGTCAGCAATTAGCTGACAGGAAGTGGTAGGGAGGAGCCAGGTGAGAAAGGGTTTATAAGGAGGGGCGAGGGCTTTGTGGAGGATGAAAGCAAGGAGAGAAGGTGAGCTACTTGCTATTCAGCCTCTCTGAAGAGCAGAATCCCACCTTAACCTTTGAATCTTGAGTTTTTTAGAGGGAGAGAGGTTTAGTTAAGGTCAGAATTCCCTTCAGCTCTGGCCCTTGCAGCCTAACTGTTGCTGGAAGCAGTGGAGTTGTAGTTGCTGATTCAGACAGCAACAATTAAATAAAAGGACAACAATTAGGACAACAATTGTCACACCAATGGGTGGTAGAACTAGCCAGGGAAGGAGGAGGACTCATTACTAATGTTCTTGGTATAGGGAATGTCCAAATACCATGAATCATGAAGCTTCCTGTTCAAGATGGCTGATGCAGCACATATATTTACCTGTGCTCCTTTCCAATTCCTTTAGAGTGAATAAATATAAAATTGAGTATAATAGCATATTTCTATTTTCATATAAATACTTTAACAGTCATGAGTCTGGGAGATAAGTAGTGATGTCTATGTTTTAAATCAGGGGTCTAGGTCTCAGCACACACAGCTTGCAAGCCCAGACTCTCTTGGTAGAAGAGCTAGTACATCAACTGGTACCAGAGTTGCCTCATCCAGCACTGGGGTTTATTGAGATTGTTTTGTTGTGCAAGTCCAGTCATCCAATCAGGCAGGCCTGGTTTCTAATTACCTTGAATTGTTTCTATGGTGAAACTATTTCACATCCCATTTAAAATCCAGGTCTGCTTTCATTTGCATTTATCCCTGTCTGTCATGTAGGATGCATCTGAGTGTACCATCCTATTCTGGAACACAGTCTGAACTTACCAGTGCGTTTGGATGGTACCGGGGCTTTGCTGAGCTGTTCCTTGTTACATTCAGCACTGTGAAAGTATCTAGGTTTTGAGTTGGAGTCCAAACAATAATTCACTTTGGATACCTACTTTACATATATTTGCGTGTTGGAGCTCACTGAGCTTTCCTAGTGGCTTTACCCAGCAGGACTGCATAAGAGGGTGATTGGACCATGGGCCTGGGTACCAGATGTTTGGAAGGGTCTACATTTAGTTGTATCTAGAAGGGGGGTTCTTTTTGCCTCACCCCTTGGCATTGTTATAAAAAGCCCTTTGGAATAAAGTTCTGGGCTGGTGGGTTTTGACCCATGCCCTCCTGAGGCTATCCTGTGTTTCTGTCTTTCCTCTTGTCATCTAGGTATTTCTTTCTATCTAAATATTCCCCACTTTTCCTTGCTCAAGAGCACTCTAGTCATAAAAGTGGGGGCTGGTCCCCCACATTTGTGGTTTGTGGAGTGGATTAAACCCAGAGCCTTGCATGTGTTAGACAAGCAGTCTACTGCTGAACTACACATTCAGCCATTACCTATTTTTAAAAGAAAATTTCATCTTCTTAGAGTCTAGTTGAAAATGATGCCACATGTCCCATTTCTAAAGTCAAGAAGCCCAAACAGGCGAGGTAGGTGTTTATGGAGATTTTGCTTTTGTTCTTGAGTTGAAAAAGATTTGATAACATGGTTTTAGATCTAGATAACCATAACTTTAGATCACCCAATTAAAATTCAAGATTCAAGAGCAAGTCTGTAAAGGGGAAACACATCCAATCCATGGTTTGCTGACATCATCAAACAGGTGTGGAAGGACCGAAAGCTGTTTGGGAGAAAGCTGAACTTGGATTTTTTTTTTTTTTTTTTTTTTTTTTTTTTGGTTTTTCGAGACAGGGTTTCTCTGTGTAGCTTTGCGCCTCTCCTGGAACTCACTTGGTAGCCCAGGCTGGCCTCGAACTCACAGAGATCCGCCTGGCTCTGCCTCCCAAGTGCTGGGATTAAAGGCGTGCGCCACCACCGCCCGGCTGAACTTGGATTTTTATACTGGCCAAAGAGAAACCACTTATCACTGTAAGTAGCAGATGTAAGAGGGAGTTCTATATATCAATTTAAATAGGTCCAAAGAAATGGAAGCCCAGTGCTGAATCTGAGAATCTGAAAGCTGTCAAGTAGGGTGACCTGCACCTGATGTCTAAAAGATGAGACTATACTGACAGTTAAAGTAATTTTTTTTCCTTTTCACCCTATTTTTTTTTTTTTTTTTGGTTTTTCGAGACAGGGTTTCTCTGTGTAGCTTTGCACCTCTCCTGGAACTCACTTGGTAGCCCAGACTGGCCTCGAACTCACAGAGATCCGCCTGTCTCTGCCTCCCGAGTGCTGGGATTAAAGGCGTGCGCCACCACCGCCCGGCTCACCCTATTTTTTGTGGAATATTTCTTACATGCTTATATCTTTATTATAGTTTACTTATTATCTTACTACATGGATATACTCCTTGTTTATTCTTTGGTTGCATTCTCTCAATGTCTTATTCTTTGGATATGTATAGACAAACATATTAAACATGTGCACACATTATGTAATGATACCACACAGACAGACAGACAGACACACACACCTGTGTATGTTCAGAATTATATTATACATCCTCTGTTATAAGGTATCTCCCTCCCTGTAACACATAATTAGTTTATTTCCCTGACAACCAACAGACATACATTAAATGGTGCCATATTTTCAAAGACAGCTCCTATAGTACACAGGTTACTGTAAAAGTTGAGGCCAATGTGAATACTGAATTCTTATTACAAATATCCATGGATTCTATCTATCACCTAGATTTGCAGTGTACCAGTTCCATATGGTATATTTGGATCTATGTTGCTGGTTGATTGAGAAGTGTCAGCATGGCCTGTTTAAGCATGAAGCAAGTGTCTGAATGTGGGAGGCCACCTGGATAAACAAAGATGAGCAGGGACTGGGGTGGTTACTATTCCTCCCAGGCTGCAGTTGACGGGCGGGGGGCGGGGGGGGGGGGGCGGACCCGGCATGCAGCTTTCTCCACAGGAACCCTGGAGACATCTTTCTCTCTGGAGGCATCTTCAGTGACTGGAAACCTGTATTCTAATACTCAGTTGTCTTCTTGTACACCGTGAGCCTCTTTTAGCATCACACCTTGAAATTTCTCATTATCTGTTACGGATCAGAAATGCTTATTGAAATGGGATGTGGAGAGAGGAAAAGACACAGTGGCTGAAGACAGCAGCCCAGCAAAAGTCAAGGTGGAAGCAGTCCGCATGGTTCAGACCACAAGTGGGTACATTGCTTGTAAAAAGTTTTAAAATAATGGATGAAAAACCACCAGGATTTTTTTCTATCTTCATGCACCAGTAATTCTAAACAGTTATCCCTGACCCTTCATCCCTCAGCTGACCACTGTAGACAGACATTTTCTGTCCTGACCTCCTGGTCCCCAAAAACTGACTCAGAGGCTAAATATGAATTATAAATGCTCGGCCAATAGGCTTGTTACTAGCTAACTCTTACCTTTAAATTAACCCATATTTCTATTTGTGCTTTGCCACGTGGCTCATGGCTTGTTACCTCATTTTCTACACATCCTGCTCCCTCTGTGTCTGCTGGTGTCTCTCCTGACTCTGCCCTTCTCCTTCCCATGATTCTTAGTTTGGTCTCCCTGCCTATACTTCTTGCCTGGCTATTGGCCAATCAGGGTTTTATTAAACCAATTCGAGTGATAAATCTTTACAGTGTACAAGAGGGTTATTCCATAACAGACCACTTTCATCCTTTCTCATGCTGGGAACACCACTGGGGCCCACTGGGCTCTGTGCACGGTGAAGACAGCGACAGCTTGGGTGTGTCAGTTCCTCCTGGATGAGATTATTACATTAGCACACACCAGCCTGCTCTCCATAGGGGATCCCCTAGGCCCTATTGGCTTTTTACTTTTAATCAATGAAAATTAAATGATGCTAAAATTAACATTGTAAGAGGTTTTTATTTTTCTCCTCTGTAAAAATAGTGATCCCCAGATTGGACAGTGTAGACATAGAATATTTCTGTCATTCCAGAAAATTCTATTAGTGTTGCTTTAGATGCTATTAACATTAGTTTCATAAAAGAAACACATTGACATCATTGCTCAGCTATGACATATCTATAGGAAACACTACATCCGTGTAATATATAATGACATTTCTGAGAATTCATATTGGCAAAACAAATCTTAAGTAGATAATATCTACTCATAGATATCTGAGAAATCCATTCAACGTACATGTTACTGAATGCGCACTATGCCAGATAATAGCTGAGTATTGGAGGCTGCAAAGTAATTCATCAGCCTTGGTTTCTAGGTGTTCATTATTTAGTTGAGGGAACAGACAGGAAAGCCAATACCACATTGTGGTGTGACAGGTGTAATTACTGAAGTGTGTTTAAAGTATGGAGCAAACACAAAGGGAGGCGTAATAAGCTGCTTCTACCTGGAAGGTGGCAGTTGGCATTTGAAGCATGTGTAAGGAAAGGTAGTGAGGTTGTGTGACTGCAGAAATGAAGGTGGGATGACTTAATAAGGTTCAGTCCATCCCAGGCCAACATGAGGTGGCTACTGACACTAAGGAAAAGAGGCGAGCTGCAGCCCCCACTCCCTCCAGCCCTGTTGTTGCCTAAACTTGAAGATGAGTTGGGCTGGCAGGATCAGGAATGCCAAGCTGAGTAAGTGTCACAGAATCCACATTTCTCCAGAAGTCATGCTTTGGTGAAGATACAAGTTTGGCAACAAGAAATGGTAGCAGGGATTTTTGAACCAAAACTTGAAAAAATAAGGATGTATTTCATGACCTAGAGATCATGGCATGACATTGTGGGGAGTGGAGGAGGGGCAATAAGTGACAAAATGGAGGAGGAAAAAGTGAAGAAGCCTTTTGGATTTAGTGGTGGGTTTTATCTAAATAAATGCTTGTGTTTGTGTGTGTGTGTGTGTGTGTGTGTGTGTGTGTGTGTGTGTGTGTGTGTGTTCCCTAGAGTTAAAACAGTGGAATAACTGGAGCCCTAGAACAGGAGTAGTTATATTAAACCTTTACCTACCTTTAACATATGTGGACAGCTACAGAAAGTTTAGTAGATACTTGTTGACCATAGTTATTGTAGCGGTTTTCAAAAATTGTTAAACATAATCATCACCTCTTGGGGTTGGAGCAATGGATTAACACTTAAGAGAGTGTACTGCTCTTGCAGAGGAGCCAAGTTTGGTTCCCAGCACCCACATGTGTTGGTTCATAACCCCCTGTAACTTCAGCTCCAGGGAATCTGATGTCCTTCTGGCCTCTTCAGGTACTGAACTCACACAAAACCCACAGACTGACAGACACATACGCTCATAATTAAAAATAAAATAAACCCAGAAAACAGGTACTTCAGAAGCTTGTTAGGAATAGAGATTCTCCAACAGGTTCACACTCCACCCAACTATCCCAGGCATTCCTTATGCAATTGGCTCCGATGAACATGGTTCCAGAAATACTTTAAAAAAAAATCACAACAAAATAGGGAAATAAGTCACCAGAATACTTCTTTATAATTTCTTTTTCAAGGAAGAAAATGAATATGTATAGAAATGATTAGTTTTGACTTCCAGGGAAATCTGCACTCAGAGCAAATGGCAAATGGATCCCAGAAATTGGTCATTATATGTGGAAAGTGGCTGACCCCATTAAGAATGCTGAGGGAAAGAATTGCTTGGATTCTAAGATTTAATTTTCAATGTGCATTTAGTGGCGATAATCTGTTTAGTTCTACAAACTGGGGACAAGGGTAGGGCTTGTCTAGTCATAGCTTTGGATGAAATGTTGAGCAGTGACAGAGTAGAAACTGAAGTCTTTGCTGTAACCAACCAACTTTGTCTCAAAGGCCCTTTCAAGTTCCCCAAGGAATGCTTCCCATTAGAGCTGAAGAGGCAGATCAGTGTCTTAGTTCACCCTTGTGAATCTGCCCCCAAATGACTGAAATGAAAACCTCTCCAGGAGTCTTCATGAGAGGGCCTCCTCATGGCTAGAGAAGGGCATGAGAGAATAGACTGGGATTGCTATTCTGAATCCTGAGAAAAGCATCAAGGGTTTCTGTGTTTCTTAGAAAAGAGAGTGTGCAGCGGGTAGTGAGTGAGGTATTTTGGTCCTCTGGGTTTCCTTATGTTTGATATTGATTGGCCCTATAGCTCCATTTAATTAACTGAGTCCTTATGTAAGTAATGTTTGGACCTTATTAGAATCTAGCAAAGGGCTTATGGGAAGACAAGAAATCATCCAGAGAGTTCTAAAGAGGAGTGGACCACACAGAGCCCTGCAGAAGCCTTCTGGGAAGGAGTGCTGATGGCAAGGGTCAGGATATTAAGCCTCAGGAGAGGATTAAAAAGTCAGAATGCCTTGGCAAATGCTGAAAATAATCACTAAATATAATCATTATTACCCTGATGGGGGATTCTGTCTTCTTCATTTACCAGGGAATGATGGGTCTGAGTGCTCGCCTTCTGACAGGATAGCAGTTCTCCACTTAGCCCCAGGAAATGAAGACATTGCTCCCAACTAGGTCCCTTAACCCCCAGCTAGCCAGGAAGAGAACTTGGAGGCTTTGTATACACAGAAGTGATCTTTCTGGGTGACAGAACTCTTGAGATTTGAATAAGGAAGATATCCTCCTGTGACCAGAGTAGTGGCTGGGGCCCAAAGCAGAGGCTAGACCAGAGACGTTTAGAAATTCTTAGAAGGAAGCACAGTGCATGAAGGGTGGAGGGACTGTCGTAACCAGGGAGTGGGGAAGGCCTCCTTGAGATATCTGTTCTCAAAGCATCACCTCTGAGTCACTTCCTCCAACCTCCTCTGTAGATGGACCGTCTGACTCAAGATGGAGAAACCCCACATTGTTCAAGTGCATGGTCAATATCAACAGCAGAGGCCACTGCCTCTGCCTGGCAGCTGCCCATCTCCATGCTGTGTTCTTTGGGTTTCTAGCTTGAAGAAATGCTAACTGCAGAGCAAAATGTCTCAACAGGTACTGTGTATGACTCTAAGGAAACTCTCATCAGGAAATGGCCCAAGTGTGGCCTCTGGACCAGCAGGACCACCAGCAGCAGCAGCAGCAGCAGCAGCTTAGAAATTGTGAGAGATACAAATTCTGTACTTACCTGGAACCTTAGCCATTCTGCCACCACCGTCACCACCACCATCACCACCGTCACTACCACCACCACCATCATTACCTGTTGTTGGTTGTTTTTTCTTTTTTGGGGGGCTATCACCCAGCTCCCAGATAAATCAGACATGGAGGCTTATTCTTAATTGTAAATGTCTGGCCTTAGCTTGGCTTGTTGCTGGCCAGCTTTACTTAATTTATATTATCCTGTCTACCTTTTGCCTCTGAGCTTTTCCAGTTCTCTTATTTCTATAAATCTTACTCTTACTCTGTGGCTTGCTGTGTAGCTGGGTGGCTGGACCCTGGAGTCCTCCTCCTTCTCTGGCTCCTCCTTTTTTTTCCTCTCAGATTTCTCCTTCTATATATTCTCTCTGCCTGCCAGCGCTGCCTATTCTTTCTCCTGCCTTGCTATTGACCTTTGGTTCTTAATCAGACCATTAGGTGTTTTAGACAGGCACAGTAACACAGCTTCACAGAGTTAAACAAATGCAACATAAACAAAAGTAACACACCTTAAAATAATATTCTACAACAATTACCACCACCACCACCACCACCACCACCACCACCACCACCACCACCACAACAACAACAAGCCCTCACAGTTCTGTAATTCTGCTGTGCCTGAGAGCCCACAAATGTATAGTTGGGGAAATTTTAGGTATTTGGGACATTTGTGGAAGTACATCTCCCCTCCTACTTCAAGGAATATTTAGAAAATGGAGCAAATTCAACTGTAATAGCATATAATGTAAAATATGAAAATAAGAGCTCTTGCTCTGCCCCCACTTCTCTGAGAAAGGGTATGTAGCCCTGGCTGGCCTGGAATTCACTATGTACACCAGGCTGGCCTGGAACTCACAGAGATCTGCCTGTCTCTGTCTCCCAAGTGCTGGGATTAAAGGCATGAGCCACCATGCCACGTTGCTTTTAGTTTTTTCCTTTTTCTGAGATAGTCTCACTGTGTAGCCCAGGCTGCCCGTGATCCTGCCTTCCAATTACACTAGAATTAAAGGTGTGTGCCACCAGGCCTGGTGAAAATATTTTTGTTAGGCTAGAGAGAGTATAGGAAATTGTTAAGCTACAGATGATACACAAATACTCCTGCAATCCTAGTACTAGGGAGGATGAGGCAGGAGGATTGCATGCTTCAAGCCAGCCTAGGCTATACAGTGAGACCTTGTTTCAAAGAGATCTTTCTAGGATGTACAGACATCCTGGTGAACTCAGGAGGATTGCATGCCTCAAGCCAGCCTGGGCTACACAGTGAGACCTTGTTTCAAAGAGATTCTTCTAGGATGTACAGACATCCTGGTGAACTCATAGAATGGAATATGAAAACAGATGGGATGGGTACAAGTCTTCCTGCCAGGAGCCTTCCTCACTTGTCCTTAGCAATGGTGGTTTTCTCGATAAAAGCACAGGCTTTCTCAGTAGGCCAACCTTTGACTTCTTCCACACTCTTTTATCCTCTGCCTGGAGCTGCTGCCATGCTCTCTCTCTTCCCCACCATATCTGGTTTCTTTCTTTGACGAGGTGGCTGGTACACTACTCTTTCTGCCAGAGATAGCCCAAGGTAGAACCCTTGGCCCTCCTCAACTCTGCTGGCTGTGTGAAATCTCACCGGCACCTCTGCATGCCTCTGTACTCCCCTTTAGCTGAAGACAGTCTAACTCAGTTGAATTAAGTATTATTGGTTGAGTTACTGGATTGATCAAATAAAAATACAGGAAGCCCAGTTAAATTTGAGTTTCTGATAAATAATGCATAATTTTACAGCCCTTGTAAGTTCCACTGAAGGGGCCTTGGAGTTGGCACAGAACGCACCCAAACACCAATTTGTCAGCATGAAGAAGATTTGTTACTCCTGAAGGGACAAGTGGGGTTGGGTGGGGTGGGGGGTGGGGGCTGCCTCTGGATGGGCAAAGACAGGAGCAGGTGTCTCTGCAGGAGTAGTTTTTAAGGAGAAGAAGGGGGAGTCTGTGTTAGGATGAGTTGGTAAGTCCTGATTGGACATGTTAGCCAGTGTAGCCAAATAATGAATTCTGATTGCTGGACCTTGGTGTTTTGATAGCTGAACCTTGGAGTTTTAGTCAGGTACAAGAAAGTGGCCAAATAAGGGACTAGACCTTGGTGGCTAGCTTTAGGAATGTAATCTAACAGTTTAGCAAAGGAGGGGGCAGGGCAGAGGGCAAGGCCTACCAGTGCCGAGTTTGCCAGCTTGGGTCCATTAGAACCCTTCACCCATTTTCAAAAATGATCATTTATTTGAAATTCAGACTTAACTGACCTCTTATTTCTTTCACCCTGTTTGTTTGTTAGCTTGCATGCTTGTTTTGTTTTTCTGAGACAGGGTCTTACTGCATGGCCAGGCTTTCCTCAAACTCCTGATCTTCCTACCTCAGTCCCCCGAGTGTGGAGATTACAAGGGAGTGCCACCAGGCCTGGCAAGTGACTGGCAGATTACTGGGCATGACTACTCTCAGGAACAGAGGTTCTCATCCAGTTGTCTCATGGAAGAAACAGTCATTTTTTAAAATTGTTTTTTCCTTACGAGTATGTATATGTGTATGCATGTCTGTTCACATGTACATGAGTGCATAGGATGGGGGCTACACAGGCACATGTGTAGCACGAATCTTAAAAGATCTTATTAATAAAAAACAAACCCAGAGCCAGGTATCGGGGTGAATGCTGAAAGATCAGAGAAACAGAACAAGCCACAGCTAATCTCACCTCGATAACTTCTCAGCTGATCCTGTTTACTCAAACGGGAAGGCTCTGAGTCCTCATCTGAATGGATCTCAGATGAACTTCTGCTAAAAGCTAAAAGCTTAAAAAGCCTAAAAAGCCTCTAGTTCCTGGTCCTCATGCCTTATTTACCTTTCTGTTTCCTACCATCACTTCCTGGGATTAAAGGTGTGTGTCTTTCCCAAGCAAGACATGAGATCTCAAGTCCTGGGATTAAAGGTGTGTGCCACCATGCCTGGCTTCTATGTCTATCTAGTGGCTGTTCTGTGGCCCCAGATAAGTTTATTGGTGTGCACAATATATCAATCACACACATGAGTGCTTCTGTACATGGAGGCAAGAGGCTAGCATTGACTTCTGTACATGGAGGCAAGCGACTTCCTCAGCTGTTTTCTCTTACTCACTGAGGCAGAGTCTCTCATTTGAACCCAGACTGCAAAAATATGGCTAGTCTACTTAGTGAGCTCACTCCAGGGAGCCCCAGTCTCCACCTTCTGAGCACTGGAATTATAGGGGTGCCACTGGACGTTGGGTTTTACATATCTCCACTCTGATCCTCATGTTGCATGGTGGGTGCTGTTAACTATTGAGCCATCTCTGCAGCTCTGAGCTTCACTTTCGTTCAGAAAGGAGCACGCTAGCCAGAGGATTAGGACTTGACTGCAGACCTTGAGCAGAAGGTTCCCGTAGGCACTAGCCACAGGATGATGCCAGGCTCCAGAATGGGACTTGTGTTAATTGTGTAAATACACAGCTTTCTTCAAAGACTTTGTGCAAAGAGGAGAATGGAAGACATATCACTAATAGCTTTTATGCATTGTTTACATGCCGGGGTGATTTGGGATATAGTGGGTTAAAGAGTACTGTTAGAGTTAATTTATCCTGTTTGTTCTGCTGCAATAGAACATTTGCTACTAGACAGTTTAGGCTGACATATGCAGCTTGTCTATTTTGCCAACACTTCCATTTGATTGGATAACACTGGCCTAGAGCAGTAGCAAAGGTAAGGGACTCAGTGACCACCAGGCCCGAAGCCAGGGGCCAGCCTGCCCAGCGTTCATTGGAACCTTGTGGCTGAAATGAATGGAATGTTCAGAATCCTTGAATGCAGCTTTTCCTGTTTAATTTTTCTAGGTTGAATGGTTCCGTAAGAATCACGGCCTCTGCATGTTTGGCTATTGAAGGATGGCTTTGCCTTTGAAGTGATGGGCAGGGGCAGGATAGATAGATAGATAGATAGATAGATAGATAGATAGATAGATAGATAGATAGATGGAGAAGAGAAATAGGTTGGGGAAAGCTCTATTTCTTGGATGCTGACTGAATTGAGTTGTTAATTTTTTATTTCTTTTTTTTTTCTTCCTTCATTTATGAAGCAAATTGGTAGTAGCAGGCAGCTCTGTCTGTATTTGCTGGAAGCAGATGTCCATAGGAATATGAAATTTATGGCTTGAAATGGCATAGACTGTGGCCTTAGGAAGTATGGAAGAGGCCAATGAAAATTTTGTCAAACAAATTAAATCTTTGTGAGTCCCCTGACCCTGGAAACTATTTATAGACCAGGGTTCTGAAAGTTGAGCATCTTTTTTATAGCTGAAAATATTGCAGGGTTTCAAAGTTTAGATCTAGGGTTTAAAGTTTTGTGATCTGTAGCACCCCCCCCCCCCCTTCCTTCTATTTTCATCTGAGTTTCCTGGAAAGTAAAGAAATATTGGTGAAAGCTAGGCAAATAGAAATACAGGGCTTTCTGGAGGCACAGGACCTGTGGGGGTTTAAAAATGACATTTATTTTATTTATTTGTGTGTGTCAGGGGGGTGGGCACATGTACCACAGCATGAATTGGGAGGCCAGAGGATGACTTGAAGGAGTTGGTTCTCTTTTTCCACCACGTGAGTCCCAGGGACTCAGGTTCATCAGGCTTGGCAGCAAATGTTTTAATTGAATGAAACATCTCACCAGCCCAGAACTGTGTGTACACTGTTGTGTAGGTGGACTTTTCTGCCCCTCCTGCCAGCTCCCAAATCATGACATGGAGACTTATTAATTATGAAAGCCAGCTCTTACAACTCAAATTAACTCATTCCTATTGATCTATATGCTGCCCAGAGGCTCGTTTACCTCATCTAGGAACTTCCCATGTTGCTTCTTCTAAGTCTGGCTCATGACTCCTGAGATTCCTCCCTTCTTCCTCCCAGCATCCTCTGTGTCTGGCTATCCCACCTATCCTTCCTGCTTAGCTACTGGGCCAGTCAGTTCTTTTATTAAACCAATCAGAAGGCGCCTTGGCAAAGACACATCTTCACAGTGTACACAAAGATTTATTCTGTAACACTTTCAGAATTCATTTATAAAGTGGAGCAGTTATCTTGGCAAGTCAGAGTGCTGACAGGGCCTGTACAGAGCAAGTACAGTGTGCTTGGTGATGGTAAAAAGTAGTAAGATAGGAAAAGACGGGACCCAAGGTCCTTCACTATCTCCCATCCTTCCTGAGGCATGGGGTGGTAGAACACCCCAACAGATACAATCGTGACACGGAACACAGGCATTCACTTCCGGCTGTGTGTGGCTGCATAAAGTATGCCTAAATTAGTACTGTGCATGACTTTTTCTGCTCCACATTGTCTAGGGCCCCAGCTGGGAAGGCTGAAGGTTGGAGTGACTTGAGAGCTGGTGTTCCAGTTGCTTATATGTCTTCTTGTTGGGCCTGACTTGGATCTGTTGGCAGAAATGGTTTGTGCATCTTCATCGCATGGTGCCTAGGATCTAAAGCAGAAACTCCAGTAGAAACAGGGGAAATCTGCATGTTCCTTTCTGACCTAGCCACAGAACCCCTACAGCACTACTTCTGCTATACTTGGTTTGTGTAGCAGTCCCAACCTGGGCTGGCTATATGGTTCAACTGGTGGAGTGCCTGTCTAGTATGCACAAAGCCCTGAGTTCAATCTCCTAGCATTGTCTAACTCTGGAATGGTGCATACCAGGAATCCTGGCACTTGGGAGTGGAGGCAGGAAGTTCAAGGTCATATTTAGCTAAATAATGAGTTCTAGGCCTGGGCTATATGAGACCCTGTTGTAAACAAAACACTAAACAAGCAAACAAACAAACAAACAAAACCATGAAAGACTCAATTAAGAAGGACTATCTTAACAGAAGGGGTAGATTATTTTAACTATTGAGGATATAATTTTTCCAGCTTTGAAATATAATTGACAAAATCTAAGGTATACAGTGTGATTATTTGATATATATTTTGAAATGATTACCACAATCAAGTTATTTAACATATCTATCACCTTACATTGTTGCAATGTGTGTGTCTGTGTGTCTACGTGTGTGTGCCTATGTGCATGGCTGTGGTGAGGACATTTGAGATCTACTTTGTTAGCAAATCTTTAGTACACACTATAGCATTATTTATAATCATGAATGTTCAGTTGGAGCCTCTGCACAGTCAGGAAACCCCATTCCTGTTTCTTTCTCTCTTTCTTCAAACCCCACCTGCTCAGAGAGGCTCCAAACAAAGGAAAGATGCCAAAAAGCCCAGTTCTGCATTCATGGAGACCATTGCAACTTTCTCCCCTGATGCCATCAGCTGCCCAAGTTCCAGCCTAAGCACTCAGCTTTTGACTATACTTGGGTACAAACCCAGTTTGTGGCAAACACATCATCAGCCCTTACCAAAAATCTATAAAATCTCCCTGCTTTAGTTCAGGTGCACAACTTCTCTGGCCTCGATTCTGGGACTGGAGAACCCATTCAGGAGTTGCTTTGCTCAATATACCTGTTGTTATACTTTTTCAATTTGGTCTGATCTGGCTTTCTATGTTGGCAGAGAAACTTATTATGGGGGGGTGGGTGGGAAGAAAGCTTATTAATGAACATAATATTAATTAAATGCACAGGGCTGGTTTATCATGGAATTGGAATTATAGACTTTGACCAGTGTATCTCCATTTCCTCCACCTCTCAGCCTTTGTTTGTTTTTGTGAATTTGACTTTTAGATTCCACGTATAAGTGAGGTGGTACTACAGTACTTCTGTTTCTCTTTCCAGTGTTTTACACTTAGTGTAATGCCCTCAAGTTTTACCATGTTGTTGTGAATAGCAGAATTGCCTTATTTTAATAGTTGAACAATCTTCCACTGTGTCTGCATGCAAGCATGTATTTATTACCCTTTCTTTACCCATTTACCTGTTGATGGATGGCAAAAGTTTTTCCTGTGTCCTGGGTATTTATGAATGATGTTACAATGACCAGGGCAGGGGGGGAGATCTCCAAGATACTGGTTTCTTTTCCTTTCCTAGCAAAAGTGAGCTTGCTAGATCATGCAATAATTCTATCTACAGTTTTGGGGGGAACATACTCTCTTCCACAATGGCTCCACCATTTTACATTTCTACCAAGAGTGCAGGGCTCCTTTTTTACCTGCATCCTTTCTCATGTGTGTGTGTGTGTGTGTGTGTGTGTGTGTGTGTGTGTGTGTGTGTGTGTGTGTTTGTTTTTTTAAATGTGTATATCCCCTACTCCCTGATGTTGAACATTTTTTTGTGTATTTGGTAAGGGCTTTTTATGACTATACATACATGATAATTTTAATATAATAGTTAATTAAAAAGACCATCAGTGGATTATAGGATTATAGACCCTCCTATCAGATATGTTTGAGGATATTTTCTTCCATTTTGTAGTTTTTTTTTATCGGATCCATTGCAGAAGTCCTGAAAACTAGTTTTTATTATGAAATAGTTTTTTGGGAACTAGCAACATCAAGATGATTCAGTTCCCCAAACACTGTAGTTGAGCGTATTTTGAGTAAGGACCACAATTTCCCCTACATTCCTGTAATTTTTTTGCTGTGCTTCCCTTGTAGCTCTAATTCTTGAGTGCTAGGATTTGGAACTCAGGACAGATTGACCTGTATTCCTTCTAATTAAGACATATTATCTTTGACTTTTGCCTCCATTTTGACACTGAGATCAGATTCGCATGTTTGAGGTCACTATGGCAGATTTAGGAAGGCAGAGAATGTAGAACATGTCAGTTCAATGCCTATCTGTAGCAAGTATTGTTCTGGGGTTCATAGAGTATATATTAAAAAACAAAACAAAACAAAAAACCCAAACCAACCAACCAAACAAACAAAACAAGCCAACCAACCAAACAACCCAAACACCTTGGCAATATGGAAGCACTAGCAGGGGTTTTTTAGGAGAGAGAGAGAGAGAGAGAGAGAGAGAGAGAGAGAGAGAGAGAGAGAGAGAGAGAGAGAGGAGAGAGAGAGAGAGAGAGAGAGAGAGAGAGAGAGAGAGAGAGAGAGAGAAAGAGACAGAGACAGAGACAGAAGAGAGAACAGGGAGGGAGAAAGGGAAGGAGAAGGAGTTGGCTTGCTGTGGGATGTTCTGTATGGCAAATGTGTTGCTGATTAGTCAATAAATAAAACACTGATTGGCCATTGGCTAGGCAGGAAGTGTAGGCGGGACAAGGAGGAGAATAAAGCTGGGAAGTGGAAGGCTGAGTCAGAGAGACACTGCCAGCCCCCACGATGAGAAACAGCATGTGAAGATGCCGGTAAGCCACGAGCTACGTGGCAAGGTATAGATTAATGGAAATGGATTAATTTAAGATATAAGAACAGTTAGCAAGAGGCCTGCCACGGCCATACAGTTTGTAACCAATGTAAGTCTCTGTATTTACTTGTTTGGGTCTGAGGGCTGTGGGACTGGCAGGTGAGAGAGATTTATCCTGACTGTGGGCCAGACAGGAAAACTCGAGCTACATTGGCTCTAATAGTTATGGATACTGAAAGCCCCAGTATCCACAGCCGCTAAACTGGACACCCATGAGAGCTGATGGTACACTGAATTCTCAGGGTCTGCAATAATACCCAAGAAGAGCTGGGATGTCAACTGAGTCTGGAGGTCAGAAAAGATGGGTATCTCCAGCACAAAGCAGTCAGGCCTGCTTTAACTTTCTTCTTAGTTAGCAGTTTTGTTCTAATTGATTCTTAAATGGACTGGATAAAGCCCACCACATTAAGGAGAATAATTTGCTTTACTCAGTTTTCTGATGGCAATGCTGATCTCATGCAAAAACCCTCCCCTCCCTCGCCCGCCCACCGCACCACCACATACATATATATACTCAGAATAAAACTGACAAAATTCCTGGGCTTCCCATGGCTCACTCAAGTTGAAACAAAATGATGGTCCAAGTTGAATGATTGCACCGTGGCTGCAGTGAGGGTTTCTAAGATGACTTTGGATATATGTGTATAAGTTTTCTATCTGTATGGCCTTGGCAAAGTTATTAAACTTCACCATGCCTTGATTCCATCACTTGTAAAAATCAAGGTGAAAATAGTTCCTCCTACATTGCTTATTTTGAAGAATAAATGAATTAGCATTTTAAAGTGTTAAGAAACATTCATCACAAGCTGTGTGCAGTATGTGTTTGACATAATTTTTAACGTATTCCAATAGTTATGTATTTACTTTGATGTGCAAAAGAACAAAATACAATTGGCATGATTTCAAGGGTATTTTTGCTTAGTATGAGGCTAAGTCAAAACAGTGGGTTGATTTAAAAACAAATAGTAAATAAACACTATTGAGGTAGGTAGGGTATGAAGGCTCAGAGAAAGCCAAGTGCATGGCAGCCAGAGGCTGATACAACCTCAGAGCTATCTGACTACAGGATATCTTGAGTCCACACAAATGGTTAAAAAAAATAATAATAAAATGAAATAAAACCAAAGAAAGATCATCTCAAACCAGGTGGGGTCAACGTGGCCAACCAAGATGTCTGCTAATTCTGCTAATTATCTTTTGCTTCAGTGTGCTAAAGTCTCTGTATCATTAGCCTTGAAAATTGCCTCCTTCCATAACCAGCTGATGCCATGACACATCCAGAAAGTCCTGTGTAAAGACAGAAACATTTCTGGAGAAAATCCTGACTGATTCCTGAAAGTCTCCACCTTTTCCCTGTTCTATCTCATGAATATGTCTTTCACCCACTGGGTTTGTCCTGAAGAGTCTATCCAGAGGCTTGGGTGGTGAGGCTCTTTCTTGAGGAGCGGGAACTCCCTGCCTTGGGTGTGTACTTTTAGCCTGTAAATAAACTTCTCTTTATCTTCTCACTGGATTCTTGAATGATGACTAGAACCGGGAAGTGAGTTAGGTAAGGAGTCTATCTGCTGCCTCTATGTTTGAGATCTTCCTAGCTATCACTACCAGCAACCTTGGTACAGGAGACAAACGTTGTGGAAATAGTAAAAACATGACAGGGAAAAGTGAATGATTAGGTTTGAAAAACTCTGTGGATGATGAGGGTGGGAAGGTGGTATTTAGGATGATAATGGATCCAGTTCTCCAAAGGATTTTCTGAGATGCAGGGTGCTTGGTCATAAAATGTGGGAAGTCCCCTAGAATACCAGCATGATTGGTGACTACAATCTATTGTCTATCCAACAGCATTTTTTGAGTTTCAATATTGTCCCTGGCCATGGGGAGTTTCCAAAGGATGCTGCCTTCAAGGCACCTTGAGTAGAGTAGATCCTAGTTTGAGTCCTACCCCTGATACATCAGTGACCTTGACCAAGCCTATTTATCATTTCTCACTCTGTACTCCTCAGTCTGCAAAAGAAGTGATTGGAATGATTTCTAAATCCCTTCCAGCACCAGGGTCCTTCAGTATGAAGTACACTGTTCATCTGTTACTGCTAAAATCTCAGCTTCCGTTGATCTCCCAAAATGAGAACATAACGAGGAGGAAATAAAGCATGCTCTGTGAGTCTTAGCTCTTCACAGTTTCATGCTTTGGACACTTACCCTAACTGGTGGTGCCTGGCCTGTTGTTCAAATGCATTCCTTGTTTAGTTGCCACTGTTAGAAACAAACCAATTATAATCTTGGGCTTGCACAATGGAACACACAAAGTAAAAGCAGCTCAGCAAAGTAATTTCTTTTTGCAAAAAGGGCACACCAGAACTAAGACCCCACTATCAAGGAGTCAGAGATAGCACATCAGAACCAGGACCCAGCTATCAAGCAGAGATAGGACATTCACTTGGTTGTTATTTTAATGCCTGTAGTGAATGAATCTTTTTCCTGATTGGATAGGGTCTGACTTCACATTCTCTCCCAGTTGACTAGTTTAAAAAGAATTGGTAAAAAAAGAAATGAAGGGAAAGAGGAAGGGGCTGCTGTTCCAGGTCATCAAGTCCTGAGAAGGCAGTGGGACCTTTGTGTAAACAGAAGTCTATTAGGGTGGGGGAGATGAAAAGGTTTGCATGAAAGTCTTAAAAGGTGAGGGAGACGTGGGATATTGGCAGTGGGTTGGTAAGCCACCTTTGATAGAACGAAAGTTTCTCACACCATCATGAGAACAGTTTCCAGCACACAGCTCCACTACCACAGACTTTCACCCTGCTGTGCCTTGCCTTCCATTACAGAGCAAATGTCTCTAAAATCATCAGCTGAAATCAATCTTTCTTCTCTTAAGTTGGGTGGGTCGGTACTTTGTCACAGTGATCCAAAGTAACCAATGTTCTCATTTCCAGTGTGAGGCAGGGTGTTCACAAACGGGATGGAGTCTCTCCCCACCACAGTCTTCACACTGATTGAGTACTCCCAAAATTAAGATCCGTGGGAAAGACCTAAAGAAGGTGTGTGGTTTGAGAAATTGACAGGAGACATTCTTCTAGTAGGCACATACGCATCAGATTTCCATAGGATGCCTCTGCACACCTTATAGGGGGAGAGAAGATGTTTATGATGTCAAGAAACACAGGCTGCTGGAATTGTGGGCACATTTGGAAGTTAAGAAGCTTTGGCAGTGGGACTGGGGTGGATAATTTAGTCAGCTGATTATGAGACTCTAGCATCCATTCCTGTTTCTTGAATCAAATGACCTTTCACAGTGGACAGTACTGCAAGTTTCAGGTGAGTAATGCTATATAACATCATATTTATGTTACATCAGAGTGCCATTGACCATCTGTTTTCAGTTGATAGAAATCATCTTACAGTTATGGCTCAAGGACAGCTGTCTCTTACCAATTGTTATTGAGACTTTTTTTGAGACTCTCCCTTCCCACCCTACCCCCCACACTCTCCCCACCCCCGCCAAGTCAATTTAATGCTACAATTATCTACCAAGTGCCATTTTGGAGCTGTGTTCTCTAAGACCATGAACAGCAATGAGGATCCTTGTAAGTAGGAGCTGACGCAATCATGATGGCAATCCAGTCATTCATATTTTATCCATGTTCTTAGCGGTGGTGACATTGGTGATTTTTCCTAGGAAGTCAGATTTGCTTTATATGAAATACAGTTGGCAGGAATGGAGCTTTGAGTACTGGCCACTCTAAAGGAGATTTTCTGGGCCCTGTGAACTTAGTTCTTCAGATCTCTGTCTTGTTTCATTATAAATCTCCTCTACCACTTCTAATGCCCAGGCTCCTTCCAGGCAGCACTCTAATTATAGCTCTCCTGAGTCACTGGAGGCTTTTAAGAGCCAGAATGCTGAGAGACAGATACACTATAAAAAACAAGTTCATTTCACTGGGGGTATAGCTCAGGGGTAGAGCATTTGACTGCAGATCAAGAGGTCCCTGGTTCAAATCCAGGTGCCCCCTGTCAACTCTTAATTTTGCTTTAGAATATGGATTGAGTTTGACTTTTATTATTTTTTTGTGATTCATGGCCAACTGAATAGTTAACAACTTCCCTTGAGTTCTTTGGATATTGCAAGTACCAGTCTAGGCTCTTTTAATATTCACCGTCTCCTGCATTTCTTGCAATAATTTTACAAGATATATGCTGTCTGAATTTCTTTCATGGAGATAGAGACTCAGGGATGGTTAGTAACTTGTAAAAGTCAAAAGCTGTAAAGGGCAAATTAGGATTTGAACTCAGAGCATACCTTCAATAATGTCACTATACTATTGAAAATTATTATGGTTCAACCTTAATAATCTCCCCAGGGACCCAGAAGAGAAGCTACAAATGGTGCCAATGGTTTTCAGGAAGAAGAATCTAGGTACACCGAGCTCTTAGTCCATAGATTTATTCTTCTCCATTTTTCTTTTTCAAGTCTCCAAGGTTTAGTTATATACCCGAACCATAGCAATCCTCCCCCTCCAGCCAGGTCACCAGGCTTGAATCCTTACAGGGTTATAGAGGCAGAAAAGAGTTTTCTTCAGGCAGTGACTGTCAGGCTTTCTTTTACAACCCAAAAAGGGAGTAGTTAAAGGAAGAGGTCAACTGAGACCTCAGATCAGTTAATATATCAAAAAGGGAATTTATGTGCTCAATCTACATTCCTAGAAGTGGGTGGGTAAAATGTTAAGAGTCTATAATGTTAGTATAAATGCCATAAGGCTGTATAAGAAAGGGGGGTCCAAGCTTAATTTGCTCAAGAAATAAAGCTATGCACCTAGTTGTTCCCTAGGTGGTGTCTCCAGAAGGGTGTTTACCTTAAGTCAGGAGACTGTTTGCCATTATGGCCTAGGACGCTTGAGAATTGTATCAGATAAATACACTGTTAGGAGTTCTTGGAAGCATACACAGCATACAAAAAAATCATTGCAGGAACCGGCTAACATATATACAAAAGCTAAAATATCACCAAGACTCCTCAAGCCATGGCTTGACCTTCAGAAAAGTCCTTGACCTTTCCAAGTAGTAGCTTTTGTGATAGTAGCTGGATTCCATTCCATGTTCCTGCGGCTTGCAGCACTACACCACTCACCTCACTGTTCTGATGTAACACTCTGTGTCAGGCACAGTGACACACACCTGTAACCTCAGGACTCGGGAAGCAGTGAGGTGGAAGATCAGGAGTTCTAGGCCAGCTGTAGCTTCGTCATGACTTTGAGGCCAGTCTTGGCTACGTGATTCCCTATCTTAAAAACCAAGCCAAACCACCAAACAACTTTGTGATAAAAATCCTTCTGTGTGATATTTCTGAGGTCTTCCGGTTCCTACACCATTCTGACTGCAAGGAAATCCAAGAAATGTAGTGACTGTGCCCTGGGAGAAGCCAAGAAAGACAATCCTGGGGATGTAGCTTAGTGACAAAGTATGTGTACAGCATGTGTGAGGTTCCATCCTAGACCAAATGAGAAAGATCTCTCTCTCTCTCTCTCTCACTATATATATATATATCTCTATATATATATATATATCTTCTAATGTGGTCCACATTGGAAAAAAAACCTCTCCTTCTGCTTTTCATTATTAATTTGACTCTTTTAATTGGCTTATCGTGGATTGGTGGCCAAACTTGCCTTGTTGGGTCAGAGGCTGTGCCCTTAAGTTTGGTAGCAGTTTGATAACATTCTGAGCATCTACATGAATGGGAACTGTACAAAGCATGAACCTAGAGATGAATGAGGCTCAGCTCCGTCCACTCCCTATCAGACAGCAGGCATGAACCATCAGAGGCAATGCCAGCTGTGCCAGCTGTGCCAGGTTTAGCAGCGTGAAGAGGCAGTGATTACTCCCATCTAAAGGAGGGGCAGGTTAGAGGAGGCTTCAGAGAGGAGCTTATGGCCAGTCAGTTTCAGAGAATAATATCCCACAGATGGAGAGTGGAATGGAGGTGGGGGTGGCGAAGAAGGACAGTGTAGACAGTTCTAGGCAAAAGCAGCAGCAATGGACTGGAAGAAGCTGGAGCCAGGTAGCTACTCAGAATGTGATGTGGGGAGTGAGAAGTTGAAGAGACAAGTAGAGATCAGGGATGAATAGCTTTGTGTGTGGGTCTGGGAGACCTAGAGTTTATTGAAAATGCATTTGCAAGGCGCATATAAATAGATTTGGTTTTCTGATTAGGCTCTGGGTGCACTGTGGGTGGAGGTGGGGATAGAGGCTGGGACAGGGAAAGGGTGGCAACCTTAAATGTAAATCAAATTGGCAACCTTAAATGTAAATCAACGTCACTTAGGGATTAACTGGAGATAGGCGTGACCCAGAGTTGCCTGAAATATTTGTCCTAGATGACAGCGATGTCACCAAGCAAGACAGAGATGGCTAGAATTGCAGGCCCAGCACTCAGTTCTGAGCCTACACCAGAATCCTGGCCCCATAACCTGCTAATTCTGGGAGCTTCAGATAGATACTTCAACTATGGTGTGCCTCCATTTCCCACTTGCCAAATGAGCACACTGTCACTAATGTTTATTTTATGGGAGTTTTGCATCTGCTCAGTACATTGTGGGACACACTGCACATGCCTAGTGCACTTGAGCTATTGTTACAACAGAGCAAACTACATGGGGATGTAGGGCCGGGAGACTGGAAGCTTATTTGGGGGCAGAATGGTTTTGAAATCTAAGGTTCTCTTTGGCCATCAGAATGGAGAGGGTGGGGCTGGGGAGATAGCTCAGAGGTTTAAGAGTACTGGCTGTTCTTCCAGAGCACCTGAGCTCAAATCCCAGCACCCACATGGCTGCTTACAACTGTCTGTAACTCCTGTTCCAGGCGATCTGACCCAGTCACACAGACATACATGTGGTGGGTACATAAAATACAAATAAATTATTTAAAAGATATGGAGAATGGAATGAATGGATGGGAGTGGGTGTTTGGGGCCTCTAGGAAGCCTTTGATCTACAGTCCCAGCTTCTTGCTGTTTATTCCCTGGCCCTGCCCTACAGTGTCTGACAGGTCTTATCAAGGCAAATTTGTTACAGTGATGAGCGCTTCTCTAACTTTTTGGCTCAGTCTTAGCCATGCACAGGATTGAGAGTTCTTTGACTAGAACTCAAGAGAATAGGAATCTAGCATGAACTGTGAACTTCAAACTATCTGTCTTTCTCTGCTTTGATTTTTGTTTCTTTGCCTTGCTGTAACTATGAAACAAAACTGATGTCCCTGCGTGGAAATCTGATGAAAACATGCACAGTACATGCACATATGCAACGTTTCCCCTTCATTTCAGAGTCAAACATGAACTTCTGAAAACCATGTGTAGACAGACCTGAGTCCAGACTCTTTTCTCGTCCTACCTCATCGGTGGCCGCTTCTGCGTGGAACACTCTTTGATTTGCCTGGAGATGTGTGCACAGTTGACGGTGAGATCATTAGACTGAGGAGACTGGTCTGAGCTTCAGGTGACAGGAAGAACTAAATACTCAAGCTCTGGGGACAGCAGGAGACAGTGTGCTGAGAAGATAATTAGGGATGAGTCAAATCCTAGAGGAATCTCAGGCATGAGAGGTATTTATGAAGTGTGATGTAAGTCATAGGAGCAGAACAAATGTTTACAGGAGGCCTGTGTTTGTCATGGGGGTATAGCTCAGTGGTAGAGCATTTGACTGCAGATCAAGAGGTCCCTGGTTCAAATCCAGGTGCCCCCTGTGGTAGATGTCTTTTGTTTCAGTTGGCAGCTTCATGACAAATCCAAAACTACGATGCACAAACATTTATCTAGCCCTCCAAATGGGAAGAAGCATTTACTCTGAGGTTCATGATTGCCTGGCAAGGGAGCCACAGGCTCACTATTCTAATGCCATAATGTAGCTTGAGTTTTCCTGCCTGACCCACAGTCAGGACAAATCTCTCTCACCTGCCAGTCCCACAGCCACTCAGACCCGACCAAGTAAACACAGAGACTTATATTGGTTACAAACTGTATGGCCATGGCAGGCTTCTTGCTAACTGTTCTTACAGCTTAAATTAATCCATTTCCATTAATCTATACCTTGCCACATGGCTCGTGGCTTACTGGCATCTTCACATGCTGTTTCTCATCGTGGCGGCTAGCAGTGTCTCTCTGACTCAGCCTTCCACTTCCCAGCTTTATTCTCCTCCTTGTCCCGCCTATACTTCCTGCCTAGCCAATGGCCAATCAGTGTTTTATTCATTGACCAATCAGCAACACATTTGACATACAGAACATCCCACAGCACCATAACTCGGACATAGTTGCATTTATTGATAACACACACACACACACACATACACACACACACACACACACTCATCCCCTATATGTACCTTTTGTTTTCCGTTTCTGTAGGGTCACTCTTATCAACCATACCCTTTGCAACTCCTTTTCTTTAAGCTTAAAATAACTTAATTCTGCAACAACAACAAAAAAAGAGTAAGTCCCTTACTTCCCCATTAACATTAGTTAATCCCTTATAGAACCCTGGCGTGTTTTTTTAAACCATGAAATAAACATTGGTACCTGGTACAACCCTATTAATCATACTACAGAATTTATTCAGATTTAATCATCTTCTCTGTCCTCTTCCTCCTCCACCTCCTCCTCCTTCCTTCTTTTCCTCTTCCTCATTCTTCATTTTTTTTTGCTGTTCCAGGACCCAATCTGGGCTGCTATGTTACATTCCCTTTCTTTGTGCAGTGGAGGGTGGTTAACACAGAAACTCACAACTGGTCAAAGTGCAGAGAATAAGTAACAGTGGGGTGCTCAGCCACAAATTAGACATGTATGTCACACACCCTCCCCAAGGCTCAGGGACCATGGGTGAAGCAAGACCGTGAAAGCCAAATGTCAGGACATGACAGGACTTCAGTACTCATGAACTCCAAGCAGCTATGGTTGTCTATACAAGATGAAGGCAGTCGGCATTTTGGGATGAAGGGTCATGATGGTTTGAATGAGAATGGCCCCTATAGGCTCATATAGTTGCATGTTTGGTCCCCAGTTGGTAGAACTGTTTGGGAAGGCTTAGGAGGGTGTCACTGGGGGCAGGCTTTGAGGTTTCAAAAGTCATGCTATTCCTAGCTAGTTTCTTTTCTCTCTGTCTTGTGCTTGTGGATCAAGATGTGAGCTCTTAGCTACTATTCCAGCACCATGCCTGCCTGCCTGCTGCCATGTTCCCTGCCAGGATAGTCATAGACTCACTTTCTAAAACTATAAGCCCCAAATTCAATGCTTTCTTTTATAATTTGCCTTGGTCGTGGTGTTTTAATCACAGCAATAGGAAAGTAACTAAGACAAAAAGGAAGTTCAGGAGTCACCCCCACTCCAACTGAGGCGCTGTGGACAGTTGATGGTTTCCCAGGGAGGGAGAGTCAGTTTTCTTTAAGAGTGTGATCCCCGGTAGGTTAAAGAGATGCAGCAGTTGAGGGGTACGTTTTTTCTCCTTAGGACAGATGGCCCTGGGGTGCAGTGGCTCCTACATCTTGACAACTTTGAGATCAAGCCATCCTTGCACAAACTCCCATGTGATGGCCAGCTTGGAAATACACCCTCGAGCTCACTTAACTGTCCCTTCCAGCCACACTTCCATCTCATACCTGCTTCCTGGGCTGCACTCTGAACAATGAAGACTCGTGTATGTGGAGGGAAGGATGGGAAGCATATGGAGACTTCTCCTGATTTCCATTTGATGTTTCCTTGAAGGTTGCTAAATCACAGGGGTCCTTAGAGACAAATCAAAAGGCTCTTGATTATATTCCCCTTTAGAAGAAAATGAATTGCACCCAAGCTTTCATTAAGTAGGGGGCAGGCTGGGCTCACCTTTCTTTGAAAAGAAATGACAAGTAAAACTCATTATAGAGTGCTTGATGGATTCTGTTTTACTCTGGGGCAAATTGGGCTTCCAGCTTTGAAAGGACCAGTCCTCTCTCATTGTAATGCAATTAGGAAGAGTTCGGATGGTTTTGTTCCAGCTCTCTGCAATGATTTCGGGCCAGCGAGCTCACCATTTTTTATATGTGCTTTAGGGGCAGCAATAGTTCGCTCTCCACTAAGTTCCATGTAAGAACTGAATATGTCAACTGAGTGCACAGCTATAGGAATTACCCTATAAGTTATGCAATTCTGTTTTTCATCTCTCCCTCTCTCTCTCTGCACGTACGAGTGAGTGATATTTTTGTTTGTTTCTTAGCATCTATATGGACGCTCCAGACAACGCATGTTGGCTCACTTGAGCCAGGGGAGTCCACTAAAATACAAGGCAGTGGTGATCTGTATTCTTCCCCCAGTGAGCTGGAGGCAGAAGTTTCAGCTCCATTCAAGTGGTCTAAAGGCAAAATGTTAGCTGAGCTTCACACTCTCAGAAGCCTCTAGGGAGAGTCTGTCCCGAGTATCTGTTTTCAGCTTCTCTGGCTCCTTTTCCTCTCTTTCTGTCTTTAAAGCCAGCAGCACAGTGTCATCAAATGTCCCTATCACAGTCCTTTTTCTCTCTCCAATGTGTGAGCAGGTGAAGGTAGCTGGGGATGGCGAAGACTGTATTCAGGCTGGAATATGATGCAGGAGGGTGGGGAAGTAGGGCTCGCAATCAGCTGAAGGAGTTCTGGGGGAATGATGAATAAGGGGAAGGCTTCCACCAATCAGGAACCACCAATCAGCCATGCCTCCTTTAATTCTCACAACTGTTTGCAAGAATCAAACCAAGCACCCGGAAAATGTGCCCTTCCTAAGCGGGTTAATAAGGGCTGCCAGCAGGATTATAAAGCAAACAGCGGGCCTCAGGGCAGAAGCCACAAGCAAACCTTGCTCTTCCAAGCTTGATTGGCCACAACAGGCCCAGCCTACCTTCTGTGCAATGTTAGTCGCCCATGAGATGATCTTTACTGGGGTAGCTGACAGAGGCCTGTAAGACCAGTGACTCTGGAATCAAAGGCAGGAAAATGGTGAGTTTAAGGCTTGCTTCTGGGCAACTTAGTGAGAACCTGTCTCAACATTATATATATTTAAAAAAAAAATAAAAACCTAGGTGAGCTGGAGTGCTTACGGGCAACTTAGTGAGAACCTGTCTCAACATTATATATATTTAAAAAAAAAAATAAAAACCTAGGTGAGCTGGAGTGCTTGCCTAACAAGTGTACACATATACACATAATGGGTTTTGTTAGAGAGTGCTGAGCTTTTTTGAGACACTAGACCAGTCTGGACTTGCAGAGACATGCTCATTCAAGAAGCTCCCTCTTTCTGCTAAAGAGCACTTATTCTCCTCTGCACCAAACTAAAGAAGCTCATATTCCCACACCGGGAGTCGAACCCGGGCCGCCTGGGTGAAAACCAGGAATCCTAACCGCTAGACCATGTGGGAAGTGATACTGAGAGTTCCTTCATGAGGCAGTCACTTGTGAGGCTGGGGCAGGTAGGCTCAGATCTGCCTCCCTGGGGTTAAAGGAGCAGGGTGGCCTGGAGGTGTTTGAAGCCCAGAAAGCGAAGCGCTTGTGGTCTGTGTGTGCTCAGTAGAATCTCACTGCACTCTTCCTAGAAAGCTCAGAGAACAGCAGCGTTAGCAGGCTCTGAGGGTGAAGTTGTGGTCTCTGACGTCAGAAGGTCTGTGCAACCTGCACGTCTCAGAAAGCCAACTGAGGCACCCAATACCATGGTGATCAGTTTGCCAGAGGTGCTGTCTAGGACAAAGCTCATGGGAATGCGCTGCCTAGATAGATAGGCCACGAAACTGATGATAAAAGCCACTAAGCAAGAGCGGGGTAGTGGGCAGTGACTAACTCACGGAAACCACCGATCTGGTCTGCGTGCTAGACCTGAAAATGAACCTACATTTCAACAAGAACCCCACGATCATAAGCATGCTCAGGCTGGACGAGCGTTGTTACCGAGCACCACCTTTGGCATGAAGTAAAGCTCGTTTTAGCAGCCAGGATTCTTGCAGAAAACTCTCTCTCTCTCTCTCTCTCTCTCTCTCTCTCTCTCTCTCTCTCTCTCTCTCCTCTCTCTCTCTCTCTCTCTCTCTCTCTCTCTCTCTCTCCCTTTCCCTCTCCTCCCGCCCCCTGTGTGTGTTAGAGAATTAGTAAGAAATCAGGTTGGTCTGTTAAATCTTCATTTGGTGAAATAAATAACTGAAATAAAATTCTTCGAGATCACATCTCTAGGCCTAATAAAGTACACCACAATGTATTTGGAATAATTGTTGGGAGCTTAACCATGTGCAGACTCAGCGATTTATCTGTATGTGCTGCGAGGTCTTGTGTGATAAATTATGGAACAGAGCGCTATTAAGTGACCACACTCCCTTGTACCACATGCTGCTGTTAGGCATATTTTGGGCACTGCAATCATCACACTGCAAAGGACAGGGAATTTCTGAGAGTTGGACCTAGAAGCTCACTCATGAAAGCTTGTCATCGACGTCTCGTCATCGTCGCGTACCTCCCCCCCCCACCCCCCCCCCACCCCCCCCCCCCCCCCCCCCCCCCCCCACCCCCGCTTCTGCTGCGCTGGTTTCTAAACCCCAGGATGCTCATACTGGGCTTTGGACGAATCAAGGAGTAGAGAAGAACAGAGTAGAAAATGATTAGGAGACTGATGTCTGACACGGACCTCTTGCTTTCCGATTACCTGATGCCAGTTAAAAATTAGTTTCTGGCCGGGCGGTGGTGGCGCACGCCTTTAATCCCAGCACTCGGGAGGCAGAGCCAGGCGGATCTCTGTGAGTTCGAGGCCAGCCTGGGCTACCAAGTGAGTCCCAGGAAAGGCGCAAAGCTGCACAGAGAAACCCTGTCTCGAAAAACAAAAACAAACAAACAAACAAAAAAAAATTAGTTTCTGGGCCCCATCTAGAAAATCAGAGTCTGTAGATGCTTAGGAATTTTAATTTTCAACAAGCTTCTCGGGCAACCCTATAAACTAATCTTCGTGAATTGTCCGTTTGCCACCAGGCTTAACCTTTGTTATGGTATGGATGAGAGAGCATATAGAGTCACACCTTACAGAGTCACACATACAGAGTCTTGTACCTGTAGAGGCGTGTGATGTAGAAATCTGGCGTCTGTTGTAGACGGCTAGCTTTTTAGCAGAACTATTTGCACCTTAGTATCTAATGATGCAGGGCTAGCTGATCCGGGTAGCCAAAGATGAAATAGGTAAGTGTTAACAAAAGGTAGGGAAATTCGAAAACATCTTGTTATCTGACATCTATCTATCTATCTATCTATCTATCTATCTATCTATCTATCTATCTATCTATCTATCTATCTATCTATCTATCTATATATCTATCTATCTATCTATCATCTATCTACCTGTCTATCTACCTGCACCCCCAATCTACAGGATGCAACTAGAATTTGAAGCTCCAAGCCTGAATTCCTTGAAAGAATTGATGCAGTGTCACAAAATTGCCAGACGGGAGCAGCAGAGAGCTACCAAATGGTTCCTAGAACCATGTGAACCAAGGTTATCAATTAGGAAGATGTTAGCTTTGCAGCAAAGAGCAGGCTACCTGGGGAGTGTTTGCGAAGGACACTTCTGCCTAAGCAGCTCTACGCTAGGAGAGCTGAGTCTGAAGGAGGAAAGAGAATGGCCTGCTAGTGGGTGAAGAAGAGCAGTCAGGGATGCCAGTTGGTGAGTCAGGAGCTGGGGCAGGGATGAGAGCTAAGTGTGGCGTTACCAGGCAGCTCAGGAACTCCAGACTCTTCCAACAGGACTCAGTATTCCAGTGGTCCATTGCTGTAATAAGACCAGAAAACAGTGAGTTACCAGCAATGAAACATGCAATTAAAACATGTTAGACTATGGTTATGGGAAAGCCTGGAACCCAACCACTTATTGAGAAACCCTATGGTAGTGAAATTTTCCAGCTCTTTTTGGACAATGCCTTTGCATAAAAAAAAAAGGACTTAAGGAATACAAGACAGTATGTGATTAAATACTGCAATTACGGTACAATCAATACTTGCTCTAGAAGTTTCTGTGAAAGGAGAGATCAATGGAGGCTTGAGTGGCCAGGGGAGGCTTCTTTTAGGAAGTGAAATTTGATCTGAGCTTTAATGGATGAGGATGATTCAGAAAGGCCAGCAGGACACGCAGTGAGCCCAGTGGGTAGCTTGGTGCTTTGCAGGCCAGGCAGGAGGCTACTGTACATGTACCATATTGGGGGATCATTCTACTTTTTGGCCACTGGTAAGCTGTGTTTTCCCTGGATGTTTTCCACATGTTCTGAAGAACACAGTGCACTTTCTTTAAGAATGGAGTGTATCACTAACTTTGATGAGGTAAGTGTGGATGCTACATACAAAGGACACAGTGGTTCACAGGGAGATGGTTTTCAGGGCACATATGCCCAATTCTTTCCTATCACCAACTGGGGCACTATCATCTTGACTCTGTGAATAGATATGGCCTGCTCAATTTCTGTCAGGATAATTAAGAACATACCTAGGTCTTTATGGTGATGATAAAAGGGTTAGCTGAGAACTCTGCGGTGAGAACCAGGTACAGTTCAGTTAGCCAGGCAGTTACACAATGAAGGACCCAGAAGTACATCTTCTAACTACTGGGCTTGATCAGCTCTCATGTCCTGGCGCAGGGGGTAGTTATGACTCAGTGTGTAGACTTCCTTTGTCTAGCCTGTCTCTCTGGGCATGGTTGCTTTTTGCTTTTTATACATAGTCACCGTAGGTCTTTTTTATTCCCTTTCTTGTGCTTACTTACATAATTGTCTAAATTATCATGCCTTTTCTAAGTAATTTTTGTAAAAGGCTTCCTAGTTTCCCAGGACATTTGCAAAACATTATCTTTTATTTGAATTGGAAACACAACAGATCTTATCTGCCCAGTGTAAAATGTTTCTATTTTAACTTTTCATTGCTTTGTGTATATGCATATATGCATGTTTGTTCCTGTGTGTGCAGGCACACTCCCGTGTATATACAAGTGCACGTGCACGTGTCTGCATGCACGTCGAGGCCAGAAGATGGCCTTGGGTGTCATTCCTCAGAAGCTGTCCACCTCATTTTTTGAGACAGGGTCTTTCATTGGCCTGAAGCTCTTTGATTAGGCTGGGCTGGCTGGCCAGTGAACCCCAGGGATCTGCCTGCCCTTTACTTCCTCAGCACTTGTGTTACAAATGTGTGCCGCCATAGGTTTTTGTTGTTGTTGTTGTTGTTGTTTTGTTTTGTTTTTTGTTTTTTTGAGACAGGGTTTCTCTGTGTAGTTTTGGTGCCTGTCCTGGATCTCACTCTGTAGACCAGGCTGGCCTCGAACTCACAGAGATCCACCTGGCTATGCCTCCCGAGTGCTGGGATTAAAGGCGTGCGCCACCACCGCCCGGCTTGTTTGGTTTTTTAATGTGAGTTCTGCGGACTGAACTCAGGTCCTTGTGTTTGCAAGGCAAACACTTTGCTGACTGAACCATCTCATATTTCTTCCTTTTCCTCCCCTCCTCCTTTCCTAGTCTTCTCCTCCCCCTCCCCTCCCCTCCTGTCTCCCTCCTTCTCCTCCTTTCTTCCTCTTTTTCTCCTCCCTCCCTGCTCTTCCTCCTCCTCTTCTCCTCCTCTCACCCCTCCTATCATTTGAGCAACGTGAAAGGCTTTCCCATGGGTCCCAGGAGATCTCTGTGGCCGTGACTCTCATGGGACAGAAATGAGGGGGAAGGTGGAGCAGGAAGCACATGCCCATCACTATGGGGTGGACTGTGGGAATATAGGAGACACCACAGAAATCCAGAGAAATCCTCTCCACTCTCCGAGGTGCTTTTGCTGAGAGGCATGGCTGCAAAGTCAGAATTGTTATCTCTCTCTCCCTCGGTCTCTCTGTAGGTGCTTTATGGCAACACTGTTTCTCTCTCTGCTGTTGGATTAGGAGCACTAAAAATCCTACCAGTGAATCTTTTTGGCAGGTCAAGTCACTTCCCATTTGGGACCCAAGAGAAAGCCCGCTACTCACCGGGCAGTGCCATCTTTGTACCAGGGTGAGAGAAAGCCCACTACTCACTGGGTAATGCTGTCATTGTGCCAGGGTAGTTCTCAGATAGCACCTCTACATTTCTTCCCCACAGCATGAGTCAACAGAGAGCTCAGAGATAGTATTATTTAGTTACCTAGTGTCTGCTAGTGAGATGTGCATTCTTTTTTTTTTTTTTTTTTGGTTTTTCGAGACAGGGTTGAGATGTGCATTCTTTTAAGAAGGTATTTATTTCCCTTAGACATTTGTCAGAGTGTCAGGACATCCAGAAACATATAGGAGGAAGAGAGAAGAGAAATTACAGCTAATTATCTGAAGTTCCATGAAGTAAGGGGAAGTTTAGATGTGAAGACATTAATCCCTTTCCAGCGCGTACTGTCCCCAAATGAGAGTAGTTACAAATCTGCAGTCACTGTTGAACCCAGCTTTACTGAAGCCAGGCCAGCAAGTTTAACCATCTTTACAGGACCCTGTGTCTTTTCTTTCGAATAGAAAATGCATTTGCTTCTTGTCTCCAGCCATTGTGTGTCTTCAAAGCCAAAGCGGTAGTGGCATTAGAGAGGGTGGCTTTGTGGCCTTGCCTGCTGTGTTGGGGGTGGGATTCTTGGGCCATGCATGCAGGGTTTTCTGGAACCGTCCTAGTGTCTGTGGCAGAAGGGATGTGCTGGGATGCTGTATAGCTTGGAGAAGCCCAAGGTCAACTAGTTCCATGTGGGGAGTGTTCAGCTGGCTGATGGTTACTGTTGACATCATCTGCATTTGTGCCCAGTAGTCTGGTCTCTCTGGCTGCACTAGGTTCCTGGGGTGCTGTTGGTGCCCCTGTGGTCTAGTGGGAGCATCGGTCTGTAGTTGCCTAGGTGAAACTCCCAGATTGACTTTCAGGAAACATTTGAAGCTCTTGAGGTCATCCATGGGAGCAGAAGGCAGCTTTGGGGAGTTAGCAGAGTTCTTCTCGTCACCCAGTTTGGGGCTAAGTGCTCACTCCAGAACGGGGCAAACCAAGACACATGCATTCCAGCACTGGCAGTCCCTCCTGGACAGTCTTTCTCCTTAGGACATTTCCTCAACCCCTTCTTAACACACTGACGAGGTCTGGTCTGAAATCTAAAGAAGGGAACTTAAGGTACGTCTTAGCTACCCTCTGCCTCTTGTTCATTCCACCAGTCCACAGTTTAGATGGGAGAGACTTGGGTTTGTTACTTCTTCAGCATTAAACTTTCTTCTACCTGAGGGCAGAGGGCCTCATGCTGGGCCACCAAATATCCAAAAGTAATCTGCTGTGGTATCTCACTGAACACACAGTCCCTGGATGCACAGTGGCATCACCCAGGGGTTCCTAAGAGATGCGACTCTACCTGGTTCTCATGGATCGGAACCTGTGTTGTGAACAATGTCCCAGGTGACTTGTGTGCACATAAATATTTGGGAAGCACAGAGGTAGAGGAACATGTATGATTAGCTGACTTGGGCTTAGCTCTTCCTAAGTTGGGGAGTTAAAGAGATTTAGGAAATCCCCTTTCTCCTGAAAAAGCTTGCTTCTCTAAGCTGTTAAGTTGCTACAGAATCTCATTTTGGACCCATGAAGCTGAATATTAACGGTTTTCCTTTTTATATTCTTGGTGCAGCCACCAGTCACTTTCCCAAGGGAAATAAATGTTTCAGATCGATCATGGCAAGTTCAGTGTGAGGAAAGAAGGGAAAGATGCTTAGTCATGCTTAAATTATTTGTTTTACATTTGGAAAACAAGGAGAAGAAACAATGAGAGAAGTGATGAGGAAAACGCTGAAGTTCATCACTATGCAACTTGTTATATTTGAATTTCTCTTGCTTACCTTTACCGTGGCACTGAGCAGCTTGTTAGTAGGAAGCATAGCTAATTGATTTGTGTTGCTATCTCCTATATATCTTAAAGTGTGTTTAAAGATACTCTAAAGTAGGAGCATTTCACAGAAAATTTAGTTTTGAAAATGCTGTGAGCCACATAACCTTCTTGCATACTCACAATAGACACTGTCATGAAGGGTTGCAAAGTCCTACCAAGAAATTCCTCCAGCTTACTAACACTGTTTCACGTGTTACCCTCAGGCACACCATAGACTGCGTGCTCTCTATGCAAATTTTAGAATATTTTAATCTAAAATCAATCCCTTGTATATGATCGTCAAGTCTGTTTGCGTGGTGTCTTCAAGCTCTTCCTCGCGGATCTTCCCTGATGCAAATCGACCAGTGTACCATGTACCAACTAATGTGCCTTCGATGATTCCAGCCAACCCAAACAACCAATTCAGAAGATACCACAGATTATCTCTTATCCCCTAATTCACTTTTCTCTCATATGTTCTTGCTTAGATCTCCCTGATAGTGAGTTCCATTGGATGAGAAAGAACCTGGTACCTCTCACTCACAGCCTAGCCTGGGGTTTTAAGGTTAGATTCCTGAGATTCTGACTGACCAGTATGAGATTTGGATAGTTTCCCATGTAAATCTACCCACTGAGTTGGCAGTGGTCACCCAGTGAGAGCTACAAGAGGCAAAAGCGTAGTCTTGCAAATCAAGAAGGACACAAAGTCTGCAAAAGTGTGTTTATTCTTACAGTAGCCACAGTTAAGAGTGTGTACTGCTCTTGCAGTACCCATGTTGGGTGGCCCATAACCTCCTATAACTCCAGTTCCAGGACATCCAATGTCCTCCTCTGGCCTCTGTGGGTGCGTACACTCATATGCACAGACACATGCACATAATTAAGAAATCAAAGAAAGTCTTCAAACAAACAAACAAAGGAATGGGAGTATGAAATAGTAAAGTAGTCTGCAGTCATGATGCCTGATAGTGTCAGTCTGAGCTTCCTTTCTGGATCTGTCCAGTGTGTGGCTCTTACGAAGGAGAAGTTTCTTCCTGTGAGGGCCTAGGATGGTGAGGCTTCACTGTTTTCCACATGAATGCACCTGTTCTTGGGCTTCCCTTACCACTGCGGTGATGAAACCCAGACACTAAGACAAGGGCACTATAGAGACTGCTGGCTTCTCGCCTTTGGGCAATGGCCGGGAAAACCTTTGCTATTTGTCTATACCAGATGATAGTCTCTATGGCAACCACTTATCACTGTCACTATAGTGTGAAGGCAGCCAGGAACACACTTTAATAAATGAGTGAAGCTATGTTCACTCCAAATTGAGTTATAAAGCTGGGCATGCAGTTGACCCCTTGGGCCACAGTGCTGCTCTGGTTAATGGTTTCTTATTTTATTTAAAAATATTTTACTTATTACTGTGTGTGTGTGTGTGTGTGTGTGTGTGTGTGTGTGTGTGTGTGTGTGTGTGTGTTTGTGTGTGTGTGTATCTCTGTGTGTGTTTGTGTGTGTATGTGTACTATATGATATATATAAGTATGAGCACACATGTGGTACATTTATGTGGAGACCATAAGACAACTGCTGGGACTAGATTCTCTCCTTCCATTGTGGGATTCAGGGATCCAACTCTGGTCATCAAGCTTGAATAACAAGTGACTTCCCCTGCTGAGCCATCTTACCAGTCTGTGGCTTTTTATAATTGACGTACAGGAGTGCTTTAAATCATTGAAAATGCCCTGTAAAACTACTGTATGTTTCTGAGCTATCCCCTCTGCAAAACCACTCACAAACCCATGACACAAAGTACTAAATTTTCATATCTTTTATCTATGTCATATTTCTTCAACTTTTTCTTTTTCTTTTGTCCTTCATGGACAGGATAAAAATTTTTGATGTGCATGTTGGTAAATTGGACCCCCATTAGATTTGCCTCTATTTTGCAACGTCCTTTGTTTTTTTTTGAGTTTTTCATAAAAGACAGAATGTTGAGGAAAATGAGTAAGTAAAATGAATTGCAGCAGATTAAATGTTATAACTTGTTTACTTGCAAAAAAAAAAAGTACATTAAATTTGCAAGGGCAGGGCAGGACAGACAGCTCAGGTGGCGAGCGCTTGCTGTGCAAGTGTGGTGACCTGAGTATCACCCCTAGATCCCATGTAAAATCAACAAGTCCGGGAACAGAAAAGCACACTTATAACCTTAGTGCTGGGGCAGAGGCAGAGATAGGAAGGTGCCTGGGCCTCTCTGGAGAGCAAGCCTAGCCTGCTTGACGAGCTCCAGGCCAATGAGATCTTGTCCCCCCAAACAGGGTAGACAGCAACTGAGAACCTGCAGCTGGGGTTCACTTCTGGCCTCTACCCCACCCCCGCAGGCAGCAGCACACACCTGACCAGGCCCACATCCGTGCACACATACCTGCACACATTTGTAAGGTCACCGAAGCTGAGGCCTAAGCCACTGGTGTGTTATGGGTTGTAGGTCAGCTGGGACAAGCATGGATATAACTCTTCCCTAATGAAACCACACTGCCTGCACAGAGTCTTCCTGGGTTTCTGCGTATTAGAACACTGTTTTCAAAACTTTCTTTTTATTTATTCTTTGTGTCTTTCACATCATGCATCTCGATCCTATTCATTCCCTGTCCCTTAGTATCCACCCTTTGCCCTTGCAATCCCCCACCCCCAAAATAAAATAAAATAAAATTTAAGAGAAAAAAAGAAGAAAAAAGAAAAAAAAAAGAAGGAAAAATCAGTCTCGTCATGGAAGCTGTAGTGTGACACAGAGAGTCACGCAGTAAGCACTTTTATCCATTATCTTTACTTGCAAGTGTTCATTGCAAAGAGTCATTGGTTTGGTTCGAGGCCTCTGGTTTCTGCTGCACTATTGATGTTGGGCCCTTACTGGGATTCTTCTTTGGGTCTGCAGGACCAGCCCCTTCATGCACTCCAGCAGATCATAGATGGGTGGATGGATGTTGGGGTGGGCCAACTCATAACCTTGCTTCTGGGCCTGGGTAGTTGCAGGGTTGGTCAGCTTGCCAGCTCTCTCTGACTACACCATCAGGGTGAGCTGGATAGCACTACCCTGGCTAGTTCACCCCTTGCAGTGATGAGCAAGGGGCAGGGCCAGCTCTCCTGCTTTCAAGCCCTCAGGATTGGCTCTCCTACATTTACATCTTTAGGGCCAGCTCTACTGTGTTGCCCAGGTGAGGTGCAGGGGCTACTCTCTGTCTGGAATGCTGCAGCTGGTGAGAGGCAGGGACAGCTCTTATGACCTCAGGGCCAGCTCTCCCACCTGCCACAGACAGCGAGGGGCAGGGGAGGGGCATCTCTCTCCCATCCACACCACCATAGGGCTGATGTGGGGAGGGACCAGAGTTCCCATGCTCAGGTTCTCAGACCAGTTCGCCTTATCAGCAGGGTCAGCTCTACTGTGCTGTCCAGGTGTGGGGCAGGGTTCACTTTTCCAAGTGCTGCAGCTGGTGAGGGGGAAGGTCAGATCCCTGAGTACCACAGGTGGCAGGGGCAAGGGGGGGGAGGGCATCTTTCCCTCATCCACACCACCACATGGCAGATGAAGGGGGTGTGGCCAGCTATCCCATTTTCACACCCACAGCGCCAGCTCACCTGCACCTCTGCCTATAGGGTCAGCTCTACTGTGCTGCCCAGGTGAGGAGCAGGGCTTGCTTTCCTGAGTGCTGCAGCTGGTAAGGGGGAGGGTCAGCTCCCTCATCTGTCTCAGGTGGTGAGGGGCAAGAGGTTAAGGGGGACAGTGCATGACAGACAAGTAACGAGAGCAGCTCTCCCATGCTCACAACTTCAGGGCTGGCTCACCCACACCCCTGCCGACAGGGTTGGCTCGACTGTGCTGCCCAGGTGAGGTGTGGGGCCTGCTCTTCCAAGTGTTGCTGCTGATGAGGGGCAGGGGCAGTTCTCCAGATCTTACGACCTTAGGGCCAGCTCTCTCACCTGCCTCAGGCATAGAGGGGCGGCAGGGTTGGTGGGGGGAATAGGCATCTTTTCCACACCATGCCACCAAATGGCAGATGAGGGGTGGGACCAGATCTCCCATGCTCACGTTCTTGAGACTGGCTCCCCTCTGCCCACTGTCAACAGGGTCAGCTCTACTGTGCTGACCAGATGAGGTGCAAGGCCCAATTTCCTGAGTGTTGCAGCTGGTAAAGGGGAGGGTCAGCTCCCTTGCCAGCTGGTGGCAGTAGGAGTTGGGGGAGGGCATCTTTCCTTCACCCCCCCCCCCCCCACACCACAGATGAGGGAGGAGGTACCAGCTATGCCTCTCTCACACCCCCAAGAATGGCTCACTCATGCCCCTGTCTACAGGATCAACTCTGCTTTGCTGCTCAAGCAAGGCACAGGGCCCATTCTCCTGGGTACTGCAGCTGGTGAGGGGTTGGGTCAGGTCTCCCACCTGCTGCAGGTGTTGAGGGGCAAGGGGAAGAAGGCATTTTCTCTCACCCACACCACCACATAGCAGATGAGAGGGGTGTGACCTGCTTTCCCATGCTCTCAGGGCCAGCTTGCCTATGCCCTTGTGAACAGAATCAGTTCTCTTGTGCTACCCAGGTGAGGTGAGGTGTAGGACCCTCTCTCCTGAGTGCTTCAGCTGGTGAGGGACAGGACCAGTTTTCCCTAGTGTTGCAGCCAGTGATGGGTGGGGCCAACTCTGTACGGCCGTATCTTCTCGACCTTCAGTGGTATCAGGAGCCTCGGACATCAACATAGACTGTGGCTTTATCAGGGCCAACAACCCAGACATGGGCCCCAGTAGCAGCCCAGGCCCAGACATCATCATGACCCTAGGTGGCAATCAAGCTACCCAACTCAGCCCGCTCCTCACCTGTTTTCACCTTTTCAGATATGTCTCTGTCCACAGGTAATGAACCATTCTGTCTCTCTCTCCCATACCACACCATACATTTGGTCACCATAATAGTGCCTGTCTGCTCAGTGCCTTGCAGTGCTGGGTAGGCCTATGTTTTTTTCCTTGAAGCCCAGGTCACACTGTCCCAAGCCTGCATGTGGGTGTCTTTGTCCCACTCAGTCTGTTATGGGCTGGAAGCCCGGGTCGCATTAGAACATTTAATGGTCTTACTTCCAAATATGGCCCAGCTTCTTTTCATTTTGTGACTTGCCTAAGGTTTGTGGCAGCACCACTTCTTACAGATGAACTGCAGGTAACGTGTTGGAGTGAGCTGGAGGAGTTGCACATGATGCTGGTCACGATCCATTGTGCTGTTAGTGTTGTTGGGATGCCCATCATCTAACACTACAACTCTCCTAAACTAATAGCCAGAACGACAGCAGAGACTTGACTGTCACCCATACGGGGCTGAATTCTCAGATTTGCAAAGACAAAGACATCCTTGGAACCTCTGTCCCTTAGCTTCGCAGTACGTGAAGCTTCTCTTCTCCAGAGGCCAGGAGAGGCAGGGAATGCAAGCAGAGAATCCTGCCTGCTGATGTAAGAATCCCTTTCTTCAATTCTCTCCTGTTGGCTCTCCCCAACTATGAAACATAGTAATTAGATAATTTTCTGTTTGATTTTTTTTTCTCCCCAGACTGCATGTGCCTTTGGATCTTCTCATTTCAATGCCTAATGAGGGGGGCTGGGTTTAAGCTTATCAGCTGGCATAGTGGGAAGGTTTCTCCAGTCCTGCCTGGACCCTGGGGTCGGGATGAATCTCTCCCACCCATGTGTCCTGCAGCTGCTTGGTCCCAAATAAACACACAGAGGTTTATATTATTTTCAAACTATATGGCCTAATGGCTCAGGCTTCTTGCTAGCTAGCTCTTACATTTTAAATTAACCCATTTCTATAAATCTATGCTTTGTCACGTGGCTTGTGGCTTACTGGTACTTTTACACCTTGCTTCTCCTGGTAGTGGCTAGCAGCGCCTGCCCTACTCTCCGTTCTTCTCTCACTGTCTCTCTTGGATTTTCCTGCCTGGCTCCATCCTGCCCTGCCATAGGCCAATGCAGCTTTATTTATTAACCAACCAGAGCAACACACATTCATAGAGTACAGAAAGACATCCCACAGCAAGCTGATATTCTTGGGGTCTGCAAGGGAAAAATATCACAAGCCACAGTTTCAATTAAAGAAAGCATCTTTCTAAAACAGAAGCTGGTGTTTGTTTTCTTTGGATTGGTTCTTGGGAGGTGGTGCAAGAATGAGATGGAGTCTATTGGATATGTTAAAGGCTTGGAGTGACCCAAACATAGATACATGATAGATTATTATAATTGCTTCTTGATTACAGATTCATGAGAGTAACTCATATGAGCCCATTAGCAGTGATGAGTTTTTAAAAGCAGTTTACTTGTAACTAACACATTATATGTAATACGCTTACAAGGTCAGATTTTATTTGCCTTTGTTTGGATGTTTCTCTGTCTCACTGCTGTTACCAGTGGTTGGGATTTATTTGGTCATGCTTGTTCTTGAGCTCCAGTGTGGAAGGTTGCACAATTCCTCCAACTCATTGCATGCATTCTGGCCACCGAGGTGCATTTCCTGTGACTGAACCAATGAAGCATCTTAAGGCTGTCACCGAGGGTGGAGTAGAAGCAAGTGTTCCTTCTTTGGCTTGGGTCTGGAGACAGTGTAGATGTTTGCACTATTTTAGCCATGCTGCTCTCATGTGGATGTGAAGACTGAGGTTGATGCCTAAACAGCGGAGCTAAGAGACAGAGAGGAAGAAAGTCCTCTTGAAAGGAATATCTCTGAAGCCTTGACTGACAAGTCTCAGTTCCCATTAAAGAGTTTCAGTCACACAGGGTGGTAGATCCTCTTTTGGGTTATGCTTTCCTTCCGTGTTTCTTGCTTTCTTCCCTGTCTGCCTCCAACCTCACTTCTTCCCTCCCCCTCTTTCCTCCTCCTTTTCATTTTTTTTTTTTTTTGAGACAGGATCTCATGTAGCTCAGGCTAGCCTCCAATTTTTTATGTAGTTGATAGTTGTTAGGATCCTGCCCTCACTCCTGTACATGTGCTTGGGGGTCTTGCATCTTATGTCATTGGGGGCATTGACGACTACGTATGCGCCTTAAGAAGCTGGATGCAGACCCCACGCTCTTTCTTTGCTCTCTCTCTCTGTTCCCTCTCTGCTCTGCTCCTACCATCTCTCCCTCCCCCCAGGCCTGGCTCTCTTCTCTCCTATCCCCTCCTTCCTTCTAATACAGCTCTCTGTAACTCTGGTAGTTGTGTCCATGGCTTGTGACTTTTCCACTGGTAACCAGTGCCACCACCAGCGTCGTTTATCAGACCTTTCAATGATGACTTTTGAACTCCTAATCCTCCTGCCTCCACCTTCCAAGTGTTGGGATTACAAGGGTATACCACTGTGCCTGAATCTTGGGTTGGGCTTTCTGTTGCTTGCAACCAAATAAGGCCTGTTTATTCTCATCTAATTGATGAAGGAAGGAACCAGGGGGATAATCTCCGCCCCCCATGCATGCTATTACACAGAATGAATAAGCCTGGGTGGGACACTGGCTTAGCACCTGTCATGTAGCTTGTGGTGGTGAGGGGCACCTAGCCTCTGGATATCCTTCATTTCTTGCCTTTAAATTTAGACTCTCCATTATTAGGACATGAGGCACATTCAAGGATGTTTCAACCTCATTTTAACATATTATTCTTCAGGTACTCCAGTTCCAGTATTCTAGTATAAAATAAAATCCCAACAGGTTTGCCAACTGTGACAGGGTAAGGCTTAAGCTGGGCATGGTGGTGGTCTTCCATAGTGAGTTCCAGAACAGTACTGTCTATGTCGCTCCAGTTTGTCTGGAACTTATGGCCTGCCTCATCCTCTCAAGTGCTGGGATTACAGGTGGATGTCACTATGCCAGACTTGCTTTTTAGTTATGACAGAGTGAACAGTTGTGCCTAAAATGCCTGAGATGTTTATTATATTACATCCTTTTATTTTGGCCACAGACGCCTGGTATAGAACCAGTATAATCCAAAGTGTCTTTCTCAAATGGAGTTTTCATGGTGTTTATGAAATACAGGATAATAGAGGAAGGAGGATAGGCAGGGAAGTGAGCAGTCAGGAGAACGTCACCTTTTAGGCAACAGGTTTCGTTGGAAAATCTGTCTCATTTGACTCAGGCTTAGGTGGTAACTTCCTGGATAACCTCCTAGCTGACCCACCTAGCAGACTTGCAGTCTGGGTCAGGGGCTTCTTTTCCCTTCACATGATGGGGTCCAAGGAGATCTAGCATTATTTTTCTGATGTGATGCTTTCATGAGAAGAGCCAATAGTTTTCATATTGTTAAACTCATATAATAGAGGGAAAGAGGATGGCCAATTCCCTTCCTCTGATGCTTAAACAGAGTATGTGAAATAAAGGATTTGGGGTATCCTGGAATCCTAAGGCTTATGCTAGAGGGAATGGAAGGAGACAGCTCTGAGGACCCAGTGCTCAGAGTCTCCATGGTGAGAGACAAACACATCAGCATGACTAGCGAGGCAGCCAACATGTACGTTTAGAACAGCCAAACCCTCCTGAGCTCGTTGTCTCAGGGGAGTGTGCATTTCTTTACTGCTCACTTAAAATAGGTAGTTTCTATAACAACGGCACTAACTTAAATAGATGCACGCTCGTCTCTTTGTTATGGGGAAAACAATGTTTCAAAGACTTTGTTCTGCTTTATTAATCACTTTCAAGACTGAAAAAGATGTTCTGACTCACAGCTTCATAGGGGACTGAGCCTGCCTCACTAACCAGCTCCATGGGTTCTGAATTACTATTTTGGGGCCAGAATTCAGCCACCTCTGGAGACCAGAAACTCATTCCCCTCTGTGCAGCCATGTAATTAAATGCATTTGAAATCTAAGCTCTGGACTGAGAGAGCTAGAAATATTGAGATTCTCTAAGGATGGATGGCCCTTTAGTGGAGCAGAGGGAGGAAAGTTTGGGTTGAGATGTAAGCATCTCTAATCACAAACAAAGATGACAGGCATCAGGATCACTCAAAGAACTTGACTTCTCAAAAAGACTTCTGGGTTTTGACACAACACGTTCCAAATTAGAGTTCATGAGGACAGGACCCAGGAATCCAGGCTTTGTAGACAGAGCTACTCACTTGTGTGATTCTGATCCTCCCCCACAACCCCAATGACTAAGCTCATGATCTTGGTTTCTTTTCTGGTTACGGTGATAAAATACTATGATCAAAGCAACTTAGTGGAGAAAGGACTTATTCTATCTCTCAGTTGAAGGTCCAGTCCACAAGGATGGCGAAGTGAAAGCAGCGGGTGGTTGAAGCAGCTGGTTGCCTCACAGCCATGGTCAGGAAACAGAGGGATGAATGCATGTCTGCCTGCACTCAGCTTGCTTTCTTCACCTTACATAATCCAGGATCCCCAGTCCAGAGACTGGTCCTACCCACGGTGGCCGTTCTTCTCGCCCCAGTTAATGTAACCAAATAATCCTCTCAAACATGCCCCCAGGCCCATCTCCTAGGTAACTGGATTCTGCCAAGTTGACAACACTGAGCATCACATTTATCTTTTGTCTCATTGCTGTTAACTTCAGTCAGGCGGAAAATTGTTCATATGCTCATCAAGAACCATCAATTCCAGGGAACAGAAAAAAAAATCACAGTGAGAGATTTGATTTTGGTGGATTTGGCAATTTAAGAAAGTGGTAATGATGCTGACAAAGTTTATGGTTTTATGTCTGTGAACTTGCAGGCCTCCTTTCAAAATTTACTCAACAAACATTGGAACACTTATCAAGTTCCTACTATGTTGTAGGCAATGCACTAGGGCCTGTAAGTGCCAGTGAATAGACAAATTCTACTTGTGAGTGGTCACAGTCTGACAGATTTATTTTCTGTTTCACACTGTATCTATACAGTGTAGCTCAAAGATATCAAGGAGTTTACACAGTTGGGCAGCTGGGAAATTTGTAACTGTGTCTTAGTTCTGAACGCCTGACTTCCAGTACAATGGTTTTTTGATTCTGCATTCTATCTTTTTACATGAAATGAGGCCATTTTTAAAATAGACTTGATGTTAGCACAGGTCTTTAATCCCAGCACTTGGGAGGCAGAAGCAGGTGAATCTCTGTGTCTGAGGCCAGCCTGGTCTACAGAGTAAGTTCCAGGATAGTCCGAACTCCCTCTCCCTCAAAAAAAAAAAAAAAAAAAAAAAAAAAAAAAAAAAAAAGCTTGACCTGGAACAAGCTAAGAACCGAACAAATCAGCCAGTTTGGTATCATTCCCCTGTTATCTCAGCACTCAGGAGGTTGAAGCAGGGTCATGAGCCTGAAGCCAGCCTGTCTTAAAAGACTGACTAAAAAAAAAAAATCCCTAAAATACCCAAACAGCAAAACAAAATAAAAAATAACCAGAACAACTCACATTTTGCATTATTCCTCAGGCATCTCTTTGGAAAAGGACATACTGTTTTCTTTAGAAAACTCTGATGGTGCAAGTCCTTTACAATGACCATGTTCAAGCCTTGAGACTTTTTTGAATAAAAGGAGATTTAAAGCAAGAGTCTTCTGACGCTTCCATAAGTAAGTCTCCTTAAGTCACAGAGAGTGTCAAGTACTAAAATAATGTTGACTAAGAAGAAAATGGGTATGAGGCCACTCAGCATAGGAATTGGGAGGCCATTAGCAGCCTCGATGAACAATTTCTGTACAAGGGTATGAACAGAGGTCAGAAAGCAGGGAAGTGAACAAAACCAGGAAGAGGTGGCAGGGAACCCTGCTGGGCCCTGTAGTGGGTGAAAACTTTCAGCTACAGGGCCCAGGCCGACCATCAGGACAATTCGGGCAGGAGAGTGGTGGGAACAGAACTAGAGAGTGAAGCTAGGCTAAAGAAACAGGGAATAGAGCATAAGCTCGATGATGGCTCAGAGATGGAGTTCCTCACGTAGATGGAGGAAGGGCTTCTGTAGACTCAGGGTCTGGTATTTCCAGTCATCCAAGTGGGAAGACCAAAGTCTGACACAGAAGTTGGGGTGCACAGGGAACAGTGCCGACTCTCTGTCTAGAACTGACCTTTGTGTTTGCTGTCTCTTAGAAGCCAAATGCTTTGTTTCTCTGGCTTCGTCTTGCTTCACTTCCACCACCAGAAGAGACTATGAAATAACTCTCCACAGAGATTTGCTACACAGGGAACCATGTGGAAATTTAGTGGTTTAGATTTACACTTACCACCATTAATTTAATTCCTAAACCTGTGGGTTGGAGGTGTAGACCTAGGCTCAGGCATGCACCTGTATCCTGTTAGAAGTCAGTTTGGAGGTTCTAAGTCTGGATTGTTTCTGGCTGTTGACTGAACTGTAGTGGGGACTGGATCATCTTGTGACAGGAGAGCATGGGAGAGAGAGAGATGTAACTTGAATGGCTAAATGGTCTTGTAATAAAAAACCTGGAGCCAAATATTGGGGTAAATGCTGAAAGATCAGAGAGACAAAGGAACAAGCCACTGTCATGTCTTACCTCTAGGACTCCTCAGCCTGAAAAAGTCTTAGTTCTTGTCTCTTCATACCTTATATACCTTTCTCCGCCTAGCCATCACTTCCTTCTTAGTGCTGGGATTAAAGGCATGTGACTCCCAAGTATTGCCACCACTGCCTGGCTTCTATGTTTAATCTAGTGACTTGTTCGGTCCTCTAATCTTCAGGCAAATTTTATTAGGGTACACAATATATCATCACATCAAGATTATCATGTTAAAGTAATCAGTTGATGGAGGTCTGAAAGCCCCTCTGGCCTTGGGTTGCATATAACACAAGAGAACATGTGTCAACCCATAAGATCTCCCAGAGAAGATGTGGGCTAGTGGCTTGTGGGTCTCAGGATTAACCTGGTTCTTACCTGCTTTCATTCTTGAGGGTATCTTTCTGTTCTCTGACCAACTGTCTTTATTTCTATCATCCATATGTTCCTGGTTCAGTTAGTTGGTCCAGACATAAGAACTCTCAGCAGGCACCCTTTCTGGACTCAGAGCCACATCTATAACAGTATGTGTTTTGTTAACAAGCAGGCTAGCCTGGGCTTATCATTTGTGTGGTAGCTGGGTATGGTTCCAAGAATTCAAGGTCTCTTCAAGTACAGGCTAGGCACTGGCCTCATGTTACTACAATCACATTCCACTGGCCAAGCAAAGCATGAAACCAGGTCAGACACAGGAGGTTGGGAAATAGATGCTAATGGGAAGAACTGCAGAATCCTACTGCAAACAGGAATGGATACATGGGGGGAATAATAGAGGTCACTTTCTGCAAACAGTCTGCCCATTTGTTCTTTGTCTTCTAGGAGCAGGCAGAGGCAACAAATTGGAATCTAACTCACTTTCTAGTCTGTACAGAAAATTAGCTCTTCTCTAGAGGCCATGTCTGTTCAGGTACCCACTGAGTGAACTGAAGGCAGTCCCTTGATGACTGCCCCACTGTTTGGTCTTGAGCCTAGAGAGCAGGCTTCTTAGTCCTGATTACCTTGAATATACTCTGTGGGCCTTCATATTTGAAAGGCTTTTGGTAATTGCTTGCTACCCGAGGGAACCATTTCTGTGAGGAATATAGAACACGAGCAGAAGGAAGAATTCAAAAGAGGCAATCAGGCCCCATGGCTTCTGGGACTGCCCAACACAACAGCACAATTCCTTCATTTCCTTCTTGGGGAATGACCAACCGTCCCACAAAACTAAGGTAATTAAGAAGTCAGTTCCCTTGCCTTGGCAAACCTTAATCTGTAAAGGCTTTTGCCTTCCTCCTTCATGGTACTGATGGGAGCTACCTTTAAGATTTCCTGTAGATGCACAAAGCTGAAGGTGATCCCAGTGTGTTCCATGGACCCCTTCCCTGGGACATCCCTTGAATATGAAATATGCTGCAGCTTCTTTGCATGGCATGCAGCCACCATTAACATTCCCTGTGTGCCTTTTGTGGAACTACAAACTAATTACAGAATGCATAATTAAGTGCTTCATCCTTCAAATTCTGAAAAAAAAAAGGCAACTAAGTGTTTCTTCCTTTGAACTAGATTTTACTACTGGTGACTGAGGACATGATGCACTCTGAAATGGGAAGGGTGTGTTTTGAAGCATGTTGTTCCCTTTGACAAACATAATAAAAGGTTAGAACTTCAGGGCAGGTTTAACATTTCCCCTCATGGAAATAGAGTTGATTGGAAACTTCTTTTTGTTCTCCTTGAGTTGATGGAGCAGATCTTACACTCTCACTGACCAAGGTTTAGGTAGTAGGTCCATGAGGCATACAGTGACTATTGCTGGATTCTAACTGCTTACTTGGGGGAGGGGGTGAGAAAGCACAGCGTCAATGGCACAGACACTGGGAGTCAGTTAAAGGCAAATAGCAAACTTGTTTATTTAATAGTGGGGAAGGCCTTACATACCCTGCTCCCAGTGCCCAGTCTGTGTCACAATCTGGTAGTATTGCATAGTCATCCCTCATTGATTGGGCAAGATCAAGAACTTTGACAGTGGCCAGGAACTCTGACAGTGACTGTTTCTAGGCCCTCAGGCAGACTTCAGGTTGGCTCATAAGGAAATACTATGCACATGCCTTGGCAACTGGTTTGAGCCAATTTCCTTGACCCTATGGGCCTGTCCTACTACAAGTGATGACTAATGTTCATGGGGCATTTTACAGTTGGTGAACATGTGTTTTTACCTGGTATTAGTTTTTGCCACTGTGCCAAATACCTGAAATAAATTATAAGGTGGAAACATTTATTTTGGCACATGGTTTTTGAGCTTTCAGTCCCTAGTTAGCTGACTCCATCATTTCTAGGCATGTGGTGAGGCATATGGTGGAAGGGTATGATGGCACAAGGCTGCTCACTATGAGGTGACCAAGAGGCAAGGCAGAGACACAGATAGGAAAGGACTTGGACAAGGTACATCTTTCTGGGATATACCCACTCTTATCCCCTGTGATCTGCTTTCTCCAACAAGCTTCCACCTCCCAATAATGTCAGCATTATTTGAGTCCATCAAAGGAATGATCCATTGATTAGGTCAGAGGCCTCATGGTCTGAAAACTTCTCAGTTGAGGACCAAGCCTTCCATATATATAGAAACATCATTTATCTGCATCTCATTTAGTACTTAGAACAACCCCCTATGGAAGGTATTTTCATCCCTGTTTTATTTATTTATTTATTTTAGTTGGGGATCCTGAAGCTCAAGGCATTTGCCTGACTTATGGTAACATGGCTAGTAAAAGGATCAGTGGGGTCTTTGGCAAGGATCAGCATGAATCTGGAATTCTATGTTGTTCTTCCTGTAGTTCTGTGGAAGAGGGTGTCAGCTAGATAAGTTCTATCTGGAGCATCTTTTCAGGTACCCCACTTCAGCCCTGCAGTTCTTCTGTGTTGGATATAGCCCAGAACTTCTCTTTGTGATATTTGATGGTTCTCATTGCTCTGCAGAAAACAGCAGAAGAATAACAGCACCAGGCAAACAGGCAGACTCATCCACTCAAGCATTTTGTGGAACATTGCATCATGGGATTGCAATTGATCCTGGGTCCAACCTTGTAAGATGATTTTTCTCCTTAAAATAGCAAGGGTGAGCTGGGTGGTGGTGGCACACGCCTTTAATTCCAGCACTTGGGAAGCAGAGCCAGGTGTGTCTCTGTGAGTTCGAGACCAGCCTGGTCTACAGAGCGAGATCCAGGAAAGGCACAAAGCTACACAGAGAAACCCTGTCTCGAAAAACAAAACAAAACAAAAAAAAAAAAAAAAAGAAAAAAAAAGGCAAGGGCAAGCACACTGTATTTAGGTACTTAGGAATGTGTTTTTCTATATGTGCACACATAGATATGTATGTAACAACAATTAATGAATAAAGAGGCATGGATTTGAAAAAGGGGAAGGAGAGGTAGATGGGAAGGTTTGGAGAGAAGAAAGGGAAGGAGGAAATGATGTAATTATATTATAGAAGAAATTATATAAAAACTAGCAAAAATGTGTAGAGCAATCCTCTGTAGGCCTGGAGCTGGTTCAAAGCATTGCACTTATCAAGCCTGTCAATAGATCCGTCCTCCTCTCCATCATTCTACCATTTCATTATCATGCTTGTTTTTCCTTCATGAGATTTTACAATAATCCTACATTTAAATCCCAAGCAGACAGTGCCTATGTATTTAATATATGGAGCAAGGAACACTTCCTTTTTCTTAGTTCTGGAAAATGATATCCAGGGAATGTCAGATCTCAGGAGCTGCTCATGTTCTGTTGGAGACACCCCACTCATTTCCCACTAACCACCCATCTAGCTGATATCACTGGCATGTCTTCACTTGGGAGCCATCTCTGACCCCTGGAGTCCTCTTTGTTAGGTACTGGAAAAGCTAGAAGGGTGAGGGGACTCACATCTTCCAGATACAATCCTCACAATGACGGGTGGAAACCATGGAACAAATGCTTTAGCTCCTTCGTCTTCGGATCCATTAGCTTTGAGGTCTAGTATGCCCAAATATGTCCCAGCAAGGTCTGCTGTTTGATAGCTACTTAGATAATGTACCCTCCATTCCACCTGCCTCACCACCCCATCCTCTATTTTGCTGTCCTTTATCACTACCCAATACTTATTTGAAGGGTTCTGCTCGGAGCCCTTCAGAGTGTGCTTCCAAGGGGATTTGAACCTAGAAACCTTTGTATTCGGGCATCAGAACACTTCTCTTCAAGTCTCTCAGTGCTGATTCCTTCACAAGCACCATGTGTGATGTGTAGAGAGCAAAATTTCCCACATGGGAGGGCCCAAAGAAGCCTGGGAAACACTGTATGCTCCATTGCTCATTAACACATTTGCACAGTAAAAGGTTCTAAGGAGGAAGGGGTAAAGATGGAACCCACCTTTGTACTTAAACCTTTAGGCAAAGAACTCATTTTATCTTCTACAGTAGCTATTCTTTTTCTGTACAATGTGACAAGAAATCTTTATGAAGACAGACTTTTTCATGGGTTGTTCTGTTTTTTTTTTGACTCTTTTTTTAAAATTTCCTTATATATTCTGGATATTAATCCTCTGTCAGATATGTAGCTGGCAATCAATCATTCTGTGGGCTTCCTCTTCACTTGATTGTTTCTTTAGCTGTGCAGAAACTTTTCAGTTTGGTAAGGTCCCATTTGTCACTGGTTGGCCTCAGTTCCTGGGTGAATGGAGTCCTATTCCTGAGGCCCTTTCCTACTCTTGTATCCTGTGTTTTCTTCCAGTGGTTTCAGTGAAACCAGATCTTTGAGCAGATCTTCTTTCAACATGACACCAAATGTTCTTTTCCTCTGTCTCGTCATGTATCCACATGGATAAACAGATTCATTCATACATTTATATTTATTCCATTATATATTCATTTATATGTATTCATCATTCATTCATTCATTCATTCATTCATTCATCTACCCCTTTATGCATTCCATTAATATCTGAGGAGTTATATCCAAGGCACCATGCTGGGTACTAGGAGGTCCAGTGTATAAAGAGATACAGCATCCTACCTTCCCAGAGCACAAAGTTATATTGAGTCAGTCTGGGTCTTATTTAAAAGCTTAAAAATTCAGACTGGAGAGATGGCCTAGCAGCTAAGAGCACATACTGTTTTTCTGGGGAATCTGAGTTCAGTTCCCAGCACCCATGTCTGTTGGCTCACCTGTAACTCCAGCTTGGGGTGCGGGGGGGGGGGGGGAAGGGGACTCCAATTCCCTCTTCTGGCCCTGTGGGCACCTTCATTCATATGCACATTTCTGTACAAACACACACACACATACACAGCTTAAAAACAAAAAATTAAAGCTAAAGTACAATTTATCACCTATCAATTTTAGTTGAAATATTTTTAAAGTTAATTTTGTACAAGTAATGTTCACTGATTATAATAAAATTAAATTAGAAAAAAATTAAAAAGCTACCATATTCCCAATATCTTATATTTAGAGATTGACCTAACTGATCTGCTGTGGGATGTCTTTCTGTATGCTGTGAATATGTGTGGCTCCCACTGGATAATAAATAAAGCTGTTTTGGCCTATGGTAAGAAAGCTTATAGTCAGGCAGGAAATCCAAGTAGAGATACAGAGAGAAGAAGGATGGCAGCTCACGTTGGACAGCAGGGCCCTGTGGGACCAGAGAAACTTCAGCCACACAGATCCTAAAGTTATGGGGGCATTGACAGGACCCAGAATTGTAGGAAACAGAGTATATCTCTGTGGAATAGATAGTGGTTTCATAGATATGACACATAATCACCATTAACAGAAGAAAAAAATTAAAACTTTATTTGAGAAGAATTGTAATCAAGAAATATAACTGATCTTTCCAACTCAACAACAAAAAGACAACCTGATTAAAGACATGGATAAAGAGGCTTGGGGATGTGGTTCAGTGGGTAGAATGCTTGTCTAGCATATGTGAAGGCCTGACTCCTTTACCAGCACTGAACTGGGCATGGTGGTATGCACTCTAATTCTAGCACTCGCAACCAGGAGTTCATCCTGAGGTGCATAGTAAGTTTGAGGCCAGCCTGGTATATATGAGATTCCATCTCCAAATAAACAATTGGCTAAAGGGTCTGAATAGAACACATTTTTGTCTGAAGAGTGCATCAGATGGGAAAGAAGCCCCTGGTAAGCTCCTAGATGTCATCAGTCGTTACTAATGTAGTCAATCTAAGTAGAAATCAGGTATAAATCCAAACCACAATGAGATGCAACCTCACACCTACCAGGCTAGGTACAATAAAAAAGATGAGTGTATTGGTGAAATTATTAAGGCCACTCCACGTAGTTAAAAGGAGATTTATTTAATGGTGTAACTTACAAATTAAGGGATAGGTAGGTCATGGGGTCTGGAGAAAGTGTATCGCAGTCCAGCGGTGTTCTCTGGAGCTCTGCTTGGGCCACCTCCACCATCCAGGGTCCCGCAACCAAGAGAGCGCTCTCCGATCCAGATCTCAGGTCCCCAGGCGCCTCCCTTGGCCCCGCCTTGTAGGCGTGACAGTTGCTGAAGTCTCAATGGGGGTTGGAACTTCCAGATCCATGCTGGAATGGCTACCCACTACATGAGTGTTCAAGGTGTGGAAGGTGGGAGCTTTAGCATACTTCCTGTGGGAAAGTAAAACGCTGCCATCCCTTCAGGAAACAGTTTGATAGTTTGGACAGAAATTTACCCTAAGATCCAGAAACTCTACTTCTATGTGTAAAGCCAAGGGAGAACCATGTGAAGAACCAACCTCTCTCTTCAGTCTCCAGCCCCTCTCATTTTGGCACTTTACTTTGCCTGTGTTTTAAAATGAGCCTGGGATTTGTTTATCAGATGTGGTAATGTGGCTGAGAGTTTTCTCTCCGGGTTCCTCCAAGCCCCAGCAGTCCCTTAGCCCATTTATAAAACAAACATACAGACGCTTATATTATTTAAACTACTTGGCCATTAGCTCAGGCCTATCATTGTCTAGCTCTTACTCTTATATTCAGCCCATTTCTATTAATCTGTACTTTGCCATGTGGCTCGTGGCTTACTGGTACCTTACATCTTCCTTGTCCTGGTGGCAGCTGCAGTCTCCCTCTTCGCTTTCCTGTTCCCTCAATTCTCCTCACTGTTAGTCCCGCCTGCACTTCCTGCCTGGCTACTGGCCAATCAGTGTTTTATTTATTGACCAATCAGAGCAACACATTTGCCATACAGAACATCCTACAACATGGTAAGGCATACAGAACGGGAATAACTGTCAGGAAGGAAGTCATAGGCTAGACCTTTTATTATAGTCTTCACAGGAAAGAATGGATGAACCAGGTTAAGTAAGGTGAGAGTCTAAGGATTGGCTGGTTTGAACAGTGGGCTCTGGGGCATAGCATCTGCCATGGCTTCTTGGATATCCAGCCCTAGGATGATTAGGACTGGAACACTGTCCTGGACTACCAGAGATGAGGAAAGGGAGGGCTGACTGATTTGCATATCAAGTGTATGTTCTCAGGCAAGCTGTATGTGGTCCCTAGAGATAACTTCACCCAGGGAGAATCAATCCCTCTTAGGTCCACAAGAAATCAAGGTATCATTAACCACAGAAAACAAAAAGCATCCCCATGGCAGAACCCTTGCCTAGCATGTCTGAGGTCTTGGGTTCAACTTTCAGCATTGAAAAATAAAACATTGCGAATATAACCTCAGATTCCCAACTTGTAATACTGCATACCTCACATCCTGCTTGCGACTCATGACTCACAACTGCAGGTTGACCTCAGAATGCCTCGTCTGTCCCTTTGAAGAGCACTGAAGAGCTGAATCCCAGGATCTTGGATCTAATGAATGACTCACGGCTTGGGAGATTTGAAGGTACTTTTCCTCCCTCTCTCCCTGGATTAAAAAATTTTGGCCCACTCAAGAAACACAGGGTCAAGATTCCACTCCATCATGCCTCTGGTGCTTTTAACCCAATGAATAGCCTTTAGAGCATGGGCCAGTTAGCTCTGGGTCAGCTTCCAACTAGCTGGTAGAACCAGCTCTAGAAATGAGGTGACACAGGGCTGTGCATTGAGCTAGGTTAGCTTTTTTCTGGGAAAAGAATCCACCTTGAAGGGGTTCTTTACCTCAATAGACAGAATATTGATGGGTGAAGCCACGCTTATGGCCCATGTCTGAAGCCTCCTGGGATTAAATAGTTCAAAGGAAGAAGCTTAGCACGGTGCCTGAGCTGTACGAATTCTTCTACAAATGTTAACTCTTCCAGCAAACCCATCATTTATATTGTGCCTGACTCAATGGAGCGCCAATAAGCAGCTTACCAGTATTACTGACTCAGGCTGCCCTGCATACCCCCACAGAGTATATATGAGTTCAATAGAAAAAGTGGTCACGTAGGCACTTGGTAACTTGTAAGGCATGGGACAAATGCTATGGGGAAAATTCCTATTCGTAGCCATTTTCATAATTCTCAGAGTAATATGAGAAAAATAGTAGATATGTGCCAAAATATTTTAAATAACTTCCCCCTGTGAGGGACCACAATATGCTAATAGAGTTAAAGCATGTATTACCTTTGGCAAAATGCAGAGCTAGATCTGCTGTGGAATTAAGACTTTTTAATGAGAGAATAAAAACTTACTTATCTATTTAAGCCCAGATTTATATGTTGAAAGACATTCTTAGATGTATATTTGAAGACATGTCACACCAATTACTCCTTATATTTTCCTTTTCTTTATTTTGTTAGGATTGAGAGAGAAGACTATTTTTGAACATGAAAACTATGTAAAAAGAATGGATTTGCCATGGTTTTCAATGAACTCTAGTTACTTCAGGGAAAGTAAGCTGGGAGCCAAGGCTATTGTAGAGAAATAATGGTTTGTTTGGCCTCTGCTCCCAGCTGTCTTGTGAGCTGTTGGTCCCTGAAGGGTCCTGGAAAGCTCAGCAGCACATCTCATGTGGCTTTGGTTCTTCCACAGAACCTGCCTTCAGTCTTAGTTCTTTCATGCTCTGATTTGCTGGAGTGACCCTTTGAGGCCCTGTGCTGATACTGCCTGACCAAATTATTGCTGACTCACTGGGGCCATCTCTGCCCAGAGACTGCTGGCTAAGCAAAAGCCACCCATCACCTGAGAGCCCAGTACTCCTAGCACCCTTTTGACAGCCAAGGTGGTTATGAAGAACCAAAGCATCATTTACCCATTGATGGTGGCTCTCTTTCCCTGCTCAAGCCCACAGAGGTCAGCAGACAGTTGGAGGAGAATGACACACTCCTCTCACCAGTGTTTCCAGACTCCTGAGCCTGGGCTGCTCCTCTGTCCTTGAACACATTTCCTGCTTCTCTTTCTTCAGGCTTGCCTCCACAGTCCAAGTCCCATGGTGCACACAAGCTTGGGATGATTCTCAAACTCCTGTTGCTTCATTACTGAAGACCAAGGGGGCAATTAATTAAAAATGTCTAGCAGATCTGCTTGTTTTCTTGGAAGAAGGGCCATCCTACAAATATGGCAACAGGCCAGCTTCTCGAGGATTCCTCAGTATCTAACAGGAGAACTCCCAAGTAATCTCTGTGGATAGGACTTTCGGCAGACATATCCCACTGTGGCTTCTGGACTCACATCTGGTTTTGAACTCTGTCTCTGCTATTTGTTCACCTATGGAACCCAGGCAAGAGCTCATATCCCAGTAAACCTGACTTATGTGTGTGCTGGATGTTATAAGCACCTTCTTTGTTTGGTTCTGAATAGCAGTTGCTGTGTGTGAACTGTTGAGTGGAGACTAGCCCATGATGGCTAATACAGTACCAAGACAAACCTTTAGTTACTCTGGCCATGGATGGAATCTTTGCACTGATTCAAAACAAGACGAAGACCCTTCTAGACAATAAAACAAGAGAGGCTTTTATTAATTACTTCTGAAAAGCCAAACGGAAAACAGAAGATGGACTGCCTGGAGTCTACTTCAAAGCATGAAAATCTGAATTAAAAGTAATTTGGACTAAAAAAATAAATTATATATCTATATCTATATCTATATCATATCATATCATATCTATCTATCTATCTATCTATCTATCTATCTATCTATCTATCTATCTATCTATCCCTTTGTGCTGTACAGGGGAGCATGGGGGTTGTCACTATGGAGGGGGATAAGAGTACCCCCTATCTGGGGAGTTCTTCCTTAAGGTTCTCAGATGAAACATAAGAATACAGGACGTGGAGTCTGAAGAGGTACGTCTGTGGGTAAAGTGCTTGCTATGCTAGCATGAGGACCCGGGTCTGGCTTCCCATCACTCACACACAGGGTCAGGCCCAGCAGTGGGCACAGCAGTAGTGTGGTGCACCTATAATCCAGTATTGGGGAAGTAGAGACAGGAGAATCCCTGGGATTTGCTGACCATGCAGCCTAGCCAGCCAGTAAGCTCCAGTTCTAGTGAGTGACCCTGCCATAAAAAGTAAGATGAACTGATTAAGGATGGTACCTGACGTTGACCACTGGCCTCCACATCCATGAGCACATACATACATACATACATACATACATACATAGACAACATCAACATGTGTATCCACACATGTGTCTATACACACGCATACATGCACACATAATACAGGGCACCAAGTTAAATTTATATTCAAAATAACTCATTAATGTAACTATTCCCTGAATGTTACACAGATATCTTGTGGAATCCCAATCCTTCTATTAATACATCCTCTTGTGAGAATCTTGTACTATGAGACTTTCTGGATGTTTTACCAGAGATTTTGGTGGTTTCAAGTGTCTCCTGTGTTTGCATTAAAAGAAAAGTAATGATGATCCTGCAATGGATCTTCTAAGCTGAACTCAGAGGTGTCGATTCTAAGGAGGCCGTTCTGTATACTGATGGCAGGACGCTGGCTGGACAGGCTCCTGCTTGGCATAGATCTTGAATGTCATTATAATCTTTATGAACATCTCAGAATATATCAGCTTGTGTGGCTGCAGCCAGCACAAGAAAACACTTGATAAATAATGGTACTTATTAATATCTGGCCCTATATCATGTGGATCTGCTAATCACCTGACACCATCTGGGTAAGGCCGACTGTGGGAGCAGCTTTGATGAAAATGTCCATTAATTACAACTGGGGCTTTGGGGGCACTGTGATTGATAGAAATTGGTTGACAATATTTCTTTGGGAGACTGAATTACTTTGCGATAATTACTGGTCCATGAGTAAATCATGCTCCCTCCCCTTTTATTAGTGCCTAGAACCACAGAGACTCATAGACAACGGTGATTCAACTGTCTCTCTCTAGGAAGCCATTTTCTGGACAGCTGGCATGTGTTGTGGAGGAGGCTGGGAAGTCTCAGTGTAGCATTTCTCATCTTTGTAATAGGGTCTTCCTTAGGGTCTCTCAGTGTCATCTGTCTTCCTGTAGTAAATTCTGTCCTGACTATGTGGAAGAGAAGGGATTATTAATGAAAATTCATTGAGTGGGAGAAGGGATCAGGGATGTACAAAGGGCACAGACTTTATGTAGTGAGGAGAAATAAGTCTAGAAGATCTATTGTACAGCATAATGTTTACAGTCAACCATGCATTGAATCCTTAAAAACAGCTAAAATATTACTATCACAAAAATGAATGTGAAGTCATGGGTGTGTTATTTGATTGATTTAGTCATTTTACAATGTAACATGCACCAAAACAAAAACATACACGACCAATACCATAAATGCATACAACTTTCGTCAAATTAAAAATGTTTAAAAAATCTTATTGACGTTTGCAGAACCTAGCCATAAACTTTTGACTTTTGGGGAGTCCTAAAAAAACTCCTTTGTACATTTTATGGCTTTATGGGTTTACAACAATTGCTGTAGTTCCCATTTCACAGATGAGTATAAGTGGGAGGGCTTCCTTAGATAGTTACTTCTAGGATTAGATTTTAGATCATCTGACACTGGACGTCTGCTGACTGTCACAGTCTGTCTCATGGTCTTGGCTTATGTATTTACTTTTAACAATAAGGTTTATTTTCTTTCTTCTTTGGGATCTGTGTTGTTCTAATTGTTTTAAAATTTGATTTGATTTAAAAGCATTTTCACACAGGTATGTATTGTACACGTAGCATATTCTTCCCATCACTTTCCTTTCCCTCTCCAATTTCTTCCTCTTGTTCTTCTAGACAGTGCCATTTCTATTTTCATTTCATATATGTATACATGTTTTATATGACTATATAAATACTAGGAACCAAAGATGAGAGAAAACAGAAGATATTTGCTTTTCTGAAACAGACTGAATTCGCTTGATATGAATGCCTATAGTTATATCTATTTTCTTGGAAATGACATACCCTCATTCTTGGTTACAGCTGAAAACAATCCATCATGCATATACTACATTTTCTTTGCCCATTCCCCTGTTGCTGGGCAGGTGAGCTGATTCTAGAACTTAATTATTCTGCATAGTGCTGAAGTAAACATTTATGTGCACACATCTCTCTCTCCTATGTTGACTCGTAGTTGTTGCAGTGGATCCTGTCCTTTGTTATGTTTTTGAGAACCTTCGATACTGATTTCCATGGAGAGTGGACTAGTTCACATCGGCAGTGGCAGTGTGTAGGGTTTCCTTTTGTCCACATCTTCGCCAACCAACATTGGTTATTACTTGTTTTCTTGGCACCCGCCACTCCAACCGGATAGGAAGGACCTCAATGTAGTTTGGTTTGCATTTCTCTGATGGCTCATGAAGGTGAGCATTTTTTGTATGCTTATTAGCCATTTGTATTTTATCTTTTCAGAGCTGTCTGCTTATTTCATTAGCTCTCTTATTGACTGGGCTATTTGATTTCTAGTTATTGAGTCTTTTGAGTTCTTTATATATTCTAGATGTTAATCCTATGTCAGATGCACAGTTAGCAAAGACTTTCTCCCCTTATATACACAGTCTGTCTCTTTACTGGGGTAACTGTATTCTGAACTTTTTAAGTTCATGAGGCCTCATTTGTTTCCCAAGTGACCAAAGTTCTATTTAGAAAGGCTCTGACTGACTTTTGTGATCCCTATTCTAGAAGTTTATTTCAGTGGCACCCAAAGAACAATTTAACAATCCCAAGGAAAGTATCATGGTAACCCAATATTTGATTAGGTCACTATGGAAATGAAAAATTGTTGCCAATTATGCACTCTCCTTGTCACCAGTTGCCAAACAACCACCACTATGCCATTGCTAGCCTCACAGCACAGGTCTCCTCTGCATTGTCAGTCTGTGTAGTTATTCATTTCTAAAATAATGACTTTCTCTATTAATTCTGTGCTGTCCAATGTAGGAGCATTAAAGACATGCATCTACTGAATATTTTAAATTAGTCTAAATGGAAATCTTTTGTAAGTATAAAATACCCACTGGAGTTTTCAAAGACTTAATATAGAAAACATAAAATTTCTCATTAAATGTGGAGAGCATGTTGAGATGATATTTTGGTTCTGCTTGGCTAAATAATATACCTTAGTAAGTTTCTTGTGTATTTTCCTTGTTTTACTATGGCTACTAGAAAATATAAAACCATGCATGATGCAGTTGTTGTTCAGCACCAGTAGTTTATGAACTTCCTATGGACAGGAACCATGTTTTCCCAGTACCTAGCACCATGCTGGTGCATACTAGGGACTCATAAACATGTGCTGACTGAAACCAATGGAAAAGAGTGGGAGAAATAGGTAAGTACAGAGGGTTTATAACTCATGGAAAAGTATAACCTTTACAGTTAGTTATGCATGGTGACCTTGTTTTCTGGCAGCAACGGATGTCTCCTTTAGGTTTCTTCTCTAGAGGAAAATAGTGATTTGGAACACAGAGTCTCAGGAGGGCATCTGCCTCTGACTGGGTCTTCATGTCCCACAACAACTCCACAACTTAGCTTTGACCACAAATTGCAAAGTCCAGGAGCTGCTCCTTGTTAACAAAGAATAACTCCAGGTTCACTCATCTTCTTCCTTCTTGACTCCTCCCTCGTGGTCCAGCTCCCATATTTTTTTTTAATTAAAAATATTTATTGTTATTTTTTTAATTAAGAATTTTTTTATTCATTTTACATACCAACTACAGATCCCCCTCTTTTCCCTCCTCCCACCTTCTAGCCTTCCCCCATCTCCCATATTTGTATGACCTCAGATTTCCTAAAGCATCACTGCCTCTGTGGTCTTCCCCTCAGCTTCACACATCCCAGCTCTCAAGGAAGGCAGTGCTATTGCCTCGGCTTCAGATCAACTAAAGAGCTAGAATTAGAAAGCTTGGGTGACATATTTGAGGTCATCAAGAAAGAACGCTTTAACATGGCCTTGACTCAGGACCTGGTCCCAAAGCCTAACCTGTTAGACACACTGCTATACTTTTTATGATCAGCTAATTCTATCTTTGGACCATTTCAGGACGCTCCTGCTTTCCTCCACACATTCCTTTTCGTCTTTAGGGATAGCCCTGCGAGAGTTTGAGGATGGTTGTCTCCTTTTGTCTGGCTTAAATGCTGGTCACTAGTCATCTTTTTTTCCCTCACAGATGAACTTGATGTCAGTCATGTTACCATCTCAGAATTAGCAAAGAGAGGATCAGTTAGTGCAGGAGAAAGTAACTAGACATAGCTGCTGAAGAATTTACTTAATACTGTATCTTATTTCAGTCTAACATTAACGTTAAGAGACGGTTTTAATATTTGTAGGTGTGATAAGTAATAGCAGAGTAGAAATTGATGTGCCCAAAGCTTCCCAGATGGTGAATGAAAGATTTCAATTTTAAACCTAGATCTCCCCATGCAAAATTCATCTTCTCCTCCATATTCAGTACATCAATAAAATGAGGTTGGGATCTGTGGTGGTTTGAATAAAAATATCCCAATAGACTCATGTATTTGAACATGTGGTCCCCAGCTGGTGGCACAGTATGGGAAGTTAAGGAACTTTTAGGATGCGGAGCCTTGCTAGAGGAAGTATATCACTGGGGATAGGCTTTGAGAGCTTATATTCTTCCCTCACTTCTAGTTTACTCTCTAGACTTCCTGGGATGAAACTTGATCATCCAGCCTCCTACTGCTGTGGCCTGCCACTACTGCCACTATACCTTTCTTCCATTATGCATATCTTAGCCCTCTGGAATTATAAACCAAAATAAACTCTTTCTTCTATAAGTCGTCTCTAGTCATGGTATTTTATCACAGCAACAGAAAAGTAACTAATGTAGGGTTTCTAGGCAAACTAAACACCACCACCACAGCATTGTAATCTAGAGAGTCTACACCAGAGTTCCTTGGAAAGTCTTTACATCCACTCTTTACATTACTAGTAAGTACTGTCACTGACTTGTGAAATGTAAGTTTTTGCGGGAGTGCATTTTTTTTTTTTTTAGACAGGATTTTTCTGTGTAGCCTTGGCTGTCTTGGAACTCACTCTGTAGACCTGGCTGGCTTTGAACTCACAGAGATTCACCTGCCTCTTCCTCCCAAATGCTGGGATTAAAGGTGAGTGCCACCACTGCCCAGCTGGGAGTGCATCTTTAAAAGGGTTTGTTGGAGAAACTCACTTAGATGATTCAGAAGAGAGAAGAGAGAATCAAACAGACCTTTACACCTGGATAGACAAAGCCACAAGCCATAGAAGTTTTTGGTAGAACGCCTTCATAAAGTACTGGCTCATTTTTGGCTCTTGGTGAATATTCCTTTGAAAAATAGCCTTCAAAATGCTTTGTTTAGCCTCACAAAAATTACAACAGAGCTCACTAGCTCTGATTTTTTTCCATGTAAGGAACAATCAGAACTCAGAGAGCTGAGGTCACTTCTCAGCCCTCAGGAATATCTGGTGACACAGTCAAGGTGAGCATGCCAATGGACTCCTCCTGGTTTCAGCCACTACCTTAAATCCCAGCAGAGCTCCTTACAAAAGATATTCAGTGGATTTGTAAACAGCCACGGTATTAGTCAGGGTTCTATAGAGTGATAGGACTTAGAGAATGAATCTCTCTTTATAGAAAGGGAACTTATTAGAATGACTTAGAGGCTGTGGCCCAGCTAATCCAACAATGGCTGCTTATGAATGGAAAGCCCAGGCATCCAGTGGTTGTTCAGTCCCTGAGGCTGAATGTCTCAGTTGGTCTTCAGTATACACCAGAATCTCAAAGAAGTAGATGCTAATGCCAGTGAAGGAATAAACTTGCAAGCGAGGCTAAAGCATGCTGGCAGAGAGTGAGACTCTTCTTCCATGTTCTTATATAGGCCTTAAAGAAGGTGTGGGCCAGGTTAGAGGCGGGTGTTTCTGCCTCCAAGATCCATATTAGAGGTAGATCTTCCCACTTAAAATGAAGCAAAAATCCCTCATAGATGTGGCCATTTTGGGGTTTTAGTCCATTTCAGATGTCGTCAAGTTGATAACCAAGAATAGTCATCACAGCCACCAAGGTGGGCAGGCACAGTTAGGATTCTAGTCATGGTTGTGAAGCTATAACCAGAATAATTGGCTATTGCCTCCAAAAGCATGGCTTCCCTCTTGCTCCATGAGAAAGGACCAAGGCGTGCCCAGCAGCTAATAAGTCTGGATGGAAAGAAAGATAAGTTTCTCTAAATCATCAAGTAACACTGATAACCTGTTTGCTAAGTTCTTAATGCTCTTTGAAACAGATTTCAGCACTTTTTGCTTGCAGAATCAGCATACTGTTAAGTAGCATGACTTCAGCTCTCCCTGTATGTTTTACAACTGAAGCTGGTCTGCTGGGCTTTTGTCTCCAGACATTCACTGGGAAACAGGAGCATCACTTTTTTTTTTCAAGACGGTGGAGTCAATGCATATTACGATGCTTTTTTTTAATTAAGAAAAATTTTTCATTCATTTTACACATAAATCAAAGATCCCCCTCTTCCGTCCTCCCACCCCCAGCCTCCCCCAACCCATCCCCCACTCCCTCCCCACAAGAAGGCAAGGCCTCTCATGGGGAGGCACATCCACTAGAGGCAAGTCCAAGCCCTTCCCCCTGCCTCAAGGCTGCACAAGGTGTCCCATCATAGGTAGTGGGCTCTAAGAAGCCCCCTCATGCACCAGGGATGGACTCTGATTCTACTGCCAGCCCCCCCCCCCCCCCCCCCCCCCCCGCCCAGCAGATCAAGCTACACAATTGTCTCACCATGCAGAGGGCCTAGACCAGTCCTATGCAGATGTTTTTATACCAGCTTAACAGCAATGTGTGTATAATGATAAACACAACTACAGATGTCCACACACTGCTAGAACTCTCACCTGATACTTTAATAATTGTCATATTTTTATCCCCCAAGAACCCAGGGAAATACTTATTTCCTGCTTTTTACAGATGAAGAAGAAAATTTGGCCTCATAAAAATGGAAATGTCTTATTAAAAGAAAGTCACAGTGGTAGTGAAGTGGGTGGGACAGTTCTGTGTTATACAAAACTGCCTTGCCCGTCTTCCCAGCATTTTGTTGTGGTTATTTTAGAAGACATTTGAATGCTCTCTTCCATTCCCCTTCTGCAACTATCTTCCCAGCTCCCCAAATATTGTTCTTCTCCTTAAATTGACTTTTTGTGTTCAGCAATCTACTTTAGTTCTTTGCCTTTCTGGAAAATATTAGCTCAATTTAATTTTTGTTTTTTTTTTTCTTTTTTTTTAATTTTAATTTTTGCCAAATGACATTTATTGAAGGAGGGAGGAGGTCTTAAATACAGGCTTACAGCACAATGGGAGAACCCCAGAGGGCAGAAGTTCTCGACCGATGTTTTACCATCTTGCATCTAAGCTGTTAACGCCTATTATGCAGGATACACAGACAAGGAACTTCCCTTAAGCATTCAGGAGGGTGGAACCCCACAAGGAATTAGCATGGGGAGGATATCAAGGTCAAGGTCAGCAAACAAGGCAACAGTTATCCAAAACGGGGGCCAGGGACCTACAGGTCCCCCTTTTACTAGAAAATGAGCTTCTGACTTAGGTTGTGTGGGACATCAGCATCAATTTAATTTTTAAAGACTTGTTTTTATTAGATGTGTACCATTGTTTGCTGGCAGGTGTGTCCGTGTACCATAAGCACCCCTGGTGCCCAAGAAGGCCACAAGAGGGCATCAGGTCTGTTGGAACTGGGGCTACAGACAGTTGTGAGATGTCATGTGGGTGCTGGGAATCTACCTGGGTTCTCGGGAAGAGCAGTAGGTGTTTTTAACTAGTGAGCCATCTCTCCAGCCCCAATCTGGGCATTTTAAAAATTCAAGAAGATCATTACATTCTCTGTGTGGTGACTTGAATGTTAAACAACCTTCACAAGCTCTTATGTTTGAATACGCAGTCTCCAGCTTGTGGAACTGTTTTGGGAGGGCATGCGATCTTTTGGGTGTGGGGCCCATGTGATGGATGTGGGACTTTGGGAAATTTTAGGCTGGCAAACTTCATCTCTGTATCTTTGCTTCTTGATTCCCTGAAGTATGAGGAACAGGTCTCATAGTGAGCTCCCACTGTCAAGGACCTGGTAGCCCAACTGCCATGCCTTCCCTGCTGTTGTGGACTGCATTCACTGAAAGGATCGAAGTCAACTCCTCCTCGTTTGTAGTTTCTATGGGGTATTTTGGTCACAGCAATGTGAAACATAGCTAATACATTCTGTGTGACCCTGCTATAGTCACTGCCTCGTTAATTGGCAGCCTTGTGGACTATGAATGGCAAAGATCTGTTTTCCTGTCTCTCTCATTAGGCTGGGAACAGAGAATGGGCAGCACCTAGCACTCTCTGCCTTTGAATTGCCAAAACCTACCCTCACATCCAACTAAATAAACACATTTAGAATAGAAAGGGCCACAGGTGCTCCTAATTCCCAGGTGTAATTTGATTCGCCAATGGATCATTCCTCTCAGTGATTCCGCTGAGTGTGTCCTAGCAGAGTGTGACTCTATATAGGCTTCTTCCAGGGACAAGTCCATCACACATAAGAGATTCACAGTGATTCCATGAGGTGAGTCACACAGGCATATTTTAATCTCCATGTGACAGTGATGTGAAGGTCCTCTTTCTTCAGTGGCCAGCCCTGTTGCTTCTACAGTCTTCACGTTGTAGCTTTTATTAGCTTATTTGCCTGTAGAGGTTTGTCTTAAATATCATGTGTATCTGGTAGGATTAGTGGCCTTTATTTCTCAGAGAAATTTGAAAAATAACTTTTTTTTGGCTCAAGAATGCTGGCCAATTTGAAGTTTTCTCATCCTCTTTATTAACTTAAAAAATTATTTTTTCAGTAAAACAAGTTACACAGTCACTGTGAGTCCCACACTGTCCTTCTCTCTGAAGATAATGCTCTGAGATGACATCACTGTTTCTAGGTGAGAATGAGGAATTGCATGCAAGTTGGCTTGGGATACTATGGGTTACTATGGGCTGTTCTGACCGGAGTGTCAACATCTTTCTGCCCTCACATACAATTATGAGACTCACCTGTGTTCCCATTTAAGCGCGTGCCTTCTAGCCAATTACTTGCTCAAAGGTGGTGGGATATTTAAGGATCACAAAATAAATATCACAGGATTGGTATGTGTGGTTGACACTCTGAGCTGCCTTCCCTTAGTCCTTGCTTACGGTCCTCCTGGCAGTAACAGGATGCCTAGTTTCTCTTTGCCTCCTTGAGAGATAAGGTGAAAAAACACTGCCCATGGTCTAAAGGAATATTCCCACTGGCCCCTCCAGCTCCTGTTGGCCTCTTTGGAATGTTCATGGTAATAAGGCTCAGGAATTGAAGTTCTTAGGTTGGTGGTAGGAAAAGTAGCCATTGCTTGATCCTTGAAGACATATTCAAGCATGAATCAGCCATGGCCTCCTCCTCACGGACTTGCTAAGTAAACAGTGAATGGCTCTCAGGTTTAAACCAGTGTTCTTTTTGTTACTTACTGCCTAATACACGCTGATGGCTGTAATGCAGGTAAGCAGCTGTACTCCACACCGAACCAGGTTATGAGGTGTTCCTCTAAAAGGTCTTGCTTCTTCTTTGCCTAAGCACATGCCACTCATTTCTTCATAAAGTCATCTTGCTTTCATTTGTACTAAAGCTGAGTTGTTTTCTTTTCCACTTAGGATCTCTCAAGAGCACTTCGCTTTAATGTTTCCAGGCAAGAGCAAGTAGCAGGTGAGCAGACGTCTCTCCCAGCACTCTAATGGGTACTCCACTTCACTTTTCTAGCCCCATGACTAGCTCTTTGGTCTAGAATACAGAAATAGAATGAAAGCCATATGGGTAATATATAAAGTTTTATAAAAAGCCAAAGTACATGCAGTGTGATTGGGGGCAATCAACTGGCTAAAGCCCAAATCTAACCCTTCAAAAATAAAGTTATATTTAAAGGAAAAATTGTGTTCCTTCAACTTTAAATTTTAAATGAATTAAAATAAAATATAGTTATTTATAGTTTCTCAGCTAGACCAGGTGATGAAGGTCTACAACCTCAGCATTTGGGTGACTGAGACAGGAGGATCACATGTTATAGTCCTACTTGGGGGTACAAAGTTAGTTCAAGGCTAATGAGGACAACTTAGTGAGACTGTGTTTTTATATAAGAGGTAAAATTAGGGTTGGTGATATAGCTCAGTGGTAGAGTGCTTGGCTAGCCCTAGGTTCAAGCAACAACACCTTAATTTTTTTATTTAGTGTCTTCAATGTTGTGGTCTCTTTTCAAGCACTCAGTAGCCATGTGTGGATAGTTTGATGTATTTTCCTGCCCTAAGTCTTCTGAGAAGGGCAACTTCATGCTTCTTAGATTTTGCCTTAGTTATTGTTTCTTCTGGGACCCATTTCTACATTTCCCAAGACTGAGTTCAGTGCTCTTCTTCTTTGATAGTCCATGGTGTTAAGGGTCAGGTGTGGTGGCACACACTTGTAAGCCAACACTTGGGGAGCAGGGGCAGGAGGACCAAGAATTCAAGGTCATTATCAGTTACATACATAGTGAGTTTGATGCCTGAGCTACATGAGACGTTGTTTCAAACAACCCAGCCCCCCCCCCCCCCAATATAGTCCACTGTGCTACCTCTGGTTGTAACTAATTGTTTGTGAATAGACTTTTGCAGGCAGGGACTGTTTTTAGTTCACTGATGGCTCTTTGCTGCTTAGTACAGGAGTAGATATACAAAAGGAACTCAATAAATTTATTGATATTTTTAATGAATTGACATAGCACCTAAAAGGTGTGTTGGAGTTTATTTTTTTAATCAGTCCATGAATCCTTGATGTAAACCATGAGCATTGGCCCTACAACCATGATTTGATCCTTTACCCTCTTCACTCATTGTAACTTATACTTAACTAATAGTAGAAACCCAGTTGCTGTCTATTGGATGGCTATTGGACCCTGACACAACCCCAGACTTTGTAGCTTTGCTATATGGACAGCTGAGGCTGGGTAATCTCCAGGGAGCCCTCTCCTCCGCACTCATTGAGACTCAAAGTCACCTTCTGAAGATCTGTGTCTGAGTCCGTGAGTGAGTCTGCCCTGCTCCCGCAGTCTGGTCAGTGCTGGGGTTTGACTTGAGCTCTGTCTGCCTCCATTAACAGCTGAGTATATGATCAGCCTCGGCCACAGAGACCATGTCGCACCGGCTTCTGGAGCTGGGTCTCCATTGGATTTCCTTGTCTGCTTATGCCTCCTCTGATTTACATGTTGTACATGGTGTAGAGTAAGCTCTGGATGCATCTTGACTTGCTCAGTTTTGGGATTTCCCTCTTTACTTGCCAGAATTGATTTCCTTCCAGGGCGTTCTTCTGTTAGAATAGTGTGGGGTATGTAGGAACAGAGCATACCTGCAGGAGGCAGCATTCACTGGCAGCCATCCTAGGTACTATGAGTTATTTTGACAACATCCCAGTAGATGGCGGCAAAATATTTTGAGCAGGCATTCCCCCGCCCCGCCCCCCCCCCCCCCCCCAGTTTCCACAAAATCCCCAAATAAGCTAGCACCTGCTCTGCTGATGGAGTCTGCCCACTAATCTAGCAGAAGGTTCTAGCCACAGTTTCCTGCCTCTCTCATCTCACCCTGTATCCTTATAGTTAATCACACATGGCCAGTCTTAGCTATGATAAACAAGAAAAGCCTCACACATGAAGAAGGAGATGCATCTCTTTATCAGCTCCCATTTTCTGTTGCTAAGCATCCAAGACACAGATGCAGCCTCAGTCTGTCTGTGTCCTTAGCCTCAGGTCTCAGTTCTTACTGTCTGTGATTCACCTGTAAGTAATGCCTGCATTCTAGGGTGAGTCTAGGATGACGACTTCTTCTTCTTCTTCTTCTTCTTCTTCTTCTTCTTCTTCTTCTTCTTCTTCTTCTTCTTCTTCTTCTTCTTCTTCTTCTTCTTCTTCTTCTTCTCCTTCTCCTCCTCCTCCTCCTCCTCCTCCTCCTCCTCCTCCTCCTCCTCCTCCTCCTCCTCTTCCTTCTTCTTCTTCTTCTTCTTCTTCTTCTTCTTCTTCTTCTTCTTCTTCTTCTTCTTCTTCTTCTTCTTCTTCTTCTTCTTCTTCTTCTTCTCCTCCTCCTCCTCCTCCTCCTCCTTCTCCTCCTCCTCCTCTTCCTCCTTCTCCTTCTCTCTCTCTCCCTCTCTCTCTCCCTCTCTCCCTCTCTCCCTCTCTCCCTCTCTCTCTCTCTCTCCCTCTCCATCCCCCATTACTAAAAAGAAAGAAGAAAAATATAAAAGGGATGGACTTAGTGGTTTCAAGATAACCAAGATGCCTAAATGATAATTTTCCTTCCGGAGCTGCTTGTCTACACTACTGGCATTGCATCTAAATGGGACATCCCAGTGTGAAAGTCCACCAGGAGGAAGCCACTCATTTCACTGTTGACTCCATGGGAGGAGAATCCATAACCCCACAGGGTAGTGGTGGTCTCCATCCCTCAGCAGCAGTACTTCCAGGCAAGAAAACACAGCATGAGTGATGGATGCAGCAATCATTGTGTTGTGTCTGTTTTATTTCACAGAGCAGATGTTGTCTCAGAAAACCCTCCTTGCCCACACATTTCCTGGAAAGGTGTCTGTCTAGAGTTGTGGAGCTGGTCATTAACTAGTTTGGTTATTTTAGAATTGGACTATTCCAGGTTATTTCCTGATGGTTTGTATGCCAACTTTGTATGTTGTGGGGAGGGTGGGGGTCTCAACCTGCTGTACAGGACATCTGTCCTCTGACTTGGCATTGAGGTGATTTTTCTTGATGTTTCTTCTAGAAGCTATGTAACAGATACGGCTAGAGTTAAAGGGAATTGTCTAATTGTGAGATGTTTCTGTGGTGTTAAAGAGAGCTGGATGGGGAGGAAAGAAATATTTCTGCTATTGGTGTGCATCAGCAAGCACTTATACATCTTTGGGGGAGTTATCCTTTCTACATCCAGCATCTCTTATTTTTAAATGTGGGATATGGAAGAGGAGAAGTTTCCACAATTCTCTGTTGTTGGGTACTGTGTAACCTGGAAAGAACTTCCAATGCAAATACAGAATTTCCCTGATCAAGGAGAGCTGAACACTTCTTACTTTGTCTCCATGCTTCCAGGATCAATCCTATCTCTTCCTTTTCAGGTGGATGTGGGCTGGGAAATTGTCAGCACAGTAAGTGTGCCAATCCATTGATGTTGACCTTAAGATGGAACCTCCTACCACCCTAGGATATAGATATAGAATCCCCAGTTCCATATCTCTCATCATGTGAGGGTTCTGCCCCCTTCATAGCTCCCACAGCCAAACGAGTTGCTAACAGGTACTATGATAGATGAGCAGAGGTCAAGTCTCATCCTTGACTCTCAATATATGTCAAAGAAGTGATGTCTGAATGTGAAAAAAATGTAAAATGAAACAGGAATGAGAGCAGTTACATTAATAATGACGTTTGTGCCAAACAGAGAGGGGAAATAAGAAAATTAAAAACAGTTCTCCAAGCTACTCAGACTGTGCATCCTCACGTCTTAGTGTGAGGCAAACCCTCCCTTGGCAATAATGTATCAGTAATTCATAGTCTATTGTAGCTAAAGTTTTCCTGGCTCCACCTGGCTCCCACAGTCCTGCAGCCACTCATACCCAAATGAACACACAGAGGCTTAATATTAATTAAAACTGCTTGGCCATGAGCTCAGGCTAACTATAACTAGCTCTTACACTTAAACTCAGTCCATTTCTGTTAATCTATATGCCATCACATATTCCATGGCTTTGCCTGTGTGCCATTACATACTGTTCCCTGAAGGGCAGGCATCTCCTGACTCAGTCTTCCTCTTCCCAGAATTCGCCTTGCCCCGCCTATACTTCCTGCCTGGCTACTGGCCAATCAGTGTTTTATTTATCAACAATCAGAGCAACGTATTCACAGCATATAGAACATCCTGCAGCAGTCTATGTTCTCTGAGGACAAGATTCACCTGCTCAAGGCTTTGTGTCCCACATATTCTGTATTAACTGCTTGAATCTTATTTAGATACAGTACTGTGCAATTAACATTTATTTCACAATATCCCTTTCAACAATTGTTCTCAGTCTTTAGGAGTCACAGTATCTTTTGACTTAACGAAAAATGCCATTTCTTGAGTCTCATCTGCAGAGAGTCTGACTTAATAGACTTGAGTTAGTGACTAGGAATATGAATTTTTAAAAATTAGTTTCCTTGGGATGAATTTTGTGGCTCATTTCTGTAATTCTAGTAACCAGGAAGCTAGGCATGGTGGTGTGCCCCTGGAATCTCAGTGCTGGGGAGGCAGAGACAGGAGGACCTCTGAGTCTTGCTGGCTAACTAGCACAGCCAAATCTGTGTACCTATTCCTTTTCTCTGTGCTCTTGACCGTGGATGTGACTACCTGGTCCAAGTTCCTGCCTGGCCCTGTCGACAATGATGGACTGTAACTGGGACTTGTGATCTAAAAATAAACCTTTTCTCCCTTAAGTTGCCTTTTCTCAGGGTATTTTATCACAGTGACAAAATGAAACTAGAATAATGCCTTTCTCTTTTAACGAGGAGTCTGGGTCCCAGAGGCATACTGAGATGGCTTGGGGGACAGCTCAGTGACGCTGTCTGACATGCTGGTCCTGTGAATCTTTCATAGCTACCATTTGGCCCAGGGTGTTCCCATCACCCTTGTACACCTGTACAGAGATTCTGGGAAAAAATGGTGTGATGTTGGAGTGGGATACGTAGGTCATCCATAGCTGACACAGTTGTTTTTCATTAAACACGTTCTGAGCACTTGAGGAATAATATAGAAAAAACAACCAGTGTGTCCCCTTTCACTAGAGGAGGAACACAGGAATGTCACCCGTAATTAGTGTTTCTGTTCTTAATGTCCCCAAGCCAAGCCTGCAGATGGAGCCAGGCTGTTATATCCACATTGTGACATTCTTTCTTGTCCTCTTCGGGAACTAGCAGGAGAAGGCTGTGTTTCTCTTCTTCTGCAACAATTCTACAAGTTGACACCAAAAATACTTAGGCTGGAGGCTTAATTTGAATATCTATGGTATAAAATTACCAGTGTTCACATCCCCTAGCATTTTCCTGACAAATTAATTGCCAATACAATTTGCAGCAGTGGGTGTGTGTATGTGGGGCACAGTGGGGTTGAGGGTTCAGCTTAGGAGCAGTAATTATGGGTGCCCTTGGCTGGGAAAGAGCAGAGATGAGACTAAAAGAGCCTGTGTTTTCCGTAAGCAGCACCTGCTCCTTTGCCTGCTCTGTAGACCTGCGGATCAGAAAAACACACATATAATTTGGTCCATTAAATGTCTACCTCTGGCACACATGATTTAACCTCTTAATAATCAGGTGATCTTTTGCTGCCGCGAGCTCCCTAAACCACACTGTGGATTCCTGTTGGTTCTGAAGTCTTTGCTCTGTGTATTTAACCTTTCATATCTTAAAAAATGTCAAGATAAAGAAGCAAATGGCACAAGCCCTGTTAGGTAGAGAGTCAACCAGGCTAAAGAGATTCTCTTTTGGTGTGGGTCTGAGGGAAGAGGCTCTTTTGCTTCTTGTCATCATTTCTGACAATACTGGTCTCCTCTGGGGTGGAGGATGGGGGAGAAGGAAAACCAGTCTGTGAGATGAAACAGTCCTTCACCTTCACCTTCATCTTCATCATCGTCGCCTCCTCTTCCTCCTTCATTTTTCACAGTAGCTTCTCAGGTTATCCAGGCTGGTGTCAAACTTTCTGTGTAGCCAAGGATAGCCTTGAACTTCCGATTCTTCTGCCTCCACTGGTGCTGGGATGATAGGCATGTGACACTGTGCCTGTCTCAGAATCTGTCCTTCAGTGAAATACTTTCTGCTTATTTATAAGCTTCCTCAGAAGAACCATTTCTCCAAGATATATGCCTATAGATGAGATGCACAGTTCCCCAAGATGCAGAGAATAAACAATGGTTGGGGGTCCAGCCCCAGATAGGACCTGTGTACCACCCCCTTTAAGACCCAGGCAACATGTTAGAAGAGGGGTTGGGAAATGTCTGAGTCAGAAGATTGAGTGAAGGGCTACAAAGCACGCTTCTGTAGGCTCCATTTAACTCTTATGATTATTAACTCACAACAGCTGGATTACCTGCCCTTGGCCCACATAGGACTGGATTTATCAACAGTAAGTCACAAAAGGTGGAGGGACTCATGGCTCCTACCTGTTACCTCTGAGCTACTGGCTATTGATAGACTCTGGAAGAGAGGGACCACTGTCTTCAGTTGCATCCAAACTGCTGGGTCCCCAGGCTCCAACATATAGTTTCAAACCCATGGTCACACATATAGCCCTGGTTAATCTCAGTAGTTCACAAAACAAAACATATAGTCATGAACATAAGAGAGAGATTTGTGAGTATGAGGGAGGGTTGATAGGGGTAATGGAGAAGTAGGGGTGAGAATGATTGGTGTGTATTGTGTACATATACAAAATTATTTAAAACAGATTTAATAAAATCAAGTTTTAGAATATTGACACTATTTTAGTCAGGGTTCTCTAGAGGAACAGAACTTATAGAATGAATATACATACATACATACATACATACACACATACACACATGCATATATATGTATATATGGAATTTATTAGAATGACTGTGGTCTAGCTTGTCCAACCATGGTTGTCTACCAATAGAAGGTCCAAGAATTCAGTAGTTGTTCAATCCACAAGGCTGGATGTCTCAACTGGTCTTCAGTACATGATAGACTCCCAAGGAAGTAGGCTGTAATGCCAGTCAAGGAATGGACTTGCTAGTGAGAGTGATATCAAGCAGGCAAAGGGAGCAAATTTCCTTCTACCAGGCCCTTTATATAGGCTGCCAGCAGAAGGTGTGGCCAAGATTAAAGGTGGATCTTCCCACCACAAAAGATATGTATTAAGGGTGTATCTTCCCACCTTAAAGAGCTGGATTAGAAGTAGATCTTCCCACTTCAAATGAGTAATTAAGAAAAAAATCTCTCACAGGTGTGCCCAGTCATTTGGGTTTTAATTAATTCCAGAAGTGGACAAGTTGACAACCAAGAATAGCCATCACAAGCACTTTTTTACAGATTTATTTTGGTCTCAAGGATTTTTTTAAAATAGAAATAAAGCATTATAACATTCCTATGTGATGGAAAAGGAATGCACACGTTTGATTCCATTAAGTCTTGTTCTCAGGTTTTCCCTGTGATGTCAACTGCTTTTAAAAATATTAAAGATTGAGTAGGGATGAGATAATATTTCTGGCACTCTGGTTCCTGGAATAATGGGATTGGAGGGAAGTAGATGAGGATATGTGATGGCCAAGGTTAATGTGTGAGGATTTCATCCCACTTCCTGATGAATTTGGATCTTGTGCTCCAAATGTCTCAGCTTCTGGGTTCCTGCCATCTTTCTTAGCAGGGAAGTCAATCCTCTGAGACCAAAGTTAACCAACCAGGTTTGGAAGATGCTATGGTCAAGTAGGACTATCTACTTCAACACTTTCATTTAACAGAAGAGCTCGTAGCCTCTGTTTGGCTTGAGGGTGCAGTTAATGTCTCAGTCACTGTTCTATTGTTGTAAGAGACACCACGACCAAGGCAACACTTACAAAAAGAAGATTTAATTGGGGACTTGCTTACAGTTTCAGAGGGTTAGTTCAAGACCATCTTGGTAGCAAGTAGATAGGCATGGTGCTGGACCAGTACCTGAGAGCTTTACATCCTGATTCACAGGCAGCAGGCAAAGAGAGAGACACTGGGCTAGACCTGGGCTTTTGAAACCTCAAAGCCCCACTCCCAGTGACACACCTCCTCCAACAAACATTGTATCTCCTAATCCTTCCTAAATCATTCCATTCTCTGGTGCCAAAGCATTCAAATTTATGAGCCCACAGGGACCATTCTCATTCAAACTCCCATAGTTCATCATGGTGGGAAGTCAAGAGGGCAGAAGCTTGAGGCCACATTGTATCTGCAGACAAGAAGCAGAGGGAAATAGATGCTTATGCTCAGCTTGCTTCTCATTTTTACTCAGTCCAGGACCTTCTCTATGAAGTGGTGCTGCCCACATTTAGGGTGAGTCTTCCCTCTACTGTTGAACTGAAAGACCCCCGAAGGTAGTCTTCCCTCTGGAGAGACCCTCGCCCAGAGATCACACTGAGACCACAAGTCAGATGCAAACAACAAGAGGCTTTATTCAGGAACACGGGTACCCGGGGCGACACAGTCCCTCCAGAGGCTGAAGAGACTGGCGCGCCCACGGGCTGGAGTGGAGGGTTTTTATATGGTCGGGCAGCAGAAGGGCGGGTACAGAAGCAAGAAGCATGGTTTACAGGGTTCTGATTGGACGATTCATATGAGGCCATGGTTTACAGGTTCTGATTGGACGACTCATATGAGGCCATGGTTTACAGGGTTCTGATTGGACGACTCATATGAGGCCATGGTTTACAGGGTTCTGATTGGACGACTCATATGAGGCCAGGTTCAAACTCAGGACAGCTCGTGGTTTTTTCCCCGAGCTCGACATGCCTGCTGACTTGGCTCTTATCTAGGGTACAAGTTGTTTTTCTGACCTTTTAGTTCCCTGTTCTGGGGCCAGGTGGCCGACCGCAGATACCCTGTTTGTTCCTGTGCCCATGTCCTCTAACTGAACTTTCCCCGTACTTTTCAGGCCTTGCTCAAAATGGCGTTAGGTTAAGCAAGTATGCTGGGGCCTTTCAGAACCTTTCTGCAAACTTCCTTCCAGACACGCCCAGAACTTTATCTTCTAGGTGATTTCAAATCCCATTAAGTTGAAAAATCAAGATTCACCAGCACAGATACAATTATTTAGAAATGATTTCTTTATCTAGTGGATTATTTTATTATGGCCACAGAAAATCTGAGAATTCCATTAAAGTGTAAAGATAATTGCACTATTTGGGAGTGCAGCATTTTGGTGTGTGACATGGCAGTCCTCTACTTCCAATTCATCATTCCTCTCATATGTCCTTCACATTATTCCAAGACAGGGTAATTCTGTTCCCAACTCTTTTATCCAGTGGGTCTTCTGTTCCAAACATCATTTGGGTGTATCAGCTTCCAATGACCATGTTGACCTCTTTTTTTTTTGTCTTCCCATGCTTGTATCCAACCTCTCTCAGACTGTGTGCAGCTCATAGATGGGCAAAGACTTAACTAAAGACTGTCCAGTTATACATGAAACAAGAGCTTGAGCCTAGTCTTGATAGTCTTCAAAGCACCAACAGGCATGACCAACGTTAGGAGAACAATCACTTCATGTGGATACAGGTTTTGCATTTCTGACTTGGAAATTGATGAATGCTCACTGACTTTTTTTGTAGTATGATAACAGATATTTACTGCATACTTCCCATGAACCAGGTGCTGTCCAGATGATTTTTGCAAATGTTCTCACTTAACCTCCACAATCACCAGCTCTAAGGGGCTGCTTTCCTACATGAATATGCACAAGCGTGAAATCCCTAAACTTTGCTAGGAGAGGGAATTTGGTTCAGAATTAATATGCTCTTCCTGCCAGCGGCACATAAGAACTCTTAAAATAAAAAGCAGGCAGATGTTACTCTAACCATGTTATGTATGAGGAGACAGATTCTTAGGGAAGAGGAGTCACTTGCCCAAAGCCACATATAGCTCAGTGTCCTGGGCCTTCCAGGTCACCTGAATTCAAATTGACTACACTTTTTATTCCTAACATTCTTTTATAGAGGTAAAATTACCATGCACTACAATTTCCATATCTAACCTAAACAATTTGATATGTGTTGGCCCTGGGTTCAATCACAAAGAAGAAAAATGTTATTCACCATATACATGTATAATCTTTTAGAAGGATAACATTTACTTTGATTTTTGCATGATGGAAGTATATAATTTCTACTTTGATATTACAAGGGCTCATAGTTAAGAGATTTGACAAGTCTCATAAGACACTGTGCACTTATACTTTTTATGCAGTTACTTCTTTTATCCTTTGTGGATGATGTCTATGTTCATACGTGTGAGTGTAGGCACCTGCATGCCACAATGTGTGAGTGTAGGTAAGAGAACAACCTTGGGTGTTGGTCCTTAATTTCCACTTTGATTGAGACAGTGTCTTTCTGGTTCACTGCTGTGGAGTCAGGCTAGCTGGCCCACTGGCCTGCTGGCCCGCTGGTCTGTGGGCCTCTGGAGATTTTCCTGTCTCTACCTCTATTTTCCCATAGGAATGGTGGCATTACAGCCACCATGCTACTGCATGTGGCTTTTATGTACATTCTGGAGATCCAAACTCAGGTTGTCTGGCTTGTGTATCAGGTACTCACGCATGGAGCCATCTTCCCAGCCCTACTTGTACTTTTGAACACTGTTAAAATGATGTTGACTAGTGAAGGTGGTCTGGATGCATTTTGCATTGTGAATGGCCATGAGCCTATGGAGACAGAGGTGGAAGATTATGGATTAAAACTGATATGTTTACGTGGTCAACCTGGGAAGGGATGGACTTATGATGGCTAGTATTTAATGTGAACTTAACAGGCTCAAGAACCATCAAGGATAGAAACCTCTGGGAAAGTCTGTGAAGGTATTGCTGGACCAAATTATTTGAGGTATAAAGACCTACCCTAAATATGGTCAGCAAGATTGCATGGTGCAGGAGTATCCCACTGAATGAAAATGAAAAGGTGAGTGGAGTGTCAGCATCTGTCTCTTTCTGTTTCCTGACTGAAGCTCCCACTGCCATGACTTCCCTGCTGTGATGGATGGCACCCTCCAACTGTGATCCAAAGTGATCCCTTCTTCCTTCAGTTGTCTTGTCACAACCATGAGAAAAATGCCCGAGATAGATTTCCCCTGCTTTTGTATCTGCCACCAGTATATTGTTGAGTTATGTTCCATTGTGTAGATATACAGTTTGTCTCATTATTTATATACTAGTTGATATTTGGAAAACTTACAGATTTAAAATACCATGTTCTTGACACTGAAGTGGATCTGAGGTAGAAGAAAAGAAAATGAGCATTTATCGAGTGCTTAAGAAAACATAAAACTTATTCTTTATTATTGTATGTGATTTTCATATCTTCCCTAAGGAAGTAGTTATTAATACTATTTTTTAATGAAATAGAGTGCTCAGAGAGCTTGGCCATTTCCTGAAAGTCCTTTTAGAAATTAGTGTAGGATTACACTGGGTGGTGATGGCACACGCCTTTAATCCCAGCACTCAGGAGGCAAAGCCAGGTGGATCTCTGTGAGTTCGAGGCCAGCCGAGAGATTCAGACTACATAAAGAAACCCTGTCTTGAAAAAAAAATAGAAATTAGTGTAGGATTGGAAGCCACAAATACATGAATCAAAGCCTATGTGTGCTCTTTCCCATTTACTCTCCATTTCTTATTTCATTTCACTATTTTTTTGTTTAAACTTCAGGAATCCACAAAGCCTAAATAATCATTCTTATCTTTTAATCCAGTCATTCACAGTATATCTACTAAACACTAAACTTTGTGAGGTATACGGGGGTATCAAAGAGCTGTGACATTTAAGTAGCTGTGAAGGGCTTCATAGGTCAGAAGAGCATCAGATAAGCATGTTTTTCTGTTGTAACTGGTGGGAAATTCACTTCTGCATGGCATACAAGGCTCCATATCCTTGCCAATTAAAGTGGGCTCCATGGACCACCAGCATCAGCATCTCATGGGAGTTTGTTAGAAATGAAGACTCTCAGGCTCCACCCAGACCCACTGAGTTAAGGGATTCTTGCTCTTAGCCTCTCTGGCCTTACTACCTCCACCACAGTATCACTGCTTTGGCTTTCTAAACAAGTCTCTCATTCCCACCTTAGGAGCTTTTGACCTCTTTTTTTGTCTGATGGTTTCTCCCCAAATGTTTTCATGGCTCTGCTTTGTAATTCAGATTTCAAACAACATTATCACAGAGGATCTAAGAGTACATATTTTAGGGACCCATGCTCTGTTATAATTTCTCACGGCACATTTATTATCTTCTCATTAGAATGATAAGCTCTGTGAGTACAGGGGAGCTTTAACCGTCTCATTCACAGTTTTATCCCCCATACTTAGAATGCTGCCTGGCTCAAGTTAGGCATTCAGTAAGTGTTTTATGAATCAGCAAATGAACAAACAATAGAGTTTCTTGCTGACACTGACATTTCAATGTGTTGATAATAAAAGCTAAGACGATTTGCAAATGTTTCCTATATGCTGGGAAGACTTTGGGGATTTACTACTTTAAACCAATGTTCTTTGAAGCTGTGATTTATGAGTGAAGGGAAGGGCAACAATGGTGGAAACAAATCTTCCTCCTTTAACTTTGGGAAAGCCAAGGGAGTTGATTTGTTAGGGTGGCATTGATTGTTTTTGCTGTATCTGCTTAGGCAAGTTTTTCCCAACATATTTTAGGCAATTCCCTTGATGAATGTGGATGTATACCTTAAAAGCATGCAAAAATGTGACTATAAACCTTCCTGTTTATTTCTAGACTCCTACAGTGAAGTGGTTGTTTTCTGGGGGTGAAGATTCTAACTAGTTTGCAGAGAGTTTGTGCATGCTTTAAGAACCAACCCTGCAGTTCTGCTGCAGATCTTGCTGGAGTGAAACTTCAAAGGTAACCTCAGGGTTCTGATGAGACCTCCTGAGCAGACCTCTCACACCTGCTATTTACAAAGGTCTTATGAAGAAGAAAATGAGACTGAAAAGTGATTTTATGCTCAATATACACCAGGCAACTCAAACAAGATCTTATTTTAAATATTATTTGATGATGCACTATTACCTCATTTTACAGAATAGTAAATGAAGATTCTAAGATTTAGATTGTGCAAAGTTGCCCCTCTGGGGACTGAGCAAGGTGGAATTCAAACAGGCTTTTTGTACTGGATTGCTGCCCTACTCTTAGCAAAAATTCCATCCTCCCTCAGAAGGATGCTTCTGTTGCTATTGTTCCATATGAAAACTTTTCTGTGTGAGTCAGATTTTCTTTTGACTTTAGAAAGCACCCCAGAGACTAATAGCGTCATAAAGGATTCATGAGGAAAACAGGAATGACTGTGCAAAATCCTCCACACCTCACAGGCAGGATATGCTTAGCTTTGAGGTAAGGAAAGCCCAGAACCAGATATTTTGTTAACCTCATAGAACTGTGGCATTTTTAGTTAGAGGCTACAACCAGAACAAAATGTATTAAACTTTGAAAGACCAGCTACATTGATCTCTCTCTCTCTCTCTCTCTCTCTCTCTCTCTCTCTCTCTCTCTCTCTCTCTCTCTCACACACACACACACACACACACACACATACACACACACACACACACACACACACACACACACACACACACACACACACACACACATTTTTAGCCTAGTGATGATGGCCATTGTTAGGAATTAATTCAGACTTAATATCTTTCATACCATTTTGTCACTGGAGGAGAAATGAATGCAGAGGACAATATTTTAGGAGGAAATATCAGTCTGTTTTATAGAACAAGAAATGAGGATTCTGGGATTACAATTTATTGAGAGTTGTCCCTTAGGGACTGGACCTTCCTTCCAGCCAGTTGAAAACAGCGAGATGAGAAGGAGAGGCTGCATAGAAACTCCTCAGCTTGTAAGATTTCTACCCTTGAATTATAGTCATTTAATAAAGTTGTTCTAAGGGACCTTTATTTTTCACCTACTTCTCCAGAAACCTTTAACTCTCTAAGAAAACCTAAGATAGTACTTTTGGATGAATCCAAGAAGCTACCAGATTTCCAGGATATTTTTCAGATATGCCAAAGGACCATTGTATAACAGGGACCCTGAATTTCTTTGCAAACTTCATGGAAATATCCCTAAAACAGAGTTTGGGTATTGCCCAATAGATGGTGCTCATCATCAACTTAGTGAACAGATGACTTGAGCTTTTAGAGTTACTAAAATTTGATTTGATTTGGAGTCAGACTTTCAGACTAGAGTTTGTAACAGGAAAATTTTACCCCTTACCCATTTTTCCCCTCAGAAATCTTAATTCAAAAAGCAGGAGGGAAAACTGCTTCTCCTCTGTCTCTCTGTCTCTGTCTCTCTGCCTCTCTGTCTCTCTGCCTCTCTGTCTCTCTGTCTCTGTCTCTGTCTCTCTGTGTGTGTGTGTGTGTGTGTGTGTGTGTGTGTGTGTGTGTGTGTGTGTGTTTGTATGTATGTATGTGTAACTCCCAAATCATCCATAGTCCTGCGAGGAAAAGATTCCCCTTAGAGATTGTGTCTTCTTTGTTTTATTCCCCAGCTAGTGGGTATGAATATACCCCCACCTTCTGTATACAATGAGTTCCCAAGAGATTTTATTGAGATCATTTTCCTTTAACTCAAAAGTCCTCTACTCCTTGAAAATTTATTTTTTTCCAGAAATGGTGGCGAGATGGCTACAAATGTCTTCTTAATCCCTAAGGTGCCTGAAGTTCAGAGCCTCATACAATCTCAATAGATAGCAAGTATGTAACTATGTTTCTGGATAATTCATCCTGAATTCTTCTCTCAGTGATGGGGCCATAACCGTGAGCCTGGCAACAGTAACTCAGCCAGTTATCATGGATTATAGAGGGGAATCTTGTAAATGCTGTTACTCTTAGGTTGGCAAGAATGGGCAGTTACTCTTGGGGGCAGCACCAGTCCTGCTCCTTATCCAGAACTGTGGGATTTGCCACATTTAAAACTAGACTTTTCTTGCCATCAAACCCAAATCTTCTGTTGTGTCTACAAGTTTCTTTGGTAATTGAGCAATCCCATCTTTTTCAGATAAAGGGCCATCGTATATTTTCGTGTTCTAGTCACAGTTTTATTTTCCTATCATTTATAAAGGATAACTTGGCATGGGCTACTGAGAATGTAGTTGAAAGGGTGGTAGATCCAGAGGGAAGAACTGACAGCGGAAAAGTCCCCAAAGTCTTTTAGAAACAGCGTGTTGCCAGAAAGTTTTGGGAGTCTTGTCAGAGTTGCACCCATGAAAGGGGAGATAGAGTCCCCTTCTGGAGTTCTTAGTCTCACTAATAAAAGAATTTAAGAACGGATTCAAAAAGTTCAAGAACAATTTAATCAGAGACCCTAGCTGTAAATCTCAGCAGCTCCAGGAGGAGGGAGATGAAGAGGAGGAGGAGAGAAAGCCATGTCGTTTGAATTAAGCTGGCATGGAGGTAAGTTGCACGTTAGACTGGCAGTTCAACAGTGGGGAGAGGGGAAACTCTAGAGAACAAGTTATGGAAGCCCAAACTACCAGAGAAAGCACACTTCGGCTCTGGCCAGCATCCACAAGAAAGAGACAGAAGAGAAGGAAAAGGAACCACTACAATCAGAAAGGCAGGCCGACTTAGAACCTCATGGTGGCTCATAGCGACTGTGGTAGGGGAAGAATTCTGGGAAAGAAAAGTGTATTATCTCATCAAAGGGAAAATTATTATTACCTCTTCAGCATGGTATAAAGTAACCCCCAACTTTCTGAGGGGCAGTCTCTTGGCCAGGTGATTGGCTGCTCCAACTAGATTGACTCTCAAAGGAGGAGACAATGGTGTAGCAGGAATCTTAAAAGGTCTCACCAGTTCCTCAGCTGATCTTGTTTCCTCAGACTGGAAGCCTCCCAGTCCTCATCCAGAATGAATCTCAGCTGAATTATTGCTCAGAAGCCTAAAAGCGTAACCAGCCAAATGCTTCCAGTTTTTTGTCTTCAGGCCTTAAACACATTTCTGCTTTCTGCCATCACTTCTTGGGATTAAAGACGTGAGTCACCATGCCTGGCTATTTCCAGTGTGGCCTTGAACTCACAGAGATCCGGATGGATCTCTGCCTCCAGAAGGCTAGGGTTAAAGGTGTGTGTGCCACCATTTTCTGGCCTCTGTATCTAGTGGCTGTCCTGTTCTCTGACCCCAGTTAAGTTTATTAGGGTGCACAATATTTTGGGGAACACAATACCACCACACAATGGTAAGTCTCTACTCAGAGGATTAGATGCCAGGAGGCAATAGTTTTCTCTTAATGAGCCTTTAATGCTGCAGTAACAAGTGCATCATTTGATTATCCTGAGATGAAACATGCCACCCTTTCTATACTCAGGCCCTTTCTGATCCAAGCACAGGAAGGGGTCTTTAATTTGGCTCCCAAGAATATCCTGATGCCATAGGGTCTAGCTGACCCATGTGATTTTAGTACAGAGCATGTTTTCAGTTCTTTGATAATTTTCAGAGGGACTGAAACACTAACTTTTAGTTGTTTCAAGGAGACAACTAAAGGCTCTGCTAATAATCATTTATTGCTAGATGTGTATAAGAGACACCCTGCTGATATTTGTTTTTTTTCCTTCCGTTTTATTTAGCGTTTCTTCCCATTATTGTTCCATGTAGGTCCTATGCTGTCATTCCTTTATGCACTCAGTAAATGTTTCCTGAACATTCCCTATAGCCAAGTGCTCATCTAGATGACAGGCTGGCAAACCATGGGCCATGGGGCCAGTTCAGCGGATGATCTGTTTTTGTAAATAAAGCTTTATTGGAACACAGATGTGTTCACGTACTTATGTGGCATTTACAAGGCAGGGACAAAGGCCTACTGTGAAATCAAGGCAGCATATTCTAGGTACTGAAGTGTGAACCCACAAAAGTCTATTTAATAATTTATTAAAGGGTGCAATGGAAATACAGACTCACTAATAGAGAAAAAGGAAGATTCTGCTGCTGATCCTATTGATTGATCTGCCATTGTCCTCTCGTTCTGCCCAAGGGCGAGGGGGACCAACTGGCAAGGCTTGCTTCTCCTCCCACCACCCAAGAGAGTGCATGAGCCTGTTCCTCTGCTCTTAAGCAGTCACATATGTAGGCAAGACCACACCCTAGGGCTTTCTACCCCAAAGCCATTGGCTGAACAGAACAAATTCCCACAACCAGGTACCCAGGAAAGGATCTCTTGTTTGAATCAGTGAGAGAAAGCATGATAGAAGATGAAATTGAACAGACAGGCAGGGAGTGGCTCGGTGGGGGGGACTTATGGACCATAGCACTGTATTTGGATTTGTTCCAAGCACTTTGGAAAGCCTTCAGATAGTTTGGAGTAGAGTTGTAGCATGACCTGATGCATGATTCCAAAGATCATCCTGGGTGTTAGGAAATGGGTCACAAGGAAACAGAGAGGTTGACTCAGGGGGTGCAATGGTGAGGATGGCATGTAGATTGATATGGCACATATTAATATTATGGGCTATGGAACATGCTAGTAGATTGGATGTGAGGTCTTAAGGAAAAAGAGCATTAGATGTTATTGGTCACTTTTTGAGTGGGACGAACTAGTACAAAGTTGCATATTTATCGAGCTACAGAAGAACGAGGGTGCAACAAGTTTTGGTAGAAGATTTAGATGGAGCTCAGATTGGACAAATTAAGGTTGAGATTATCTGTTAAAATCCAAGGAAAGGCTGGAGAGACAGCTCAGTGGTTAAGAGTGCTTGCTTGCTGCTCTTCTAGAGGGCCGAGTTCAGTTCCCAGTACCCGACACTGGGCAGCTCACAGATGCTGTAACTCCAGCTCCAGAGGATCCAACACCTTCTTCTCTCCTCCACGGGCCCCTGCACATGCGTGGCATGCACATGCGTGGCATACCTTCACATGCACAAGAAAAGTTGACTGAGCTGCCTGATACACACTTTTGCTACTCAGAAGTGACATCAGATTTGGAAAGAGGAATTCCGAAGTCTGTGTCACATGAGTTAGCATTCTCATAGCTGTGAGACTGGAAGAGAACATGGAGGAAAATAATCCCGATGTTTAAAAAGAGGAAGCAACCCACTGGGTTTAAACACATCAAAGATAAAACCTCACAAAACAGACAAGAATGCATTAGATGCAGGTGCTGATTCTTTCCTGGCACCTTACCAGCCATGGCTTGACCCTTTTATGTCGCTGGTTCCTTGGCTTTGAAAAATCTTACAAAGCTATGCCTTTTAGCCTCTGGTTTGAGCAGTAATTGTTTATCAAATCCCGGGTTATACCCACTTGGAGGAACAGAGCTGCTTGATTTCCATGTGTTTTTATTCAGGAGCATCTCTTGGTCCCATGTATCCAGGTATTGAACTGTAAGGGATCCGTTATTGGGAAAGCCTTGCAGCTAGACTAATGAGACACCAGTAGAGATTCCTAGCTTCCCAGGAGTTTTGTGCCCTATTCTGGACACATCACATGAGTGGTGTTGCTTTGGTGTCTGTAGCCATGGAGCTGATGCTGTGCAGCATCCGTCTCTCCGTGAGTGATCTGCAGTCTCTGGAGAGGTCAGAATAAACCTCCAGGGCCCTGGGGCTGCATGTGTGGCTGGAGTGTGGCCAGGAGGTTTAGGACTGGGCTCTTCTTGGATAACTCCTCTCAGTATTTTCAAATGGGCCCAGACACTAGAGTCAGCTGACCTCTGCCCCCATTGCATCATCCTCCCTTGGCTGGACAAAATGGATATTGCTGCCCATGCTGTCTGTTAGTCACCATAGACAGTTTAAGAGGGTTCACGTCAGGCCATCTTGGACTTTTAGATGCTAAGATTCTGAATCTCCAAAGTGACTTAGACAAGTTAATTTTTTTTTGGACTTAGTTTTCTTTGTCTGTATAATTCCAGCCTGCATTTATAAGGATTTAAAGGAAATTACCTCTGTGGAAATGTTGGAGTAGGCATTCATTTTAGTACCAGTATTAGTTTCAGGATGTGGCATACATTCCAGGGGTTTTTATAGCATGCTGTGCCCTGCATGGTGCTCTGAAATGATCGTAAACTGGAGCAGCCTTGGAAGATGGGAGGAGACACCAGGACACGAAAAGGAAGATTTATATGTGGCACCGGGGTGCTGCTTCTGATCCTGTATCTTTTAAAATTTCCACAGGTTTAATAATGTGTCCCTTTTGCCATTACAGGTCTCATCCTGACATCCTACACACACAGAGATGCTAAATGCATCCAATCCAAACAGACTCAATTTGTTGTGTATTTCTTAGATGTTGAGAAGAGACTCTGACACAAACAAGCACCAGATCCAGTCGGGGGTAGGACTATGCTTCAAGACTGGCTTCTCCTCAAGTCCTGGGGCATCTTGGAGACTGTCAGTGATCTCCAGGGCTGCTCTGCCTATACAATAATAAGAGCTAACTCAGGACCGTGCATCTGCATTTACCCAGACTTTAAAATGCTTAGGGTTCATCTTGAGATCTTATAAATATGAAGATTTTTAATTTAGTATATCTTAAGTGAGGTCTAAGATTCTTTGTCTATTTTCAGTTCTTGACAATTCTGATATTGGCTGCTTCAGAAAGTAAGTTTGAGTAGAAAGGGTTTAGATGTATTCAACGTTAAAAGAAAAAAGCAATGATTTTTTTTTTATCAGTGCAACATATCTCTGTCTCCATCCATTTGTCCATACATGTGCCCATCCACTAAGTACTTGTCTAGTGTTCTCAGCTAGGTCCTGTGGCAGACAGTGGGTTTGCAGGGGGTGGGGATATGGCCCATCCAGTTTAGAACACCATATTCTAGCCAAGGAGACAGACAAGGAAGCAAACAGTTTTTCAAAATCACTCTGACCCAGATTCTTGAAATAGTTATTTCTTTCATGTCCTAAAAGTCCTTATCTGTTCTCTGGCTAAATTCCTTTCATCCTCTCATACTGAGGCTAGCTCAAAAGAAATGATGTAGAGAAGGAAGGTAATTGGCAGTTTCGTCCTAAGAGAACCAAACCTAAGCACCATGGTGTTCATTTGAATCTCAGCTGTTTTATAGCCACGAAATTCTGGTCAAGAGTCCCTAGGCTGTAATTTCTTCTCTTTGTTCAACAGTGAGACTCACAGCTAGCTTGCCTTTCACACACGATTGTTGTGAGCTTAAAGCGAGATAATGGATTAAGAGATTTTCGGCTTATCACATGCAAGCACAGTGTAGTATTATCTATGATGATGGGAAATAATTAAAATTATGTAAATGTCTCAAAACAAGACTGCAGTAGGTTGGGCCCCACCCTTTGAATCATTCTAGCCAGTTGACTTGTGAGCAATAATGATGTGTTGCCATGCCTAAGCTATATTAGTGAAAAGCTAATGTGCTCCTTCCATAGGTCTTCTCCCAGGTGTAAGCAGGCTAAAGACCACAAGTGCCATATTGTGTAACTCTGCAAAGGAAGCAAACCAGATCACCAAGATGCTATGGAGGGGAACCACATAAGAAAGCCACTTGACCCATATTGCATTTTCTAAGAGGATGAAATAGACTCTTATGCTAAATTGTCAAAATCTCAGAGTTGCTTATTACAATATATCCACTTCTATCATGGGTATAAATGCAGTTAACTCCTTCAGATTTTCAACACATTCAGATATATAGGCAACTATATAATACAAAAATATATTCACGTATATATTGTTATAAGTATGCTTGCTATTAATGCTCCTATTTTACATACTGTTGTAGTGGGTAGCCATTCCAGCTTTGATCTGGAAGTTCCAACCCCCATTGAGGCTTTGGTAACTGTCACACCTACAAAGCGGGGCTGAGAAAGGACCCTGAAGACCTGAGATCCAGATGGGCCGGCTCTCTTGGTTCCTGGACCCTGGACACTGGAGGTAGACCGAGCAGAGTTCTCCAGAGAACACCGCCGGACTGCACTACGCCTTTCCCAGACCCTGTAACCTTTCCCTTCACTTGTAAGTTACCCCACAAAATAAACCTCCCTTTTAACTATGTGGAGTTGCCTTAATATTTTAACCAATATACCGTAGTATCACTTTTTATTATTTTCACTCAGAAATGTATTGGAGATGTGTTTTATGTTGGTTCCTACAGCTATAATGTCCCAGTTAGCTTTGACTGTCAACTTGAAATAGCCTACAGTCGTGTGAGGAGGCGGTTTCAATTGGAGGATTGTTCTGATCATATTGTCTGTAGGTTACTGTCTTGATTATTAATTGATATAGGAAGGCCCACTCCACTGTGGGAAGCTCCATTCCTCAGGAAGATGATCTCAGGCTAGACAAGAAAGTGATACAGTGAGCTAGACAGCAAGCAGAGCTCTTTCATAGTTCCTGTCCCCAGAATTCTGCCCTGATTTACCTCAATGATTGTAACTTGCGAATGTAAGCCAAACAAACCATTACTTTCCCAAATTGCTTTTGGTATATCACAGCAACAGAATGAAACTAGAATATACCTTATTTGTTTTTAACATTTATTTTATTTTAATTTTTAAAAATTAATTATTTTAACACTATAGGTTATTCCAGGTGCAGTTTCCCCTCCCTCCCTCCTCTCCTGCCAGTCCCTCCCCCAATCTACCTTCTATTCCCACCCCTCCCTCCCAATTCACTCCTCCTCCATTTCTGTTCAGGAAAGGGCAGGTCTCCCATGAGTATCAACAAAACTTGGCATATCAAGTTGCAGTAAGACTAAGCACCTCCCCATGTGTTAAAGCTGGGCAAGGTGACCCAGTATGAGGAGTCAGGTCTCAAAGGGCTGTAAAAGAGTCAGAATCAGCCCCTGTTCCCATGGTTAGGAGTCCCACAAGAGAACCAAGCTACACAACCGTAACATATATGCAGAGTGCCTAGGTCAGTCTCATGCAGGCTCCCTGGTTGTCAGTTCAGTCTCTGTGAGCCCTTATGAGCCAGGTTAGTTGATTCTGTGGATTTTCTTGTGGTGTCCTTGACCCCTCTGTCTCCTAAAATTCTTTCTCCCCCTCCTCTGCAGGATTCCCCAAACTCTGCCTAATGTTTGGCTGTGAGTCTGCATCTGTTTCCATCAGCTGCTGGATGAAGTATCTCTGATGAGAACTGGGCTAGGCATCAATCTGGTGACAGGAGAGGGCCAGATCAGGCTACATATCTACTATTGCTAGGAGTCTAAGCTGGGGTCATCCTTGTACATTCCTGGGATATTCCCTTGTGCCAGGTTTTTACCTGACCCTGAAATGCTCCCCCTTTCCAGTAGTCTCCTTCAGTACTCTCCCTCTCTGTCCCCTGACTCCCAACCTGATTGCTCCTGTTCCCATCCCGACTCATCTTCAGTCCACTCACAAAGTCTCTTTTGTTTTCCCTTCCCAGGGAGAGCTAGGTGTTTCCCCATGAACCCTCCTTGTTACCTAACCTCTCTGGGGCTGTGGACTATAGCATGGTTATCCTTTATTTTATAGCTAATATCCACTTATGATTGAGCACATATCATATTTGTCTTTCTTGGTCTGGGTAACCTTACTCAAGATAATTTTTTCTAATTCCCTTCATTTGACTTCAAATTTCCTGATATCTTTGTTTTTTACGACTCAGTAGTACTCCATGGTGTAAATGTACCACATTTTCTTTATCCATTCCTTGGTTGAGGGACATCTAGGTCATTTCCAGGTTCTGGCTATTACAAATAAAGCTTCTATGAACATAGTTGAGCAAGTGTCCTTGTGGTATGCTTGAGCATCCTTTGGGTATATGCCCAAGAGTGGTATCACTGGCCAGGTCTTGTGGTAGGTTGATTCCCAGTTTTCTGAGAAACCACCACACTGATTTGCAAAGTAGCTGTACAAATTTGTACTCCCACCAGCAATGGAGGAGTGCTCCCCTTGCTCCACGTCCTCTCCAGCATGAACTATTGCTTGTGTTTTTTATCTTAGCTATTCTGACAGATATAAGATGGAATTTCAGAGTCATTTTGATTTGCATTTCCCTGATAGCTAAGGATGTTGAACATCTGCTTAAATAAGTGTTTCTTGGCCACTTGAGATTCTTCTGTTGAGGATTCTCTGTTTATACCTGTACCCCATCTTTTAAATTGAATTATTTGGTTTGTTGCTATCTAGTTTCTTGAGTTCTTTATAGATGTTGGAGATCAGTTCTCTGTCAGATGTGGGGGTGGTGAAGATCTTTCTCCATTCTATAGGCTGCCATTTTGTCCTATTGACAGTGTCCTTTGCCTTACAGAAAATTTTCAGTTTCATGAGGTCCCATTTATTAACCTTAGTGCTATTGGTTTTCTGTTCAGGAAACTGTCTCCTGTGCCAATGCATTCAAGATTATTTTCCACTTTCTCTTCTATCACATTCAGTAAATATACCTTATTTTTATCAGATAAAAATATTCTATATTAGGTATATGAACATTCCTTTTTTGACGGATAATATCTTCGTTCTCGTATCGTTTGAGTTAGGTATATTTGTATCTTTTCCTTGGAACATGTATGGTTGACATCTTAGAATAGGTACTTGGAAGTAAAATTGCTGAATTATAGGGCATACACAAATGCAATATGAATGAATGCTTCCAAACCACCTACTATAGTAACCATATGAATTTTCTCCCACATGTAGGTTGTGAGTCTCCATTCCCCACACTCCTTCATTTTAGTTTTTAAGTCAGAATTTCTGAAATTTGCTATTTATTTATGGTTGTATAAGCAAGTGCTTCAAAACAGCGCTTTGAAGCCACTGCCATTCTATTTTCTTAAGAGTCTACAGCTTATCAGATTCTGTTAGATGTTTACCTACTCCTTGTTACACAATAAGAGCTACACTATTGGGCTCACTGGGCTAGAGATGGAGATAGCTCATGTCTTTAGTGTCAGTGCTGACTGTCTCATCCATGTGGCTTAGATCTTTCACAGAAGAACTGGTGGGCACCTGGAGAAGAAGCAGAGCTACCTATAAGCTTTGGATCTGACCCCTGAACTTGAAGAATACTGCTTTCCCTGTAATGCATAGGTCAAAACACTCTGAAGACCATCTGGGCCCAGGAAGAGTGTAAAAAGACATGGGCGTTGTTGGTGGATGCAATAGCTACTTTTTGAATCATTGCAACCAAGTGCCCAACAGATTTTGGCTCTGCTTTCTGCTCTGTGTACTTGTGTGGAATATTTTGGAAACAGAAACATGTAGTAGGGAAAAAATTCATCTCATGATGGACAGAAAGCAGAGAGGGGGGAGGTGGAAGGAAAGGGAGAAAGAAGTCACATAGTAAACCAGGACAGATACAGGCTCCAAGAACCCCCATCCCATTGCCTACTTTGTTCAACTGGGTCCCACTTCCTTTTACTTCCTTCTACCAATGTTAGTACAATAGGAATCCTATCATATTATTCATCCATTGATTAGGTCAGGGGCCCTATGGTTCAGTCACTACAGAAAATGTCATCACATATGCACCCAGATATGAGCCTTACTAACCTTGTAAATGTTTCTTAACCCAATCAATTTACAAATTTAATCATCCTAGCAGCCATTTTCAAGGACTACATAGTAACCACACATTATCCAAACTGTATCTTTGACTTTGGATGAAGTTGAAGAATTGGGATCTGCATAAAAAAAGAGGGGTTTAAGTATTTGATTCTTTCAAACCAAGTGAATGTGCTCATGGTAGTCAGGCTAGAGGAAATGGAAGTATTATTATTGGGGATTATAGCAACTCGAAGGCCAGAACGTCTACCAATGACTACCTAGATGAACGGGTAGACAGGTTACAATTCTTCCCCATTATAAATATTTCTATATGTATCTGTAGGAGATACAATGAAAAAAATCAGGTCAAAACTCATGTCCAACTATCTGTCATGCACCTGGAAGCTCAAGGTTAGGTGGGAGAAGAAGCGTTCAGAATAAATGACTCACAAGTGTTCAAGGTCTACATCATTCAGAGTGACAGTTCATTCATTAATCTTCTGCTCCAGAGATGGGGTAGGAAGTGAAAATAGCAGCGGGTGATTGTTGGAGGAGAGGGAAGGGGTTTGGAAACAAGTCCTTGTATACCACAAGCATAGCAGGTGGATCAGAAGCCTTCCTTGAGTTGGGCTTGAGAGTTAGCCACACTGTTGGGCTGTTAACTTTGGAATGTTGGGAAGAAAAGAGCTAGAGAAGTTTGGGCAAAATGTGGCATAGGGACATGTTTGTCATCTCCACCTCTTCATGGCTGCTAGAAAGGTCCCTTTCTTTTAAAATATTCAAGATCTCTGCTCTGTTATTTAAAAAGTTTTGGTGACTGATAATTAAGCACAACATTTAGGGCTTTCCAAAAATGTTGAAATGCCAAACTAGACTCTTTAAGATTTACCCGGAGCAGTGGCTTTGGTGGGCCAGAGGTGGGGGATGGGGGTGGGGGTGAAGGGTTGTTCAGGGAGCAACCACTCTGATGCTAAGTAAACAAGCTATTGCAGCCAAGTATGGACTTTTAATCTCTCTCTCTCTCTCTCTCTCTCTCTCTCTCTCTCTCTCTCTCCCTCCCTCTCTCTCGGTGGTGGAATTGCCTTATAGAATTCTTTATTGAATGGAAATGGGTATGTGATGTTTAGTGTTAATTTTCAATTTGATAGAATTCAGAATCACTCTGAGCATGCCTGATGAGGGATTATCTTGATTTCCTTAACTGAGGTCAGAAGACCCGCCCCACTATGGGTGACACTCTTCCCTGGCTGGGATCTTGGCCTGAGAACATGGAGAAAAGGCTCTGTGCAACAGCTTGCCTCCCCAACAACAGCTCTCCCCTTCCTGACTGTGGATGGAGTGTGGCCAGCTGTTCCTGGTTCCTGCTGCCTTGACCTTTTCCCAGCACCCACATGAAAAATCAGGCACAATGGCACACACCTGTAATTCCAGCTCTGAGGGTAGAGTTAAGGTTAGGGATGGAGAGAAGTGGACCCCTGGGCCTTGCTGACCAGTCAATCTAGCCATCTTAGTGAGCTCTGGGTTCAACGAGAGACCTTGTCTCAAAAAGTTCAATGGAAAGCAACTGAAGAAGTTCCCTGAAGTCAACCTCTGGCCTTTTGCCCGCACCCATGCATGCACAAGCACTCGAGTGCACATGCACACACACACACACACACACACACACACACACACACACACCATCTAAATTTCAATCTTTCCAAATCCCCAAACCTTCCACTGCCATTGCTTTGAGAACATCTACTAAGGTTTTTGTTTCATTTTACTTTTTTAGAATGTTCCTGTTCCTCAGTGATTGTGGCAAAGCCACACTCAAAAGTCAGTCGCCTCAAGTCACAGCATCAACTTCTTACAAACGCCTGTGGCCTGGGTGAGTGTTCCTCTGCTTCAGTCACCCACTCTTGCAGCTGTGCTCAGTGGAGGTCTGAGTGGCCACTTGAGCACGGCAGAGATGGCTCACACATTTCGGCATCAGCTGCAGGTGGACTGGTCTAGGGGATCACTTGGGATGCTGAGCTGTGCTCTATTATATGGTCTCTGGGCCTCCAGTAGGCTAGCCTAAGCTTGCCCACATGCCAGTGAGAGGGTCCCACACCTAGATGTAGAAAGGGATGAATTTCAGAACAGATCCAGATTCAAGCTGTGAAAAAACTCAATTCCATGTTTCAATGGGAGAAGCTGCAAAGCCACATTTCATAGGATGTGGAAGCAGGAAATGGGCAGATTGGGGTCCGGTTTTGCAAATTATTTATCGAATGTTCTAAAATACCAGAAACACAGGGGCGAAGAGATGGCTCAGTGGTTAAGAATACATGTTCCTGCAGAGGATCCAGATTCAATTCTCAGCACCCACATGACAGTTCATAACCATCTATACCTCCAGTTCTAGGGAATCTGATACCCACTCTTGACCCTCCCAGTACCAAGAACATATGTGGTGCACATACATACATGCAGACGAAACACTCAGACACATCAAATAAATCTACAAAAATTAAAAAAGACCAGAAATATCTTAAAGTTTTTCCAAATATGGGCTTGTTGTATCTTCATGCTGTACTGGCTTCCTCTTAGTGTTTGTGCACCTCCACCATTCGCTCTCCATTCATAAAACACACACCTGTATGTCAGTTACTGCCTGGAGGGACCGAGAATAAACAAGAGACTGGGTTGTTGGAACTACTGTGTGTGTGAGGAGGGTAGTTTAGAGGAGCAGATGGAGACGGGAGTAGTGAGGGGACAGGAGGGATGGGGATGGCTTTCTTGAAATGCTATGCAGATAGCCTATATCAATTTTTAATTATATAGTTATATAGTTCTCTGGTCTGTCAGTTCCTCCTTTGAAGAGACTGCACCCTCAAATCACAGAAGGGGTCACCAGAGGAATAGGGGCTCAAAGGGACTCAAAGCATAAAGAAGAATAATCAGGGATAGTAATAGGAAGTTAAAGAAAGGAGGAGAGGAAAAGAATACTTCGTGAGTTCCTCTGATGCGCCAAGCTTTGAGTTCTGAGGTTACCTTGTATTTCAGTTTCCCTGTAGCTCATGTACCTGTCACACAGTGAAAAACTTCCATGTTAAAATAGTAAGTAGGGCAAAAAATACTGTCTGTCGCGGAGCAGGGAGGGGGTCATGTGGCCTACTCTTCATTAGGATCTGTAGGCAGTTGCTGAGGCTGACATTTTCTTTGGTGATGTAGCCACTATCAGGTTGCCCATGCTTCTGTATGTAACCCTAATTAAACTCTGGGTCACCAAGGGAAAAACAATAGGGCTGCGTAGAAACCCTAGTCAGCAGAGTGCTCAACTCACATGTATGAGGACCTGAGATCTATCTGCAGAGTCCATGCAAAAATGTTAGACATGGTGATGGTGCATGTCAGGCATGGTGGTGGAACATGTCAGGCATGGTGGTGGGACATGTCAGGCATGGTGGTGGGACATGTCAGGCATGGTGGTGGGACGTGTCAGGCATGGTGGTGGGACGTGTCAGGCATGGTGGTGGGACGTGTCAGGCATGGTGGTGGTACTTGTGACCTCAGCACTGCAGAGGAGAAGATAGGGGGCTGTGTGGTGCTCCCTGGCCAGCTGAAGGCACAAGCATAAAGAGGCAAACAGTCTAATTGGTGAGCTTCAGGCCAATGAGATACCTTATCTCTAAGAAGGTGACAGTATTTCTGAAGGACGATGGCCAAAGTTGTCCTCTGGCCTCCACATATATATGTGTACCCCTAACATGAACACACACACACACACACACACACACACACACACACACACACACACCACACCACACGCACGCGCGCGCGCATGCGCACATATTTTTTAAAAGGCATCAAAGTAGAAACGAGCTGCTTGGGAAGAGGATCAGCTGGAAGAGAGGACAAGAGAGGATAAGAGTGATAACTATAATCAAAATGCATAATATATATGTATAAAATGTCATAATAAACCCACTATTATGCATAATTAATACATGCCAACAAAAACTTGAAAAATCAAATACCCAGGAGAATTTGTCTCTGAGTATTTGCTAAATGACTTGGGGTGATTTACCATCCTAGGGAAGAAGAAATGAAGTCACAGTTTTCTAAGAAAATGTTGCCAAGCCTCAGTGCTTAACTGGCAGCTTTGCTTTTTCTTATTCATTATTGAAAGTCAGTGATTGGAGGGATTGAAAGTCATTATTCGTTATTGAAAACAGAGAGTGGGGAATGGAGTTGGGGCTGCATGGAAGCCAGAAGACACTAGGTGTTCTTCTCTGTCACTTTGCCTGTTCCTTTGAGGCAGAGTCTCTCTCCAAAGCCTTGGGGAGGCTGGAATCCAAAAGCCCCAGGGATCCTCTTCTCTACCCCCCTCAGACCCTGGAGTTATAGGCACTTGCAATGGGGTAATCCAGCTTGTTACACAGATGCTGGGACCCTCATGATTGCACGTCAAGCATGATTAACCACCACGCTGTCTCGGTATCCTGAGTCTAGAATTTTCATCCCAGGGAATCAGATGTTGAAATCCTCAGAAGTTACTAAAACCAATGGACCTTTTATTTATAGTCTGGGAAGGAAGCACTTGGGATCTTTCAACTTTGCCAAACCTGAAGGGAAGTTAACAACAGCAGGTGTGTGGAGGACTCTGAGGACAAATGTATTAGTGTTGAGATCATTTTTAGGCTTCTTTGGGTCCTAAAATAAAATCACGCTTTATCACAAATAAGTGACACTGGCTTTAATTAGTTACTACAGTGGACGATAAAATATAGGTATAGGACTTCGGGTTTAATGGATGTTTTGCTACTGTCATTTAAAAAATCATGTGGTCAGTAGTAATACAATAGAAGGCTTTCTTTTAAAAATGAAAACTAGGATAAAGGTTCTCAGGAAAAGTTATGTTGAAGACTAAGATTTTGCTCATAGACTCTACAAGATGATTTATTTACCAGTGAAACAAAGCCCCAAACTCAGTGGTTCCAAATAACCTCAATGATCATACTCAACAGATCCTGTGGGTGAGGAACCAGCCTGGAACTTGTCACAGGTGACCCTGTGAAACCTAGGTTCTGACATTCAGAATATGGGCATTTCTCAATGGCTTGGGGTGGAAATCATCTGGAGGTATTTCCTCTCTCACATCTGTCACTTGATCCTAGCCATTGACTGGGACCACAGCTGGGCTCTTGTACATCTGCATGTGGCCTCTCCATGTGGTCTGGCCCAGCTTCCTTGAGGTACAGTGGCTAGGATCCAAAAGTAAACACCCTAAGGGAACATGGTGGATGGGAAGGTGTTTGCATGATCTGGTTTCAAAAGCTGCGTTGCATCTCTGCTCTGTTGGTCGTGGAAGTCACAGAGTCCTGCCAAGGTCCAGGCAGGAGAGACATAGAGTCTATCATTCACTGGAGAAATGTCAAGGTCATGGTGTAAGGGAAGAATGAGATGAGGGCATTGTTATAATAATCTTTGGACAACAACCTATCAGAGAGGGTTGTTTCTTTTTCATTATTCATGATTGGGGTCATCATAACCCGTATCTTTCCTGGCACTAGAGTTTGGTTGCTTTGGCCCCATCCTGGGTAAAAAGAGAAGGCTCTGCACAAACTTATCCTGTAAATGGAATAGACAGAGCTCCAGATTCACTTCTGTTACAGCCAGCTGGACCTCTTCTCAATAAAGTTGTAGAAATCTGAGACATTATGGCCCCTGTCCTCAAGTTATTAGTTAAAGAAACGGACATGCTCCCTGTGCATTTTAGTTGCCTTCCTGAACAACGTGAAGGTGATCTTTTTCAATGTGACTGCTTCATGCCTTTTTTCTAAAAAAGCTGGTGGCACTGTTTGGGAAGGTTATGTGACATTTAGGACACGGGGACTTTGTGGAGGAAGTTTGTCATGGGGGGTGGGTGGGCTTGAGGTTTTCTCTCTACTTCCAGACTGCTGGTGCAGGGTGATAGGCTGGCCTCATGCTTTTGCTGCCATGCTTTCCCTACCATGATGTAATGTATCCCTTGGCAACCATAGCCAAAACAAAGCTTTCCTGTCTTAAGTTGCTCTTATTGGAGTGACGGAAAAGAAACGAAGATAGATCCTTTGCCCTATATCAAAGAGCAATGCTTTGGACCACTTGCTTCCCTTTCCAGTAGAGCTTGTAGGTAACTTAAACTGGCTTTATGAAGTCCTCTGCTGGGATCTGAAATTGCACGTGACAGGTAGGAGCTTCTGATTAGACTGGGACAGCATGTTGAGCCATTGCTGATGCTACGCCATTAAACACAGGAGTTTGAAGGAAGGTATGTGTGTGTGTGTGTGTGTGTGTGTGTGTGTGTGTGTGTGTGTGTGTGAGAGAGAGAGAGAGAGAGAGAGAGAGAGAGAGAGAGAGAGAGAGAGAGAGAGTATCATGTGGGTGAAAGGGGGTATAGAAGTATGAATAAGAAGTCAGGGTAAAAAACAGTATTGATGGCGTGATGGCCCTGGGTTTCAGCTTCTTGTAGTGTCTAGTTGTGCTTCATTTATTTCATTTATTTTGGTTCTAAGAAACTGCTGCCACTTCCGGAACTATTCCTACATGTTTGAGAAGTACCAAATGTACAAACCACAGCCAACTAAGATGTATTCCAACCTTACATAACATGAATTTGACATACATCTGAGCCATCCTCCTAACTCCCACCAGACACAGCCTGGTATCCCCACCAGACACGGCCTGGTGCCATATTGTAGGATTCTTGATGAGTCTCATCCTGCAATTTATTATCCTTTGAGGATGTCAACAAGACAAACACAAAGGTTGTAAATATCACCCTGGAAGAGACCTTGGGGAGACAACACGCCCCTCCCCCCCATGTTGCAAAGAAGTACTAAGAGGGGAGGTGATTTGCCCAAGTTTGGATATTAGTTAACTTGGACTGGGGATGTTGGGGTGAAGAATCAGTTCTGATTGCCATTCAGGGAGCTGAATCAGCCACAGCCACCCAAGAGGAAGCCGGGAGCTGACTGAGGGACCAAATACATATTTTGTTTCACTTTTCTCCACACCTGTTGGTTCTCACAGAGACAGAATCTGTGTGGAAATCTTACTGCCAGCAGTGGCAGACAGTTGGATGACTGTCCTGATTTCAGGGATCATGGAGAGTGGAGGGGACTAGAAGACACCCATTCAAGGGGTCAGATTCAATTTGAGCAAGTCCAGCATGCTGCTGCAAATCTAGTCACACAGGCCAGGTTACAAGCATACACATGGAAATCACCGTGGCTTTTCCCAGCAGGGGAGGTGAGCCCATACCATGTTTCATCCCAACCACCTTCAGTTCCAGGAGGCTCACATAGTTGTTTCCTTTCAACATTTTATTCTGGAATTATTAAACACATGCAGAGTAGACAAAAGAGTCAAGGGATCTTCAGTCAGCATTGAAGGCAGCTTTTTAGGTATGTAAAACAAGCAGTTGCATGTATTGAAAGCATGTCGTTTGAAAGGTTTTGATGCACACACAATCAAGATGATGAGTGTTCATTTTAAGCATCCCTTAACCAATCCCTTAAGCACATGAAGAATTATTTGATCATTTGAAGGAATTGGCATTAGCGGTTGTAGGGTGATCTGGTGGCTTGAATGAGAATGCCCCCCACAGACTCACAACTGTTTGGTTTCTAGTTGGTGGAACTATTTAGGAAGTATTAGGAGGTGTGGCCATGTTGGAGAGGTGTCACTGGGCATGGGCTTTGAGGTTTCAAAAGCCCATGCCAGACCCAGGCTCTCTGTTTGCAGCCTGCTTATGCATCAAGATGTAAGCTCTCAGCTACTGCTCCAGCACCATGCCTACCTGCCTGCTGCTATGCTCCCTGCCATGATGGTCATGGGCTCACACTCTGCAACTGTAAGCAAGCCCATAATTAAATGCTTTCTTTTATAAACTGCCTTGATCATGGTGTCTCTTCACAGCAACACAACAATAACAAGACAGATGTCGTGGTCAAGTATATACAGCTTAGGGTAACTGTATCCTATTAACTGCAATTATGTTGTCTTTCTTACTCCCTGATACCTGGTTTCAAGGTCACTGTAAGATTAAAGGAAACAATTGCAGCCTCTACCTTTCCCCCACTGCTCCTAGGATGCTATTGGCTTGCATCTCTGGCAGGAGCATGAGTTAGGGATGGTCCTCCTACATCTTCTGGCCTCAGGCTGTGGCTGTGGGTGTCAACAGAGAGTTGAGTGTATCCAAAATATTTCAAAGCATCTTCTGTGATGTCCCTAGAAATAGAATGAGATCCTCCACCCCCAATCTGTAACTAAGCTCTAATCATCCAAGCTAACCTGCTACCTAAGAGGTGGGGTCAGGCTGAGGCCATTAGGGGAGCGGATTGAAGTCGTGCCTGCTAAATGGCTGTCCCTTTTGCTTTCTTCTACTGACCTTTGAAACAAACCCCACAGCCCATCAGATGGAAGCAAAAATAGCCTTCCTTGGCATTGAATAATCTGGCTTCCCTTGACAAAGAGGTCATACATTCCCTTCCTGGGTGGTTTCTTCTTTTTGATTAACTAGACAAATCTGTTGAGGAAAGCACATTCAACTCTTGTGAGGAAGAAAAATGGAAATGCTTGAGCAGAGGACATCTTTTTTTAAAGCTCTCTTTTTGGGTGACTTCCATTTGCTCTTCTAGAACCCATGAAGTATAGATCTGTGGGTTGGAATGACAGCAACAGAACTAAATGTGTTTTTTTGTTTGTTTGTTTTAAAGCAACTACAATGTACCGAATATGTCCTAATCAGAGAGAAATTGAAGGCCAAAGTCACGAGGGGGAGGATTCGGTGTTGTAAGTGTAATGTCCGGGGGCTGCACATGCAGATACAAGCAAAGCTTAGCCCTTCCTCCTGGCCTTGTACTCTGTGACTCTCAGCTTCATTTCCTCAGCTGCAAAGAGGTGTGCCAGAATATAAGCCTTTCTTTGTGCCCAAGACCTCTCCAACAGTAGTAGATTTCCACTGGAGCACTTTACTAATCTTAAAATAATTAAGGATAAAGTCAGACTTCAAAAGCCTGAGAAAATTAGAACGATTATCAGATCTCATGTCTAATTGTCACACTGAGTTTAACTTGGTAATGATAACATGACAGCTTACTGAGTTATTTCATTAATACTTTGAGTTCTACACAAAACTTTAATTTTGAGTCAAAATAATTTTAATAACAACATTAAACTTTTACAGTGTTAAGCCATTTCCTCTTGGTGGAGCTAAAAATAATTTACTCATTTTCAGTCTACGGTTGCAGGAACTTTGACAAGTCTAGATGCCCATGTGCTCATCACTGTAACCCACAGCATATATTTTCACCACCCCCAAGAAGTTTCCTTGGGCCAATTTCTGTGGTTTTCAATTCCACTTTCCAGGTCCCAGACACCCCAGATTTCTTTTTGTCATTGCATATAGATTTCGCTTATATATAAGGTTGTATAAATGAAGTCATATATTATATACTAATTGCATTTGACTTCCTTCACTTAGCATAACATTTGTGAGGTTTGTTCATGTGAATATGAATAGTTCCTTTTTTGTTGCTGTGTAGTATTCCCTTCTTGGGATATGCCATAATTTGCTCATCTACTCACCTATAGTAGATGGGCAGAGGATGATTGCTTCCACCCTGATGAGAGGAGTAGGAGTGAAACTACCATGAATATCTATGTGCAAGTCTCTGTGTTGTATTTTCTTGAGCAAATTTGGGCCTCATTGTATGTAAGTACATATTTTACTTTAATAAAAATTTGCTAAACTGTTTTCCTTAGCATTGATATCATTTTATATTTCATCTGCCATGAATTCCAGTTTCTTCACACTTTCTTCAACACTTAGCATTGTAAATGTTTTAACTTCTTAGCTGTTCTCACATGTGTTAGTGATGTTCCATCATGCTGTTTATTTCCATTTCTCTAAGGATCTCTTTTCATGTGCACATTGCTGCGATTTGCACATCTTCTGTTTTGAAATTTTTGTTTATTTATGTTGCCCATTTTAACTGGTTCTTTGTTACTTTTAAAAACAAAGTGGAATAATACAGAATAGAAAGTATCAGAGTACATTACAGTTAGTATACTTTGTTTCTAAACAGACACATAACTGTAGGTACCGGTGTATGAACAGAAAAAATGCACAGATTTGTGCTAGGGAGATGGCTCAGCAGGCAAAGTGGTTAATATGCAAGTGTGAGGACCTGCGTTTGGATCTCTAGCAGCCATGTAAAAAATCTGGGTGCCATGGATCCTGTCTGTGACACTGTTCTAGAAAAGTAAAGCTAGGAAGCTTTGGGGGCTCACTGACCAGCCAGTCTAGACAAATATGCAGGTTCAGTGAGAGACCATGTCTCAAAAAATAATGTGGAGAGCAATAGAATAAAGTATTTAATATCAATATCTGGGCTTCACAAACCCCAATGCACACATGCACACTCACTCACTTGAAGATGTACAAGAGATATAACATAAAATAAAATGTAGGTGGAAATTTCTCTCCCACCCACCTGTTCACAAATACCCAGCAGCTGCTTCCCAAATATTGCCTCAGAGGCTTAGTATTACTTATAAATGCTCAGCTGATAGCTCAGGCTTATTACTAACTATCTCTTACACTTAAAGTAACCCATAATTCTTATCTATGTTTAGTTGTAGCTAGAGTTTTCCTGCCTGGCTCACAGTCAGGACAAATCTCTCTCACCTGCCAGTCCCACAGCCGTCAGACCCAACCAAGTAAACACAGAGACACATATTGCTTATAAACTGTATGGCCGTGGCAGGCTTCTTGCTAACTCTTCTTACAGCTTAAATTAATCCATTTCTATAAATCTATACCTTGCCATGTGGCTCATGGCTTACTGGCATCTTCACATGCTGTTTGTCATCATGGTGGTTGGCAGTGTCTCTCTCACTCAGCCTTCCACTTCCCAGCTTTATTCTCCTCCTTGTCCTGCCTATACTTCCTGCCTAGCCACTGGACAATCAGTGTTTTATTTATTGACCAATCAGAGCAACACATTTGCCATACAGAACATCCCACAGCATTTAGTCATGTGGTTTGGTATCTTTTCTCAATACGGCATTCTCATATTGCTTCCTCTGCATCTGGCTGGTGACTCCTGACTCTGCCCTTCCTCTTCCCAGAATTCTCCCAGTTTGGTCACCACACCTATACTTCCTGCCTGGCAACTGGCCAATCAGTATTTTATTAAACCAATTTGAGTGACAAATCTTTACAGTGTACAAGAGCATTATTCCACAGTTTCATATATAATGTGTTGCAATCTTAAATTTATTTCAGTGTTGTCAGATGTGTACAAAACAGTCCTCTTCATAACTGAAGTCAATGGAAAGCCACATTTCCCCATTCTCCCTGTCCCTCTCTTTATATTCTGTCTTCTGCTAACACTAAGGATTGAATCTAGGACTAACATACCACAGTCAAGCATTTACCACTGAGCTGCCTCCCTGGCCCTCTCTTGACTTCATTTTGAGATTGGGTCTTTGTAAACTGCCTAGCCTGGTCATGAATTTGCTCTGTCACCCAAAGAGAGTCTTTAATTTGCAACCTTCCTGCCTCATCCTTCCTCCCAAATAGCCAGGTTATAGGCCTCCACCAGGGCTAATTCAGATTTTGTTGCTTACCCCTAAGAAGAGCATTTAGTCCCACCTTATGCTCCTCTGAGACAATCTGTCTGCATTCTACTTTGTACATTAGACTGAATGGGCCTACAGCAACGCCTTCATCTCACTCACTTGATTGCTAAGTGCTTGATTGCCTAAAGTGGAAATCATATCTAGCTATTGACATTTGAATTTGTGAGAGTCGATGGAAAAGCATGGTAGGAAAAAAAGTGTGATGTCTGATAGTCAGACTAGAGGAGAAATATAGGTGATTTTATGCATCTTTAAAATTCTATTTATGCCCTTTAGTTAATTTCAATCAATTACTTTTCAATTTGATAATAGTAGTTGTAGTTTTCCAAAAGGCTTTAGAGTTTATTAGCCATATTGGCTTCAGAACTTTGTATTATTTGGGGGAGTTTTCTTCCTCTACTATAGTATTACAAAGAAAAAGCAATTGTCTGTGTGTTATTTCAAAAGGAGAGGACCTTTTCTATTCATTCCTAAGATTTCTTCACAGCAAAGCCCAAGGCTAAAAGTATCCCTTTTATGGGTCTGAGTTGTACAAGAGTTAGCTGTTTCCTGAATGTTCCCGGCCTACAGGACATATTTATTTTCCATATTAAGTACCTAGTGAGGGGACATGTACACTCCACCCCCCCACCCTCCAACCCCCACCCCCCGTTGGAAGAAAGCTCTTTCTTGAGGTGCTGCTTAGCTATGTTAGGAAAACCCCAGCTAGATTCCCAAACAGGCATGCAGGCTTCAGGGGTTAACACAGAACCTCATCTCTGTTTTATGGAAAGTTCTGGGGCAGCTATTCCTAACTGGGAGGGAGGTGGGTCAGTGGGAATCTACTTCATTATGCTCAGGCAGCACTGAAGAACCAAGCCAATGCCATCAACCTTGTTCTCTCCCTTGTTCCCCTGACACTGACATCTAGCTAGAGGAAGCACAAGAGTCAGGTGGCCATCTGTGATTCTCCTAGACTGGACTTGGGGTTGGGAATATCACATCTGTTCACCTTTGATTGGCCAGAACTCAACCTGGTGGCCTCAGCTGGGACTCACATCCAGATCCGCTCAGGGATAAGAGATGAGATATGACTTGATGCACAGCCTACGATTATAGCTTACTGTTCCTTTTATTTTTCATTATGTCATTCTTGTAGAGAAGGCAAAACAAAGACTAAATGAAGAAATGGAGACAGAATATTGAAAATGGCAACGATACCCAGCAGGAGTGTCCTTCTCTCTATCATTTGATCTCCTAAGGGTCCTGGAGTCACACTGCACATAGGGCTTCCAGTCCTCTAGAACTCCAAGGTCAGGGCAGTCACATGGGCTCTGGATCTGTGTGAACACTCGTACTAGTCGTCAGTTTATATCCTGATCATCCTTTGAGTCTCAGCTTTAGGATTTGCCCTCAAGTGTTCTCTGGACTCAAAGCCTAAATTTGGTCCCTCAGCTGTCAGTTCTCAGGTATCAGGAAACTTTGTCTTTGAGATGAGTTTCTCATCAACCTGGAAGTATTCTACCTAGGCTGTCTGTCTGTCTCCACTTTCCATCTTACAGTGCTGGGATTACAGGTATGAGCCTCCATGCTATGTGGGTTCTGGAGATCTGAACTTGGGTTCTCATGCTTGAGAGGCAAGCTCTTCCATAACTGAACTAGGTCTCCCACCCTTAGCAGAGGTTCTTCTTGACATGGAACAAGGAGGGTGATCTTGGCTTCCACCCTCCCCTGAGCATCTGGCAGTATTTGGAAGCATTTCTGGTCACAACACAAGAGGAAGGGTGGCACCAGCATCTAGTGGGCAGAGGCCAGGGATGCTGCTCACGATCTCACAGTGCAGAGAGTGGCCCCTTAAGACAGGGTCGTCTGGCCCCAGATGGTCATCATATGGAGGCTGAGAAGTCGTGCTCTCACCTGTGTTGAGATGTAGAAATATAGTGTATTTATATGTCTGTTTGATGCTGGTCTCTCTGGCTAGACCGAAGGGATGCCAATTCATTGATCGGAGCCGCCACTGTGCTGTGTTGTCAGTCCTCAAAATTTTGTTCAGCAAATAAAAGGTTTCCAAAGACAATTCCATGCACAGAAAAAAAAAAAATCACTGCATCCCAGGATGGCCCCAAACTTGGAATCCTCCTGCCTCAGTCTGGGATTCCTGGCATGTGCCTCCACATCTGGCTTCACATTATTCCTGAAAGATTCTGTGTTTCTCTTTCTCTGTCATGTTGGCAGAGTGATCTTGTCTGCTATTGCTGTTTTAAACTGGAGAAATTAAAGTCTATCCGTGTGTGCAGTTCAGCTACGGGGATGGGGGGTGGGGAACCAACAGGAAGCGCTCTGTTTTCCAGAGAAGTGTGAAAGTTTGTTTCATCAGTTTGTTTGGAAAAGTCTTTTGTTTTCACTAGAAAAGGAACAGGTGCTCACTAAGAGAGGAACAAAAAGAGGAGAAGGCATTTTCATAACAGCCATTCACAATCCTGCCACCTGGAGAAGAGACACTGTCAACATTCCTGAGCCTCTTCTCCAGAATTTTCTCTGCACAGAATATCATGTGGGAAGTGTATTCATTGTTTTGATCAAGTTCATTGTGTGATTTTTGTCTAGTTCTTTTTATTCGCTGTTAGTGTAAGAATCGAGAACATGGCTTTTTAAATATTTAATATGCTGTCATACGGCAATATATATTTCTCTTTCATCAAGCTGAATTCTCATAGTAGGGCTGATAAGCAAACACTGTAAGCATTATTCAATAAGGCAGTTGTATTTCAAGTGACTAAAAGTCGATTTCCATTTCTTCTGGGAAACCCTGAGTGTTGGCCAATTGGTTACAAGTAGAAAGAAAAACTGGTAGGAGAAATCAGTTTTTATGGAAAGTAGATTGGGTTTTAGATGGTCTTGGGCAGACATCCGCAGACCAAGGAGGCAAAGGGGCTGTAGACTAGAGAGTAAGAGAGGAGACAACTAAGACACACTCAGAGAGCAGTGAACTTGCCCATGTAATCTCCGTGGACAGGGAGCATTGAGCTGCTTATGTAGAGGAAGACTACAGCCAAGATCCCAGCCCCTGTCCTGACCCAAGGCTGCTGAGCAGGGACTACCCATGGAACTTGTTAGCATATGTCAATGATGAGTCATGGGTAAAGAGAAACCCACAGGACCATGTCAAGTTTAAGCTACAATTGGTGTCAGGGCCCAAGCTTCCCATTCTCATTCCAGACATCTTAATTGCCCCTTGTTCCCCTGACAAGGCATTAACTCCATAGTCAGGGGAAATTGCAGCATTTTGGGTACTGCCAGGGTAGAAGCCGTAAGGGAGATCTTGCATTCCTGGGTGGCAACTTTCCAGCCACCTAATAATGGATCTTGAAGGCAATTTAACAAGCCCGCTGTTGCCTTGGGCCGGAGTTTTGTATCTTAAGAGGAAAACAAAACACTAACACTTTGGGAAGGCCATGGCCAAAATGGGCCTGGTGCTTCCCAGGAAGCTGGGAGCCATAGATCAGGCAGAGGACTGACTGGCAAGATGGAAAGATGCATCCTGACAGGGCTGCACCAGATGAATGGCTGCTATACAATTCTAATGCTTCTTAAGAAAGAGATACAGCTGGGTGGTGGTGGTACACGCCTTTAATCCCAGCACTTGGGAGGCAGAGCCAGGCGGATCTCAGTGAGTTCAAGGCCAGTCTGGTCTACAGAGTGAGATCCAGGACAGACACCAAAGTGGCACAGAGAAACCCTGTCTCGAAAAACCAGAGAGAGAGAGAGAGAGAGAGAGAGAGAGAGAGAGAGAGAGAGAGAGAGAGAGAGATACAAACCCTGGTTAGAAGAGGTATTATTGTTACCATGACAAAACTGTCACCAAATGTTACACATAAGGAATAGAAGGAAGAAAAATGAACTTTTATAGAACTTTTATTAAATACTAGGACCCTATTTGGCAGTGACCTTGCATGTTCTCATTTATCCTACCTTATGAGGTGGGTGTGTAAGTGACATGAAAACACATTTTATAATGTGATGAAATGGAATTTAGAGAGCTTATGCTGTGTGCTAAGGTCACAGAGGTGGTTGGGGTGGGAACCAGGATACAGAGGCAAGGTTGATGCCTCTGGATATTGTATACATAGAAATGTAGCTAGAGTTTTCCTGCCTGGCCCACAGTCAGGACAAATCTCTCTCACCTGCCAGTCCCACAGCCGCTCAGACCCGACCAAGTAAACACAGAGACTTATATTGGTTACAAACTGTATGGCGTGGCAGGCTTCTTGCTAACTCTTCTTACAGATTAAATTAATCCATTTCTATAAATCTATACCTTGCCATGTGGCTCATGGCTTACCGGCATCTTCACATGCTGTTTGTCATCATGGCAGCTGGCAGTGTCTCTCTGACTCAGCCTTCCACTTCCCAGCTTTATTCTCCTCCTTGTCCCGCCTACACTTCCTGCCTAGCCACTGGCCAATCAGTGTTTTATTTATTGACCAATCAGAGCAACACATTTGCCATACAGAACATCCCACAGCATAGAAATGCATGGAACATACAGGGCCTAGTGTACTCTGGGTATAATTTATTCTGGAATACTTATTAAGGTATAATTTATTCAGGTAAAATTTGTATTTTTAATACTTAACTAAAATATTTCTTGTTTTTAACATTAAAATCCATCTTTATGATGATTTTTTTAAATGTGTAAACTGGTACAGCCATCATTCCAGCTCGGATTTTGACTGGTTCTATCCAAGTCTACTTTTATGCAGCTAGGACTTGTCAGAAAATGGAGAGTGAAAATATTATAATCTGGTGGCTGGGCAGATGGCTCAGCAGTTAAGAGCACTTACTACTCTTACACAGGACATGAGTTCCCAACAACCAGATCATAGAACTCACAACACCCACAACTTTGGCTCCAGGGGACCTAGTAATCTCATTTGGTCTATGCAAGCATTTATACATATCACACATGTACACACACACACACACACACACACACACACACACACACACACAAAATCACTTAAAAGCACTATAATTTTATTGATTTGCATGTATACCTTTAATAGACTTTGGAATATGTGTCATAGTTACCTTAAGTTGTCAACTTGACATAAACCTAGGGTCACATGGGAAGAGGGAACCTTAACTGAAGAATTTTCCAGATCATTCTGACCCATGGTCATGTCTGTGCAGCATTTTCTTAATTGCTAATTGATTTAGAAGGTCCTAACCCACTGTGGGCAGTGCTATCCCTAGGCAAATGGCCTAGGTTGTTTAAGAAAGGTAGCTGAACAAGCCAGAGGGATCCAGCCAGTAAGCAAGATTCCTCTATGGTTTCTATTTCAATTTCAAGCTCTTGCCTTGAGTTCCTGCCTTGGTTTCTCTTGACAATGGACTGTAAGCTGTGAGGCGAAATAGACTCTTTCCTCCCCAAGATGCTCTTGGTCATGGTGTTTATCAAGCAACAGAAAAGCACACCGTAACAGGAGCTGCTGTGGGATGATCCTTCTGCACACTGTGTGTATGTATTACTCTCATTGGTTAATAATAAAGCTGTTTGCCTTTGGCAAGGCAGGATAAGGTTAAGCAGAACAATCAAACTGAGGACTGGGATGAAGAGGGGTGGTGTTGGGAGAGAGACACAAGCAAGCTGCCCAAGAATCAAGATTGCAGAGGACCAGTAAAGCCATAGCCATGTGACAATACATAGATGAATAGAAATGAGTTAATTTAAATGTAAGAGCTAGTTAGCAATAAGCCTGAACTATGGGCTGAGCATCTTGTAATTAATATAAGCTTTAGTGTGTTTATTTGGGACCAGGTGGTCAGTAGGGACAGAAAACTCTGCCTCTATTTATATATGGTGTTCCAACGTGGTGCATGTATATCCACATAAAGCCTGAAAAAGCTTTAAAAAAAAAGTGTTCTAGATACACAAAAACAGAGCCAAGAGCAGCTGCATAGTTCATGTCTCTCATGCAGGCCACAGTACAGAGATGTGTCCCCTGGCAGTGGTGTGTGGGCTTGAGCTGCAACATAGCAGATTCCCACAGTCTCACAAGAGCTGCAGTACAAGCACACACTGTGTGTTGGGTTTAGGGTTTTTGCTCATACTGACAAAACAGATTAGAGTAAGGATAGATTCAGACAAGAAGGCCTCTAAATGGGTCACAGTATTCTTGAAAAATGTGCATAGGCTTGAGAGAGAGAAAAAAGAGTAGGAACAGTCAAAGATTGAAAAAATGATTTAAAAATAATAGTAAAATCTTTAAAAAGGGAATAGAGTAATAAAAATATGATAAGCCACATAAAGATGGGAAATACACAATCTGGATTCTGTATTTGATTGTATTGTCTTTGGATTTTTGACTGTTAGTGGGTGAATGATAATTGCTGAGAAACATTTGATTGTAAAAGCTACTAAATTAAGCCAACCTATATATTTTAAAGATATCTTGACTCCAAAATTTATGTCAAAAGGTATGTCACTTTGGGGTAAAAGTTGTGTTCTTGTTTCTACAGGAAATGAGAGGCTATGTATTCATTCTGGGTTAAGAAAAATCAGATTTGATTGAGGAAGAACCCCTGAAAATCCTGACTATAGACATGGGAAAATAAACCTAAAGTAACTACAAGACATGTGATGTATATTTTACCTGATCAAACACATAACAAAAAACATCTTTGGCTGACTTGTGTACAATATACAGTTTATATTTGTATTAGCACAGGTATGTATGTTACCTTTAAAAGTTGATGTATTTTCAGAACAAGGGGACCAGACACCAGTAAAAGTATATCAGATGATCCAACATCCAAAACAGCTTCAAGGCCTCTGAACAAATTATCCAGCCTCACAAAATATTCCAGCTAAGACTTAACAGTTATCCTGGTTTTCTCAGGGTCCCTCAAAGATGACTAGTGCCCACCAGGCAACAGGAAGTAGTTTAGAAAACTATACCCACATTCCCAAAGTATTAGTTATGTTTTCATTCAAGGGGGCATTGGTTACAAATTGTTATTAGTTATAGTCAATCTCTTTCTAAAAGAAGAAAGGGGGATATGATATAGAAATTTTGGGAAAAAGGGTAGATTATTATTATGGGAAAAAGGTAGATTATTGAATCTACTTTAATCCAAAAAAAACAACTGTTAATCTCAAAATATTTTACATTGGTATGGATTTTAGTTCACTGGTACAAATTTAAAGTTAATTTTATTATACTGTATGTATATTTCTACTCTTGGTTAAGGTATTGTGTTTATGCAGCCCAATTAAACATATAATGTATAATTAAAAATACAGATTACTAGTTAGTCATCTATAATAGTCAAACTTACAGTCATGATAGGTATGTTTTCAAGGTCATACACAGATATATTTCAAATAGATAGATGGTCCTCAAATACTTCAAAGACCTATAGAATATGGAATTAAAATGTTTTAAGAACTTAGACTTTTTGTGACAGTGAGACACGTCTGCTCCTGGCAGCACTAATCTTCTTCAGAGAAGATGAGGGGCACTGAAGAAACTCCATATGGAGTTTGTTTTCTCTATGGCAAAAACTAACCTTGTGAGCAAAGAAAATTCCCTTGCCTCAATTGCTGACAGTTACTGTCCAAACTGGACCAACAGTCAAACTTTACCCAAACAAAGTAGGACAGTCCTTCAAAATTTTCTGCTTCTGGAAAATGTATACTATGCCTATGGGCCAAAGATAGATGTCCCAACGTTACAGAGAAACTTTGGGTGACTGTCCAGGCAGCATGATGTCCCTGTCATTAGGTAACATTTCATCCTTCTGGTATCCTTGATGGAGTTGAAGACTAGATAATCATAGTTATAATTTTTCTTAGTTATGATAAAAGGATAAGTTAGATATAAAACTTTCGACTCACCAAGATAGGATGGATAATTGTGTTCTCTGATACTGTCAAATACAAATAGACTGGATATTGTAGCTGTAATTCTTGTTTGATAACTGTTTTGTTGTATGTAATTTTTCTATGTTAAAGTTAAAGCCTTCCTTTTTGATTAGACAAAAAGGGGGAGATGCTGTGGGATGATCCTTCTGTATGCTGTGGATATGTATTACTCTCATTGGTTAATAATAAAGCTGTTTGGCCTATGGCAAGGCAGCATAAGGTCAGGTGGAACAATCAAACTGAAGACTTGGATGAAGAGGGGCAGAGTCAAGAGAGAGACAGGAGCAAGCCACCCAAGAAGCAAGATGCCAAAGGACTGGTAAACCCATGGCTACATGGCAATACATAAATGTATAGAAATGGGTTAATTTAAATGTAAGAGCTAGTTAACAATAAGCCTGAACTATCAGCTGAGCATCTTGTAATTAATATAAACTTTTGTGTGTTTATTTGGGACCAGGTGGTGGGAATGGAAAAACTCTGCCTTTATTTACAAGGAGGGAAGTAGATGTTGATTCAGGGAACACCACCACTGTTCAGCTTCCTTGAGTAAACCAAGGATGGGTGGGATTTCCAGAAGGGCAATCCTGGTATTCAATGATGGCTGGAATAGTCATGTGATAGGCCTGTGAAGTAAGTTGTGTGGGATCTCCTGGCACTTACCAAATACTTGCCTGCATTAGTTTTTTTTTTCAATTCTGTGACAAAAATACCTGACAAGAAGCCACTTAGTGGGGGAGGGTTTAATTTGGCTCCCGGTTTGAGAGTGGAGCCCATCGTGGTCACATTGTGTCTGTCTACAGTCAAGGTGTGGAGGGTAGACCTGCAGTGGAGCTGGACTATGGAACCTCAAAGCTGGCCCCTGGTGACCCACTTCCTGTAACAAAGCATTATCTACTTCCTAAAAATTCCAGAACCTTTCAAGACAGAGCCACCATCTGGGTCCCAAGTTGAAAGAACCTATGGGTGACACTTCACATTCAGACCACTACTCTATACAAGTTAAAAACTTCAAACCATTGGCTAGCTCTAAGAAGCTCTACTTACATTCATTGCATTTGGGTATAGCAAATTGAGATCACAGCTCTGTGCATATTACTATTATTTGTTTATTATTTATTTACTTATTTATTTACATTTTCAAGACAGGGTTTCTCTGTAGCTTTGACTGTCCTGGAACTTGCTCTATAGACCAGGCTGGCCTAGAACTCACAGTGATATGCCTGCCTCTGCCTCCTGAGTGCTGGGATTAAAGGCATGTACTACTACTGCCTGGCACATACTGCTCTTTCTTTGCCTACATCTGGCATGCTTTTCTAGTTATGACTTAAGAATCATACCCTAGGTAATGGTCTATGATTTTCTTCCTCCTCTTTCCCAAGTATAGGTTATATTCTCCTATAAAATCTTTCAATTATTGATGCTATATAATCCCCCACACTGTATTGTATACCCCCAACTTATCTCTACTTCTGTCCCACTAGGATTTTTTCCCCTTTCAGTAATAAAGGTGCATGTGGAGATTTCACCTCCGTTCTGTTTCATCTAGAGAACTGGAATGGTGTGATGACTACTGATTAGGACACATTAAGAGTTTGCTAAGAAGATTGGCTGCAAAATGTGGGAGCCCATTGCTATTTAAAGGATGAAAAGCCATCAGAAAAGGATCTAAAATGATCTGTTTGTGTGTGTGTGCAGTGAAATAGTACAAAGAAGAGCTGATAGTTGTAGGGTTAGGGGCTGGAGAACTGTTTAAGGTTTCCAGTTATACAACATACTTCACAGGGCTTCTGGGGGCTCAGTTGGTAAAGGGCTTCCATTTATGAAAGTCTTAGTTTGGATCCCAACACTAACATAAAAAAATGGTGTGGGGGTACATGCCTGTAATCCCAGAGCTGGGAAAGTAGAGACTGGAGACTACCTGGGACTTGCTGGCCAGCCAGTCTAGCTGAATTGATTAGCTTCAGGTAGTGAGAGACTCTGTCTCAATAAAACAAGGTGGAGAGTGATTGATAAGACACTTGACCTTTGGCCTACACACACAATGCACATATATACATATTACACACACACACACACACACACACACACACACACACACACACACACACGACTTCATCAAGGTCCTCTAAGCCTCTAGATCAGTGGTTCTCAACCTTTCTAGTGCTGTGACCCTGTAATACAGCTCCTCATGTTGTGGTGATCCCCAAACCATAAAATTATTTTTGTCGCTACTCCATAAGTGTAATTTTGCTATTGTTATGAATTGTAATGTAAACATCTGCATTCTCCAATGGTCTTAGGTGACCCCTAAGGTGAAAGGATTGTTTGACCCTCAAGGGAGTCATGATCCATAGGCTGAGAACCACTGCTCTGTATTTTAGACCTCCTTATATAGCCCAGGATTAATTCAGATTTATAATCCTCTTTCCCCTCTGCCTTCCAAGTACTGGATTATAGGCATCGTGCACATCACACTCAGTTTAAAAATTATTTACCTTCCTTACCTCCTTAATCTTGGAAACCTTAATATTTCTTAAAAAATATTTATTTGACAATGCTTTAAGCAATGACACTGGGTTTTCATTTAATCCAATTTAGCAGAACTCCAGGTTTCATTTTTAACATATGTATGTGTGTGTGTGTTGCCTGAGAAAGTATTACTTTCTTGTGTGATATTTCAAATGTTCTGTCCCTAGTGATTAGATTTTCTTTTGGCTGCCATACAACTGTGTGTGATAACTAAATGAATTATCTGTAGCTTTATTTTAAATAAGAGTGTGGATGCTAATAATGATTTAAGTTGTTGTCTTTCTCTCTCTTTGTCTGTCTGTGTCTCTCTCCTCTTTCTTTCTTTCTCCCTTTCTTTCTTTCTTTCTTTCTTTCTTTCCTTCCTTCCTTCCTTCCTCTCTCTCTCTCTCTCTCTCTCTCTCTCTCTCTCTCTCTCTCTCTCTCCCCCTCCCTCCCTCCCTCCCCCTCTCTCTTCCTTCCTTCCTTCCTTCCTTCCCTTCCTTCCTTCCTTCCTTCCTTCCTTCCTTCCTTCCTTCCTTCCTTCCTTCTTCCTTTCTCTTTCTTTCTTTCTTTCTTTCTTTCTTTCTTTCTTTCTTTCTTTTTCTTTCTTTCTTTCTTTCTTTCTTTCTTTCTTTCTTTCTTTGAGACAGGGTTTCTTTGTGTAGCCCTGACTGTCCTGGAACTAGCTCTGTAGACCAGACTGGCCTCAAATTTGGAGATCAACCTGCCTCTGCCTCCCAAGTACTGGGATTAAAGGTGTGTCCCATCACAACTTCTATACTTAATAGGTTGGCCTCCAGCTGATTCGTTTTCTACATTTTGGTACATTTATTTGCCCTCACCTCTGTGTGTGTATGTGTGTGACAGTGTATTTGTAGAGGTCAGAGGACATTTTTGGGGAATCAGTTCTCTCTTTCTGTCATCAGGCTTGGTGGTTGTCACCACCCACTGAGCCATCCCAACAGCCCCAGCTGATTTATCTTTGAACACGCCATTTGATTTATGTTTGCACACATCAGCTAAATCCCTCCCATTGTTATTTTACCTCATAGGCTAAAAAATATTGCTTCCCTGTTGAGAGTTTTATTAATTGCTTGCTGGAAGTGAATGTGACTGCTGCTGATTTATACATCTGCTTGCTTATTTGATTGTTAGTAAGAGCAAAGCTGGAACCTTGCAGTCTGGATGGTGATTTGGGAAGATAATTATCTTCAATTATTTTCCTGAGGATGTATGTCTTTTCTGATTGGTCGTTCCTGGAATTTCTCAACTTATTCTAGGGGTAATGTGGAAACCGCAGCAGAACCCCTCATGGCTCAACAGTCTTCGACTTTGGCAGCAGAGGTAGAATGACAGGCTGCCACGGATCCACGGATCCACGGATCCACAGATCCAGCCAGTGAGCTACGCTCTCTCCACAGCATCAGCCAGGGCTTCGTTTCTCAGGTCTGTCCTCAGCAAAGTCTTTTATTCTGTGTTAAGTTGTAGTGAAAGTTCATGGCATCTGGACTATAACAGTTATTTGTGTTGTCACCTTTTCTTCTGAGTGCTGGAGATAGTACAAGGTCCCAGTGGGCACTTGGTGTAGCTTGGAGCTCTTGAGGAGAGTCACAGTAGGAGAACAGGGCTGAAGGTACAGCTAGCCAAACTTCCTGTGACCCCTGAGGTTCCTTTGGTGAGAAAAGAGACTATCGTTTTCAATCTCAATGGTTCTCCATTACCTCTTTTATCATTAACCCCTCTAACTCCATGCAACCTATACTTTATTCACTTAGACTCCAGAGACTTGGGTTGTCATTGACCTTTTTAGGTCATGAGCACACTATCACCACAGTTCCTTCTCTTGTTTTACTTTTTTTTTTTATTCTTTCCTGTGCTGGTCTCATTTTTAACTATTTATTTTATCTGTGACCCTACCACTCACAGGCACCTTCTCTAACATATTAGATATCTGTTACCAGCCAGTGTCAGGGTCCTCATGCTCAACCTGGATAGAAACTATGGGTAGGATTTCCCTGTGTTGAAGGCCCTGAGCCTTTCCCTGCCCTGAGTTTAGTATCTGGACCAAAAGAGCCAGTCTATAGAGCAGAGAACTGGAGACCAATTGCTTCACGCTTTAGATGCCAGACACTTACTGCTCTTGGCATTCAGGTGTAAGGCTCATTGTTCTAGGCTTGAACTTCCAATAGACTTGGCACTTGGCAGCTATTATAATCCTCAGCTTTCATCAGTGGGGAATTGTGGGAGCAGTCACCAGCCCAGTAGCTGCACACAGCACCTTGTAGCATTACGGTTTGCAGACAGGCCCTGGGTAGGAGGGTCTTCAACCCATAATAGCCATGGTTATCATGTAGCTTTCTCAAGGTATCTATGGAGTGTTCAAAGCAGCTGGTACTGGCATGAGAGCAGCTCTAATGGGCTTGGCTGGTGATAATCCTCACTCCAGGCAAGCAGAGCACTGAGAAGGGCCTTGCAGCTAGCTGTCAATTAGGGAGTCAAGTTACCAACCCCCAACATCTTAGCTTATTTAAAGGGAAAATAACCACAAAAAGGGGTGCTTGGAATAAAGACATCATTAACATTGACAGTGATTTTACAGCATTTAACAACAGTCCAGTAATACTTGACTCTTAGCCCAATGCCCTACAGAAAATACAGTGAGCATGCATGATTATGTGAATGTGTGTGTGCACGTGCGTGCATGCGTGTGTGTGTGTGTGTGTGTGTGTGTGTGTGTGTGTGTGTGTGTGTGTGTGTATGTGTGTGTGTTTAGGTTAACACCTATGGTGTTACACTACAGCCTTCATTCTGAGTTTTGCTTTAATCAACCAACATTAACTTTTGGAGATTTAGCCGTGTTCTATGCACATTTAGTTCATTGCTTCTACTTTCAGGTAAATATTCCAAAGTTGGAGCCTGCAACTTACCTTTCCATTTTTTTCCTAATGATGGATAAATCAGGTTACATCTGACCCCTTGCTTCCAAAAGCACAGTTCTGATAAATAGTTCTTCTGTACCCAGACAAGGACTTCTTTAAGGAATGAAATGAAGGGACATGCACTCTTATTTTCACAGTGTACACAAACACCCGTTGAGGTTCACAGTCCCAGACCTACTGCCTGTGGTTCTCATGCCTGCACAGCCTTGCCAATCCCCTGCATCACAGGACTCTGATGCTTGATGTGTATCAAGTGATCAATTAGCATATTTAACTTGCACTCTCTCCTTACTAGCTTTGCAGCTTCATTTTTGTGTGTGTGTGTGTGTGTGTGTGTGTGTGTGTGTGTGATTTGCCTAGTCATACTTTGTGGTGATATTTTATTTGTACTGAAATGTGATTTTATTTGTATGTTAATAAACAAGGGTTGCCTGGAGATCAGAGGTCACACAGTGAACCATAAGCAGAAGTCAAGCGGTGGTGGCATGTGCCCTTAATCCGACCACATGGCAGGCAGAGTCTCTGTGTGGTCAAGGACACAGCCAATCGTGGTGACATGAGCCTTTAAATTCCAGTACTAACCATAGAGACCTGGAGGTCTGTATAGATAGGCAGTGACAAGGAAGTCATGTGGCTGGGTTTAGAGCCAATGAGAAGACGAGTCAGACAGGAAGAAGCTCTCTTGTGTGGGAAACTATGGCTTGGTGGTAAGCTAAAGGTAGTCGCGGCTCTTCCCTAGTTCTCTGATCTCCTTGGCTGTTACATCTGTATTTGGCTCTGTGTTTCTTATTTAATAAGACTGTTTAGAAATTCATCTACAATACTTTTGGCATAATTTTGTTTTTAATAAAATAATTATTTGCATTTTCCATCAGATCACATTTTGTTAAAAAAATCTACATTCACATATAACAATGAGCTGATTTTCACAATTTATTGAGCACTTACATCTACTTATGTTTCTACCTGCTGACCTTGGCTTTCTACCAACTATTAAAGTCAATAAGGTAATATGATTTCAGCCCAAATGATCGTGGGGTATCTATTGGTTTGCACAGCCATATTCTGGTAGACATGCCTTTCCCCCTAATCATAAAAAATGCCTAAGGGCAGACCGTTTATGATAGAGCTCTGAGAACTCTTGGTAGTCTTCCTGGTAGTTATTGATCTAATTCTGTAAAAGGAATTAAAACAAAACCCTTCCTAAAATTTACAGCAGTTTTTTCTATATTTAAGAACCCATAGAGCTGCTCATTTGTCTAAGTAATAAAGTGTTATTGTTCCATACAGGGCAGGCTTTCTAAACCAAGGATGAGTATCTATATCTATCTATATCTATTTCGTCTATATCCATCTACTTACCTACCTACCTAATGCTGCTCAAGTTAGACCTACAAATGCTGCTTTGCGTTGCTCTTGAGAAGTGTCTTATTAAGGATACTCATCTGCACCCACATGCTTCAGTACAGTCAGTCATCTTACCTTTTTATGTGACATCTTTCTCCCAGCAATCGTGTGCTTGCTCAAAATATTATAGTACTCTTACTATTGATGGCTGTAAACACAGTCCCAGGATTATATCCAAGGATGCTATTTTAGAACTAAGCTTTGAGATGCTCTTTATTGGACATACAAGCAGAAGTTGAAGCCCATCTTGACCTTTTTGTATGCAGGGTACTAAGTGAGATACTGAAAACAGATACACCATAAATCTGTTTCCTGATGCCTCGGTCACTAGATTGGCAAACATGATCCATTAGAATGCATAAGTGATAGCCTTCACCTATTGACAGGCACTGCTGAGTGGCAATAGCCTTGTAGTCTAAACAGTTCCTTCCATCTCAGAAGGAGACTCTTTGTGACTCAAGAATTAAACAGCCCCCAAATATCAGGAAGTCCCTGAAACTTACAAGATTCACAAGGCCCCTTACTCCCTGAGATTGTATAAGCAATAAGGCCTACTGGAGGAAAGAGACTCTAAGGCCTAAAGGAGAATCTCCAACTCTCAAGTTGCCTGTGAGTTCTGTATAAATGCCAAGATTACAGCTTTTATAAGTGATAGTTCATACTCCAGTGCTGGGGAGGGATTTTCAATGATACATCTGCCTTTAACTCATGCCTCCTCCGGTAAGTAACTTAACCCATATTCTTGTAGGTAACCTCAGTAAACTCCCTGGTTGAGCAAGTTGTACTTTGATAGAATTGTTTCTTTGTTTGGTCATTGGTATCCTTTTTGATATAAATGGAAATTTGTTCAGGTTTTCCCCAGGGGGTGGGTGGGGGACAGGCAAGTGATTAATAATTGAAAAATTGCCTTCACTGGGACCTAAATCCATTTCAGAATCATGGTGAGCTTCACAGAGTAGCCTGTGTTCTGGAATCCAGAAATGTAGGATCCCAGGAATATTAGAAGATTATGTTCTTGGTGTTTAGATGTGTCTAGAAGGGTAAGACTCTGCTCTTCCCATTTCCAGTCAAATTATCCCAATGATGCTGCTTTTGGTGTGGTAGATACAGTCTGTGTGGTAGTCACAATGCTGACACTGGGTGACTTCAGTGGGAGCTGAGGCCTGCCAGCCCTCCAGCGAGAGGAATCTCTGTTTTTGCATGAAGTAAATCTACTCACCATCACCTTCCTTGACCTTGGCACTTAGGCCTACAAGAAAATGCAAGGTTAACGTTGGATTCTAGGGACAGGTTTGTTTCCTGCCTTTACCATTCAGAGAAACCAACTGTGGACTTTTGAAAGTATGCCTGTCATTGGGGGCTTTAAAATGTTTTCTTTAAGCTCTTACATAGGCACACCCATCTTTTGGTTCTAAGAACATGGTGGGCCAGATCCACCATGGCACTCTCCTCATCAGCCACATTCACTTCCTAAAAGATGTTAGCCTTTTAGGAAGTGAATCTCACCGAGTTCTCCACCCTTCCTTGTTTGTGAGCATTGGCATACACACACTGACCTTGCAGGCTGTTACAAGGATTAAATGAAATAATAGCCGTACACCCCTAGCACTTAGTCAGCCACATTCTAGGTCCTTAGTTCGTTTTATTTCCTTTACTGATCACAAGAGAAAGTGGGTTGCTCTGGAGGTGGGAAGTCGGTGTGATTCCAAGTCGGGCCTCCTTCTCAGATTCCTGTCAGGTACGCTCAGCCGCGTTCCTATTTTGACAGATGCTAGACTCTCTTTGCAGGCCTAGCACTGTGACAGTGCTGCTATGCAAATAAAGCCTTTGCAAGAACTGCTGAATGTCAGCAGAAGGCGCTTCCGCCAAAGACTATTGATGTGCTATCTGTTGCCACTGCTGCTCAGGCCTTCTGAGTACTTTTAAGACTTTTAAAGCCAAAGCGCTTCCAGGCTTTGCAAAGGCAGGCCTCATTGGCACTGCTGCTTGAGAACCAGCTGGAGCTAAGGGCAGATAAGAGGTCTAATGACTGACTCAAGGGTGCTGGGATGCAGACATGGGCTGCGTTTCTCATACCCCAAGACAACAGTAGTTTTGAGGCGGAGGAGTAAATGGCAACCCGGGGAGAAGGAAGTGCTACTTTTCTCTTTAGGTATGATATGAAAGTGTCCTGTTCTGTCTGTGTTGAGAAGCCCTTCTTAATTATATTGCCTGGATCCATTTTCCAGGCCAGGGCATTGACAGCTAGATTATTGCTCAAAGGTGCAGGAAGGGAGGCCTGTTTAAGCAATATGCCTCACTGGAATAGTCAGTCTGAGTCTGAGTCCTTGGAGCAGGTTGGACAGTGGTGTTAGGTTCTGGTCAGAGTCTGAAGGATTGACAAGCAGGAGCTTCAAATGCCAAGGCCAGGGGAAGATGGATGTCGCAGTCCAAGGAGAGAAGAGTTATGGTGACGTCGTCTTGATGCAGCCCATTGCTCCGTTGCTAATTTCTTCCAGGAGAGGAGCATACAGAAATAACGTAAACAGCTGTTTCAGCGTCCCCAGCCCAGCTGAGTTAACATGTAGGGTTATTGCGACAATTATTATTTCTATAGTATTTGTCATTCCTTTTATTTAAAATCTAGAAAACGCTGCATTGTATATGAATTGGTCTACCAGCTTAAAGAAATCAGAATTATACAACTTGCTTGTGTTGTGTAATGCATATTATATAATACATGTTTCTGGACTTTGACTGTGGCAAGTGTATTGTTAACAATTACTGTGTAACAAACAACCACAAAAATTTCTCCACTGTACAGAATAAGCATTTGTCTGTGAGTTGTGGGATATTTCTGCTTCAAGTTCCCAGAACCACATGGTGGCTAACAACCATCTCTAACTCCAGTTCCAGGGGATCTGACCCCATCTTCTGGTCTTTGCTGGCACTACACACATATGATGCACATACATACGTGTAGGCAAAACTCTTATTAAAACCAAATGAATCTTTTAAAAAACGTGGTGCAGAAGCTACCAGAACACCCTTCAAAGCACCAGAGGAGAAGCGAATTGTATGAGGCCTCTGGAGGTCTAAGATAACTGGCATACTGTCTCTCTTGTATATATAGTTGGCCGAAGAAAGTCACATGATCAAGCTCAAAGGCAAGGGGAGGGGATATGTGTTCTACTGATGTAGGCACAAGCGACATGCTTTTTTTTTTTTTCAAAATCTCATAGTATAGGGCATGAATACGTGGGAGGGTGGCTGAAAGCTGAGGGCAGAGATTCTACCTAGGCATCAGCAAGGAGGGCCTAAATTCATTGAAGACCTACTTTATTAAATCTCTTTCCTGCTTATTAGTGTTCAGGCCATTTTATGATTTGCTGTACTGAACTGTAAACTAATGTTTCCTTCACATCCCCACAAGGTCAAGCACAGTGGGTAGGAAGCACCACAAAGATAAGGCAAGAACTGAAATTGACGTGTGCAATTGGTGCTTTTAAAATATTTGTTCTTGAAGAATTATATCCATTTCCAAAACGTTCAAATCATTTGGGTACAGCTTACAGAATTCTCATGAGCTGAACAAAGGAAGTGTAACTAGTGTCTAAGTGAGTCATCAGAGCCAGTATCTTAAAATTCCCCTCGGTGACACTGTCTAGCTAATCTCCAGAGGGTAGCCACTGTGCCAACGTCTAGCACTGCAGGTGATGTTTAGGACTCTGTGGAGCACACCTTGTCCTTTCTGAGGCTTCTCCCATCTCAGAAGTTCCTCTGCTATTCAGCATCTTCTACATTCACACAACCCTCCCCCCCCCAGATGTCTTACCACTGGGCGCTTTGACTGAGATGAACCCGTGTGCTAGCACTTAAATATCATTTAATCTTGACAGGGCAGAGTAGATGGGTTATGTACAATTATGGGATGGAGATGGGGAGGGGGAGGAAAGCAGCTCTTCAAGTCTTCTGTATCTCCACAGAGTGTTTAATCTGCTCATGTTGCCACTTTTGGAAGAGGTATGTTAAAATCCCCAGCTCTAATTTATAGACAATTCGTCTATCTCCCTGTAGTCATCAGTGTCTTAGCCACATACTTAAACTTGTTGTTATTAAATGCAGACATATTTGTAATCATTATGTCTGGCTGACACATTGGCTCTGTTATTATTTTAAAAGGTCTGCAGCCTATCACCCTGTATGTCTCTGTATGTGTGTGTGTGTGTGTGTGTGTGTGTGTGTGTGTGTGTGTTGTTTGCATGTATGTACACATGTGTATATGGGTGCATAGACTCCTGCATGCATGTGTGCAGGCTAGAGGTTTGTACTGGGCACCTTGCTCTTTTACTCTCCACCTAAATTTTTGAGACAGGGTCTCTCTTTAAACCTGGTGCTCACTGATTGGCTAGACTGGATGACCAGTGAGTTTCAGGGACCCACCTGTCTCTGCTTTCCCTACCCCACCCTTCCCAGTGCTGGGGCACATAGCTTTTTTATATGGGCCCTGGGAATTTGAACTCAGGTCCTTATGATTTTGCAGCAATCACTTTACCCACTAAGCCGTCTCCCCAGTTCCCATCATTCTGTTTTTGAAGAACTAAAGGAGAATGATGTGTCTTTTAGATGTGGAGCTTGGTGTCAGGATGGTGTACTCTTTCCTCTGGACCACAGAGGGAATCTTTGTTATATGACATTTGTATAGGTCAGGATCCTGAAAGAAAATAGCTAACATGCTTCAAAGTTTTAGATGTTTAGAGTTTACAGTATAATGAACAAAGTGTGGACAGAGTTTGGGGAACCAGCAGAGGCTGGAAAACGTGGAGGATGACAACAGAAGGCAGGAGTTGACACTAGGCTTGAAGACAGAGGGGAAAGAGAGTCCCTGGAGAGCAGAGGTGATGGGAGACTTGCTTCTCACCAGGAGCTGATGCTGTTGAGGAAGAGGATGTGGTTAGAATGGTAGGGAAATGAGGAGTGGGAGAATGACTGGAGCAGAGAACAAACACCCTTTCTCACCTTCTTATGCCCTTCTAGTCATGTCCATTGGCCAAATCCAACTGGAAGCCAAAAGGAGAAAGGGATTTACTAATTCAAACTACAGTGTTTAGCCATCTTCCAGGACACAGAGCAGAGCAGATCCGGGCCCCAGCATGGAGGAGGAGAAAGAATTCTCAGAGTGGTTGGGAGCTGAGGTCCAGCAGGGCCCACAGTGCTCATAGGAGGAAGAGCACAGCGTTGAAGTGCCCCAGTTCTGAAGGCAGACCACCCAGGGCAGCATTCCGCTTCTGGCATTTAACTATGGATGTGACTAGGTAACAACTCACACCCTGTACCTTGTTCTACACCTACGAAGTGAGTGTGATGGTGGCATCTGACTCACGGAGCTGTTCTGTGAAGACAAGACGAGTGAAGTGTGCGGAATTCAGGAGAGTGCTGGGTGCAGCACACACCACAGAGTGGCATTTTTATAGTCCAATGATCAGAAGTCACGCTTTTTAAAGCTCTGCAGCATATGTGACAGATGGCTCTGACGTGCCAGTAACCTTGAACAATACAGAGGAGACTGGCTGATGGGATTCTGTTGTATGGGTGGGAAAGAGAAGAGTGTATCCCTGGAGGGGGTTAGTGAATGCAGGAGGGTCCTGGGAGGGCAAAGCAAAAGCAACGGCCGTGGAACTTTGTCAGAAGACTCAGGTGTCTGATTGCTTTATCTTTCCCCCAGAGTGTGTACATGTGCATAAATGATGCTGCTGAAATAGCACTTCCATGAACTTGACTGCTAACTGTAGATGTGAGGAGACCAAAACACGAGGAGAAAGACAGAAAACAGCAGTTTGTTGGTATACAGTGTTTGTCATCGTCCATGTGTATCAGTTCCAAGTCAAGTAAAAACTGTCGTTTCGAGGAACATGACTACGGTTAGTATTGGCTGGGCTTAGATGCGTGTGTGTTTATCTCTTAAGATTTTAGTAGTACTCCATTTGCATCCAGTGCCCCATGATTGCTTTCACCCCGCCCCCCACTCTCCCCTCTCAGCCCTCTCCACTCCCTCTGATCCTCATTTTCTTCCCAACTGGTCTCTGTTTTATTCTCATGTCCTTCTTTTCCTATTTCTTTCCAGGCTCCTTGCAGGCCGTCACAGCAGCTGTGTGTTCACGATTGCAACAGCCACATCACCTCCGGTTGGCAGCATCCCAGATTCTGCCGTCCGTGGTTCTCAGTCCGCCAAAGCACTCAGCTGTCTCTTAGGCTCACCACTTTGGCCGATGAGTTCCTGCTTTGACCGTTGCTCAACACCTAAAGAGGCTTCATTTTATTAGGGCTAGAGAATCAGCTCTCTCTCTCTCTCTCTTTTTTTTTGTTCAGCTCTCAGTCTCTTGGCCTTATAGGATGACAATCGATACAAGTTAAAAAAAAAAAAGTTGAACAGACATGTATTCTATTACTATGTAGGTTGCTGAGTGAGTCGGACTTAGAGGAGGTTCTGAGTAGATCAGGGTAGGACATTTGTCCCTGTAGACCTTGCCAAAGCATTTTAGGATCCCTAGAAAAGGAGGAGGGGGCAATGCTGGGAGCAGAAGAGACCTCGGTAAATATTCATAGGTTGGTCGGTTGAGGTACCTGCAAGACTCATGTCTCCAGTTTGTACCTTTAAAATGCCATTAACCCTTCTTATTAGCATCAGAATGCTGATGTGTATGGTAAACACCTCCTCTTCTCCAGAATTTCCTTCTCATTCTTTGCCCACAACCCAGCGTCACTCTTGTCTTCTCAGTAAATGAGTCGTGAGAACTTGCATGGCTCTGGCCAATTAGGAATATGTTTAGCTGAAAACAAAAGGAAGACTGACTGGGAGACATTCGAATCCGAGTTTGTCTTCCTAAGCTAATAAGCACGCTGGCAGGCAGTGCAGGGCTGCACAGTTGGCTGGGGTGCCCTGAGAACCCAGGCTTTTCCTTCACATTCTCCATCCTAATTGGGTATCTCTCCATATGTGCCCTTGTCAACACACTGCCAAAAAGATGGTTATGTGACCTCTGGGCACAGTGAGAGCGTCATAAGCAGAAAGAACTGTGTATGATGGTGGAGTGCCATTTCAGAAAGACAGCCTTTTCATCCTGGCAGAGGTATGTCTTTGGGTCTCTTGCCGAGATTTCATTGGTCACATCTTTGCCACTGGCATGCCATGGTATTCAAGGGAGGTTGGGAAGCCACGCATTTTTAGCAGGCTGTGTTGCCAACCTGAACAAACCAGGCTAGTAATGAAGAAGGATGGAGGGTGATAATGGGCAGTGGGAGGGGAGGAACAGCCTAGGTAGAGAATCTATAGAGTCAGTGTCGGGACCTACAGTGTTGTCATGCTGTTTTCACAATTGCTTCTGTATCTCTGCTCAGATTTCCAAGGTTATTTCTATATTGGAAAAAAAAATAAACCAATAGCCTTTTCTAAAAGACAAGCATAGACTTGTACTCTATCAGTGCCTCTGTTGCTAAGTGTTGGGGCATACTGTGCTTAGATATGTCCTGGAACTGGCCTACTGTGTGCACGGGCAGACATGCATAGTCCACTCTGAGTCCCTGCCCTCGCTGTGTAACCCAGTGGGTAGTTTCAGGCACAGGTGCTGGGTGGAAGCCAGGAGGCATTTTAGTTTCCTCTCACGGGCTTTAAAAAATGACAGGTACAGTACATGAGTGTGAGACGTTTGTCTGCTTTGTGGTGAGTGTTAGAGGCTGTGACCAGGGTGAAGGTTTCATTTTGAAAATGGAAATAATATTCTCATCATTACAGAGGGAGGAAAAAAAATGAAGAAAATGCCTAGTCTACCTTTGCTGTCTTTGATAACCTGTGTATAAATTCTGGTCAGATGAGGGAATCTTTCACTGTGCTATTTGTCTGGACATTTTTTTAAAACCTCTGTCCCCAGAATATCATTTCTGTCTTTTTTCCCCTTTCAGATTAAGAGCTCACACACACACACACACACACACACACACACACACACACACACACACACACACACCACTCCTCTCGTCACACTAACACAATGAAGTAGAGTTAGAAAAACCATGACATCATAATAGTGTTGCCTTGCCTTTGAAGAGGCTCTTGAATTCTTAGTCTGTTTTACACACACCACCATCTTTTTATATATTTTTGAGAAAGGGTCTGTAGTGCCCAGGGTGGCCTTGAACTTGTGAACCTCTTATCTCAAGTTCATAAGTTCTGAAATCTGATTCCCATGATCACTTGGTGGGGGCAGGGATGGCAGGGTACATCAAGAGGCACAGGATTCAGTCTTGTACACAAGCAGCCTGCTTTTGAAAATCCATTAAAGGCACTTACTGGCTACCTATGCTAATGCCGAGACTAGCCCATTGCATCTGGGAACCCGCTTACGGAGCTGCTCCTGCTTGATTTAGAAGTCCCAATGCTGCGGACATCGCTGGTCATTTGCTGCCCACCTTCCGCTCTGCTCATCTTTTCTCTACTTATAACTTCCCACCTTCCCATTCTCAACTCTTTTGACCTCATGTCCAGATTCCAAATATAGTTACTGATTCAACATGACTTTCTCCTTGTTCAGATGGAACCCACACCCACCCACAAGTAACCCAGGTCGCTCATCTCTTCTGAGAGACCAGCAGCCTGCTTCCTTTGGACCAGTTTGCCTCTTCCTCATTAATTTGTGGTACAGTTCTGCTCAGAATACAGCAATGACCTGATCATTGCTTCCATTCTGGCGTGTGCTACATGGAATCAAGATAAACTGGATTGACAGCGGGTCTTATGTTCAGCTTGTTACTGTGCCCCACAGCACCTGTCCCAGCCCCAAATCCAAAGGCAAACGTGTTCTCTTGATTTTGCTTTGTAGATGTGTAATTAGCTTCTTCCATCTTCCTGAATCCTCGCAGGTTTTTTTTCTTCTATTAACTCTGCCCTCTGGTCTCTGTAAGAGTTTTCTGTAAAACCTCTGTAGCCCCATGACTACCTGTCTCTGCTTGAGCATTAGCTGCTCAGAACTGCTGCTTTTCTCTGCTATCTTGGACCTCTTTTCTAACCCCGACCCCTGTGTCTCTCTCACTGGAACATCACTCCTAATCCCTTTGCCCAGTTTTAATTTCTCTATTTTGTCCCTTCCGACAAAGCTGAGCTCTAATGAGGTGGAAACCTGGGAAGGAAAAAAGCCCCCGGTAACAGGAGGCACTTGCTGTGTCTTTCTTCTTGATTCCACCTCTGCCTGCCAGCTATCCCCACCATTTCCCTGCCTACTGCGGCTTCCATAGCAGGAAGGGCCATGTCCGATTTCTGGACGTGGTTACTATTGCCATCACTTACTAAATCCTTCTCCAGTTGATAAGAATAGAGTCAGAACAGGTGGCCAGCCTCCTTGGCCCCGAGGCAGGAGGTGGAAGACTGAATTTAAAAATCTGAACTCCGTTTGAGAGTTTCAGAGTGAAAATCATCTCTGGTTCCAGAGGCTGATCTGGAAGAGTGGAAAGCAAGGCTGTATCTAATAGTTACTTTGAAGGATGGAACTGGAAGAAATGGAAGCAGAGAAGCCATAGAGGCTTTAGTAGAAGCACAGGCTAGATTTCCAGTAGCCTCTAACCAGGTGCTTGTGTGGCTTGTACACTCACTGTTCTGAGCCTTGTAGCTGTCTCGGTACCAGTCTCTTTCCAGATTTAAGATGCTCAGAAATACAGCAGTGGGATCATTCCATCTCATTTAGGGCATCAGCCATGCTTGTCTTATTATTTTCTACCTCTCGCCCCCAGGGTGTTTTTGTAACTGGGAATCTATTCCCCGGGGTGTTCTCAGTGTCCATGCTAGAAGCCACCTAGTGCCTCTCTCTCTCTCCCTCCTTCCCTACTTTCCTCCCTCCTTCCATCTCTCCCTCCTCTCTCTGCTTTATTGAAGTAAAACTGGGAATAGTAGAACATTCAACTTGAAAAATGATGTTTTGATACATGTACACATTGTGAAATGATTGCAATTCAAACTAATTTCCACATCCATCTTCTCTGTGTGAGAGAGGTGAGGATACTTAAGATCTCTTCTGAGTGGGGCTGGAGAGATGGCTCAGTGGTTAAAAGCATGGGCTGCTCTTCTAGAGGACCCCTGTTTCATTCCCAGCACCCACATGGTGGTTTATGTTTACAGCTATCTGTAACTCCAATTCCAGGGGATCTGATGCCTTCCTTCTTCTGGCCTCTCTGGGCTTCAGACACAGACATACTTGCAGGCAAAATACCTATACACATAAAACAAAATAAAAATAAAACATGTTAAAGAAATCTCCTCTTAGCAAAGCTTAGGTAGCAATATAATATCATGGGGTCTGATTACCATGCTGATCTCAGATCCCTTTCTTGAGGTGCTCACTCTGCTATCACATCTCTTTTAAATACCAAAGCTGAATTTGTGAATTGTTTTCATACTATTTAAACACTGAGTCTGCCTGTTTGTAAATTGTTCTGGCAGGCTGTGCCAGTTCTCAAATACAGTGTGCGTCCTAATCACCCAGAAACTTCTTACCACGCACTTCTGATTTCCAGAGGTCTGGTGGGGGCTTTTCTAACATATCCAAAAGGTCAAAGGGCATGCTGCTGCTGCTGGTGGTCTAAGCCCTAGCCCCTAGAATCTTGACAGTGGTAGGAGCTGGGATTTTGCATACAGACCTGAGTTTAAATGGTACCTCAGTCACTGACTAATTCGTCAACTTATTTACAACTGGAGCATTGGTTTCCTCTTAAAATGGAACAAAATTCACTTGCCATGGTCTATGTCTCCTAGCACCAATGCCTTGACTTCTGCTGAAGTTCATTTCCTGTTTTGTTCTTTGCTGCTTCCATTGGAAGTCTCCTAGGAAAATAAGCAAACAGTGGATTTGTTGTGTAGAGTGCAGCCACAATCTCATAAGCAGAATGTTTAGGGGCAGGGAATACACTACCAACAGCTTTTGAAAGAATGTAATTAGTGGGTTAGATGAAAATATTTCTGAACACCCAAGAAAGTATTTCACAGGACCTTCCTGCTTAAAATTCTCAAGAATGATATATATATATATATATATATCTCCCAGAAACAATACAATTTGTTATATACCTACACCAGGGCTGGGGGAAGGCAAAAAATTCTTGAGGTTGTAGGCAGTTGTCATTCTTTTCCATTTTTTTAAGCACATGAGAGTGCATAGGTATATTGGAGTGGGTGACACAAGAGTATTTGGTATTCTTACTATTGGATAAGTGACATGTTCTGTTAGCCTAATGGTACAAGTCATAGCAGGGAAAAGATAGTCCATTTGTTGAAGATGATTTCTTTTTTCCATTGTCTACTTTTGGTTTCTTTGTCAAAAACCAAGTGTCCATAGGTGTGTGGATTTACTTCTGGGCCTTTAATTCAATTCCATTGATCAACCTGTCTGTTTTTATGCCAATACCATGCTGTTTTTATTACTAGTGCTCTGTAGTACAGTTTGAAATCAGGGATGGTGATACCTCTGGTAGTTCTTTTATTGTACAGGATTGTTTTAGCTCTCCTGGGTTTTTTGTTTTTCCATATGAAGTTGAGTATTGTTATTTCAAGGTCTGTGAAGAATTGTGTTGGGATTTTAATGGAGATTGTGTTGAATCTGTAGATTGCTTTTGGTAAGATGACCATTTTTGCTGTGTTAATCCTACTGATCCATGAGCATGAGAAATCTTTCCATCTTCTGATATCTTCTTCAATTTCTTTCTTCAAAGACTTAAATTCTTGTCATACAGATATTTCACTTGCTTGGTTAGAGTTACCCCAAGATATTTTATATTATTTGTGGCTATTGTGAATGGTGTTGTTTCCCTGGTTTCTTTCTCAGCCTGTTTATTGTTTGTATATAGGAGGGCTACTGACTTTTTTTGAGTTGATTTTGTATCCTGCCACTTCACTGAAGATGTTTATCTGCTGTAAGAATTTCCTGAAGAATTTTTGGAATCACTTATGTATACTATTATATCATCTACAAATAGCAATACTTTGACTTCTCTGTTTCTAATTTGTATCCCCTTAATCTCCTTAAGTTGCTTTATTGCTCTAGCTAAAACTTCAAGTTCTATATTGAATAGACATGGAGAGAGTGCATAGCCTTGTCTTGTTCCTGATTTTAGTGGAATTGCTTTAAGTTTCTCCCCATTTAATTTGATGTTGGCTGTTGGCTTGCTGTATATTGCCTTTATCATGTTTAGGTATGTTCTTGTATCCCTGATCTTTCCAAGACTTTCATCATGAAGGGGTGTTGGATTTTGTGGCTTTTTTTTGGCATCTAGAAAGATGATCATGTGGTTTTTTTTTTTCTTTCAGTTTGTCCATATGATGGATTACATTGACAGCTTTTGTATGCTCAACCTTCCCTGCATCTCTGGGATGAAGTCTACTTGATCATGGTGGATGATCTTTTTGATGTGTTCTTGGATTTGGTTTGCGAGTATTTTATTGATCATTTTTGCATCTATGTTCATGAGGGAAATTGGTTTATAATTCTCTTTCTTGGTTGGGTCTTTGGGCAGTTTGGGTGTCAGGGTGACTGTGGCTTCATTAAAATGAATTTGGCAATGTTCCTTCTGTTTCTATCTTTTGGTTTGAAGTCTATTTTGTTAGACATTGGGATAGCTACACCAGCTTGCTTGTCAGGTCCATTTGATTGGAAAATCTTTTTCCAACCATTTACTCTGAGGTAATGTCTATCTTTGATGTTGAGGTATCTTTCTTGTATGCAGCAGAAGGATGGATCCTGTTTTTTATATCTGTTATGTTAGCCTGTGTCTTTTTATTGGCAAATTGAGCCCATTGATATTTAGAGATATTAATGACCACTGATTTTTAATTCTTGTTATGTTGTTGTTGTTGGTTGTGTGTGTGTGTGTGTGTGTGTGTGTGTGTGTGTGTGTGTGTATGTGTGTGTGCTTCCCTTCTTTGGGTTTTGCCAGTGTGGGATTATCTATTGCCTGGGCTTTTGTGAATATAGTTAACTTTCTTGGGTTGGAGTTTTCCTTCTATTACCTTCTGTAGGGCTGGGTTTGTGGATAGATATTTTTTAAATTTGACTTTGTCATGGAATATCTTGTTTTATCCATCGATGCTGATTGAAAGTTTTGCTGGGTATAGTAGTCTGGGCTGGCATCTATGGTCTCTTAGAGTCTGTAAGATGTCTGTCCAGGCCCTTCTGGCTTTTAGAGTCTCTGTTGAGAAGTCATGTGTAATTCTAATAGGTCTGCCTTAGTATGTTACTTGCTCTTTTCCCTTGCAGCTTTTAATAGTCTTTCTTTGTTTTGGATGTTTAATGTTTTGATTATTATGTGACCCAGGGACTTTCTTTTCTAATCCAATCTGTTTGGTATTCTGTAAACTTCTTGTACCTTTATATGCATGTCCTCTTTAGGTTAGGAAAATTTTCCTCTATGATTTTGTTAAATATATTTACTGGGTTTCTGTGCTGAGATTCTTCTCCTTCTATTTCTATTATTCTTAGGTTTGGTCTTTTCATGGTGTCCCAGATCTCCTGGATGTTTTGTGTCAGGAGTTTTTTAGATTTAACATTTTCTTTGACCAACGAATCTATTTCTTCTATTGTATCTTCAATGACTGAGATTCTCTCTTCCATCTCTCATATTCTGTTAGTGGCGCTTGCGTGTGTAGTTCCCATTCGCTCACCCAGGCTTTCCATTTCCTGAATTCCTTCAGTTTGTGTTTTCTTTATTGTTTCTATTCTTTACTGTGACTAGTTTCCTTTACCTGTTTGTGTTTTCTTGGCTTTCTTGGCATTCTCTAAGGGATTTGTTGATTTCCTCTAATTTTTTGGTTGTCTTTTCTTCAATTTCTTTTAAGGGACTTTTTTCCTGTTTAAGGACCTCTCTCATCTTCATTAAGTTGTTTTTAAGGTCATTTTCTTGTGCTTTGGCTGCATTGGAATGTAGAGGTCTTGTTGTTGTAGGATAGCTGGGCTCTGGTGGTGCCATATTGCCTTGGCTGTTGTTGATTGTATTTTCACACTGGAGTTTGGCATTTATGTTTGGGATGATTAGATCTAGTCCCAGATTTCTGAGTTTGTTTTTGAATGGGTGTTTTGTTTCTTGGTTTCTGATTCCTCTTTGGTTTTCTGGTCTTTGTGGTCTGGATTTCTGGCAGCCAGTGTTACCTCTGGTCTAGTTGAAGGTCTCTGTCTAAGTTGGGAGTTGACTTTCTGGAGGTTAACTTGGCCTTTGGTGTAGCAGGGGGTCCCTGTCTTTCTGATTGGCGTGGCCTGCACCCATTCTTCTGACTAGTGTGGTCTGTACCTGAGCATCTGAAGTCTGTTCAACCTGATGTGACTTGTGTCTGTTTTGACTGGTATGACTTGTGCCTGCTCTGACTAGTGTGGTTTGTGCTGGTTCTGGCTAGTTTGGCCTGCTCCTGAGTGGTGAAAGTCTGCCAGGGTTAGACTGTTTTTGGTTTTTTTTTTAAACTTTTAATGATTTTTGTGGATTTCACACCATGCATTCTGATCCTATTTTTCTCCTTCTGCACTTGCAATGTCCCAACCAAAACAAAACAAAATTTAAATGAAAAAAAAAAAAACCTAAGCAAAGCAATCAAACAAATAAACGAGAGAGAGAGAGAGAGAGAGAGAGAGAGAGAGAGAGAGAGAGAGAGAGAGAGGAGAGTCTTGTAGGGGAAGCTGTAGTGTGGCCTGTTGAATCACATAGTTCCTGTAGTTCATTCATCTGTCCTTGCAAGTATTCATTGCCACAAATCACAGGTCCGGCTCTAGGCCTCTGGTTTTTTGCTACACCATGGGTAATGGGCTCTCACTTGGGCTTGTGTCATGGAGATCCTGCTGTTTTGGATTAGTGGATTCATCCCCTTTACATGCTTCAACAGTTCATAGAGTCAGTGGATGTTGGGGTGGGCCAACTCATAGCCCTGGTTCTGGGCCTGGATGGAAGCTAGATTGGTCAGCTTGCCAGCTTTTCCTCATGGTCACTACCCAGGCGAGCTCTCTAGCACAGCCTCAGCTAGCTCACCCATGCAGCCTACAGCAAGGAGTGGGCCAGTTCTCTTGCTCTCAGGTCCCCAGATCCAGCTCACCCACACTCACACCACCATGACCAGCTCTACTGTTTTGCCCAGACAAGGTATAGGGCTTTCTCTCCTGATTGCTGCAGGGGGAATAAGGGGGTATCTGGTCAGCTCTCCTACTCTCAAGCCCTCAGGCCTGGCTCACCTGCACCCCTGACAACAGGGTCAGCTCTAGTGTGCTGCCCAGGCAGGGTGCAGGGCCTGCTCTCCTGTGTGTTGCAGCTGATGAGGGGCAGGTCTAGTTCTCTCAGTCTTGTGACCTGGGGCCAGCTTTCTCACCTACAGCAGGTAGCAAGGGGCTGAGGAGGGCATTTCCCCCTCACATCCATGCCACTGCATGGTAGATGAGGGGGATAGGGTCAGCTCTGATGCTCTCATGCCCTCAGGGCTGGCTGGCTCACCTGTGTCCCCGAACAACAGGGTCAACTCTAGTGTGCTGCCCAGATGAGGAACACACCTGCGGTGAGGGATGGGGCCATCTTTCCTGAGTGCAGGCACCAGTTCTCCCCTGAGGGGTGGGGGTCAGCTCTCCTGCTACAGTATCCAGCGAGAGGCAGGGCCAGCTTTCCCAGGGCTAGTGAAGAGCATGTTGGATCAGCACACATGGTTCCAGTGACCCCCTGTGCTAACACGGGCCATGGGCATCATCACAGACCCCAGCTGCAGCAGGACCACGTACCTAGAAATGGCCCTTGGCAGCAGCTGGGCCCAGACTCCAGCATGACCCCAGTGGCTTCCATGCCACCCAGATCAGGAAGAGCTGATATTTTTGCTTCCACTCGATCCCATGTGCTCATGAGAATTTCCCTTCGAGCTTTTCATTTGACTTCCTTCATTATTCATTTTGAGTTTTGTTTCTATTTAGTTTTTCTTCCAGATTTTTTTATTAAAATATATTTTCATACCTTGAATTGTTTTCATTATTTCATTCAACTGTTGTTGGTAGTTTTTATGGTCTTCATTCTGGCATTTATTCTCATTCTCTTTGAATTACTTGAACATGTTCATAATTTATATTTTGAAATCACTGTCTTGTGCATCAGAGAAGTTGCTTTTCTTATGATGAGGGGATTAATACTGTCTTGGTTGTTTTTGTTGTTTGTCTTTTTACTATGGGACCTAGGCATCTGGAGTTAGATTGTTGGGGGTGTTTCTTAGTTTGGATATCTGGTCTCACCTTTGTTGAGTTGGTGTTTGGGTCTTTGTTTGTTGTTACTCTAACTTGTCAGGTTATAGACAAGCTGAATGTTGCTTCCTGTTCAGTCTCTGTGCTAATGTAGCAATGGGGTGTTTTATGTTGTTCCAGCTCAGCTAGGGATAGGTGCAACTTCTTTGTTCAGGAGAAGAATCATCTGTAGTTTTAAAAGATTCCTGCTACCAATCTTTGGAAGTCTGTAACAGACTTGCTGGCTTCCACAGGTGGTCCTTGTGTGGCAGAGGTTGGTGTCACAGTGAGAGTAGCAGTGAGGTGCATGCCTGTGATGAGGGGTGGGGCTGTCTTTCCAAGTACAGATGCCAGCTCTCTCCTGAGGGGTGGGGGTCAGCTCTTCTGACACAGTATCCAGTGGGGCAGAACACAGAATGTTGTGTAGTGGTATTTGCTCCACCTGTGACCTTGGGTTATACCGCCCAAAGGAGGCAGTGCTTCTTGCCATCCTATGTGACCTCTTAAAAGGAAGAGAGAGGGGTCAAAAGGTCCCTTCTTTCTGTTTCCTGGCATGATCAGATGGCCAAGTGGATTCACTCCCGGTCAGAACAGAGGACGATTTTAGCTGTTTACTTGGTTCTGTATTTGTAAGTGTATTTCCTCAATTTATATCCTAATAAATTCCCTAATACTTCTTCAGCAGACTCCCGTGGATTTCTCACAAGTGGAGGCAGATGTGGTGCTGGCCAGCCTGCAGGTCCCTATCTGGGGTCAGAGGCACAGGATACAATGTGGCCCTGGAGTATCCTGGTGTGTGTTGGTAGGTAGCATGGCTAGTGGATGGATAAGTAGATATTTTTTCAAGGTAAGTGGGAAACGAAGGATTTTATGTGAAGATAATATTATAATGTTGCTGACAAGTGAAATAACATGGATGACTCCCCACCCCCATGACTATGGAATAAAATCTACACGCTGCTGTCACAGGCTTTCAGTTTTCAGTCTCTAGTTCGATACACTTTTAGGTTTTCTGTGAAAAGGTCAGACAGGCCATCATCACTGTGGCCCCGGAGGTTGAGAAGCAAATCCAGATCCAGAGACTGGATTTCCATCACTGCTTCAGTAGTTAGGTCTCCTGGGGGCCCTCCAGGCTATGAAGTGATGTTGACACATCTTCGGGAAAGAGGAAAACTGAGTGGAGTAAACTGAGGTTGCATGTTAACATCCTGAACTCTTAGGACTCAAGAGAATGTTTTGTGATGGATGTTGACACTGTTTTCCTTTCCTTTTGCTTAAAAAAAAGTTAACTTAGCATTACAAAACTAAAAAGAGTAACTGTTTATAAAGTTATGGGGTAAAATAGACTTCCACAAATGTAATCACTCTTAAGGGCTTGTTATATTTTTCTAGAATTTCTCTATTTTTTTGTATAGGCCTATAAGTATAAAAGTACAGAATATACATGTTTAATAATATTATTTGATTTATTCTTAGAAATTTCACACATTTGTACAATGTATTTTGATCGTATCCATCCATCATTACCTCTCCCCAACTCCCCCTAATAGTGCTCCCTAGCCATTTACTTATCAAATTAATGTTTTCCATTTTTTTTTGTTATTGATAACCTTACAAATCCAATTAGGGCTGCTTTTTTTTTCCTGAGACAGGGTTTCTCTGTGTAGCTTTGCATCTTTCCTGGAACTCACTCTGTAGTCCAGGCTGGCCTCGAACTCACAGAGATCTGCCTGCCTCTGCCTCCTGAGTGCTGAGATTAAAGGCATGCGCCACCACTGCCTGGCTCCCAACTAGTGCTACATATATGTGTGTGGTGTATCATCATCTACTGAGGCATGGACAACCTACTATTATCCATGCTCCCAAGGGAGAGTGACTCTCTCTCCCTCAGCAACCATCCACTGTCACTAGCTCCTCCTCCAAGGGTGGGGCCTTGAGGACCCATGTTGGAATTTTGAATGGCTTGGTCTTGTGCAGGTCTTATGTCGATAACCAAGCTATTATGAGTTGATGTGTGCACCAGTCATGTCTTGTCCTGAAGTCAACATGTTATAGCTCTCTTCCTCATCCTCTGACTCTGACATTCTTTCTGCTCATTCTTCAGCAATGTCCTCTGAGTCTTGGATGGGAGGAGGCCATTAAAAACAGACTCATCTACAGCCAATCACTCTAGAGCATATTTTAAATACAACTCTGTATTATATGCCTTTGTTCTTCTTTATGTCTTAGGAATTTTTTTTACCATCAGTATATATAGTTATCCCTTGACATTCATGAGAGACTGGCTTCAGGAACCCACATAGACACCAAAATACACACATCTGTAAGTCCCATATATAAAATATTATAGTGTTTTCATATTACCTATGCACATCTTTCTGTGCTTTTAAGCAACCTTTAGATTATTTATAATACTTACATAGCAGTTACATTGCACTGTTTAGGAAGTGATGACAAGAACAAAATGTCTTATTGCTCTAGCTAGAACTTCGAGTACCATACTGAATAGGTATGGAGAGAGTGGATAGCCTTGTCTTGTTCCTGATTTTAGTGGAATCACTTTGAGTTTCTGTCCATTTAGTTTGATGTTGGCTGTTGGCTTGCTGTATGTTGCCGTTATTATGTTTATGTTGGAGAGGATGTTAGAAAAGGTGAACACTCCTCCATTGCTGGTGGGAATGCAATCTTGTACAGCTACTCTAGAAATCAGTATGGTGGTATCTCTGAAAATTGGTAATCAACCTACCTCAAGACCCAGCAATACCACTCTTGGGCATATACCCAAAAGATGCTCAACCACACCACAAGGATATTTGCTCAACTATGTTCATAGCAGCACTATTCATAACAGCCAGAACCTGAAAACAACCTAGATGCCCCTCAACTGAAGAATGGACAAGGAAAATGTGGTACATATATACAATGGAGTATTATGCAGTGATAAAAAATGTCATCATGAAATTTGTGGGCAAATGGATGGAACTAGAAAAAAAATCATCCTGAGTGAAGTCACCCAGACCCAGAAAGACAAACATGGTATGTACTCATTTATAAGTGGATACAGATACAAAGCAAAGGATAAACAGGTTACAACTCACAACCTGAGAGAAGTTAGGTAAAGAGGAGGGCCCTGAGAGGGACATGCATGGATTGCCCCAGGAAGGGGAAAGGGTTAAGATCTCCTGGGTAAACTGGGAGCAGGGAGCAGAGGGGAGGGGATGGGGGGTAGGAACATGAGGGATTGAGATGGCTGAGTTTGGGGAGGGATAGAGAGGGAGAACAGTGAAAGAGATATCTTGACAGAATGAGCCATTATGGGGTTAGGGAGAAATTAGGTGCTAGGGAAATCCCCAGGAACCCACAAGGATGTCTCCAACTAAGACTCATAGCAATGGTGAAGAGGGTGTTTGAACTAGCCTTCCCCTGTACTCAAATTGGTGACTACCCTAATTGTCATTATAGAACCTACATCTAGCAACTGATGGAAGCAGATGCAGAGACCCACAGCCAAACACTTGGCCAAGCTCCTGGAGTTCAGTTGAAGAGAGGGAGGAGGGACTATATGAGCAAGTGGGGACAAGATCATGATGGGAAAAAACACAGAGACAACTGACCCAAGCTAGTGGGAGCCCACAAACTCTGGACTGACAGCTGGTGAGCCAGCACGGGACCACACTAGGCCCCTTGAATGAGGGTGACAGATGTGTGGCTTGATCTGTTTGTGAGTCCCCTGGCAATCAGACCAGGACTCATCCAGAATACATGAACTAGCTTTTAAATAGCCCATTCTCTATGGTACCATGCCTTACTCAGCCTTGATGCAGCGGGGAAGGACTTGGGCCTGCCCCAAGTTGGTATGCCAACCTATGTTGATTACCCAAGGGAGGCCTTATCCCCTATGAGGAAAGGGTAGGGGTGGGATGGGGGAAGGTGGGGGGGGTAGTGGGAGAAGGGGAGGGGGGGGAACAGTGGGCGGTATGTAAAGTGAAAAAAAAACTTTAAACAAGTAAAGCTTTAAAAAAAAAGAAAAAAGTGTCCATGTTGAGTTGAGATGAACATTCTTTTCTTAGATATTATTTATTCATGATTCATTGAATCCAAGAACACAGAACCCAATTATATGAAGGGCTAACAGTAAAAAGTCTTGCTGGATAGATTGTTGCTGGAGTATTCCTGTATCCACCCAGCTCCGCAGCTGCTCAGACCCAAGTAAACACACAGAGACTTATATTACTTATAAACTGTATGGCTGTGACAGGATTCTTGCTATCTAGTTCTTATATCTTAAATTAACCCATTTCTATTAACCTATAAGTTGCCACATGGCTTATAGCTTACCAGTACTTTACATCTTACTTCTCATGGTGGCGGCGGCTGGCAGCATCTCCTGACTCAGTCTTCCTGTTTCCAGAATTCTCCTCTCTCTTTTTCCCATCTATACTTCCTGCCTGGCTACTGGCCAATCAGCGTTTTATTTATCAATCAATCATAGCAACACATTCACAGCATACAGATATCCACAGCAATAGATAGATACATACATTTGATAAGCGTAAGTAGGTAGGGGCTGGGAGTCAGCAGTGCTCTGCATAAGCATGAAGATTCAGTTCCTATTACCAGCACTCATGTAAAAGTCTAGAGTATGCCTGTAATCCCAGCATGGGGAGGACACAGACATGAGGATCCCTGCAGCTCAGTAGCCAGCCAGTCTAGCTGGATCTAGAAACAAATGGAAAACAAGAACGTTTTTCTCAGAAAAACTAAGAAAGTTTTTTTTTTTTCACAAAAAAGTGATGACAGATGTAAAGAAGAATCTAACTGAAATGCTAGAACGGAAAAATGCCATACTGAAAAAATTTAAAAATGTGATGGGCTCAATAACTGAGGGGCAACAAAGAAAAGAGAATCTATGGGCTTTGTAAGGAGAGATTAGCTGAAATGATCAAAGAGCTATACTGAAGACACATAGAGTTAAATAATAAGTACCTTTGAGATGAAAGCAAAGTATTCTACATTGTCATCACCAATATTTTGGAAAGAAAGGTAAAAAATAACAAAGAAATAATCTCTCAAGTCTTCTAAAACTCTGCAAATAACATCAACTTAGAGAGGCAAAAGCTGATGGAGATTCCAAACAAGATAAAGCTAAAGAACTCTATTCCCAGATGCCAACATGCTGCAAGGAACCAGCAATGAGTGTGATGGTGAATAGCTCTTCAAAGAGCAAGGAGCCTGGTTAAATGACACTGCATTACTGCTAATGAATAAAAGAGTCCAGAATTATTTATTCTGTTTAAATGTACCCACAAATTATGACAAAACAAAGGAAACTGTGAAAATCTGTCTTCAAAAGAACTGCTAAGAGAGTGCTGTCAAAGAAAATTCTTCAAATGGGAAAAGAACAGTGATAGCAAAATGGACTTTTGAATATCAGCAATGAAGCAGGAGTGATGGTATTTGATGACTAAAAGTTTTGGATGTGGTTTGCAATGCCTATAAATGTAATTGTCGTTATTTTTGTGTGCTGGGGATTGACCTCAGGCCCTCCCACATGCTAAGTGTATCCTCTACTGCTGAGGTGCATCTCATCTGCAGCCCTTATAAATGTGATATTTAAGACAACTCTGTGTCGAGGAACATAAAGGGACTTTAGTGACACCAAGGTTCTTACTTTCCACCAGTGGTAATAAAGTATTCATATCGGCAGATTGGTAAATTATGACTGTGTATTTAATTCCCAGAGCAAGCATTAATCTAATTTCATACACATAGCTATTCCTCAAAACAATACATATACATGACAGTGGAGTGTAAAAAGTGGTAGAGGAGGCAGAAAGATTGTAAGAGCCAGAGTAAGGGGAAATTTTCTGTGAAACAGTCTCTCACAGAAATGGCCACGAACAAGACTTACCAATGGCAATATCAGCAGACATGTTAACACAGAAGGGGGATATCTCACAGACTCACATCCCTGGACAAAGAATTAATGATTGCTGAGAGAAAGAGAATTAACTTCTCCCAGGGTCCCTTAATGGTTTGTCTGATGCAAAATGGTCAGCCCTGAAGCCATATACACACAAACAACAAAATGGCTGAGCAGTTTGTCTTTTTATATTTTTATATTTTATACACACACACACACACACACACCAATACTCTAGGAAGCAAAAGCTATCAATCCGAGAGTGGGGGGCATGGAAGGAGTTTGAGGGGGGACTTTGGAGGCGGGGAGGGAAAAAAGGGAAGGGAGAAAGTGATACAATTATATTTTAATTTAAAATGTGTGACATCTTTAAAAAATATCTTCCAGAAATTCACAGGAAAGCAGGAAAGGAGAGACAAAGCAGAAAAGAGAAAAATTTTAAGATAATAGGCTGAAGTCTTAAAATAACAAGAATTATATATCAGAATATATATGAAAATATATTCTCATTGTGGTTTTAATTTTCATTTTATTATTAGCTAATAATACTGAATATACATTCTTATGCTTGACATCACAATTTGATCTGCAGCATAGTTTCTATTCATCTCTTCTGCCTATTTTCTAGCTTTTAAAAAGTTTTTAAAATTAGCATATGTTAATTATACATAATGGGTTTCATTATGGTATTTTCAGACATGTACACGATGTATTTTGATCATATTCACCCCATTAACCTCTTCTCCTCCCTCCTCCTGTTCTCCTTCCTCTTCCCAACTAGATCATATCTGGTTTTAAAATTATTATTATTTATTATTATTATTGTTGTTATTATTATTTGTTAGTGTCTGTGTGGCCTGATGCATTTCATCAGGGTTAATTACAGTACATAGGTGAGGGATGATTCCAGATGTGTGAGTAACTTACTGGTGGCTATAACAGTGAAGAAAGTGTCACTTTCTTCCTCAGTAATGATCAAATGGATATAAATCCTCAGGCAGGTGTAGGATCTCATGACTAGCCCAGCCTCCTGCAGATCTTCTGTAGTTAATTATAGCTGCTGTGAATTGAATATAATGACCATTCCATGCCTGGATGATAGGGTTCTACAACACTCCACCCACTCCTCCAGCTCCAGGATTATCTCTGTCCTTTCTTCCATGAGTTTCCCTGAGCCTTGGAGGGTGCTCTGCAGATGGTCTGTTTAGGGATGAACATTCAGTAGTCATGTGTTCTCAGCACCTTGAGCAGCCATGAGTCTCTGAAGTTACTACTCTGCAGTTACAAAAAACAGCATTTATGACCAAAGCCAACAGAAGCAGTTGTCTATAGGCATAAACACAATTATTTGGGAGACAATTTGATAGGCATATCATTTCCATTTAGTAAAATAACAGTGGTGGCTTCCCTACTTGATCTCCCAAGCTGTGTGCTTTTGACCAGGTTTATAGTACCAAATATATTAAAACTATAATTTCCTGCTTGTGGAGTGGGACTCAAACCCTGATCTTTTCTTTAAATTTTACTTTGGAAGTTTGAAAATTTTTTTTGTATATTCTGGAAAACAAATCTTTGCCAAATATATAGTTCAATATTTTTCTCCTAGTGTGTAATTCATGTTCAAACATTACCCCCTAGTTTATACCTCATATTTTTAATGTCTTCACAGCCTCTTTCACAGAACAAACAGGTTCTTAGTTTTGATGTAATGTGTTTAGCATTTTTACAGTTTAGGAATTTAACATCTTTCTTCCAATAATTTGTAAAATCACTAAATAGAAAGTTAGAAAGTATAAAGATAGCAACACAGACTTATAAGGACTTTGGGAACATATACACACAACCGTGGCCAACAATGTTTCAAGAAAGGTATACAAAAAAAGAGAAAAGTATACAAATAAATTCCATGGAGAATGGATGGACTTCAACAAATGGACCAAAATAATCAATAACTTCTTTTTACTTCCATCATATCATTGAATGGATATACCATATTTTATTTACCCCTGTATCTTCCGAAGGGTTTGAATCATATTGTAATTATGAATAAAGCTGTAAAAATATGTGTAGGTTTTAGAATGAACCTATGGTTTCATTTCTCCTCGGAAATGCTTGGAGTGGAATTGTTGGATCACATGGTTATGTGCACACATAGCTTTCTAAGTGGCTCCTGGGCTGTTTTCTACAATGGTTGTCCCGTGTTGGATTCCTACAAGCACTGTGCACAGAGCGTCATCATCTGCACTTGGTATTGGGATTACTTTTAAACTTTCTATTTATTATGGATGAGAGAGAATCTCATTGTGTCTGTTTAAGGGTGTGTGTCTGTATTGGGAACAGAGCCCAGGGACCATGTAGAGAAGAGCTCTGCTGTGGAGCTGCATCCCTCTCCTCAGTGTGGTTTTTGCTTTCAGTTTTCTGAATACAAAGATCTTGAGCAATGATTTACATGAATAATTGTTTAACATCTGTCTGTTTTTTTTTGGTGTAGTGTTGTTTCAAATCTTTTGTTCATTTTTGTGAATTTCTTATCTTCTTGTTAATACACTGTGAGTATTATATACATGGGATAAGAATTCCATGTCAGAAATACAAATTGTGAGTCTTTCATCAACCAGCTTGTCTTTTTATTGTGTACACTGTGTCTTTCACTGGATAGCAGAAGTTCTAATGAAGGTCAATTAATTAATTCTTTTATTAATTGTGTTTTTGGTATTGTAGTTGAGATGTTGGCCTAACCCAATGCCAGAAATATTTTCTGTTATATTTTCTTTTAAATGTTTTCTAAGCTTAGTTATTATTGTTATGTGTATTATCCATTCTGGGTTAAATTTTTTCATAGTGTGTGAGGTATAAGTCAAGTTGTTTTAAATACGGATATGCAGCTGTTACTAGCCCACTGATCTCTCCAGCTATGACAACATTCTTTTCCTTTAATATTTTCAGTGAGTTTTTATTTTTCATCTATTCTACCATTTCATTTCTACAACTTTAATTTGGTTAGTTTTCAATTTTAAGTCTTTTCAGGATGCTTGTTTTTATTTGCTCGGTTGTGCATCTCTTCATTTAAACATTCAGTTCGCATTATTATGTATGTGATAATACATATGGTTTTACACTCTAACTCATGATGGTGTCTATTCTTGTGCATTGGTAATTTTATACTGTGGTGTCATGTTTAATTGATCTTATTTTATGAGGTACCACAAGATGGAGTTGCTCTCATCTGATGGCTACTTCTATTTCCCCCGAGAATCTGACCCTGATGTGTGTGTGTGTGTGTGTGTGTGTGTGTGTGTGTGTGTGTGTGTGTGTGTGTGTGGAGGGAGGTTAGGTCTTTTACCCCACCTTGCTTTAGGCTTCATTTCCCTGTTTAATGATGGCCTTGGTATTTTGCCCTCAAGTAAATGCTGACTTGCTCTTTCTTGGTCATCATTCTGGTCACAGCTTACTAGTTCCCACCCTGCCTTCACCTAAACTAAACTATCTAGTCTGGTGTCCTGCCTCGTCATGAGCTCAGCAGTGGTTTGAAAAGATTGATCATCTAATTCACTCAGGATCTAGTTATATTTTAATGAGTGTGCTTTCCACAATATGTATTAGCCCCACTGCAGACAGCAGGGGTCTGTTTTATCCCTTTACATTTTCTTTTTTTAGTGCCATGCCTGGAAACGGTCACATACGTCACATCTGGGTATTTTAGTTCTATTTAGTGACAGTGAGAAACATGTTATTTAGGGTCAAGTCCAAGTAAGTCTCAGTTTTCCTTGCCTTCCCCAATGCACTGCCACTCAACCATCTTCAGAAGGACAATAGAAAGAAATACTCCGAAAACAAGCCATGTGGTCCTCAGTCCTCCCTGGGGATGGAAAATGGTAAGTTCTTTTCACTCAGTCATCACGGCAAAAAGAAAACTATGCTGTCCCATAGTAAGAAGTACCCGTGACTTCTGGGCATTTGGCTTCTATGAAAGGCAAATAAGTGGACAGCTGGGAGTCCGGAAACTGCTCCCTACTGTAGAGATGCAAGTCTCCTCCATGTAGAGACGTCTCAGAGGGCAACCAAGAACTGATTTCAGGGTGGACCTGTTGCCGTCTTGAAATTGTATTCAGAGCACAGAGCTGTAGCACCAGTTCAGTGATCACGTTTCTAATAAGCAGGAGTTTTTTCTTCTCAATGTGTTTTGAGTTTGGTCTTTCCCAGGATCCATGTTGTTGAGCACAGAGCTAACTTTTTTTTTTTTTTTTTTTTTCTAAATCTAAAGCTGAAGTCTCATTTTCTGAGAAAAGAAATGCTGATAGCGTGTTCATTTGTTTTGGGATTTTCATCACGTTCCTGTTCCCTCTTCCCATGAAGGGACAGAAAGGGCTCGAGTTTCTAATAAAGTTGACACTTTTGGACATTTGCTCAAAGTGTGCAGTGTTGCCGGAGGGTTGCCAGATGAAATATAGAGCGCCAAAAAACCACTACCACCACCACCACCAACAAAACACCCAAACAAACAAAACCTGAACAAGGTGGATCTTGGGAAAGACCAAACTCAAAATACATTGAGAAGAAAAAAATCTCGCTTATTAGAAATGTGATTACTGAACTGGTGCTACAGCTCTGTGCTCAGACTACAATTTCAAGATGGCGCAGAGTCCACCCTGGAATCAGTTCGTGGTTCCCTGAGCAACAACAAGAAAACAGCAACCCTACTCAGAAAATGCATGTGATGGTTTGAATAAGAATGTCTCCTATGAGCTCAGATGTTTGGTATTTGGTCCCCTGGGTGGTGGAGCAGTTTGGGAAGGATTAGAAGGTATGGCCTTGCTGGAGGAGGTATATCATTGGATGTGGGCTTTGATCCTCCTAACATTTCTAGTTTTCTCTTTCTGTTCCCTTGCTTTTGGTTTGAAGATGTGAGTCCTCAGCATCTACTTCCAGCATCTAGTTCCTGCCATCTACTGCCTCCTGTCCACCATCATAGACTTTTATCTCTCTGGAACTATAAGTCCAAATAAATTACTTCTTCTGTAAGTTACTTTGTTCATGGTGTTTTATCACAGTAATAAAAAGTAACTAATACAACGTCAAAGAAATTTTTTAAAAATGTATTATATTTTTATCTTATGTGTATGAGTGTTTTGCCTCCAGGTGCACGCCAGGTGCCAAAGGAAGCCAGAAGAGGGCACCAGATCCCCTGGAACTAGAGTGAAGGACAGTTGTGAACTACCATGTAGGTACTGGAAACTAAACCTAGGTCCTTTGCAAGAACAAAGAACAGCCAGTGCTTTTTACTGCTGATCTCTCTCGCCAGGCCCAATGTCAAAGACCTTTACAAGTTTATCTTGAGTATCTACCATACTTCTACAAAGTTGGAGTGTGATAACCATGCTGGAGTTTGAATCCCTGTCTTGTTCCTGAGGGTAGACACTTCTGTCCTGAATATTCCTGGACCCCACTGAGGATGTGCAGAAGGTCACCTGACCTCCCTCTCTAGGGAGGGAGACTCAGCTCTTCTAGGACCAAAGTCTTTATGCACAGACAAGCAGGCTCCTGAGAAGAAGTTGTCAACAGGCTTGAATATCCAGAAGATTTCAGCCAAGTTTTGCTCCCTTGGTTGGACACATAGCATGTTCAGAACCATGACATCTATCGGTGGTACAGCTGGGACAAAACCATGAGTCAGAAAGCTGTCCCCCTCAAGGCCTTCAACAGTAACGTTCATAATCACCTCTGGTTTCCTTTGAGCAAATGTTTTATAACTTAGTAATCTTTAATGCGACAGAAAATTACGATGTCTATTTTTCTCTAGCTTTAACAACATGAAAATTTTATTTCAAATAAAGCTAGAGATGTGGTCGTGTGATACTTGGAATAGTTAAACATAGCTTCCTCTTGTGAACCAATCTGTGTGGCCCTTTCCAGATGGAAAGTTGTGTCTGGAGATCTGGCGTGGCCTTTCCATTGGCTCAGTATAGTGCTAACAGTGACAGGCGATGCGAGGGGAAACAGAGCCAGTGGGTGGGATGTCACTGCAGCTCATATGTGGTCAAAGAGCCTGGGCAATTTAAATAGCGCCTATACATCTTTTGCAATATTTTTATCTTGTTTGTATTTTGTCTTTCTTTAAATGAAGTCTTATTTTTTTCCACTTAAAATAAGCTTAGCCTTATGCCGAGCAATATAAACATATGACTTATCAAGTTTGGAATCAAGTTTGGTAAGTCATATGTTTGTTTTAAGGAAACATTAAATTATAAACATTTTAAATTTAAAAATATTTCTGTGTGAGCAACCCCGAATCAGCAGTATAGCCAGGCATGTATGCACACAATAGTTTCTGCAAGCTTCAGATGGCTGCCCATAGAAACTAAGTTTATGCACACAGTCATGTTCTTTATTGCTCTATTGTCTCATCTGCCTTTGAGCTATAATAGGAGTGTTGAAGAGAGACTGCGTATCCCACAAAATTGGACGTGTTTAATAAGTGACACTTTAGAGCAAGGGTGGCGGGTAGTTCAATTTTGTTCATTTCCATGATCAAGTCTTTCTTTTTGAATGTATACATGGTAGGTGGTGTATGTATCTGCATGTCTGTGTGAGGATGCATATGTACATATATATGTGTGCATGATCAGGCCAGAGGTTGACCATGGGTATCTTTATGTATAATTGAGGCAGGGTCTCTAAATTGAAACCAGAGCTCACCTATCAGCTAGTTTAGCTAGTCAGCTAGCTCCAGGGACCCCCTGCCACTGGAGTCAGGGGTTGCAGTTGGGCCACCATGCCTGTTGGCTTTTTCATGGGGTTCTGAGTATCTGACCTCTAGTCCCCATACTTTCAGGGTACATCCACTGAGCCCTACTCTTTAGGAGTATCTTTCATGAAATGAGAGAAGGCTTTGCTTTTTATGAAGACTGGACTAAAGAGAGCCTACTTATGCAGGCGGGACCCACAAGGTTGATCAAGTTTCATGGTGTCTCTGCTGGCCCAAGGAAGATGCACTTCGATCTGCTTCAGGGACTAGCTCTTTCATTATCCCACAGGCTGCTGGACCAAGTGTCCCTGCACTTTCCCTTTCTCCCATGATCAGAACAGTCGCAACTACTACTACTACTGTAACTAACTAAAAAAGCTAACTAAAAAAACCCAACACCAGTGCGGCTGCCACCTTATCTCCCACATTTGTATACCCAGCAGGTGTAGGCAGCTTCTGTTGGAGAATGGTAGGCATCATGTCAAGCAGAGGAAGAAAAACATGGAGTTTGTCACCCGATGGTATGCTGTCTGGAAATTTTGTTGTTCAACCATATTGTAGTTGAAAAAATAAAATAAAATAATATATATATATATATATATATATATATATATATATATATATCTTACATATGAGCAAGTAAGCATTGCCAATTTGAGCACCAAAGCAAAATGACTATGACTATGTATATGTGTATTAGCAATTGCTCTGGAAATATGTTTTAATTCTACTATTACTGTGGTTGCAATCATCAGATGTATTAAGATATTTAATATGTGTCTTATGAATGAGATAATACAGTTAAACACTTTTAGTATAAACCTTTTCCTTCAACATGTTTGTGGATTGACTAACTGAATTACGTATTAAGGTGTTACAGAGAAGAAAATTGTGTGTGTGTGTGTGTGTGTGTGTGTGTGTGTGTGTGTGTGTGTGTGTGTGTATTCGTGCACTGACTGGGGAAGGTGGGAAAGTTTTTGTAGAGGAAATTTTGTTTGGGTATTGATGGATGAGGAGGAGCTTTCTCAGGAGAGAAGCAGATGAAAGGCACTTCAGGCCACAGGAACTGTCCTCACAGGGAATTGGCAAGAGTGACAGGGCTTTGTGAGAGGCATTGGCTGCATCCTCATTGCTCATAGCATTCTTAACCTGTGGAAAGCTTTTGGAAATAGGTTGTTTGGTGAGGCGGCTTTGTGAGTCTTTGCACATAAGCTACACATTCTCAGCAAAAATATGCTTCCTTACTTTGGGGTTAGAGAATGTGTATGTATATGTTCTTATTTTCATTTTGGGACAGGGTCTCATGGAGTCCAGGCTGGCCTCAATCTTGCCATGTAGGTGAGGGTGATTTTGAATGTCTGATTCATCTGCACCTACCTCTAGGATACTAGGGTTACATGCATGTGCCACCGTATCTAGTCACAGGGTGCTGGGGATTGAACACAGGACTTTGTGCACACCAAGCAGGCACCCTACCAATTGAGCTATATATCCCTAGACCCTCCTTTCATCATTGATACATTGACTTGACTTATCAAACTACATGTATGGTGAAGGGATGGAGGCTCAGCTTTAAGAAAGGAAACAAAACAAACTAGACGAGCTGCACAGCTAGAAGAGTTTCCTCCCTGGGTGACTGTGGGGCAGCACAGTCTCCCACACATCTGTTCTTTACATGTTGATATAGCATCTCCCTAACCTCTCCCTCACAGTTCTCCATCTGCCCCTAAAATACAAGCAAGGGTCCCACAAGGCTAGGACCCCATGTCTCCTTCAGCTCAGTACTTACCCCTTTCTCAGGACAGCATTTATTTTATGTGGGAAAAACACTCACATTAGTGTTTATTCCAAGGACTCAGTATCCAAGAGTAGAGACCTTCATAGGACCCTTTGCTAATATAGGTCATAGGCACAGTTTATGGATTACTGAGTTTGGCCGTTATACCATGGTGCTATAACCAAAAGGTAGTAGGGGAGTAGGGTCAAGGCAGAAGTATTACCCTCATAGTCTAACCAAGGTACAGCGAGTGATAATTTCTGGATTTGGCAGAGACATGCATCTTGGGTCCTCACAAAGAAGCCTCTGGTTATGCAGCCTGTGCATTGGAGGTGGCGTGGGATGATGTGCCAGCATCTCTAAGAGCAGTGTCATCTGGAGGAAGGCTGAGGTGGCTCAGCCAGGAAAGCCTCACAATGGCCTCAGCCACAGTCTAGCAGTCTTCCTACGTGTCCTGAGATTTTTTTGCATCATAAGACGGTCCAAGTGTTCTTTATATCTTTTCTGAACTCCTTCAGCTTCCCATAGTTCATAGAACCCTTAAATGCAGAAGTGGAAAGGATCTTATAGTCATCTGCTTCAACTCTTGCATTCTGTTTCAAGATGGAAACTGAGGTCCAGAGAGAGCAACTGCATTGTCCAAGAATGGCCCCAAATGCTTCCCTGCCCTTTTCCCCTCCCTCCTCCTCTCCCTTCTTTTTACAAAGACACATTCAATAGCTCCTGTGTGTTCTACTAGGTAGGTGGGAAATGTCAGTGAATGAAATGGCTTAGCACTCCTGTTTTCATGAATCCTACATGCTTTTGAGGGTGGTAGACAAGGAGGAACACACACACAAGTAATGATATCATGTGATGCAATTGAATAAGTGTGATGGGGGAAAACCAGAGCAGAATTTCTACAGGTGGGAGAGAGAAAAGGTGTAGAGAGAGTGCTCAGAGCCCATGATTTGTTTTCGAGTTGACATTTGAACGAAGGCTGGAATTGAGTCTGTGTGTATCTAGGAGAAGTGTATTCTAGGTAGAAGGACCAGCTGGTGCAAAGGCCTCAAGGTGGGAGTGTGTTTGATGGGAATAGCAAAGAGCCCAGAGACTGGAGAGAGCAAAGGAAGAGTGGAAAGTGGGAGATGAAATCTGGGAAGCAGCAAGCTTACAATCCCATTGTCACTCTGTAAAGGAACTGGCTTTTATTCCAGGTAGGGGAGGAAACCACTGAAAGACATTCTAGCAGTGGAATAACACAACTTGATGGTATTTATGGAGGATAAGTGTATCTGCTTATGGATGAAGATTATGGGATGGCAATTGGGGAATTCAGGTGGAGTTCTTTGCACAGAAAGAAAAGTAGTTATATTTTGCACGTGGATTGAGCTATGCTGTGATACAAAGAGAGGTGCTCTGAATAATTCCAGAATTTTTGACCTTCATGACAGGAAAGAAGGGGACACTCTCAACTGGGATTATTAAATCTTGCTTCTGGATGGAGAAGCAATTTTAAGTACTTTGGATGTGAAACATCTCTGAGACATTCAGGACAAGGTAAGCAGGCCCCAGATGCGGAATCCTGGAATTAACAGAAAGCTCTTGGCTGAAGATGTAAATTGTGAAGTGAGTGTTGTAGGTGGAATATCTAAATCTTCAAGACTAGAAGAAGTTGTTAAGATAATGTATAAAGGAGAGAGGAAAAGGCAATGGTGATTGTTAATCTTGATTGTCAACCTGATGGGATTTAGAATTACCATGGAAACAAATCTCTAGATATGTCTATGAGGGATTATCTGGATTAGTTTAATTGAGGTGGGAGACCCATCCTGAATGTAAGTGGTACTATTCCATGAGTGGCTGTTCAGGACTGGACAAAAAGGAGTAGTAGCTAAGCATGCTAGCATCATTGCCTTCTGCTTCCTAACTGTGGACATGTGACCAGCCACCCTGCTTCTGTCCACGCCTTGCTAGGCAGGATACACTACTCTCTGGAGCCATAAAACCCTTCCTTTCTAAATTTGTCTTCTTGAGCATTTTATTGCAGCAAAGAGACAAGTAATTAATGTGGTGACCAAGGTCCCAACCCTGGCACATCACAATTTTAGGAGTTCAGGAAACAGAGAAGCCTGGAAAGAAAACAGATAGTAAAACCTAGGAGTTAGCAGGAATCCAGAAAAATGTGCTGACCTAGAACCCCAGGGGATAGTATAATTACAACAGGGAGAATGAGGAGTTTGTAAACATTGCTGATGGATCAAAGGAGATGTGGACAGAAGGCTACATTTATCATGCCTGGGAGATGTAACTGGGAGAGCGGCAGTGGGGAAAGCTGGGTTGGAATAGATTTCTGCAATACCAGTGGACTCAGCAAGGTCAGAATTCACACAGGATGAATAGAAGTGAGCTGAAGCTGCCTTGCAAAGCCTTTGTGCTGTGGATGGAAAGTAATTCCTCTGGCAACAGCATTAGTAATAATAATAACAACTATTATTAATTGTAACTGTACTGATGACAATAATTATAACATTAGCTGAATTTGCCAGAGAACCATCTATATGCCAAGGACTTTATTAAAATGAGCTCTTCGGTCTTGAGAACCATTGAGTAATGTAGGCGTATCAGTTCTTATATTTTTGGAAGTCAAAACTATGGTTAAGAGATATTAATTTTATAAAGATCACATATGTATTAATAATGGAACTGGGATTTGAACCAAACAGATCTGATACAGTAACCTATGCTCAACCTGCACCATCCTTGTGTTTGCCCTAGGGAACTTTGAACGACTGCTGTGAACTTCAGGCCCCTTCTTGGGAGATAAAGGTGTTGGAGGTTTGGGGTGTCAGGGATTCTCTGTGTTGAAGTAACTGGTAAATTCCCAATGGCTCTTTCCTAACTTTGTGATCTAGAAAGTAAATGTTACATGAAATCATAGAGAGTGGGTGGAATATCTATTCCCTGAGAAAGCGAGCTCCCTTTGTGAAGAGTTCACTTCAGCTACACTTTGGTGCTCTGAGTATTACAGACGTAGCCCTTGAAGCATTTGCTTACATGGGTGGAAATGAGTTGGGTGCTGTCTCATTTTATTCTTGGGGCATGCTGGATGAACTCATTTCTAGATTGTAAATGTTATTTCAAGAAAACTATGTGAAATCCATGTTCACGAACACACCAACCCTTTTCTATGCATTTTGCTTCAGGCACTATTAGATTTACCTCCCTGCCTAATTATACCCTTTAAAGTTGACATTTCAAGTATTCATTTTCATCAGAGGCTTACATAGTCTAAAGTTGAATAGCACTACAGAATTTGTTAGAAAAGCAGGAGTGTATACTTTCTACCCATTTCTCTCTCTTAAGGGATGACACATTCTAGACCAGGGCTCTATCTACCGAGCTACAGCATTTTGTAATGAGTAGAAATTCCCACACTCAGAGTCCATTGGCAATGTCTATAGATGCTCTTTCTTATTTCAAATGTGGCACTGGGCTGTTGGCACTTACTAGGTTGAGGGTAGAGATCATGTTAAATATTCTATAGTATAAAAATGGTTCTCCAGCAAAGACTTATCTGAGCCAAAATGTCAACAATGCTGAGAGATTGAGAAACTCATTTGTAAAGCATCCTTAGAGGACATTACATATAGAAGCTTCCATGACTATAAAGCGCTTCAGTTAGGACATTACATCGCAAAGACTTCAGTGAATGGAATTCTTTCTCCTACTACGAGCTCTATTCTTTGCCTTGCAACATTATTGTCAATTAGATTGCTAATGCAGTATGTTACCAATGTGTTCTTGTTCCTACAAGGTCAAGTACTAGACAGATTTTTAAGTATGTGAAAATGTTGGAATGGCTGGGAGTTTTCCTCAAGTCACTTGGCGTGCTAGAAATGAACTCTGCTCTCTAAGGTCTCCAGATACAGTGAGCATATGTTCCACCCACTTCTTTTTCTTTTCAGTGGCAAGGGTCATGTCTTGTCTTCCTGAAGCCTTTCTTCTGTAATGTTAATCTACTATCACAGTCTGGCCCCTTAGGTGACAGCCGCAGGAGCAACAGCTCAAGGGCCACTGGAATGATGAATACGTCTTTCTTGGGACATATGTAAGAAACTAGACCACAGTGGCTGGCTTTTTACAATGTTTATATTATTAGAAAAAGACAATCTCTGTCTTTAACAATCTTCTGATTTTTAAACTTATTTTTTATCTTATATGTGAGTGTTTTGCTGGCATGTACATACATGTGCACCATGTGCATGTAATATCTGAGGCAACCAGAAAAGGGCATTAGATCCCCCTGGAACTGGAATGACAGGTGGTTGTCAGTTCCCATGCAGGTGCTGGGAACTGCACCTAGGTCCTCTGCTAGAGCAGTCAGGGCTCCTAATAGTTGAGCCACCTTTCCAGCCCCAAATCAAATAACTTTTACATTAAAACCTCTCTTAAAACAGATTATAAGTAATTCAAAATTAGTGTTTAGTGTTCTCCTTGGTTAGAAAGCAATTTTTAAAAAGGAAGAAAGAAACTGAACTGTTCTTATTGACAATATATTGATTGGATGACACAGGTGTTGGGTAAAAGTTCATTTGAGTGCTCAGCATGCCTTCAGAATACAAGTAGACGACTAATACATTTGAGCCCTGACACATGGAATCATTGTCTTTTAAATTGTTTAATTTCGTGTATAAACCACTCTGTTCCAGAAGAATGATATTTTAAAAACATGGGTATCCAAGTAGACGAACCAGGGAGAACTTAAAAGTCCACCCATCAGCATGGGCCCATTTCTGTTACCATATTTTGTGATTTTATGCATTTTCTTCATGTGTTTCAGGTAACAACTTTCTCCCATGGGCTTTGCCTTGATCTGCAGATCCCCTGTCAGAAGCAATCCCTGGATACAGATTTTTCTACTGAGGGGCTCTGGTTATTTTGATTTGGCTCTTTTATGTCAGGTTAGCTGCAGTTTCTCTTCGCTCTATTGTTAATATTTAATCACTGTTCCAGACAGCTACTCAGTGTCTTTGTTACTGTTCTATTGCTGTGAAGAGACACCATGACCAAGGCAACTTATAAAAGAAAGAATTTGATTGGGGCTTGCTTACTGTTTCAGAGGGTGAGTTGACGGCCATCATGGCAGGGAGCCTGGCAGCAGGCTAGCAGGCATGAAACTGAAGGAGTAGCTTATATCTTACATCTTATCTACAAGCTGGAGGCAGAGAGAGTGCTAACAGCAATGACACAGGCTTTTGAATCCTCGAAGTTGGCCCCTAGTGGCACATCTCTTCCAACAAGGCTATGCCTCCTAGTCCTTCCCAAACAGTCCCACAATCTAAGGACCAAACATTCAAACACATGAGCCTTTGAGGGTAATCCTCATTCAAACCACCACACTCATGGTCCAGTCCAAATAGGGAAAATCTTGGCTCTGTTATATCTCAGTTCTGCCGCTAACTGATTGTGGAGAAAATTCACCCACCCTGTGCCAGAAGTTGCTCATTCATACAAGAATAGGGGCTGAACAGCTATGAAGATGGAGGGAGGGACCCTAGGGCCTTTTATGTGGGTAGAAAGTGCTATGAAAGAGACAGAAACAGTGGCAAGCAGCGCCAAAAAGCTAGAGACCAAGAACTATGTTCCAAGGAAAAGAAAACTCAAACTTAAAATTTCATTCAGGTGAGCAGCAGGAGGGAAAGATGGAGAAGAAACTCTCCAGCTGTCTCTGTGCCTGGTGTATGGTACATCTGCACATTTGCACCTTGTTTAATCTTTGTCCTGATAGGGGACAGATGGGGGCACCTTTATAGTCTATGTTATAAGAATTATATGTATATATCATGTTGTTAGAAGGAATCTGCACATACAATATAAATAGCACACCATGTACATGCTGCTAAGAGTTTCTTTGTTCTAAGTTAATTGAGAAATAATCCAAATGGCCACACAGGAGGAGTGTGAGACCAGCAGCTTCAGTGTATGTGAAACCCCCATTACACAGAAAAGGATGGCAGTGAGGGAAAGGTGTAGGAGGAGACAGAGGAGAAACCCTAACACCATGAATCTCACAGCAAGACTGGTCACCTGACCAGAGGGACAAGGCTAAACTTTGGAACACTTGAAACTTTTGTTTCTACTTCCCACACAGTCTATTGTCAGAGATGAGATGGAGGAGAGATGTCAATCCCATCTTCTCAGATTGCCAGCTGAATAGAGGGCAGTTTGAAGATTCAATCCTGCCTCTAATTATTGAGTTCTTGCTGACTGACAGTAGCAGAGTGCTCCTGTATTCTGGTTATGGTCCTGCTGGGCAGACAGCAGCTAACTCCTTTGTTAGTTGTTAGTTCATCTATTGTCTTTCTACACTTGCAACGTTGCCTAGGTGTCAAAGATGAGCAGGACTCATCAGATTCCTGGGAGACAGAGATGGAGAGACAGAGAGCACAGAATTAGAGACAGGGGCTGGAGATGGCATAATGTGACACAGTGGCACTTTGGAGTTACTAGGCCACGGGCATTCCTACATAGAGAATATCAGTCAGTCAAATAGGGGGAACAGAGTAATGCTGAAGAGAACTGGGAAGGAAGGGGAGAGCGTGAAGTGAGCACACAGCTCTTGAGAGACTTGGGAGACAACACATCAGATCTCTATGGCTGTGAAGAGCCTGTTAATTTTACAGCTCCAGGTCAAGTATCCTTACTGTATCCCCACCATGCATGCACTTATTTTGGGGGGGTCTTTGTAATGCAGATGAATGGACAGCTACTCCCCCAGCAAGCTTCTGTTGAGGGCTGTCTGAAAGTCAGGTGCTGTGTCTAGAGACACGATGCCATCAGAGCTAGTTAACTATGATTGATAAAGCTGAGATTTGCCTAGGGGCTTCTATTTGCACATTTTCTCACCACTTCATCTGTGAACATGAGTGACAGTGGTTCCTGGCCCTACAGAACTACGCACTGTAACTAAGACCAAACAATGAGCTATTAATACCTGATCAATTCTCTTTCTTTCCAGTGTTCATTGTCAAATCTGCATATTGTGAGGGAACATTCAGGTGTCCTTCCAGAATACATTTTCATCGTTTACACCAGTGGGCAACAGTCTCTGAAGAGGGCAGCCTGCAGTGTGATGAGGTCATTTCTGCAAGGGACTGGAATGTGAGGGGTCACAAACTTGAACCCAGATTCCTAAGTTTCTTGTTAGTGAATACCTCTCATCATCAGAGACCCAAAATGGTAGGAAAGAAATCCGGCAGGTGGAAGTTTATCCTGGGGCACCTAAAAACTTAGGTGGTATGACAGGAACACCACATCACAGATGACTTGATTGATCGCTAGGTCCATCCATTCATTCTCTTGTTTATCACATATACATTAAGTACCTGTCATGTGCCTGGAACACAGCCTAAAAATCTCTTCTGCTTCTGTGAAATTCTTCAGCCATTCCATTTCCAAAAATACACGTTGTGTGTCATGACCAGATGTGAGGCCAAGAGGGTGAATAGGAAGATGTACGTTTCAAGCTGTGCTGGTGGCTGGGAAATGACCAGGACAATTCGATTTCCTCTCTTTCCCCAGTGGCCAGCTGCACAGTGTGGTCTTGTAGAGGCAGCATGAGCAGGCGAGTCAAGTCCCTGTGTCAGGAGTTCCCTGTCCTAAAGACAAGTTAGTCAGAGCGGGGAGCCAAGCCCTTGACTTGGCCAGTGACAGTTGGACATTTAGGAATAACAAAAGTCATAATATTTATTTCTTATTTGTGTATGGGAGAACACATGCTATATGGTATGTATGTAGACATCAGAAGACAACATTCAGGAACCCGTTCTCTCCTTCAACCATATGAGTCTTGGTGGGGAGAGGGGAGGACTGAACTCAGCTCACTAGGCTTGGCAGCATCTTTACCCACTAATCTATTTCATTGGCTCAAATTCAGAAAACTTAAATGAGTCCAAATAATTACTTTATATTCACAATAACTTCATTGCTAAGCACATCTCTGTAAATAAAATGAGATTTTACACATATTGAATATTTATCAAGTGGTATTTGTCTATATTTTTACTGCTTATACATAGGTATCCCATTAATAAATAAATTTTATTTATCTGCCTGCTGCTTATCTATCTATCCATCTATCTATCTATCTATCTATCTATCTATCTATCTATCTATCTATCTACCTACCTATCTATTTATTTATATGTCTATCTGTCTATTGGTTGATTGATTGATTGATTGAGGCAGGGTATCATGCAGCCCATGTTGGCCTCAAACTCTCTACACAGCTGGGGCTGGCCTTGAACTCTCGATCCTCATGTCTCCACTTATCAAGTGTTGAGATTATAGGCATATACCCCCATGCTGACTTTAACATTGTATCTTGAAAACTTGTCTGTATTGCTAAATATTTTACAGTATAATTACAATGTTCTGCATGTTGCATTTAACAGTTTAAACTTACATAATCATTCCTATTGATTTTATTCATCATAGATAGTAATTCTGTGAATACTGTTTGATTTTTCATTATTCATATAGACTCTTTTTCTTTAAGTCTGTATAATATTTAATGAGGGTTTTTTGAATAGAAGCAATTAAATACATAATCCATTAGTACTTCTATAGCTAGTTTTAAGAAGGCATGCATTTTTCCCTATTGATAAGTTCTATTTAACAATTACTTAAATACATAAGCAAGTGAATCAATTGGTGGGAATGCAAGCTTGTACAACCACTTTGAAAATCAATATGGCGCTTTCTTAGAAAATTGGGAATCCATCTCCCCCAAGATCCAGCTATACTACTCTTGGGCATATACCCAAGGAATGCTCAACTACACCACAAGAGCACTTGTTCAGCTATGTTCATATCAGCATTGTTTGTAATAGCTAGAACATGGAAACAACCTAGATGCCCTTCACCTGAAGAATGGATAAACAAAATGTGGTACATATACACAATGGAATACTACTAAGCAGAGAAAAACAATGACATCATGAGGTTTGCAGGCAAATGGATGGATCTAGAAAAAATCATCCTGAGTGAGGTAACCCAGACTCAGAAAGACAAACATGGTATGTCCTTACTCATAGGAGGATACTAGATGTGGAACAAGGATGACTGGACTGCTACTCACATCACCAGGGAGGCTACCTGGAAAACAGGACCCCAAGAAAGACACGGGGATTGCTCAATGACAGAGAAATGGAAGAGATCTACATGAACAGCCTGGACATGAGTGGGGGTAGTGAAGGGCGAGGGTCAAGGAAAGAGAGCTTGGGGGAGCGGGAGATCCCAGCTGGATCAACAACAGAGAGGGAGAACTAGGAAAAGGAGACCATGGTAAATGAAGACCTCATATAGACTCTTAAACTACAGGGGTTAGTAAGTTTTAACTTTTTGAAACTTTTGATCCATACTACAGAAGTTTTCTCTATTTTTTTTCAAGCTAAAATCCTAAAGCACATTTCCTCAGCATCATTTTTGGTGACTGTCGAAGGGTACTATCTCCAATGCTGTGTACTAGTTAATGACTCTCTGACTGTTGAATTAGTTACTGGGTCATCTGCAGGAGCCTGGGAAGAGCCTGTTATCAAAGGGGAGTGTTTATTACCCTCCTTTGAGCACTTTCTCAAGAAAGATAGGAAGAGTCAGTTGTCCAGAAAGCCACTGATGCCGTCTGTGTCTCTGACTTGACTTCATCTTGCTGCCGAGAGATATTCTGAATGATTTGTGCTCCCCTTCACCCCAGCACCCACAGAATACTTGTCTTGATGGTGTGCTGATTTCTCCTTATACTTCTGGCTGATAAAGAAGTCAGAATGCTCTTGAAGATACAATACGACTTGAAGCTGCTGATTGGGACTGAGAAAAAACAAGGTTATTGCAAGTTCTTTACTCTTTCTGCATTTTGATCATGGCTAAAATTGTCGTAGGGACCTAGCTTCCACCTTCTAATTTCTCCAGATGTATAGAGTCAATATCCAGGAGTGTCAGGAGACGCTATCTAGTACACATACCTTTTGTTTCTGAATCCAGTAAGCTTTTTTAGAAGTTGAAGTGCATGTTATAAAAGTGGACCTGTGGACAGAGATTCCCAGCTTGCTGAAGTTGGGCAGACACTTGCTTTGTGTCTAGGCATCTTCTTCCAGGGTGTGTCTACACAGACAGGTGTGTCTGCACTGGGGACAGGAAGGAGGGTTGACTAGGATGGCACCACAGCTGGGGGTATCTGCTTATTGGGATGAGCAAACAGTTTAAAGAATGAAACCAATTTTGAAAGCTGGAAGAAGGTGCGGTTGAGATGTAGATCATTGCAGCTAGATAACAAGGCACCAAACACTATGTAGTATGATAACATTGACTGGGATGGGGGTGTAGATTTTATCAGGAAATGATGGCAATGCCTTAACATATGAGTCCAGCACAGTGTGGAAGCAGGTGGCTGCAGTGACCTGGCCATAGCAATCAGTATTTCAGGGGAAGCTTTGAGATGGCTGTAGACAGCCAAACAGGAATATAGGAACTGGGATGGTAGTTACCACCCAAAAGACAGTGTTGTGTAATGGAGTGGTAGGGCTGAGGACAACCTCCTGGCTCAGACCTGACTCAGTTCTTGGGCAAGCTGGTTATTGAGGGGTCAGAAAGGGCCCTGCTGTGGGATGAAGTTATTGTGCTGGGGTCAGGAGCCTTGCAGGCCTGACTGCACACTCTGAAGACAACACCAGTAATGCAGTTCCTGCTTTGTTCTTGTTGGGGATCACCATGGCATCTTTCGAGTGAGCACACTGCTTATTTTAATCTGTCTCTCTTATCTTCCTTTTTTGCATGTATCCTCTAAAAGCAATCAATCCCTCCTTGAGGACACAAGGGGTCAAGACCTGGAATGCATAGCAATCCTCCTGCCTCAGCCTCCCGAATGCTGGGCTTACAGATATGAACCACTATGGCCAGCTAGATCATCTATCTTTTCCAAAGCAGGTGCCCATGGTAGAGCAGTACCCTGTCACAACACAGTGTTTACCCAGTCTGTGACAGAAAAGCTTTGTGCAAACAGAACTTGGAAAACAAAAGAAAAGGTTTTGAATTTAAGGGGAGCATCGTTGTTGTTTTATCCCTATTCTGGCTAAACAGCCTGCTCCTCAGAGGCCCTGCAGTGTTGAATAGTGGACAGAGTACCAACTAGGAGGGCGCCAAATCCAGAACATGAATCCCAGAGGAAGCATATGCTAAGAGAAACACTCTACTTCCTCATTTGTAAACCGGTGTCTAATTTACTTGCTTTCAGGATTGTTTGGTGTGATTCTGGAATAGGAAGTGGATATGTTCCGTAGAGTGAAAGCTTCACACAGACAAAAGTGACAGTTGCTGACTATAAGGACATTTTAAGTAATGAGTCATCGCTGACCCTCCATCTCCAATCCTAACCTTGTCCAGAATTGGGGCTCAAGCAAAGAGATATTCTGAGGTGCCCAAATTCCCAGAACTAAGTCAGTAAAAGGGCCAATAAGGGTGCTTATAAGCCAGGCATAGGGAGGAGCTGGCCTGTAGTCCAGTCTCTTAATTAGGGCAACATTCATGAAAAGGAGAGAAGGGAGAAGGGAGAGGGAGAGGGAGAGGGCATTGGTCAAAACTAGTTCCTAGCTGAAGAATGCTTGGTAATCTCGAATTTTCAGCATGCTTTAATTTATGCCTTCCTCTCGGCTGTATAACTGTCCTGTGAGATACCAGTGGACACTGCTTCTGTCGGTCATGAGTGTGTGATCTTCATACACCGTCTCCTTTCATGTCTCATAATGGCTACTTCAACCCTTTGATCTGTTCAGCTCACCTCAGAGGCTCTTTCTGTCTTTACTCTTCTCTCGTGCTATGTGTTGAGAGGAAATATATAGGTCTACCAAAGGCAATCACCATTCTACACATCACTGTTGGCCTGTCTTTACCACTCACACATAAGCATCAGGGCAAACTCTCTTGTAGCTGAAGTTTTCCTGCCTGGGTGGGAGTGGAGAAAACTCTAGCTACACTCTCCTGCACTCTTGAGGTTGTCTCGGTCTGCATCCACACCACTGAGCTTCCTGCTGCACCCGACTGTTGCAGTCGAGCCTTTGATGAATGGACTTGCTCTCATACGCTGTTCTGCTTCCTTGGATTTGTTCTATGACAGGTGTCCTTATTATTAAAAAATCTGTGTGAGAGGGAAAAATGTTCCTCCATGGGAAGAACGCCACATGGCTTTAATTTTTATGTGCCCTGAAATCTTTGGACGGTGGAAAGGAGTATGTGGGATAGCTATTTCCATTTCATAACTCTATAGTGTCCCTTAAAAGGACAGGAGTAAGCGGCGGGGAGGCAGTTAAAGGACACAAAACTCCAAGTGGGACAGTGGTGGTATGAGGTGATTTCCTTTTCATCCATTTAGAGATCATGTGATTTGGGGACTATTGTTTGAGCATCATTTGTCTTATGTAAAAAATTGAAATAAATATGCATGCTGAAGAGTGGTTTAGAAGGAAAAGTGTGATTAGCTAGCTATCAAGTAGTATGGATACATTTTCTTGATATCGCAAATAAAAAAGGACATTGATAGTTTCCTGGCTTTCCAAATCATCTTTCCTTTCTCCTCTCACCCTTGATCAGAAGCTCCATCAGCATTTAATATGGGAGGTTAGGCTTTAGCCGGCTCTTGGCAGACCATCTGCTAGATGATTTCTAAGATTTGTTCAAGACACAGCAAAAATGCAAGATACCAAGGCTCACAGATGTACAAATCAGTACACATCCACGCTTACATATGTGTGTACATGCTCACAGACGCCTGGGTGTGCACAGACATTACACATGCACACATAGACTCCTCTCTCCCCTGAACATCAGAGCTGTGATTTCTTCAAGTTGTGTGATTAAAAAAAAAAAGTTTGACTTTTTTCCCCATGGCTAATTATAACTCCACCTGGGAAGTGGCCCTGGTGCCATCGGAGCTGGCGCCTCCAGGCTGACTCAGGAGTTCATGGCAGAAACTGGACACCCCCGCAGAGACAGTGGCTTTGTCATAGAAATCAGGGCTAGGACTCCAAGGAGAGGGGCTGGAGTATAGGGGACCAATCCTTTAGCATTGTTTCCACCCCTGTGATTTTCTATGTTATCTTATGGGAAGGCTGAAAAGACAGTGATCCCTCTATGTATCCTTGGGATGTTCTCTCCTCCTAACAGAGGCAAGAGCCAGCCTGCAGGGCAACTCAACAGGCTCTTAACTGTCCAGAAAATTGTTACCCAAGTACTACATGTAAAGATCCTATCTGAAATATTTATTGCTTAGTCTAGACTTATATGGTTCAAGCCAGATGTGTATATGTGTGAGTATGTAGGCTGGGCTCCAAAATCCTTTCAACTTAAACAGAAGATTTGCTTTGTTTTTTAAGATAGGTGAGTGTATGTGAGTGCAGTACCCTCAGAGTCCAGAAGAGGGCATCAAAGCCGCTGGAAATGGAGTTCCAGAAAGTTGTGCACTACCCAACATGAATGCTGGGAACCAAACTCTGGTCCTGTGCAAGAGAAGTACAAGCTTTTAGCCTCTTAGCCATCCCTCTAGCCTTTCTTTCATTTTTTTTTAAATAAGGTAAAGCTCAGGTACTGAGGTTCAAATAGGAGTTGGGAACAGGAGTTGGAAATGTTAGTTGTTGAATTACAGTTGCTCTTCATCTCAATTTCCAGGTTCTTGGTATGTTGGAACCAGACAGAGTCAGATTCAAATCCCACAAACTATTTTCGGATCATGAGCAGCATGGTCTGCAGTTGTGCCTTCATCTATGGTGTGAACCTTGATCAGCACAACCCCCAAGGTTCTAAAAGAACAAGGGGAAACAAAGCATTCCCAGCTGCCTGGGCTGGAGTGGGTGCTGGTGATTGTCCCTCCCCTGCCCCGTGACTACTCCAGGCCCCCTTTGTTGAGTTTCCTTTGGATAACCCCTTCCTCATACAACTGTTTCTTTTTAGGTCTAGATTGTTCAGGACTCTCTCAGTTGTTCAACTGTCTTTACACTAGTCAAGATTACGGTAGCAGCTGATGGTAGGTATCTCATGAATTCCTTTCAAAGAATAAATGATATATTACAGTTAAAATAGCATGGGGCTTGACCAATAGTAGGTGAATATACATTAGTGAAAATGTATCACTTTCCTAATGAAGAGGTGAAAAAAGGAAGGAAGGACATACCTTGCGCCTCATATTGGCTCCATCTGTAATTGTCCATTCAGGGCACAACTCAGGGCACAACTGTCCATCTCCATCTTCCCCATTCCCCGACACTACAATTCTCCAGCCAACTACACCATTGACTATATTCTGACCTGAATTGTTAGTTGGATTTGTTGAGGCCGTTCCCCAAGATAGTGCAGTGTTTCTGGAAGTTCTTCCAATACTTGTCCTATCTCTTCCACTTAGAGAATGGAGGTGAGGATAGGGCTGGTAGTGGGATAACAGCAAAGTGGGTGAGTATAGAAATTCTACCCTTGACCACAGAGCAAGCATGTCTTCATTTTAGCCTTTTTTTTGGCTCTAGCTTCAGATAATGACAAAAGCCAAGTACATTTTCCCCAACACACCTATGGCAATGTAGGACAGCATATGGTTGCAAATTATAGCTCTAGGTGTGAACTCCTCAGACTCCTGCTTTCTTTACTTACTGATAACATTGAAACTCTGGATTTTTCATCTCAAGAGAACACAAAAATAATAACACTAATAAAAAAGTAGAAAAGCCTATATCTAAAAAAATATTTGTGGCATATGAAACATGCAGATCTTTTCATATGTAGCTAGATCTGGCCTATTTAACAAGAGAATATTATTTACAAGTGCTTTCTTTGTGGGCATTCCTCAAGTTCAGAATGTAGAGAATAGATGTGTATCATATGAACAGTGAAAATTTTCCTTCTATTTCTTTATTTGTACAATGGAAGTAAAATTGCCATTTTAAACGGCAGGAGAAATGAATGTAGCATTTTGCAGGCTAAGGGAGGTTTTGTTTTACATCAAAGAAGGTAGAACATTACAAATCTATCTCGATTATTTCTTGAAGGGTAGAAATCAGCTTGCTTTCTCCCAGGGCATCATTTTGAAGGCAAGAACATCAGCCAGGGGCAGCAGTGTTATTCTGCATGCTAAAGCAAAAACATGGCAGGGAAGTTTTAATTTCTAGGGGCCGTCCAGGAAGAGGTTCCGTAGGTGAGGTGTGAGGGAACTAGAAGACAGACAGATGGAGCGGAAGCTGTAGAGAACCCGGGGCCTAAGTTGGCAGGAAGCTGATGCCAAAGAGGAGCATTGTATCCAGCAGGAGACCATGAGAAGAACGGCTGCATTTGTACCACGAATGTCAGTTTCCAATCTTCACATGAATAGTTGTAGTCTCCATTCTACCCCGTTGAACCTCAAGTGATGGTTGTTTACACAGAGCCAGTGTTTATGATGCTTGCATGATAGTGGGCTAAGATGGCTCCCCTAGGAGTGGATGATATGTAAGAACAGTTACAGGGGGCAGAGACACAAGTGCACATTGGAGATTTGGCCAAAGAAGGACCTGATGATAAGATGACCACGGCATAGGTTTATCTCTATGACTAGCCTAAGAATCATTTCAAAGGGCAGCAAGGGAGAGGGACAGGGCACATGTAGACTCCTCATACAAACTGTAGAGTCAAGGCTCTTCTGGTTCTGCTTGACAGTTAAATACGAGACAATTCCTAGAAGGGTGGGAGATGTGGGTACCCCAGAGGCAGCTGTTGGGTGTGCATGGGGCAGGGAACACTTGGGTGAGATAATCCATCAGTGCTGGTGCCTTTCCGTGCAATCTCACTTCACCACTGCCAGAACTATTTTGTGTAAGTCATCAGGCTGAAAGGTGTATGATTCTGGACATTTGCAGAGAGAGAAGAATATGGTCTCTTTCCTTATCAATGGTAAGAGCACCCTGACATATCTACAACAAAGGACAGGCTAACAAGGAAAAAGCCTGACAAATGTATGCTCCAGACAAAGAAGTTTAGTGTGATATCGAAGAGTGCAGAAAGGAAGACCTAGGGTCCAGGAGGAAACCATCTGGCATCATTCCTAGGCTCATGAAAAGGCCATCTGTGCAGAAATGTGATGAGACAGGAGGGTGCACGCTTATGACAATAGACTAAAGGGGACCTAGCACAGCCTGCCTGATGAATCTTCAGCCTCTTTTGAAGTCCTTCCTTCTGAGTGTGGAGGCAAGACACCACCCAGGATTTGCTTTGGGGAAGAGAGAGTCTAATTTCTGTAATGTGCTTTGGGGAAGGGAAATTCTGGCTTCTGATTTATTTCTTTTGTGAGGAAGAGGAATGCGAGAGAGGAGGGCTGGAGGTCAGATTGACTTCTCAACCCATTCAGTTCAAGAGCTCAGCATTCAGAGATGCTGTGCCCTCAGGTGTCATGTGCTCAGCCTCAACATGGGGAACGTCCCTGCACGGCCGGCCACACTGGAAGCAATCTACGAGGAAAAACATGTCAGGTGAGGCGGAAACTAATTGTGTAGATAAAAAGAGGAGCCTTTTATAAAAGACAGTTATGTTGCCCTTTTTATCCTGTGCTGTCGACTTCTTTGCAGGGCGCCTGCACACCAGTTTTTCCTTCCTCCTTTTCTATACTTTAGGTGGGAACCTGCTCGGAGCAGGGAGTGGAGAGCTGACCTCAGCCTCACCGAGTGCAGATGTCTGTCTCCTCTCCGCAACACTCAGTTCAGGGCTGCTTGTGCTACACACCTTCAGAATGCATTCGCTGAGTGGCCAGATCGATGAACTCAGTGACTCAGTCTCCATCCACTAAGGTGACATTTTTCAATCTCTTCAATGAGAAGAGAGAAAGGGAGGGGCAGGGGGAGGGAGAGAGACAGAGAGAATATGAAAATACGAAAGTGCATAGTAGATTCACCAGGCGAATTTTTGTCAAGTTCATAAAGGAAATGAAATATTATTTTGTGGGAAACTTGGAAAGTGAATGGTTTTTTTCAGAAGAAAATAGATTCTGGTCTATTTTTTTGCAGTATCTATCACAGGCAGATCAACTCTAGCATTCTACACACATCTGCACAGGTATCATTGCAGCTGGATTTTTTTTTCTAGATGAGGGTTGAGTGTTGGTGAAGGAGAGGCTGCTTTTCCTTCCCCAGAGCTGGGAGGACAAGAGTTTATCTGCATTCAGTTGCTAATGGCAGCCTGAAGCTCCCCAAAATGGTGAGGCTGTAGTTGAACTGTTTTCAGTATGGAGCATGGTAATCAATTAATGATGCCTGCCATCAGTGTGAGGAGCAGTGCATACTACACATTATCTAATGCTGTCTTGAGACTCTGTGTAGGACTGATTGATAGAATAGACACTCAATAAAAGTCTATTTTGCTCTGTAAATAAAAATCTATAACCACCCAAAGAACTCTGCTGCTACCCCACTTTCTCTCTTTTTTGGAAAAGGAGATTGTGCCATGGCCATATTGTTCCAATTCGTGTGTGTGTGTGTGTGTGTGTGTGTGTGTGTGTGTGTGTGTGTGTGTGTGTGCATGCACATTCTGCAACATATGTGTGAAGGTCAAAGGACAACCTTGAGTATCAGTCTTCACCTCCCATCTTGTTTAAATCATGGATTTTTATTATCCACCACTGCATAAACCAGGCTAGCTGGCCCATGAGCTTCTGAGCCTTTCACCTCATCATAAGAGCGCTGGGATTGCAAGCCCATGCTGTAGCTTGGCTTTTGCATGGGTTCTGGGGATTCAAACTGAGGTTGTCATATTTGTATGGCAAGTGCTTCATCCCCTGAGTCATCCGTGCAGCTCTAACCTAAGCACTCTTAAGAAAGGCTGGTGCAGGTGATTGACAGTTGTCTGGGACAGCAGACTTGCAGACTGGAATCCTGTTGAGCCAGCCTCGCCTCTAGTTTCCACCTCTAGGTCAGAGCTAGCCTTTTCCCAGAGCCCCACGCATGTTAGGTCATGGTACTTATCACAGTTTATTGTACTTACCTGTTTTCCCAGCTGTATCCCTCACTAAACTTTTAGCCTTCTGAGAGCATCAAAATTGTAATCAGGAAGGAATTCCCTGTACTTAGCAATATGTACAATAAGCATAGACTGAACTCTTGTGTACCTCAAAACTCCCATATTGGGATTCTAACCCCATAATATGATGGTATTTGAGGTTGTGGGTCATGAAAGTGAAGCCCTTGTAAGTAGGAGACCCCTGGGAACTCATTCACACCTTCCACTGTGTGAAGACACAGCCAGAAGCAACCACTGATGACAGAAATCGATCCCTTGCAAGGCACTGCATCTGGCAATGCCTTGATCTGGGAGTTTTCAGCCTTGAAAACCAGGAGAAATAAAATCTTTTTGTTTATCACCATCCAGTGTAAGGTATTCTGTTGTCACAGTTCTAGCTGTCTAGACAGGAGGTCCTTAGTGGAGACCAGAGGAATGAAATTCTGTTCCTTGGAGTAAAGTTGCCAGACCCTTCCCCTACCTATCCATTCCTGTTTGCCAACAGCAATCTGGAGGCAGACAGTGGGAAAGTTATTAGCAAACAGCCTTCTATACACTACCACATCACAAACCCTCTAGTTTTTAGAAGAACTTGTAGACCGGGAGGCTCCTCTTTATTTCCTCTCTTGTTCCATCTTCTCTGCTGTCTGTGAAAGTGTGGTTGCAGTTAACAGATATGAAAGCCGAGTTACACCTCAGCTGTGTCTGTACACCTGAGGTCACAGAGCCAGCTGAGGAGTGGTTGGAAAATAGCGGTAGAATGGGTGTTTCCCAGTTCTAGTCACAGTATGCTGATCACCATTCTGACACAGAACAACTCAGTAAGCACCGTTCTTCCGTCCTTCTGCCTCCTTCGCTTTATCGAGGCTGACAGATGCAGTAGGGCATGATCCTAAAAGGAGACAAGTCTAATGATGACACACTCTCAAGACGGCAAAGAACAGAGTCGAGACGAAAGAGGTTGTTTGCCTATAGCCTGGTGGAGTAGATCACAGTTGCTGGGCGTCTGATGAGCTGATGAGCTGGGGAGAGACTCTACAGGAGACAAGATCGTAGCTGAGGCTGAGCTGCAGGAATGCACGGAAGAGGCCCAGTCTGGCCATCTGACTCAGACTAGAGTAAGGAGGAAGAAAAGATAATTTTTGGTAGATTGGCTACTTTATGAAGTCTAGAAAGGGCAGAATGAGAAAAAAAAGTGAATGTGAAAAAGGCTATATTAGGCTTCAGAAACACTTAGAGGTAGTGTTAAGTTCTACCAGATATGGCTGTACATTTCTGCTGTTCATTCTCATGGGCACTGAAATCCAGGTGAGAGTACACAGAGGGTTTAAGAAGCTGGTGACTAACAAGAAGTAGTTGAGGGATGGATATGGCCAACCAGATAGCAGGTGCTCCTGGCAGAAAATGCTCTCTGACACCATATGGGTTAGGCAGAATTTTCTAGAGGAACCTAACTAACAGAATGTGTGTGAAGGGGATGGTGATGATGGTGATGACGATGATGATGATGATGATGATGATGATGATGATGATGATGATGATGTTATTGGCTTATACCATAAGAGCTAGGCAGTCCAATGGTTGTCTGCGCACTAGACAGGCAGAGATCCTGACAACTGCTCATCAACAAGCTAGACATCTCAGCCGTCTTAACGCTGCCCTGAAGACCTGGAATATTCCAGGAGTATCTCCAGTATTGAGTCCACATTGGAAGGCCAAATAAGCTGATGCTGGCGAAGGGGAGCAGCAGCAGAAGTAGCAGTGATGGACCCCTTGTCATCGGCTGTGAACTCAGGCACATGTGTGCTGCTTTCCCCTTTACTCTATATCTCATCCACCAGTGGGAAGGTGCTTCCCACATGGAGGGCAGGTCTGTCTCCCTCAGCTGACCCTCTCTAGTCGTGCTCTTACAGACATGCCCAGAGGTACCTCCCTACATGATTCTAAATCCAGACAAGTTGACAGTCAAGATCAACTATCAGACCCTCTTTTCTAGGGAAAAAGGAAGGATACAGATCATTCTTCAAAAGCAGCAGAGTTGGAAAATGTGAAGGATATTAAGGATTTAGTGTTGTGTATATTAATGAGGGAGCCACACCTTGTCTGGAGTTATAGCCAGGGGTGGGTGTCCAGGGACTGTTTCATGAATAGATCATGGTAAACAAAACTTTCAAGAGCATCCTTTCTGGTTTAGTGTTGACTAAACCATTGCAGATCCTCATCTAATAATGCCAGTGGCCCATCCAGTCATTGCTCACACTCCCAGTCCTCAAGGAATTCCAATTTGGTTGTCAGGTACTGTTGCCAACTTCTATCCACTCAGGCTCTGTGTGGGGATTTGCCATTGACACCGTTCTTTTCTTACATTTCTGTGGTAGTTGCGTCATCCCCATTTCATTCACTAAAAGGAGATGACTGTAAAGGTAAGATGAAATTTGATAATTAGTAATGGTTTTTACATATACTTAATTTTTTTTCATTTTCTGCTCCAGGGGCAACCTGAGAAGTACTCCTTGACTCTGTGGGGGAGTTCTTGATTTATCACCACATTCAACAATATAAGGTAGAAGTGCTGAAAAACACACTCAATGGAGAATTCAAATAATTGGGAGGCGCCAGGTGTTGCAGTGTGTGTCCAGGATGTGGGAAGTGGTGCTGGAGAGTCAGGACTTCAAAGTCATCTTTGCTACATGGTGAGTTTGAGACTACCTGGATACACGGGATGCTGTATTCAAAGGGAAGGGATTGAGGAATCGTTGTCTTAGGAAAGACTTTAAAAATGACAAAGGCATCTTTTATAAGACAGAGATATGATAGGCAGAGGAGATACATAATTTCAAAGGAAATGAAAATTCTTAATATGGACTTAGTCACCAAATTCCCCAAGAAATTGAGAGAACTAATTTCCAAATCTCTAAAGCCAGGTTTGGTTTCAGGCAGGACTCATGTGAGACTCATAAAAGACAACATAGAATTGAAAGGCCCTTCCTTGACCAGGAAATAGATGTGCCCTTGGGTGATGACTCTGTAGAGTGGCTGGGGGAGGGAAGGTGTTGGGGCTGAGTGGTCAGTATCATGTGGCTGATGTCAAGGGAGGTCACCATGACATTCCAAACATGTGAATGGGCCATACTGAGAAGCTGAAATCTTAACTGATTAATCATGTCCATGAATTTGTAGTTTATTGTTATGGCTATCAATGACCTTAATATTCTTAAAAGTGTTTCATAGGCTCCTTCTAAGAGATTAAAAAAAAAAAGCAGGTAGTTTTGTGTGTATGTGTGTGTGTTTAAAGGCACCCCCCCCAGTGTTCTAACCCCTTAATTCTTTCATGGCAGAGGTAACTGTTTAATTATACTTACCCCAGTTTGCCAAGATAGTCTTGGGTCAGAATTTCTTAAACCCAAACATCTGTAGCTGTTGGCTGCTCTAGTTCTGTGCTGGCTGGGTTTGTCAATTTAATACAAACTAGAGTTATCCGGGGAGAGAGAGCCTTGATTGAGAAGTTGCCTCATTAGATTGGCCTGTGGGCAAGTTTGTAGGGCATTTTCTTGATTAATAATGTGGGTGAGCCTAGCCCACTGTGGGTGGTGTTACCCATGCACAGTTGGTCCTGGGTTGTGTAAGAAAACAGGCTTCCTGAGCCATGGGGAGCAAGCCAGTAAGCAGCACTCACTCCTTTGGGGCCTCTGCTTCAGCTCCTCCCTCCAGGTTCCTGTCTTGAGTTCCCGCCCTGATTTTCTTCGATGATGGACTGTATGTAAGCTGAAACAAACCATTTCTCCCCCAAGTTCTCTTTTGGTCATGGTTTTATCACTAAGACAGGGAAGTAAATGAGGACAAATTCATTCTCTAAAGTTTACAGAGCTGGAGCTAGTGTCTGTTTTTTGACTTGCTTTGTTCCTTACTAAAAATCTGGGGAGTTAACTATGATTTTAATCATTTTCTCATTGTTACTACTTTTTACTGGAACATTCTGTGTATTTTAGAATATAGATTGTTTTACTTTGTTTCAAGGAAGGTCTCTTCTATATATTTTAATATATTTTTTGTCCCACTATTGAATTTTCTATTTTGGTAATAATATGCCTTAGGCTGGGGCATTTTCTTTCTATCTATCATCTGTTTTGTTCCTCATTGTTTGAGGCTATTGGTCTTTCTCTGCCTATGCCCACTGTGATTACATTCTTACATATTTGTAATTGTTTTCAGCTGTGTCTATTATGCTCCACATTCCAGCACAGGTTGTTTTGGTGTGTGACTGATTTTCTTGTCTTTGCGATCTTAATTTTCATCTCAGCTTTTCCTCTTACCATCTTGCTTGTGGTCTCATTCATGTTGTCTCTAAACCTACAGAAACATGACAGCATAAAGTATTTATTACCTGAGGGTTTTCTTCCAGGTTACAATTTTGAGTAGTTTGGGGGGGGGGTTATTTATGTATTTTACCTCTGGTTTTCCCCCTTTCTCACTCTCATTTGGTTGTGGTATATTCCTGTAGCAACATGTTGTTTCCTTCCAATTTGTGCATGCATGTTGTGTGTGTTTCTGTGTTTGCACATGTGTGTGTCTAGGTGTGCATGTGGAAACCAGAGGTCAATGTCAGTTGTCAACCATCATCGCTCTCCATCTTATTTTGGAGACAGGGTCTCTCACTGAACCTGGAGCTCATCGGATTCTACAGGCTAGCTGGTCAGGGAGCGTTAGGGGTTCTCCTGTGTCTGTACCTCATCCCTCGTCAGTGCTGGGGTTACAGGGGCAGGCAGCTGCATTGATTTTTTTTAAGTAGGTTCTTGGGATCGAACTGAGGTCCTCACACTTGTGCAGCAGGCTTTTTACCTACTAAGCAGGCACTTTAGCAAGTACTTAGTAGGTTCTTTACCCATCAAGCTATCTCCCCAGCCTCAGAGATACTTTTTAAATTGTGAGTTTTATTATTTTATAACAGTCTGGAGTCCTGGGAGAGATTCTGCATGGGTTGATCTATAGCCTTGAAAGGACTTGGTACCCCTCTTCTTTGGAGAATCTTTCAGATACCCTGCATCATGACTCATGATCGTGGCTGGTTGGAGCTGCAAGATTTCTTATAGAGATGAGCAGGGTATCTGAAAGGGTTATCATCTGTGTCTGTCTTCTAAGTCTTCATGGACCATGATAACATGAAGTTGGTCATCTTGCTGTTTCATCTCATCATTTCTACTTACTGGGCTTTTTTTTTAATAGCTATGTCTATTTCTGTTAGTAGAGGAAAAAACGAAGACAGTGTTTGGAAATTTCACTCCTGGTTCATAGCTCTGAAGAAAAAGTGAATCCTCACCTGGAGACCTGGGTACCACTTATACCTGAAGAAAAGGGTTTTAAAAGTTGCTGTTATTGCTGTTGTTAGTCTTCTTTATTTTTGTTTGTCTCCCTTATGGTTGGGGATGGTAGATATATCATTTTGTATTCCTTTCCTTTGTTTCTCTCGGCCTTGATGGTACCCAGGTGGAGTGCTAGCAATCTCTCTGTCCCTTGGAGGAGCCTCTACAACTTCTTCCACGCTGCTGACTGTACACACCTGGGGCTGTTAGTCATGATGCTCAGGTTTGCTGATTCATATACTTTACCCAACATGCTGTGCAAAGCCACAGAAGCTCGTCTTTCACTGGTACAGCTGCTGTTTTAAAAATACTTTATTTAATATTTATACATGCATAAAGTGTATTTTCTATTTCTTCATTTCCAATTCTTTCCTTATCTCCTCCAGGTCATTTCCCTCCCAACTTCATATGCTTGCTTGCTTCTTTCTTTCCTTCATTCTTTATTTCCTTCCTTCCTTCCTTCCTTCCTTCCTTCCTTCCCACTGAATCTACTTACTTCTATCTGTAGCTTGGATGCGGACCATCTATTGGATCATGGGTATTCTCTCAGGGCCTTGAAGAAAACTGACTCTTCATCTCCCAGCAGCCAGAAATTCCCAACAGCTCCTCGGATATGGGCAAAACTACCCATCCATGCTGTTATTTTGGCTGGCTTGATCTTGTGAAAGTCTTGTGCATGCAGCCTTAGCCACTGTGAGTCTGTGTGTGCAATTGTGCTGTCCTGTCTGGCAAATATAGTGGGAAGCTGTTCCAGCTTTGACCTGGAAGTACTACACCTAGTGAGGCTTCTGGTAACTGCCATGCCTACCCCTGACAGGAGCCCTTAAGACTCGAGATCTGGATATACCAGCCCTCTTGGTTCCTGGGGATCCTGGATGCTGGATGGTAGACCGAGTCAGAGTTTTCCAGAGAACCCTGCTGGACTGTACCTAACTTCTCCTGGGACCTGTAACCAACCCCTTTACTAGCTGTAAGTTACCCCAAAATAAACCTCCTTTTTAACTGTGTGGAGTTGCCTTGATAATCCCCACAATAGGCAAATATTGTCTCACTGCAGACGTCTACTCACTCTGGCTCGGGTGGGAGAGTGCTTTACCCACGAGTCACCTCCTAGCCCAACAGTAATGTTGGTGACACAGTCTCCTGTGGGAATTCCAGATGTTGAGGAATAAGTATTCAACTGAAAGTTCCGCCAGAAAAGGCTTTTTAAAAAATTCTTTACAGAACATCCATATTAAATAGTAAAAACAAAAAGACTTGAAGTCAAAAAGTATGTAAAAAACATGAGTCCCTCCCCTCCTTCCTTCAGTTAGGGTTAGGTTAAATCTAGCCTTTATCATATGAACACATGTGATACCCCCAAGGGCTTTAACCCCCTTAAACTTTAGATGTGAAAACATATCCCTTATTATGCAGACTCTTGGGGACAATTAAACGAGAAGACATATTCAAAACATGTCACCCACAGGAGCCCTCTCTGCTGCTGGGAAATGGTTGTCCCTGTCCTCTCTCTTCTTCCCTACATCCCCTGCCCCACCTTCCTTTCTGGTCTACAGAGATGGCTATCTTTCTGAGCTAAGAGGATAGAGAACACTTTGCTCAGCGAGGGAAGGAGTCCGGGAGCCTGAGACACAGCTGACATTTCATGGAAACCTTTTCACCTTATACCGTGATCTCCATCAGAAGGAAAGAGTGGAGATGGAGTGGTGGGCAGGCAGGAAGGCATCTGCTTTCAGATTTGATCCCTAGACAGTGGGTGCTGCTTTTCCTTTTGATGTGTGTGAAAAACAGGATATCATCAAGAACTAATGGAGACTAAGCTAATTATCTTTCCAGGGAAAGTGCTTGACAAGGCTCAGCGAGGATGAGTACGTATTCATGAAATGAAGACACCTAAAGCCTCAATGCTGGGATTGAGGTGACTGCAGTTGGGTGTCTTTCCTTCTGGTTGCCCACAGTTACCCACAAGGAAAAGGGAATGCCAGGCTGAGGACTAGACTTCCTTGATGAGAAAGGCAAGGGGCCTGATTGTACTAGAATCAAAAGCTTTGTAATTCCTTGAGACTCGTTTGTAAGTGGGACATGACTATGATGATCCCTGCTGGCTGAGATGTCATTCTAAAGGTCATTGGAAGAGGCCACTGAAAGGTCATTTGAGGGGCAGATAAAGGGCTACCATGATCAGTTTGTAGCTGTGGAGGGGATGATGCAAGATGAGTCCTGTGGAAACACCTCTGCCTCTTCTCATGGGGGAGATGATGAACTGGACCAGCTGTGGATAAAGGTTCTTGTTCTGTGAATGGACCATTGCTTTTTCTACAGGAGTATCCGTGGGGATCTTCAGGGGGGCTACTGTGTACAAAGATCCACAGACTACCTTAGATAGATAACAGGAGATAAGCATGGAGCAATTATATTTCTGGTTAACCAATGGATCACCTGGCAACCCCATTTCTTACTTCCAAAGGTATATGACTATGAACATAGAATCGCTATTAGTAAGATTTGGTTGTTTTGTTGTTGTTTGAGGCAGGGTTATTAGCCCAGGCTAGCCTCAAATTCCAAAGTAGCCAAAGATAACCTTGAACTTCTGGTCTTTCTGCCTCTACCTACCAAGTCCTGGAATTACAGATGTACATCATCACAGACATTTTTTATGATGCCGAGGTAAAATCTAGGGCTTTGTGCATGTCAGATAAATACTTTACCAACTGAGGTATATTCTTATCCCCAGTTGGGTTCTTAATTCACTATGAACAAACACCCTCAATGTTGAGAGTGTTAAAGATGCCAAGTATTATAGATTGTTGTATGAGGCTATAACATACCCTTACAAATGTTTCGTCTTTCTTAAGATATGGGGTTGGTGGGTTCTCCTAAAATTTGTATATTAAATTCTATAGTCTAGTATCTTAGAATGTGGCTGAATTTAGTGATCTTTGAAGAGTTAATTAATTTGAAATTAGGTCATTAAGGCAGGCTCTACTCAAATAACACATATTCTGACCATGCTTTCCCCATGATACCTGCTTTATAAGGGTAGGAAAGGTGGACCCAAATGTGCACACACAGAATCAAGGTGAGGAAAACACAGAAAATGTTTTTATGCAAACCAGAGATTAAGGCCACAGGGGAGCCTTCCCTCGAAGCCCTCCTAGGAGCCCTAGTCAATGGCTGTTATGTATGCTCCCAATCTGATCCATCACGCTTTATAAGTTATCTCTCACCAATGAGCTCACTCGGGTTTCAGTGTGCCTGCTCATGCCGGCTTCTCAGGTCTTATGCCTTTAACTATCTCTTTACCTTGAGTCCTCTCTGGTATCCACCTTAAAATGTGTCTGTCTTTCCATGACAAAGTGTAAATATCAGGGGTGGTGGTGTTGAAAGCTGGAAGAGAATTTTAACTCTTGGAAGTTCTGGTTAGATGTGAGGGGGCAGAGATAATTTCATTTTTAAAAAATGTATGGTTTTAAATATTAACTTCCTACTGATAGACATTTGACGACACGGCCACTGCTCTCATCAGGGGTGTGGGTGCCTCTGGGAATCCTGTGGTTGGTGATAACAGCGGAGAGCTGCATGGGGAAGGAGTGCAAGACGATCAAAGTACAGGATATGGGTGACGTCATAACGAAACCCATTGTTTTGCACAATGACTAAACCCTAATAAGAAGCTTCAGGTCTTAGAGCATTTCAAACATCTTACTTTTGGAGTTGGGGTGCTCAACCTCCGTAAGCAGTTCCTGCTCCCCACTTCCATAGAACCCCAAGTTAACGTCTTGTGTCTGAAATAAAGGATTAGAAGGAGGGTTATGTCAGGGGGAGCCCAAGTCAGGTAAAGAGGACTCCATCAACTGGATGTGTCCTGTGGGATCCAGATGAGCTTGGTCATGGAAGATGAGATGGTGACAGGGAGGGTTCTTACTGTGGCAGCCAGCATGCATCACACAAGTCACCGTTTCACTACACAACCCACTTTGGAGGTGGGTAAGAAGCTTAACCTAAAGCACGGATTAACACATTGCTCTGGCCTTAGAACTGGCTTTTGACTTGCCATGTGACTTAAACACATCTAACCAGGGTTCACGAGCCATCTTCAGCAAATTGCTTCTCTTCCTCCATTCCAATGCCATCTGCAAACTCATAAGCCTAGTTCTAGACCCACAGCCCAGGATCCCTCTTTGATGGTGAGCCATCTTTGCTAGGGGTGTGTGTGTGTGTGTGTGTGTGTGTGTGTGTGTGTGTGTGTGTGTGTGTAGGGGGGTAAGGGATGGGGGATAGCAGGATCCAGATGGAAAAATGAAGAGGGGCCTCCAGCTGTGGCAGAAGGGAGAGAGGTCAATACAGAGGGAGGTAGAGGGAAAGGAACAAAATTGTTTGATAAAGCCTCAAGGAATCTTATTGCTATATATTTACCTCAAATTTTATACAAGACATGTAAGTGTGTGCATATATACATATACATACACCATACTCCCCGCCCCCCCCCACACATGTCTTAAAGGAAGTTATGTTATTTGAGCTGACAATGCTCCCCACAAGAACCAGAGACTAATAGAAAACTCCAGGACTAGACACAAAAAAACCTCCTTTCAAATGGTTGGTCAGTGTAGTCCAAGTGACTCTCAAAACAATATAGACTATTGCTATTTCCCTTGGTTGCACCTCAGAGGTTGAAGGCAAGCCCCTATTGCTGAAGAAATCACAAACTTCAGACACAGGACTTGGACAATTTGAGCTGCATCTGACCTGAAAGTCTCTGTCCTGCAGTCCAGCTACAATGGTGCCAGAAGATACTATTCCAGCTGTCAAGGGAGGGAAGCAATTGGCAGTCCTACCCAGCTGTAATGCCTATGAACCACAACCAGGACCAGGATGGCAAGATGTGCATCAAGGTGTAAACAGAGGTGGTGGTACCCAGCAGCTGTCTGAGTGGACTTAATGCCTACTCAACAGGAGAGAAATAAGCCCTGGTCCTAGAGACCTAACTAACTTCCCCATGTTAGCGAGGTCATGGATCTTAGAACAGAATCTACTACTGCCACTTTGCTAGACCAGCATAATTCCTTCCTACATTCCACATCTTCTTCTTATACCCACAGGTAAGTGTAGCTACCATCCCCTCATCAAAGAAACCCCTTTCCAGCAAATGGAGACCATCACAGAAAACTACTACTGGACACTAGGCAGATATCAATGGATTACTGGAGCTCAGACCCAGGGGATACATCCACATCACAGCTCCTTCATCTATGGCTCGGGAACATTATGGAAAAAGGGATGGAAAGAGACAGAATGCCAGGAAACCTTCTGTGGAATGATCTCTCCTAGAAATGACTACATTAGCAGAATCTGAACAAAGCAATATCAGCAGACACGCTAATGCAGGAGGAAAATCTCACAATATCCTACCCATAGACAAATACAAACAACTAATGACTGAGAGGAAGAGAGGAAGAATTAGCCTCTCCCAGGGATGGGTCCCCTAATTGGTTATCCAATACAACTTGAAGTGGTCTGTCCTGAAACCATATACACACAAACAACAACAGCAAAAATGAACCCAACAGCTGGTATGTAGACATTTATGCATATGTACATATATAGGTAATAAAGAAAAAGATGCTGTCAATTTGAGAGTGAGAGGGACTTGAAAGGAGTTAGAGGGAGGATGCAGGAAAGAGGCCGGAGGAAGAAAAGGGAAGAAGGAAAGTGATGTAATTATATTTTAAGTTTTAAAAAGCAGTAAATAAAAAATAAGTAAAAGAAAACAGTCCAGTCATAAGCCTCAGAACTTTTACCTTGGGCTCCTAGACAGACATGTCTTCCTTTATTCCTTCATGCCCTGGATAGATACATGGTCTCAGCTGCAGCTGTGTTACAGTATGTTGAGTAAGGCAGGGACTTGGAAATGTAACTCAGTTGAGAGAGCACTTGCCTTGCATACATAGGTCATCTTGAGTTCAGTCACCGAGGGGGAGGGGAGTCACACACATACACACACACACACACACACACACACACACACACACACACACACACACACACGGGTGGAGGGGGAGAGAGAGAACATAAGTCACGGTTTTCCAGCTAGTCTCTGCTCATTCTTCCGTAATTTATTACCACAACAATTCCAAATTTATTTACCTGAGCACTGAGCACTAAATATTATAAAATTATTTTAAAGTGCACAGGGAGAGTATCACGAGCCATTTGTTTGATAAGCATTTATTGAGTGGGTATAATGTATTGGGCCACAGAAGGGCAGCTGAAGTGGAGGCTAAGGTACAGGATATGGACACTCAAGTCCACAGATACAGTGTGGTGAGTATGGGTAAGCTGTGTGGACAGAAGAGCATATTAGCTTATTTAGGAGATGCAGGGGTTGCTTTCAGAAGAATGAAATGTCCTTTAGGACTTAAAAAATTAGCTAAGATTGTGTGTGTATGTGTGTGTGTGTGTGTGCTCGTGTGTGTACAAACACATGTAAGTGCCTGTATGCACATTTGCATAAAATGAATTCTGGCAGAAGAACAGGATGTGGGAAGTTTGTTGTACTCAGAAAAGTGCGGTCTGTGAGCAATCAATAGCTTGTGTGCATATGTGTATATGTGATATGTGTGTATGTTCACATGTGTGAGCATTTGTGTGGAGGTCAGAGGACAACCTTGGATGTTAGCCCTCATCTTCCCCTTGTTTGAGACAAGGTCTCTTGTTTACTGCTGTGTGCCCCAGGCTAGTCAAGGTCTTTCAGAAATTCTTTTATCTCTACCTCCCATCTTACCACAGGAACACTGGGTTACAGACATATGCTAAGATGCTCAGTTTTGTGTGGATTCTGGAGGCCCAAATCAAGTCTGCATGCTTGTGCAAGTCAATGAGTTATCTCCCCAGGTCCCACTAACTTTTATGTTAAACTACTGAGTTTAGAAGAGGTTTGTTACCCTGTAATAGTTTATTGATATGAGATACTCATCTCTAAGATAATTGAAAGTCAAAATTGCATACATATTGAGAAAGATCAAACAGGAAAAATAGAAAGGATGGGGTGCTGCAGGACTTCACAGGTCAGTCAAAGGGGTTCTGACTCCCTTGAGTAATAGGGAAAAATTGAAGGTCACTGAGCAGAGAAGTGACGTGGTCTAATCCATCATGTTATGGACCATGGAAAGGGAATTAGAAAATAATGAACTAGAGGAGTGATCAGTTAAAATCAGAAGTTATTAAAAGCCAGAAAACGGGGCTGTCAGCGCCAGCTAAGTAGTTATTAAACAGGTTCGGCATATGAACACAGTCAGAGACTGTACACAGGAGCCAAACAGGGGCGGGGGGAATGCATTAAAGAAAAATGTGCTGGCTGTGCTGGCTAGTCTTGTATCAACTTGACACAAACTAGAGTTACCGGAAAGGAGGGGATATCAATTGAGAAAATGTCTCCATAACATCCAGCTGTAAGGCATTTTCTTAATTAGTGATCGATGAGGGAGGGGCTCAACCCATTGTGGGTGGTGCCATCCTTGGATTGATCATCCTGGGTTCTACAAGAAAGCAGGCTGAGCAAATCATGGGGAACAAGCCAATAAGCAGCATCCTTCTATGGCCTCTGCATCAGCTCCTGCCTCCAGGTTCCTGCCCTGTTTGAGTTCCTGTCCTGAGTTCTGTCCATGATGAACAGCAATATAGAAGTGTAAGCCAAATAAACCCATTCCCCCAACTTGCTTTTTCTTGTTTTTTTCATCACAGCAATAAAAACCCTAAGTAAGACAATAAGAAACAAGTGGGAACGGCCAGCCAGAGCCTTATAGGGAGGAAGGAATGGGATCTGAATAGTCATCTCCAGGGTGACAGTGACCTAGGTTTAAACAAATTAGATTGTCAACAGTAAGCCACTTGACATCACGAGCTGGTTATGGCAGGAAGAACACAGTTGGTTTTGACTGTTACTGAGATAAAAACGTATATAGTTTTCTTTTACCTATCTCGTCCTCGCCATCACATAGATCATTCTTCACAAACATAGGTGGGTGTGCACTCACTACAAATTAGCTGACAGCTAGGGAGGTCATTTGGGTTTTACAATGTTTAAATAGTGTCAGCATTTTATTGTGTTATGTTTTTCTTCTTATCTTTGCTCTCTTAGCAGTGGTTGTAGTGGAAAGAGTCAGGGCATTAGACTTAACTGTTCTGGAATGGAATTCTGGCCATGCTAATTTATTGGCTATGGAGCTCTGGGAAAATGATTTAGTGGTTTTATGCCTTTATTTTCCTCTCATTTCATAAGAGGGAGGCTATTTTGTCTCAATTAGCTATTGCTGTTGGGACAACTTGCAAAGTTCATTGACTAGGCCAGTGAGAGGATTTCGTGTATAAAGGTGCTTGCAGATAAGCAGCTGATTCTATCCTTGGGACCATTTGAGTGGAAGGAGAGAGCTGACTGACTTCCTGTGATTATGATATGTGTGCTTCACACACACACACACACACACACACACACACACACACACACACACACACACACCACATACCAATAAATTAATGTAATATTAAATTCAATGGCCTATAAAGTAAAAGAGGATATGTATTCATTACCTCCCCATTTTGTGCAAGCCTGAGTGTTTGATAGTTCCCTTTGCATCACGATAGATGTGACATGAATTTAAAGGAAGAAAGATTTATTTTGCCTAAGTTTCAGAGGTTCCTTAGTCAGCCATCTTTTGAGGAACAGAATTGAGAGAATAAAAATATATCACAAAGGGAATTTATTAGATTGACTTTCATGGGGTTTGGCTGGGTAGGCCACCAATGGCTGTGTGAACTCTTGAGAGGCTGTGAACCCATTATCACTCAGTCTGAGGCTAGAGGCCTTGGCAGCCCCAATCTGGCACTAAAGGCTTGGAGGATTCCTGGATAGCCACTGGTCCTCAGTAGATGTTGGAAGGATGAACGAACTGGATTCAGAAATTAGTAGATAGCAGCAGGGCCAGACATAGAGTAGATGCACTCACATGCGAGTGGGGAAGGCAGACAGGCAGACAGGCAAAACACAACAGCTTTTCCATCCGACTGCCTTATGTCTGGGCTGCAGCTGGAAGTTGCCACCCACTCTGGGGAAGGGTCCTCTCTCCCAGGTCATCTATCTTTCTTGGAAATACCCTGGCTGCCCTTCCTGGAGATGTGTCTCATTTGTCTCCAGATCCAAATCAAGTTGACAAGCAATATTAACCATCCTAAGAGGTATCGCTCCATCATGGCAAAGACATAGCAGACCAGAGAAATTCACACCATGACCACCAGGAGGCAGAAAGAGGAGGCTGCAAGACCCAGAGCAAGACACTCCTATAGAGACCCCTTCCTCCTACCTCTCAGCACCCCTCAAAAATGCCATCAGATAAACTGACTGAACCACACATGGAGTCAGAGTCCTCATGAGTTAAATCATCTCTAGAAGCAACATCACAGACATCTTCAGAAGTGTCTCGTCTTCTAGGCATTCATTTTCCCAAGTTGACAATTAAGATTACCTACCAAAGGTATATAGAGCTTGGCTTCCTAGTATCTTAATGGCCAGTTGAGGGCCGGTTGGGATCTTGGTCTTGCCTGGGCTTTCTTACAAATCTAAGCTTCCACTGTAGTGGTCCATCTCTCTGGTCCATTTCTCACTCATCTTCAGTCAAGAAAGCATGAGTGGCCGGGCGGGTGGCACACACACGCCTTTAATCCCAGCACTCGGGAGGCAGAGCCAGGCAGATCTCTGTGAGTTAGAGGCCAGCCTGGTCTACAGAGTGAGATCCAGGATAGCACCAAAGCTACACAAAGAAAAATCTGTCTTGAAAAACAAAACAACAAAAAACAAAACAAAACAAAACAAAAAACAACAAAAAAAGGAAGCCTGTGTGTATTCTCATCAAGATGCATGGGTAGAAATGTGCCAGATAACCTCTCAAGTCTAGGCTCAGTATTGACAGAGCATTACATGTGCAGCACTCTGCTGACCAAAGCAAATCACAAGGCCACCCAACAATCAAATCTGTGGAGAAGGAGCCTTTCTTCCATGGGAGGGGCTGGGGAGGCATTTTGCAAGGGGGGCATTCATTGGCAGTGGTCATTTTTCTGAAGTGTCCACCCTGCTACTCTGCCTTGTTGGGGAGATTTCATAAGAACATACCCGGAGGTGTCTAAGGCAGCAATTGTGTGCAATACCTGTGTCTATATCTCCCTTCCTACGGAAAGAAGCCAAGAGCAGGACCAGACACAGACCTTCCAGGTGCACAGCAATGGGATGCGGCTGCAGAAACACAACAGACGAATTTTTTCAATGCGTGCGGGAGCACTGCTTACGCCTGTTTCATCAGGCAAGTGTTTTCAAAAGAAATGTTCAAAAGAGCGAAATTACAGGCCTCGCTTTTAGAAAGCCCTGGCAATGTGGTGTCTGTCTCGCTCTTCTTTCTCTTCTCCCCCAAGAATACCCGCCGGAATGATAGGACTTCACCTTCTCGTCTGGAGGGGAACAATGCATTATTTTGGTCTGCCTTTGATCTCCAGCGATTCACTTTAAAGGCAGTGCCGCTGGGAAAGTGCACAGGAAGCTGAGCTGCAATCAGAAAAATGACTATGTAAAAATGACTTCCTCTGTCTTTCTGCCCTTATTTCCCTGGGAGTCCCCCCACCCCCCAACTTCCTAATGCATTGGCCTGTTGAGAACCAGCCTGACTGAGAAGGTGGGTTGCATCTTATTTATCTGGCAGGTCTCACCAGTATCCTCTCTGAGTTCTGCCAGAAATTAACTGGAGAGTGTATTATTATGTCATTTGCCAAAAAGACATTTGACTTAAGGCTGCCACGCAGCTAAAGTAAGGTTTTTTTTTAACTTTAAAAAATAGTCAGAAACGATACATTAAATTACATTACCACAATGGTAATTTCACAGAAATGTATTGGAAACCTGAAAATTTGTCAGAACTCTTAGTGCAACTACCTGAATTTTACGATCCAAAGGAAACAAGTGAAAAACTTGTGGTCTTTAAAAATAAAAGCAGAGAGCCAGCAAGATGGCTCATTGGGTACATTGCAGTCAAGCCCACACCCAGAGTTCCTTTCCTGGAACCCCCATGATGAAGGGAGAGAACTGGCTCTCAAAGATATCCTCTGACCTCCACATGTGCACTGTGGCATGCACTCACCCACACACACACACACACACACACACACACACACACACACACACACATGTAACAATTATTTGAATAAAAGTTGAATTTGTGGTATCTTTAGATTTGTGGCAAGGTTTTAAGGACGGCCAGGGGTGTCTCACCTAATCATCACCCATTTCCCCTGTGTTAAGAGATGACGTCACCAGGGAAGAGCGGTCATAGTTAAGTGACTAATGACAGAACCCAGACTTCATGTGTATCTCATCACTGTCCCCCTGAACACCCACTCTTTGTTCCCAATACGATCTAGGGCATCATGCTGCCTCTAATGAGAGTGTCTCCCTGGTAGCCTCTGCCCTATGATGATGTCTCAGTCTTTCCTTGTTTTTAATGATGTGGACAGCTTTGAGGACGGCTGACGGGGATGTCATAGAATGTTTGGGTCCTGTTGATGATTTCCTCATGATTATACTGGATTATGGACTTTTGTGTGGGGGCCCATAGAGGTTTCCCAGTGAGATCCCAGCAGGGTTGCATAAGGGGATGACTTGACCACATGCATGGCTACCAGATGTTTGGAAGGGTCTGCGCTTGGCTGTGTGGTGTGCTTCGATCTAGCAAGGACAAGGTCTTTTGCCCTGTCCCTTTGCATCGTTATAATAAACCCTTTTGAAGAGACAGAAGGGGCTGGTGGATTTTGACCCAGGTCCTCCCGAAGTTATCCTGTGTTTCTGTCTGTCTCCTCTTCACTATCTTTCTATCTACAAATTCCTTATTCCTCTCTCCTCCTCATAGGAACCCTGCAAAAGGTGGGAGCTGGCCTCCCTCACTTTTGGGGTAAATGTTACAAAGTTGCCCTTCTGGACATTCTTGTTATCACACTGGTGGTTTCTGATGTAACATGCTTGCCAGCAGCAGCAGCAGAAGCACTGTGTGCAGTACCAAAAACCTGGAACCCAAGGCTTCACCACAGGAGATTGGCTTAGCAAATGCTTTTGCTTTATCTGGTTTTTTCCCCTCAGTTTTTAAAATTAATTAAATGTGTTCATTGACAATTTCACACATGCGCATGATGCGGACTGACCACTCTGACCCCCCACCATCTCCCATTTCCCTATTACGTCTGTAGTTCTCCCTCTTCCCTACAAATCTCTTTCTTAGGCCCATGTTATTTGTTTTGTTTTGTGATCTACAGAGCTACCTAGAGCCTTCTATCTGACCATGGTTTGGGAACTATCCTTTGGAGCCTGGATACACGGGGAAGACAGTAATTCTCCTTCTTCCAGACTTGGTCACTTGTCAATAATTCAGCAGTAAGGGGCGGGGCCCGTGAGTCCTTCTGCCTTCGGAGATTGATTGTTTACACTGTCAGTTTTGTGCCAATCTCATGCAGGTAACCGCAGTCATGAGTTCATAACTGAAATAAATGGCTTATGTAGTCTAGAGTGTGGCATTTCATAGTCCTTTATCTTCTGGTTTGTACACACTTCCCACCCCTTTTTCTGCAGTATTTCTGAAGAATGGTGGAGGAGGTGGTGTCAATGTCTTGTTTAGGACTGAGCCCTCAATTGTCACTTATTCCTAGCATCTGAAGCAGCCATGAATCTCTGCACTGACTACCATTCATTGCACAGAGAGGCTTCTCTCATCAATGCTACATCAATTTAGTTAAACAACATGCATTAGTTCCCTTTCCTATTTTGTGTCAAATTATCATGACCAAAGCAACTTATAAAATAAAGCATTTCATTGGCCTTCTGGTTTCAGAGGATTAGAGTTTATTAGGACAGAGCAAGGGCACTGTGGCAGGAGCAGTTGAGAACTCACATCTTGATCAGCAAGCAGGAGGCATAGAGTACACTGGGAATGGCAGGAGTCTTTTGAAACCTCAAAGTCTGCAGTGACACATTTCTTCCAACAAGGCCACACCTCCTAATTCTTCCCAGATAGTTCTACCAACTGGGGTTGTTGTCATTCAAACCACCAAACAGTTACAGTAAGTTCCCCACTTGGGCTTATGACATCCACAGGCATGGGTTATTAGTCAAGCTTACAAAACCAGGCATGAGTTCTGTCCCATAGAGTGGGCCTCAAATCCAATTAGAGGGTAGTTGTGGATCCCACGCCACAGTTGTGACACTATTGTATAGGTGGGCACAGCATGTCTAGAAGTTTGGTTTCTTGGGTCCAGAGTATTCACAGCTGGGTAGGACTATTGATTCCCTCCAACCCCTGCCTCCTACATGGCACCTCCTGGCACCTAGATAGCTAGTTAGCAGTTTGGGAATTTTCAGCTCCATTCTGCTTTGCTTTTCTGTATCTTGTAACCAAAGTATAGATAAGAAGATACAGTCTTACCACTAACTAGTTCTGGTAGCTAGCCAAGAGGGCTGACAAGAGCCTGTATTGTTTTAGGGGCCTCTGGGGTCTCCTTGATCAGCTCCTGTGTCTCACACCCAGGACTGGGAATTTTGTTTAGTAACCCTCTGCTTCTAAGAGCAGCCTTATCTAGTCACATGGGGGTGACTCCCTCTATTCTCTTTTGTGTTTTTTTTTTTTTTTTTGGTTTTTCGAGACAGGGTTTCTCTGTGTAGCTTTGCGCCTTTCCTGGGACTCACTTGGTAGCTCTTTTGTGTTTTATTTGGGTTATAAGATAGGTTTCTGTAGAGCTTTTTGATGCACCTTTTGTTTTGGTTAATTCCCCTCCTACAGCTTCATCCCCCCAACCCCCCCACCTCCATCCTTGATTAAACCTTCCCCCTCCAGTGTTCCCCTCTCTATTTCCCCTTTACCTGTGCCCTACTATCCACCCTCCATTAGGGAACCTCCTCAGCTATGTCTCTTTTCTAGTTCCATGACTTCCACAGGCACCTCATGTCAGACAAACAAAGCTAAAGAGCCGAGGTTAGGACCCACAAATAAGAGTGAGTACTCAGCATTTGTCTTTCTGGTCCGGGTTACTTCCCTCAGCATATTTTTTTTCTAATTTTATCCATTTATCTGTAAATTTCCTTATTTTATTTTTTCCTTGAAGACAAACAGTATTCCCTTGTGTAAATGTACCCCATTTTTGTTACCCATTTATCAGTTGATGAACATTTAGGCTGTTTCCATCACTTAGCTACTATTGCGAGTAAAGTAGCAATGAATATGGGTGAGCAAGTGTCTCCATAGTAGGATATAGATTTCTTTGGATATATGTCGATGAGCTGTAAGTTGGGTCATATGGCAGTTTTATTTCTAGTTTTTTGAGAAAGCTCCAGACTAATTCCCAAGGTGGCTGTAGTTTATAGTCCTAACAACAATATACGAAGGTTCACACTTCCCCACATTCACAGTAGCATTTGTTGTCATTTGCTTTCTGGATGACAGATATTCTGACCAGGATGAGAAGGAATGAATCCTAAAGTAGTTTTCATCTGCATCTTGATGGCGAAGGATGTTGAACATATTTTTAAGTGTTTTCCAGCTATTTGTAATTTTTCTTTGGGAAAATCTGTTTATTTCTGTAATCTAATTTTTTTAACCTAAGCCATTTATTTTCTTGGTGTTTATATATATATATATTTTAGTTCTTTGTATATTCTAGAAACTGATCTTTTATCCGATATATGGTTGACACAGAATTGTTCCCATTCTGTGGGCTGCTTATTCGCCTTTGCTGTACAGAAGCTCTGCCTCAAAAAACACAGGAAAACTTGTGCAATCTCTTAACTGTAATCCTCTATAAAATCAAAATCAAAAAACAGATCACATGCTTCCAAAATATAATGGTACAGGATATACATTACCATTCCAAAATGTAGGGAAGGGAGCATAGTGAGGAAATACTGAACCAAAGCAAGACTGAAAACCAGCTGGGCAAACTCCAAACTCTGCATCTCCATGTCTGATGTCAAAATGCTCTTCAAATCTCCAACTCCTTTCAGCTTTGTTGACTGCAGCTCACTTCTTTCTCTTAGGCTGGTTCCACTCCCTGTTAGAAGCTTTCTTTGGCAGGCATCCCATGGCATCTTGGGATCTCCAAGGCAATCCAGGCATCACCTTCACAGCTTCATGAAATGGCCTCCCTGGGCCTCCATTCAGGGACATCCCAGACATACTTGGCCTCAGCAACTTGCATTAGGCACAGAGGCAAATTCCATAATCCCTTTCTTCTATTCTTGACTTTTAAGGACAGAACTATATGGCCAAAGCTGTCGAGTTCTGTTGCTTGCTGAGGCTGGAACATGGCCTTGTTCAATTACATCTTCACCAACTTTCTGTTTTCCATAGTTTTCTTCACTGCCTAAGTTTGACTACTTAAGAACTTGCTCTATAGACCAGGCTGGCCTCAAACTCAGAGATCTGCTAGACTCTGCCTTCTGAGTGCTGGAATTAAAGATATGCACCACCACACCCATCTCTAAGCTTTTTCAAAATTCCTTTTCACAAGTTGGAAACTTAACTGGGTGTAATCTTGCCCTGAGATCACCACTCCCTTTATTCCATTTCTTAATCTGTTTATCTCCTTGAACACAGGATTTAGCTCCATTCCACTTCCTGGTGCTCCTTTTCTCCTAAAATATGTTTCCTTGCTCAGCTTTCTTCTTTTCATTATAAATCCTCATTAGAGTTAACACTAATAACCACATGACAGAGTCTATAGTAGGATGTTTTGAGATTTCTTTTGCCAAAGGAATGAATCTAAAACTCTTCATTTTAGCCTCAGGCAGACTTTTCAGACAAGGACAAAAAGCAGTCACATTCTTTACCAAAATATCACAAGGCTGGTCTCTAGGCCCTATACTAGCATTCTTCTCTGAAACCCCTTGATCCAGACACCCATAGTTCAAATCACACTCATCATCACTGTCTTCCATGATCCTGCTAGGATGGCCCATTAAGCAGCACTTAAAGCATTCAATTGCTTTTCTAATCCACAGTCCCAAGGTCCATATTCCTTCAAACAAAAGCATGATCAGGCCTATCCCAGCAATACCCCAGTCCCTGGTACCAACTTCTGTCTTAGGGTTTCTATTGCTGTGAAGAGACACCATGACCATGGCAGCTCTTATAAAGGAAAAACATTTACTTGGGGTGGCTTACATTTTCAGAGGTTTAGTCCATTATCATCATGGTGAGACATGGTGGCATGCAGCCAGACATGGTGCTGGAGAAGTAGCTGAGAGTCCTACATCTTGCAGGCAACAGGAAATGGTCTCAGACACTGGGCAGTATCTTGAGCATCTATGAGACCTCAAAGCCCACCTCCACAGTGACACACTTCCTCCAATAAGACTATATCTGCACCAACAAAGTCATACTTCCTAATAGTGCCACTCCCTATGAGATTTTGGGGGCTAATTGCATTCAGACTATCATAGGGTCTCATGTAGCCCAAACTGCCTTGAATTCACTATGTAGCTGAGGATGACCTTGAACTTTTTATCCATCTGCCTCTGCCACCTGTATACAGGAATTGCAAGTATGTACCACCACAGCTGGCTTATGTGGTGATAGGAATCACATCTAGGGCTTCATGCATGCTCGCAAGCACTGTGTTCACTTAGATACATCCCCAGTCCCACCATATATTTTTGTCATAGCTATTTATTGAGGTATTTTCTAGCTACTACAAGTTATGATATCAATTAATGTCTATTTCTCTAAAAGGCAGATTGCAAAGTTGAAGAGGCTTCTCTTAATAATTTAAAGTATCTATACATGAATGTAGTCTTAGAAACTATACACTACATCATCTCAACCCTCTGAAGAGGACATTCTCATCCTGAGCCTGCCTTTGACTCCCCAATGGCCTGCTTCTTGACTCTGGTTTATCATTCCCTGATGGGAGCCAGTGTCCATTGACATATAGAGATTGACTCAATGGGAAGCAGCATACCTCTCCTGAGTGTATCAGTAACCTTTGTGTTCCTGTAACTAAACACTTAAGAAAAACACCATAAAGGAGAAAGGGTGTATATTGGCTCACAGTTTCAGAGGATTTGATTCCCTTCATGACAAGGAAGGAGGACAGAGCAAAGCATCACATATCATAGTGACCAAAAAGATAAACACAGGAAGGATTCAGGGCAAGATATAACCCCAAGAACATACTCCAAATGACCTACTCACTTGAAGTAAGCACTGTTTCCTAACTTGCACCACCTCCCAATAATGCCATTATATTACCAATATAATGACCAAGGGATTAATTCATTCATTAGATCAGAGCTCTTGTAATCTAATCCTCACCTCAAACACCTTCAAAGACATACCCAGAGGTACACTTTACTGATCTCCTAGGTGTTTCTCATTCCAATCAAGCCTACAGGGCTGATCATTGCAAGGGACAACCAGCTCATATCAGAAAATACCTTTCCTCCTGGGTAAACCATGTACTTCTCAAAGGCCTATTCTTCATTACTGAGGCCAATGATGCCTCCTAGATTTGTTGTAGAGAAAAAACATAACACACATCCAGACAACACACATGAAAGCATTTGTGCTTGAGTATAATGATAGATGCTGGCCAAATCTGAAGAGTCATTAAGAGAACAGATGTGATGGGAATGGCAGATCATATCAGGGAAGAGAGCCTGCTGAGGCAAATCCTGTTCTTCCTTTAAGTCCCTTGTGTACACATATGGACACCCTCCTCCATAAATAACCTCCTGCATGTTGGTTTCCTGGGCTCACAGCCCAGAGCCCTTCTTCTCTACCGATGTCAATGAAAGCTACTGTCTCTGTTGTCTGTGGATGGAATTTAGTTCTAATCAGAGGTTCCTTTGGGTTTTGATTTCTGCGCTATGCCTTCCTTGGAGCTCTGCTGTCCTAAAGAATAAGATGATGTTTTGTGAGTCTTGTATCTAAAGTGGCATTTGGCCCAGACTAGATGCTCAAGCCATCTAATTAACAAAACTAAGAAATCTTCCCTAACACTGACACTCCCTGTATACTTTTTATCCTTCATTCCTCTCTACCCCCTTAATGAGTCTGGCATAACTTCCTCATCCATTGTTTTCTAAGCCATTAGGACTGGCTGCTAGGGAATTTCCCCACTTCCAGCCTTGCTATCGCTTCTGTCTTGAGTATTTGTCCCTACCCCCTAGCTTTTATTCACTGGCTCACTATTTTCTTATGGCTCACAGTTCAGATGCTGTCTTATTAGAGAGAGCTTTTGGACCATCCTCCATGGACCATTTCCAAGTGACTGCTTAGCTCATCTTCACAAGACTTACCTATGTTTATAGATAGTCTTTCCTCTTCAGGGTTCCCAATCCCTTTGTGTCTCTTTGTTTCTTTTCTGTACCTTTGGATTAATTGATAAGCACCACCTCATCTGTCACTGTATAAATACAATGCTATTATGAAGTCAGGCCTCTGGGAGGTGCTTAGGCCACAGAGTCACAAATCCATTTTTGAAAGATGAAGACTTTCACACACAGGTCAGTCCTCTTGTTCTACCTTCTCTTCCATCAGATGAGGTCATAGCATGCATCCCCTTCCAGGAATACAGCAACAGGTGCCATCTCAGGAGCAGCTAGAGTGGACCTTCCCTGGATGGCAGACCTGGGCCGTGGCTTTGGACTTCCCAGCCTCTAGAGCTGGAAGGGGTAAATTTATATCATTTATCAATGACTACATCTGTGATGTTTGATTGTAGCAGCAAAATGAACCTAGACATAACAGCTCCTGTCTATAATGCCAGCACATAGGAGGCAGACAGGAAGGTTGTCACAAGCCTGAGACCAGCCTGGACCACCTATCCAGTGCCAATTCAGCTTCAGCCGCAGAGTTAGACAATGTCCAAGAAAAAAAATCTAGAGACAATAATCAGGGAAAATCAGAATATAATTCTGTGTATTCTAGGTTAACTAAATTTATCTCTGCTGTCTTATGTGCCTGAGGCAATAGAATGGTGTGTGGGGGTGCCTCCTATTGTTGGTGAAGTTCAAGGAGTAGAGAAGGGAGGAGATAGATTGAAGATGCCTCTGTGTGGCCTTTGGAGGTCTCTGTGGGAGGAGATAGATTGAAGATGCCACTGTGTGTCTTTTGGAGGTCTCTGTTCTCTTCCTGAGTGAAGCAGGGCTGGGTATTGACTTAGGAGAAATGGTGGTATATGGACCTGTGCTTGTACTGAAGGGCTACGGTGACATCTTAGGACTCATCTAATTACTGACACCAGATCCAAAATTTGGCTGAATCCCCAATTCCTGTAACAAGGTTTGTACTTTCTGGAATGTTCTGTTTTCACTCATTTCTCATATGCTTTTTTTTTTTTTTGTTTTTGAGACAGAGTTTCTCTGTGTAGTTTTGGTGCCTGTCCCGGATCTCGCTCTGTAGACCAGGCTGGCCTTGAACTCACAGAGATCTGCCTGACTCTGCCTCCTGAGTGCTGGGATTAAAGGAGTGCCCCATAGCTGCCAGGCCTCATATGCTTTTAATTTATCAGGGGTGGATTAGATACAGGTAGCTGGATAGAATTGGACATCTGTAGGCCTAAGGATGAGGTGGCTTTAGAATAAGTCCTTACTCACCAACGGGCAACTGTAAGTTTCCTCTCCTTGAATCTAAGCTGTTTTTAGTGATCACTTGATCTCCAAATACCTAGTTAACCATTTTCATAAATATCTTTATAAACGTATTCAGAAAATTTATTACTTGTTTCTTAAACACTTGAGATACTCAACAAACTTCTCAGTAGTAATCCGTGTCATGGAGAACATGGGATGTTTTCTGCTGTTCTTTGTTTGGGAGGAGCAGTGTTCAGTTTGCTTCCAGTTTCAGGGATTGAACTCACTGCCTTGTGAATGTGAGATGTTATGATTTGGGTTTAGTATGTTCCCCATAGATACATGTATTTGAACAGTTGTTCTTCAGCTGACTATGCTGTTTCCAGATGTTGTACATTAGGAAGGCAGAGTCTAGCTGGAGGAAGTGGGATGCTGAGAGGTGGGACCTGAGGGGTGTAGCCAGGCCTTGCTTCCTGTCAACTCTCTATTGTCTGATTCATGGGCTTGTGAATAAGTAGCTACCCCAAGCTCCTGCTGCCATGGAGTGGCTCATTGCCATGCCTTCTACACCATGATGGATCTCCCCTCAAACAAGGGCCTAAAGAAATTTCTCCCCTCTTAATCTGCTTCTTATCAAGTATTTAATCACAACCATAAAAAGAGTAACTGATACATGAAGTGGATTCTGTACCACTGAGCAACATTTTCAGTTCCCTCTGTCTTTAACATCACCAGTCTGCTCTTGGGGAGATTGTGAGTCTAAGTTCTTTAGTGATATTATTTATCTCTGATTTTCTCCATCAATTTTATGTTCCATTTACATGACTTTCTTATTATGTTAGGATGGGTTCATGAATTAGAGTACATTTGGTTAACTTTCTTTCTTCTATGTATTGCAAAAGGAAAAAATTAGTTAATTTGATTTTGAACTTTAACCCTTTCTTTTCATCTTTCACACCTGTATTCTTCAAGTTGCTCTCTGTTCCTATTCCAGGCTTGAGGAATGACAGCATAACCTTCAACTCTTGTAAAAATTTCCCTCCCTACTCTAATTCTAAAAATAAGAAACACCCAGATTCCCATAGATTTCCAGAGAAAAGACTTTGTGTGTGTGTGATTGAGAGTACCTCTGAGTTCATACAGATAAAGATAACCATACTTTATTATGGTAGAAAAGAGTGAAGTATGTTAAAAAAAAAAAAAGGCACAGCAACTGGACTGCAAGTCTTGAGATGAGCATGCACAAACCAGTATCTAATAGCACGAACTAGTGGGGTCTCATTAGGAAGTGTGGAAGGACCCATGGATCTGGATCCGGAACTCACCCTGGAGCTAACAGCCTTTGCCACGCTGATTTCGCTGAGCCTCAGTTTATGATCAGAAGGGATGACATGAGTACTCACTGTGTTGGATTGTCATGGGAGGTCACCATGATAATGTTGTCAAGTCATTTCACCCCCAGTATGTTATTTCACTTTTCTATGCACACCCTCCAACCTCCTTTCCAGGAAAACTCATAGCTGCTCTTCAGCCGAGCGATAAACTAGAAGACATTCATTTTAGCTGCCGCTAATGCCCATCTGCACTCCTTTTGTCTCTTTTGACATTTTGAAATAAGTGCTTCATAATGCTCTCTCAGTGCACACATTACTTTATCTTCTTTAGCTGAAAAAAAAAAATCTTGTCTTCAACTCTGACCAAATAAAGGAAACCAGAAAAATAGCCTTGTTTGCCTAAACCCATTAATACAAAGTTGTTGGTGTAATGTTCTGAGGGCACATCAATTAGAAATAATATTTGGTGTTAAAGAATAAAAAGCTGAAAATAATGGCTTGCATCAATGGATGGTTTTCTGTTTTCCATAACAAACAAACACACCTGGAGATAATGGTTGTCTTCCTGGTATCAAAAGCCCAGGCTCCTTTTATCTTTCTGCTCAGCCTGCCTTAGCAGATGCTACTCTATGGCCTTATAGTGTCTGACCTGCTGCACTCTGGGTAGAAACAAGAGAAGGGCCAAGGTAGTGAAAGTGTGCTGTAGTGGAGCCAGTTATCTCCCTCCCTGCTGCAGGGCTCCTGAGCAGTGCCGCCTATCAGCCCTCAGCAACAGAACCTCCCACAGTGCCGGCGGCCATGCTCCATGTGGCCTCTTCAAGATGTTAGCTACTAGCCACTTAGGACTTCCTGGCATTCAATATAGGCTAGGGAAACTGAAGAAATACATTTTAAATTCCATTTAACAAATGCAAATGGGTATATGCGCCTGCTACGTGGAAGAGCACAGGGTTGGTTCTGAGTCACATAACCCACCCACAAACAAGGCTGGAAAATGTGGACTCGTGGGCTGGGAGCATTGCTCCCTTTCGCAAAATTGTGATTTTCTTCATAAAAACAAGACAAACAAACAAACCAAAAAAAGAGAGAGATGACTAGAGGTGGGACAAACAGCAGTGTCTACAACAGGGGGCCAGATGCATGCTAATGTTCCTTCAGCCCGAAGGAATAAGGTCCTGAAGACTTATTGCAGACATGTGATTGTGATGTGTCTGGGGAGATTTGTGCCTGGGTAGCAGAGTCCTAAGTCTTGGGGGTGTTAAGTCTAGGGGTCCATTCAAGAACCTTGTACTATGTGGAAACTGGGGTTTAGAAAGTTTCCCTTCATAGATAATAGAATGACTTGCTAGGAAACATGAGATTCAATGAGTGTCCTTTCAAACACCACCCACAGTAAACTGTAAAGTCTCTGCTCATGGTTTTTAAAATTTAGGGAGGAAAAGCTAGAGAGATTTTGATGCCACCTATTGGCAGACACAAGTATCAGGTGCCCCTCCATAGCATGGCTTGTTACTGAGTATTAGAGGTATCATAGGTCATACAGGGTCCCTGTAATCTCTGTCTCAGTTTGGAACATATAATTCAAAATTCATTTGGAACACGAAGTCTCCCTTGACTCTTCCTATCTTAGAAAGGCTTCCTTGGAAAAGTCCTTTCTGCTTTCCAGTAACACAATCTACCTCAGGAGTACATAGAAATACAAAAGGAAAGCATATCCCCGGTTCTCAAAATTACATGAAGTAGAAAAAAAAAAAAAGAACACACCTTTGAGCTATAAATAACCCTGGGGTGAGATTCAAGGCTTTTCTTTGATCCACAGTCTCAAAAATAAATCCTGTTATTTACAGCCGTCGCCTTGACTGGTTGAGTGTGTAACCATCCTACAGCTCAAAAGAAAGAAAAAAAGAAAACAGAAATTCCATTTCAAAACAAAATGCTCACCCTGACTCACTCAGGGAAGGAGCCAAGGTTTCTGATGTAGAGCAGTGACTCTCTGTCTGCTTTTCCCCTTCATCATCTGCCACCCTCAAAAATGCCATCAACTGCACTGGGAAGAGTTCACATCCCTTCCCTCTTGTTCTCTGGCTCCCTTCCAGGCTTTGACTTGTCATACTGACGGGTGAGATGTCTTTCATACTGGCGTAGGACACAGAGCGGATGCCTCCCCTTATGTTATCAAACAGATCCAGTGAGTGAAGCCACTCAGAACTGGAGCCTCCTTTCAGCTTGGGAACGCTGGTGCCACCGAGTTCAGCAGCTTGACTTTAGATAATCTTTACCATGGCTGTAGAACCCAGCAACACGGAATCCATGAAAAGGAGAGTTGGGAGGAGGTGAGTGGACACAGAGAAAAGAAGGGTTAGATTTCATAGTCGTGGAGGGGACTCTGACTGATGGGCAACTTGCTGTGGAGGCAGCAATGGGGAAGAGACTTTGCTGATTGGTTATGAATTGTTTGTACAGTTGAGCTGCTGATTTCATATGAGAGGTGGGAGTAAGTTCTGCTTATGTGTCCTGCAAAGAGCCTCTTTGAATTTACCTTCAGTGTCACGCCTTGAGAGAAAAAAAAAATACCCTGGCATAAAGCTGCACATGTGTTCTGTGCACTGGCTTGCAGGCAACTGTTTCTAATTAGGGAGCCGAAGCCTGCTGGCAGTCACAAGTTTTGTGTTTAGTTTGCATGCCTATGCTTTTAACATGGGGGGGGAGGGGATAATTGTATTAGGGTTTTCTCTATTGGTTTTGACTCTGTAACGTCTCCATAGTTCATGGTTAGTTGCTGGACATCTTCAGAGCTTGTTTCAAGTAATACTCAGCAAAGAACTTAGTCATCATCTGGTTATCCTAACTACCTAAATCAGGTTTGTGGTAGACATGATAAAAACTACTTGGGAAGGCTGCTATAAAAATTAAATGGGCTGATAAGGAGAACCACCTAGCAGATTACTGGAAATAGCATGTGTTCATCACATCATAACTGCCTTTCTCTTGCCTATAAAATAAGAGGTTTGTGTTAAATGAATGGTCTATAAGATATTAAAAACTTTTTTTAAATTTAATAATTGTGTATTGGCTGTCTGCTAAGTGGAGACACTCTCCTAGGCTTTGTGGCTCTAATCATGAACAAGTTAACAGAGATGATCACTTTGGTAGAATTTCAATGTTAGAGTTCATAGTCAATATGCAAGGAAAACAAATCGGGCCTTTCTTTTCTTTCTTTTCTCTCTGCAAATTTAGCCCAACACAGACTTCATCTCTAAGGTTACAGGCTACTGAATACAATATAGGAAGGATTGGCAGGCATGTTGCTGACTTTACCTTCCCAGAACCCATCCTCCTTTGGTTAGTAAGAAACCCTGAGTATTCCTGGGAGGTCAGCCCTTTCAGTACAGTTATGTGTGACTCAGATGAAGCTCCACTTGGTTTCCAGGAGTGCCATGAACATATTTCATGCTCCACACACTGGGACCTGTCCTTTACTTACATAACCTTACATGCCAATGCCTCAATGACTAGTTTGTGCATAATCACATGACCCATGTGTTTTCAGTCAAGGCAAACCATAGGCTCCGTGTACACCCAGGTTCTCCCAGGGTTATGTTTCTAGGCTTGTGGCTAATATGCCATCTTGGAATGGCTTGTGAGGTTAATGGAGGAAATAAAATGTTGATTTTTTTTTCCTGGAAGCTGTTTCTTCTCAAAGATCTTCCCATTTGCCTTCTGGAATCATTAATGAGGCCCCTTCGCCTTATCCTGTCACTTTTCCTTCTCTGGCCCTTGAAACCGAGAACTGTGCAGTGGTGTAAAATGATAACCAAGCCCTTCACCCAAAGAGAGACCTTATTGTATAGCACTTCAACAAACAGGGAGGGAGACCCCTTTCTCCCTCGCCCTGTGTGCATGCCCATCACTTCTAACCCCTTGTCATCCCCAAGTCCAGAGAGAGCCTTTTATTCATTTTACTTTATGGATTCTAAAGTCTAATTTGATTCTGATTATGGCAACATGCAGGGAGGTTTTGGTTGTCTAGTTTATCTGCTTCTGCAGAGACAAATGGAAACAGCCTGGTGTGCTTCTTCATCGTTCATTTGCCTGAACTTGACTTTGCATACATTTGTAACAGAAAAGTCATCATCTCCAAACTGCCTCATAAGGACTAGAGATGCTGCTCAGTGGTATTACAAAGCAAAACAACCAACCGGACCACTTCTTGTGTAAATGCTTCATATTGTGCTCAAAGTGCTTTATAATATGTGGTAATAGTTACTCCTTAAATAAGACCCATCATTTTGCTTTGGGCCTTTTGAGACGGCCTCTCTATCCCAAGCTGGCTTCAAACCCCTGTGTAGTTCAGGGTAACTTTGACCTTCTGAGCCTTCTGCCTCCACCTCCCAAATGCTGGGGTTGCAGGAATGCAATGCCATGCCTACCTTTGTACAATGTTGGCGCTTGAACAGGAGCCCCCTGTGTGTAAGGCCAGTACTCTACCAACTGAGCTACAAACCCAGCTATAGGTCTATTTTTAAACATATATTCTCCAAGCATTTCTTTATTGGTGAGGTTTTGTATTCATCAAAACATTCTGAGGTGAAGAGAAGACTAGCTCTCCATTTATTCATGCCTTTATTTACAAGTAAGTGTGCAATGTCACCCCCACTTTTAGTGACAGTTGAGCTGGTCAAGAAGTTTCCTTGAATGCGTGCAAAAAAAAAAAAAAAAAAGCTCCTAGTCTCTTTCCCTCTGCTCCAGCAATTTCACTGCATTTTCATGGAATAAGGAGAAATGGATCACGTGCCTCCCAGGAGCAAGTGGGAGTTGCAAAGCTGAGCTGGGACTCAGGGTTGAGGGCGCGGCAGGACCATGGAGAGCGCCACGGCCGAGCTCAGGGCGGGGCGTCGCTGAGTCCCCAGAATCCCCCCAGGGGGCGCTCGAGAGGAGGCTTAGGAACTAGTATCTTGCGGGGCTGCTGGGCGCAAGGGTTTCGTCAGAAGGTGGAAATCTCAGTGAGAAGCTGCCATCTCCCACTCTCATCCCTCTCCCTTCCTCCTTTCCTTCCTTCCTCACTCCTCTGCTCCCTCCCTCCTTCCCCAGTTCTTTCCTCTTTACTCTGCGAGTTTCGGAGCCTGGCAGCTCCCTTCACGCTGTTCACCTCTTCCCCCGCCCCCATCCCCAAGAATGGAGTCGGGGTTTCCAGAGCGACCAAACTCTCCTCCCAGCATCTTTATCCTCCTCGGCTGTTGCTAAACTGGCCCCAGAGGACCAAAGAGGGTGGAGGGAATCCCGACCTTCCTAAGACCTCTTTACAACTATATCACCCAGGACCTCCACTCCAAAGGCGGATTTTGCATCCTGGGGGCGGGACAGATCTGTCCCGGGCCGAATTCTCTTTCTAGTCTCCGAGGCTGGCACACCCAGGTGAGTAGATGCCAACTCTGAGCCCCGTGTTCTTGCAAACTCGTCAGGGCTGCTGCGTAGCCAGACCAACTTTTGAGAAGCACTGGGTTTTCGCCCAGCCTGGCTTGTTGGTCGTTGCTGTTGTTCTGAACAGCGGCAGGAACAGCTGTCCTTCTTAAAGGCAAAAAAACTTTCAGCCATATATACCTGCTTTCTCACATAACTCCACTCTCCAAGGTAGAGTGGAGGGAGGCCTCAGGCGGGACCACAGCACCTCGGTGAGGTCCGGCTGGGGAAGTCCTACTGGCTTGGCGGGGAGGATTATTATTGTTTTAGAGATCGGAAGGGGGAGGGGACCAGAGTCCAGGCTGAAGTTGCTGCTTCCTCTCTGACAGAAAGAAAGGAAGAAAGGTGTGGAACATCGTAATGTTAGCCGATGGCTTGACTTCCTGCTGCTTGGATTCAGCTTCTCTATATTCTTTACCAAGAGGTCCTAATAATAGTTAACTGCGCCCATGACCCCCAGGGTTACAACTAACCCATGGGCTTGCTGGTGGGTGTCTTTATCTGGCTCAGTCTCCAGCGTTTTTTCTTTCTTTTTGTTAAATACAATAGCAAGGTGGTAAAGAGGAACCAGAAGCTCTGGAAAACAGTTCTGACTAGATGGTGGTACTTGGTGGTATTTCAGACACCCAAGAATTGCTAGAACTGACCCAGGGGGGTCGGTTAGAAAGTGGTCCACACCGAATTGAGTTGAACAGTGTTGGGTGGGAGCAGGCAGAACCCAAGGAATATTCTTAGGAATATTTCTCTTTCTCTTAGGGTAAGTAGGCTTTGAGATTCCCAGTCCCATTCTGCCTTCCAGATTCTATCCGAGGAGAGAGAGGGGGCTTGGAGGGGGGGGGGGTCTGTAGAGATGATGTAAGGGCAGGGATTTAGGGAGGATTACCTGTGGCAATTCAGTGAGGTGGAGGCAGGAAATGAGAGCCCAAGCCCAAGAGGTCGAGTGGGGGTGGGATGGAAGAGGGCACAGAGCTTTGGGAAAGTTTGTAGGAGAGGTACAGTCTCCCTCCAGCCCCCTTGCTGTGGACCAACCAGTTCCTAGAATCTCCCTGCCTCTGGAACTGAAATGTTTCAGCAGTTCCCACTTCATCTTTGAAACTCTGCAGACCAAACCAAGTGCTTCTTCATCTTATTACTGCTTTGCAAGGATTTTCCAAGCACTGCTCTGGTTTCTCATGGCTCACTTGTTTTTCTGTTTCCTGAAGAGCATTTTGTGTTGTTACAGAGTTCTTAAGTGTTCTTAACTGGTGAGCTATCTCTCCAGCCCCTACTTAAGTGTTCTTAAACTGAGACTGAACCCCATCTTTATTTAAACAAAACCCCAAACTAACTTAGCTCCAAACAGAACCCCCCTACTCCTAACCTCTGCTCACTCCTTCATAGTCTCTAATTTTAAAGGCATTTGCATTTTTTTAACTTTATATCAAAGCAATTTGAGACCCACCCCTTCAAACTTTCTTTGCAATGTAGGTTGGTATGTTTGCATCCATGGCATTGCTTTATAGTTCACAGTAACGGGCTAACCTTCTAGCCATAGCTGCCTAAAAGCCGGCAGGAAAGAGACAACTTTATTTGAAGCCTTTCAAGTTTAGGAAGACCACATTTCTTAGCAGAAGCTAAGACAGGACTCACATGGGCTTCTCTGTAATTAGATAACTTCTGACATTCCCATTTGCCTCCCTGAACTGCTCCTGGGTTGAACTCATTTGATTTCTTTGTCTAGTATTAACGAGGGACTGACAAAAGTCCACCTAGTAGATCAGGGCTCTGAGCTGAGTTGCTTAAAGCTCCGTACACACACACACACACACACACACACACACACACACACACACATACACATACACACACACACAGAGACAAAAATAGAAAGGAAGGTTGGGAAATACAGTTAGGACACCTGTGTGTGTTAGGCCAAACTTTTCCCATTTTCTTTTGATGGAAAGATTCTGACAGTTTTACAGGTTCAAATTCAAACCACGTCAGAAGGACCTGATTCCCCTTGTGCATTATATAAAAAGATCTGTTGGTCCATAGTGGGAGTGGATGCTGAAGCCTGGACAGTTGCCAATGACTGTATGAACAAAGCTGCCTATGTTAAAACCAAAACTCCACTCACATGGTCCCATGTAAGAACTCCCATGGCCATCAAATTCACGCTTTTTCTGAGTGGTCAACCTGGTTTTTACTCTTCCAATACAGGCCTTGCATAGGCTCTGGGGCATAGATAGCTTCTCAGCTCCCAAGAAGAACTTAACTAGAACTTATAAATGTTTACTTTAGAACAGCTGGTCCTGGATTCCTGAGTTGCTTCTTAATTGTAAAAAAATAAAAGAAAATGACTTCCTGTTTATTTCCAGGTGTAGCGATGTGACATTTTGTTTAAATTATCAGCTCCTTCTTAAGGGGACCCTGCTTTTACAGGTTTTGGATTAAAAGATGTCTTGTTGTAAAGGCTTTCTTCATCTGCATGTGGAATTTTGATGAAAAGTACAATTGTAGTTAATAGAAACAAAGATGGTATCTGTTTCCAAAGTTGTGTGTGTGCATGTGTGTGTGTGTGTGTGTGTGTGTGTGTGTGTGTGTGTGTGTGTGAGAGAGAGAGAGAGAGAGAGAGAGAGAGAGAGAGAGAGAGAGAGAGAGAGAGAGATTTCAAAAATCTAATTGCTTGAGTCCATTATTATGAGTGAAAAACCTTCAACTTACCTGACTGTAAGGAATAATCAGGAGGAAACTGGGTCAGTGTTGAAATCTTTCTTCACATCTCTATTAGAAGTTATCTTTCAGGACTCAGCTGAATATATTTATAAGCTTTGCACCATGACTTCCCTTGGTGCCTGGAAGATTAGGCCCACCTTTACTCACACAGGAAGAGTTTTGCAATTTTGGAGGGGCTTGTATCCAGAACAGAGATGGAGAAGCACATTCGGAGGATATCCACCCGGTTGATGGAATCAAGTTTTTTAGTTGGGAAAAATCATGTGAAGATTCTTCACATTTTTAAAAACTGTGGTCAGATTTGTATTTCCTGGATCTTGAGGAGGAAAAAGGAAGTAAATTCATCTCCTTTATTTGATCTTTCTATTTTTGTCTTGTTAATATTTTAAAACAAAACAAACAAATCCCTTTGGATCCATGGCAGTAACCCAAGTCACATTTCCTTGGCAACGGTAGTGACACACTGGAGTTACAAAATAGCAAGACAGAAAATTCTAAATGCATTCAAAATAAAATGCCACCCAGTTCAGGACCGTACTCTGGTGCATTAAAAATGACTCCCCAACACGCAGTAAGAGTTGTTCTCTACAGATCAAACAGATAGTTAAGATTGGTCTTTATCTTTTAGAATCCTTTTCTCTCTCTCTCTCTCTCTCTCTCTCTCTCTCTCTCTCTCTCTCTCTCAGAAGCATGTCAAGAAAGTAATCTAGTTTGGTATTTCAAATCCATTCTCAGGGTTGGGTATATAGAGGTTGGCATTAAGTTCAAGACCAAATTCAATAAATGGGTCAGAGTCAGGTATGTGGTCTCTTCTACGGCATTTGAGCTAGGCAGTCTACAGTAAGGACTCAGTTGGTATCCAGCTCACCCAGTGAGCATCTGCTAATGCTTGTGTCTACAAAATACAAACATGGTAGTGCTAATATGAGCTCTCAGCCTTTTCTGTACTAGCAATCTCATTTCTAAGGGAATTCTTTTTTTGTGAATTAATATAATACGTCATACATCATACTTTATATATAATATATCATATAACATATTATCCTGAGTTGGTAAATCCCAATAAGTCCTTTATCTGTCTGCTGAGTTCTTTGGAAGCCTCCAAAGGACCAGTAGCTGTTAGGTGAGGAAGTACTGAAGGCCTTGAGGCTGGTTTTGAAAAGAAAGTGAGAATAGGTGATAGCATGACTTTTTCTAGTTTCTGTGATTTTACTATGCCCAGGGTGGTGGAGCTCACTGAAGCTTGGTGGGGGATTCACTTCTAAACAGCAAAGAACAACTTAGCATCATGGATCTATGACTCTCCAGACTGGATAAGTCTGAGGATAATCTACTGACTCTGTTTAGTGGGACAGATGTGGCAATGACAACTCAGGGAACTGACTTGTTCAAGGCCAGGAGAATCCTCCGACAACCTCCTGTAAAGAGGCTCCAGTTCCCTCAGGCTGTCACTGCGATGGCGCCAATCGCTGGCGCCATGTATACCGATCAGCTCTGTGGAGTATGAGTTGGAGATGGTGGGAGGAACCCCACCTCCACTGGGGTGTTTAGAGAAACAGAATTGGGAGTTTATTACATTTTCTCTTGGAGACACTGCAATATTTACCCGGCAGATGTGATTAAATTTGTACAAAGTCATTGTCTGCAGTCATTTCTGTTAGTGTGCATGCTTTGTGAAGAACTGCCCATGTGCAGACTTAGACATCTATTTTAAATGTCACATGGAGTCAATAAAGTAAACGGAGATTTTCTAAGTGTCCACGATTCTAGGAATCCACGGGGAAATATTAACTGACTTTAATTAAAGATCTATTTAAAATGAACAAACTTTCTCAAATGTTGCTCTCAGATATCTGGTTCAGAACGCAATCTATGTAACTTCACTATTCTTATTCTTAAAAGAAAACTAGGGATTTTTTTTTCCTTGGAAATATTGGGGTAACACAGCATTTCAGTTGGACCCTGGAAACCTTCTCCAGCTTAAAGTGTACCGATGAAAGACCGTCCTTTCTCAAAGATACTGTTGAAGGAGAGCGGTAGGGGGCAGGGTGAGGCGGCAGAAACCGGCTGGCAGGGGTTCAGCTCCAGCAAGTCCCCAAAGTTGCCTAGATCTGGCTGGGTTACAGAGGGTTAGCATTAGAATGGACGGTCGGTCGCTAGAGGGCGCCGGAGCACCGGCAGAGCCCACCTCCGGGGGAGGTGGCTTCCAGGTTCAGGGAAGTGGGGTGATGAAGCTTCAGAACTGTGCCCAGGTGTGAGGCATCCCTTGTGTTTCCTGACTCCTCTGTCTCCCCCGCCCAGATCCCCTCTGTCTCTTCCACTCACTGGCTCCTTAACAGGGAGCCACAGGCTCTGTTCCAAAAGCCATAGGTGAAGACACTGAGAAGGGTGCAAAACAAAGTTTTGAAAGTCACAGACTGGAGAAGCAAGGGAGCAGGGAGAGATGGACGCGTGATCCAGGGTGACAGAGAGAGGGTCACCGCTTTGTCTCTAAAAACCTGGAAGGGGTTCTTTACAAAACTCATTACTGTTTGGTGTTTTTGTCTCCCTGTGTATCAAGGAACTAAGTCAATGGAGGGTAATTCAGAGAGAGAAGACTGAGTAGTCGAGTCTCATCCAGCAGGCAATTTAATATCTTCTAAATCTACCTGCCTCTATCTATCTATCTATCTATCTATCTATCTATCTATCTATCTATCTATCTATCTATCTACCTATCTAACATCTATTTGTCTATCTATCTATCTATCTATCTATCTATCTATCTATCTATCATCCTCTATGTTTTTTTTGAGACAGTGTTTTACCGTATAACCCAGGTTGCCTCCAACTCTTCATCCTTCTACCCCAATCTTCTAAGAGGTAGGATTATAAGTGTGCTCCACCATCTTCAGCTATCCTTCTGTACCAAAATATGTGTGTGTACATATGTATACACATGCACACAAGTATATTTAACAAATATATTTAACATATTATGAATGTGTTAATATTCATAAATCAAATCAAGTTGTCCGACTACCTTGTATATGCTAGTTTCATCAATACCATAATAAAGTAAATACTTAAGTAATTGACTTAATGCATTTATATGGAAAATGATTTAGAAGGGAATTCAATAGAAACATACCAAGCATTATAATTACTAAATGGTATGTCTGAAACAATCAATCAAAACATGATTTCTATTTTTTAAAACATTTAAAGGCAGGGCTGGAGAAGAGATGGCTCAGTGGTAAAGAGTACAGGCTGATCTTCCAGAGGACCTGAGTTCAACTCCCAGCACCCCACACAGCTGATCACAAGGGTCTGTCACTCCAGTTCCAGGGGATCCCATGTCTCATTTTAGCACCTGCAGGTACCAGGTATATGCATGTAGCTCACAAACATTCATGCAGGCATAACACCTATAGACATGAAATAATTTAAAAAACCTTTTTCAATATTTAAAGATATATAAATATATATTCAATGCAGATATTATTAAAATTAAAAAATAAGAACAGCTGAAGGCAGAAACAATATTTTATCATTGTCATTAAAATGACAAGTCCAGCTTCGACTTTGTTGGCCAACACCAGGGTGCAGGATGCCTCCTTTTCTGTCTTTGTCTCCTTTTGTATTAACTCAACAGGTAACTGGAAGGTAGAAGTTTGGAGACAAAATGGAAGAACCCCACTGGTTTGCACCTGGCCTTGCGTCACTGTAAGGTCAGGCACCTGCACCTCTGATCTCATGGGCTAGCGCTGTCTAGCTAGAGTGCTGGACGCTGGAGAACACCCTTCTGGTTTTCTAGATGAGGAAACAAGGACTCAGCAAAAATGAAACCATGGCCAGACTTCTTTGTTGCTAGAGTTTTCCTGCCTGGCCCAAGTCAGGACAAATCTCTCTCACCCGCCAGTCCCAAGCCGCTCAAACCCGATCAAGTAAACACAGAGACTTATATTGGTTACAAACTGTATGGCCATGGCAGGCTTCTTGCTAACTGTTCTTACAGCTTAAATTAATCCATTTTTATTAATCTATACCTTGTTACGTGGCTTGTGGCTTACTGGTACTTCACATGTGGCTTGTCATCATGGCGGCTGGCAGTGTCTCCCTCACCCAGCTTCCTGTTCTCTCAATTCTCTTCTCTGTTAGTCCCGCCTATACTTCCTGCCTGGCCACTGCCAATCAGTGATTTATTCATTGACCAATCAGCAACACATTTGACATACAGACCACCCCACAGCACTTCCCCTTTTCTTTTCTTAAAAAGGAAGGTTTTAACCTTTACACATCTTCAAAGTCAGCTTGGTATATTTGGGAATTTGGGTGTAGCTTCTCTTACTACTTCCTGCTGGAGGGGGGCGCTGTATCTTTTGGGGAAATAAAGAAAATTTTAGGATCATGGAGTAGTCCGTGAGGCTGTATCATCTGAGCCAGTTGCCTTGAAACGGTTCTGGATGTTGGATCATCTGGGCCATGGTGTCATCGGAGACCTTTTAGGTGGTCTTGGCTGGTCAAACCTGATGTGTCTTAATCTGGAACAAATCCATAGCCTCTGGCTTTCTGTGGAAACAAAAGCAGAGTCTCCTTTCCAAAGTAACATATCCTTATATCTAAATTTTGAAGTCAAGGTACCTTTAAAATATGTATATTGGTTTAACTCAGCTTTCTTTACAATCAAATATCTCTCTGTAGTTAAGAATCCCAAAGACAACACAATCCAGATTCTCTGTGTGATATCCATCTTTACGGGGCTTATTTTTTATATTAATTTTACTGTCTCTTTAAAGACTTTATTTTTTAAAACTATGTATTTGTTTCTGTAACTGTATATATCACCTTTTTAATCTCTTTTAAGCCTACGTATATTTTACATACATTTAAAACTATTACATTTGAATCTGTCTTATTGTGAATCTATTGCCTTAAACTGCAGCAGCTGTGGTTGCTGGCTCCGCCCACCTCAGCTTCCCAACATGGCGGCGGTATGCTTACCGCCAGCTCTGGGAGCCATCGTGGGTCTATGCTTTTATCTAAGCAGCATGTAGCCCAGAAACCTCTTTTTTTTGTTTTGTACTAGCAAAGGCTAAATCCACCAAGCAGCTTAATGTGCCACTTGCAGAGGCCTCATTCCCGCCATACTGCAGGTCGAGCGTGCACACCAGAAACCCACAAGGAGCTCAAACCGGCAGCTGCTGCTCATTTGAGAGAGACAATTAGGAACTGTTTTTAGCTCCATTTTAGAATCTTTTTTCTCAGTTTTTGGGTGGAAACTCTTGCCCCATGTTGGGTGCCATTTGTTGCTAGAGTTTTCCTGCCTGGCCCACAGTCAGGACAAATCTCTCTCACCCGCCAGTCCCAAGCCGCTCAAACCCGATCAAGTAAACACAGAGACTTATATTGGTTACAAACTGTATGGCCGTGGTAGGCTTCTTGCTAACTGTTCTTACAGCTTAAATTAATCCATTTTTATTAATCTATACCTTGTCACATGGCTTGTGGCTTACCGGTACTTCACATGCGGCTTGTCATCATGGAGGCTGGCAGTGTCTCCCTCACCCAGCTTCCTGTTCTCTCAATTCTCCTCTCTGTTAGTCCCACCTATACTTCCTGCCTGGCCACTGCCAATCAGTGATTTATTCATTGACCAATCAGCAACACATTTGACATATAGACCACCCCACAGCACTTCTTTTCCATGGTGCCTCCTCAATTCTGTGATTTATATTGGTTGTGAGTCCTATGGGAACAAAGGGGTCATAAGAGGAAAATCTGGAAACAGTAGACTTAGGACAAATGTTAACACTGACCATCACTTCTGGCCTGATTTAATTCCTTCTTCTTCTTCTTCTTCTTCTTCTTCTTCTTCTTCTTCTTCTTCTTATTATTATTATTATTATTATTATTATTATTTGTGTGTGTGTGTGTGTGTGTGTGTGTGTGTGTGTGTGTGTGTGTGTGTGTGATACTGGGGATTGAACCCAGGACCTCATACACACTAGGCAAGCACTTATCACCAAGATACAAGCCCAGTCCTTCATATGTTTCTTTTTGTTTTGAGACAGCGTCTCACTAAGTTCCATAATCTGGCCTTGAACTTGTGATCCTCCTGCTTCAGCCTCCCAAATAACTGGGATTTCAGGCCTGTACAACAAGGTTGGTTGGGTCTGGCCTGGACTGATTTAATTTTAAAGAGATAGAAAGAAGTCCTATGGACTCAGGGAATGTGAGACCCAGAGAACTCCATGAAATTAATGCCCTTTGTCTTAGTTATGGTTCTGTTGCTGTGAAGAGACACCATGACCAAGGCAACTCATAAAAAAAAGCATTTAATTGGGGCCTTGCCTATCACTTCAGAAGCTTAGTCCATTATTATCCTGGCCTGGAGCATGGCCTGGCACATAGGCAACCATGGTGCTGGAGAAGTGGTTGAAAGCTTCATTCTGATCTGCAAGCAGAGAGAGAGAGAGAGAGAGAGAGAGAGAGAGAGAGAGAGAGAGAGAGAGAGAGAGAGACTGGGCCTGCCAAGGGATTTTAAAACCTCAAGCCCGCCCCCAATGATACACTTCTGCCAACAAGGCCACACCTCCTAATCCTTCTAATCCTTTGAAAGTGTTTAAAGACTAAGCGTTAACATAAATGAGCTTTATGCGGGCCATTGTCATTCAAGCCACCATACCTGTCTCTTTTTCTAGATGAGGAAACAGCTTCAGCAAGGCATAGAGACACATAGACCAGTTGGTGCCCAGGTTACACAGAAGGAGGCTTCCTCAACTCTGGTCCTGCATTCCTATCCTACCCTTCAGCTTATGCTTCGGTCCTCTGTAGTACTCTCTGAATAAGGGCAGACCCTTCTGTCTAGTTTAGAGCTGAACTCAAAAATGTCAGTCATTTAGCAGTTCCTTCCAAAACACAATGGAATGGTGTGTGGATAGAGCACTCTGGGTTCTCTGTCTCATATAGAATATATGCCAAGAAATCAGTGGGTTGTGATGTGGTTTGATAAGGACAGATAAATAACGTTTAGGATAATAAAGGTTTAGGCTATGACACTATAGGCTTGGTTTCAATCCTGGCTCTATCACTCTGAGGGTGTTTGGATTTGGCTTAGTTGCATAACCTCTTTATGTCTTATTCCTTTATTTGTAAAAAAAAAAAAAACAAATGGACAGACTGAAGACAATCTAGATAATCTCATTATGTACTAAGAGTTGATATTCTCTGACTTCCTCAGGAAAAAAATTTTTATTTTTATTTTTTCACAACAGAGCCTCTCACCAAAACTGGAACTCACTTAATTTGGCTGGACTGGTTGGTCAGCAAGACGCAGGAATCCTCTTGTATCTGCTTTTCCAGTAAGGGGATTGTAGATGCTTGCCACTGTGCCTGGCTGGCTATTTATTTTAAATATGGATTCAAAGGATCCTTCATGCTTACATGGTAGCCATTTTATCAGCTGAGGCCTGTTTCCAGTCCCCAAATAGTACTTTTTAGAAAAACACTCACCGTCACTCTCACTCACATTTCCCTTGCCTAAAAGATGAAATTATTCAAATATATAAACATAAAAGTATGCAATTGGTAAAAGTAATGTTGTATGGATTCGTTATGGTTAGTCTTGCTTTACAAATGATTTTTTTCAATGTCCAATATAACTGGGGAGGAAAAGTGACCAAATTTGGGGGAGCTGGAGAGATGGCTCAGTGTTTGAGACTGCTTGCTGCTGGTGTAGAAGACCTGGGTTCAGTTCCCAGCATGCACATCAGGGAGCTCACAGCTGCCTGTCATTCCAGCTTAAGGAGCCCTCTGGCCTCCTTGTGCAGCTGAATGCATGTGATGCACATCAACTCATGTGGGCACACGCACACATACATACACATAATTAATCCTCCCCCCCAAAAATACCCCAAATTTGAGATGCCCTCTCTCACCCTCCCTCTATTCATTCCTTTATCATTTCTTTCTTTCCATAGCTCTAGGACCGACCTTCCTCATCCCATGGTTCTGGGACTTAAAACCAAGACTTTGCACTTCTAGGCAAAGCACTCTACCACTGAGTACACCCAAGTTCCCTATTCCTTTTCCCTTACTTATGGCATCATTGCTTTGTAGTGTGGATATGTATGGACATACCTACTCCCAGGGCATATCACAAGCTCTTATAGGTAGCAACTATATATTGAAGTTAATTTTTTTAGATAAATTTGGAGGACCTAAAGCCATTGAACACAAAGTACAGCCACTCTTTGGTATCCTTGGGCCATTGGTTCTAAGACTCTCATGAATGCTGATATCTGTGGATGCTAACATCTTTGGAATCTCACTCCCTTTTCTAATGATGCATTATTTGCATGTATCCCACACAATCCTTTTGTATAATTATCTCTAGTTACTTACAATACCTAATAAATATAATTATTTCATAAATAGTCTCTGCTGCTTAAGGAATGATGACAGACTGACTTATGTTGTTCCATTCTTGAAACGCTTTCTGTCAGTCTATCATTAGTTTAGTTCACAGAGGAGGAGGGAAGGCCTCTGTCCTCTGCCTATCATCCTGTGTATGCTCATTCCTTTAGCAAGTGCACTGTGTGCATGCCAGGCATGTGCTCACTCGAGAGTTACTCTGTACCACTGAGATTTGTTTAAAATGCCCCCATGCCTTGGTTGTTTGCTCTAAATTACACGATTTGGATAGATGTGTGAAGTTCTATATGTCAGCATACATAGTTGTGTCTGTCAATACATTAGATAGTAAGCCTGAAGATCATAGGGTTTTAAAAGGCCGATTTTGATCCTCATAAATGTCCTGCTCTATCTCTGTGCTGGTTATGTTTTTGTCAGTTGGACACAAGGCAAGGTCATCTGGGAAGAGGGAACCTTAGTTGAGAAAATGCCCCTATCAGATTGGCAAGTCTGTGGGACTCTCATGAGGGAGGGTCCAGTCCACTGTGGGTGGTGTGCCACCTCTGGGTAGGTGATTCTGGGTTATATAAGAAACTAAACTGAGCATGCCCCAGGAAGCAAGCCAGTAAGCAGAGTTCCTCCATGGTTCTGCTTCAGTTCTTGCCCCTAGGTTCCTGCCCTGCTTGAGTTCTTGCTTTGGCTTCCTCTCAGTGGTGGTATGATGCAGACATATAAGCCAAATAAACCCATTCCTCCCCACGGAGCTTTTGGTCACAGTCTTTATCATAGTAATAGAAAGCACACTGGAACACTCTGCAGGGCAATGCTCCTGGATAGTCAGATAGTCAGATAGGATTGCCTGATAGTGATGGACATAAATTCTGAGTGAAATGTCCCTGGGTTTAAAATCCTGGCTCTGCCTGTCCTGTTGAAGTGTCATAGATGTAAACAGGAGGTAACAACAGTGCCAGGACAGTGGTGAGGCTTGCAGTATCCAGACTGTAACTATTCTTGGCTGTGGACATCTCTCAGAAGGTGCTTGAAGTGATTTCCTAGTGGTAGTGGTTTGCCGTGTTGCAGGGGAGTGGAAAAGTTGGGAGTGTGTTTATAAAGCTATTGAAATCAGCAACAAAATAGGCACTTTTTACAGCTTCTTGCCAGCCAATTACCCCTCCTCCTGTATCTCTTCTCCCTTTCCGCTGTTCTCAACATGTTCCCTCATGTTCCCAGGCACAAAGATGATGTGACACCCAAGCTGGGGCTTCTCTAAGTTCAAGCTTCCTATTTCTGCTGGTTCCAGTTTTATTTCAGATGCAAGGACATGCTTACCACTGGCCTCAGGAACACAGCTGAGCACAGAATCAGCCCTTGCCCTTCACGAGGCCAGCAACAGACAGTTACTGCATTAGACTAAAAAATCTCTTAACTTGTGTCCAGAAAGTATCTAAGGCCACCCGCCATAGTAAGCATGGTGGGCATTCTCTTGCCATGAAAGTCCAAAATGGAGAGATGGCTTAGCAGTTAAGAGCATGGACTGTTCTTTCAAAGGGCCTAAATTCAGGAAGCACCCTTATTGAACAGTTCAACTACTTATAACTCCAGTTTTAGGGGAATACACACACACACACACACACACACACACACACACACACACACACACACACACACACACACACTTATGCATACACATGCACATGCATGCAAGCACATACTGTTAAACATAAATCTTTTAAAAAGAAAGTATAAAATATTACTAGAATAAAATACTGTTTTTGAGCTGTGGATCTCACACTGGAGCACGAATGTCTTTTAGAGGTTTTTCTGAAACACTGTGGCTGGCCCTCCACCTTGGGTTTCTGACTTAGTGTGCTCAGGATGGGAGCAAACAGCTTTGTGTTTCTAGCTGTTTCCCAGGTGATGCTGAGCTTCTGGTTTAGAGACCACACTTCAAGAGCTGGCGCCTTAAATATTTACCTGACACAGGCCAGTTATGTGTTTTCTCCCCTGTGCTTGAGCTGGGAAGAACATTAGTGGTTAAAAAAAAACAAACCCAAAAGGGATCTGGCATTTGCTGAGCACCTATGGCATTTACTGTGTGCCAGGTACCTTCCAGGGTACTGTGCACACATTACCCTATTTGTTCTCAGAGCCACACTGCTCACCAGTCCAGGATTATTTATCAAGTATCATAAAATGTGCTTTGTGAGGCTCTGGGGGACATAGAATGGACAAGAGGGACATAGTCCTGCCCTTACGGCTGCTCTATTTCGGCAGGGAAGACACACAATGGGTTTGATCTGCACAAAATAGATGATCGGAGATGCCGACTGACTTGGCTGTGATTACACACTAAATGGTGGGTGCACAAGACAAAGGCAAACACCATTTTACTCCAAAATGTATAGTCCTCCTGTTAAAACGAGACTACTCAAACTTTTCCGGTTCAGGGCTCCTTCCCACTCTTAAAGTTAGCAAAGACCTCAATGGGGTTTTGTTCACGTGCGTTGCTTTATTAATATTTACTGTATTATAATCAAAGGCACTTGCCCTTTGAGGATTGCTGTATTAAAGCCTGTTTCAAATCCTAACACCTTTCCCAGACGCTGAGTTCTGTTGTTTTTTTTTTTTTTAATGACTTTTGGAACATTCAAAAATGGGAAACGTCTCATTTCCCCAAACATCTTTTTTCCTAAGCACAGGCTCAGTTTTAAAGCCTTGCTTGCCTGCATTCCCTCATGATGATGATTTCCTAAGCAAAAGGCCAGCATGCTTTGGAGCTGGGCTTTAAGTCATTGAAGTATTTGTTTGTATAAAGGGAAAGTAGGAGTTAAAGTATCAACCTCAGGCCAAACTGAGATGCAGTTTTGTCATCCACGGAGGGAGTTCAGTCCTACCTGAAGGCACTTAGAAAGGTGACAACCCATACAAGTTTGTGACACGTGTTGCATTCATGTACCCCAGGGTCTGTGCTACTGCAAGGGAGGCCCAGGAGAGCTGTCTGAGGGGTATTTCTGCTAAGTCAGTACATTGAGAGAAACAGATGAATGACTGGGCTTAAGAGGGCTGGAGGCTTTTCTGCATTGCTGCCCACTGATTTGTGTTTAATCGTGGGTTAACGAAATGCTGCATATCCCTATTATTTTAAATCCTTATCTGATGGCAATGAGGGATTCTAGTAGACATTTTCCTTTGACGTGTAATGGTCCGTGGTTGTTGAGTTGAGCATCAGCCCTGGGTGACTCTGAGTGCTTTATGGTGTCATTAAGTGCTAGTGAGTAGAACCAACCCAATTGGAGCTGACATAATTCAATGTGATTCTCAATTGGTGATGGACGAATTCAAATCTCCTTCTATCTTCACAGAGACAAATGAATGAAAGGGGTTCCCATCTCAGGATTGTGTGATTCTTCAGCTGTAACAGCTCCTTGGATGGGAAGTTAGGGAAAAGAGAAGGTGGCAGCCATCTGACTGTGATCTTTTTGACATCAAACATCTGGATTGCTGGCTCCTGGGGCAGCTTTTAAAATGTCTATCCAGATGTTTTATGTCACAGGCACCATCCATCACGCAAATAAACAAACCCATGAAGGGTGATGCTGTGTGGCTATTTGTCATTGTTAGTAGAAGCTGAAATGCACCAGTTGACCTCAGGCTGTTTGGGTCCTTTGGTGTAGCACCTGCATGTACAGAAAATGCATTTCTAGAGAGGAACGCTTGCAGGAATACCCAAGCACGAGTGATCATGCTGGCAAGTCACACCTCCTTGTCATGTCGCTTCAAGCAGGAGTCTGTGATTGTCCCATGAGGGCCATCTCTTTTAACTGAGTTTCTCGTGCTGTTTTTAGGATGTGAGCTACTTGTTCAGAATTCTAAAACTCTGGAATCAGTAGGCTCAGGTGAACAATATACACCCTCACTCAAAATAATGCTAGGTTTGCAGCTAGGTTGCCTGTGAGAGCCCCCTTCCTCCTTCAGGCATAAGCAGGGGAGAGAGTCCTCCTTCCTCACTTCTACCACCCCTGCCTGAGTAGATGTGCTTCCTGACCCCAAATACCTCTTCTGTTTGGGGAAGCCCAGAAATGAACGTGGAGCCTTCAGCAAAAATGAATGAGAGTCATTTCCCATGTAGATGGGGGAGTAGGAGAGAACTTGCATGGTACTGCATAATAACATGAGAACACTGTTGTCCCTAAGCTGGGAGGAACAGAATGCCCAGGGAAGCTCGATGCTTAGTCACTCAGAAGGTATCATTTTTACCTCTAGGCCTAGATGGCCAAGTGACAATCCCTTTAGAATTCCCACTCCTTTCCCATGTTTTAAACGAATCCCAACTTCTGGCGGTGATATAAACTCTCCAAATGTTCTGTTCTGTATCTAAGAGAAGTTTGAGGTGAAATAAGACTTGGTTCAGGCAACTGGGAGTTTGCTGTCCTCCAAGTCATTGTCAAATGTAATCTATTAAAACATGGACCAGTCAACTATAGCCTGTGATTAAACTGATTTTTTTGTAGAGATTTCATTTTTTTTGCAAATTAAGTTTCAGAAGAACATACTTATATTTCTTCCTGCTTATCACTCTTTTCACTTGGCAATGGCAGAGCTGAAAAGCTGCGATACTGACTAAACTCCCTGCAGAGCCATCCCTCTAGAATTCTGTAGAAAAAGTCTATGAAGCCCTCCCTGTATTGGGGGTATCTTGATTTCACCATCTCTAGATAGGAAATGTATACACTCTTCAAAATGTCCGAGGGAGTATCATCCTGAAATATAGAGGATGGGTCAAATAGCTAAGTACCTGAACTTGGTTGTGATGCTTGCACACAGTAGGTGCTTGTGATTTGGGTGACTATCTAGGTTTGAGATTAATGATTTGTGTTGCATGATTTATCATTTTATTTATAAAATCAAAATATCTTATTTTCTCTCTACTGGGCTTTTGTGCATGGCTATTCTGTCAAATAGTGAGAGAGGAGATAAATAAACAGGAACATCCTTGGTGCCAGTCTCTTGAGTCACCATCAGTCAGATTTGCTCCACATCAGTTTGAATTATTAGATGGACACAAAACCCAGGAGCATCTGCTGTCACAGTATCCCACCTGGAGAGAAACAAGGGAATCATCACAATCCTGCCTGATGTTTGTTTTGAGCTTATCTATAGAGATGGGGTTGGAGAACATACTTATTGCATGTATTCAGCCGTCCTCTGTAATCACATGCTTGGAGTGCCTAAGATTTCTTCACTTATGTATTAAGATCACAGGTGGAAATAACATTCCCCATAGTTTCAAAAAATTCTGGGGAGGATGGCTGTTATAAATCCATTACTTGTTAAGAGGGGAGTGGAACAGCTGTGACGGTGAGGGTAGCCTGTAATGTGCTCTACCCTCCAGAAGAAGATGAGACTTGTCATCCTGGGAGGCTGGTGTTCCATAGTGAACTCAGGGTGGCTGACTCCTAAGTCAGAGTGTATACTGTGCCCCCTTCAGGAACTAGGGTTCCCACTGCCCTCTCTCCTGAGGAGACAGCCGGGGCTTCCATCTGCTCAGCTCCGCAGATTTGACCGTGGAGTTATTTATTAATTCAGACATTTGGGAGGCAGACACATTGGCTCAGCTGAGCGGGGAGCAGAGCTCTGGCCTCAGCCTCTGCATTATACTACAGGGCTTCAGGGCTTTCCTCATAGGCACTCCAACCTCCGGAGCACTGGGTGCAGACAGAGCAACTCAGCCTGCCTCCCATTTGTGGTAAGTGACTCACTCCCTGTGTGGGATGGATGGCTGAGAACAGGCAGACTTCAAGGAGCCCTGAGCCTGCTCCTAGGATCTTGGCTTACGGAGGAACCTCGCCACCTTTTCCAATTTGGGAGAAGAAACATAAAGGGATGGAATTTTGACTCTTTGATTCTTAAGTTCCAATTTGCAATTATCTTACCTTAGAGAGCCATGGTGGTGGTGGGGATGTGCTTAATGGTCCCAAGTTCGAATGGCCTTTCCCACATGTGCTAGAAACTGGCAGGTACAGACAGACAGACAGGCAGAGGGACAGTCAGACACCAGGTGTGCTGCTTGAGTAGACTGCCTAGTCTTTCCACTTGAGAGGCAGCTTTTGTTTAGGCTTTTTGTGTCTGAGAATTCTTGATCTTATTAGAACTTCCAAACACTATCAGTGGTGGGGCCAGAGGCAGAGAGGTCACTTTTCAGTCCAGGATGAAAAGCATAAGGTATGTTTGTGTGATAGATAGTTCAGTGATGTCATTGTGTCAAGGAAGATCACGATGTTAATTTTTCTGAAGCCCAGGAGTTTCCCGTTGTTGCTTGTATCATTCCATTTTCCAAGATACGAAGAGAAGTCCAAAGTATCTGATTTTAAACCTTGTCTTATATTCATATGTACATGCCCTAGTAATGGACACTCCATCTAATTTATTTTTCAGATGGGTTATATCACAGGCAGGTAGGATTATTACTTTGAATCACAATCTAGGTAGCTTCTCCAAGGAATTTACGACCTAAACAAGATCTTACTCTGAATCAGACTTGTTTAAATTTCTGCCCTCACCCAGCTCGATGACTATATCTGTTACTCACCCTGAAGGGCTGCACATTTCTCACTTGTGATCAAGGTAAAGCCGTAGTGGGGACAGGTTGCTGCTACCTTGTGAGAGCCATGATCATTTCTGTAGCTTGGCAATGAAGGTGCTCCTGCCTGAGCTCCTGCGGCCGAGCTTGTTTGTCGGCGTTGATCCGAGCATCACGATGACCCTCAGAGCCCACCCCCATTGCTTGTTTCACAGTGTAGTGTACAAAAGGAAAGGTGATGGAGGGAAATCTCTCCAAGATAAGACCCGATTCATAAAAGCGACAGCCGTGCCATATGTGAACAGTGATTAACGGAGTCTGCAAACTGCTTTTTAAAAATAAAGCGATAAGGCAGATTTTCCCATTATTTTGGGTGTTGGTGCTTGCTCAAGTGCATCATCCCGGTTTTTCCAAGCTTCATTTTATTCTGTAACAATCGAATCCGTCTTCATGTGCCCAGCAGTGCTACTGGGGCTTCAGCATTTCACAGACTCCTGGTTATTCTTCAGTTCTAAGAATCAGGACAGTGAGGTGGTACACAAAGCCCACAGTCGTGTCTGCATCTGTTGGGATGTTTGTAAGTGGGAACGTTTGCAGGCCTGGTCCACCGGGGAATGAGTTCACTTAATCCGTGAAGGTGCGGGGACCACCTTTATGAAGACTCACAAGCTGAACGGCTTTCCCCAGCAGATGATGGTTGTGACTTTAGGGCTGCTGAGCACACATAGACAGACAGACAGACAGGCTTATTTCTGAGATGAAGAGGGTAGGTTTTAAAATCAAGTTGTTATTTTAGCAAAAACAGTTTAATCCCAGAATTTTTTTTTTTTAAATAAGAACAAAACTGTTGTGTTTGGCAAAGTCACCACGCACTGCTTTCTTGACTTGATTGAGAAGCCTCTGATAACTTACTTTACTCCCACAGAGGGCACAGAGTGGAGACCTTCAAATCTTGTTTGGGTCAGAAGCCCCTTGAAAAAGGTGCTCAGCACCAGACATATGTATTTGCACTCCCAAGCCTACGTCCAGTTTCAGGGGTACACATACCTCCCTAAAGTAGACCCCGGGAGCCCCTTTCTCATCAGTAAGTGAATTCTCCATGAAAAATGTCTTAAAAAAGTATGCCAGCATTCCCTATGTTGTGGCACTTGTTAGAGAATAAAGGGGGACAGTAGAGCAGAGGAAACTGTGAGGAACCTGGGCTGTTTTTGCTTTTTAAGTCATTACAAAGAGCTATACCTTTGTAAGTTTGGGGTACCTACCTGTCTTTATTGTCTTGGGCATCCTTGTTTCTAGTCACTGGGTCCTCATAGGTAGCTAGAGGAGGGATGTCACAGTCTAGGGGACTTGGCAGGGAGGGAGCCATGGATTGATGCCAATGAGTATCCTCAAAGTCCCTTGCCCTTGCCTGCCCTGCGGAGTCTCTGAGCCTGGGTTCCCTGATGGGCTGGCTGCACAGGACACCAGTGGACTGGGAATGTCATGTGACTCCTTGGGGCTAATAAGAGGAGAGGACCTCCCAGCACAGCTCCTGGCGGAGGGCCAGTAGTGCCCTGGCTTTTGCCTACACATCCCTCAGCGCTCTATACCCTGGGTCACGAAACATAGCTTCGTAGGGCTGACTCCTGGAGATCCGTGACAGCTCCATACTCTAGGAGATAGGTGTGAACCGGTGAAGCACCAGTCTAGTACTGGGGCGATTCACACCACCTTCTGCAGGTGTGCCAGCAATCTTGGAACTAGGTGCTGTGTACTCTGTAAGGCACCAAGAGCTGTTTGCGAACTAGAGAAAGAACGAGAATAAAAATGGAAGACCCGGAAGCACAGGGGTAAGTCCTTGCGTGTTTTTCACATTTTCTCATCCCCTGTCCTGTGCTGTTTCCTTCCACTCCCTTTCTGTCTTTACCTCTATTTTCCTTTCCTCCTCCATCCTTCTCTTTTTTGCCTTCTTCCTATTCATCATTTTCTTCTTCTCTCTCTTTCCTCCCATCCACTCATACCTCCTTCCTTCAATTCATACCACGACAGCTCTGCCTTTTGTGTGTGTGTGTGTGTGACCGAGGGGCCTTTTTGACCCATGTTACTCTCCAACCCCTTTGCCTGGCTTGCCTTCCTTAACCACACTGCCAGCTAGCATACATTGGCCGTCTACTATGTACTGTTAGCTCAGAAAAGAAGGCTGAAATGGTGATGGACTCTCCAGAATGTTGAGAGTCAATTCAGGAACGTAGGTGCAGATATGTGCAGAACTAAATAATCACTATCGTTATGTAACCTTGCAAAGATTCAAGACGCTTTGAGCAATCTTCTTAGATGAGTTTCTCATGGGGTGTGTGAATTTAACAAAGCCTTTTAGGCAATGTACATAAATTTGATTTTCATATATTATTAATATTCAGAGAAGAGACAAAACCCCAGTCTGGGAAAGGAATAGATATAGATAAAAAAGATGTTTATTTTTGCCACCTTCACTTTCACACGGAAACATTTTGTCCTTCCTCAGGGTTCCTGCAGCTGACTAACTTCCTTCACTCCTGAGCATGACTGTAATTCTCCCCAAATGCTGTTCCTCTTCAGCTGATGACAGGCTCAGGGGACTAACCAGCCCATCCCAGACTCTAGCTGCTCAGTGGATTGGTCCATTTACATTGTGATTGGAAAACTCACTTGTAAGGGAAAGCATTGAAACAGAGACCCTAGCTTAGGGGTAGAAATTCCAACCCATAAATTCTGTCAGATCCTCAGGTAGCCAAAGCTCTCAAAGCTGAAATCTGACCAGCTAGACACCTGGGGAGTCTGTAAGTCAAGATTTGGATCTGAACTACTAATTTGGCTAGTTGGTGTCTGGCATGGCGTTGGATTTTTTTCCAGTGTTAGGACTTGAACCCAGTACCTCTTACATGTTAGATAAGTGCAGGATCACTGAGCTATACCTTTTACATCTTGTTTCTTCTTTATTTGAGCACTTTGGATTTGAAAAGCTTAGATTGCCTGGTCTCTTCCATTGCCTAGTTCTGTAGGTCAGAAAAAGTCTCCAGTTTTACATGTTTGCTGACATGTACATTTAATCTGCATTTGTGGTTTTCATAGTTGGAGGTATAGCTGAAACCAAATTCAGATCCTGCCTTTTCAATATCTCTAACTCATAAAAGGCTATCTATCTAACTATGTCTGTACCAGCTGTACAGTATGAGCAAGCCTACAGATGAGACAGTATGCCATACTGTATAGGAGTCTGGGTCATCAGCATGTTGTTGTCACATACCCAAGAATGAGGAAATGCAGTGGCAAAGTCAAATTGATACCTCCAGATAGAATTGTCAATACATTTTTTGCCTAGGATGAGATGGGTATATAATGTAAACAGAGCACACTGGAGTGCAAATCTCCTGTTATAGTAAAGACAGAACATTAAATAAATATGCAACAAAAGCATGCGCCCGGGGCAGCACCCTGTGCTGATGAGCCCTGGTCCCAGCACTGTGACTGTGTCTCTTTCCGTGAAGTGATTATGTGAAATCTAGCTGAGACACTGTGTTATCAGCCTCGCTATGGAAGCTGATGATTCTAAGTTTATTCCCTCCGAGGCTGGCATTTCCCTGTGATTTCTCTATGTGTGCTTAGATGGCTAAGCCTTACCATTAGCATTGCTTGGGAGATGGAGGCTAGTCGAGGTCTCTTCTGCTCATGACCTTTGGATTTTTGCCCTGAAGCAAAGGAAATAATCCCTTTATCAAATATTTGCTGGCTGCTTAGAATATAAATGTTCTCACGGCTGTGTTTCCATTGATTATTGGAAAGTTCACAACATCACACCACCTATGTATGATGTGTGTGCTAGCTGTGAGCATGTGTGTCTGCCAGGTTAGAAAGGATGCCTGTCAGTATAAGAACAGTGTGTGATTCCTAGAGTCTGTCTAGGCTTTGCTTTCTCAAGTGAAACCTGCTTGAAAGCGAGGCCTTGCAGAGAAAGGGAGGGGAACAGGGTCTTTGGTGATGAATGTAACCCATCATGTGTTAGGATGGGGGGGGGGTCATTAAATGGCAATTTGAAGACTATGCTCCTCCCTACATTATAAATAAGGAAAACAGAAGCTCAGTGAAGGGGAATTATTTGGATTAAAGTAATGTGCCAGAGTAAAGATGAGTTGATGAGTTCAAGGCCAGCCTGGGCTACAGATGGAGACCCAGTCTCACAAAACAAACAATAACAATAACAAAAATTAAACCAGGATCCAAGCATGGACTCTTTGGCATCCTGAAATAAATAAATTAAACATTTGTCCTCAATTGTAAAGATGTATTAAACAGAGAATGAAATGATAAATAAATTAAATATTTGGTCAGCAGAATAAATTGACTTTTGTTCCCAATTCGATTAGAAGTAATTTAACAGAAATTTCAAGAAAATCTTTACAATATGGGATTTTTTAAAGAATACAGAAAATTAAATAAAATACATATATGATCAATTTAAAAGTACTCCTGGTTAAATAATTGTCAGACTTATTACACATTATATTATTATAACCTCATGCAACACCTTCAGAGGCAATAGTAAGAAAGCCAAGCCTGACCAGCTAATAAAAAACTGTCAAAAGGCTATTTTGTGAATGTCAGAAACCAAGAACATAATACATTACAAGTCATATGGAGTAGAGTCAAAATTATAATTAAATTAGGTTTTCTACTTCCCAGGCCAGTGTTTTAAAAAAAAAAAAACCCAACAGATCAAATAGTTTAATAAAATAAAAATCAAAAGGAAAAGCAGTCATGAACACAGTCATAGCTCTTGCCTAGGTTTGTTTTGGTTCTGAGATCAAACCCGGGGCTTTGAGGGTTCTGGGAAAGTTCTCCAATCTTGAGCTGCATCCCCTACCCCCACCCCCACAATGCCTCTTGCTGCTCTTGATCAGCTCCCCACAGATCTTACTGGAAACTCAACAGCTTGATCCCTACACATCTCAGAAACAGGGTCTTAAGAGAAGGGGCAAGAATGTGGAGGAGGACGGGGCAGGCCCTGGGACCTTTGCTGGACCCATTCTCCCATGGGGAGGGCTCTGAGAGGATGTTTCATTTCTCTTCTCACCTCTTCAATATGCGGTGGCTGAAGAAAGGACTTTCCCCTCCCCCCACCCAGGTATCCCCAGCTGCAAATGTTGTTCTGAAAAGACAGTAGACGTTCAGGGACGACTTGTTTTTCATGAGTGGCTAATGCTGCCTGCACTATGAGTTTATCAGTGTGACACCAGCAATGTCATTTTGAGCGAACCTCTTTCTACAGTGCGAGGTGGCTGTCTGGTGGCCTGGACATGGGGACACTTACGCTCTGCACACGAGTTCCCCCGCTCACACTTGTCTGCATCCAACTGCACTCACAAATTCTATATCATCTGGGGCTGCTCTTTTCATGGAGCCCATATTGCTCTGGAAGCCACAGGACAAATTATCTAGCCCTTCATAAAAAACTTGCCTTGATCCTTAACTTGCCTTGATACTTAGAAAGTTGATCCTAGAAGGAAGAGGAAGAAGTCCTTGCCAGGATAGTTTGGAGGCAGAAGTCAGTGAGGTTCCACAGATAGGATCTGAAAAGATGAAATGAGAATATAAGGTGGCAGCCGGGCATGGTGGCACACACCTTTAATTCCAGCACTTAGGAGGCAGAGGCAAGTGGATCTCTGTGAGTTTGAGGTCAGCCTGGTCTATGGAGAGTTCCAGGACAGATAGGGCTGTTATATAGAGAAGCTCTGTTGAGAGAGAGAGAGAGAGAGAGAGAGAGAGAGACAGAGACAGAGACAGAGAGAGACAGAGAGAGAGAGAGAGAGACAGAGAGAGACAGAGAGAGAGAGAGAGAGAGAGAGAACAAGGTTGTCTGTAGAAAACAGGATGGATGAGGCAATACCTGCAAGACTCCTGATAAGCGCTCCTGCCACCTAAGCTTAGGAGTGAAAGCTACTCAAATCCTAGTTGAATTTGTCCCTAATAATATGCCGAAGTTTTTCATCACAAAAGCCACATAAAATAAAATACTCCAGCGACAGGGAGCTGAATAGATTTCTTTCAAATGAGGCTCTGTTCTCCCACAGCTGGGCCATGCTGGCTTTTCACAGTTTCAGAACAAAACCTTCTTGTGGGATTTGACCTTGCATTTTTAAGCATTGATCGTGAACTAGATGACTGGATTCCCCTGCCCCAGCAACCAGAATCTTTTTGCTACTTTGCAGGTGTTATGTTTTTTGGGCAACTAGCACTGTGTAAAATGTCCCCAAGGTACCCATAGCCCTGGCAAGCTCTCTCGTATCACCCCCTGCATCATTAGAGAGGCCACAGTGGAGACTGCTAATAATGAAGGGTGAAACACAGGCTTTTTGACCCACAAATCCTGTTTTGCAAAGATAGAAAGCATTGGGCACTATTTATTGTCTAACCATGGCTAATGTCTGCGTTAAAATGTTATTAGTGTGAACCCAGCCCTATGCCAAGTCTTTGTTGTCATTTTGAGCACACCTCTGTTGTGGTTTCAATGTGAAATGTCTCCTGTACGCTTCTCTGTCTGAGCACTTGGTCACGTGGTGGTGCTCCGTTAGAAACTTGAGGAGGTGGAGCTTCTTCCAAGGCAGTGGGTCACTGGTCCTGGGTCTCGAGATTTCGATTTCGTAGCCCAGCTCCAAGTCTTGTCCTCTCTCTCGATTCCTGACTGTGGACACAAGGTGACCAGCTGCCTCTTGTGCCCGCTACCACACCTTCCAGCTATGATGGGCTGTATCCCTTCTTAATTCAGGACCCAAAATAAATCTGTCCTTCCTTAAGTTGCCTTCGCCAGTTATTTTAGCCACAGCGATAAGAAAAATACTAACACACTTTTTTAGAGCACAGGTATCCTGTCTGCTGTCCTAAGTGTCTGGGACACTTTCAGACTCTACAGGTAATTGCCCTGGCTCAGGGTTGCCCCGTACAGGCGGGTGAGCACTGCTGACATGCACACAGGAGCTCTACCAGCTAGCAATCCGATTGCTAGCCTCTTTTTGGGCTTCTGTTTAGCCATGAGGGGGAAGTCAAGCTGAATAGTTTTCAAGGCATCTTCTGGCTCTTTGATTTATAGGCCTTCTGAAGCAGTGTGGGCAGTCTTCTTCACGCTGTGTGGTGCTTCTAGGCCTGGGGTGCCTTTGAAGCCAGCAGGGAAAGCAGTAGGCCAGGAAGTCCCTGGGGCTTGGAGGGAAGGGAGCTCTTGGGCTGCTCTAAGGACAGGGCTCTGGAGGCTGGAGGTGTGGGGATAGGGGTGTGGGGATGGGACCCATACCAGACCACAGGCAGATGGGGTTGAATCTGGACTGATTTTGCCCAGCTTTGGAGCAGAGGAGAGAGACCACAGACCCTCTAGATCCACGTGCTGGAACATTGCCCATGCAGCACATCTTACAGTCCTTTCCGCTTTGCTCAGGCCATCGCTGGGATAATGCCAAGTGTCTGGGACACTTGCCTTTTACAGATTTCATATTTGGACCCAAGAGTGGGGTATTTAGACCAAGGAAAGGGACAAAAGTCACTAAAATGGGTCACCAAGGGTTATAAGTACACAGTGTTGAGGCTCCCTTGCTGGGGCCAAAGGACCCTCTATGAAGAGAGATAGCAGGTCTGAGCAGACTCAATCATCAGTTTCTTCCAATTACCCAAGAAGACAGTCTATTTCTCTGGGGAAAAGTGTGTGTGGGCTTTTTTGTTGTTGTTTTTTTTTTTTTGGTTTTTCAGTGTAGCTTTATGCCTTTCCTGGAACTCACTTGGTAGTCTAGGCTGGCCCCGAACTCACAGAGATCCGCCTGGCTCTGCCTCCCGAGTGCTGGAATTAAAGGCATGCGCCACCACCGCCTGGCGTGGGGATTGTTTTTTAGTTTTGCTTTTTTTTTCTTTTCTTTTGGCACGGAGAAGAAAAGTACTTAGCACCCAGTACTCAGTTATTCCAACTACATACAGACATGGTGCTGAATACTTTATCATTTCATGTAATCTGAACTTCATATCAGGTTAGGTTTGCATTTGGCAAAGGGACAAGCAAGCTCTCTGAAGTCAGGCTCTTATGGCTGTTGAGTTGGAACATTCTACATCTAAAATTCAAAACCCAGACTAGAGTGCTCTTGCCTCCTGACGCACATTTCTGAGTGTTGCTGCTGCAGCTGCAGGCTAGGAGAGCAGTGTCCCTCTTTTCATGATAATGTAGCTCGGGGGTCAGCCCTCTGACATTTCAGGTCCCAGAACTGTGTGTTATTGGAGGCTTCCCTGAGCATCACAGGATATCTATGGCACCATCCCTGGCCTCTAACTCATTTGGTGCGGGTAGCAGGCCCTTCTCCCCCAACACTGTCTCTTAGTGACAGCAGCATCTAGAGTCTGCAGACTTTTCCAAGTCCCTGCCTCGTCTCAGCAAAAGGAGAGTCATTCCTGTGGCCCACGTGTACATCTGCCATCCAAAGAAAGATGTATACATTGCTATTGTTATTTTACTGTGTTCCATTTTGTTTTCCTTTATACCAAAATTCTGTTGCTAATGACTTAGGCCCCTCTCCCTGGCTGGCTGAGATCCTGGCGTGCGTCACTAGGAAGCCTTTGCCTTGTTGGCAGCCTCCCAAATCTCTCAAACACTTTCTCTTTGAAGCCTGGAGGCTCCTAAGGAAGTATTAAGAGCCAGCCAACTATGAAAGCGGTGTGCTCTTCTCTAGGCTAAGTGCCTCTGCTCAGGCAGTAAAATACTTCAGTGGCATGAACATATGGCATCAACACGGCCTCTGAAAACCGTGCTGGGAGGTTAACAAGTGTGGAGGAAAGAGAGACAGGTTGTGCTATGCTCAGAACGTTGACAGAACAGGACCTCCCCTTCCCTAGGAGGACTGGGTTGGGCTTCCTGGGGGTGCTTGATTCTGTATTGTCCATGCTTTGGACGCAACAGGGCTAGTGCCCTGGTGCTCTCATGTATTGTTCCTTTAGTAAGGCTTGCTCCAGACCCTGACATCTGCCACAGAGAGACCTGGAGCAGCCATGTGGCTCAGCGCTAGTCCTTGTGTCCGAATCCAGGCAGGTGTCCACCTTCCACTAGGCAAAATGATGTTAAGTAGTTCAGCAGCGAACCACTGCATTCTGTGTGCACAGGCTCTTGCTGGCAACATCCATCACTCGGATGATTCTAGGCAGACAATTAGCCTACAGTATTGGTCAGGGATCAGCTGTGGAGGTTGCACAGTGTCCCAGTTTAATAATCCCAGGACACACAAGGCTAGAAAAGGTCACTGGCATATTTTATCCAAAAAGCATATTGACTATGAAGTTTCACAGTCATACCAAGAGTGAGTCACATCCCTCCTGGGTGCCATCCTCAAAGGCATGTTGATAATGGGTATTTTTGAATTAGATGTATTTTATCATTATTGTTCTTGTATATATATATATATATATATATATATATATATATATATATATATATATATATATATATATGGTGGCAGGAGATATGCACCATGGTGTTTGTGTGGAGGTCAGAACACACACAACTTGTCTTTCTTTTCACTTTTATGTGGGTTTTGAGGATCAAACTCAGGTCATCAGGCCTGCATCGTAAGCACTTCCACCCACTGGTCCTACAATGGATACATTCATGGGGTTTATTTTAAGAGCATATATCTTTTGGAATAAGTAAGAATCATCAGAAAACGTTTTTCCCTTTTCCTTTCTTTTTGAAACATGGTCTCACATAGCCCAGGGTGGCCTTGAACTTCCTATATAGCTGAGGATAACCTTGAACTCCTTGATTTTCCCACTTCCATTTTCTATTTACAGAGTGTGATGATGTGACCCAGGACTTCATGTCCTCTACCTCCTTAGCTACACACACAGCTTTACCTAGGAAAATCTTCCAAAGGCAAATTCAATGGGTTCTTCTTGAAAGGATATATGGGAATACCCTGAGCCTGAAGATGGGCACTGTACATGAGTCTGAGGGCATCCGTGCCTTGGCATATACATAGTGTGGTTGTATGGGTCAGATGGCTCTGTTTAAATTCCAGCTTAGTCACTTCCTGCTTGTAGTGTGTGAATGAGTTACTTAATATCTCTGGACCTGGTCCTTTGTGGTTACAGATAACGTAAAGCTGAAAAGCATAGAAGGTTCTTGATGGTAAGTACCACTGTCACACAGTTTATTAGTGATGATTAAAATAGGTACCATGTCTTGATGTATATTCTTCAATGGTTTATATATGTATAATTATATACACTGTGTGCATATTTATATATGCATATATAATTATATGTGCATATGGTATATATAATTACATATAAAAATGTGTACAAATACATATACAATACACACATATGAAATATATTGACCTCATTGAGACTGGGTGAGGATGTTCTACATCTTGAAATGCTTTCTTTCAGTAAGACTTAGAAGACCATATTTCAGACACCTGAGTATTTTCACATTAAGTCTCTAGGGGCTCCAGCTTTTCATTCATTCCACAACTATTTATTGAGCACCTACTGTGTGCCAGGCAGTCATCTAGGAGCTTTGGATTTAGCTGTAAAAACAGACATAGATCATCCTTTTTTTAAAAAAAGTGTTTAAAATTTTTTATTTTAGTGTGTTGGGGTATGTGTGTACATGTATGTGTGCTAGCTTGGGCATGCTCATGTAGAGGACAGATGTCAACATCTGATATGTTCCCAGTTGCTCTCCACCTTATTTATTTATTTATTTATTTATTTTTTTGAGGCAAGGTCTCTCATTGAAAATGGAAGTCCACTGAATTGACTGGCCAGCAACTCCCACTCCATATTTTCTTGTCTCCTCCTCCCCACTGCTAGAACTATACGACTATACCTGCCTTTCCGTAGGTGCTGGCTATTTGAACTCAGTTCCTCATGCTCACAGAGTGATGACTTCACTCACCAAGCCTTCTCTTCATCTCACTGTCTAGGAGTTTATGAGCCAAGTGTGGTTCCACCTTGTCTCCAGGAAAGAAGTCTGGTGTTCAGCATTGGTCAGATCGTTTGTGAACAAACTGTGCCCTACTCAGTCAGAGCTGAGTGCTGGGGGAAGAAGGGTGTACTGAGAACAGAGACTCTGGAATCCAGCCTCAGTGGTGGGTGGACTGGATAACTGGTACATGAGCAATTAATTTAGAGACAGAAAATGCAAATTCATGACAGGTGTCATGACAATCCTAGAATTTTTAAATACATTTTTGGATGAATAATTCATTAAGGCTTACCAAGGGATGTCAAGGCAGAGTGCCTGGAACCTACTACATAAGACTTTGCATGAATGAACAGTAGAATGAAGAAAAGGGCTGCCATGTATGGTTGCGTGGGCACTGCACTGCGCAGCTCCCAGGGCATCCCATTCAGACGGTGGAGCTAATGTACAGACCACAGGGCCGGCTGCAGCAGCTTTGCCCATCATCTTGCCCACAGAGTCTCATTAAATCCTTCCTACACGCTCCTTACGGTGTCAGTGGTGTCTTCCCACACAGTGGCAGGTGTGGAATCTCCAGCCAGGAGGGTCAATTCTTCTCTAGGTTCAGGAAGTATATCAGGGAGGCGTTCAGTCAGAACACTGACGCACCCAGCACGGAGTTCCTGCTTGGAGACCAGGAAAAGCAGCCCCTTGACAATGAACTGTGAGGGAGTCTTGAAATCAGTTAGGTCTTTGGGGTTGAAGAGGAAGACACTGAAAATGGTGATTTCTAGGTCCTGGGTGTCAAGGTATAAGTTTATGAGCCCCTTGTCCTGTTTTCTCTTGTGGAAATACACCATCTACTGAATTCTCCTTTTTCTCAAAAGACTTGAGAAAGATCCCAGAAAACACCAGCTGGCCAAGGTTCTGGACACACCACAGGCACTGTTGGAAATTGAAGGGTATCAGCAGAACTGGGGAGATCCAAATGCTGTTTCTCTTAGAACTCACTCTGAATAGCTGCCCTTCCCTGGAGTCAGCAGTAGGCGAGATGTAGAATATATAACGCCAGCCTTTGCTTCTCTTACTTCTGGTTGGTTGTGGTTATGAGCAGGCTTTTACACTTCCTGTCCAGTTCTTCCTCCTTAAAGAAAATGGAAGGGTGAGGGGAAGGTGGACACTGCTGAGCCACACACTTGATTCCTTTAACCTTCCTGAAGATCTTGAGAGGAATACTGACTCTCTGAGGTCTGGGGTTGCCCCACCCAGTGAGACTGTGGAAACCCAGTCTCTAATGATGCTCCTTGCTCACCAAGGCCATTTAATTAATTCTCAGTAAACACATAGACACTCAGTTCCCAGGGGCCACAAAACATAAAGGTGAGGCTTTTATCATGCTGGAAAAAGTATGGATAGTGATGGAGTTGATTTTGAAGGTTCAGGAAATGAGATTTTTGAGATATCTGATTTCAAGATGGTGTGGTACACCTCTTATGGACACATCTGGCTCCATGTACTGTGACTATGTCTTTGAATTTCAGAGCCTATAGGGCCTTAGAGATAATCTACCTACAGTGGTGAAAAGGTCCCATGATGCCTTCTTTGCTGATATTCCTAAAGAAAATGGGAAGACAGAGGCAGAGACACCTGTCACTAATACATGCTGGACCCGTGAATCCTCCCAAGGAAGAGATGATTACCTAAGTGTTGCGTATGAGGAGACTGAGGCCTTCATCAATCACATGTCCCAGAGTGTTTGGTTCAGGATTTTCTGTCTTCATGAACTCCTGTATAACGTGTGCTCTTTATACAGTGTGTGTTCTCATGGCCACTGAGGGGGCTATTTCCTTAAGAGAAGAAAGGTGATGATGGTCACACACTCTGCAAATAGGTAAAGGTAAGGGTGACCTGTACTTAGCAAACAATCACACCTGTCAGGCATTGGGCTTGATTTGATGTCCTCAGAGTACTTCAGGCAGGAAGGTATTGATTTCCTCCCCATTTAACAGATGAGTCACACAATTGTTAGAAGTGCCCCCATCTTTTTTTTTTGTGTGTGTGTGTGTGTTGTGGGGTATGTATGCGCATGTATTTGCAGGTATACATGTGGAGGTCAGAAGGGACCTTAGGAATCTTGCGTTCTCACTCTCTGCCTTATTTCTTTAAGAGAAGGTCTCTTGCTGAACCTGGAGCTAGGTTGGCAGCCATCAAGTCCCAGTGAACCTCCTGCTTTTCTGCCCAGCATTAATGTTTCAAGAATGCAGAGGCATGCCTGAGTATTTACATGGGTGCTAGGGACTTGAACTTAGGTCCTAATGCTTTAACAGCAAGTACTCTTACCCACTGAGCCATATATCCCCATCCTAGCTTTATACTATTATGTCTTTCTTTTCTGTTAGATTTTATATTTCTAGAAATAATGATGAATTACCTATAATTAATTCTTCTATCCCTCAAACTATCTAAAAAGCATTTTTCTCCCCACTGAGGCAGTTTTTTAGCATCCTGTACTTATTAAACACGGTGGATGTCACTGAGTCACTTACCTCTGTGGAATGCTTTTCTTCCCGTCTTCTGTCCATCAGGCAGACAAGTGAGAAGAAGGGGGTGCTAGCAGATTGCTGTCTTAGTGTTAGGTATAGCACCACATAATAATTTGCACATGATCAAAATTCAGCATTGATTCATTTAGAGTGGCTTTGTTATCATTGGGTCATGCCAACTTGACAAATAACCTCAATGGCTTGGTACTGTGGAGCAACTCTGCAGTACAGTTACAACATTATCAGTGAGCCAGAGATTGACTTGGTCTTGACCCGGCCATGTCAACGTAAGGCCTACTTCATGGTCAGCACAACTGAACTGGGTGCTCTGTCTGTTTTGTGCCAGCTATTGAAGAGACAGCCCTCTTCTCATCTCTTGGGCCTAGTAGGCTACAGAGGAGGAGGAGAAGAGAATTTCCCTTTGTGGGAGGAGGGAGGAAGACTGTATGCAAAGGCTCCAGAAGCCTCTATTCCAGCAGGGTTGACTCTAATTTTATGGCTAACATGGAGCCAGAAAGAGTTTGAGGCAACTCGGTGATTTCCTAAGAAGGATTCTATGGGTTTGCAGTTCAATTAGGCATTCAGTGTTCATTTTGCTCCCATGGTCAACCATTGCCCAGTTTGGCAACTCAAAGTTCCTCAGCATTGTTTACACCTCTAGCCATGCCTGCTTTTCTTTTTCCATTTCTCATGTATTGAAACTGTTTGCCCCAAACTGTCAGGAATGCTTTAGTTCAGGGAATTGTGCATTTTCTTTATACTGTCTCAGAAGATGACTTGAGTACTTGCTTTTTAAAAATGTCAGTATAAAAATATTTCCTATTAGACTGTTAAACTCCTTCACAATAAATGCTAAGTGTACTTTACAAAACATAAGACTACATGTTACAGCATCCAATTTGTCTCTCTCTCTTGCTCCTCTCTGTAAACACACACACACACACACACACACACACACACACACACACACACACACCATCAGAATATTGACAGCCATTATTCATAAGCTTAGTTTTTATTTTTATTTTCTTCTCTGTAACTTTTCTAAATTTTTAAAAAAGAATTTATATGGAAAATACCACCTTTGTTGCTTAAATATGCTATAATAAAAAGATACATTTCACACATACATATTTGCTTACCCCATTTCTTTTTTAAAATCACTCAGAACTTGTAGAAACTTCTTAAGGAAAGGTGTACAAAGCAGGAGGACAGAGAGGTGCCATTCAGAGGTGGGGGGGCATCATTTATATCACAAGATCCAATTTAATCAGGGTCAGTCAGCCCCTCATCCCTCTCTTCTTGTGCTTGTCCAGATTAAGTAGTTCCAGGCATCTTCTGATAGTTGCTGTCTTGCAATTAAAATGCTGGGCCGGCGTGTTTTAGCCTCTCAGCTTCCATAGCCCCAGCTGTCAACAGCTGCTCCTGTTTAATCAGGACCCGTGTTGCTCCCTTCCATCAAGCAACTTTCAACTTTCTCAGGTAACAATGCCTAGAAGAGAAAGACATCAGTTGAATTTTAATTTAATCTGGCCACTTAGAAAATATACTAAAGGGTGGCCTTAGGATGGCTTGCTAATGGAGGGATGGATGATGCACCTGTTGGGGGTCTGGTCATCGCCATCCACAGTGGGATGCTGTGGGGCAGCAGAAGGACTGGTACCCAGAAGCAGTTGATGAAAAGCAGAGAAGGAGCCCTTGGCTAGAAAGATCATCACATGATAGCTGTCCCAGTCATGGGAGGAAGGAGACCTGAACCTCACTCACTTGTTCCTGAAGAATGAATTAGTGTGAGTCTCGTGTAGGCTTTGTGAAAAGACCAATGAGACCAGTACCCCAAGACTTCTCAACAGGAGAGCATTACCCCTAACAGGCTGTAATGTTGTTCTCTGTGATAAGTGGCTCAGATACCCAAGACTCTAACTTCAGAGCTTCCCTACAGTGGAAGCCATGATGTCCTCTATACTGGCTATGCTGATGCATGTGCTTCTGAGGGTGATGTGTATGTGCAGAGATGGTCATCATACACAGAACTCTTCATGTGTACATCTGCTATGGATGAGCAAACCCACAGGCTTCATCCAGAACCCAATATCATTCATTAACCCAGTACTTCTTCAACCCTAAGAGTCACATGAGACACTTATGCAGATTCGAAGGCAGCATGGCTGGAGTCTGAAGACTCTGCATTTCTAACAAGTTCCAGGTGATAGAAGGCTGCTGATCCAGGGACCACACTTTGAGTAAGAAAGATGATATAATCAACAGCTTGCCTTCATAGGGATCATCAGCTTTTAAAAAGGACTTTGGAGAAGATTGGCTTCTTCATACATTTTTTTTTCTTGACAAGAATAATTGTTTCTTATGTACACTTTGATATGTGAATAACTGTGTTGATTTAGTTGGCTGGTTGGTCTGAGACATATGTCATAATGCACCTGTGGAGGTCAAAGGACAAACTAAACTACTGAGCTGTTCTTTCCTGCTACCTCGTGGGAATCAGAGGATCAAACTCAGGTCATTGGGCCTCCAGTAAGTAAAATGCTTTAACATGCTGAGCCAAGCTGTGTTTTGTTTTCAAACCCAGAATGGACTTGTCCAAACCAGTGTCATTGACTGACTTTGTAAGGCTGGGCAGGTACACTTACACCTGTCAATCACTCTTCATTCCCCCATAGTCTGTGAGCTTCTGGAAGAAGACAGGCAAGGACTGGATCAGGATTTGCCATTCTCAATGTGCTTTATCATTTTTTTTTTTGTGATCTGTTAGAATGACTTGGGAAAAAAATGTGTTTTAGTAAGATGTAGCAGGAAAATGTGAAGAAATTCCTCTGCAACTTCCTTGCTTTGCAGTCCTGCTTAAGTTGGAATTCAGTTCCTTTCAAGATCCTCATGGTGGTGACAGTTGGAGACACATTAATGAGAGTCTCAGCCCCTGTGGCCTTCTTTTCTTCCCCTGAGGCTCTGTGGAGGTCAAAGGTCAAGGCTCTTTGCCTTGGTGTGGGTTTGAAGTAAAGCCCCCAAGTCCAGTGCAATTGGTCTTTGGCCTCTGAGACTCTCTCCTGAAGCTGTAGTGAGCTGCTGGGATGGCAAGGTGGGCAAATAAAAGAAGTAAGAGAGCAGACACAGGTGCTTGCTCAGCGGTGTGGGCACGGGGCAGACAGATTGTTTGCTATTGAGGTGTGTTGTGATGAAGCTCGTCCTTCGTAAAGCAACTCACTGGGAAGAGCACATCCTGGGGAAGGAGAACCGAGGCACTCGGAAAAGCCTACAGGGAGATGGCGATTCTCTTCTTCAGCAGTGGGTGATCATGGGGAATTAGAAATGGGAGTGCAGTTGGATTTGGGCTACCGGAGTTCACGTGGAATGATTGCAGGAATCACTTGAGAGCACCCTAAGTAACCTTTACAGCCACATGGACAGCATTTGCTTGGATTCAGCCTTTTGAATCTTTTAGGAGTTCCTCATTTGTGGGGTGGATGGGAGGACAAAGGCATAAGCCCCCCCTCCCCCCACTTCACATAGACTGAGACATTTTTCAAGATTTAGTGTTTGGAATCTTATACTTAGTATGGATGAGAATCTTTGTTTTGTTTTATTATCTCTCTCTTTCTCTTTCTCTCTCACTCTGTCTATCATATCTATCTATCTATCTATCTATCATCTCTCTATCTCTATCTACCTACTATCTCTCTATCTATCTCTCTATCTCTCTATCTATCTACCTATCATCTGTGTATGTTTGTGATCATGCACACACCACAGGCACATTGGAGGTCAGAGACAACTTGCAGGGGCAGGTTCTGAGGCTTGAACTCGGGTCCTTAGGCTTGCTTTGAACCCCTGATCCCCACAAGCTTTTACCCACTGAACTATCATGCTGGCCCACTACTTTTCTTTGGATTGATTTTTGTAGTACTGGGTATTGAAAACAGGGCCGACACATCCTGAGCAAATGGTCTACACTGAGCTGTATCCTAGCCCTCTTTTTTCCTGGTTTGTTTGTTTTAAATTTGAGAAAGTATCTTACTAAATTACTTAAGCTGCCTTTGGACACACCCTGTAGCCAAGACCAGCCTTGGAACTTGTGACCTCTCTGTCTCAGTCTCCTGAGTAGGTGGGATTACAGCTCAGACCTGCCTCTTTTTTTTTTAATTTCCTAAAGTTTATCCCAGTTTAGGGTGATTTGTTGTTGTTGTTTTGCTTTTGTGTGTATGTGAACATATAAATGTGTGCATGGGGACGCATGTGTGCATATGTGTGTACACACATGAGGTGAGAAGACAACCCTAGTGTCATTCACCACAGGAGTGGGTATTGTTCCTCAGGAGGGACCCACATACCTTGTTTGTTTGTGTGCTTCAAGATCTTCACTTTATTTCTGAAATTTTATTTCTATGTGGCTGTGAGTGTGGGTGCCATGTATGTGTGTGCGGTGTATGCCCCTCTGTGCAGATGCTTGAAACTGTGCACATGTGTAGAAGCCAGAGGAAGATGTTGCCTGGCCTGCTCTACCACACTCTACCTTATTCCCTTGAGGCAGGGTCTCTCACTGAAGCTGGGGTTAGTCTGGCAGACAGCAAGCCCCAGTAAGCCTCTTATCTCCACCCCACCCCCAGCATTGAAGTTACAGGCACACTGTAAACAGCCTTGATTTTTTTTTACATGAATTCTAGAGATTCGAACTCAGGTCCTTATGCTTGTATGGCAGACACTTGACGAAGTGAGCCACCCCCTCATTCTCAGCTTTGATTTTTTTCATTTTATTTTATTTATTTATTTTTATTGCCAGAAACAGTTTCTGTTCATGTTTGTGATGCTTTTGTGGTTTTTGTTTGTAGCCAGATTACCTTTATCATTTCATCTGTGGTCTATTGATTAAAATAACCACAGTACTGACACTATGCATTCATTATAGCTGGGTCAGATTTCCCCTTTGCCCCTTCTGTGAAAGTGTTTTATTTCTGCCCTTCTGAATTAAGATTAATCATGCTGCTCATCTGTTTCAATCTTCAAATCCCAGGGTCGAGGGGGGAACCTGTTTGACCTTCTGCCCCCCAGCCAGCAGATGGAATCACTTGGCCGTCAGAATCCAACAGAATCTGCTTTGCTTGTGTGTTCAGGTCATACTTTGAAGACTGCCCTCCAGCCCAGCTCTATCTTTGCCTTAACATGTCTGTCTGTAAAGAGAAGAGAAGCTAGAATTATAGGCTAAAACCACTTTACTTTGAAGTGGCCATACAGAGGGTCTGTTTTGGGTGGAGCTAGGCAAGGATCTCCATATTCCTATGCTTTGGTTTTCCCTGCCTGAAAAATGTGGTGGTTACAATACTCAGCTTGGAGGCTTTCAAGGAGGTGGGGATGCTTTATTCATGGTTTGTTTTCTTTGTGTGTCTGAGAGGCTACTGCCTTAGGACTTCTGCACACTTTTATTCTGTCTACTCGAAGTGCTTTTCCACGACTCCCAAATTGCCTATTCTCCCATCCCTTTAAGATTTTACTCAAGAATTTCCAGCTCAATGAAGATTTGACTTTTAAAAACTTTACCATCTCCATTAACATTGTGCCTTTCCTTCCTGGTCCATTATTTACTTATCATCATCTAATAAACTGGGGGTCTCTTCCTTATTGGCTGATGTACCCCCCCTAGAAAGTCATAAAGTCAGGAAATTGTGTGCCCTGTTTTTATTCCTAATGCCTGGGGATACAATAAATATTTGTTCGATTAATGTACTATGCGTAGTGCATCTTAGCATCTAATAAGCATCAGCCTGTGCCTGGGTAATCTCCAATTGCCTTCTCTCCACTTATTACCCAAGCTCCATAGCTGAATTGAGCAGATAAACACTTTGTGCCTTGACTCAGAAATTCCCCATGGGTAGTCTCCTTCCTCCATCTTTAAATCCCATTTTATGATAGCAGATTTCCTTCTGCTCTCCGATCTTGCTTCCTGATGATCTCACATGAATAAATCTCATCTTCCCAACTATCATTTGCAAGCTTCTTGTTAGCAGGAATGAACAGCTCATTCCCCCATTTTCTTCTGCCTGCTGCTCTGAGTGCAGTGGGTGTTCAGTGGCTGCGGAAGCTGCCTCAGTTTACACTGGGGATGTGCTGTGTGACCTGGGGCCAGTTGAGGGGAGGAAAGGAAATACCATCTAGAACCAATGCCCACATGAGTGAAGTGTATTTACTTGTGAAAATCCTTTGAGCTGTGCCTCTCTCTATCACACTATGGTGTTCAAATTGCTCTGGCCTTCTTCTCTTGTCCAGAATTTTAGAGTGAAAAAAGAGAAAACTTTAAATATCAGAAGAGTCTAAAGGATTTTGTGGTTAAATCCCATGGACTTACCAATTAGGTTCTAGCATTACAATTTTAATTTTATTGCTTTATCACAGATCTCTCCACTTGTCCACCCTTTTCTGTATTAAGCCATTTTGTATTTGATGCATTTTGAAGTAAACTGCAGACATTGTATATTTCCCCCTCATTATATTAGCATCGAATCAGAGTTCAGTATTGTAGTTGGCATTCCGATACTTTTCTAGCATGGAATTCTTTTTTTTTTTTTTTTCTAGAACTTCATATAATTAAGAGTGTGTGGTGGGTAGTCTCTTATGTAGAATGTTCATTCTCCATTTTGTGTTTCTGGGCTCCATGCATGTCATTTTGACCTTGTTCCTTTCATCTCTAGGTAAGAGTAGTGCTCCCTGGTTCGGAAGCTCCACAATTCCTTTGTCTTTGCACCACTTGGTGGACGTGCTGAGCAAAGCTGCTGCTGGTGCATATTTCCACGTGAGAGCTACCTTTCATATCTTAGAGAAATACTTAGAGAGCCTCCTGGGTCAGAGACTGCAATGTCCCCGCCACATAATAAACTTTTCCATGTTTCATAGCATTTACATGTGTTACCTCTTTCCTGGTTCAAGATGTTACCTGTGTGTGAAGCTTCGCCTTTTATTTATCATCACACACCTACCTCTTTCATGTTATTCAGAACTCAGTCTTCCCTGACCATCAAAGTAATCACACTGCCACTCTCTAAGATGTCACTCTTTTAATTATATGCATGACATCTTTTTTCCCCCCAACCATCTAATAATTCTGTCTGCTTTCATTATAATACAAACCAAGGATAGAGCTCATCTACTTTCCTAATGCCATCCTGTGTTCCCAAGGTCCCCATAATAGTCTACTTGTAAATATTTCAAAGTATTCTATACTTTTAAAAAAAGCATGATAAGTAGTAGGGTAGTAGACATGATGTCAACTTTTGACAAAGTAGTAGATACAGGAATGAATAAACAAAATCCCGAATTACCAGGACAGGACCCCATCCACCTTAGTCCCCACCACGTATGAACTGCACATGGTGTGCCCGAGAGATGCACACATGACCACAGCTTCTTGGTGGGTCGGAATTCTTACAAAAATACAGTTCTGGAAAACGTCTTCTTTCCTGCCTTGGCAGTTAATCTTGTCCCTACACTTGGCTGTTGATAGATTTCAATCCCTGGATACTGAATGGGTCACAGCTGGGTGAGAGGCATCCGGGAAGAACGTACTCCTGGCAAACTAGAAACTACCTGGGGATGCATGTGAATGCCTTAATTTCATTACTTTGTCTTTTGGTGGTGCCAAATGTGTTTCTCCATGCTTGGCTTCTCGGGATCCTTCTAACTAGGGGAAAGAGTGAAGAAGAAAGCACTTACTGTACAGATATTTAGGGTGCATGATGGGATTTGCGATGGGACTTTGTGTGTGTGTGTCTTGAGCATGGATTGGTGTCCAGGATACTGTAACCACAGCTATAGAACATCTTTGACATTCAAGGAAAGGAAAAGTTGGCATCTCTTTGCTTCCGATCTCTTGATGTGGCAGAGAAAGGCAAGAGAAAGGATGGCTGGCGATATCTATGTCCAGAGTTTTGCTTCTTCATCCTGGCTGACTGGACTGTGTAGGATCTGCCTGCAGTGGGAGTTAAGGGCATCTCAGCCTCCTAACATCTCATGGGATAGACAACCATTGAGGCCACTGGGAGACAATCCTCCCAGAATCTGCTTCTCCTTGTACTGACCACAAATATACACGTGGTTGGGTCTTGTAAACAGGCATGATGAAAGGCAACTGCTCCAAGGTATAGGGAACATCACCATGGAGGCAAGGGCAGAAAGAATGTTTGAACCAGAGGAGCACTGTGGTTTGTGGAACACTGTCTTCAGTAAGGTATGAGCTCACAGTGGTTGTCAGCACTGCATAAGACCTGTACAAGACTGAGCCTGTGTATCATATATCCCTGACTAGGGAGGGGTTTGCAAGGCTCCATCTATCCCAAAGGACTCATAGGTAGTTGATGGTTATTGAGGAGGGAGAGACATTTTCTTCAGTGGTGTCATAACTGGTAAGGTGCCCATGCTCCTGTAAGGAGCCCTAAGGACACTGACTGGGTCACAGAAGCAAACAAAGGCCAAACCAAACCAAAATCCATCAGAAGAGGAAGAAAATCAGTAGGAGCAGTGGGGGACAAGAGATGGCAATGGGGAATGAATGTGACTGAAATATGTTATATAAATGTACAACAATGCCATATGAAACTCATTATTATGTAAAATTAACATATGTTAAGAAAACATAAAAAATAAAATTGCAATTTGAATTATTTCCATGCAGAATCAGTGCTCACTCTTTGTTCTTCATCTTCCAGCATATGTACAGGAGAGAAAGAGAGTTGTTTGGAAATAAATGTAAGGAGCCATCTCCATCCATCGTGCCTTCCTGTCAGCACCCCACTTACTCTGACTCCCTTAATGGCCAGTAAGGCTCATATTAACTAAGACCTTACGCAGTGCAGAAGTTGAGGAAAACCATATCCAGCCAATTCCTTAGTTTGAGGGAGGAAAATAGCAATGAATACCATCAAGACAGCTGGGACAGAGGGGGGAGAGTTGAGGCAATGCTGCAGACTTGGTCCCTGGCAGGCATAACTGTGCAGAGCAGCACTCTCCAGAGTTCTAAAGGTAGACTCCCGTGATCCTCTGGAGGTCTAGCTGCTCTGCAATGCCATAGTTTGCAAAGCAGAGCTTGTCCTGGGTATGAATAACTCACACTATACAGTATATATTTTAGGAACTTGGGCTTTGGCCTATTCAGTTATAACTTTCAAGGACTTGTTGAGGTGAAAGGATTCTGGGAAGATGACAGTCTAGAAGAGAATCTGCATCACCCCCTGACTCCCATCTGATGGCTTCTGCAGAGTCACGTGACAGGAGTGATTGATGCACTGAAAGGCACTGGCATCACCATCTGTTTTTTAGTTTTTTTTTTTTTGTAAAACAGCAGGACTTTGTGTCAGATAGTTTCTAAGGAATTCAGAGACTGAGCTAAGCATGTAATTTGCTTAGTAAAGATGGGATGCCTGCCTCACGTTCCCACCGCTCTGGCTTCAATCCACCAAACCACAGAAACCTGGCATGCTGGCTCATGCCTATCATTTTAGTACTTAGGAGGTAGAGAAGGCGAGTCAAAAGTTGTCTCAAAAAACCAAATCCAAACGAAACCAAAACACACACACACATATGCATGAAACATGGGTGTGTGTGTGTGGGGAATCTAGATGACTTAAAACGAAGGAAGGAAGGAAGGAAGGAAGGAAGGAAGGAAGGAAGGAAGGAAGGAAGGAAGGAAGGAAGGAAGAGACCAGCGGTAAGAAACTGGAGGTGGGGAAACAAAAGAACCTTCTGGAGGAAGAGTCCAGGGCTGATCTGTGGAGGACCAGTAGATCTTCTCCTGTGTAATTGGCAGAGTTACTCCAAGGTCCCATGTTGGCGGAAGTTTATCTCCTGCCTGCCTGTTCTCAAATACCCAGCAGCCGCTTCCTAAATAATTGACTCCGAGGCTTAATATTACTTATAAGTGCTCAACCAGTAGCTCAGGCTTATTGCTAACTAGCTTTTACACTTAAATTAATCCATAATTCTTATCTGTGTTTAACCACGTGGCTTTGTACTTTTTCTCAATGTGGCATTTTTCATCTTGCTTCAGTCTGGTCACCCCACCGAGACTTCCTGCCCTGCTGCTGGCCAATCAGCGCTTTATTAAACCAATTCCAGTGACAAATCTTTACAGTGCAGAAGAGCATTATCCCACAGCAGTCCCAGGTCTGTGCACTGCTGCCTCTGGCAGCTCTGCTGCCCCCTCCCCGGGGGGGGGGGTACTCTAGAAGACTGAGAAGGTGGGGGAGTGGCTGCCTGTTCCCCTCAGGTCCACTGTGATGGCTGCTGAGTCTATTGCCCAAAAGTTTCCTTCCACTGAGGAGAGCTTTCATGTCTGAGTGGACAGGTAAGAGGAATACGGAGAGAACAGGGAGGAGGGTCACACAGAATGCTGAGCACAGACGTCACTTTGTCAAACTGATGCTAGAGGTAAAAGAGGACCAGTGACAATAAGAGTTCTTGGGAAATGGTTCCGTGGGTAAGTGGTTGCCGTGCAACTGTGAGGAACAGAGTCGGGGACCAGCTAGCACCCATGTCAATGCCAGGTGTGCACGGCAACTCTCCTGCAATTATGGCCTCAGAAAGCATAGACAGGTGATCACCAGAGCAAGCTGACCATTGGTGTGCCCTGGGTTCAACTGAGAGAACTATCTCACCGAGTAAAGATGAGCCATCAAGGATAAGTGTCAACATCAGCCTTGGGCCTCCACATGCATATATACCCACACATGTGTGCTCACATCCATACAAAACATGTATATACTACAGACACACACACCTACACATGTGTGCTCACATCCATATAAAACGTGTATATACCACACCCACACATGTGTGCTCACATCCATACAAAACACGTATATACCACACCCACATACCCACACATGTGTGCTCACATCATACAAAACATGTGTATACCACACACCCACACATGCACACACACATATGCACACACACATGTACACACACACACACACACACACACACACACACACACACACCTGGAAGTGGAAGAAAGGACAGAGTGTTTAGGAGGACATGTTTATAGCATAGAGCATCTGGGGTTGTAGTGGCCATTCTTTGTAAATGTGCTAGTACAACTGCGGAGAATGACAATGAAGAGGAGAGGACTGGCCTCGGAGACAGACAGACAAACGGACATTTAAAGCAGAAGCAAGAGAATGCAAATGTTACAACAGTGAGGGATGCTCAGAATTGGAACACAGACGCAGGACCCTAAAAGGCTTTCTAGAAGGTCCATAGAGGGGCAGATGGAAGACAGTTTTTTAAAGGTAATAATAAAAGAAAATTTCTGTAGTTTGAGGAACTCAGATTTATTGTTCAACCAGAAGGGGACAACATACTTGGAGTTCTAAAACTCTCAGATGGGACACAAGAACCTTCCAAATGACCAAAACAACTGGGAGAGGAGGAGAGGGAATCGAGAATCAGAACAACTGTAAATTTCTGTCCTTCAACTTCGGAAGTGATAGCATGATATAAATAATATCTGTGAGAAGTTTGGAGTTTTGTGCCTCCTGCTAGCCTTTCTGAAAAGAGTGTTCTTAGTATGAGGTCACATGACTTCTAGAAATGCCCACTGGTAACAAAGACAGAACCCCGAAGACAAGCGCACCTCCCATTGATGTTTTCATTAGAACCTGGCTCACAGAACCAACCACACAACACACAAACCCCAAGAAAGCTTTGAACGTCCCCCTTCCTCACCATTTCCTTGGCTATCCCCAGGGTCATGGAAAACAACCCTGGGGGCAGAAACCTGTGAAAATCACACGTCTTAAACGGATTGCTGTTTTGTCTGATCCACCCGCTTCCCTCTTAAAGACCAGGGAAGAAAGAAGGAGCAAGTTAGCCCGTGCTTCACAAACAATGGAAGAGCCAGGACAGGAGGAGCCAGAGCTTGTGTTTAGCTGAATGGATCTTCCAACCTAAATGAGCGAGGTTCTCTACTTCCGCGATCTATTCCGCATCCGCCCAGAAGATTTCTCTGCCGAGAGAGCAACACTGCAGATTTCTATTGTTTAGAACTGAAGAAGCCTAGGGCGTCCTCCTGCTTCAGAAAGGGCATTTACTCCATGATCAGTGAGGCGATCTGTGGAGGGGGTCTGGCTTTTCTTCACATTGGAGTATCTCGGATTTCCTCAGAAGTGCTCCTCTAAGTCGGGCATGCCCACCTTTTAGCTATAACAGGGCGGCAAAGGAAACTCGCAGCCTCATTTTCAAAGTGGCTGTTTGCCTAATGCTTTCACTGGATATTATGTCACTCCAGAAAGACAAATTGCTCAGCAAACAGCACTCTCATTATACCACTTGGCTGAAAAAAAAAAATCCCTTCCTCGGCTATCACTTGCAGGATGATATTTACACTGTGGCTTAACTTTCAAGTCCCTGTGACATGTGACAACTTTATTGCCATCAATCTAATTTTAAAAATTATATATATATAATATATAAAAAAATCTCTGGCTTCCTGCTTTCGATGAAAGACATGAGACTTGATGTTTATCTCGTTCATTCTGTGCATTGGTTCTAGAAGCTATTGTTTTATTTTGTTTGTTTTTTTAACCTATAGAATTAGTCTCTCTCATTCCTCTTCCTCCTCCCCCCTCTCCCTCCCTTCCTCTCTTTTTTTCTGGGATAATCCTTTGATTTTATTCACATAAACAAAAAAAATGAAGCAAATATAACTATTCGATCAATGTTACGTAGTTTCCTAGTAGCTGATTGAGGACTAAGGGAAAAATTAGAGAAATATTAGACGGACTATCTTGCTCCCCGTCAGGGGTCTCCTTGTCCGAGACGGTTGTAGCATTGTGCACCCTTAGCTGTGAGGATCAAGCCATGCCTTGGCGGAGGAGTGGCGAAGCTGATCTACAGAGCAAGTCTGTGTTTGGGATAACAGTAACTGTTGCCATGTCTGAACGTCTTACTCCCCAGAGGTCTGCCCTTTTCACTGTTGGATAAAAACAGGTTTTAATATTGTCTCGGTTTCTTTCCAGGTTGCTATGATAAAACACTCTGACAAAAGCAACTTAACAGAGAAAGGGTTTAGTTTGGCTTAAAGTTCTAGAGGGACACAGTCCATCTGAGCAGGGAACATATGAGACTAGACAGTCAAAACGTGGTGGCTGTAGCAGGAGGGTGGATGTTCACATTGTATCTGCATTCAGGAAGCAGATACTGACTGGAGAAGGGGTCAGGCTATAAAGCCTAAAGGCCTACCCCAGGGACCCACTTCCAGTGAAGCCCCACTTCTTAAAGGTTCCACAGCCTTTCCAAACAGCACCACCAATTTGGGAAAAGGTGTTTAAAAACTTAGGAGCCTATGGATTCAAACACATGAGCCTATGGGAAAACATTTCACATTTAAACCATAACAAATATCCTGGGACACACACACACACACACACACACACACTTTTGGGCAGATGAATTACAAAGTTAGAGTGATGCTAGAACCCAGAATTCTCTGTAGACAATGGTTTGCATCAAATCACGACGGAGAGAGAGGTTCTTCTATCTTCTTGTAGCCTATCACCCTTGCCACCAACCTTGCAGGTTTCTGATGCTTTAAAGCAGATACTTTGCACATTCTAGAATGTTTCAGAAATACTGATGCAAACTTTCTAGCATGACAATTCTAGGTTTTTCCATTTCTAAATAGGAAGACACTTGAAGTGATATAGCCATTTCCTCGCTGATTCTCTCCCAGCTCACAGATCCTGCCTTGCAGGATGTTACACACAGTCCCATGAGTCTGGGGATTCCATACTATGCCCAAACTGTCTGAAAGCTACTCATAGTAGTAAACCCTCAGGCAGACTGCTCATCCCACCTCTACAAGCAAGCAGGTGATAGCCGGATTGAAGGGCAACAAATAAAGTGCCAGTATGCATTAATACCCTCACATTAATATGCTACCCCAGCTGTGGTGAGCCAAGGATACTTTTAGGTACCTGTCTGTGGCTTCTCCCCCTTTTCCTCTCTAGTTAATTCCTCTTTGACACTAACAAGCTTCTTCTCCTTCTAGGTAGCATCTTTCTCTGTTTTTACCATGTGCCGACTCCTCTCCCTCCTACTTGTTGGCTTTTTCATCTCCAGCCTCTCTGCCTTCCTGCCTGAGTTCACCCTATTTTTAATGGAAGTTCTCCTCTGGTTCTTTCTGCTCTCCACCTACTCTCTGTGTTCTTCCACAATCTCCCAGCTATAAATAACCCAAGGCGTCCAACCTTTTGCTCTCACGGAGAAATGAATAATTAAAACTCCAAAGGAAGACACGTGGATTAAATCAGGCACTTGATTTCTTCAAAACACAGAGAGCGTTTTATGGTGTGCTGTGCAAATGAATGAGTCACACAGCCAATTACTTCAAGAGGGAAGAAAGTTGAGGTTTGGTTCCATCAGCAGTGTATTAAAAAGGAGCTTGCTAATGAATGTCAGATATTAGGCAGGGATGACACTTCCAAATTCAGCAGCATGAGCCACAGAGTCTCAACTGTGACGCATGTGATTGTGGCAGTTCCCTGACCAATGGTGCTGTTTCTTCATGTTTCTTTTCCAAAATGATAGACTGCAAATTACGCATGTATACTTGCTTACTATGCCCCGGACACAATTTATCTGTTGGGAATAATCTAGTTAGAAACTGGGGAGATGGCTCAGTTGGAAAATGCCTGCCCTACAAGCACAAGGACCTAAGCTCAGAACCCCAGTACTCATATTTAAAAGCCAATGCTGTGGCCTGTGTTTGTAACCATAGCGCCATGGAGCAGACACCAGCAGGTCCATGGTGTTCATTGGCCAGTCAGACTAGCTTAAATGGTGATATCCAGATTCAGTGAGAGACCCAGGTGGAAGGGTCTCAAGATGGCTCAGCTGGTAATGGGTTTGCTGCCAAGCCTGATGGCCTGAGTTTGATTCCTGGAACCCACATAGTGGAAGGGGAGAACTAGTTCTTGGTTTGTGAAACTTGACAACTGCAGTTCTTCTTTCCCTGACTATACGGCAATCATGAATTTTTGAGACTAGTCCATACTTAGGTCAGCAGACTTCATATAGATAATAGCTCAGGAATGGGTGGTCTATGGAGTAGGTGGGGGAGAGTCCCAGGATTCCTACCTGCCAAGCAGTTACCTGGCTGCGTGCTCCATGCTAGCCCTCTCCTTTTCTTGGTTCTCAGGTTGGTTTCCTTCTACAGCTGCATTGTTTTGTATCTTCTCTTGTGCTGACACATCCTGCTTAGATTGGAGCCAAGAAAGTGCAGGAGCCAGGATGTGCTCTCATGGTCCATTCTGCTCTTTTGTGAAGGAACCTGCTGGAAGAACTATAGAGAAGCATTTTCCTCCCAGGTGCAGTTCAAAGAACCTTATATTAGAATGAGAAAGGCCTCTCCAGAGCCACCGATTGGAAAGTGTTAGAGACACAAGAGGGAATAGAAGCTTGATTCTTTGGTAAACAAACATGCGCACCAACTTCAAGAAATATTGGTAATTTGCTGATATAATGTCCAAAGTCCCCTGTCCTCAAATAGGACAACTGGTAAACTAGCTATGAATGGTCAAGCATGTATGTATGAGAGTGTGTGTATGTGTGGCTGCTTCAAGAAATATGTAATGGTATGCAAGTTCCTCCTTAGAGGAAACTGTGAGGTGAACTTTAAGGACAAATGGCATCTTTGAACAGAAAAGAGGGCAATGTATCTTTCTTCCACATTATTGAGCACCCTGCGCATTTGGTTAATACAGTCCTGATCTTGTCCTTTTTAACATTGATTAACTGCTTTAATGTACAAAGGACAATTTCATTATATCCCCCTCAGCTCCCAGTAAATATGTTACTGTATAAGTTTAGGTCCTTGCGGGGGAGGAGTCTGTGCTAATGAAGCTAATTACTTGTTTTAACCTGTTCAAACTTGGAGATGGCTTTAGGGTCTAGTTCTGGGGCATTCAAAGACATAAGCCTTCAAAGGGATTTAATTAATTTCCCTTGCCCGCCTGCACTTGGTGGCCTGAAGGAAGGGAAAGTCTTTGCCTAACAGCGATTTGTTTTGAGGATGGGTTGGGGAGAAAATCACAACCAGCTCATCTCTTCTAGAACTATTGGGAAGATGGGGATGGAATGCCTGGGAGTCTGGTTAAAAGGAATATCATGTGTCATGTGTCATGATAAGCCTTTTCACTGACTCCCAGGCTGAGTGTATGAATGAGCAGGTCTCTGATTCCTGTGCCTTTTCTTGGGCTCTTTTCCTTCTGTTGGTTTGTCTTGTCTAACTTCGATGTGATAATTTTATCTTATTATATTTTATTATTACCTTTTAGAAACATGTTCTTTTCTAATGGGAGACAGAAAGGGAGTGGATCCAGAGGGGAGGGGAGATAGGGAGGAATTAGGAGGAGCTGAGGCAGGCGGATCTAAAACTATGTAGAGAAATCCTGTCTTGAAAAACAAAACAAAAAAAAAAAAAGGGAAAAGAAGTATATCATGGCTTAGCAAGTGAGAGGCAGCTGCTACTGCTGCCCCACCAGCCCCACTTAGGAGTTGGCATTTCAAACTGTAATCCCTTTACCCTTGGAATTTGGGGTTATCTTTAATTCTTTTATGTAAGGTTACAAGTTACAAAAAGATCTAACCACAAGCTCATCGGTATTTTTGGTTATGACTGCACTGAATCCATATAAACGTTAATCCTCTGGTCTGCAAAATACATACCTGTACCTCCAGTTACATGGGTCTTTTTTTTTCTTATTAAAATATTCCAGTTTTCAGCATGCAAATCTTGAGTATGTATTGCTACATTTTGACTTTCCTCTACATTTTTTATCTCATCTGTATCTACTATAGACTATATTCTAGTACATTATAAGTAGCACTTTTGAAAAATTTTAATTTTCTATTCCTGCTTCGCATACAGAAATACTGACTGTATGTGTATTCATGGGTGGTGTATGTACATATTCCTGTGTGTGTGTGTGTGTGTGTGTGTGTGTGTGTGTGTGTGTGTGTGCATGTGCGTGCATGTGCTGCATGTGTACATGTGGGTGTTTGTACATGTACACCTGGAGGCCAGAGGCTGAAGTTGAGTGTCTTCCTCAGTTGCTCTCCACTTTATTTTTTAAGACAGAGTGTTTCACTGATCATGGAACTCAGCCATTCAGCTAGATGCCTGGTCTGGGAGCGCCAGGCCTATCTCTTTACCTCAACCCCTGAGAACTGGGGTTGCTGAGAGTTCCACTGTTTCTGGCCTGGATGCTGGAGCTACAGCATGCACTCAGTTCTTTACACTTTTGAGGCAGGCACTGTGCTGACTGAGTCATCACCCTAAACTCCTGTTATTTTATATTACCTTGTATGTGCTTTTGTTTGTTCTGTTTTGTTTTTAACTTTTTTTTTTGACATGCTCTCACTGTATTGGCCAGACTAGCTTCAAAATCTTGAGCTTCCTTGACACTAGGATGGAGTCCCAGGCATGTGCCCCAGAGCCCAGCCTGTACCATGTTGTCTGGTTATTTACTTGATTATGAGTTCTAGTAGCTTCTTTGCAGATTTTTTTTTTTTTTGGATTTTTGTCACGCTCTCTGCAGTTGGGGATAGCTTGATCTCTTCCCTTGCGATCTGGATGCTTTTCTTTGCAGTTTTGCATTAGCAAACCTGATAAGCACGCAGTCGAGTTGTGAGCCCTGACCACTTTTCACTTTTGGAATATTTGACAGGCAGTTTTACAGAAGTCTGGGGGCGTGGCTTAGGGCCAGGGTTTGTTGCCTATTCACATGCATTTGGGCTGTGGCTTTCCTTCTTGCTGGGTTGACAAGGATAGTTTGTCCTAAGTGAGAAGTCCTTTCAGAGTTCAGCTGTAACGTGAGCTTGGTTTCTGCTTCTGCTGCCCTTCACCACACTGGATGATATCTGCCTCCTTTCATGGAATCACGCTGGGAATGCCAGAAGCCATGCCTTCTCCTCCACCATTCTTCCTCAAAACAGGTGGTTTTATTGTTGTTGTTGTTTTTGCTTCAGCCACCCATGCTTAAATATTAGCAATAGTTCTCTGTGACCATCTGCTTCTTAGAAACAAATGCTGATCATGAAATACAAATTGTGAGTGTCCTGTGCCAGGTCTTAAGGTCTTGAACCAGGCTAGTGGTTATTGATCTGCCTGGCTTCACAGGAACACATCCAGTATGTTTTGTAAGCAGAGTCTTAGGCCAGAGGCTCCACTCTGCAGGATGGGGCTGGTACCAACCTGCCAGCTCTCTCCACTCCCGAAGGACACAGATGGAAATGCTGGTGTGAAAGGCACAAAAGGGCTCAATATAGCAATGTTGTGAAGATGGAAAGCATACTTTTCAGCCATTCTGGGCTCTGGCATGAGAAGAAGCTTAACTAAAGGAAGAACTGGGCCACAGAACAAGAGGTGTGCATAATTCAGTAGTCTTGGCCAAAGTATTGTCTAGTTGGTCATTGTTGTGGTCCTGCTTCTGTATAGGGGCCCAGGAAATTCTCTTGATTAAGGGGAAAAGTCAGTTCCTATAAGATTATTGCTCCTGTTGGAGTTGATCTGTCTGGAGGTTCTCTTCCTAGAATCTCAGCTATATCTACCTATCTATCATCTATCTACCTACCTACCTACCTACCTACCTACCTACCTACCTATCTATCTACCTATCTTTCTTTCTTTCTTTCTTTCTTTCTTTCTTTCTTTCTTTCTTTTTGAGAGGGAGGGGTCTGGGAAAATGACACTATAAAAGCTGACAGACAGTGATTGAGTGACAACTCAATTACTCTTATGCAGCTTCAGTCTCAGAGGGTATCTATTCAGAGGTAGGCGAGGTATCACTAACTTGTAGACAGATACTTTTTCTGGATTAGCATGCCTGTGTACAGCCTGAGGCAGGTGACTGACCCAGAGTGAGGGAGAAAGGTCCAAAGGAAGGCAGAGATGTCACGGTTTGTTCTGCTTTCAGTGACCTCATGACGTGCCTGCCCAACCTTCCTTACAGCCTAAATACTGCTGAGTACTTGTTCCACATTCTTTAGAGTGCACTTTTCACATCAGTGAGGTGAAAGTGAGTACGACCATTTTTGTGTGTGGACATATGACCACGTGTGGCAGCTCTTATCCTCAAGATCTCTTGCAAAGAGCCCTGTTCCAGGCCAGCTTTCTTTCTCCTACACCACTCTTTCCAATGTCCATGTCTATCATGCTTAGCATACATGCACTGGATAAATTATGTTGGGACAGGAAGAGAAAAAGGACATCAGTGGCTGTTCTAATCTGGTTTTGAAAAAGTGGATTTCCAAGTTAGATATTCATTTTATACCATACTTGCAGTGTGTGTATAAGCTCAGGTAATGTGTTTCTTACATATACCATTAAATATATCCTTGAAATTCTTTGTATAATACATTTGTTATTTGTTTCTTTGGAGGTCTTGAAGGAATGAAAGTAATATAAGGCATTTATTTTAAGCCTAACCAGCTTTTATTCCATCTCTGCTTAATGATAGTTATTTGGACTTAGTCACTAAAAAACTGGATAGGACTCAAAACTCAATTCAGTCCTAAGCAAAGAAATTTTAGGGGCTTTTTGAGATGGCTCAGCAAGTGAAGGGGCTTGCTGTGAAACACGATGACCTGAGTTCAGTCCCTAGGACACAGGTTGGAAGGAGATAACCAACTTCTCTAAGTTGTCCTCTGCTTTCCACAGGCACCTGCAAATACACACATGCACTCACACCTTAAGTAAATAAATAAATAAATGTATTTATTTATGTATTTATTTCCTCAGGCTTTCTGAAGCATTCAGAAAGTTTTCTGGGTGGGATCTAGAACAGGACATTATAAAAGTTGACAGATGTCTCAGCTACTCTCCTTCAGTCTTGAGAGGGGATAAGGTGAGGTATTATCAATTTATAGACAGACAGTTTTCAGGATTAATATGCCTGTGTGTAGCCTGGCAGGTGACTGACCCACACATTAAAAAAGAAATTGTTAAGGAAAATTAAAAAAGAACCCTTCAAATGAAAATCACTATTAGAGACTGAAATTACTCTTTCACAAAACTGGAACTACTGATTGTGTTCTGTTTTAGAAATCTGAATAAATTATAATGTTTTATTTTTTAGAATGTTGTTTATAGAGAGATTTACAGGGTAAGCAAGTTGATTAATAAAGTTATACAATCTTTTAACACAGGGACTTACTATGTAACCCTGGCTGGCGTAGAATTCATAATATAGATTACATTGTCCTCAAATTCACAGAAATCCACCTGTCTCTGCCTCTTGAGATATAGAATTAAAGGCATGTGCCACCATGTCCAGCAAGACAGGCAGACTTGAATGTGTCTTTGCTTGTATAAAGTCTGCATTGATCAAGAGTGTTAAGTCCACTTGTTGGAAATAGAGGCTTTGACTGCAAATGTACAAGAACCCACTCTGTGTTCTCCGTAGCCCAGCAGCTATCCTTCTCTGCTGATCTCAATAGCCACTAAAAGGGTTCGTTTCCTCCAGAAGTGCAATAATGCAGCCTTAACTCTATGGTGTCATGTTCTGTACATGCTTCTCTTTATGGTGCTCCTGAATATAGTCAGTCAGGGTGCTCTAAGTTCAATTTTAAAGTACATTACTCTGGAAAGTAAAGACAGTGGCACATAAAATTACAACCCATCCCCAAAGCTTGTGTCTCCATGTACAACAGCCAACTACTAGTTTGAAGGAAAGTACCTAGGGAAGGATGGTTTGGATTTAACCTCTGAACTGTGGGGATTTTATATCCACAACAGGCTTAACACTACAATGATCCATGGTTGGAAGAGTCCATCTCTTCCAAGGCTATGGGGACTATGCAAAAAGAGCTACAACTGCTATCAAACAAATTCTATAAATTTGTGGGTTTACTCATAGGAACGTCCTTATAGTTGGTGAGCTATGTAAGCCATGGAATATATTTACATATAACTCAGATCATTCTGGTAAGCCTAGAGAATGTGCAAACCATAAGCCCCACTCTCCCCACTTTTGTGAATGGTAATCCAGTTTTACAGTGGTACACATGAAGAGGTTCAGGGTCCTCTTTAATATCCCCATAGTCAGTCTGAACTTATCTATCAGATGCAATGGAGAAAATAATGGTGAAGGGCAGGAAAGTGATTTGTTTAATGTAACTGTATTAGGAAGATGTGTGGATCAACCTTTACCTTCTTTGGGGGAATATGGAAATGAGATTTAAGATTACGGATTAGGGAAAGGGAAAAAGTGAGCATAGTCAGGAAGTCTTGGTGAAGCTGTGGTCTGGTTTGTGAGGCCCCCAAGAAGTTTTAACTTTTACATGAGTGGTGGTTTCATTCCCATTGTGAGATGGTTAGAGAGGCATCTTAATATAGGGGAAATGCCCACAAGGCTCTTTGTTCTTGGCGAGTCTAGGGAAATGACTGGAGATGTTCAGATGGCATTCTAGTGGTCTTGGATAGGACTTTGTAAAAGATGCCACTTGAGGATGCTTTAGCTCCTCTCATCTTCCTGTCCTCAGCCTGGAGGAGGGAAGATTACAGCTCATAAGCAATAAACACCCTGTATGCAGATTGGATAGGAATCCAACCCAAAGTAAAGGAGACAAATGCCAAATTCAGGCAGAAATGCTAAGCCCTATCCTGCACTTGGTTATCTAGTTAGCACCTTCAGTCTCAAGTGAAAATCCCATGCTTCTGGACAAGCAGCATCCCAGTCCTACAGTCAGTATGCCCAGGTTCCATCACAAACATTTGTAAACTAGGTCCACCCCTGTCTCTACAGATGTCACTCTTGTCCAAGCTAATAGCATCCCTCTGGACTTCTTGCCTAGTCTATTTTCTGGCCCCTATCCAGTAAGTTCTCCACACTGTGGTTAGAGTGATCTTTTTAAAAATGTAAATCTGATTATGCCATCACCCCCTGCTTAAAACCTTTCAAAGGCTCCCCATTGCTCCTAAGATAAGCCCGGAGTCCTTACTATGGCTCCCCAGACCTGACTGTCTCTGCCCTTGCTTGGATCAGCCACCTCATTGTTTACTGCCTGCCATTATTCCACTATCCAACCATACCTGTCTTCATTCAATAGCAAAGCTCTCCTTTCTCTTATACAGCATAGGTCAGTTTGGATGAATAAGTATTTATGTGCTTTGGAGCCCAAATACCTGAGGTAAAAAGGTAGCAGGAGGCTTCCCTGACTTTCCCATGTCTACTTTTACCTGCTTGTAACATACGGCAGAGACCTATTGCAGGATTTAGAACCCACGAATGTAGTCATTATATTACTCATTTGACTTCAGTAGTGTGTCTTGCTGAAAGAGAGCATACAACACGATGATTATTTATGGTCCTGATGTTGAGCATGTGAAGTAGTGGCATTGGGACTGGACTAGAAACACAGTTCCACCCTGCCATCTACAGGAGCCCCAGGAGTTCTTTTCAGAGACCCCCTCCCACTCAGGGGAAGCTGGGATTCTTGACTTTTCAGCAGAAAGAGCTTTAGGAGACATCAGTTTGAAGCCAGGATGGAATTTAAGCATAATTTTTAAGCATGAGGAGTAATAGAGAAGCCCTCAGAGAAAGGATAAAACACATTCAAGTCTGGGTGTGGGATTCTTAAAGGACAGTCACCCTCAAAGTTATGCTCAATAACCGTGTGTGTGTGTGTGTGTGTGTGTGTGTGTGTGTGTGTGTGTGTGTGTGTGTGTGTGAGAGAGAGAGAGAGAGAGAGAGAGAGAGAGAGAGAGAGAGAGAGAGAGGAGAGAGAGAGATCTGAATAGGTTCAATAGGTTCCTAAGGGACATTTTCGTTCTGGATAAATGAGAACATATGATTATTCCAGGTGTGCATTCCAGGATTAGAGCTGATGAGGTAAAGTTTAGTGGAAAGGACTGCAAGGAAAGTTAAGACATTTCTGCTATAAACAAAAACCTATAGTCTTAATTGTTGAGCTCCCCAGAAAATTGTAGGTTTACAGCTAGGAATGGAAGAAGGCCGTGCTCAAAAGGTCATGTGTTACTATATAATCGTCTGTTCATTGCTAAGGTAACATCCTTTGAAAATCAGTGTGTATAAAGAACATTGTCTCTGTGTAGGCAGTCTGCACAACAAATGCTAACATCAGAGGCTTCAACCAGCTTCAGGGGTGTGTGTGTGTGTGTGTGTGTGTGTGTGTGTGTGTGTGTGTGTGTGTATCCTCTCTTCTTATGTCTCCTTGATTTTTTCCATCTTTCTATCCCACATTATTTACAGGTCTCAAACCAATGTCTGGTACATTATAGGCCCTAGGTAACCATGTAGAGTCCTAGTTAACCATGTATAGTACTTTGACATGTATGTTACTCCTGACAGTGGTCTGGAGCTTGTGACTCACAGTGGAATCAGGCCAATGGCATAAGCATTCCCAGGAGCTTGTTTAGGGATCTAGAATCCCAGAATCCAGAAGCTCCAAATTTCAAGAGTTCCAAATCTACTCCCAACAGTACTACCATTTACATTACAGACATAGAGTGAGTCTGTAAAAAATACAGCGTTATATATTTAAATATATCTTTTTTGTTATCTATCTATCTATCTATCTATCTATCTATCTATCTATCTATCTATCTATCTAAGGTAGGTTCTCAAGTAGCCTAGGCTAGCCCCCAACATGCTATGTTGGTGAGGCTGACCTTGCACTTCTGATCTTTCAGCATCCACCTCCCAAGTGCTGGAATTGTAGACACAAGCCACCATGCCTGCTGAAGTATACAATTTAATGTTTTACCTCCTATGTCAATGGTCAAACATTTCTACTTCACAAGATGGTTTATTCTTCCTCCTCCTAGGTAATAATCCCCCAGAGGCAGTCACTAGCTTATTTCCATCACTGTTCATTACTTTGCCAGTGTTTCATGTACTTGAACCTAGAAGGCGTCACTACACTTGCTTAATATTTCAAAATTCTACATGTTTCCCAAATGCCCAGGTCACGTGTCTATGCATCACATTGAGAAGTACTGCTGTGATGTGTTCACCCTGGACATTGATATCAACTGACACCTGGGGAGCACTCCCAGTGAATCTGACTTAATTAGCCTCTGTGAGGCTTAAACATTTGGATTAAGAAAAATTCTCAGGAAATTCTAATTTGCAGCCTAAATTGGAAAACACTGCCCTCCCCATATCTCCCGAGTGCTACATTGCTTAGCTTCGCCTATCTCCCTGCTCCATGCTGGCAAAGTACAGCTTTTCCACCTCTCCGAGGGAAGCAGGACTTTCCTATTGTGGGTTTGCCAGCCTTTTTGTTCACTGCTTTTTCTCATCTCTCAACTTCCCTAGAGCTCGGAGAAGATGCACTTAAGCTATTTGGTAACCTGTTATCATCAGTCCGAAGGAGCAATGATGTGCTAGAGCTAGCTCATACTGGCTTGTGATGGGAAATTATATCATCATCCGCATCATCCACACCCCCCACCCCAGCTATGCATTCAGCGTATCATTTTGGCAACTTGAACTTGGCTATAGTGGGAGTATTTACACCTTAGAAATCTATAAATACCACCAGTCAGGTTTTATTCCATCTTCCACCTCTTACCAAGGAGCTGGATTTCTATAGGTAAACACTGTTGAGGAGGAGAGCTTGAACTCCCTAGGTTTTCACTTTTGCTAGCCTTTAATTCACCATTTGCCAGGCAATGATGTAATGCGCATGTAATGCTGGCAATGCTTACAGTCATCTGTGGGTTCTAAGAAGATGAATGAGATTATTGTGTTTCTTTCATCCAGCTTGGTTAGAAACCCCTAGAAGCCTGTTTCCAATAGTTACTATTGCCTGGTTTTGTTTAAAGTGTTCTGCACAGGGCTGTGCCTAGTTCTTGGAAAGGGAGTAGACACCAGTGATGGCTTTCATTATTGCGTCTTCCTCAAGCTTATCACTGAATCGAGTACCCTCTTGGGTTGCCTGGCATATATATATATATGATTTATTTAATTTCTATTGATTATTGAGTTCCATGAGTACAAATTCAAGGCTTTCAAAGGACATTGTCTATGTAAACCTGCAAGGCGGCAGTTTTCCAGGGCTAGTAGTTCTCGGCACTTAGAGGAGACTCTGGAGTCAGATCTACTTCTGAATTTCTGCTTTTCTGCTCCTTCAGCCATCATGTGCCAATTGCAATGCCTTTTAAATCTCACGATTCTTATCTGAAGAACAAGTGTTAAAATATTTCTGTGTGTGTGATGGTTGTTAAGATAAAATGACAAAGGGACTAAGTATCAACCTGACGTAGTAAAATAGTATTTTAGGCTCAGTCCCAGGATTTGGGTACAAGTTGTTTTGAGGAATTATTATAGACTTAAGGTTTGCGCTTCCTCCCAATTCATGTTCAAATCTTTTTTTAAATTTTATGTTCAGTTGGTATTTTGCCTGCATGTATGTCTGTATGAGGGTGTGAGAAGCCCTGGAAGTGGAGTTACAGACAGGTGTGAGCTGCCATGTAGGTGCTGGGAATTGAACTCGAGTCCTCTGGAAGAGCAGCCAGTGCTCTTAACTGCTCAGCCATCTCTCCAGCTCATGTTTAAACCTTAATCTTCACTGTATTGTGGTTAGGAGATAAAGGTAGGAAGCTTATGAGGCTGGATGAATGAGTTTAGTGTTTAGCAAACACAACCTGTGGAGAGCTCTAGCTCTCTTTTGGTCATATAAGGACTTAATGAGATGTTAGAAATCTGTTACTTGGAAGAGGGCCTTATTGGAACCCAGACTGCTGGCATTCTGCCCTCAAACCTCCAGCTCTGGAATTATAAGAAACAGTTAACAGTTGCTTATAAGCCACCCAGTGTTGGGTGGTTGCCTACAGCAGCCTTTGGGCTAAGACAGAGGCTATCCCAGTGAGTGCTGGGCTGAGGGAGAGGATTGAAAAGGTGAAGAAATGCATGTGTTCTTCATCTTGTTGCTCTGACAAAATACTTGACAAGAAGCAGCTTGAGGGAGGGGCCTTTTGTTTGTTTGTTTGTTTGGCTCACAGTTAGAGAGTACAATCCATAACGGTGGGGAAGACGGCAGTGTGAATGGTTCTAGGCTGTGTCAGGGCAGGTGGGAGGGGCTTGCTCACATATTAGACAACTGGGAATCATGTCAAGAAAGGAATTTGGCTAGAAGCAGGTAGTACTATAACCCGTAAGCTCCACCCACGGTGTTCTGCTTCCTCTAGCTAGGCGCCACTTCCTAAAGATGCGGGGGATTCCACAAAGAGCTCTATTAGCTGAACACGGTGTCAATTTGACACAAATTACAGTCACTTGGAAGAGAGGACCTCACGTGAGAAAGCGCCACAATCAGATTGGCCTTTCGACATTTTATTGGTTAATTATTGATGTGGATGGCTCAGCCCACTTGGAGCATTGCTAGCTCTGGATAGTTGGTACTAGGTTGTCTAAAAGGACAAGTCAGTAAGCAGCACTCCTCCAGGGTCTCTGCTTTAGTACCCATTTCCAGGTTCCTGCTTTAAGTTCCTGCCTTGGCTTTCCTGGGTGATGGACTGTGATGTGGAAGTGTAAAACCAAATAAATTCTTTTATCCCCCAAGTTGCTTTTGGTCACAGTGGTTTACCACAGCAACAGAAAGCTAACTAAAATAAGCAGCACCAAGTATTCAAAAGCATGAGCCTATGGAGGACATTTCACTGCTAGTAACAGAAATATAATTCATCAACTCTTGCTGTTCATTGGTATGCATGTATTTTCATGGTGAAAGGGAAAAGATCAGGGCTTTGTAGATACCTGGTAAGGACTCAACTACTAGGCTACATGTTGGATTCTAGTCACTGATTATTAATGAGCTACTCCTGCAAATGTCAATAGGTATGAGCAGAGGAGGAACCAATGGCTGGGGGGAATACTTGGTAAAGAGCTGTGGATAGATGGTGGCTGTTAAAAGGCTGCTGGGGACCAAAGGGATCTAGGCAAGCACTGGCATCTAAGGTACTCAATAAATTACTAGTAGCTACACATGGAGAGTTTCCCATCACAGAAACTAGTTCATCAATCACTGGGAGAGAGGCAGGATGATTGAGTTAAAGGATTATTAGTTTATCTCCAAAGGTTCATCCCAGCTCTAATATTCCCTAACATTCTATGACATGCTTTTTCTAGACAAGCAAACATTGCTGCTTTAATCTGGGAAGGGATTAAAATATAAGAAACTCTGTGCAGTCTTCTCTTTTACTTTGGGAAAGGGTGCTATACATTTTGAATACTTGGCGCTTATTCTAGTTAGCTTTCTGTTGCTGTGTTAAACCTTTTAACTCTTCTGAGATAAAGAATAGGCTCATTTAGAAGCATCGACTCAGTGCAAAGGCCCTGGGAAATGAGTGGTTAGTAGATCTCTGTGGGGACTTAGCCCGGTCACTCTGCTCATTGCCATCTGTGTGGTCACTGAAAAGAACGTAATCTCCCTGAGTCATGTTGTGAGGGATGAAGCATGGTGTTCTGCCGAGGGATTGTCACAGAAGCTCAAGTCTACGCGCAAGCCACTGAACTTCTATCAGCAAACAGAGCAAGGGGTTGTTGGTTGCTTTACTATGGATCTGGAGCTCACTGCAAGGCTTGGTGTTCTCTTAGGCCTTTCTTGTCTTCTCAGCACTGCAGTAACTTGGGGAGTGAAGACCCCTTGACTCTCATGGGATATTTTAGACACATTGATGTTAATCAGCGGTTCTGAGACTTCAGTGCAGCATTGGTCTTCAACAAGTATGGTAGTCACTGCCTGATTTGTTTCCCTCAGTACCATTCTCATGGGTTATTTCTGCTGCTCACAGACAGACTGTCAGCTCGATTGAGAGGGGCCTAGTAGATTTGTAAAGCTTATATCTAGGAGGGTGTTTCCACAGGAAATCAGCAAAGAGGAAAAGAGTCTCACTGAATGTGGGTGACACCATCCCTTGAGCTGGTGGAAAAGGAAGAAAGGCTGCTAGCATAGGCTTTTCTTCCCTCTGCCCTTCCCTCTCCTTCCCATCAAGTACAGTGTGCACTGTGTCTCTTGGTCCTCTGCACCCTCCTGCCACAAAAGGCTGAAACCAGCAAACCCAGGAGCCAAAGTAAGTTTTTCTTCCCTTAAGTTGTTTTGCTAAGGTATCTTGTCATAGGGACAAAGTCTGACCAAACCTCATCATGCTTCCTTGTCTCTAAATCTCAGAGGAAGTCATTTAAATTAGCAGAGGGAGTGATATTTTTGCTTCAGTATGCCTACTGTATTCTGAATTGCGTTCTACACACATATAAGTCCCTGGTCTTGAGATACTGAGCTAATTTACAGCTGGGTAGACATTTTAGTAGAAGACTTTGGAGCTTCAAAAAATGAGTGGACATTGTGAACCGTAAAGAGCTCTTCTTCAGGGCTGGTGAGATGGCTCAGTGGTTAAGAGCACCTGTTGCTGTTACAGAAACCCAGGTTCAACTCCCAGCACCCGCATGGTGGCTAATAACCATATAAACTCCAGTTTCAGGGAATCTGATGGTTTCTCTGACCTCCTCAGACACCAAGTACATACATGGCGAACAGACATTCATGCAGGCAAAACACTCGCAATGAATAAATCTGAGTTTTGAAATTTAAAGAGGTCTCTGATAAATTAGGTTACCCAACATAAATCCTATGGCTTCCCATCAAAGCAAATAATTTATAGTGTGTGTATTTCAAGATGCAATGTGGCATTCTAGCAACTGAACACTCTCAGAATGATGTAAATGTAAATTAGTCTTGCCAGGTTTTGTGTTTTAAATTGCAGCATACAATTTTTGTACATTTTAGGATCATCCTACTTATAGAGATAAATAGCTACATCCCCCCTCTCTTTTTGCTTTCTTTTTTTTTTTTCCTGAGACAGGGCTTCTCTGTGTAACAGCCCTAGCTGTCTTGGAACTTGTTCTGTAGACCAGGCTGGCCTCAAACTCAGAGATCCACCTGCCTTTGCCTCCTGAGTGCTGGGATTAAAGGCGTGTGCCACCATCATGCAGCTCTATGTCTCGTTTTTTGTTTCATAAATTTAGAAAAATCCACAGTTGAGCAGAATTCACTCTTAACATTCTAAACTTAGCTGTTTAAGAATTTAGATATTTGCAGTCTAAGAAATCTGAGATTAACCAATATCATTATTTAATTTTTGTATGCTTTTAGTATTTCCTAGTTGTAATTTTTAGAAAGAGGTTGATAAAGTGGCTTAGAAAATAAAAGTGGCAAGAAAATTAAAAACAGGAAATAATCAATTTATCTTTTCCTTCTATTCGAAGGTTCTGTTTGTTCAATGCAGTATCAGGTAGCACTTTAACAAAACCATAAAATTTCAGGATATCCACAAACATAATGTGGTTAGAATACTTCTAAATAGTGTGTATACATATCTATATATATTATATATGAAACAGTTTTACTGTGAGTCAATTCAAGGTCATTGAATATTATAAACATGCATAACAAAGTAAATTTTGGTCTTTTAAAAAGCAATATGTATTTATGTATGACCTAAACACATTCATATAAGCAAATAGCAATAGTGTACTGTCAATGATACCAGCAATAAAGCCCCCAAGTAATGAAGTCATGACCTTGTGTTAGCCGTAAACTAAATCACAGTGAAGGTAAAGAGAGGAAAGTAGATTGAGTATAATAAGTGAACAAGTAGCAATTGTACTTGGAAAACCAATTGTCCCTTTTATGATATTTCATTTTCTACATGTAGCATTTCATTTTCTCAAGTTAAAGGACCTGCCTATGTTTGTATCTGTGTTTAAGAAGTACACAGTGAATAGCTGCAGACTGACTAGACTCTTAGGAATTCTGGTATTTTCATTAACTTATCTCTCAGGACAAACTTATTCTTACGTTTGTAAGTGCTTTTATATTGTATGTGCAAGACACTTGGCTAACCTAAATTGCTCCTTTGATAAGAACTCTGAATGGACACATTTTTAGTGGTAAGACAATTTATCTTGGAAGCTAGGTTGGGAAATGAAACCAAGTGAGGCAAATGCAGGACATATCCAGAGCTTCCGGCAGTCATACAAAGGCTACTTTAAAACAGTTTCAACTGATAAAGATTGCACATACTTATAGTTACAGCATAGCATGTAGCATTTTGACACATATGGAGAGACAAGACTGACACAGTTCTTTCCTCAAATATTTCCTTTGTGATGAACATGTTCATCACATCAAATGTTTCTGACAACATTTTTTACTGATTCTTTGAAAATTTCTAACATACATATCTTGGTTATACTCATGCCTACTGGTTGCCTCTAACTCCCCACAAAATTCCCTAATACATCTTTCTTCCAACTTCTCTCCCTCCTTCCCTCCCTCCCTCCCTCCCTCGCTCCCTATTTACTTATTTGTATTAACTCACTAAGTCTAACTAATGTTGCCCATATGCCTATGAGTGTCATCCACTGAAGCACATGAAGCCACCCCTAAAAAACCACCACCTCTTAAAAAGAAGAGTGACTTTGCCTTCCCCAAGTCATTAACTGCCAGTAGCTCTCTCAGCCAGGGGTAGGACTTGGGTAGCTCTTCCCCCATCCATGGTGGCATTTTTAACTGGCTCGATCTTGTGTGGGTCTTGTGAAGGCAATGTGCTTTTTTCTTTCTTTCTTTTTTCCTTTTTTTTTAGTTCATTGAAAGAACAGTCTAGAGGAGATAGCTGAGACACAACAGCATGGCTGGTTTCTGTTGGTGGTAGGAGGGTGTAGGTATTATCAGGGGAAGGTGATATATACATTAATAGATTTTCAGCCTGGAATACCACTTAAGTTCCAAGTTCTAGTTGAAGTGTGAGATTCTCTTACCTTGTGCTGCTTTTCACACCCCTGAAGGTGTTGGGGAAGCTAATTAATACTGTATTTCATCTGTTTCTGTAAAGGGGAAACTGGGTCTTGCTTGGAGGAAGCATTAGCCTGTGCACTAAGGATCTTCTCCCAGGGATACACTCTACAATGTAAGGTGACTTTGGGGAGATGTGTGCTTTTCACCTATCATTGCTGGGGCCAGATTGTTTCAGGAAGGAGACTCTGATCTTCCTATTCCTCTTACAGTCTCCTTCACTCTCCTCTTCTGATTTCAAAATATTTCAATGTTACTGCTTAGAAAAATCCATTTGCATCTGACTTGCCCTTCTGCCAAGATTATTAGAGAAAAGTGTGAGGGAAGTTTCACCTAAAGTGAGCTTAGTAGGAATAATGTTTTCATTTACTATTTTAGCATCTGATTTTTTTTGTGTTTGTTTATGTAATTCTCTCCAGCATCAGTGTGTCCCTCTGAGCTTGCCTCACTTTATGTTTCCTCTTGGGCATGATGCGGCTCAGTACAGACAGAATTTTCTGACAGTCACCTCAGAGAGGGCTCTGGAGGACACTTGAGATTCTTTCTTCCAATTTTCTACCCCCCCCCCACCTTCACTGTCTCGAGAAAACAAAACTCCTAACGTTTTCTTACCTTGTGGTCTCAAGACCCAGTCTCCACAGTATGAACCTTTGAAGGAAAGTGGGTTAAGGACATTCTAACACAGTTTCCTGGTGTTATTGTTGGGTTTTCATCATTTGTTTGTTTCTCTGCAAACCAAACATTGAGAAAGAATTTAAAAATCAGCCATGGGCATACTGTTAAGAACTTGAAAATCTATGAAAGTAAGTTTTCCTCCAACTTCAGACTGTTTCCTGGAGTGTTAACATCCAGGCCAGTTAATCGGGAAGCTTGAGAGAGGCTTAAAGGGTAGAACATTACAGTTTCACAGGAAAAGGAATGTTGGAAGGTTATTGCAGACTTTTTTTTAAGACTGAAGCTGGCAGATTGTATTCCACTTTCCAGTCTAAGCCATCCTCTGCCACAGCTGTGTCCCGTGGAAGCATTAGCATCTCTTTTACCCGTGTGTTCTGCCCAATCAGCGGATGCTTCAGTGACTCAATTTCTGTACTTTGTGGTTATGAGCCAGGCTGTGATACTTCTTACTGAGTGCCATTTCCTCATAACCTGGCTCCTGTGTTGCATGAGTTCTATATACATAGACTAGCATGTCTGTGTGTAGACAAACACCTTTAAAACCCCCTGTATACTCCAGTATTAGAATGCGAGGTCTGTTCCTTAACTTCCTTTCTTTATACAACCCCCTAGGATAGTGACAGGTATAAAACAACCTCAACATTTGGGGAGGGGTCACCTTTCATTTCCTTTTTTTATAGGTGTGTGCCTGCAGTGTAGGCATTCATGCCCTGGAGAAGCAGCAAACATAGTTTTCTCTGGATATAAGACGAACTGGGCCGGGGAGCTTGGAGTCAGCCACACAGAGGTTTCTTGTGGCTTTACTCAGAAGTTGAGACTGGTAGGAACAGGAGATGCCCGTGGGTAACTCATGCAATCCCTCATCCTCAGAGTGACGGACTGGCTGTCTAGGGGTCATCAATCTGAAGCCTAGATGTCAGTGAGTGGGTGAGTCAGTGAATCATACAGTCAATCAGTGAAAAAGGAATGGTCTATTTTGGCCCATAGTTTTGGAAGTTCAGCCCATGGACATCTGGCCCCATAACTCTTGAGCTTATGGGTAGCAAGCCCATCCTGACAAGAAAGAGTAGTATTACATCATCCATTCTCTTCATGCCTAAGCCACCAAAAGAAAAAGGAGGGGCCAGGGACCAGCTGTCCCTTCATGAGCCTGCTCCAGTGAGTGAAAGACTTCCTTTAAGGACCTGCCACTCAAACTTTCTGTCACCCTAGTAATGCCAACCTGGGGCCTAAGCCTTTAACATATGGGGCGTTTGGAGAATTTTGAGGTGAGGACTATTGTCCTCCATCAAGTGGGAGGCAGGGACCCCTCACTTATCATTCAGGGCTTTGGCAACTACACTGTAAAATCCTGTGCTTTCATCTCCAAGTCTCCTGCAGGGGTTCTCCCTGCTCATCATTTCTCCACTTGAATTGGCCGGGTTTTCTTGACTTGTAGACTCAGAGTTGAAAGAGATATGTATAAGCCATCTCATCCAACCCCAAGAGCCTCAAAAAAAATTTGACTAGCAGTTCCTTCTTGCAGGAGAGTCTTTGCTGCCTCCTCCTAGGCTCCCACTTCAATTGTTGATGGTTTCAAAGCCACTGCTAAAACATAGTGATGTAACTTTCCTTTTGAGGGATGCCACTCCTGTATTTCTCTTCTGTATCTCTTTTGTACAGTCAGAGATGATTATAGGAAGACTGGCCTGGCCCTATTAGCATAGCACAGAGGAGTGGGGAGCAGGCAGACACTTTTTCCTGACAGTGGTGACTGTAATGAATCAGATCACTCTGAGTTGGCCCTTTTCTCATTAGAAGAAGGGAAGAATGATGTTGCCTTGGTGTTCTGTCTCAGCTAAATCTGCTCCTAGATGAGCAGCTCATCAGTCAGAGTCATTTAATCTGGGAGTCCTCTAATAAGGAGAGATTGGGAAGTTGGCTTGTCTATATATTAGGTATGTGTTTATGTGACTTATCTACATATGTATACGCTTACTGCTTATGTGTATATACATATATTCACCTGTGTTTATATACATGCAAGTATGTGCATAAACAGATACACACATGTGTGTACACACAGGTGTGCACACAATAGGTTTTACAATGTATAATTGTGAAAGAAAGCAGAAGTTGAGGACTTTTATAAACCTCCTGTCTAGAGAAACAGAGGACTTTATGAAGACCTGAGGATAGAAAGTTCTGGCAAAAGCAAGTATGTTTCTCATCCTAAAATGCTAAGTGTTCAGTGGGATGATTTCCTTCTAAATATCCCCTTTCTTCCATAATGGATTTTAATGATAGCCCTTCCACTGTATGTTTACATGGGGACATCTCCAATGAAGCTGGTTGCTATGGTGATTAGAGATCAACTGGTCCAGTTCTTCAATTTTGGATAACATGCTTTGAATAGTCAAGGTAAGTGTTGATTTCATGACTTGGTGTCTTGCTGATCTATGCTCAATTTTTAGAGTAAAAAAGATCAGTGTTATACTTGGTGAACTATTTTTTTTAACAAGAAATCTTTTTATATGTATGATGTATATATATATATATATCATTATATACATGATTATATATGTGTGTAGGAAAATATGGACATGTGTGGGGTATACCATAAGTCCTCCTTGGTCTCTTTCCACTTTATTTATTGAGGGAGAATCTCTCCCTGAACCCACGGCTTGCTGACTTGACTGGTCAGGCTAGTCAGCTTGTCCTGTGGACCCCCTGTCCCTTCCTTGCTGGTGCTGAGGTTACAGGTGGCCACTATGCCTGCCTGCCTTTCTGTAGGTACTGGGAATCTGAATTCTGGTGAGCACCGGCAGGTACTCTATCCAATGAGCTTTCTCATAGGCCTCAGGAAATGCTTCTAGCATCTCTACTTTTCTCAGGTAATTGCTCAATGGATATAGAGATGAAAGGAAATTGACCTTAGAGACACAACTTCATGCCTACTCATCCCTTCTTAAAGCTTGTCAAAACGCTCCATCCAGATTCCTTTGCAGTCGGTTGGTTACCCATTGTGGGAGAAGCTGCTTGGCATACTGGACCTACAGCACGCATGCTGGAGTCAAACTGCGTGGGGTGGAATGCCAGCTTTTCCACCAGCTCCACTGGGAGGCTTTAAGAAAATTACTTAACCTTCTTGATCCGCAGCTTTTTGTCTCATCTTGAGAATGCTGATGTTTTAGCATCTATGATTTAGAGCTCTACGGAAGAGTAAATTGGTGTATATATATAGTGCTCAGAACCATGCCTTGTCCATTCTAGTGGCTGCGAACAGGACAGATCTCATTGCCACTATTTCTATTGATATTATCACACTGATTCTCACTGGGTAAAAATTAATAGCCTCCCCATTTCCCACTACTCTTAAATAGACTCTTGGAGAATAAGAGCAATTTAGTCCACAGAACACAGGGCGAATAGAACTTTGAAATGACAGATCCATTTTTGAGGTACCTGAAAGTCTTCTGAGAGTCTCCAGCTTTTCTTTTCTCTCCTGAATTCAGGAGTTAGCTTTGGAGGTGGCAGTGATGCCACTAAGCAGTCATATGGACTTGCTTTTCTCTTAGCTATCAGAAGCACTGTGAGTCTGTGCTGAGCCATCCTCTGCTGTTTCTACTGGGAATTTTGGAGACATCAGTGAGTTGAGGAATATGAATACATTGATGGGAAGTGACCTGAAGCTGACCCAATGGTGTAGATCTTTATCATGACTCAAGCATTTGGAAACATATACAGCACCTTAGAAATGGGTTCTTTAAAAAAAACTCCACTCAAAGGAAATCAAATGGCTTCCATGCTTGCATCACTTTCTAAGGCATAGGAGAAAGCTAGGAGCTCAGGTAGGATTACATTACAAGCCAGAGTCCATGTATGTGTGCTTTGTGAGAAGGCTTTCTTTGACACCTGGGATTTCAGAATACTATATTGGTGAGCCCCTTGGGAACATCTGGACCAACCTTCCCACATATGGAGGAAGAAGCATGTTATGGTTAACACTGGTTGTCACCTAGATAGGATTGAGAATCTCCTGGGAGATAAATCTCTGAGTGTGGCAATGAGAAAGTTTCTAGTTTGAATTAGCTGAGGTTAACTCTCTATGGGTGGCATCATTGCACAGGCTGGAGTCCCAGACTGAATAAACAGGAGAAAGCAAGTCGAACACCAGCAATCATCTCACTCTGATTCTTGTCAGTGGGGACAATGTGACTAGCTGTCACACCCTGTGCTACCATGACTTCTGTCCATGGTTGACTGTACCCTTTAACTGTGAGCCTAAAGATTTCTTTAAGTTGCCTTTATCAGGTAACTGGTCACAGAAAGAAGATAGTCAATACAGAGAACTCTAGGAAATATGAATGGCTTACTCAAGGGCAACAGAGAGAATTAAATGCAAGACACTTCAGTCACTTCTGGCCTGGCCTGTAGTTGCCTACAGTAGCAAAGCTATTAAGACCAGAATCCTATGTACCACTTGCCCTCTGCCCTTTGAAAATATGCTACAAGGCTTTGGTCTCACCTGATTCCTGACACTGATAGAGAACTATTCTTAGACATAAAAATTACTAGATGCAGCTTCATGTGATACCCAATGTTTGCCATTTGGAATTCTAACAGGAGAAATCAGGGCTCTATGCTCCCAATAATTCCATTTATTTATTTTAAGGGGAATGAGTGATCACTGAGGATTACTGTTTGTCCCAGCTCTGTGCATTTCCTCTGTGTCCAAGAAATGTCTGTTTTTCATGTGAGAATGAGCCTCCAAGTTGGCCGTGTTGGGGTATTCATCAGAAACAAGGCTGTATACTTTCCTGTCTTGGTGGCTTTTATTTCAAGCAACGAGACTTTGATGTACGACTCTCAGCGTTCTCACCAGCTTCAAAGTTCCCAAGTGAACAAACTTGACCATGCTCTGAGAGGCTAGGCATTTTTCTTTGTTTTAAACCCTGGGGTGGGAAGATCAGAAGTTTCTTTAATCCTGGCCTTGTCCTTGGTTGTCATGACTTTCTCCTCTCTTAAATGTCACCTCTCTTTGGCCACCCTCTCATCCAAGTGTTCCTATAAAACCATTCACTACACTTGTCCCAACTGCTAAAGCCAGAGCTAAATACAAAGTGAACATAAGCAAATCACACCTAAGCCCGGAGGAACAAGAAACAACAGAGATTGTTGGGCTAGAGAAAATAACTCATTCTAGAGAGGTCTGCCGATCAGAACTTTGATAAGAAGTCAGCTAAGTGAACATGACCAACCACAGTGATTGAGAAGTTGGGTATGGGGGAAGATGGCTTTGTACATGATCCTCTTGGTGGTTATACCCCTGCCAGGACCTCTGGTTGACCTAACTGGAAACCCAAGGGTAAAGGTGTCACTGAGGTGGCCTAGATGGGTGGGTCACATATCCAGGGACTATAGAAAAAACTGGAGAGTCACTGGAAAAGGCAAGGAAAATACTCAAAACATTGGGGTTTTATAAATGAATCCCAATAACCTACCATGGCTGAAAGGAAGACATTTATGTTTGTAAGTAAAGGGATTACCGTTTTCTCCTCAAAGCTTAATGCAGAGGCTGAGGGCTTTGGATCTAGTGATGCATTAGACAATCAGAGGGATAGTCAATAAGTCATGGTTCCATGGTATAAGAAAGATTACTGCAAATGCTTTTCCATTCCTTCTGTGGAGACATGGAATTATTTTTCCTTTCATATGACCTGGATATAATCCATTTGGTCTGTTTTGGCTTCAAAAGAAAAGAAAAAAAAACCTTAACAGATGTGAAATTCTAGCACTTCTAAGTCTACATTTAAAGAGATCTTGCGGATTATGTCTTAGAAAAGATTTTCTTGGGAAACTTGATCTACTCTATATAAGAAATTCAGCTATCTGAAGACTAGCATCTTGACACTCAAATTTACAGATGAGGCTGAGTCTCATATTTCTGGTATCCTAGCAAGTGGCCAAATGTAGGAGTAAATCTCTCGACCAGCCTAGCTGCCACATTGGGTAGCATGACCATCTGCAGAGGCCTTCTCGAGTTCTTGACCTCCAAAAAATTCAATATACAATATAACTGCTGTTGTTTTATTCCATCCTGTTTTGGGGGAAGATTTTTAAGCAGCATTATTCAATTGTAATATGTTCTAACTCTCTCAAATTGATGATTTCCACCAACCCTATATCCCCATTTTTAGTGGGAAGTAACACCAACTACCATTAACCCAGTCATACATATATACTCACACATACATCTTTAACTTTCTGATTCTGTGAAAAATGTTCTGTCCAGATCATTGATTCTAATGCAGAGCTGTTGAACTCCGGGGTCATTTTGGTTTGTGGAAGTAGAGATAATGGTAGAGTTAGAATGCTACAAAACCTTGATGTATCTAGAAAGTAAAGCATAGGGACAATACAATTCTGTATCCTATCAAGTTGTCTTGAAATAAAAAAGTTAATTAAAGAAACTTGAAGACATTCTATGCTCCTTACCCAAATGCTTCATGAAGACAAAAATATTGGGGGGCTGGAGAGATGGGTGAGCAGTTATGAGCATGTATCTTTCTTATAGAGGACCTGAATCCTATTCTTAGTACCTATATAGGATGGCTCACAACCACCTGTAACTTCAGCTCCAGGATATCCAATACCCTCTTTTGGACTCTGTAGGCACCTGTATTCACATGTGCATATACTCCCTAAATATATATGTCACTCAAAATCAAGTAGATGACCTCTGTTCCATTCCCTGGGCAAAGTGAGTCATGTGGCCCCACTTCAGTTTGAAGAGAGAGGAGAAGTTTGCCTGGGAATGGAGGACCTTGAAAATCCTACAGGACAGCAGCAGATAAAACTGTCTACACCTGTTATAACACAGGCACTTTGGTAAACATGGAGTCTAACAAAAAATCTACCCATATATTTCCTGATGCTGGGGATAGAAGGCAAGTGCTCTACCATTAAGACAGGTCTCCAGCGTCAAACAAACAAACAATCCATCTTACAGGTAGAAAACAGGCCTATAGAGGCCAAACATCCTCCCATGATCACACAACAACTAAAAAAAGGAACCTGCAACCCAAGTTCTTAGATCCAATATCAAAGTGTGTGCCACTTGTTTTGACGTGATGCTTATTAAGATACCTATGCCTTTTAAGAATTAGCAAGGTCAAGTGAAGTGAAGGGAATTTAATAATTATATTTACATTCAGGGGTCACTTTCATCTTAATAAGGCATTTTGCTTCTCTTTAGACATGTGCTCTGAAGTGCACTGGGATGATTAGTGAGTTGCAGAGTCCCCACTGTGTTCAGATCAGGAAATAGCTTACAGTGTCCTTGTACAGTTTAGTATACTGGAAGAAAGAAGAGATAAATATTTTAAGGAAAGGCTTATAGGCACTTGAAGGGTATAGTTATAAATTAATACACAGTGCATCTCTTGACACTTGAACAAGGTGTTTTTTTCTCCAAAATTTTTTCTTTTATATAGCCAGTAGAAAAATCTTGGCACTTGTTCAGATATAAATATATGCTATCCCAACCTGGATTTGGAACCATTTAGAATGACAATTTTCATATTTTTTTCTCTTTGAAACAGGGACTCTGGGAAGCTGCCAAAAAGTTATTCATATTCTCAGAAAAATGTATTTACATGCTAGGAAGTATTTTTCTTTTAGTTTTAGGATAGATGCATTCCCTACCACAAGCCCATCTATTTGCTTAAGATTTTGTGGTTTAGGTAAACATTCAATTATAAAAGTACCTAACATTGTAACAGCATCTCTCAAACATAGTTGATTGAATGAATGGAAAAAGGAAACATTTGAGATATATAAATTCTGTAATCTTGGTGGCTGTCACACACAAAAGTGGGTTTTGTTTTGCTCTAGGGTATCAGTACAATTTTATTTGTTTAATGTTATTGTTCATCAGATGTAAACTGAGCCCAGAGGAACTGAGAGAAGATCAAATACTGAATGAAAACGAAGAAGTGGACTGATTATAGATAACAGATTTGGCCCCTAGAGCAGTGGTTGACACATGCAACCGCTTTAGAGGTAGGGGAAAGTTGTCTGATCATTTAGTCTTGATGGATCCCCAGACACTTGTTGGGCATGAAGAAACAGAAACCACCCACCTCGTATCCAGAAGACAGTGTTCCCCAGGGTTTCTTCTTCTAGTTCTTAAAATATTTTTACCCTCTTTTTACTTGGGTCTTTGTGGGGGTGATTTAGTTGTCCCATTCAGAGCTAAGTACTCATCATTTATTCTTAGCAGTTCAACCAGTTATGAGTCACTGTATTAATCATTATTCACTGGACACAGAAGCTTCGCTGGCCAAGGTAGAAGGCAGTGTTAGCCAAAGGGCATATATATATAAGTATCTTGAAGACAGTTTGGCTACATATCCATTTACTTAATGTCAAGTAGGTACATTCATATAATGTGTTATGAATACAACATATGAAATTGTCAAAAAACAAATTTAAATTAGCCACAGTGAAAAGACAAGCAGCTTTCTTCGGGGTTGTAGAAGACAGGGCAATTGAAGACTAAATAGGACTTTTCAGGGTTAGAAGAGGAATGTAGTCATAGAGAGACTGCATAGGCAGGTCGTGTGCATATGCATGGGATTCTGAGACCTGGAGAGAGGACACTACTTTTTACTGTTTGTGTTAGAAGATAATAAAGCCTTTGATAAAGGATAGATCCCAGTGCATGGGAATAGCACCAGAGACCCGTTACATCATAAACATCTCATTGAGAGCCAAGGATATTTTTAATGAACTACCCCAGACATTGGTAAGTACCAAAATGTGTTAGCAGGATAATTGGGTGAATGACTAGTAAGTGATGGAATCTAGTTTGGCCAGTTGGCATGGAGACAAGGTAATGCACTGATTAACATTTTGGATGTAGGGTGGGGGAAGATTTGGTGATAGGTGTCCAAACCTGGGTCTGACTTAAGGAAAAGAGATGGGAGAGGGAAACATAGGCAATTTCTCTGAGATATTTAGTGCAACTTGGTGACGCCCCCTCTGTGGTTCCCTACTCTTTCATCTGATGGTCTTTCTTCAGGACCAGGCTTTGAGGAGTGTAGTGAAGGATCATGGGGGTCACTAAGTCTAGGTGTCCTGCCATTCATCTTCAAGGTTTGCATCTTGAACATGAGGACTAGACAACAGTGAGGGGATAGGACTGTGCTTTGGGGAGATCAGGATCTGTTTTCCGTGACATCCATGTGGGTTTGTCTTATCTATCTATAGGGTTCAGAGTGTAAGAAATCACATACCACCTTCTTTTGCTGTAAATTGTGGCAGCCAGGCTGACCTAGTTTCAATCAACTCTGTGGATTGAAAAATAATAAGTCAGCCGGGCGGTGGTGGCGCACGCCTTTAATCCCAGCACTCGGGAGGCAGAGCCAGGCGGATCGCTGTGAGTTCGAGGCCAGCCTGGGCTACCAAGTGAGTCCCAGGAAAGGCGCAAAGCTACACAGAGAAACCCTGTCTCGAAAAACCAAAAAAAAAAAAAAAAAAGAAAAAGAATAAGTCAAATTCATCACAAAAATATATATTGTCAGAAGGCATTATCAGCATTTTTGAAGCAATAAGGATTTCTGAATGTGATTATATAACCATTTTGTGCTGATTAGCATAAATCAATCCCTCCCTTCCTCTCATATGCTTAACACAGAGTGTTGTAGGGCTCATAATTCTTTTAATGCCATTTTTGGGCATTTTAATTACCTAAATTTTAGAAGAACTCAATAATATGAGTTACTACTTGAATTCATGATAGGGTTATAATATCCAAATGACATATATATACACACACACACACACACACACACACACACACACACACACATATATATATATATATATATATATATATATATATATATTGCTTGCCATTCATATCACCTGGAGAAAGATTCTCAAGGAGAAATTAGGCCAACCATCATTCAACCTGTGGGAATGTCCATGATTGTATTGATTTCATTGCGTGAGACCTGCAAACCTGCCCATCATGGATAGTGGCATTCCATGGGTTTGGGTCCTGGATTTTGTATAAGTGTAGAGGGAGAGGTGCACAGGTGTGCATGCATGCATTCATTCTTTTTACATTCTTGACTGTGGATGTGACTAGCTACTTCAAGTTCCTGCCATACTTCCCTGCAGTGATCTACTGTAATATGGAACTACACACTAAAACCTTTTCTCTTGAAAGTTGTTTTTGTCCTTTCTTTCTTTCTTTCTTTTTTGGGGGGTGGGGTGGGGCAAGGTCTCGCATCTAACTCTGTAACCCTGGCTGTCCTGGAAATGGCTATGTAGAGCAGATTGGCTTTGAACTCACTGAGATCCACCTGCCTCTGCTTCCTCCTGAGCACTGGGATTAAAGTCATGCACCCCTCCTAGCCCTTTTCAGAGCATTTTATCCAGAGATGAAACTAGGGCAGGCCCTTGCTATGCGCTCCATTCCCGCTGGAGCCGAAGTGATGTTTTAGAAGAGAGCAGATCTGATCAGGCCTGCACAGCTGGCATGCACAAAGGCTGGCACAGCACCCCAGATCTCTTATTTCAGAGGCTGGGAAATTGCAGGGTTTCTCAAACATTGACTGTACCCAAGTCACTTGGAAGACTTGCTGAAGCAGCTTCAAGCATCATCCCATAGTGCCTCTGAATCAGCAGTTCTGGGGTGGTGCCTGGATATGGACATTATGGGCAGACTTTCATGTGATGTTGATGCAGCTGGTCTGAGGACCACACCATGATCCCAGTGTGGTGTAGAGAAATGGGTTTCTAGTCAGGCTGCTGGGCTCTGAATACCGGTTTCACTACTTACTCAGGGAAAGAGCTTGGTAAAACCTTCTTTATCTCTGAACTACTTATTACTCAGTACACCCGTGTCTTAGGGTTTCTATTGCCAAAAAGAGAATGCACAACCATGGCAACTCTTATAAAGGAAACATTTAGTTGGGACTGGCTTACAGTTCAGAGGTTTAGTCCATTATCAATCATGGTGGGAAGTATGACTGTATGCAGGCAGACATGGTGCTGGAGAAGGAGCTGAGAGTTCTATGTTATGATCTACAGGCAGCAGCAGGAGACTAGGTACCACACTGGATGTAGCTTGAGCATATGTGTGGTGATATTGTGTCCCCCAATATATTGTGCACCCTAATAAACTTATTTGGGGTCAGAGAACAAAACAGCCACTAGACAGACATAGAGGCCAGAAAATGGTGACTCACACACCTTTAATCCTAGCATTCTGGAGGCAGAGATCCTTGACAGTGAGTTCAAAGCCACACTGGAAACAAACAGGCATGGTAACACACACCTTTAATCCCAGGAAGTGATGGCAGGAAGCAGAAAGGTATATAAGGCATGAGAACCAGGAACTAAGTTTGTTAAGCTTTTAGGCTTTTAACAGCAGTTCAGCTGAAGTCCATTTGGATGAGGACACAGAGGCTTCCAGTTTGAGGAAACAAGGTCAGCTGAGGAATTGGTGAGGTAAGGTTGGATGTGGCTTGTTCTGTTTCTCTGATCTTTCAGCGTTCACCCCCATACCTGGCTCCGGGTTTGTTTTTATTAATGATACCTTTTAAGATTCGTGTTACACATATGAGACCTCAAAGCCTGCCCCCACAATGACACACTTCCTTCAACAACGCCACACCTCCAAATAGTGCCACTCCCTAAGGGCCAAACATTCAGATACACAAGTCTATGAGGATCATTCCTATTCAAATCCCCAGAGCCTGCATGCTAGAGTTTCAGTAGATTGAGGTGGAGTGAAGCTCCAGGAAGTCTTGGAGTCTAAAAGTCACTGTAAATTTCCCAATTGTTACCTTTCTTACAAAATTATTCTTTCCAGCCTCTGTTCACCTTTTTCTGTGCTCTAAGACCTCATATGTCCCATTTCTGAAGCCTCATTATTTTTGTTTTATCTCACATCAATTTTTATCAGTCTCCCAGGTATTCATTTCTCCCTTCTTCAGCAGTCACTGCTCCTAGTTCACATTTTTCTTCTCCCAACCAAAAGTGAACTCTTTCAAGTCCTCTACTTCTCCATAGAAGATAAAGCCCAGGCCTCTCTCTGGCTTTGCAGTTGTGCACACTCCACTGAAAGTCCATTGTCCTCATGCATGTCTACTGTGTGGTTCAGAAGATGTAGTGGACTCGTCAGGGCTCCCCATCTAGAACAAACTCCTTAAGGACTGGGCTATGTGCAGGAAATCTCAGCTCCTCTGTGGCCCAGACGCCTTCTGTTAGCAGGAGTCTAATCAATACCTAGTGAAGTGAATGGCTACATGAGGGAGCTGGACAGCTTGGGGTCAGAAGAGCCATGCCACCTGGGGTGAATTACTTCTTGTTAGGGGATTTTTTTCCCTTAGAGAACGCCCTGTGTTAGAATTATACATTTAAATTTACTATATGCCTTTTCTGTTTCTATTGGTATACTCCCATGGGAAAATGGTTTTCTTCCTTCCTTCCTTCCTTCTTTCCTTCCTTCCTTCCTTCCTTCTTTCCTTTCTTTCTTTCTTTTTCTTTCTTTTTTTTCTGAGACAGGGTTTCTCTGTGTAGCCCTGACTGTCCTGGAACTTGCTTTGTAGACCAGGCTGGCCTCAAACTCCAAGATCTACCTGCCTCTGCCTCCCAAGTGCTGGGATTAAAGGCATGCACCACCATTGCCCAGCTGGAAAAAGATTACTTATTCAACCGTTTGGTGGCGATGCTGGTAGCTGGCATAAGGTGCCTCCATAACAAGGTTCATGTCTGGGAGCCTGGTGTGGAATGGATGAAGGACTGCTATGTTACTGGATGCTGTGGAGAATTTCCTTTTTAAAAATCCCTTTGGCTCAGTTTGAGAAGCTATAATGTCTGTTTCGGGATCCAGCAGGTAGGCATGGAGATGCTGTTTTCCTTTGATGGGGCTGCTTTTCCAAAGTCTGAAGGATGCCCTAGATGCACGTGACAGTACTGTGGCCCCAGTGTTCATTCTCTGAGGCAGTCACAGGCATCAGCAATTTCTCTGTGACTTTCTATGTGGGGTTACTTTGCATCCCAGCTCAGTCTAAGTAGGACATGGCATGGAGCTGTGAGAGAGAATGCATTGGATGCAAGCTGACCTAACACCCTGTTGTAGCAAAATGTGGCTCAAACACATCTTTGAAACATTCATGACTTTTAAATATGCTTGGAGAATGTTTGGTTCCTGATGACAAGGGTGTCCTTCCTCATCATGGTGCTAAAATTCTAATGAAGAATGTAATGAGCTCAGAACTTGGGGTCCTGGTTGTCTTTCCATTTGTGAACGAATCAAGCAATAGATTATCCGATAGTTTTTATTTGCTAAATATAAGAATTTTCTCTCAATCTTTACTTGAAGAATTTTTTTTTGTATTGGACATGTAGTATTCATTTGGGTTCATTTAAAATACTTAAATGTTCTTTTGGATATTGATATAGTTGCCAACTTATTGGTATTTTAATAAATGTGTTGAACTTCTATACATCCATATACATTTTATGCACATCCACAATAATTTCAATTAGTGTGATGGCTAGTTTTTTTTTGACAACTTGACACTAACTAGAGTTATTTTGGAGGAGGGAACCTCCAATTGGAGAATTGTTTCCATTAGACTGGCCAGTAGGCAAGTCTATAGGTTCATTGTCTTGATTAATGATTAATATGGGAAGTCCCAGCCCTCTGTGGGCTGTGTCACCCCTGGACTAGTGGTCCTGGGTTGTATAAGAAAGGAGACTGAGCAAGCCATGGAGAGCAAGCCAGTAAGCAGCACCCCTTCATGGCCTCTGCTTCAATTCCTGTCTCCTTCTTCCCACTCAAAGCTTCCTTGGGTCCCTTCCCTGGCTTCCTTTGGTGATGGATTTAAAAGCTGTAAAATGACATAACCCATTTCTTTCTCAAGTTGTCTTTTTAGCCAAGATGTGTGTCATAGCAATAGAACTCAAACTAGCCAGTTAGGAACCACATAAGACGGTAAATTTTTTTCTGGATCATATGGAAGGAGTGTACTTGACTGTCACACAGATTTCAAGCTGTATTTCAATGTAAATCATTCTGATATTAAGATTTGATTGACTGATGGAGACATAGGAAACCTCAGTGAACCAACATTCATTGAAATTGACTTAGTACTAAAACATATGCTCCCATCTAAAATTATAGTAATATGTGGTTCTTAAAAGAAATGGTGTAAATGTACAAAAGGCCTTATATGTATTTCAGAGAACTCAGATGAAAAGAGATTAGCTCAATTTACAGAGAGGAATTACTTTGATCCTGAAATGAATAGTGAGAGTAAAAAAAATATAATTCTAATTCAGTTAAGGATCACAAATGAATAATTCCTAAATAAAAGTGCAAGATGAATTTCTAAATGGTCTTATTAATAAAAAAAACCCAGAGCCAGATATTGGGGTGAACGCTGAAAGATCAGAGGAACAGGACAAGCCACAGCCAACCTCACCTCACTGACACTTCAGTCTCCAGAGAGACCTACTTCCTGTATATCCACGCCTATATATATGCCTTTCTGTCCCTGCATCTCACTTCCTCTCTCCACCCAGCTATATCACTTCCTCTTCCTGCCCAGCTCTGTCACTTCTTGTCTGTCTGTACAGACCTCCAGACCTTTATGGTTAACTAGTGTTAGAATTAAAGGCGTGTGCCACCACACCTGGTTTTGTTCCCAGTGTGGCCTTGAGCTCACAGAGATCTGGATGGATCTCTGCCTCCCAAATGCTAGGATTAAAGGCATGTGCTGCCATTGCCTGACTTCTGTGTTTACCATAGTGGCTGGCTTGTTCCTCTGATCCTCAGATAAGCTTTATTAGGGTGCACAATACGTTGGGGGGCACAATATATCACCACATTAAAGCATGTAAAAAGTTAGTATAGTGGCTGGAGAAATGGCTCAGTGGTTAAGAACACTCTCTGTTCTTGCAGAGCACCCTGGTTTGATTTCCAGTTTCCACCATGGCAGCTCACAGCTGTCTGTGAGTCTAGACTCAGGGGATCTGACACCCACCTCTGACCTCTGTTATCACCAGGAGCATACATGGAACACCGACACACATGCAAGCAAAACATTCATACACATAAAATAAAAAGAAATGTATCTAAACCTACAAAATAAAAACAGTATAAACAAGAGTTTATTTCAGGAGTGGAGGAGCAAAGGATAGATCTGTATATCAATATATATCAGCACATTATCAGAAAGGATGAAACATGTTATCAACATTGTCTCAGTAGGAATAATCAACTTTCCTCTCAGTATCCTATGCTTGGTCTTTTGGAACACAGAGCCCCAAAAAACGTTGTAAAGTTGACCCTTTGAAAAGTACTTGTCCCAGGAATGAATAAGGAAAATGGGGAATACAAGGTAAAGAGACACATGACATAATTATGTTGCTGTACTGGCCTCCACTTCAATATGTTACAAAGACACTCAGCTACAAATATGCAATCATATTCCCTCAGCTAACGAAAATGTTTACAAAAAATAAAACTCTTCTTTTATTGGCTGAATCTCATAACACAGAGACTTCATGCTTTGTACATCTGGTGTGGGATAGTGTTCAGTAGGTGGATTGTATAACATGGCCAAGACAGCTATTGAAAAGCCATGGCAAGTTTCATATTGACATAAGTTTAGATATAGTCAAGTGTAAGACAAGGATGTACACCTATTCCACCAAAGATTTGACACTTAAAACATGAACACAGGGGGTTGGGGATTTAGCTCAGTGGTAGAACACTTGCCTAGCAAGCACAAGGCCCTGGGTTCGGTCCTCAGCTCCAGAAAAAAAAAATGAACACAGGACCTGAGAGTGTAAGTCAGTGGCACAGTGTATGTTCAGCATGTGTGAAACCCTAGTTCAATTCCCAACACTTAGTAAGTCAATCAGTAGAGAAAAAAATCTAGGGCATAAACAGATAATTACAAGAGATATGAAATATGCTTTTTCTAGCTGGTATCTATGAGCTTGCAGTGAGGGGACCCTGCAGTGAGGGAGTGTGCAAGAGGCCTACACAGTAAAAGGCCTGTGCCTGTGAATTGAGGGCTTTTCAGCGAGGGGGTGTGCAAAAGGGCTGTGCAGTGAGGGGGTATGCAAGAGGGGGTTACAGTGAGGAGGCGATATAGTGAGGGACTGGGCAGTGAGAGGAGTATGCAAGAGGGTTGTGCAGTGAGGGGGTGTGCAAGAGTGTGTGTGCAGTGAGGGATTTACAGTGAGGGGGCTGTACAGTGAGGGGGTGTGCAAGAGGGTGTGTACGGTGAGGGGGTTACAGTGAGGGGCTGTGCAGTGAGGGGTAGCCAGGGCAGAGGGGAATGTCCTCATTCACAACAAAAATGTAGCAGCTGTCTGCTTGGCTATTAGCAGTTTCTGCCATATCTATGTGGGGCTAAAAACCAACAGAATCAACAGTCATTGAAAGAAAAGCTCAGAGTGTTTCAAGATAAAATATTAAAAATGTCCATAGTGAACCATATAGTAACCACAATCAACTAGGAAAGCCAGGGTTAAACCTACAATTATAGTCACACAAAATTATAGAACACCTGTGAACAAATTCAATCCCCACATGGGCTATGTTCTTACAGAGAAGATTGCAGAGCAGCTCTTAAAGGCAGCAACAGAGAAGAGAGTAATTGATTCTTTTAAGGATGTTAATTCTACACAGATTAACCTATCATTTTAATGTGGTCCCAGTAAAAAATTCCAACAGGATTTTAAAAATTAAAAATGGGGGGATTTGCCAGTACTTGAATCTGTCTCTCCCCTGGCAGCAGGGGTTGTGTTAGCTGAACATTAAGTCCTACGTGTATTGAAGGTCATCTGTGTGTGCCATTGAGAAACTCAGGAGGCACAGATGAGATGCACATTGTAATGGTGACAGTGTGCACACAGTCTTGATATTCTTCATGAGGGGAATTGGATGGAAACATGCTATATTCATTTGGCAGAGTGACCTCTTTGTTTTAGCATTTTAGGGGAAGACTAGACAATAAATGGTATAACCTTGTGGAGTATATTCTATGTTAAAATGTATAAAACTAACAGACAGACAGCTGTGATGGTGCATGCCTGTAATCCCAGTGCTTGGGAGGGAGAGGCAGTAGGATCATCCATGAGTTCAAGGACAGCTTGGTCTACATAGTAAATTCTAGCAAGCCAGGGTGCCATAGCAAGGCCTTGTCTATAAGATAGACAGACAGACAGACAGATGAATAAATAGATGATAGATAGAAATTAGAAGATAGATAGAAATTAGAAGAAAGATAATGGTGAGTCTTGGGGGGGGGGGGAATTGTTTTGAAAATTTAAATAGATAGGCCATAAATGATATGCCTTCCTGCAATAATATACAGAATGTGATGGCCTCTTATTTCATAACGTCTAGAACTTACTAAACCATAACGACAGATATTTTTCTTTTTTCCTGAATCACAATCTAGCAAATAGTAAGTAATATATTAATGTTTATTGAACAAATGATTTTAACTTTTACTTTTTAAGCATTATTTATCATCATTCCATTCCACGTTATCATGAAACTTGACTCAATAGTCATATTCACTATATGTATGATATTTTAGTCCTCCAAAAATATCATCTGTCAAGGTAAAATTATTCATATACAGCATAGGATATGCTTTATATAATTATTCTGTTTACTGTAAACTCATTAGCCTGCTAGCTCTTTAAGAATATATGAATCGAGCACCATGTATTCATCCTTGCTCTTCTGGAAGGATGTTAGGTTCTGTGCACAGCATCACCATTGCTGTAACTGCAAAGAATACTGGGAGAAAAGAGTGCTGTAGGTGGAAGAGTTGTAGACTGGAGCAGGCCCACTACTTGGGAGAAGATGGAGGAAGGACCTGGGATTGTGTGGGAAGGACACGTGGTTAGCTATGGGCAAGTGCAAAGGTAAGGCCCAGCCTGGTCCTTTATGCTACACGCGTCATTCATTCACACTCTTACATAAAAATGTATTCCTTTTGGAACAGTGGACTGCATGAGCACTCCATATTCTACAAAATTGTCCACCGAGGAACATCTGCCAGCCCAGGGTGTGCACATATGTGGCTTTTACTTAATTTTCTCATTTCTGACTTCCAATCCTCACACCACAGAGAAGTGCCAAGCGACTTCTCCTACCATTAGATGAAAATTGGCATTTGGAGCTTTTGGAAGGATGGTCACAGTTTCAGCACTGAAATATTCGTCTTTGAAAGACACTATCTTAGGAGGGGGAAATTAAGATGCAAATTGGTTTCACTTAAATCTCACCGCTTCCATCACTCAGACCCACAAAGCTGATGGAGCTCGCCTGCAAATGGCTATTTCCCTCCTGCGTCATCTGGAGGGAGGCAAGAAACCCCAGCTGCTTCTCTCTGGGACAGGACGCCAGCTGAGGGACTGAGGAGAACTCTAGGCTCCCAAGGGCTACTACTGCTCTTGTGGAAAGTGAAACACTAATGTTACTAATAGCCAGGTGCAACCTATGAACAGGGAAGACACCATGGCCGCCAAGCACCCTGCAGCCTCTAAGCTGTAGCATGAATCTTAAAGGTACTTATTAATAAAATCAAACCTGAGGCCAGTTATTGGGGTGAATGCTGGAAGATTAGAGAAGCAGAACAAGCCACAGCTACCTCACCTTGCCAGTTCCTCAGCTGATCCTGTTTCCTCAGACTGGAAGCTTCTGTGTCCTCATCCAAATGGCTCTCAGCTGAACTGTGCTGCTCAAAGCCTAAAAGCTTAAACAACCTAGTTCCTGGTTTTCACGCCTTATATACCTTTTTGCTTTCTGCCCTCACTTCCTGGGATTAAAGTCTCACTTCTTAGGATTAAAGGCGTGTGCCACCATGCCTAGCTGTTTCCAATGTGGCCTTGAACTCACAGAGATCCAGAGGGATTTCTGCCTCTGGAATGTTAGGACTAAAGGCATGAGTGCCAACATTTTCTAGCCTCTGTATCTAGTGGCTGTTCTGTTCTCTGACCCCAGATAAGTTTATTAGGGTGCACAATATTTTGGGGAACACAATACCATGACACTAAGCCATTTATCTCACTTGCTTTCCTGAATGCAGCCACCCAGTTCCTCCCCTTCCCAAAGTGCCCACACCAGGAGGTCATTTGTCACCATCCACTATGGAAGGGATGATGACATCCACCTGTCTTCTCTGGGCTTTGTCTGAACTGATTCTTTTCTGTTATGGAAAGAGGAAGAGGTCCAGCTTTGCCATTTAGGAAGTAAACCCCTGACATACAGTTGGCCTTGGAGCACAATGTAAACCTCTGACATCCAGTTTGCCTTGGGGCACAATGTAAACCTCTGACATCCTAGCCTTGGGGACAATGTAAACCTCTGACATTCAGTTGGCCTTGGGGACAATGTAAACCTCTGATATCCAGTTAGCCTTAGGACACAATTTTAGACCTGGAATTCCATTTTGCAGATGTTTTCAGTACTGACAATACTCAGGGGTTAAATATTTCCTTTTGAATAAATGCTTCAAAAGTTTTCTAAATGCACAGTGACCTAAAATAAACTCAGGGTGAACACGTGATGAATATGATGTATTTCTGGCCATGCTTGCCTGTGTTTCATAAAGTGACTTCACTGTAGCCTTGGTTCTGAACACATATGTGCAGTTTGCACTGCACTTATCATGTCCTGTGGCTGATGCCTACTCTCTGTAACTCCTCTGCTCAGAGGTGAGAGGATTGTGTGTTATGAATTGCAGTGTTTTTACTGTACATGCAAAGTATTTTGCTCTTGAAGAAATGAAATTGTTTCCTGACAGGAAAAAAAAAGTTTTCTGAGCATGTAAGTTACCAGATTAGCGTATCTTTGGATAGTTTTGCTAGACAAATAAGCAATCTATCTCATTGGCATGCAAACTGACTTTCATCTTCAATAAGTGGAAAAATATATGAATATAAAAATTTGTTTTATAATAAATCTCCTTGTCAGTGAATGTTTGATTTATATACCTGCTTTTACATGCCTCTGTCCTCTGGAGTCACATAGAATTTTCTTAAAGTATGTGGAGGGATGTGTCCGATGTTGAAGAAGGGTCAGATGAGAACTGGTTTTGCAGAGAGAGGGTGCCTAACAAGTTAGACTTCATGAAGTCTGTGGTGGCAAACGGTGGGGAGTAGGGTAGACTCAGCTCTCCTGGTTGCTTTAGAGGAATCCTCTGCTGACAGGGGAGGTTGGTGCTCTGGAGGTTGAGAGGTGGGGTAGAGGGCCCATAGATGAGATCAAGGAAGAAACAGTGACAATCAAGCTGGAGGGAATGGCTCATGTTTGTGATCCCAGCACTCAGGAGGTAAAGGCATCACAAGTCTGAAGAAGCGACATTGCAAACTCTGTCTCAAAAACAGCGAACTGGATATAATCTCAGCATTTAGGAGGTGGTGGGGTGCTGTGCTGTCAAAGCCAATGTACGTTATGCAGAAAGGTCCAGGCCAGCCAAGGTGACATAGCAAGACCTTGCCTCAAACAAACAAACAGCCCAAAACAGCAAAAAGAAAGACAAAATGAAGATTGGAATTGATGCAAATAACAGCTGCATAGAAGAGAAAAGGCTACGTGTAAGAGATAGGAGCTGTGGAGAAGAACTCCCCAGAGCAGGAAGGGGAACGGTGCTGGAAGTGTGACCGTAGTTAGTGTGGCTGCTGCCGCTTTGGTGATATTCATTAGAGCTCGAGTCTTTACCAGGCCTGTGACAGCTAAGCTCTCTTCTCCCATGATGCCCTATGAGCTCTTACACATTTCCACTCTCTTGTCCATGATGTAAAAATTTCTAAAACCCCAAATTGAAGATTCCCACACTCATCTGCATCAACACTTGACAAGACTTTTGAACTCACCCATTGGAAAGTTACGACCTGGAACGACAGGAGGCAAGTCATACATAGCTTTGTCACCCACCGTGGGTCTCCATGCACTTTGATTTCGTAATATTTATGTGTTTGCATGGTGACGCCGAGACACTATCCAGTATACAATAGATGTTTTGTTGCCGTCTGTGGGGCAACATTGTCTTTCACGAGGCATTGTTATCTTTGGGAACTCTAAAGCATCTGCACTTCCATAGCATATCTACCCCCACCAGTTTCAGGTAAGTGAGTGCCCGTCTACCTGTTCCCATGCCTAGCTGCAGAAACGGAGGCACAGAAAAGTATGTGCAGGGACAAACCACCTAGAGGTGGCAGAGACAGGATAAGAAGCCATCGTTTGGGGACAGCAGAGCCTATGACCTCAGCCCTTCTCCTGTAGTCTGCAGAGCTTGGCAGAAATAGACCCCAGAGATGACTTTTCAGATGAGGCAAATGGTGTTTCTTTTTTACTGGATTCTGGGGATGAGAATTCCCAGCACCTAATGGATGTTAGGCAAGACAAATGATTCCTTTACCAACTTTACCCAAATTGACCTTTAGGACACAGAAAAAGACCATGGAGTCGTGGGAAAGATTTCTAAGAGGGGCATGTTGGATGTAGCTTAGTAGATCATTGGTGCATATTGAAGATTCAGGAATGACGCAGTGTCAGAAACTTAGGGGAAATCCTCCTCTTCATTTTTTAACCTAACAAGATAAAATAACACAGATACAGATTGAAGCAGGGGTGGATTTGGGATGTTGAGAGTGTCAGTGATTTTTTTTTCCTGTAGTCCTGAAAATAAAACCCAGACCTCACAAATGCTAGGCAGCTGCTCTGCCTTTGGGGTACCCCCTAGCTCTGGGATTTGGGTTTTGATTCTGAAAGCTTTGCCAGTATTCTCCACAGTGATCTGCTGCTGCTTTTTCAGACAGGCAATCTGCTTTTTAATTTCTCTGTTCTAAGGGATACAGTCTAGGGTGGAATAAAGCAAGAAATGCCCTATAACTAACAGATATTCAGTCACTATGGGAATATGGGTGACTTGTTCAGTGGATAGACTCCTGGGGTTTTTAAATTCCATTTGCTTGTGGATACTGGGAAGATTAAAAGTAGGCTTTTGCTTTTGTTTTCTCTTTTTTTGATAACTGCTTGGAATGATCTCCTGTTTTCAGAAATATTTTTCTATTTTCAAAGTTATAGTTGTTCCTTTTATTTCATTAAAAATATTTTAAAGGATTTCCAAGTTATAATGATTTGTTTAGTATAAATAAAGCAATACTTACAGTAAAACATAAATAATATGAGAAAATACAGGCAGTCTTTTAAAGTTTATTACGACCTCATTTTATGTATATGGGGCTTTATATATTTGTTTAATGAAATGGGTGTTAATGTGGCCCACATACTTGTTCATGTGTGTAGAGGCCGTAGATTGAATTTAAGTGTCTTCTTTGGTTCCTTTTAGCCTTACTTTTTGAGATAGTCTGTCACTGAGCCCATGACTCACTGCTTAGCTAGACTGCCTGGCCAATGAACTTCAGAATCTACCCAGTCTGCACTCTTATCTCCAATGCTGGCAATACAGACATGTAATGGCATTATAGACCAGACCAGCCCAGTTCATCTCCCACTTACTAGACACAATGAAGGTTCAAAGTACCCAAAGGTGCCTTGAAGTGTCTGAGGTCTTCCACAAACCCTCATCCTGTCTCCTTTTCCCTTGTGTTTTATTCAGCTCTGTCTTCTCCCCATGGTTCTTGATAACCCCTCTAGTCTTACCACAATGTCCAAAGACACATTGGCTTGATGCAATTCGAGATTTTTTGGAGAACATGCTGAGGGACACTAAGAAGGGTCAGCCTGCATGAGAGGAAGAAAGGCATTTCTCCATCCTTCTTTGTAAACATCTGTTCCTCTTAGAAAAACCTAGGTGTCTGGTTCACTACCCACTCCTCTGTATCAGAGAGTCTTTAATTTTGCTCAGCTTAGAGCTGAACTAGTAGAGAGACCACCCTCATTAGAGAATCATCCAACCTCAGGGTAAAAGTCTAAATGTTTCTGGTTGGAAATACACATTTGTGTGCATATACGTATGTGTGTGTGTGTGTGTGTGTGTGTGTGTGTGTGTGTGTGTGTGTGTGTGTGTGTGTATGTGTGTATCTCCGAAAAAATAGCATAGTCATTATTCCTTGACTCCTTAAGGCTTACATTTAGTTGGATCCGATCCTAATTGGAGTATCAAATGGGTTCAGTACTGTTCTTTTGCTACTGCTTTAAGACAGGCTCCTAAATGCAACATAGCCTTCATTCATATAGACTCATAAAATGAATCCGTGGCCTCCGTACCCAGAGGGCAATTTGACTCACTGTTTCAATTTTTGAAAACCTTGTTGGAGCAGCTGTATTGTTTTCTGTTGTGGAATTTCTCCGTGGAAAAAATAGGTTGGTCTCATTTATCGCCCATGGTTTTGTGTGTTGCCCAGCAATTCTGTAATGTGTGGTGACCTTTCCTGGGAGATGCCTGGGAATTGTCTGTCTCTGTGATGTTTGCTGTTGCCTTTCGGGAAGCACAGGCAATGCTTTCCTATCACTAGAGTTTTCCCGATGGTGCCTTTTGGTTACGTTCTCTGTTTCATCTGTTGTTTTAATTTAGCTGTTTTCACTGGACATGAATGAGTAGATGGGACCATTTTCCTTCACAGTTTTCTTTGTCTCACACACCCTCATCTTTGTGTGCTCTTCCCCACTTTACGCATTTCTAGCATCTCATCCTCACCGCGCTCTGCACACCCCTCTTTGAACATCCTTTCTGCTTTCCTCTTTGAAATTTTTTCCTTCTGTTAGTTTTCTGAGTTCTGCCAATTCTCTCCTGCTCACTGTTCACCCGGCTCTTTCCTGATGTCTTTCACTTCATCTTTGTAGTCTTCCCTAGCTAATGGGATGATTCATTCCATGCTTAGAATTTGTGGTAAAGCATTTTGATCACGGTTTTTACAGGCCTAGAATGTTCTGTAATAACCATGCTTTGTAATTATTTTCTGCTCTCTCCGACATTTAAAAGGTTATTTTTCTTGTAGCGTGTCTGTGCTGGTGCACTTTTTCCCCCTCGTCACTGACAACTCGGGTATTCTTGAATTAGTTATGTGCAGAAAATGTCTCTTTGTTGTGGAGAAGGTTCCGAGTAGAGTTTTCGCCTTCTCTGCCACTAACAGACACTCACCCTAGTGCTCTGTCTAACCCACTTGCATTTTCTCTGGATGGGACTTTGGTGCGCCACCCCCCCGCCCCCGCAACCCCTGCTCAGCCCACCCACACCCACTTTGACAGATCAGAGACGCCCTCTACACTCCAGGTGACGGCTTCACTTTCAAGCAAATTTTGCCGATCCTTTCCCAAATCTGTCAATGCCGAACTCTCCCGTCACTGTGTATTCTCTTTCCTCTCTTAGAATAGCTCCTGCTTGCTCTCAGCTGCTCTTGGCAGCTCTTTTATATGTTTTGAGGCTCTGAGGATTAAATATGTCCCCCTGGTCTCACTAAAAATGGAATTTGACAGTTTTTGTCTTTATTCTCTTGGTTACTTTTATATGGTTCTCGTGTGGAGAAAAGCAAAAATTTGACTTATGCAGAGCTATGATCGTATCAGGAGCCCTGCACATTATTTCTGTCAAAACAAAATAAAACAAAACAAATAGAGCAGAACAAAGCAAAGCAGGAGGTCCATAGTCTTGGGCAGCACGTTGGCTGCCAGCCTTCACCATTCTTGGGCTTTTCTTAATGTATAAAAGGCAATCTCTTCCCTTGAGTCAATCCACATGTTTCCTTTACAGATCCCAAACAAACACCCCCTCACTTCCACTTGCTGTTCTCAAAACAGGAAATTTCTTCAGATGTGTAGTTCCTATAGATATTGGGTCCTCCATCTTGCTCAGAACAGTAGCTGGCTGGACCCTAAGTAGCATTTGCCCTGTATTCTCTTCAATTAGAGATTTATTTTTTAAATCTGTGTGTACATGCCGCAGCAAATATAGAAATCAGACTAAAACCTGAAGTGGCAGTCTTTATCTTTCACCTTATTTGTGACAGTCTCGTGTCATTTGCCACTTGCTGGCTGACAGTTTCTAGATAGTCCCCTGCCTCTACCTCCAGCCCTTCCTCGGGAGTACTGGGATTACAGGTGCATGGACCACTGCGTCTAGCTTTTATGTGGGTGCTGGGGATCCAAACTCAGGTCATCAGGCTTACACAGTGAGTACATTACCCATGGAGGCATCTCCCTAGCTCCACATGTTCTTCCCTAAAGCTACACCGTCCATCCACAGCTGCATCTCCCCTGAGCTCCCTTTCACACCTTTTCAGTCACTGAATGCCTTCTTCTGTCAGCCTCAGCTCCTCACTCTGAGCTGTCCTCTATGAAAGTCTAGTATCTCCTTAGACATCCCCCAAGGAAGCCCATCTTCTCACTTCAATTGTTATGTTCTCTCGATAACGGCATCTTGCCTTCTTCCTGTCGCATTCCCTTCTGTTGTTTCTGCTTTTGAGTCTGGTCATGAGCACACTGTAACTCATTTCTAATATTGCTAATGCATACATCTCATTCTCCAGCTTACTTGCTCGATGGTGGCTATACAATGATCCTGTGACCTTGTGGAGATGTCAAGCTACTAATTCTCCAACTTGCTCTATCATGGTTTTCTTGTTTCATTTCACTCCTCTCCACATCTCATACCGTAAGCCTTTGTTTCTCTCCACATCTCATACCGTGAGCCTTTGTTTCAATGGTTTTCTTCTGCAAGTATTGGTAACTTGTGTAACTTTTACTGAAGAGATGCTAAAAACACCTAATCACTCTAGCTAGAGATGGCAACAACAGACCAAAGAAACAAACGTTTCTTTGTTGGCATGACTACTAGGAGCATCGGTGACTCTTGGGCAGCTGAGTAACTGAAAGGCCCACCCCAGCATGGGCAACCACTCATGAAAGCTGCATACCTGGAGTTCCCTGGGCCACTTGCAGGGGGCTGCTCCACTGACCACAAATTCTTTACTGCTTATATAACTTGGGGAAGGAGCCCCTCTGCTCTCTTCAGAAGGGAGTGTTTTGATCTATAGGAAATAGCTATGCAACACTTGCTCTTCTCTCTATTAATATAAACTGCATGATCCAGACCCAAATGATCCTACATATACACACTCAAAGTTCTTTCTCAAGATTTCAGGAGAAAATCAAATATAGGGGAATTTCACAATCTTTAGCTATCAACTAGGTCCTCAACAAAGTAAAAATACCATATTTATTTTTGATGAGTTTTTCTTCATCATTATATACTTATTTTACATATCCTTTAATTTCCTAAGTCACTAAAGTCCTTCTCTATCTTTATCACATGCTGTCTTTTAGTTTGCCAAAGGAATAGAAACCACCAACATAGGGATGCTCTTCTTGTTGTTATACCTACGGCATCATATGTACTTCTCACATGCCCAATGAAGGCAGTATGCCTCTTCTATTATCAGCCAGGTTTCCACAGGTACCTCGTGGCATCATCCCTTCCTATGCTTTAGTAGGCTTCCCCTCCAGCCTATGCAAACCGAGTCTCTGCTGTCCCATTGGATTCATCGCAGAGGCCTGTACCATGTCATCATTTTCTATGTCTTTAGACATAGTACATTTTCCCCTGATTTTATATCTTTATGATATTTGCAACAGACCTCCTTTGAAACTTTTGTATATATGTTGTACAACTTCCTTACTTTAGTTCTGTGCCTATAATTGGAAGTACACTGATCTTGTTAAAGCCACCAATGGTCCATTTAACTTTGAATGGCCACTTTTAAATCTTCATCTCAAGGTACATCGTAGCATCATTTAACATACTTTATGGAAACAGAAACCCTTGATTTCCACCTTTGATGTCTATTTCTTTCTTCCCAGTGTCTCATCTTTCAGAACATATTTACATATGCCTAATTACTCATGGCATGGATACAGACATGGTTTTATCAGCTCTTTTGTGTTCTGTTCACAAATTCACTTTTGTTGAGATAGAGTCTTGCTCTATAGCCCAGTATGATTTCTAACTCAGTATGTAGCCCAATCTGCCTTGGCTATGCATTCCTCCTGCCTCAGTCTCCTAGGCGTTGGGATTTCAGGTGTGTAGACCTATGCCATCTTGTTTATCTAGCTTTTCACAAAGCTTGTGTGGCAATCAGTCATGTACCAGAGTATCAGAGTTCTTTCAGGGTTGTATTTGGTGACCTCATAACCAAATCCATTGATTTCATGTAATGAGGCCTTTCAAATTGTCTGTATGTATGTACACCTGTTTCCACCACCAGTCTTTGTCTTGTAGACCTCGTTATCCTGTCCAAATACATGATCTAACATGTAAGATATCTCTGATATGTACAGTAGTGTTACTCATCAAGTCTTTCAATATGCCCTGTCCTCTGATGGCTATGTGCCCCTGACATGTTGCTGCTGTAGCTCCAGCCACGTCCTTCCAGTGTTTATTTATGCCATAATTGTAAAATTGTAGTAGAAAAGTGCAGAATTTCCAAAGCCAATAGGTCTTGCCATATAAGAAACAAGGGGAATCCTTTCATTTTTCTTAGACTCATGGACTATCAGAACTAGTACATACCTTACAATCATAATCCAAACTCCCACAGAAAATTTATAAAATTGTAAGCCCAGAGAAATGGAACAGTTTCTCTAAGATTACACAATTTATGACCTCTTTGTTGGCCACATTATGCACTTGTCTTAAGGACAAAAATATCCCTGTTGCTTTGAGACTGCTTTTTTAGAATTTTTTTTCTGAGCTGCACAAAGGCTAGAGGGAGTGAAGGCAAGAACTAAATGGTGCTGGAGACATTAGTGTTCTCTGTGATCACAAGGAAAGATGCAGATTCCTCACCCCTCAGAACTGAATGAGTCTGTACAAGTCACATCAACCATAAACACAGGCCATCTCCAGACCCGTGGAGGAGCTGCTTAGCTGAGATAAATAGGGGTGAAGGTTGATCGCTTCCGCATATAGTCTGTTCTGAAAGGGTGTTGCTGGGAAAATCAAGTTCAGTTAGCCCTTCTCCTATCTGGGGACATCCCAGCGCCATCTTGCCTGTTTGAAGGAAGTGGATCCACTTTTTGTTTTCAACTAAGTTGCCTTTCCTGAGACATCTCATGCTGCCCTTATTCTGAGGCTGGATTTTGTCCAGTGGTGGTTCCATTTCAGGAGCATATTGAGAAAGATCTTCCCCACCTGATCATCAGGGCACACATCACTGGCTGTCCTTCTCACCAGTACTGGAACCTGCCTGCAATGCATTGGAGTGAGTAAGTGTAAGCTTCCTGTGCTAAAATATCAGGTGGTGATATTTCCTGTACGAAGCACTGGCTCTTGTGCTGATTGGAAATATTTCTAATCAACACCCTTAGCATCCTGTGTGTGAGCTCATTCTTTCTCACTTCCCATCAGTTCATCTGCCTCATCTCACCTTGGGAGATGGCAAAGCTTTCAGGAGGAAACAATCATTTTGAAAGCACCTGTTTGTGAAAATTCTGCGAATAGTCAGGCTTGAGAATCCATTACCAAAGATCTTTGCTGCTTAAGGGGATGAGATCACTCAAAGAGTAGTTTATCTTTAAGTTTCTGTGTGTGAGGGGCCGAAAGGCCCACATGCCCAGAGATAACTGGGCACCGCCAATTGAGCCTGTCCTAGTTAAAAGAGGAGAGGGAGTTTGTATTCATGCAGCATTTGTCAAGTATTGGGCTAGCACTTAGCAGGCTTGCCCTGTTGTAGGACTCTGGGGAATATCACTCAAACTGCAGTCTGTGTAAGACGTACAATTTAAAGTGGTGCACTGAGGTAGTCTTACCTTTGTTTTCACAGCTATACAACTGCCTTAGAAATATTCCACCAATCAGCAAGTCTTTTGGCTCCCATTTTTTTAAAATTAGAAAATCAGGGCATCTAAAGAAAGGGTGGGGTTGGGGTTTGTGTTTCCCTGTTTTTTTTTTGTTTGTTTGTTTGTTTTTCTGACTGGATGTGCTTTGATCTCAAAACAACCACACACACACACACACACACACACACACACACACACACACACACACACCCCTCTATTAGCTCTTTGGACCCAAGGGTTGCTGAAACATCCCTCTTAACTCTCCTGCATCACAATTATACTCATGTGTCTTCTGTTTCCTGACTCAACAAGCTGTATTCTCAAGATGAAGTCTTTCTGACTAGAAAGTGAAGACACTTGCTCCTGTTAACACTCACTGAAAAAGGCTGATACTTTAACATGATTTGTGGAGCTGAATGAAATTGATAGCAATAACCTCCTATGTGAGCATGGTAGGTGTCTACTCACAAATTCTCCACAGCATGTCTATGGTAGCTGGTAAGCATGTGCATCTCATAGGTGATGTTCGAGGGGTCACACACTGAGACACAGTAGACAAATACTTCCTTTGCAAAGTGTCTCCCAGCAACCAGAATCTCACTGGGCAGCCAATGACATTAATGCAGATCCAGTCAAAAGCAGGAAGGCTTTGTAAATCCAGGAGTGTATTTGTATATGACAAAACCTCCTGTCAGGAATAGGTATTCTTGACAGGAGAGCTAATTAGTTGCTGAACTTTCCAAAAAGACAGCTGGCCAGGAGAGAGGGACATGCAGGCAGGACCAGTGTTGACAAGGAAAGGAAAACATGCAGACCAGGACCCACAGACATGGACAACAGGCAGACATGAGACATGGGACAAAACTGAAATTGCCCACTACCTGGTTGGCTTTGGAAGCCTCTATAGCTCTCTGGAAAAGACGAAGTGGTGAAGAGCCACTTTAATTCTGGTTATATATCCCAGAGAAGTTCAACAGAAGTAGATTATCAAGAATTAGTCCACACACCAGAGAAAATTCCCATGAAAAAGCTTCTGAGAATAGGAAGGGTTGGAATGCTTTTTAGGAACGTATATCCATTTTGACCTCAGATAGAGTCACATAACTGAAGGTGGGGATTCTGAAATCTTGGGCTCACAGTAAGAGGATGTCTGAATGTAGAACAGCCATGAATTAATTCAAATTAAACACAAAGGGTGTTTGTGGCAATGTTCTCCTGTTTTGCGTTGTACAATGTCCTTGCATCTCTGGTTCTGAACACATACCACACACACTGTGTTGTGCATGCCATCACATGATACGATCATTACCAAGTGCTACCTGAGACACTGCAGCTAGGATTCCATGCTACTTATGTTATTAATTACAGTACTTCAATTGCACAAAAAGTACCACTCTTATAGAAACGTAATAGTTTAATTACAGGAAAAAAACCCCACAATATTTTTCTATTATCATTCCTCAGCCTAGAAGTACCAAATTAGTATGTCTGTGGATTGAATTGTGTTAGACTAACATGAACATTTATCTCATTAGCATGAAAATTTGCTTTCATGTTTCAGAAATGGTAAAATTATATGCATATCAAAGTATTGTTTTGAAATAAATTTCTTTATAACATGTTATCAGTAAATATTTTATTTGTATACCTATCTTCTCTACATTTATAGCTAAGGTTATATAAAAATTTCTCAGGCAAAACAAGGGCACGAATAGAAACAGTTTAAGAAGGCTTTCTGTAAATTAGATTCTGAGTTATTATAGGGATTCTTGTAGAAGTCATGTACATGAGCTCGTACAAGCTTGTATCTGCGCCACCCCTGTCTACATTCTATCGATGAATTAAGATTAACAGAGGAATGATGTAGCTAGAGTTTTCCTGCCTGGCCCACAGTCAGGACAAATCTCTATCATCTGCCAGTCCCACAGTCACTCAGACCCGACCAAGTAAACACAGAGACTTATATTGGTTACAAACTGTATGGCCGTGGCAGGCTTCTTGCTAACTGTTCTTACAGCTTAAATTAATCCATCTCCATTAATCTATACCTTGCCACATGGCTCGTGGCTTACCGGCATCTTCACATGCTGTTTCTCATCGTGGCGGCTGGCAGTGTCTCTCTGACTCAGCCTTCTACTTCCCAGCTTTATTCTCCTCTTTGCCCCGCCTACACTTCCTGCCTAGCCAATGGCCAATCAGTGTTTTATTTATTGACTAATTAGCAACACATTTGCCATACAGAACATTCCACAGCACTTCCCCCCTTTTTTTTTTTTCAAAAGGAAGGTTTTAACCTTAACAAAGTAAAATTACATACAATTTGGGAATTTGGGCGTAGCTTCTCCCACCACTTCCTGCTGGAGGGGGGCGCTGCATCTTATGGGGATACAAAGAAAATTCTAGGATCATGGAATAGTCCATGAGGGTGCATCATCTGAGCCAGTTGCCTTCAAATCATTGTGGATGTTGGATCATCTGGGCCATGGTGTCATCTGGGCCATGGTGTCATCGGAGACCTTTCAGGGGGTCTTGGCTGGTCAAACCTGATGTCTCTCAATCTTGAACAAATCCATAGCCTCTGGCTTTCTGTGGAAACAAAAGAGACTCTTTTCCAAAGCAACATATCCCTACATCCAAATTTTGAAGTCAAGGTACCTTCAAAGTATACATTTTGACATAACTCAACAGCTTTTACAATCAAATGTTTTTCTGCAGTTAAAAGTCCCAAAGACAACACAATGCAGATTCTCTGTGTAATATCCATTTTTACGTGGCTTATTTTTTATACTACCTTTACTGTCTCTTTAAAGACTCCACTCTCCAAAACCATGTACCTGTTTCTATAACTCTATATATCAATCATCTTTTTTGTCTCTTTCAAGCCTACGTATCTTTTACACACATTGTAAACTATTACATCTGAATCTGTCTTATTGTGAATCTATTGCCTTAAACTGCAGCAGCTGTGGCTGCTGGCTCCGTCCACCTCAGCTTCCCAACATGGCTACGTTTACCACCAGCTCTGGGAGCTATCTGTGGGTCTATGCTTTTATCCAAGCAGCGTGTAGTCCAGAAACCTCTTTTTTTGTTTGGTACCTGCAAAGGCTAAATCCACCACGCAGCTTAATGTGCCACTTGCAGAGGACTCATTCCCGCCATACTGCAGGTCGAGCGCGTACGCTAGGAACCCACCAGTAGCTCAAACCGGCAGCTGCCGCTCATTTGAGAGAGACGATTAGGAACTGTTTTTAGCTCCGTTTTAGAATCTTTTCTCAGGTTTTAGGTGGAAACTCTTGCCACCACGTTGGACGCCATTTGTAGCTAGAGTTTTCCTGCCTGGCCCACAGTCAGGACAAATCTCTATCATCTGCCAGTCCCACAGTCACTCAGACCCGACCAAGTAAACACAGAGACTTATATTGGTTACAAACTGTATGGCCGTGGCAGGCTTCTTGCTAACTGTTCTTACAGCTTAAATTAATCCATCTCCATTAATCTATACCTTGCCACATGGCTCGTGACTTACCGGCATCTTCACATGCTGTTTCTCATCGTGGCGGCTGGCAGTGTCTCTCTGACTCAGCCTTCTACTTCCCAGCTTTATTCTCCTCTTTGCCCCGCCTACACTTCCTGCCTAGCCAATGGCCAATCAGTGTTTTATTTATTGACTAATTAGCAACACATTTGCCATACAGAACATTCCACAGCAGAATGAAATAAAAAGGCTGTGTGCAGTGAGGTGGGGGCCGATAGCTAGGAACAGGCCCTGACACCAAACTTGCCTACTTGGTTAACATCTGTCATTGCCTAAGTTTTCAGAACCTGTTGAGATTGAGCTCTTTATCTATCATTAGGATTGTGTAACACATACATACATGCATACATACATACATACATACATACATACATACATCACAGATTTTCTTTGAGACTAGAGAATGTTATTCAGAGTTTGGCATAATTCCTAGCTCATATTAAAGGTCCCCTCTAGAGTAATAACAGAGTTATGACTATGAGTGCAATAAGAAAAGAAAAAACCACTGTTAACAGTTGGTGGGCTGGCGCGAGGAAGGCCTTGCTGGATCTTGGGTTTGTTGGGGTGGTTCTTGCTGTGTAGTTCAGAACCATCTTGCAGGCGTTCTTTGTTATTCACCCAGTTAACAGATATTCCTTGAGGGTTTGCAGCAGCCTAAGCACTAGAAGAGATGATGGATCTGTGAGAAGGTGCAAAGCCACACTCTCAGGCATCTTCTCTGAGAGTGGAGGAGCCGAGCCTCGGAACGTGATTCAAGCACAGGATGATGTGTGCTATAGGGGGGGGGCAGAGTTGGTGTGTGAAGGAGGAAAAAGAGGGGAAGTTTAACTTGGCTTTGAGTGTCAAGGTGGGCTTCTTGCTGATGTTCCCTATCCTTGACTTGAAGAAAATGGTGCATTGAACTACCAAGTGAAGGTTATAGTTACTTTGATTACTGAATGTTCAGTGGCCATTTCCTCCCTACTAGGCATCAGACTAATTGCTGCTCCGTGGGGGCACAGACAATATCTCTTCTGCTCATTTCTTGGCAAACATCTCTGACTTGGTAGAATGGCAGTGTGAAGGAGTTTAGATACCTCAATGGTATGATGATCATATTAATCATGGTCTTTACTTGAGATCTCTGGTCATAGTGGGTTTATCGTTTATTTCATTTGTCAGGAATGAGAGAGCACCAGGCATTACTGATCTCAATGGAGTCTTTCAGAACACAGCAAATCTTTGTGTGTACACGAGGACAACTTGAGGGCCGGCCATTTTGAAGAGAGCAGAAGATGGCAAGATAGATAAAATCCGAATCTGGCCAGCTTGAGGAAACTTAACCATTCCAGGAGCTGTGTGAGCCGTGTTCAAGGCCTTTTTGGCAGAAATACTAGAGACCACAGGGGAAGTTCTTTGCAGTTGCTGTTAGAAAACTCCCTGGCTTCCCTCAACAATCGTAGGATTGGCCCTCTCTTCTGGACTGTGTCCAGAGCCTCGTTATTCACTGTCAGTACCAGAAGCTAGGCTTCAGCGCTGCAGCAGCCAACTTACATTCAACCCTTTTCGTTTTCCTGGATCTTGACAGACATGTCAAGGAAACAGTAGCTTCTATTGACAGCTTCCCCTGACTGATGCCTCAAAACTTTAAATTCCTCCGTCCGTTCCAGGCCAGTCTTGTCTGAGAGTGGACAGCAGAGTGGCCACTCTGGGACATTTGTATTGATGAGTATGGCCAAGAACATTGTAGTCAGAATTCAGTTTTTTTTTTTTCCCTAGGCACACTCATTGGAACATAGCTTCGGGTTGGGGAAAATCATTTCATGGGCTGTCCAAGTCATTGTCCATTCAGACTTTATTCTATGACAGACAGGGCACTTGTATTGTCAAATAATAAGAAAAACTTGCACTGAGAGCTGCTGACTTGAAAGGCTTGCTCCTTTGAATGGATTTGCTCTGCCATCATGCTGAATTTCTAAGACTCCATGGCCAATCAGATTTGAAGAATAAATTATGATGCTTTTGTGTTAAGTATAATTGTCAGTTATTCCTGTGGGTTTTTCAAGAAAAGTTGACTGTTAAATTTTTAAGTCCATCTTTTAGATCACTGTTATACTATATTAAATAATGAATAGATGCTCACTCTAAACTTGATCATCCAATAATATCAAAGAAGCCATGTTTCTCAGGGTTTTAAAACATTATCATTGATTTTTGTGATGAAACATAAAACATATATGTGCCCATTGCCTATAATTTAGAAAATACCAAAATGCATAACAATAAAATTAATATCACCTATAGCCATGAGTCTAAGACAAATTTTATTAACACTGTAATAACTTTTCTCTTGGACTTTTATCAAGTGTTTAACAGTGTTCATACATAAAGCTTAAGACACCAAGAGCACAAATAAAAAAAGACGTAAGATGTTTTCTTGTCTCTATGCATTGTTATTCTTGAATGCCTCTTCTCTTGAGGCTACACGGCCACTCTGCCTCCTGCTACAAAGATAGACCAGGATGCAAGAGTAGGAGGAGAGAATCAACACAAGTAATGCAAACGAAACTGGTTAAAGCTGGGAAGGGACAACTGCCCCACCTTCTGGTTGGGAAGGCTGTTTCACATAGGTGACCACTAGCATAGGACACATGGCTGAGGAAGGGTGATGTTGTTTCCTCTGATTGAGCACGGGCATCCATCTTCTGCTCTGTTGCCATGCTTCCAATTCTAGAGCCTTCAGATTCCAATCACAGTTTACACTTGTCTAGGTCTTCAGGCATAGACTGGGACTGCCCCACTGATGCTTCTGGGTATCCATCTGGGACTTCCCAGCCTCCTCAATAATGTGAATCTACTCCCCATATTAAATATTTTCCTATATATGTACATATATAAACACATAGATAATTCTTACATGTTCTGCTTCATTAGAGAAGCTTGGCTGATGCACATGATTAAATTACCATCACTGAAAAAAAGAAAATAAATTGCCTTATAGTAAGATTATCAGTTTGATGGACTGATTCATTCATTTTTCCCATTCAGTAAACACTGATTGGGCCCTCACTGACTGAGTCAAGGTCCTTGCTGGCTTGAGCTATGCTGTGGAATTGATACTAACAAGCTCCCAGTGCCATTTAGAGAGCCAAAGAAGGGGCACTTCATGAAACTACTGAGGTGAGCAGAGCAGAGGTTGCTATGACCCTGCTCTTTGAGCCCCAGGGATGTGTAACTCTGTACGATATTCAATGTTACTGATCAAGAATACCCTATGTACATTCATTGTTTGTTCCAGTGTTTGGTCTCCTTTATACCCCCAAAGTATAGGTTCTGACACCATTCTCTCTGCAGCATCCTTTCTAAAAACTGAAAGTTCAGTACTGGTCTAGACACATCATCCTATAACACTGATCTCTATACACACTGGAATCACCTACATTAATTTATGAAATCCAGTACTCTAATCTCTCCAATGAACTCCGAATACCTAAAGTAAAGCACGAGTGTCAATATTTCTGTAAAGACTGCCAAATGTTTCCTAGCTACAGAAAAGTCTGGGAATCACTTATCTAGATATTTGACAAAAAAAAAGGTCTTTCCTTTGTATTCTAGTTTTTTTTTTAACATCTCAACCACATGGGGGATTTTGAGGTGATGATGATGATTTTTAGGAAAGTATGTGAATTAATTTCATTCCTGAATTATGTGGTATAACTCAAGGGTCTACCTTCTTGTCTCATCCCTCTCATGCTTCCCTGTCCTGTCTGAGAAGCTGAGGGTTGGGGTAGAGGAAGGAGGCAAAGAGATGTCCAAAGAAAGGAAAAATGAGGATCTAGAGCTCTGAGGAAGACACATTTCTCATGTAGATATGTGGCTACCTGTGTCCTTGGTGGGACTCCAAGGAAAGATGCTGTCGGTAAGCACTTTCCCAAGGCCTGCCATTGACCCAGATGCTTCTCAGAGCTCCTCCTCCATTGAATTGCCTTGGATCATAAGAGTTGGTGAGGTCTCTTTGGTCTTTCGAGTTGAGAGATGAATAGAGACAGTCATCTGGGTCTTTGGTCCCTTTGTCTTCATTTTGGCCTTTCTCTGGTTGAGAAAAGATGACTTGAAAGAAAAATTTAGGACATGAGGCTCAGAGAGCATGAGCTGCTCACCCACTGAGACATCATTCCCCCCCCAAATTTCTTTGGTCCTGTTTGATTTTAAGCACTGGTCCCCTGGAGTCTTTGGGACAGATGGCCCCTGATCTCCATTGATAACCACAAAGAAACAGTATCATATTGCTTTAATCAATTGCCACTGTGTGGTATTTCAAAGCTGATGCTGAATATATCTTTGGGGCACTGATAAATATAAATAATATGTATGCCATTACAGTATATTTAAGTAGCAACACATTGAAAGCAAAATAAATGTATAAGGAAAATGGATTAGTTGAATAAATTTTGTTTGTATTAAAGAATATTAGTTATTCATATTCATGTTTATAAACTGTGCTCTTTAATACATAATTAGGTTAAAAAGCAGTGGGAAAACTACATACAGATCTCAACTCCTTTTAAAATGTAGAAACATAAAAAGACCATAACAAAATATACCAAAGTAATGACTGTTTTTTATTTAAATAATAAAATAATAATTCCATTTCCTCTATCCTTTCTTAATAGTTTCTATTTTTCAACTATAATCTTGATTTTTTTATTTATGATGAATATTGTAAAGTATAAGTTGCATTTAAAGGAATAGTTGACTTTCAGTGAATGGCACTTGAGGTAACGTCCAAGGACAGATACGTCTTTGATGCTAAGTGACAGGTGCTTAGCCACTGGTTGCAGAGAAGCCGTAAGAGAGATCAGAGGGATTTAAGGTGTGGATTAATGAAAAGTAAGAATTGGATTTTGAGGCACCCTTCTACTTCAAAGCCATTCTAAGACCGGCCACTCATGAGCACTTGGTTGTCAGTGCAGATGATAGCCCCCAGAAGACCTTCACCTGACGTGGTTAAGCAACAGAAGCCAGCATGGCACAGAATCATTCTCGCATCGATGCTTTTCTTTGATTGTGCACATAGCTAGACTTTTTCTCTCACACATCTCCTGCCCAGGTACATTTTGTTTGATTTTAAAAAAGAGTGATGTTATCATTAAGGAAAAGTTAAACCCTGCTGTTGTAGCATACAAGCCTAAATCTCCACAGACTGATGCACCTTTAAAAAGGTTTCATTACCTCTTATTTACTGTGTGTGTGTGTGTGTGTGTGTGTGAACGTATGGAGGTCAGAGGACAACTTCCAGGAGCTGGTTCTTTCCTTCTACTGTGTGAGTTCTGGAGATCACACTTGGGTGTCAGCTTGACGGCGGGCACTGTTACCCCCTGAGCCATCTTGCCGGCCCTCATAGAGCCTTTGATAAACCCTGATCATTCTCCGGAGATAGTGTTCTCAGCAGCACCTCACTGACTACAGCTGCTGTGGTACTGTTGCTTCACTGTCTCAACTGCTTCCTTGGTCCAACTGGCATGGGGAAGGGCAGCTAGAGGTCACACACTGCCTTTTCCACCCTTCTCCTAGAAGCACATTGTTTAGCAGAAGGAGACCCATGGCTGTGCTTCACTGGGTTTGTGCTGAGTGAGCAGATGAGATGTTTGTTAAAAGGGTTTTACACAAACAGACCCCCCCATCCACCTGTCTGTTGTACTTTGACCTTTACTTTCTTCATCCTATTAAGGGATATTCTTATAATGGGCTTTATTTGTTCATTTGATATATTTTTGAGAATTTCATATGGAAGTATATACTAAAGTGTGTGTGTGTGTGTGTGTGTGTGTGTGTGTGTATAGTGTGTATGTGTAAAACAATAATAATTAGAGCAATCATAGCAGGCTTTTTAATTGAACTAAATTATGACCCTCAAGTAAGAATGAAGCTGACTAGTCTTTTATAATTTTCAAAGAAAAATTCTTATAGTTACACATGTCCAATGAAACACTTTAACTTATAATTGAGACTGTTCAAAATGTTTGGTTCAAATAAAAATACATTAACAACTTTTAACATTAATGGATTTTAAATTTAGAGTCTTAGTTTATCACAGTGATTTATCCTTAAATCATAGCTCTTTCGTGATTTGAAAATTACAGACATAATTTGATATTTGCTGTGATCTGTACCACAGTACAGGAGAGATGAAAATAGAAATAATATTTTTAGACAGTATACTGTGTTGATTATTATGCTTGGTTTTGTAATTGCTCTATTATCTCCTCTAATCCCCACAGTAGCCCAAGAAGTAGGTATTATTGATGCTGTTTTTAGAGTGAGAAAACTCAGACTAAGGAAAGTTGTATCACCACTGGGAAATCCCAGGCACAAATTAGAGTCTGTGGTTCTAGAATGTCCTTCTGCTCTCTCACACTTTACCATGCAATGGGCAGTGAGTAGACAGCTATTGATTTAGATACAGCATATTGTTTGGGGCATTTGTGGGGTGCCTATCATATGCATTGTCATCTTCTATCTTCTTAGCTTCTTCAAAGTCAGGCTAAGATCTTGGAATTAGCTCAAGAAACCCTTCTTCTGTTTTCCAAGTGAGGCAGCAATGACTCCGTTGAAAGCACCTGCTGTCACACCCCGAATAAGAAGGACTGCTGGATAGTTATTACTTTTTATCTCTATTCACAATACTTTGGATCGTAGTATACGTGCTGACTAGTCTTTATCAACTTGAAACAAATTAGAGTCATTTGGGAAGAAGAAGTCTAAACTGAATAATTTCTTCTGTCAGATTGGCCAGGAATGTCTACAGGGGCATTTTCTTGATTAATGATCGATATCAGAAGAGGCCATCTCACTGTAGATTGTGCCAGACAGTCCTGGTTCATATAAGAAAGATAGCTGAGCAAACCAGGAGAAGCAAGCCAGTAAGCAATGTTCTTTCATGGTCTGTGCTTCAGTTCCTGCCTCCAGGTTCCTGCCTTGGATTTTTCTGATGATGGTCTCTAATGTGTAAGCCAAATAAACCCTTCCTTCTCCAAGTTGCTCTTGGTCAGAGTGGTTCATCATAGCAGCCAAAGTAGGACAGAAACCAAACTTGGACACTATGCTTGTTCCTTGGGGCTTTATGGACACTGTATAGTCTTTGCTGGTTACACTGGCAATGTATCACGTATCTACTTTGTAGCTCATTTACATCAGCACTAGATCCATCATAATAATTAGTGTTCACTGTGTGCTTAGTATGTGCATCGTTACTCACTGGGCCTTCATCATAGTGATTAAGTAGATTTTGTTATTAGTTCCATTTTCACGAGAGGAAGCCAAAGTACATTTTGCATGTCGTTATGATTAATAAATTGTGGATCCAGTATCTAAAAACAGGATGTAAGATTCAAAGTCCTATCTATATATTTTAATAGCTCTCTCTAGTGCCTTCCCCAAATAAATATTTTTATCCTAACAGCCACACTGAAAATTTCTTCAAAGACAATGACCACATGTTACTTCAGCACTCTTATGGACATATAATAGAGTATTAGGCATGTAGTAGACACATGTTCAATAAACATTTTGTGAGTTAAATGTTGGAGGTTTTAAAGGTAAAAGACTCAGCTCTGGAAAAAAAGAAAATAAATAAAGGTAAAAGAATATCTCTGTCTATAAGCATTTCTTTTCATTTATTTTATCACTACAAGATTTTTTTCTAAGGGAATTAGGGATATAGTTCAGTTTGTAGAATGCTTGCCTGCCACACATGAAGCTGTAGGTTCAATTCCCAGCACACATCTGCAATCCCAGATCTGGAGGTAGATATAGAAGGCTCAGTCGTTTAAGGTTATCCTGAGCTGAGTTTAAGGCCCGTCTGGGTTATGTGAGATCTTGTCTCAAAAACAACAACAACAAAAGAAAGCGACAACAGCATAAAGATTTTTTCTGTATACTTCTTGGGGCTTTTAGCCTTACAAAGGCAAACACCAAGTCCAGAATGTGAAAGACCTAAGAGTTAAGGTATATGTCCAAGTCTTCTAATCCAATTGTTGGTAACACTGGGAATGAATTAGTGATGTCTACCTAGAAGTAGCATCATTTCTTGTTGGGGAATTGTATCTCTGAGATGTAGAGATTAAGATTTCACTGTTGAGGTCCTCATCCTTTGGTATAGTCCACTGATGTCAAGGTATGATGACAATGATGTCAACCTATCAAGTGTGAACAGTGAGCCTTTCTTCTTCTTAGCTCCTGGTTACCCAGTTACCCAGTCCTCTCTCTTCTTTGACTTTGTATACTTACCAGGATAATCTGCTCTTGAGTTAGTATCAGTGAGACACCTAACGCAGGGAAGAGAGGGGGACATAGAAGCCAAGCACCTTCCTGGATAGAGTTTCATCTCAATCATGATAGTCTATGTGATTTATAAATCACATCTATACTTCATGTTCATTTGATATTATAAGGTTCTGGCTGGCTATCCCAGTCTTCTTTCTGCCTCTAGAAATCCCTTCTTTATTAATAACTGGAGTTACTGGTTTTTAAAGTTCTTTGCAACCAGAAGGTCTTTCACAGTATGGGTTCAGAAACTCCAATTCTAGTCTGTTATACTTTGAATCACTGGATAGTCTTTGATATTTAACCACCAGGATTTTTATGGACATGGAGGCCAATAGATCAGGTGTGTGATAACTTGTTTGAGAGGACTCTGAACAAGGACCATGGGAACACACATTAATCAGTATCCACCAAGAATAAGAAGATTTTGTCACAAGATTAATATTGGGGCATGAAGTATGAATAAGCAAGAACTTTTCATATAAATAAAAATCTTAATACAACCCAATGAACACTCATGACAGGGGTAAGAAATACTTGAGGTTTCTTTGTGTAGTGGATGGTGCTTAATATAGAAACTCACAGCTGGTCAATGTATAGAGAATAAGTTCTGTGAAGTGCTCATCCACAAATGGGGTATCTATATCACACCCTTTCCCTGCATGACTTAGAAAGCATCTCAGAAGAGGGACAGAAAGATTGTAAGAGCCAGAGGTTGTCAGGCATTGTGACACATGGGTGTCACATCCACTATCTTTAATTCCCAAACTTGCAAGGCAGAGGTAGGTAGAGCTCTATGAGTTTGAGGCTAGCCTGGCCGACATTGTGAATTCCAGGACAGCCAGGGCTACATAAAAGGCCTTGTCTCAAAAAACAAAAATAAAAACAGAAGAGCTAGAGGTTGAAGAGGACCAGAATGAAACAGGATCTTCTGAACATGACAGGACTGCTGTACTTATGAACTCACAGCAGCAGCAATCATGTACACAAGACCTGCACACGAGCAATCCAATCAACATTCCAGCATGGGAGAGGGACTTGTGACCTCTACTGCCAGTCAAGGAGCTATGGATGGTTGATGGTTACTGGGAGAGGGAGAGCCAGTTTTCTTTAAGGATGTGACCTTTGGCAGGTCTGCCATGCTCCAATAGATCCCTGAGAATAAGGGTGGCTCAAAATGGACTCTATGTGTTATTTTGAAAATAAATGAATAAGGGGATGGAGAGTTTTGGGGTGTCTTACTTTGCTATTGGTGTGAAGAGACAACTTAAAAAAGAGAGTTTATTGAGACTCATGATTCCAGAGGGTTAGAGTCCATGGTCATCATGGTAGGATGCATGGTGTCAGGCAGGCAGCTATGGCTCTGGAGTAGTAGCTGAGAGATTAGCTTATATCCTGATTTACAGACACAGAATGGAGAGAGAGAAAGCTAACTCGGGATGGCATGAGCTTTTGAAACCTTAATGCACACCCCTAGTTAATGATGACCATGGGGGTCCAGCCCCTCGATAGTCCCCTTCCTGGGTCTGGGAAGAATCTACAACTAGCTGATAGTTTAATCTTTGATGATATGAAATGAATCTACATATGCAAAGCTCTTTAGTCCGTATACTTTATTATTCTGAGTCATTTTTTTTCTCTACACTGCTTCTATTATGCTCTCATGGCTAGCTCCTTTCTTACCTGATTTCTCTATACATTTATCTGCTCTTCCCTCTAAGTTCTATCTTAATTCTCTCATATTAGTTCTGCCCTATCTAGGTTCTCATCCATCTAGTTCTTTCCCATCTTAGCTCCTCTCCTATCTTAGCTCCTCTCCCATCTCCTTCTTTCCCATTTTGTTCTTTCCCATCTGGCTCTTCCTCATCTTCCACCTTGTTCCTCCAGTACTCTCTTCTAGCCCTTCAATCTAGTTCTTCCCATCTCACTTCATTCCTCTCCAGTTCTTACCCATCTAGTTCTCCCATTCTCTTTTCTCTTCTCTGCTTAGTCCCCTCCCCCAAAATAAAACTGCCTTTTTATCCCTTTGACCCTTATCTCTCTAAGCTATCTGTGTTCCTGCCATTTCTGGCAAGTGTGCTCGGTCACTAGGCAACTTGGCTAGGTAACTTCTGTCACAGATAGATGCATCTGTAAGTTGGAATCCTTTAGTTTTAAGCTAATAGTTAAAGGTAGATCTAAAACTACAGATAAGACTTTGGAAGGGAGAAAGTTATGCTTAATTAGCACATCCACCAGGCCTTCTCAAACAGATAGTCTGGATGCTTAAGTCTGTTCTTAGAGAGTACAGAGATATCTCTGATAAGATACTTTTGTCCATCCAGGGATAGTCCTGGCCAGATGCTGCCAATGACAATAATTACAGGGAGGCTTGAACAATTACAGGGAGGTTCTGGCTGTATATAGTTGTTAGCACAGAAGGTTATCTAAACATTCCATTAGTAGAGGGGAAATTGTGCCCAATGAATGATGGAAAAGCTACAATAGCACATGAGAAATTCATAGCAGGAAACGGCTAATAATCAAAACTCAAATATCACCATGGCTCCTTGAGCCTCAGCTTGACCTCTGGAAGGCCCTTGACTTCTTCCAGGTATAGCCTGTCATAATCAGATGAAATCCTACTTCATATATTTTTGCAGCTTGCAGCACCTAGAAACATGCTTCCTTTGGTAAGGCCACACCTCCTAATCCTTCCCAAATAGTTTCACTAACTGGAAATCAGGCATTTAGATATATGAGTCTATGAGGACCATTCTAATTCAAACCACCACCATGGGGGTGGGGTTGGGTAGAGGGTAGATCTGGGAGGAGTTAGGGGAAAGAGTGGGAGGTAAATATAACCAGACGACATTGTATTCATGTGTGAAATTCTCAATGAATTAACAAGAATATTACATTTTTAAAAAGAAATATTCAAAAATGTGAGAAGCATTTTCAAATACAATATATGTCTCTGCCCATTACCCTCCAATCTCTGCTATTTTTTTTCAAAGTATTTTTTCTGTGTCTTAATTATTTATATTATAATGTATCTGGTGGATTTTTCTTATGATTAAATAATTTGTGGAATTTTCTATACCACACTGCTGTTTTTAGAGGCTCACACATTGATTACAGAAATATTCTGCTCTGAACAACCCTCCTTTAAGCTATAAACTCTGCAATTTCCTTTTGCGAATACACTGGTGCCTCTTCCGGCATCAGTTTTGTGGCTGCTGTGTGGAAAACGGGGAAGGAGGGGGGAATCCCGCATGCATACTTTTTTCCTTGTCAGTGTTATAGCTGATTTCTAAGTCTCTCGGTGTCTGTTTTAATGAGAATGCGGCAGACAGTGGAGCAAGCAAAACTGATCTATTGTAAATATTTGTTCTCCTGTCATTTTTCCCCACCAGCCTGTTGGCACCAGGAAGGTGGCAGCCCTGCCTTTTCATCCTGTGTCTCCCAGCACTCAGCATGGTTCTCAGCACACAACTTGAAGTGTTCAATAAATATTTTATGAATGAATGAATGAGCTCTAACATTCCAAGACTTCTAGCAGTGACAGTCTCAAACAGAACTAGCATCAAACTTAGATGTGAAATCTAAGGAAAGGAAGGGTAACATCACAGTGTCCTGATGTTGGGTTTTAAAATGCGACTGAGTCCTACCTACCTCCTCTATTTTTTGACCTGAGATTGAACATTTTTTTTGTAGACTTTCTGAGTTCTCATTTGTTATCATTTGTATAGTAGAACTATCATCAGTTTACTGCTGTGACTCTCGGAATTAAATGTGATAGTACCCAAAGGCTGGGCATGCAAGCCTCCTGGAACAGTACGGTTTTGGTGTACTGTTGCCCATCGTAGTATTTAGTTGCCATTTGTTCCTCTAGTCTGTTTGTGCCCACACTGGAGACCATGGGATTTCATGTACATTCTTGAATCCTCTTCATGGTTGATGAGGATTAGAAAGGCATAGAACTTTCAGCTACCCAGCTCCTGACATGGTCTAAATTTCTTCCTCCTTTGATGTCTCACACTAAATTGTGTTCAGGTAGATGGATTTAATCAACTCAGCCCACACTTGTTCCTGCTGTCACAGGCTCCTAAAATTTCTCCATGATAGTAGGAAACCTTTTTCCTTTTCTGTTCATTTCTGCTAAACTCCTCCAGTAACTGTATACTTCTCACATTGTTCCAAAGGGATGCACCTCACCAGGTGAACACTCTTGTACTCAGGAAGTCACGTGTTCACGTGTGCTCACAGATATCCAGGTACCCCTCCCGTCATCTTCTGTGGCTCTCCTCATTTCTAAACACTGCCCATTTGTTCATGAGACTTGGTCCTTGATGAATCTCTGAGATGGCCATGATGCTGGCCTCTAACAAGTTCTTCCTTTAAACCCACTTTCTCTTCTACTCCAGAAGCTTGTTTTTGTTGTTGTTTGTTTTTGTTTTTGATTTTCAAGACAGAATTTCTCTACATTGCTCAGGCTGTCCTTGAACTGACAGAGATTCACCTGCCTCTACCTCCCTAGTGCTGGGATTAAAAGCGTCCATTACCACCACCCAGCAGAAGTCTCTGTTTTAATACATAAATGCTCTAGGAAGTCCATTTGATATGAACCTGATGTTCTGCTGTTTTGAACTCCTGTGAGAGTGGGGTGTGTGTGTGTGTGTGTGTGTGTGTGTGTGTGTGTGTGTGTGTATGGTTTGCATACATAATATGCATGCTGGTATACTCACTCATATGTTTGAGTTTGGTGGTCAAAATTTTACATAGAGAACACTTCCTCAATCACTACTTCTCTGTAACATGAATCTTAAAAGTTCTTATTAACTAAAAACCCAGAGCCAGACATTGGAGTGAAAGCTGAAATATCAGAGGGATAGAACAAGCCAGCCACAAGTGCTTACCGCTAGGAAGTCCTCAGCCCAAGAGAGAGCTACTTCCCATATACTCACACCCATATACTTTTCTGTGCCCTGCCCTCTTACTTCCTCTCTCTGCCCAGCTACATCACTTCCTCTTTCCACCCAGCTCTATCACTTCTTGTTTGTATAGACCTTCAGACCTCTTTGGTTAACTAGTGCCTGACCTCCATGTTTAATACAGTGGCTAGCTTTTTCCTTTGATCCCCAGGCAACCTTTATTTGTTAGAGCACAAATAAAATATCACCACACTTCTCTATCTTACTTTTTGAGGCATGGTCTCTCACTCAATCTAAAGCTCATTCCAGCAAACTCCCATGACCCACCCAGTGCTCGGGTTTTCAGTTCGTTCCCTGGCTCGTACACAGTGCTACAGATTCAGACTCAGGCCCTTGTGCTTCTGTAGCAAGCATTTTACTGACCGAACCATCTCCCTAGACCAGTTTAGAAACTCTTGACAGAAATATCACTGCCCATTGGAGATTAAGATCCAAGGAGATTCATTTCAATATTGTTCCTAGTTCTTTCTGTGTGAGACGCTCCATCTTTGTTCCAATCACTGTAAGTTAATCAGGTGAGGTTTTCCCATCCATCTATCTTCACACAGGACTTTCGGCAGTCAAGGGTAGACAAGGGAATGGCAGGAACCAAGCTTTGACTATGTCCTTTAGAATCTGAATCTGATTTACACCAAATAATGGAATAATGGTGTCTCTCATGAGTCTTGTTTACAATAGAAAAAAAAAGCCACCAACAGTAGTCCCAAATGCTAGGCACAGAACATATCGTGCGCAGTAGTCATTAGTCACAGGTGGCAATTTAAACCTGATGACATAAATTATGAATCTGTTTTCTCAGCTGCACGAGCTGCCCAACAGCCACTGTTGCATTCACCTGCATGCATTTTTGTTGGGCAGCACCAACCCAGAGACTGTGTTCCATATACTGAAAAGGCATTTCTTTCTGTATTAAAAAAATCTACTCAGTCTCTTCTCTTTCCCTAAACACTCCATGTTGTGCTCTGCCTCCAAAGCAAAAGCTTGTTAATGCTAGGATATAATTAAAAGTGGATGAAGCAGGCCCTAAATGAGAAAGAGTAGGAGCTAAACATGACCCATAAGTTTTAGTCTCTCAAGGAAATTGGCTTCTGGTTTCATCTGCTGTCTGTAACATCTCTTGTTGAATAAAAAAAAAAATCTTGCTCTTTTTCTCTTTTGAGTGTATCTCATGTCTGAGACTAGAAGCCTCAAATCTGTCTTTTGAGCCCCCAGCTTCCTGTTAACATGGCATTTGCCGAAGGACCCAGCATATGATTATATTAAAAAGAAAAAAAAAACAGAACAAAAGAAGGCTAGGGTTTGATCTTCCTACTGGGTAAATTTAGTTGCCTGAGAAACAGGAGGAAATGATTTTAGAACCACAATAATGAAACATCATTGGGATTTGCTTTTTCCGTCTCATTCCGGAACTAGAGTTGTTTCTGACATAATATGAAAAGGAGGGGCTGTGGCAGGGAGGAGACATTCATTCATATTATTTCCCTTGGTGTTTAGTTGAAATTTTACTTTTAAAAGTTTCTGTCAGCCTTTATAATTATCTGGTTAAATTTATACATGCAGTTAGTTCTCCTAAGAATGGCTGACATTTAAGAGCTACAAAATTAATATGAATGTGATGCAATGGACATAATTGCTTTCTAGAAAAATCTCATCTGTATGACTCACTGCTAGAGTCAAAATTATAAGTCCATAGTTTCCTGAGAGCATCAATACATCAGATTCCTTCTTCACATTTCCCCAAGAATATTGTTTTTCAGGAAGTAGAATCTGCCTTTCTCTTTGGTCTCTATTGCGTCCCACTAGAAAGTTCAGGAAATGGATGAAAAAAATTTCTCTACTTGAATCATATGGGTATAGGCTTTTTCAGAAAAAAACCATATATGCATATTGTCAGTTTTGAATGCCCATAACAATTTTCATATCATCAATTTGTGTACGCATGCTGTCATCATATTTATTAAAATCATATCCCTATGTGACTCATGTGGCTTGTACTTTCCTGTTTCTTGGGTACTGCAGCTTTTCCACCTATGATCTATCAAGTGCTTAGTATTTGGGATAATTGTAGTAGGAACTCTAGATTCGCAAAGCCCTCGATTTGTTGGAGCTACACTGTAAGTGGGGTTGAGTGATGACTTGAGTTGCTTTGGGACTAAATGGAGAGAAGAAAAATGAATTTAAAAATTTAAACTTATTTTTATTTTTATGCGTATGGGTGGTTTGCCTGCATGTATATTTGTGTATTATGTGCATTCAGTGCCAGCAGAGGCTGGAAGAGGGTATTGGATCCTCTGGAACTGGAGTTACAGACATTTGTTGGCTGCCACATGCTTGCTGGGAATCAAACACAGGTCCTCTACAAGAGCAGCATGAAAATGTTTTTAACCTCTGAATCATTTCTCCAACCTCACAAAAATACATTTTTAAGGACTTCTAGAGCACAAAGTCAGTAATGTACATGTCACAACCTAAATATTTGTTAATATGTGAACAGCACTGAAGGTTGCCTTTTATGACCTAGTCATTTTATATAAAATTATTTAAAAAAAACTATGTGTTTCAGGGTCCCTAGGCATGAGCTTAATTTTTGGCTTTGACAGGTACCAAATATGGTGATGGACTGGAAGTGAACCAACCATTTGTGCCCCATTGTTCACATCTGTAGAATAAGTTTGACAGCATCTATCTCAAAGGAGTGTGTCAATCAAAAAATGAGATGATGCTTATGTGGTTTATTATTTTTTATCATTTATTATCAGCATAGTATATTTATCATTTATGATTTGTGTAGTTAATACTAGTGGCTAGAAAAGCAAGAAGTTTTTCTCTTTCATTTGTACAAAATTCTGGGTTTCATTGTGATGTTTCATACATATTTACATAGTCCTCTGATTTATCTCCCTTGTCATCATCCCTTACGGTCTCCCTTGACCCCTTCCTCCTTCTCAATTGTCTCAATTCTACTTTACCTGTGCCTTTAGATTCCACCTATGAGAGAAAATACCATTGTTTTCTTTCAGACTCTTTCTGAGTCTAGCTTATTTAATTTAATATGATGATGTCTAGTTCTTTGTGCCTAAATAATACTCAATTGTGTGTATAAACCACTTCTTCTTCTTTTGTCTCTTGATAAACATCTGGGTTGGTCTCATAGCTTGGTTATGAGGAGTAGTTGTCCCAATAAACTTGGATGTACAGATATCTCTATGATATGCTGTTGTTGGTTGTTTTTGATCTTTTGGGGGGCCTGCCACCCATCTCCCAAATAAATCACACACAGAGAGGCTTATTCTTAATTATAAATGCCTGGAATTAGCTTGGCTTGTTTATTGCCAGCTTTTCTTAACCTAAATTAGCCCATCTACCTTTTGCCTCTGAGCTTTTACCTTTTTCTATGTCTGTGCATTTCATCATTTCTTACTCCATGTTTGCTGTGTAGCTGAGTGACTGGCATCTAATGTCCCCCTCTTTCTTTTCTCATTCCTCTTTCTCTTCTCCCATATTTCTCCTTCTATTTATTATCTATGCCTGCCAGCCCCACCTATTTCTCTCTCCTGCCTCACTATTGGCCATTCAGGTCTTTATTAGACCGTCAGGTGTTTTAGACAGGCACGATAACACAGCTTCACAAAGTTAAACAAATGCAACATAAATAAAAGTCACACACCTTAAAATAATGTTCCTACAACAGTATGCAGACTTTGAGTTTGTTCCAAGGGTGATGGCTGTGGATATCATTCTGTATAAATAAAACACTGATTGGCCAGTGGCCAGGCAGGAAGTATAGGTGGAATAAGGAGAGAGGAGAATTCTGGGAAGTGGAAGGCTGAGTGAGAGAGACACTGCCAGCCGCCACCATGACAAGCAGCACGTAAAGATGGCGGTAAGCCACGAGCCACGTGGCAAGGTATAGATTTATAGAAATGGGTTAATTTAAGATATAAGAGCAGTTAACAAGAAGCCTACCACAGCCATACAGTTTGTAAATAATATAAGTGTCTGTGTGTTTACTTTATAAGTGGGCTGTCAGACTGCTGGGGCTTGGCAGGACCTGGAGAGAAAACTCCAGCTACAGGTGATATAGTTGGGACATCTTGTGGCTCTAATTTTAGCTTCCTTCCTTCCTTCCTTCCTTTCCTTCTTTCTTTCTTTATAAACCTTCATATTAATTTCCATAGTGTTTTTACTAATTTACATTCACACCAACAGTGTATAAGCCTTCTTCCCCTGCTTTCTCCTCTATCATAGCCATTTGACTGTGGTGAACCAGAATACTCATGTATTTCTGCTTTGCATTTCCATGATGGCTTAATGTGTTGAATTTTTTTCATGTATGTATTGGCTATTTGTTCTTGTTTTAAGAAGTATTTGTTCAACTCATTTTCCATGTGTTAATTGTATTGCTTGTTTCTGTGCACCACATGCATGTCTGGTGCTGACAGAGGCCAGAAGAGTGTTGCTTGAATCTTAAATGGTCTTATAATAAAAAATCTGGAGTCAGATATTGAGTTAAATGCTGAAAGATCAGAGAGACAAAGGAACAAGCCACAGCTACTTCTCACCTTGCCAACTCCACAAATCCCTGGCTGAATGTCTCTGAGTCCTCAGCGGAAAGGGATCCAGCTGAAAAAAGGGCCTTAGTTCCTGTCTCCTCATGCCTTATATACCTTTCTCCACCAAGCCATATCACTTTCTTCCTAGTCCTTGGATCAATAGCATGTGTGCTTTCCAAATACTTGTAGCAAAGGCATGAGATCTCAAGTTCTGGGATTAAAAGTGTGTGACTCCCAAGTACTAAGATTAAAGGCATGTGACTCCCAAGTATTGGGATTAAAGGTGTGTGCCACCACTGCCTGGCTCTGTTACTCTCCTAGACTGAGTCAATCTCATGTAGTCCAGGGTGGCTTTGAACTCATAGAGATCCAGATGGGATTTCTGCCTCCTGAGTGCTAGGATTAAAGGTGTGTGTCCCACCATTGCCTGGTCTCTATGTTTAATCTAGTGGCTGGCTCTGTCCTCTAATCTTCAGGCAAATTTTATTAGGGTACACAATATATCATCATAGAAGAGGATGTTGCATCTCTTGGAACTGGATTTACAGATGATTGTGAGCTGTCATGTGCTACTGGGAATTGAACCTGGGTCCTCCAGGAAAGTAGCCAGTACTCTTAACCCTGATCCTCACCCCCAGATTATTTGCTTTGACACTTTAAAAATGTTCTTTACAGATTTTGAACATGAATACCCTGTCAGATACTGTGTTTTTCCCATTCTGTTGGCTTTTTCTTCAGTGTTGTTCCTCTTTCTACACAGAGTATCTTAGTTGGATGCTACTCCATCTGTCAACTCTTTCAGTGGCTTGCTCCTAGAGTTCTTCAGGAAGTCATTGCCCCCTTCTGAATCCTGAAGTATTTTCCTTTAGTCATCTCTAAGTTTCAGTCTTAACATTCCTTTGGTCCATTTTTGTGTTGATTTCTGTATAAGGTAAGAATAAGTGTCTCATTGCAGCCTTCTGAGGGTTGATGTCTACTGTTCTCAGCATCATTTGTCAAAGGAGGCTCTGCTTTCTCCAACATTTGGTATTTCTGTCAAGAATTAAATGTTTGTAGTTTCTTGGGTTTATTCCTTGATTCATTTCTACTTACCCTTTAACTTATGTCTGCTTTTAAATTACCAATATAGTTGGAATTGGATATTGTGATGGCTCTAACTTCACTCTTTTTTGCTCAGAATTATTTTGACTATTTGAGATCTTTTCTGCTTCCATATAAATTTTAAGATTTTTTTTTGTGAGGAATGCTCTTGATGTTTTGATGGGGATTTGACTGACTCTGTATATCACTTTGGCAATATGACCATTTTAGCAATAGTAACTCTGCAATCTGTGAGCATGGGAAATCTTTCTGACAACTAGAGAAGCTTACAGTTTCTTTCCTTGGTGTTTTTATTTTTACCATGTGGCCACCCATGACCTTGGGTAAGTTTGTTCCTTGACATCTAATTCTTTTGGGGGTCTTTTTGAATGTGATTTAGTTCCTGATTTCTTTCTCAGCAGGTTCATTATTGGTAAATAAAAAAGCTACTGATTTTCATATATTGACTTTGTGTCTTGCTATTTTGCTGAAAATATTTAGCAAATCAAATCTAAAACTCTCTAGAAGTCTTTGGGGATTTTAACTATAAGATCATATCATGTGCAAATAGAAATAATTGGACTTCTTCCTTCTTTGTCTATATCATTTTTGTTTGTTTGTTTCTTTCTTCTTCTTTTCTTTTTGCCTTGTCACCCTGGCTATAGTGTTTTATCAAGCACAACAAAGAATAAATGTGAACAGAATAAACACTCTGCTGATTATACAGCAGATGTTTTAAGACTTTCCCCATTGAGTATAATATTGACCATGAGTCTGGCATCTATAGTTTTTACTATAATAAAGTATGATTCTTTTATAATTAATTTCCTCAGAAATTGTATCAGGGAGTGGTGTTGATTTGTGTCAAAAGCTGTTTTCTTAATCTGTTAGATGATCCTGTGCTTTTTCTGTTCTTGGTTCTATTTACATGGTATATCATGCTTTTTATTTGTATATTTTGAACCACACTTACTTTTCTAGAATGAAACTAAGTTGATGATGGTACATCTATATTTCTCTGTGGTGTGTCCTTATCTAGTCTTGGTATCAGAGTAATACTGATTTCGTAGACTGAGCCTGGACATGCTCCTTGCCTTTTGTTTTGAATGGGCTTATTTGAGGAACAGCAATGTTAGCTTGCCTCTTAAGAATCTGGTAAAGTTCATCAATGAACTGATAGATCCTTAGCTCTTCTTTTAGGGAGATCTGTTATTCCTACAGAAGTCTTACTACTTGTTATTGATCTCTTGAATTCAAAAGGTAATGTATGCCTAGAATTTATTTATTTGTTGTAGGGTGAAAGTTTTCAAAATAATTCCTAATTATCCCCCTGATTTTAGCGTATCTGTTGTCACCTTCCCCTTGTCACCTTCCCCTCTTCAACTTTGGAGCTTCTCTTTCTTTTGCTCAGTTCTGTTGGTCAGTCTTCAAAGCATCAACTGTTTCATTGATCCATTGTGTTGTCTTTTATTGCTATTTCATTAATTTCAGCCTGGATATTTATTATCTCTCTCCTTTTATATTTTTATATTTGGATCATCATTTTTTATAACACCTTGAGTAACTGTCTTTCCAGTCTCTGATTTTTAAATGCTTTAAAAGATTTATTTATTTTAATCTTATGTATGTGAGCATTTTTGCCTGCATGTATCATGTGAGTACAGTGTCTGAAGAAGACAGAAGAGTGGGTTGGATCCTCTGGAACTGGAGTTACAGATGATTGTGAGCTGCCACACGAGAGTGCTGGGAATCAAACCTGGGTTCTCTGGAAAATCAGCAAGTGCTCTTGACTGCTGAGCCATCTCCTCAGCCCCAAGTTTCTGATTTTTTAAATTAGGCATCCACAGCTATAAATTTCTGCCTTAGAACTTCCTTTGTGGCATCTCACAGATCTTTGATGTGTTATTTTTCTAAGAATGTGAAATTTTCCTCCCTTTCTTTGATGATCCTCCTGGTCACTCATACTATCTTTAGTCTCCATGTGTTCCTAAAATTTTTCTTGATAACACTGATTTCAAGTTTCATTCCATCATGATCTGGTAGAAACCACATGAATTATTTAAATTTTTTCTGGTCTTGCTTAGACTGGCTTTGTGTCCTAAAATTATTTATTTTTAAGAGTGTTCCATGAATTACTAGTAAGCATGAATAGTCTAAAGTTGCTGGTTTGAATAATGGATGTATTTCTAGTAAGTCCATTTCATGTGTATAGTAATTTAACTTTTTGATTTTTTTGTTGATTGATGTTGGTCTTGATAACTTACCCATTTTTCTGAGAGTAGGGTATTAAATTCACTCAATATTATGCTACTTGGGACCAGTGATTATTTATATTCAGTATTATCTGTTTTATGAAATTGGGTACAGTAATATTCAGTACAGTTACATTTGTAGTTGCTTTAGGTCCTTGATGTACTTACCAATTTGTAGCAACCTTATTTATCTCTTCAGGCTAATTTTGTTTTTTAACAAGTTTACTTTGTAAAATATGACTACACTTATTCCTGCTTGTTTCAGTATTCTGTTTGCTATGGTATCATTTTCTGTCCTTTATCTTTTTGTCTGTGTATATCTATCTGCATTGTCTGGATTTCTTCCAGAAAGCAACCAGTAGATATTGTCTCTGTTCTAGTTAGCTCTTCTGTATATTTAATTTGGAGACTTGAGTCTATCTATATTCAAGGTTACAAGAGGAAGGTGTACTATAATTTCTGTCATTTATTTCTGATGTTTGATTCCTTTCTAAATTATCCTTTGTTCATCCAGGATTCTCCTAGGATCTTTTATTTCTTGCTCTCCTGTGGTTGTGTTTACCTTCCGCCTGTATGTGTATTACTCCTGCAATGTTGATTTAGTTGTCAGGAATTCCTCTAGTTTATCCTTATCTTTGAAGATCTTTAATTTTTCCTCAGATTTGAAGGATAATTTAGCTGGATACAGTAATTTGAACCTCATCATTCCATTCATTGAAGCCCTATGCCTTTTTTCTGTGACTTAATGCCTTTTCCAGTACCCCCGGTATGTAAACTGATCTTTTAATAATATTCCAGAGGCCTTTGCATGATATTCACATTTTATTTTCTTTATTAATATATGAATTTTCTAATTTATCAACATTGTCTTCAATCCCCAGAATTATCTTTGGTTATATCTGGTGTATGTGAATTTATCTATTTCAGTTTTCTAAAGTTATGAGTTTTTCATTCCCTAGATTTCCATTTAACTCTTTTTTCAAAGTCTTTATCTCTTTATTGATCTACCTATTCATATCCTGCATTGGTGTCATTAATTTCTTCAATCATTTTTTCTGTATTTTCTTGGAATTTGTTGAATTTTTTAAAAATATTTTTATTTGAATTCTTTGTATACCATTTTATCACTTCTAATCTTTGGCATCAGTTGCTGGAGAATTATGACTTTTGAGAGGAGTCATAAATGTTGACCTGTCGATCATGTTTGCTGTGGTTCTATGGTGAGATTTTCACATCTTTCAGGTTCAGTATTGATTATGCTTTTGTGAGAGAACTTATTTAGGGGGTAGCCTTTCCTTGACAGTGATCCTAGGAAATAAGACTGTTCTTAAGTGTAAGCACATCACCAGTTAGATGTTGTTGAGTATTCTTGCTTTTTCTTTTTTGTTGGTGATCGGTGTATTTTGACATGGTGCATCTCATGATCTGAGGCTCCATCAGTGTTACAGGACTGGGATACCTTTCCTAGAGCAAGTAGATATATTGTGAACAGTAGAGTACATGGGGTTCCCCTTTTATGGCTTCTCCCCTAGTTTATACAATATATAGCCTGAGAGGGTCACTTAAAAGCTACTTAAAGTGTTTATTCTTTCCAACAGGGATGGGGACAGAGGGTGTATAAAATAAAAAAAAATGTTTTATAAGATGATAAGGAAAGAAAGAAAGAAATATAATGCAAGACAAAACCTAGATTGTTAGAAACGGAAAAGAGAAAAAAACTGGAATGTGAAGGCCATAATTTAAATTGAGTGAGAAGTGGGGCTGGGGATGTGGCTCCGTGGGTAAGAATACTTTCTCTTCAAGAATGAGGACCAGAGTACCTGAGTTCAAATCTCCAGAACCCAGCATTGGGGCCAGAGATAGGCAGATCCTAACAGTTCACTAGGCAGCAAGTGTAGCTAACCAGGTAAGATTCTGGTCCAGTGGAGACCCTGTCTTAAGGCAGTCATGTAGAGAACAATAAAGTAAGACAACTGATCCCTTTCTCTGGCCTCCACATGCATGCATACAAGCACATGTGAGTGCCCCATATAAATACACTATACACATAAAAAATGACACACACCCACAAACTATCTATCTATCTATCTATCTATCTATCTATCTATCTATCTATATGATAAAAGAGTTTGACTATTAAAATAAAAGAGAACAAAAATTATATATATACATATATATAATATATATGTACACATACATTTATGATAAGAGGATAAACACATACACACACACACACACACACACACACACACACACACACACACACACACCCTAGCCAGAAAATACCAAAAGGAAAAATTGTACTTTAAGAAATTGTCTACATTGAAGTGGTCATTTGGGCAAGAGTAGAGACTCATTATTTCTGGCAATTTCCTTTTTTTCAGTGTTGTTTTTTAGCTTTGGAGAGAGCAAAGCCTAATGGGTATTTGCTTCTTGCTTTCTGTTGTTACAGGCCAGTTGGTCAGTGGGAATGGCTGGTTGATTAGCATTGTTTCTCCCCCTCTTTCATGGAGCCATCACTTCTGTGGCCCGAGTTTACTTTGGACAGATTAGTTCCACATACTCCCAGGGTACTATTGGCACCAAGAGATAGAAGTGTGCAGGAAGTTTGAGAAGAGAAGAGGGGGTAGGTGACACATGACATTTAAGGACACCAAGCGAGTCAAGAGAATTCTGGGAGGTGTGTGGTTTAAGTCCCCACTTCCTTGAAGCATCCTCAACAGCTAACCCCCTGAGAGGCCATAGAACAGAGGGGTTGAAGACCCAGACCATGGTCCTGAACAGTTGCTGGAATAATGTTTGATCTTATTGCTTTGTGGCCGGGTAGCTGCGTGTAGGGTTTATCCTTTTCTAAACTGTATTGTTTTCCCTGAGAAATGGACCTCGTACACAGAAACCACCACAGCATTATCCTGATGATCTGATGACTTAATTGCTGAATGCTTGGCAAATATGTAAGGGCTTTATAAATGTTACATGGGCTTAGTGGTGTGATTAGAATCAACAGTAATCCTATTAAATATTAAAATATTCCCTATAGCCCAGGTGCTCTGCTGAGAACTCTATGTGAATTCATTTATTAAATCTTGAAGACTACAAAGTGGAATTGTTACTACCTTCATCTAAAAGATGGTAAATCGACAGCCCAGCTTCAAGTTCAAGGTCACACAGTCAGTGACTATAGAGCAGGAATTCAAACACTCACCCTCTAATCTTAGATCTGTCCTCACACCTGTGCCTGTGTGTACCTCTTGTGTGAGTGTTGTATCTGAAGAGAAGCAACCTCTGGGACAGTTTGTTTAGTTGAATAGATGCATTGTTTGGAGATAGGGAAGAGCAAGAGTGGAGAGGGGAGGATGGGGAAAGAGGAGAAAGGTGAGAGGAGAAGGGAGACAGAGACATAAACAGAGACACAGAGAGGGAGAGAAACAGGGGACAGGGGTGTGTGTGTATGTGTGTGTGTGTGTGTGTGTGTGTGTGTGTGTGTGTGTGTGTGTGTGTAGTTTAGGTGTTGACAAATGCCTTCCTCAGGCACTCTCCACCTTATTTTTTTTTGAAACAAGGTCTCTCAGTGAATCTGGAGCTTGCTGATACAACTGCGCTGGTTGGCCAGCAAACTCTAAGGATCCTCTTGTGTCCGGTGCCTTAGTGCTTTACTGACTGAGCCATTGCCTAAACCCTCAAATATATACATACATACATATATATATGTATATGTATATATATATATATATATATATATATATAGAGAGAGAGAGAGAGAGAGAGAGAGAGAGAGAGAGAAAGAGAGAGAGAGAAAGAGAGAGAGAGAGAGAGAGAGAGAGAGAGAGGTGGGGGGAGTGTATGTGTGCATGTGTATGTGTATACTTGTGTGTATATGTGTGTGTATGTATTTGTTTGTATGTGTGTGTGTGTGTGTATTTGTGTGTGTGTGTGTGTGTGTGTGTGTGTGTGTGTGTGTGTGTGTGTGTGTGTGTACATGCATGAGCATGTGTGTGGGAACTCTGGGACTTGGAATTTTGTTTTCTCCTTCCATCATGTAGGACTGGGGATCAAACTAAAAAGTCAATAGGAATAGATAGAGGCAAGCACCTTTACTCACCAGCCATCAGGTTAGGTCTAAGAAGCATGGAACCTTCAGACAGATGGACTGCTTCATTTACTCACACCACTTCCTCCACAGTGTTCTCCAAAGTGCTTCTTCTTACAATTGAGAATAGATCTCTTATTGACTTGGCTGATCTCTGGGTGACTGCATAGATGTTCACGGCCTCCACTACCATCCAACATGGTGCCAGGTACCTAAAAGATGCATCATAAATTTCTTGCATTGAAAGGTTGCAGGGTGGAGACATCCAGCACTCCTGCCTTCCTTGAATTTGTTGAGATATTTAAAAGGCTGGAAAATGCCATGGCAAGCAGAACAGTGATTATGCACTTACTCTTAATGGCCTTGGGACAAGCTCTGCTCAATTGGCTCCCCTGTGAACTCCAGCTGATTTCCTTCCCTCTTGAGCTCTCTATTGTCTTGGTGTTGTTTGCAACTCATTCAGAAACTAATTAAGTTTCAGGATCAGTCTGTCCTGTAAGAGAGTGTGGATATGCTGAAGTGGTAGTTTTTTTTATACCTTAAATTATCTGAGTGAAAGGACAATTATAATTTACTTCTAAAATTGGCCAAAAGTCAGCTTTCATCAAAATAATTCTCAGCAGACATTAGTCTCTGTAAAACCAGGGTGTTGTATGAAAGGCAACAAAGAGGATTTAAATAGGCCATGGAAAATGTATTGATAATCTGGCCATATTAATCCCAGGCTCTAACAGAGTGTGAAATTACTTGTTTATTCCACTTATCCCGGGCCATAGGGGAAGCTGATCAGTGGCTGACAGAGCTACACTTTGTGATCACCTTTCAGCTGTGAGCTTCAGCTGGGTCGAGGCCAAACACTCTGACTTCCCTGTGCATGTCCCATCTCTAGAGTCAAGGTCAGGGTTGCTGTTCCCTCTGAACAGGCTTGGGTACTTATGTATTCATGTGATCCATTATATCCAGTCGAGGCTTTCATCTGAGTCTGAGCAGAGATAAACCAGAGACTGAGTAGAACGGTGAAAAGTTGGGACCTTTGTCATTAATTCCCCCACCTTTCTATCTTGTACCTGGTATCCCAGGAAGAAGGTGGGGTTGAGCACTATTAGGGATGCTCCAAGGGATATTTTCCTCAACTCCAAAGACATGTGTGCACACTGTGTATACATGTATATACATGCACACACACCATAGAGGGCTTCACTGATCTGTTCATATTAGTTGCTGCATAACAATATTACCATAAACAGAGAGTGATTATTGCTAAACATAAGATAACAGCCCTAGTCAGTTTGTAAAGGAAGCTGACACAATGCTCTTCAATGAGGTTTAGTGGAATGGGAGAGCTTCAAGACCATGACTGGTGAGGAGCTTTACTAAGAGTGAGAAGAACACAAGGACAGGGAGTTGGCTGCCATGATTGGGGAGGCCTGAGTAGCCTCAAGCAGTCTGTCTGAGGAGTCTTGACCAATCCCTAGAACAAAGGACGGGTCTGACTATGTCTAACCTTTTAGAGTAGTATGAAAGTTCATACCATGTGATTTAGTTCAGTATAGCATGCATGACAGGGAGCATGGAGGAGTCAAGTATCATATCTTGAGGCTGTCAAGTCACAGCACAGAATGCTTTTTAACTCTGTCCCAGAGAGAGTTTGCAGGGTGGCATGGCCTGGTTCAGACTATAAAATCAGACTTAAAGGTGCAGATCCCTGTTCTAGCAGTTATTGCCCTTACTATCTGTGGCCTAAGCTATGATCATGAGTGAGTTATAGTCACTGTTTCAGAGTCTTGTGAGACTGTAACCTGGGTATCAGCCAGGGCTACTGTCCCATCTGAAATTTGACTTGGAATTGATATGCTTTCATGCTCATGTGGTTGTTGGCAAAACTCATGTCCTTGAGCCTATGGAACTCAGTTTCTTGTTGGCTGTCAGCCGAAGGCTACTTTTGGTTCTTTGCCTTCCTAACATGGCCACTTCATCAAAGCCAGCAAGGGACCAATGCTCTTACTTACCAAAATAGTGTCACTAGTGTAGCAAAATAATTAAACAGATGTTCCATTACCTTGCAGTATTTTAAAGGTGAAAAGCAAGCCACAGGTCCAACCCACACTCAAGGAGAGAAGGTGATGCAGTGTGTGAGTGTGGACATCTTAGCTTCTACCATAAAGATGAGAACAGGAGACAAAAATTAGCCAGGTAGGGCAGGGACCCCAATAGCAGTTCTGAGAGCATCCTTGATGGAGGCCAAGAATGCTAGAAGAAGGTTCTGGTTCTTGTATCTTTGTTATCTCCTAAACGGGCACCTCCGCCTAAAGGCTGTATGTGATTGTGATTGACCCTGAGAGGAGGCATCTAGGTGCTTTGTTGGGCCAACTGGTTGACCAACTCATCCTTCTTTCTATACCTCAAGCCATAATTTGCCATAAGTCCTTTACAAAGTCTCTAGACCAGCATATCTCCCCACTTCTCTCCCTCTTCTTCTCTCTCCTCCCTCTCTCACAGGCTCCCCCCCCCCATGACTATAATAACTGTTTTTCTAAAACTCTGGAATGGAAAAAATGGCTTAGCAGTTAAGAATTCATACTGCTCTTGTAGAGGACAGGAATTAGATTCCAAGAACTTACATCAGGTAGCTCACAACTGCCTATAACTCCAGCTCCAGGGAATCTGACATGCCCCTAGCCTCTGCAGGCACATGCACATACACAGAGTGCATGTATATACACAAATAAATAATAAAAAAATATTAAAACTCACCCTCTGTGGTCTGTGAATTTTATGGTTTGTATTGTTGCAACACAAGAACTTGAAAGTTTGGGTAGTTTTGATGACCTTCACGTTTCTGGACCCAGCTTCCCAAGAAGGATTCTGTAGTTCTCAAAGACACCTCAGTCTTTCCTTGTCACTATCACACTTGATTTTCTTCCCAGGTCTACTGCTTTAATGTAGTTCTCTTCTAAGAAGGAAATGGAACCCTCTCTGTTTTAAGAGCTTTTATTGCAAAGAACATTTACGATGAGGTGTCTAGAGCCAAAGAAACCAAATGACAGGCTTTCAGAGACCCACCTCTGTGGTAAAATAGACTCTGTGGATACTCTGCTTGGATCTCCTTGTCCAGTTAGTGTACCTAACCCCTGTAGTAGTAAGTGTTGCTTCCAGTGGCTCACAACTTCCCTTATCCTGGAGAATGCTTTCTCTCTTCTCTGCATGATTTACCAAGTGTACATGCATTCGTGTTTCCTATTGTGTTTCTCCTGATGCCCACCTTAAGACTGATACGAAACCATTGCTGACTCATGAGCATGAAAGAGCAAGGGAGGAACGGCTATGAGAGCCAAGGCCTTGGAGAGTTGCCTGATAGGAGCTGTGCTCCTTAGTTTGGACTAAGGCAGGAGCTGGGAAGAAATATTCATGCACTCTCTCCTCTTTTTCTCAATTCTGTTTCTCTTGGTCAAACACAATAAAACACTCACCAGCAATTGGTGTTAGCAGTCAGTGAAGGGATAGCCTTTTTGGACCCTGAGCAGAAGGGAGAGGAATTGGCAGGAAGGGGAATAACTGACAATGACCAGCACAATGATCTTTCTCTCCCGAAGTACAGCATCATACTGGTGCCAGACTGATTTCAGAGTATTTATTCTACCATCCATCACCTAGCTCCCCACCATCCAGATCATGGGGCCTATGCAGGATTGTTTGGCTCGGCCTGGGAGGAGGTGACTAGACCTACCTGGACTGAGTCTACCAGGTTGACCTCAGACTGTGGGGAAGGCTTTGCCCTGGAGGAGATGGGAATGGGGGGGGGGCTGGGGGGAAGGTGAGGGGGACGGGAGGGGGGAGAACAAGGGAATCCGTGGCTGATATGTAGAACTGAATTGTATTTCAAAATAAATAAATAAATAAATAAAAATGTGATCCATGAAACTGGTTTAGATATTAAAAAACTCTAACCACATACAAACAAGTTGTTTATTCATTTATAAACTGCTTAAATTCGCTATTGTTGGGCCTGGGGTATAGCTCAATTGATCATGTATTTTCCTAGCATTCAGGAAGCCCTGGGTTTGATTCATGCTGGTAAGCTTAGCACTTTGGTAGAAGCAGAAGGATAAAAAGTTCAAGATCATTTGTGGTTAAATAGAGAGTCTGAGGCCATATTGGACTGCATGAGACCCTGCTTAAATGAAATAATTAATAAATTTAATTAATAGATTGATTTACTATTATTATATAATAGTTCAGTTTATGGTATACCCTTAAGTTAAGATATACCATGTTGAGCAATTCCTTAAATGTCTTTCAGCCATTTGAGATTCTTCTGCTGAGAACTCTCTGTTTAGCTCGGTAGCCCATTTTTTAATTGGATTGTTCGGGATTTTGATGTCTAGTTTCTTGAATTCTTTATATATTTTGGAGATTAGCCATCTGTCAAATGTGGGGTTGGTGAAGATCTTTTCACATTCTGTAGGCTGTCGTTTTTCCTATTTACTGTGTCCTTTGCCTTACAGAAGCTTCTCAGTTTCAGGAGGTCCCATTTATTAATTGTTGCTCTCAGTGTCTGTGCTACTGGTGTTATATTTAGGAAGTAGTCTTTAACATCCTTAGTCATCAGGGAAATGCAAATCAAAATGACTCTGTGATACCATCTTACACCTGTCATAATGGCTAAGATCAAAAACACTGAAGACAGCTTATGTTGGAGAGCATGTGGAGCAAGGGGAACAATCCTCCACTGTTGGTGGGAGTGCAAACTTATACAGCCACTTGGAAATCAGTATGGAGGTTTCTCAGAAAACTGGGAATCAATCTTCCTTAAGACCCAGCTATACCACTGTAGTGATGTTGTGTTCCCCAATATATTGTGCACCTTAATAAACTTACCTGGGGTCAGAGAACAGAACGGCCACTAGATAGACATAGAGGCCAGAAAATGGTGGCACACATACCTTTAATCCTAGCATTCTGGAGACAGAGATCCATCAGGATCTCTGTGAGTTCAAAGCCACACTAGAAACAGCCAGGAATGGTGACACATGCCTTTAATCCCAGGAACTGATGGCAGTAAGCAGAAAGGTATATAAGTCATGAGGAACAGGAACTAGAGTCTGGTTAAGCTTTTAGGTTTTTAGCAGCAGTTCAGCTGAGATTCATTCTGGATGAGGACTCAGAGGCTTCCAGTCTGAGGAAACAGGATCAGCTGAGGAACTGGCAAGGTGAGGTGGCTGTGGCTTGTTCTGCTTCTCTGATCTTCCAGCATTTGCCCCAATAACTGGCACTGGGTTTGTTTTATTAATAAGATCTTTTAAGATTCGTGTTACACACCACTCTTGGGCATATACCCAATACACACCAAGGGCATATGCTCAATCATACCACAAGGACACATGCTCAACTATGTTCATAGCAGCATTATTCATAGTAGCCAGAACCGAGAAACAACCTAGATGCCCCTCAACCAAAAAATGGATAAATAAAATGTGGTACATATATACAATGGAGTACTACTCAGCAGGGAAAAACAATGACATCATGAACTTTGCAGGCAAATGGATGGAACTAGAAAATATCATCCTGAATGAGGTAACCCAGACTCAGAAGGACAAACATGGTTTATACTCACTCATAAGTGAATACTAGATGTAAAAAAGCAAAGGATAACCAGACTATAACCTACAAATCTAGAGAAGAGGGCTAACAAGGAGGACCCAAAGATGGATGAATGGATCACCCTGGGAAGGGGAAATATATGAGATCTCCATGAGTAAACTGGGGATTAGGGGTGGGCAATAGAGGGTAGGGGATGTGGAATGAGAATATAAGGGAATTCGATGGTTGAGCTGGAACAAAGATAGAGGGGGAAAGCAAGGAAAGAGATACCATGATGGAAGGAGATATCATGGGGATAGGGAGAAACTGGGTGCTTGGGAAGTTCCCAGGAATCCACAAGGATGACCCCAGCTTAGACTACTAGCAATGGTGGAGAAGGTGCCTGAATTGGCTTACCCCAGTAATCAGATCGGTGGGTACCCTAACTGTCATCATAGACCATTTCTCTAATAATTGATGGAAGCAGATGCAGAGATCTACAGCCAGGCACTAGGCTGAACTCCAGGAGTCCAGTCAAGGAGAGAAAAGAGGGATTCTATGAGCAAGGGGCATCAAGATCATGATGGGGAAACCTATAGAAACAACCAAACCGAACAAGTGGGAACTTGTGAAATTTAGATCAACAGCTGTGGAGCCTGCATGGGACTGGACTAGGCCCTCTGCATAGCGAGATAGTTGTGTAGCATGATCTGCTTGGGGAGCCCCCTGGCAATAGGATCAGAGTCCATCCCTGGTGCATGGGCAGGCCTTTTGGAGTCTACTTCTATGATGGGACACCTTGCACAGCCTTGGAGCAGGGGGAGGGCTTGGCCCTGCCTCTACTAAAGGGCCATGGGAGGCCTTACCTTCTTGTAGGAGGGAATGAGGGGTGGGTTGGGAGGGGGAAGCTGAGTAGGGGCAGGAGAACGGAAGAAGGGGATCTTTGGTATGTAAAATGAATACAAATTTTTTTCTTAATTAAAAAAAAAGATATACCATGTTGTGTGACAACCTTTCCTGGGGAAATGCAACACAGAAATCTCATCCCAGGTGGGGAGCCCAATAAAGATCAAAGTCCAAGTTGGTGGATCAATGAATTTTATTGTGGTTACTTATAGGAATGTGGATGAGGGGTTAATTGCAGGAGCAAAAATGACTCAAAGACAGCTGTATCACCAAGGCCTACTCTGGCATGGTGATGGCTCACAAACCCTGGGAGCCAGTGCAGAGCCTGCAGGTAGCTCAATGTGTTAGAGGGTATCATTTTCAGGTGGCTCAGTTGGCTCAGTTGGTCTGAACCTCTTCCAGGTAGCTCAACTGGTCCTTGTTTCTTCTAGGAAGTTTTGCTTCCTTTAGGAGGCTAGGCTTTTCTGAGAATCTTTGCAGCTTGTCTTGTCTGAGAGTGACTTGCAACAGCATGTTCTATTTATTATTGGAAGGGAGGGGCCTAGTGAATCTCATTTGTTTCAGGGACTTCGTGAAGCTATTTTGAGTTGCTTCTTTCCTGTCTGAATGAGCTTCCCTGACAGATGGAATGTATCAGTCTTGGAGAAAAACTGCTACACAACCACCATTAATTATCTTGAGGAAACCCTGATATTTTTCAGTTGTTTTGGACAACTTTTGGCACATATGACTAGATTGCTACCATTTTAGCAAGATGGTAAGATGGCTGATGAGAACCTCATACCAGGAGCAGAATGTGTGTCACCTCTGACAGCCCATGTGGTTTCTTATCTGCATGACAGTATTACAATCAGAAGTTTCCTTTGTATTTGTGGAGGTTGGTAGTTGAAACTGTATATTACCATTTGGAGCCCACTGGACAAGGTCCATGTGGGGAAAACAAAAAGCATTGTAGTAATACACAAATGGGAAACTGAGGGAAGGTGAGACTGTGGGACCATCTGCACCGTAGAACTTAAGTAGTTCCCCTCTGATCCCTCATACAGCACACAGGGCACATGGCCATCTGTCATAAGGACCAAGAGATGACTTCTATGGAATAGGAGATTCTTAGGGAGTCAGCTACTACTATAGAAAGAACACTGATGGGAAGATAAATGACCTGTCCTGGGAAGCTGAGGATGCAGCTCCACAAAATTGCTAGAGCAGACACCACTGTTTTCTCCTTGCTTTGTGAACCTCTAAGATGTAATAGCTCATTCTTGTGGCTTCCCTGGTGAATTGCTTTTTTGAGAAGTGGCTGTGAACTTTTAGAGGGAGGTATGACCAGATTACATGGGCTTCAAAGGCAGAAGGACTTTACAGGAGTGAGTTGAACTTCAGTTTTAAAGTAATAGGGAGAAACATTAGTGATTGTGAGATGTCAGTAGAATGATTTTGTCGTGTAAGAAGCCAGACAATGAAAATAATAGCCACCAGTTTGAGAGCATTTACTGTGTCTGACATTGTACAAACCACCTGCATACATTATCTCATATACTCTTTACAGAAACTTTTCATGGGGCGTGCTACTATCAGACAGGTTGGGGGTCCTATTCTATGTTTCACAGTGAGTGGAGGAGCTAGGATTTAATAAGGTAAACCTAGAACTACTTTTCTATTTGATAGAGACTCTTGCATTATACATCACCATTAAGACTGGTCTTAGAGGAGTTAGAAGGATGACTTGAGGTTTAAGAGCATTTGCTGCTCTTTCAGAGGATGTAAGTTTGGTTCCTAGCACCTACACAGCAGTTCACAACTGTCCATAACTCTAGTTCCAGGAGACCTAGAGCTTCTTTTGGTCTCCATGAGCACCAGGCACACACAGAGTTACATGCATGCAGGCAAAAGACTCATACCCATAAAATATAAATAAATCTTAAGTAAAAGACTGGCATTAGAGAAGACGCTCCACTTTCTAGGAAAAGTTTGCTTATTCTTTATGGAGGCTGCACCTCGGGACAAGGACGGTGTGAGCCTATGAAAGGACAGTGGGTGTGGTTCCCAGAGACAGGAGAGGCTACCAGGATGGCAGAAGAACGCTGTAGATTCCAAGGAACCCATGAGAATCAAGAGTTCAGGATGACACTGACCTATTACAAGCTGTCAAAGTCCACAGCACACTGCCTACCCTGTCTCTCCACATTTACCTCGGCTGATTCTCCCCTTTCTTTGCTTTGGTAGGAACTTCACTTCAGGCATGCTTTGTCTCTTACGTCACTCACAAGTTGCACAAATACAGAGACTGTAATCTATTAAGCTATGGATTTACAACCTGTTTGTTTCCTATATTTGAATAACAATTATTTGGAAATAGAAAGGAAGTATGGCTGTGCAGGCTGACACAAGTGGAGGATGTTGGTCGTGTCCATTGTGCCTTGGTAGATTTGGACGTTTCTACACTGAAGATTTTACATGTTGTGGTCTGAGAGCGTGAAAGTTGGCAATGAAGCTCAGCTCTGCCATTAGAATTATTATGTGACCTGGGCAAGCAGCCAATCCTCTCTGAGCTTAAATTTTCTAATATGTAAAAAACAAATACCCCAAACTCTATTAATATTCAGTTGGTAGACAGCAGAGTTGCTCTCATTCTTCAACTAATTTCCCAACACTTTTGAAAAAAATAGGATGGTATTCTCCTCAATCACAAATGCACCTTAACCTGACATTTTAGAGAGGGGTTGGCACATATTTGCAGACTACATAGTAAATATTTTAGGCTTTGTTGGCTCTGTAATCTCTGTTTTGGCTACTTAGTTCAGCCACAGATAATAAGTAAGTACGTGAGTATGTGTATATGACTATGTCTCATTAAAACTTTTCTGATGTGTATTCGTGCGCCCATGTCTCAGTACAAGTGGTGTCTGTGTGTGCACACATGTGTGTTTAAGGCCAAGGCACAGCCATCACCCTGTGAAAGGTGGTGTGGTGTGTTCATTTGCACTACTATGAAGATAGCAATAGGGAGAAGCTAAATACTTGTGGAAGAAGGGAAGGAGACGGGAAAGAACGGCCCTAACTTTATAGGAGAGATTTCACTGTAAGACACCAACTCCATGAAGATTGGGAGGCCATTGCTGATTTCCCTGCTGAGTCTAGAAACATAGAGCATGCTGGGAGGATTCTAATCCCAAGAGCATTTTCCAGCATCTTCATAGGCTTGCCCTTTGCAGTGGAGGGAGGTGTGGGTAGCCCCTGCCTGAGCAATGCATGGGTAGCCCCTGCCTAAGCAATGCATGGGTAGCCCCTGCCCGAGCAATGCATGGGTAGCCCCTGCCCGAGCAATGCATGGGTAGCCCCTGCCCGAGCAATGCATGGGTAGCCCCTGCCCGAGCAATGCATGGGTAGCCCCTGCCCGAGCAATGCATGGGTAGCCCCTGCCTGAGCAGTGCAGTTTTACTGTGAAAGACATCAAGTTGAAGTGGGCTGGAACCTGTTGTGCAGACCCATATCTGATGTTCCCAGGAGATCAGAATCAGAGGTCTGGGTTGTTTTTATTATTTTATTTTATTTGTCTCATTTTCACTCTTTAATTTTGAGTCCTAATGTGGCAACTGGGAGTCTAGAAGGGCAGGGGAGGGTGGACTCAGATACTTGAGATAGAAAAGCCCATGCTGAGGTTTCCACAGCTGCTGCCTTGCCAAAGGCAACTTGGGAAAGAGAACCAGAGTTCAGAGATAAGAAACTTGGATTTTACCTTCAGAGACAAGACAGTAGACTTGTCTGCTCCATTACATAGGAGGAGAGTTGGAGTTTAGGAAATTACAAAGAATTGAGGGGTCAGCGAGATGGCCCGGTGGGCAAAGGCGCTTGCCGTGCAGGTGTGCTGGTCTGAATTCTATTTTTGGAACCTGTACAGGTAGAAGGAGAGAACCATCGCCACGAAGTTGTCCTCTGACCTCTACACATGCTGCACAGTGAACATGAGCCTGTACTCATAGACACACATAACACAGAATAATAATTAAAAATAATAAATGAGATGTGATAAAACTGATGAGTCAAAAAAATTGATGAGTCAACAGATCAGTAAAAAAAATCCACATAAAGCTTATAGTTACTATAAATCTGGATTGTGCTTTGCAGTCTGTTTCACTAATTCGTTAATTTTATTTCATGGATTAAAATTTTTACTGTGAAAATCATACGGGAAAATGGTGATCTCAGCCAAGTGTGCCCGCATCTGTTTGGGAAGCTTTATTTTGGTGATGGTGGGACGGGCTGTTCGTTACCTGCTTCACTGAAGCTGCTCGCCAGTTGGAAAGTGAGATAATGAAGACTTTCAGCGTTCGAATCTGTGTGCTGAACCTTTTCCCTGAACGGCGATCTGTTGCGGGAAGGGGCGGGCTTCCCCCTTTGAAAAATTGCAGTGACTGGCATGTCATTTTTTTTCTTTTTATTTCCCTAACACAGAATGAAGAAGATGAGCAACATTTATGAGTCAGCTGCCAACACGCTGGGAATCTTTAACAGCCCTTGCCTGACAAAAGTCGAGCTGCGTGTGGCATGCAAAGGCATTTCTGACAGAGATGCTCTGTCCAAGCCGGACCCCTGTGTCATCCTCAAGATGCAGTCCCATGGGCAGTGGTTTGAGGTAGGCTTGCCCACAGAGACAGACAGAAGCCTGACTGGATTATCTGTTCAATTTAAAAACAAAACAAATCAAAAACATGTCCGATCTTGAGATGGTTTATTCCAAAAAGAGAAAGTTCCAGAAAATTTTAAATAGAGTCATGTTTCTGTTTATCTCACGATGTTTTAATATGGCTGTTTTGAAACTGTGATATTTTGACAATTTGTGAGCCTGAGAATTTCAAGATGTTTATGATAATTACTGAGAGATAACTATAACACACTCTGTCTTATACCCAATTATCAACAACATGTTAACAGGTCAGAAACACACTTCCACCCAGGACACAGGCTGGACTGGATAATAAGATGGATGCTGCAAAAACTGGCTCCACAGAGACGAGGCAGAATCCATTAGTTATTATGTAACCATGAATATTAATAACCATGCTCCTAGGATAGGAAGGAGGCTCCTTGTTCTGAGGGAAAACATTTGGGAAGTTGAGAGAGAAGTGACTACTCAGTCGGAGTTAGTATAGGGTATAAGTTTTTCTAGATTGAGGGAGGAGTCAAGGATGACTGACATGAGCTAGCCAGTCCTATAAATCTCTGGACCCTGGCCAGCAGTCTGAGGGTGAGCTCTGGACCTGGGAGCTGGGCTGGGGTCCAGGGATATTTGTCATAATGAGCTAAGTAAGACTAGAGGCCAGTCCTCTGGAAAAGCTGTGAACAGAATGGTAGGAGAGGAGCTGACTGACCTGGGTTGGTTGCGTCACAGGTCTGTGCGGGATGGCACAAATTTTAAGGAGTGCTTTGGATTTCAGAACCAGGTATCTTAGAGCCATGCAGGAACACACTAACAGTGGTAGAATCCAGCCTCAAGGCCCAGAGGAATCATTCCAAGTCCATGGCATTGGGGTGCTATGTTGGATATACAACCTTAATCTGAGTTGGTTCGGGACTAGAGAAAGAGAAGCCTCTGTGTGTGTGTGTGTGTGTGTGTGTGTGTGTGTGTGTGTGTGTGTGTGTGTAAATCCTAAGAGGATTTGGCAGTGAAGAAATTCACTGAGGTGGTAGATATGGGAGGAAGAAGGAAGGAGCTGTAGGCTATCATGTTTGTTAAGTGGTGTTGGAAGGAAGTGAGCCATGAAAAACTCCAGAGTCCAATGGCTCACTGAGTAATGATGTAAATGGAATGGTATTGCTATAAATTAGTCTTCAAGAGTGGTGATTTCCCACTTGTCAAGAGATGACTTGGTATTTTGTTTCATTTATCTGGGGAAGGATTTGATCTTTTTGTTTGTTTGCCCATTAGACTCTTAGCCCATCAGGGACCCAGAGAAGAACAGCTGTAGGGAAAGAGGTGGAATTTTCTGCATCCCCTGGACTGGCTTGGCTAGAAGCTATGCTGATAAATGTTCACGTAGACCTGATGTTACTTGGGGAAGAGCAGAGATGACTGCCATACAGGGGTGCATCATCCGATATATGTGGTTTTGAGTGCAATTTAAAATAATGTGACTTACATTTTATCAGTGACGTATCAAAGGCTATAAGTGACATGATGTAGTAATTCCATGTTCTGTAAACAAAACAAGGTGGACAGAAAGAATATGGCTTTATTCAATATTGTTCTGCTTGTACATGCAAAAGACAATATTTAAACCCAGGCAGCTCCCACAGCCTGAAATTTCTATTGCTATTTTGAATTTACTGAAGGAGCTGGTATAGTCTTTGGTAGTTTATTTGGAAATACTGCAGGTTGAGTTCTGCAGATATTTTTGCTAGTATTGCTTAATTATAAATCAAAATATTGCATCTAAGCACCTGTTTTAAATAAAGATTTTTGTTACTATTTTATTTTTTCAGTTAATGATCAAAATAAGGGTGTCATTATGGCATTTTCATATATATATATATGTGTCTTAGTCAGTGAAGAGATGCCATGACTCTTATAACAGAAACCATTTAAGTGGGGGCTTGCTTACATCTGGAGGTTTAGTCCATTATCATCATAGCAGGAAACATGTCGGTATGCAGGGAGACATGGTGCTAGACAGGTAGCTGAGAGTTTTACATCCTCATTGGCAGGCAGCAGGAAAAGAGAGATACTGGGTCTGGCTTGAGCATTCAAAACCCCAAAGCCCACTCCCAGTGACACATTTTCTCTAACAAGGTCACATCTCCTAATACTGTCAAGTAGCACCACTCCCCAATGACCAAGCATTCAAATATACGAGCCTATGGGGTCTGTTCTTATTCAAACCACCACCACAATATATATATATATATATGTATATATATGTATATATATACATATATATATACACACATATATATGTATATATATATATAGGTTGCCCTTATTAGTGTCCTACAGGTCCTCTTAAGTCCCTCTTCCTCAATTCTTATGGTTTCTTTCCTTCCCCCAAATAGCTCTGAGTGTGTGTGTGTGCGTATGTGTGTGTGTGTGTGTGTGTGTTCAGGTGTAAATTTTGCCTGTGAGTAAAAACATGCTGTATGAGTCAGGATTCTCTAGGCGAACACAAACCAACAGAATGAATATGTATTAAAAAGAGATTTTTAGATTGGCTTACATGATATGTGAGCTGATTCATTCAACAATGGCTGTCTTTACATTGGAGAAAGACTGAGAACCCAATAGCTGTTTGGCAGTCCCCATCTGGTGCTGAAAGCCTGATCTTGGAGAGTCATTGGCCTTTAGTCCTTACTGGAAAGCCGATGACTCTGGGTTCCAGTGTCAGCGGAAGATGACAGCCACAGCAATAGAACAGAGATACACACAGTACCCTTAGGAGCAAGGTAAGCAGCTGAATAAAAGCCCCCTTTCCCCTTGGATCTCTTGGGCTTCTTTGAAATGATGCTGTAGACCCTGCAGGAGGGACTTTCTCCCTAAGTTAATCCTCTCACGAATATCTGCTCAGCACTGTGTCTCTTAGCCAATCCCAAATCAACCCATTTGCAATCTCTTAGGATCATCCCTGCAGTCTTCTCTTCTCTCTTCTCTGTTTATGAACAGGTAGGCGTGTCTCCAGCAGACATGATAGGAAGGAATATCGTAAGATTGGAGAGGCAACATATTTACTCATGTAAGCCTATGATAGCAACCACTTCTTTGAAAGGGAGTTTTGATAGCTGTTCATGAGCAGATGGGATTCAGGTGAGGGGAAGCGTGCATGGAGAAATGGTGACAGGCAGATTGGAATCTTAAATTAAGTCTTACGTTATAAATGCAAAATCTTCCTTCACTGGGGTTTTATGTATCATGGCATATTTTTCCCCTAAGCAAGATCTTATAGACCTTGTTGGTGAGCCTTTAAAAAATCTCAACTACATAAAATTAAATGGAATAAGTACAGGGGGGAAAGTCACTTTTTGAAAATTAGCAGAAAATAAACTGTTTTCTAAAGCCCCTTTTATGCTATCTAAGTATCGTCAACTATTGTGCATGTTGCTTTTCTGTCTTTTTTCTCTTCTGACACATGTATTTTTAAACCTTTTTTTAAATTTTCAATTTAATATTTGTTTACTTAATATGTGTTGAGGATGAGAGCATATTTGTTCTGCAGCACATGTGTGAGGGTCAGAGGACAGCTTGCAGAAGTTCATTCTCACCTTGTACTCTGTGGATTCTTGTTATAGAAGTCAAGTTGTCCAGCTTGGTGACAGGTGCCTTTACCCTCTAGGCCATCTCACAGGCTCTATTTTGACATGATTCTTAGGCATGTAAAATGTTCTTTTCTGATTTTATTGCCTAGAAGTATATGCCTCTTCCACATTACTACAATTTTGATAAATGTAATTTTCAAGTTGCATAATATCCTATCAAATCGATTTACTTAAACCGCCGTCCTATTTCCTAACTTTGAAAATGCCTTTTAAAAAGCTTTCCTTTAAGGAATGCCAGGCTGAACATCTTTGTGCACAAAATTTTTCACTTATTTTTGGATGGGTTCCTAGAAGAGATGCTGTCAAATTAGAACTGGTGGGATGGAGGATGATAGGATAGTTTATTTTGTTTTAGTTTTTGAGAACTTCACGCATGGGCACTGCGTTTGCATCATTCCTGCCCCTCCTGTGTCTTCCCCTCCCTCCCCAAGTCATAGCCTCTTCTTTACTATTGTTGCATATATACATATGTATGCGTGTGTTTGTGTGTGTGTGTGTGTGTGTGTGTATGTGTGTGTGTGTGTGTGTACAACCTACCGAGTCCATATAGCATTGCTCATATATACATGTGTCCAGAGCTAGCCACTTGGGATTAGACAACCTGTGACTAAGTTTGTCCCTGACATTAACTGATTCATCCTTTCTCAGCAGCCATTGACCACCTGTATCTCTTCATCTAGGGGTAGGACCTTGTGGAATTTTCCCTCTCTATGTTGACATGTCAACTGGTATTTTTATTGTGCTGGTCTAGTTCAGACAACCATATTGTTGAGATTTTATGAGTGCATTTTAGCTGTCATGCCTAGGGGACACTATCCAGCAGGAGATGTCTTGTTCCTCTGGCTCTTACATTCTTTCTGCTCCCTCTTCCTTTATTTCCCTTGAGGCATAGGTGTATGGGTCATGTTGTAGAAGTATCAATTAGCATTGGCACTCTCCAGTCATTTATTCTCTGCATTTTTGCCAGCTTTGGATTTCTGTAATAGTCTCCATCTGTTGCAAAAAAAGAGGCTTCTTTGATGAGGGATGAGAGGTACGCTTATCTGTGCCTATAAGGAAAAATAAAATACAGTCACAAATTAGTTTAAGAAAGTGGCAGTAGGAGGGGCTTCTCTAGGGTCTATGACCTCTCTGGCCACAGATAGTTGTCTGGGTTTATAGTACCAGGCATGACTTCCCTCCCATTGAGATGACTAGGAAAACAGATCCTATGCCAAGCAGCTGTCAGAAAGAATTTATTTTGAATGACTATTGGTTGTAGTAGGTAGCCATTCCAGCTTTGACCTGGAAGTTCCAACCCCCATTGAGGCTTCGGTAACTGTCATGCCTACAAGGCGGGGCTGAGAGAGGACACTGAAGACCAGAGATCCAGATGCGCAGGCTCTCTTGGTTCCTGGACCCTGGACGCTGGAGGTAGACCAAGCAGAATTCTCCAGAGAACACCACTGGACTGAGATACACCTTTCCCAGACCCCTGTAAACTATCCCTTCACTTGTAAGTTACCCTACAAAATAAACCTCCCTTTAACTACATGGAGTGGCCATAATAATTTCACCAATAATTGGTGAAGGAGCTAAAACTAAATAAAGGATGCAAAGTAACTCTGAGATGAGAACCAGAAAAACTGGTGCTTTGCTTAGGGCTGGAAAAGTGGTATTTTAGGACAAACTTGTAAAGTTGGCTGAGATCCAGTTGTCAAATACTCAAAAACTGTTTGGGCTAGTGTATATTCATTGCATCAACAAAACAGAGACCCAGTTACTAAAAAGTGTGCCAGCCTACCACTGGACAAGAGGGATGAAAGGAAGAGTTAAGTATTAAAGACCCAGTAGGTGCATCGCCTAGGAGAAGCTGAATCCATGGAGGTGGGGTTGGGGGAAGGGCCTACCTGCTGGAAGCCGAAGACACAGTGGTGAAGCCTGTAGAGCTGGAGAAGATGTAGCTGGTCATTTCCCTTTTTGTTGCCTTCCCATCTCCCACCAATGCCTTCTATTGCCTTCTACTTTGTCAGAAGTCTGCTAGCAAAGTTTGCAAGAAAAGAACATAAAAAGTATTTTAGGCCAAAGAGACAAGTAGACGACACATAGACCTTCCAACCACCCACTTGGAGAAGGATGTACAGTTACCAAGTGGTGAGCATTTATTTAGTGACACCACCTACTTTCTGATGCAAGTTCCAAAAGTGACTTTTACATCCTCACATCTATGCTAGAAGAGAGGAGTGACATATTTAGTGAAGGCCAGAAAGCCTGAGCTGTACTCAGTTGGAAGATTTATTGAATTGTAGAGTTTTCTGTAGCCGTGTCCTGGAGAGGACTTTGGTGGCCAGAGAGATTCCTATGTACAGAACCACAGAACTGGGGGAAGGGCTTCTATCCAAGGTTTACTACTGCTTAAGTTTCTCAATATCTTCATCACGGGAAATCTGAGATGCTAAATAGTGAAGAGATTATTGAGGAGCTTTGGGGCGAGACTCAGAAAAACAAAGCAAGCTTACCTTTCAGTGAGAGCATTTAGAGTTTGGCAAAAGAGGGGCTTTCTCATGAGTATCCAACCTTTTGACATTTCAACATGATGCTGTGGTCTACAAACATGTGGGGCTGCATCCGTCGCTATCTGGGAACACATTTGACTTGTGGGCTACAGGTTGGACTTGCCCGATGGCATGTCTGGCAGAATTCTCTGCAAAGATTGACATGTTGTAGAGTTGCTCTCTCCAGTGAGTGGCAACTGAGCACTTAGACTGTGGCTAGCATAACTAAGAGTTAAATTCGGAATTACTTAATTTTAACAAATGTTTAAATTCATTGTAATTGTGACATTGAGATTATGAGCATTTGTAGCTAGAGTTTTCCTGCCTGGCCCACAGTCAGGACAAATCTCTCTCACCTGCCAGTCCCACAGCCGCTCAGACCCAACCAAGTAAACACAGAGACTTATATTGCTTACAAACTGTATGGCCGTGGCAGGCTTCTTGCTAACTTTTCTTACAGCTTAAATTAATCCATTTCTATAAATCTATACCTTGCCACGTGGCTCGTGGCTTACCGGCATCTTCACATGCTGTTTGTCATCGTGGCGGCTGGCAGTGTCTCTCTGACTCAGCCTTCCACTTCCCAGCTTTATTCTCCTCCTTGTCCCGCCTATACTTCTTGCCTAGCCAATGGCCAATCAGTGTTTTATTTATTGACCAATCAGCAACACATTTGTCATACAGAACATCCCACAGCAAGCATTCATGGTGGGGAGGAGAGTGGTCTGAAGTGAGGGCATGAGCGATGAAATTTAAATTTGACATTTGTTGTTTTACTGCTTCTGATTACTGCGGAGTTTTTTTCTTAATTTATATATATGAGTATTTGTCAGCATATATTATCTATGAACCACATATACATGTGAGGGCCAAGGAGGCCAAAGGAGGAATAGGATCCCTTCTAGACCTGGAGTTATGGATAGTTGTGAGCTGCCATGTTGGTACTGGGAGTCAAACATGGATACTCTGGAAGAGCAGCCAGAGCTCTTAACCACAGAGCCCTCTCTCCAGACCCCACTTTATTTTAAAATGGAATTCCAACAGAGAAAGGATCCCATGATACTGTGTTAACAACTCAGGTTACTGCTATAGCAGATCTAACTACTTTCAATAAGTCTTTTATAGTGCCCATGTACTTTGCTGACATGACTTTACTGAAAGAATAGAAAACTTGCAACTTGAATGTACTTTCCAAACAGCAAGTTTCAGACCACACTTCACTCCCTTAGTTTTGGTTTACACCCATTTATTAGAATCTCTCATGTACTCTCTAGCCACAAGATGAAAGTATATGGTTAATGAGAATGTAGGGTTTCTCAGCTTCTGATGAGGTGTGGGAATAATTCCTTCTTGTCTCTTGTGAATGCTGATGCATTCATTAACTCCTAGAACTACACATTTGAACCAGGTGTTATAAAGGAAAGCTTCCCAGAGAACTGAGATGTAGACACTCATGATCCAAAGGCTTTGCCTCTCTGTTCACTGGAACATCGGCTCCCTCCTAGGCAGTGTTGGATGTTTTCCATGGAGCAGGGCCAAGCTGATGATTGTGTGGCTCTGGGCCCAGATCCTGTGAATGGCAAGAACTTGTCATCATAGGGAAACCCAAATTGCATTGCAGACTTTGAAGATGTTGCTTCAATCAGTGCTAATCCCACTTTTACGCTTAATTTTAAGATATGATTATTGGGCTCAGAGGATATGCAACTTAGGACTAATCACTCTTGGATCAGTTCCATATGAAAATATGTTTCAGTGGATCCTGGGCTTTGACATTAGCCAGGAGTAACAGTAATAATTAGCATTGTTATATTTAACACATCATCAATGAACTCTGATATAAGGTTATTATTAGTGATGCTATTATATGCATATAACCCTTTATAGTCACAATCTCTGCTTATGTTATTTAATTTGCTTCTCATAAAAGCCCTGTGAAAAGGCATTATAGATATTAAAATTAAGCACAATGTGTACTGAGCACCATGAGGAAAGCATGATGAAAGTCCCTAAATGTGTAACTGTCCAGAAGCACTCACTCCGTCTTTGATACAGAAGACTGGAGGCTCAGACAAACTTTGAGAAAGAGCTTAAAAAGTTGTTGATTTAGATTTGTTCTTATTCCTGCTTGTGTAGTGGGCACAGCAGGGTGATAATAAAAATTGATCAGTATTCTACTGCTCTTTCAGATGAAGCAGGGATGCAGACAGATCTATACACTGACCTCTGACACAGCCTGGGGAGTTCTTCCTCAGAGATGTCTACTGAAGCAAACCCAGGCTCCTTGGTTTCACCACAGAAAAGAATTTCAGGATGAGCCATTGTTACCCACAGTTGGGAGTTTATTCAAAGGTATATACACAAGGATTAAGAGAAAAGAGATGCTGAGAGAGGAGCAGGACACACCCAAGTGAATGAGTGTGAGCTTCTCAAAGAAGAATGATACTTCATTATCTTTATAGTAGCCATGCATACCATTTCAGTGACTTTTGAATTTATTACCATCAGAGGTTAGTCAAGAAACCTAAATGAGAGCATAGGCAGTTTTTGATGGGTCCTGACAGGACTACAGTGGAAAAGGTCAAACTCTAGGGCACAAAGATGCAGGAAGGTAGGATGTCATCATTGTAAGCAATGCTAATAACCTTGTTTGTGAGAATCCCAGAGACTATCTGGGAGAGGGATGAGTTCATATACATTAAGCCCCAAGCCTAGTTTATAGCTATTTTAATATAAAATATCTATATATGAGGGGAATGCTGTCTGTCTTGGCAACTTTCACAGCCTGTGTTAGTTGTGCTGGAATTCCTGATTCTCAGATGGTGACAGGCCTCAATCAATCCCCTGGGGGAAGGGCTCATCTCCCTTCCCACATCCATGGAATGTTTCCTGTCTTTCTAACCTTCCTTGGTGCCACTATTTCCCATTTTCTTCTTTCCTTCCCTACTCCAACCTATCCAGATGCAGGTTTTGATCTCCATATGTTGTAGCTTTCCTGTTAGCAACACAGAGGGACATATGAGTTAATGTGTGTCCCAGAGAAGTGGGTGATGAACACTTTTAGCAATCTCTTCTTGGATAGTGTGTGTAGAAATGAACTCTGTGGAACATGGCTCTTTCATGCTTAGAATGATTATGAGCCATGGCCATTTTGTGAACAGAGCTATGGTAACAGATCCCAAAAGAGTAGTTTTGAGACATAATTGTTTAAATTTAACTTTAGTGAGACAATTTACATATAAAATACATCCTTTTGCAATGTTTTCCTGGATGAATTTTGACAAATGTGTGCACTCATGAAAACATTATCCCGACTACCATATAGAATATTTCCTAAGATATATTTTAATATATACAATGTTAAATCATACTTAATTTTCATTTTCAACTTTATTTAAGGTCTAATTATCATATAAAAACTGCATATAATCAATGTATATATTTTGATAAGTTTAGGCATGCATGCTAATATCCCCATAATCTAGCTAATAAATGTATCCATCACCTCCTTAGGCTTCCATGTGGTGCTTAGGTTTTGTTTGTTGTTCACGATGTGAGATTCATTTTCTTAACAATATTTTATAAACACTGTAACTAACCACAGGCAGTATGTGCTAGTGTTCACCTCCAGAACTTAATTTACTTTATACAGCTGTTACCTTATGTAACTTAAATAAAAATTTACTCTATCTTCTCTATGTCCCCTAGCAATAAGCATACTATTGTTCTTTTCTGTACCTTTGACTACATTAGACCCTCACATAAGAGGAATCATACAGTGTTTGACCTGTTACTGACTTATTTCACTTAGCCCGGTGCTGTCCAGGTCCGTGTTGTCTGAGCCTCATGTGTTAAAATGCCTTCCCTTTTAAAGCTGAGTGATACTTTATTGTATGTTTATGTTATACTTTATATTGATTTGTCTGTGAAAGGATAGATAGATGTTCCCATGCCATGCATCTTGAACAGGCTGGAATAAACACAGGAATGTAGATCCTTCTAGATCCTTGGGAAAGATAGCCAGAAGTGTGTTTCCTGGATCATCTGGTAGTTCTGTTTTTAGGGTATGCACTCCATATCCTTTTCTTCAGTGACTGTTGCATTTTCCATCCCTAACAGTAGCATACAAAGACTCCAAATTTCCCCAGCTTTATCAGCACCTTGATGTCTTTGAAAAAATAATTATAGTCACCCTTCCAGGTGTGATGTGCTAGCTCGCTCTCGGGTTGACTTGCATTTCCTCGTGATTATTGATATTGAATACCTTCTCATATGTCCATTGCCCATTTTTATGTCCGCTTCAAGAACTGTCAATTTCATGTACATTGTTTATTTTTAAAATCAGGTTGTTTTCTGTTGTTATTATTTTGTTTAGTCACTAAGTTAGTTTAGGAATCCCTAATATACCTTGGAAATTAGTTCCGTGCCAGGTAAGTGGCATCCAAATGTTCTCTCCCATTCTGTAAGTCGCCTTTGCACTCTTCCGACTATTTCCTCTGTTGAATAGAAACATTTTAGTTTGATACAATATCACTCATCTCATTTTGTTTTGGTTGCTTATGTGACTGGTGTCAAAGCCAAAACAAATCCTTGCCCAGGTAAACATCAAAAATGTTTCCTCCTAAATTTCTTCTAGAAACTTAGAGTTTGAGGTCTATTCATTATGAGTTGATTTTTTTTATTATACATTTTTATTAAGGAATTTTTTATTCATTTTACATACTAACCACAGATCTGTAGATGTAATTCTAAATGGTCTTATTAAATAAGAAACACGGAGCCAAATAAAGAGTTAAAAGCCCAGAGATCGAGCAGTAGCCAAGAGCTAAGACCACCTTATCTTACCACTCGCTGCAGTCCTTCCCCTGAGAGAGAGACCTTCTTCCTGTGTCCTGTCTTTTTATTGCCTTTGTGTTCTGCCTTCTCATTGGCTGTAAACCCAACCACATGACTTCCTCATCACTGCCTGTCTATACAGACCTCCAGGGTTTTGTTTGGTACTGAGATTAAAGGCGTGTGTCACCATCCTGGCTGTGTCCTTGAACACACAGAGATTCTGCCTGACATGTGATCGGATTAAGGGCATGTGCTACCAGACTTCTGCTTAATGGCTTGCTCTTAGCTGTGACCCCAGGCAACTTTATTAACATACAAATAAAATCACATTTCAGCATAAATAAAATAGCACCATACGGATCCCTCTCTTTTCCCTCCTCCTACCCTTCCAGCCCCCCCTCCTCCAATTCCCTCCAATTCCCTCCTCCAACAAGGTGTGGCCTTCCATGGGGAGTCAGCAGAGCTTGGTATATTCAGCAGAGGCAGGTCTACGCCCCCCACCCCACATCAAGGCTGTGCAAGATGTCCCACCATAGGTAATGGGCTCCAAAAAGCCAGCTCATGCACCAGGGATGGATTCTGATCCTACTGCCAGGGGCCCCTTAAGCAGATCAAGCTACACAACTGTCTCACTTATGCAGAGGGCCTAGTCCCATCCCATGGAGGCGCCACAGCTGTTGGTCTAAAGTTCATGAGTTCCCACTAGTTTGGTTTGGTTGTCTCTGTATGTTTACCCATCATGATCTTGATGCCCCTTGCTCATAGAATCCCTCTTCTCTCTCTTCAACTGGACTCCTGGAGCTTGGTCTGGTGTTTGGCTGTGGATCTCTGCATCTGCTTCCATCAGTTACTTGATGAAGGCTCTATGATGACAAAGTATTCACTGATCTGATTACTGGGTTAAGCCAGTTCAGGCACCCTGTCCACTATTGCTTGTTGTCTAAGCTGGGGTCATCCTTGTGGATCCCTGGGGACTTCCCTTGCACCCAGTTTCTCCCTATCCCCATGATGTTTCCCTCTATCATGCTATCTTTTTCATTGCTCTCTCACTCCATCCCTGTTCCAGCTTAACCATCCCATTCCCTTATGTTCTCATCCCCCACCCCCTACCCTCCATTGCATGCCCTCCATCCCCAGTTTGAGATCTCGATGAGTAAGAGGAGTTGATTTTTGTTGTGGTGTGAGATAAGGATCCCATTTCATTCCCCTGCTGTAGATGTCCACTTTTCTCAACACCATTTGCTGACAAGACTATTATTTCCCCACTGCGTACGGTTGGCCCCCTATCAAAGATCAGCTCATTAACACAGATGCTTAGATTTCCACCACATTTGAAGTCACTGACTCTCAGATTGTGTGCCCATTAGGACATTGCAGATAAATGACAGGAATCTAAATTATATTGCTAACATATATTAAACTATTAAGCATAATGGGTTTTTTTTTTTTTTTTTTTTTTTTTTTTTTTTGGTTTTTCGAGACAGGGTTTCTCTGTGTAGCTTTGCGCCTTTCCTGGAACTCACTTGGTAGTCCAGGCTGGCCTCGAACTCACAGAGATCCGCCTGGCTCTGCCTCCCGAGTGCTGGGATTAAAGGCGTGCGCCACCACCGCCCGGCTGCATAATGGGGTTTTATATAAGACTTTGGTTTAAAGGGAATAGATATGGTTCCATTTCTAAAATAGCATTTGAAAACTCCAGAAAGAATACCAAAGGAAGAAACTTAAACTTGGAGCTGATCTACCTCACAATTCAACTACTTATGGAATGGGCCACCAGACTTCAGCTTAATCTGAATTAGCTTTCTGGACAATTCAGAGAATACTGGAAGCCTTGCTTAGTCTGAGGGTAGTATGAAATGAAGCAGAAGTCCACCACAGATTCACTGTGTGGTCTTGGAAAGATCCCCATCATCTCTGAGCTTCTTATATGACCTTTCTCTAAGTGGCTGTGAAGACTGGGCTGGCAAGATAATGAAGTGGCCGAAGATACAGAGTCTGGAATCAGATTGCTTCCATTTTCCATATGAGCATATACAAATTCACCAGTTTCCCTGGACCTGCATTTTTAAATCATCCACACAATGATAGTAAGGTTACTGTGAGAAGGAAAGCTATAATGCTTGAGAATTACTTAATAGTACTTGGTACACACTGAGCACTTGATAAATATTGGATACTACTCTGTTTAATGGAGATAATTCATGAAGACTGACACCACATGAAAACTAATATCACGGATCAGTTGGAACTCTGTATGTGTGTGTGTGTGTGTGTGTGTGTGTGTGTATGTGTGTGTGTGTGTGTGTGCATGTGTGTGTGTGTGTGTGTGTGTGTGTGTGTGTGTGTGTGTGTCTGTCTGTCTGTCTCTATCTACCTACCTACTTACCTATCTATCTATGAAAATACTCATCTTGTAATACTCACAACTAAATGTGTTTAGTACCAGAGGCAAGGTTTTAGTCTGCTGCCCAGTCCAAGAATTCTTGGTCCTATTGTCTCCATGAAGTAAGAGACCTTTCTGTAAGAAGATTGAACAGTTCTGTAAGTTTCTACCACATGTCTGTATAACCACCTGATTGATGTGTTTCAGCTCCCTGGTGGGGGATTATCTGACTCTCCTTATCCCCTCCACTTTCTGCATTCTGAAGGAGATGAACAGGCGTGGAGAGAGTTCATTCTGTTGCTCTGTGTTCTCTAATCAGTAAGCTTGGAATCTCAGAGAGGCCATGCTGATAACCTCCTTTCCCATTTCTGCTTCTTTGCCAACATGGGCCTCCACTGTCTGGCAGACTTACAAGTGACAAGAAAATTTCTTGCCTTCTGGAAGCTCCAGATGTTCTTGGGGTCAGTTTATAGGCTAATTAAATATTTTATCTTGACTGAAACTTGGAAATCTTCGACTCCCTATCTTGGATCCTATTTTCAAATACTTGATTTTTTTTGAGAGCTCTCTCTCTCATCTGAGGACTTAGTCCCAAATCTTTTCCTCTTGAGTACATAGGAAAGTTCTTGGTGAAAGATGACAGCTTAGAACTGGGTATCAAAGGAGGACCGGACACCCTTTCCCCCACTTTGCTCAGCGTTAGCTTTTTCAAAACAGTTTCTGAGCAAGGAGGCCATGGTATAAGTTTATTTTAGCCTTTATCTCCTGAAGGCTTCCTCCAACAGTTTCCTCCAGTTACTACCACTGTGTAGCAAGGACCCAGAATTGAAGCAGCCTGAATTGACTCATCGCTTCTCTAGGAGGAGGTCATACAGGGCACAGTAGGGTGGATCATGCCTGTTCCACAGTGTCTAGAACTGTAGCAGGGAGGACCTGAAGGACTAGGCATAATTTAATGGCCAGTGTCTTAAATTATCTAAAGGTGCCTTCACCCACACCTCAGTCTAGCACTAATAGGTAGAGCACTTAAATGTGAACTTCCATTCATGACGGTCTCAGGATAAGGATATGGACCCCCTTTTTCATGAGAAATGCTAACTTTTTCCATATAATGAAGCCCTGGACTATACCTGGTTGCACCAGTTAACTGAAGATTTCATCTTGTTATCATACGAAACATGATTGCTTTGAAGTGTGTGGGTATGAGGAATGTAGTCATAGTTAAGATCTCAATTCCTGTTTAGAGAGCTCTCTTGAAACCTTGAATGAGGCAGTATAGAGTCTGTGAAAGGAAACACTTTCTACCCTGAATATTCAACTTAGGCAATGAATAGCTTCAAGGAGAATGAGAGGAAGGAAATACGGATTATAGTCTCTCTCCTGCTTTTAAGAACATGTACATATATAGTACCACTGCTGGATATAAAAAAATGAATAAATAAAACCAGTTCCTGGGTAGCTCTTTCACATTTATTTATTTTTTTTCCTCATAAGTCTGACCCATCAAAGTCAGTACTGTCATTTCTGTTATTCATCAATGGATAAGAAAACCAAGACCTTGAGATGCCGTGATGACTTCTCTGAGAACATGTGGTCATGGTAGTGCAGTCTGCTCTCTCAGTCCTCTGACTTCAGACTCAGAACCCTAGTCACTCTAGGAGCCCTCTTCTGCTGGGGCTCATGATGCCAAGTCCTGATTTCTTACTGGATCAGTAGATACATGGCTATAGAATCACAATCAAAGCAGAATACTATGTTGGGGATGTTTAAAACTACATTTTTACTACTCAAATAAGTATTCTATACAACAACTCAATGGTGTGAAACAATCCATCCTTTCGGTGAGTCATAATTCAACGACAAGTCCACTAACCATTCATGGGTAAATAATTCTTTTTGTTTGTTTGTTGGTTTAATTTGGCAAATGTTTATTGAGTTCCTGTCATGTCCCAGATACTTTTCTCAGGGCTAGGGATACATACAGCAGGGAACAACATAGTCTCAGCTTTTTTTGCTAGGGAAAATAGAAAATATGCAATGGATGTCTAATCTGTTGTCAGAAAAAGATAAGTACTCTTCTGGAAAACTAAAGCAAGGAAGTGGATGGAGAATGATATGAAACTGATTTTAAAACCATAGTCAAGGAGGACTTCTCTGAAAAAATAATATTCATAGAGAAGCCTGGTGGACAAGGAGTGAGCCATTTAGATACTGGAAATGACATTCTGATGGAAGTAAGGACAGAGGCCCTGCCACAGGCTGTGTGACTATATAAAGGGTGAATCTGAGGTTGTTAGATAGGTATGCCATAGATCCACTAGGCAACATTATATTTAGAGTTAACATTACTGTGCTATGTGCTTTAAAGTTTAATAAGAGACCAGACCTGAAGCCAATTGTTCTTATCACCTTCTTCATCCTCATCCTCATCATTGCCAAACAATAAGGAGACAAGGTGGCTAGAAGACGATGAGATAAGAAAAATGACAGAAAATTGTCTTGGAATCGGCAACTAACAGATCATAAAAAACCTTGTAGACAATGGAAGAGATTTGGGGGAGTTTTATTCAGTATATAATGGGATTCCATGTGTTGGGTGATTTTTTTCCTCTGGGAAGACATGAAAACACATCTTTTCACCTTAGACATGGCACCTAGGTGACAGGCCAAAGAAAAGAATTCTGTCCAAGTCTTGTTTAATAAACTAGTGAGTTTATTGGATTGACTTATAGGAGATTAGGTGGCTCACAGGCAGCTGCATTAATGAAAAGCCCACACTAGAAAATGTGTCTTAGTTACTTTTGTATTGCTATGAAGAGACACCATTACCAAGGCAACTCATAAAAGAAAATGTGTATTGAACCCCACAATTCCAGAGCGTTATAGCCCATGATCATCATGGCAGAGAACATTGCAGCAGGCAGGCAGACATGGTGCTAGAGCAGTAGCTGGGAGATTATATCCTGCTCCAAAAGCACGAGGCAGAAAGAGATACTGGGAATGGCAAGGGCTTTTGAAACCCCAAAGCTCACCCCCAGTGACACACCTCCTTCAATAAGGCCACACCTCCTAATTATCTCCAAACTGTTCTATAAAGTGATGACCAAGTATTCCAACAGATGAGCGTATGGGAGCCATTCTCATTCAAACCACAGCAATAGGTGGCAACTAACCAAGGCTACATCCCTGTAGGTATCTACATGACTTGCAGACAGCTCAATTGGCTGTATTGTCTCTTCTCCTAGCAACTGTTACTGCTTCTACAACCTTGGACAGGGGCCTTGTGAATTCTGTAAATTTCTTGTAATTTTGTAAGAATCTTCTTGAGAACTGTGAGTTGTGTTTACTCCTGGGCCTCAGCCAAATACTTCGACTTGCAGGAAATAGTTCCACATCAGAATTGGAGGACTTGGAATGGAAAAGTGGCTTATACTTTAAGAAATAACATCCCTTGCTTCTAATAGAAAGTGCACAAAGACAAATGTAGATGTTGCCAAGGGCTCAAGTGGCCACTGGATTTGTCCTTCTGAGAGTTGAGATATTGTGGATCAGGAAGTAACTGTGGAGAAGTTGAGAGTAGTTGAAAATGAGCTTCATTTTAAAAGTAATCCTTGTACTTTTTAATTGAAGGATTGGATAAGAAAAGCTTAAGGGCTAGTAGGGATTCTAGAGCTATGAAGCTGGGTGATTGAAAAAGCATTGAGGGGAGGAATGGGTTACTTCTGGATTAGAGTTGCATTAAAAACTCTGCAGTGAATATATTTCTTAATGTTGGAAAAAATAGAGCATACTGGTATAGTTCAACTCTGGTGGAGATGGTCTGTATTTGAGCTCTAGAGCTATTGTTTACTGTCTATGAGATATTGTATAAATAAGTTACCGGTGTTTCCTCATTCATAAATGGATATAGTAAAATGATCTATATCATATAGTTACTAATTAACTAGTTATTAATATATTAGTAATACTTGTGAGACTACATGATTCTTTATGAAAAGTCATGTCAAAGAATATACTCGTTTTTTTAAACTTTAAAAATAATCCAAGCCTCTATCTGATGTGATTATAACAATATATGCCTACCTGGAAAACTAGATGCAGGAGGGTAATGAAAGAATATTTAAAGTATTTCCAGTGTAGAAGATTCTCTTGCCCCAGTCACAGTGTTTTTAGTAACTTTTAAATTGCTGTGATCACACACCAACAAAAGCATCAACGTAAGGGAGGAATTGTTGGCTTTAGCTTATGGCTTCAGAAGATGCAGTATACAACCATTGTACTCTATGTCTCTGACTCCATTGTGAAACAAAGCATCATGGTAGCAGGGTCTTGTGGTAGAGGAACTTTTCCATGGCAGACTGCCAGCAAACAAAGGGAGAAAGTACAGGGAGGTGCCAGGTTAGACGGAGGCCCAAGGACAGACCCAGGGTGACCTACTTCCTCCATATAGGCCCCACTTTCTTTTTACCATTTCCCTATAGCAACATTATGAATCTGCCAAGGGGTTAATCTATTGGGTAAGTCAGGCCCCTCATGATCTACATGTCTCTAAGTATCCTCCCAGACACACCCAGAGCTGTGCCTTACTAATTGAGGTGTTGTTCAATTCAGTCAAGTTGACAATCAAGATTAACTATCATATTTGGTTTGACATGATTTGAGCTCACTTAAGTGATTCTAACCAATTTCTGTCCTTTTTCTAAAATTGATTTTATGTCAAGAAGTATACTAATTATTAATATAATATAAAATGACCGGTATTATAGTAAAATTCTTACATAATTAAAACACAACTAATTCATACACTGGTAATATACAATGTGTATGGGTTGACAGGAACAGTGTGGGTTGGATATATGTGTGTGTTAGAGCTCAATGATGAATCCAAACATTTCTAGGTTGTCATCTTTAATTCTGAAGGATTGCTGTGCTTGATGCTGTGTGTTATTTAAAGAGAGGAAGAGAAATTGATTTAATAACCTGTCACATTATACAACAAGAAGAACTTGAAAAGAAAAAACACTCTGGTATTCTTAGTGGAAAGAAAAATATTGTGACAACTCTATGGAGAAATCCTAGTGTAGGAACTGGTAACAATCCTGGTGATGAGTGAGGATGTGGGGGAAAATACGTTGCTTCCATGGAATACATGGACATGGACCACTCCACTACAGAGCTCCACATGCATGTGGCTGTTTCTCTTTTGTGTAAGGAGAGCAAGGAAACAGAAAGCTCAATTTTTCCTTAAAAACATTTTACTTCACTTTGTGTTGGCCAACTACTCCTGGATATGGATCTTACCATGGAATATGGTTGCTATACCCAGTGACCCTCCATTGGAAACAAAACAAAACAAAATGTATTTTCCCTTTTCTAGCAGGTATCAATTGCAAATAGGTTCTTGGTTAGGGGTGGGCTTTTTTGTTGTTGTTTTGGTGTTTTTTATATTATTTGTATTTTGGTTTTTTTTGCTTTTATTTTTATTACTTAATTGTTCTGGGGATTTTTGGGGATGAGAGAAAGAACATGAAGTTGGGTAGGTAGGGAGGTGGAGAGGATCTTGGAGGAGTTGAAGAAGGGAAAAGAATATGATCAAAACATATTGTATGGAAAAAGTTTTTAAATAATCAAAAATAATTTTTCTATCATTTCTTCTGGGAATTTCTATGATACTCCATTATATATATATATATATATATATATATATATATATATATATATATATATATATATAATTAACTTAATTTCACATATCAGTCACACACAGTCATGGATTCCCCTGTCATCCCTCCTCCCACCCCCAGCCCTCCCCCCAATCCACCCCACATTCCCACCTCCTCCAAGGCAAGGTCTCCCCTGGGGAGTCAGCCTAGCCTGGTAGACTCAACCAAGGCAGGTCCAGTTCCCTCCTCCCTACACCAAGCCTGAGCAAAGTGTCCCAGTATAGGCCCCAGGCTCTAAAAAGTCAGCCCATGCACCAAGGACAGGTCCTGGCTTGACTGCCTGGGGGCCTCCCAAACAGTTTAAGCTAATCAACTGTCCCACTTATCCAGAGGGCCCGGTCCAGTTCCATGGGGGCTCCTCAGCCATTGGTTCACAGTTCATGTGTTTCCACTAGTTTGGCTATTTGTCCCTGTGCTTTTTCCAATCATGGTCTCAACATCTCTCACTCATACAATCCCTCCTCTCTCTCACCGATTGGGCTCCTGGAGCTCCACCTGGGGCTCGGCCATGGATCTGTAAATCTGCTTCCATCAGACACTAGATAAGAGTTCTATCATGACAGCCAGGGTGTTCGGCCGTCTGATCACCAGAGCAGGTCAGCTCAGGCACTCTCTCGACCATTGCCAGTAGTGTACAGTGGAGGTATCTTTGTGGATTTCTGGGGACCTCTCTAACACTCTGCTTCTTCCTATTCCCCTGGGAGAACAGGGAGGGAGATACTCCATTTTTAATTGAGGTGAGGCAGAAACATGACAAAAATTATAGTAACATCTTTTCTAGTATTTCTTCCAAAGAATCTAATACTTTAGTATAAATTCTGGCTTTTGATACAATCCATTTTCTCTTTGATTGAATAAAGTTGTTAAAGAATCGTCCATACCTTCCAGTACAACTAGAACATGAACACCCATTGTGGAATAAGTTGGATTTGTTGATTATTGGTGCAAAGAAGATACACCTTGTGGGGAACTGAAGGCTCCTTCATAAGAGAGTTCAGAAGAGCTCACAGAACTATCAATAGGCATTGGGGAGAGGAATTGTGTGGGGATGGCTTTATTCTACATGGGCTGTTGTCAGGAAAATGGGACAATTCTGAAAGTGTTCCTTAATAAATATTATCAAAGTAGGGGGAATAGATTATGGATGAAGGTAAAGAAGTAGATTTCCCTCATCCTGTCCAGGAAAAGGAGATGTTTGTGGTTTGGACAATGTTTGTGTCTTTGCTGAAGGCATGGTTATGAAACTGTCTTGCTTTTATCTTACCCCATCATGGGCACAGAATGACCTTGTCTTCTGTTTGTGTTTCATGAAAATCTTTGTTTGACAGGAGAACATAGATGCCCAGTTGTGAGTACCAATCCAGCTCCAGGCTGTACCAGGCTAAGTAGACAGATCTCAATGGCCACTTTTCTCTTAACCAGAATGAAGCCCAGATGTTATGCTGCTACACTTCTAACATAACTTAACCACAGACCAAATGTTGGCTAAGCATAAAAAGAGGGGGGAAAAATCAATCATAAGCTTTGTGTCCAAAGTGACCTTTTATTCCCTGTTTCTTTCTTTGTTATTCAAAGAATGGTTATGCTTAGAGTAATTATCATCTATATGTTCATCTTTTATTTAATACCAATTTCCCCCTGTTCTTCCTCTACCTTCCTGATCATATAAAGGGAAGATTCTCAGAAATTCTCTGGAAGATACTCAAGTCTCTTTTCATCTCTATTTGTAGCTCTTTAAACTTAAATTTATCCTGCATATGTAAAGAATACAGTCTGATTTTATATATAGGTATAAGAAGGTAACTATAAAGTGAGGCATTAACACATTTATGACATAACAGTTATCCCCTGCTTTTTTTGATTTTGGTGATAAGAGTGTTAAAATCTACATAGTTCACACAAATTCCAAATACTATGTAATTTTCCTACCTAAATTCCTTGTGCTGCACTTTAACTGGAATTTTAGACTTATTTGTCCTATATATCTATTCACTTCTTTATATTCTTTGACCTAAAATAAATAAGAGTATGTACTTTTGCCAGGGATCTGGAGAGGAGAGTGTCTTACTTTTCCTTTGGGTAGGATAGATGACTTCATTTTTGCCTTGGTTCTTAAGCCAGGTTCAGTTATTTGTGTTTTTGGAAATGATTTCACTTTCAAAACTCTTGTTTTAAAGTGTCAGCTGGTCGCTGATGGTTACTGAATACCTCACATATACCATGTATCCTCCTTGTCACTTTGTGGGAGAATGAACAGTTATGTCCCTCAGGAGACAGAGAGATGTCCGAATCCAAATGTTCTTTGCAAGCTTGGATGGGGGAGTGAGAGAAAAGTACAATCCACACTAGAGTGGGAAGATGAGCCCAGGAAGACTTCATAGAGAAGATATGACCTGAGCTTGATCTTATGTGGAGAGCCTGAAGGGAATAAAGTACAGAAAATGACCCTGCTTTCGAAGGAAAACTTAAGCTTTGTGCAAAATCTGACCCCAAGAGAGGGAGAACACCAGTTGATAAGCCTTGGTAACTTGATGATGAATAGTTCTGACAAGACCGTATGCAGGGAGCAGCATCTTCTTGACTAGGGCCTTAACCCCCAAAAAAGATATCCTTTGCTATTTTTAAAGACTGAATGAGAAGAAGCAGCCTGGGCATCCGAGGGCCCCTGCTGCTCTCCAGTCAAGGTCCCTTCAGCACAGATGGTTTTCAGAAGAGCTCAGCTGGGGAGAGGAAGGGACTTCCCAGGAGGGATTGCTGCTTTTGAGGGCTAAGTCCTTTGAATAGAGAATTACCCTGATGTGTTTTCCAGCCTGTGTGAAATCGCTCAGATGGAGTCCTTTCCCGTGAATCTACCAAGAAGACAGGGTGTGGGCATGTCCGATATGGCAGCTGACTTCTGCTCCACCACCAGGTCTGGGGAGAGAGTGAGATAGCAGGCAAACGTCTCCCTGAAATGCACTGGGTTAGAACAGTTTTGTGGTTCAGCCTGTCACACATGACCTCACTGACATATTTCACACACCTCCAATTGCACTCTACACTCACTTTATGAATGGCGTTGAATCACATTTTGTCTTAGATAATCTCACACACATGCACACGAATGCATGCAAACACACACGCATGCCCACACCCACACACAGGAGCACACACACTTTTTAACACATTGTTACATTCGATACAGAGCTAAGTTCTGAGGCTTATCAGATAAAATCAATCTGCAAAGTCAAAGCTAAGAACAAACAGCTTCAGTTGTAATTTTGGTGGATTTTTCTAGAATAACCACCCCATTTCTAAACTGCTGTAGATTCAGGAAATAAGGGCAGAGTACAGTAATCCCAAGAGGTCGAGAGTGAACACTAGTTTAGTATTTGAGTGTGTGGATGAAGGAGGTTCCTGCTCACTCTCCTTGAGTGTGGAAGCTTTTCTATGGAGATAAGCATACCCTATAGTTGCGATGTATTTCTTATTTTTAATCAGCATGCAAAGTGTAAGGTTTCATTAAAGTATTTTTAAACAAAATTTGTTCTTGCTCATTTTTCCCTTCCACCTCATTCCTCTGCCCTCCCTCCTTGTACCCTTCCTTCCTGAGGGCCTCCTTTTCATTGTCCTGTCACGGGTATTCTGTTGCTTTCCTCAACACACCCTATCCCTTCTCATGATCCGTCTACGTCATGTCCTATGCCCCCACTCACACCCACTTAAACACATGCATATATTTAAACATTAAAAGTTAGGATTCACAAGAGAGTAAACATGTGATATTTGTCATTCTGAATCTGGATCACCTTGCTTAATATGACAGTTTCTAGACTCATCAATTTTTCTGCAGATTTCATGTTTCCTTATGGCGGAATAAGATTCCATTGTGTGTATTGCCACATTTTCATTGTCGCTTCATATGTTGATGGGTGCCTAGGCTGGTTCCATTTGAATCATGGATGTACATCTATTATTAATCGAATGTCTTATTTCTTGATGGCAATGTATTTGAGAACTTGGCTTCTCATTGAGTCATCCCATCAGTGAGGCATTTTATCCAAATCTTCCTTTGGAGCAATGTCCTTTGATAAATATTTTTAGATTCACTTTATCGCATATATCTTAACTATGTAGCTAAATCCACTTTAAGAAAGAGAACACAACTGTAACATCAGTACCCAATCAAGAAACACATCAACAACACTCAGAGCACACTCTTGGATCTTCCTTTTGCTCATTCCCCTCCATCTATGTGGAGTAACTATCGTGTTGGCTTCTTACAATGTAGGTGGTTTGGACTGCATTTCCCTTTTACATGAACATGTATCACATACAGTTTCCTGTTCAGCTTGTGGTCTCTTTCAGGTAACACGTTTGTGCATTTATGGTATCATATGGAGTCTAGTTGATTCATTCCTGTTGATGCATACTGTTGTATGGTTATGATGCACTGATTTATTCTATTGCTAATGAGCACTTGGGTTGTTGCTGGTTTAGGGCTAACAGGGATAATGTTGTTTGTGGGCACTCCTACAGATAGATCATTTTGATAAGCATATGGATTCAGATCTTTATGTTACAAATATTTAGAAGTAGGATTGTTGAGTCACAGAATGAAAATATGCAGCCCTGTGGTAGATATCTTGAAATAGTTTCCAAAAATGTTTATACCAATACATACTCCTACCAGTGATGTGTGGTGGTTATTATCATCATTCCTCTTTTTCCTCAACATTTGGTGTTACCCATTCTTTTCATTATAGACTTTCTGTAGTGGTACTTCACTGGGAACCAAACCCAGTTCCTCACGCATGCTAGACAGGCTTTCTTCTGTGAAGCTGTATTCAGGGCCTCCCCTTAGAAGAGGATTTTTTTTTTTTTTTTTTTTTTTTTTTTGGTTTTTCGAGACAGGGTTTCTCTGTGTAGCTTTGCGCCTTTCCTGGAACTCGCTTTGGAGACCAGGCTGACCTCGAACTCACAGAGATCCGCCTGCCTCTGCCTCCCGAGTGCTGGGATTAAAGGCATGCGCCACCACCGCCCGGCGTTAGAAGAGGAATTTTTTTTTTTTTTTTTTTTTTTTTTTGGTTTTTCGAGACAGGGTTTCTCTGTGTAGCTTTGCGCCTTTCCTGGAACTCGCTTTGGAGACCAGGCTGGCCTCGAACTCACAGAGATCCGCCTGCCTCTGCCTCCCGAGTGCTGGGATTAAAGGCATGCGCCACCATCGCCCGGCGTTAGAAGAGGATTTTTTTTTTTTTTTTTTTTTTTTTTTGGTTTTTCGAGACAGGGTTTCTCTGTGTAGCTTTGCGCCTTTCCTGGAACTCACTTGGTAGCCCAGGCTGGCCTCGAACTCACAGAGATCCGCCTGGCTCTGCCTCCCGAGTGCTGGGATTAAAGGCGTGCGCCACCACCGCCCGGCTAGAAGAGGAATTTTAACACATGCATTCTTTATAGGTAAGAAGATAGAACATCGCTGGGCAGTAGTGGCACATGCCTTTAATCCCAGCACTTGGGAGGTCAAGGCAGCCAGATCTCTATGAGTTCAAGGCCAGCCTGGTCTACAGAGTGAGATCCAGGACAGCCAGAGTAGTTACACAGAGAAACCCTGTCTCGAAACAAACAAGCAAAAGAAGATGGATCATCTCATACATTTATTGGACAATTGACTCTATTATTTTTATTATTGATTTGTTTTGCATTTTTCTCTGATAGAGACTTAATTTATATTCATGGTTGGCCTGGAATGCTCAGTAATCCTCCTGCCTCAGCCTCCTGAGTGCTGGGATTTACAAGCATGTACCAACATACCTGAATATTCTATTTTTGATCTATCTCTTTATGATAAACATTTTACTTAATTTTTTTCAGTTGTATTCAGGTCTAAGTGCGATTGCTCTCTTTCTAAACTACTCCATCCCTACAACCATTATCAGACTAATCAGCCAGTGGACTTTTAACTTTTTACTATTGTATTCATATCCACTGCCATTCTTGTGTTGTGCACCTTTATACTATTGTACTTAGCATTTATTTTTTCCCATTCAACTGTAAAATTGGCATGCTATTTTTGACTCATATATATTGTGATCATTTTCCATATTGTGTTATGGGCTTCATTGTAAGCAAAGCTAAATCTCTATACCATTCAAAACACTGCTACTTACAGTAGGAAAATGAGCTAGACAGTCATAAATAAGATTATGTTTTTCTCATATAAAGAGACATTTCTGCTATTGGCCCAGAGCCTCCCTATTACTACAGAAGTCCACATTGTTTTTCCTGCATTATTTTACCACATCCTTAGCAAACTGAGTCCTTCTCATCTCCATAGCTGTTTCCTGAAGACAGAATGGTGGTTGAATTGCCAGATATCTTGTCTACATTCTAAACAGAAAAAAAAAGTGAATGGGCAAAAGATTATTCCAGTTATGTTCAGAATTTCATCCCTGGGACTCTATCAGCTGTTCATATCTCTGACTTTTAAAATTTTTATTATTTTTTTAAAATAAACAATTTTATTTATATAATATATTTATAAACATATATTTTAAAATAATAAAAATGATAATATAATATATATATAATAAACACATAAAATTATGTATAAATACTTATTTATTCTGTAAAATAAATATGTGTCTGTATAAGTGTATGACTCACGTGTGTGGGTGCCCACAGAAGCAAAACAAGGTCATCAGATGCCCTGAAGCAGGAGTTACAGGAGGTTGTGAGGGGCCAGGTGTGAGTATGGAGAACAGGACACAGGTCCCCTGCAAGAACAACAGTTCTCTTAAAGGCTGAGCCATCTCCCTAGCCTATTAGCTCTCTGTCTTGATGACCACTGAGCAATTGATTAGTACTGGCTTTGGGGGAAGCTGGGAAATTCAAGGTTGGCTTTCAGGTTCCTAAAGCAGAACAAGGGAGGAGATGTTAGTTTGGTGTCAGGGCAGAAATTAAAAATGACGTCTGGTGTAAATACTGGAGAAAGACATCCCAAACATCATGGCTTAGATAGCATCTCTTTAGTCCTGGGAACAAGGCCACCGGAATTGACAGCACCCTCTGCTGGTGCAGGTACACCTTTGGCCTGGTGTCAGGGCATGCATGGGGTTAGGGTGTGCCCTCACTGCGCCATCTCTGGCTGTTCCTTCTGAGGGATGACGCTGTGCCCATGCCTCATTAGACTCAGCCACCTTTCCTTTATTACCACCGATTGACCTTTGGTAAAACAGACGATAATGCACACCACTGCCCACACACTCAGTGGGAAACAGGAGGTAATGTTTCACAACAAACGGCCCTCCTCCCCAATGAATGGCATGCCTTCCACTTGGTTAGGCTTGGAATTCTGTGTAAACCAGATAAATATTTTCTTTTGTTTTCTGTTGGTAAACAGGGGACCTTTATTCCCTCTGGCAAGGTAGCCATTTCTATGTTTTAACTGGACTAACGAATAAATAAAATAAAAATACCTACCAACCAACAGAAAACTAGGTGCTGCTTCACAAACCCGGTGAGATTTCTGATGGCAAATAGGCAGCTAGCAGACTAAAGGTGGGAAAGACTAAAAGGGGGAAAACCAGACCTGAGCACTCGTTACGCAAGCCTGCTTCTTAGCATCCCTGCCTGCCGTTTCTTTGTTTACATACTAAGGGTGATGTCTAATTCATCAGTTTCCTGTGACAGGTAAGAGGCATCATGTTGTCAGATCTCTTCAATGGATGCCAAATAGCAAAGGCTTCCAATGTCAGTTTAAAGATCTTTTTGTTGTTGTTTTGTTTTTCTGTTTTTCTTTTTTGTTGTCGTTATTTTATTTTTCTTTATTAAGAAATTTTCTACTCCTCATGCTATCCACAGACCCCCCCCCTCCTCCTTCCTCCCACTCCCAAGCCCTCTTTCCCAAGCCACTCCGCATCCTCAGATCCCCCAAATCGAGGTCTCACAACAGTTTAAAGATCTTACACCACATTCTGCAGAGGGTTCAGGTTCAGCAATAGATGTGAGAAATATTCACCAGTACTAAGCATGCAACCCACTTCCCCCTTTGGGGGTTTAATTTGACTTTAAGCCAAATTCTTTCCAACTCTTCCCATTGTAACAAGGAACACCAGATGTGAATTTTTAAATTGAATTATTTAACATAAAGTAGTAATTCAATCATTTCAGTGAAAAGACTTTGCAGATTAAATGGGCACATTAAGTATAACAAGGGAGATGAAGTGGGTCGTTTTCCTTTTAACTCAGCCAATTTGTATGCAGTTCTTTCCTGGGCACAGCCATTCTGTGTCCACAACAATCTCACCACATTGTGATGGTAACCTTCATCTGCAGTTGAAGAAACCGAAGCTCGGAAACTTTGTGATTTACCAAGGTTACACAAGCACCAGAAGGGGTCTTAGGACAGAGCAGCCCGTTTGCAGGAGCAAAGGAAAGGACATAGGGTGGCTTTTTGTTTGTTTATTGTCAGTACCCATTTATAAAGGCATCATAGCACCATAAGGGCTGAGACCTTATCTCACTCCCTGTTTTAGTTCTAGTGTTTGGCCCAATGCCCGGTAGTAGCTGCTTAATATGCATTTGTCAAATGAACACTAAATAGAAGGATAAGTGAGTCCTAAAGCATAAGCCACTGAAGTGGTTTTCAATCAAGGTGAAGTGGTCAGAAGGTACCTTCTGCAGGACACAACCACCGTACTACTGATTCCAGAACCTCAATAGACAGAAGTGACTTGGGAGTGGGAGGAGGGATACCTAGTTATTTTCTCTTTTGTCTATCATCTGTCCCATGGGCTTGCCTTTCCTTGAAGAGTGGCCTGATGAATGAGAAGCGGGCAGTGAAGAAGGAAGCCAAGGATCCAGGGAAAAGGCATCCAAGATTGCCATCCCTTCAAACTGCCCCCAGGGATGGGTTGAGTTGAGATGGCCTGTTTGTGGGTCAATCACTCTTTTTTTTTTTTTTAAGGATGAATTCTTGCCATGAATGATCGTATCATGTGTCATTACTAAATTCCCACCATTTAGCCCTAAAATCAGTGTTACATAGATATTTGTGGGCACAAGCAGGGACACTAGTGGGTTAGAAGAAACGTTTCCCATCCAGACGTCTGACCTCTGCTAGTGAAGTTCCAGGAACAGCAAGTGCCTCGATGTGGCCTCAAGTCCTCACTACAGAGCCAATAAGGCATGGCTTTATGTAAGAAGATGAGGACAGGCAGGTAGATAGATGTCAGTTCTAAAGAGGAAGACTACAACACCCTGAAGATTTATTCATTTCTCTACCTGAATTAGAACTGGGCTTTACCAGAATAGTCATTCATATCTCTGCCATATCAGTCAGCATCTGGTCAGAAGACAGAAACCTCACACTACCTTGAAAAGAAAAATTTCATCAAAAAGTTGATAAGTAGAATCTAAAGACGTGATGACATTAGGGAGTCAAAAAGACAGAAGCTACAGGAAGCAGCTTCCACCCTGGGGCTGAGAGTAAAAGGAGCAAAGGATGGGGCTGTTAGCAAAACTCAGACTTTCAAGAAGGGGTTTGCTGTCTCTAGAGAGATGGTGTGCAGTTGGTATAGATTGTCATCTTGGTGGGAATATGGAATCACCCAGGAGTCGTAACTCTGGGCATGTCTGTGAGGGCATTTCTAGGGAGGCTTAACTGAACAAGAAAGACCCGCAATGAACGTGAACAGCACCATGGACTGAGCTTAACAAGAAAATGAGCTGGGCACTCAATTCCCTTTTCAGTGTTTGCTGGTTGGTACCTGGCTCAAGTTACTCCCACCGCCATGCCTTCCCTGTCGTGATGGACAAGCATTTCAATGAACTGTGAGTTAGTACAGAATAAACCTTTCTTTCTTTAGTCAGCCTTTTTCTCAAGTACAAAAGGTGACTAAGCAGGGATCATTAGGGCTGGCTTCATGAGGGCTGGGAAACCGAAAAGCAAATTGAACAACTGCAAGGGAAAGAAAGAGTAATTCTTAGGCGAAGATCTACCTGTGACTGGGGAAGGTTGCTGATGCTCATGAGACCAGGAAGAAAAACATCGTAGATGAGAGCCAGCCTCTATTTTTTCCTTCTCCAGCCTTGCAATTCAAGCTTAATAATTATCACACCCCTCTATTGTCCACGGGTGGTCTGATAGCCATAGGCATGAGCTTTCTGTAGTCATTTTGCAAGACAGCTAAGCACCCCTGTTGGCTATGACTGGCATTTAAGTAATTTGATGTTATCTGCATACTACAGGTGTCCTAGACAGGGGAGGATAGATTTCCCATTCCTGCTTGTCCTGTCTCAGGTGTCAGTCTGTGCTCTCTAATAAATTGAAAGAGTTGAACATAGGCTTTTCAATAGGCTCTGAGGCTTAAACCTTACCTAAAGTGTTTAAATATGTGGTGTGTATGTGTTTACATGCATGTATGTGTGCATGTGTTCACACAGTGTACATACATGTATGCAGAGGCCACAGGTAAATGTCAGTGTCTTCCCCAGTCATTCTCCATCTTATTGTTTGAGGCAAGGTCTCTCACTGAATCTGGAGCTCACAGATTCAGCTAGACTTGCTGGCCACTGAGCACCAGGAATCCATCAGGCTCTGTCTCATCAGCACTGGGGTTATAGCTCATATTGTCAAGCTTGGCTTTTTATATGGGTGTTAAGAATCTGAACTCAGGACCTCATGTTTGTATGGCAAATATTTTACTCATTCAGCTGTCTATCCCCCCAATAGTTTTTGCCTTGACTCTGTCATTAACTATCCAGGCAAGGTTCTACTGGTATCCTTCAATTTTATCAGTAAAAGGACCACCCTGTACGACTGGAGATGGTATGGATTCAAAATAAATTGCTGCACAGTATTAGTAGAAGCTCACTAAATAGTAATTCTTACTAGACCTTTGAATTCTCTCTCTCTCTCTCTCTCTCTCTCTCTCTCTCTCTCTCTCTCTCTCTCTCTCTCTGTGTGTGTGTGTGTGTGTGTGTTTGTGTGTGTGTGTGTAGCATGAAGACTCATGTAGCCCTGGCTGGCCTGGAACTTACTATGTAGCCAATGTTGGCCTTGAACTTCTGACTTTCTGCTTTTCATTTCCCATGTGCTAGGATTATAGGTCAGTGGCACCATACCCAGCTTTGCCTTTGAGCTGTACATGATGGAGTGTGACAAGGGTTGATAGAGTGAATAAAATGGATCCTTTGTAAATTCACCTATCCGTTGGTATCTTGATTGCTGTGTTCCAGGACCTGGAAGCATATAGGGAAAGAGGCATGGATCCAGCCATGTGAAGGTTCCCAGCCTTGTGATTCTGAAAGCAAATGGAGTGACAACAACAGTGTGATAGGAGATGTGGTTTATTAAAATTAGTATCATAGGCCCAGGAGAAAGAATTTCCATTCACTTTCTGTTACTGTGCAAAGCTTACCTCATACTCAATGCAAGGGAAATCACCGTATATTTTCTACAGCTCTATTAGTAAAGCACATCAAAGACATCTTCCTCCCTGATGACATTGGAACCTTTGCTTGAAAAGAGTGAAGGCTGAAATTATCCCATGTCATATTTAGTTGTGTGTATGGTGTGGCCACTCAGGGTGCCTAGCTAGTGTCATTCCTCAAAATGTCTACATTTGGCCTCTACATATGGTCTAGGCTAACTCACAATGTAGTGTCTCCAGGGTGATTATTGAATGGATAGGGGAATATGAAACACAAGCCATATAGCATTTTGTGATTTTCATCTCTAATGATAAGTTATTTTATGGGTCAACTTGACTGAGCCATGGGGTACTCAAATGTTCTTTGTGTGAGAGGGTTTTGTATATTAACACTTAAGTTTATAGATTAAAGAAAGAAAATTTCCCTTCCTGATGTAAGTGGGTCTCATCTAATTAGTTAAAGGCTTGATGAAACAGAAAGCTCACTTTCCCTCAAATATATCAAGAGTCCATCCTGCTTGATCCTACCTACGGACTTGACCTTAAACACTAACTCTTTGTAGGTTTTAAGCCTGTTGGCTTTCAGTCTGTAATGACACTGTGGGCTTTTCCAGTTCTCAGACTTCTGACTGGAGCTTCTCCATCATTGTCAATCACAGTACTTTCCAACTTCCATAACCATTAGAGCTAATTCTTTGCAACACACACACACAGTTCTGTTTTCTTTCTTTTTTTTGTAAGAACCATGACTAATATATTTCAGAAACCTCTTGTCTGTCACATTGTATTGATTAGAACAATTACAAAGGACCAGACAGCTGATAGCCAAGGAATGAAGACCCCAAGTCTTGTTGGAGTTGTGTCAACACCAGAGTATAAGAAGAGAGTGTGGACATGATACATCGGTACAGTCAACTTTGGAAAACATAATCTGTCACATCATATAACTCAGTCTGGGACTAGGGGAGGGGATGTCTAAAAAAGATTTATAGTTGTGACAATGTCTCTGTTGGACTCTAAAAATGCCTACAAGGGATTGGCAAGTGAAAAGTGTTTCATTTTAGAGGTAAAAGTACATCTAAGTGGGAGGGCATTAGATAAATCTGGTGTATAAATTGCCATTGTGTTTTATTTTCTTTTACTGGTAAGGGTCTGAATTTACCAAGCTCCTCTTTTCTCTTAAGAAAGCAATGGAACTAGCCAGGCAGACTAAAGAGCTCATGCCTCAGGACAAAGGCATCTTGAGGCAGGTACCATTCAGGGTTTAGCCCATCCTGTGTTCTCTCACTTTATGTTTACCTGGCCTCCAGGAGGTGTGCTGAATAGTGAATGTCCTCATGGTAGCATAATAGCTTATGTTTCCAGAGTCAGAGTGGGAACAGGTGGGAGGAGGGCATCAGGATGTCAGCAAATTGCCTCCAACATCTTCATTTAGCTGCTGCCAGCCTCCTGATGATCATTCCTACTTCAAACACCTGAAACTATAGTCTTGAAGTTTTCCAAGGAGACTCCTCCACCTTCCTTGAGATATTGGGTTCCAATATCCTTCAGTTCTAATGCTTCTTATTGAGACAAATCCCAACAGAGATTCCTTTGCTACCAACCTTACCTTCCACTATGCAGGAAATGAATGCCTATGTTCTGTTTTTACTTGGGGGCTGTTACTTTTGCATCACTGTAGCCAAAATGTGTAACAACACAATGTAAGAGGAAGGATTTGTTTTGCACCATGATTGCAGAGGGTTCAGTCCTTCATGGTGGAGAAAGTGTAGCAGAGAAGTTTGATTTGTGGTAGTAAAAGTGTGTGCTTGTGAGGCAGCTGTTCACATCATAGCAGACCAGGATGTAAAAAAGGTTTGGTAAGAACCATAGACTTGATAGAGCCTTCAAAGGTCCTCCCCTAGTGACCCTCTTCCTCCGGCCAGGCCAGTATCTTTAGCTAGGGAACCAGCATTCAAAATCTGAGCTTATGGTGCAGGCATTTTCAATGCATACCATAGCAGTGGAATTGTAAGATAGTGGCCATCACCTGCAGAGCACAACCAGTTATAAATAATTACATGTTGCAAGGTCTTTCTCCCTTGCTCTTCCTAAATGAAGAATCATTTTATATCTAAACAGTACATCTTCCATTTTTAAAAACTTATCATATTCTCTTTGCCCTCCACTACTCTAGATTTTGGAACATTCACCCTAGACTATTGAAGCTACATCATAATTGGCATATCAGTCTATTGGTTCTCTCCAATCCTTCTACACTAAACATCAGAAGGACTTCCTCACAGAGGGCAGTGAACAAATGTTCCCCTATGCTTCTCTAGCATGGCTTTTTGTGATGTCTCCTACTTGGAGTCGAGTGATTCCTAAATAGAAACCTTCTGGTATTGCCATCATTAATTAGCATCCTTTCTCAGAACATCTAAAAGAAGCTTGTTGGGAGAACAATGTGCTCCCCACAAAGCTAATGAAGTCGAGAAGTTGGCCGGTTTTAAAAAGAAGAAAACAAGCAGTGCCTGCTGGTTAATTTTTCAGTCTTCTCTTTTCCTGAATCCTTTTGGCTATCCCTCTATCCTCATTTATTTCTGCCTTGTCCTTTCCTCTCAGGATTACCATTGCTTGTAATTTATTGGTCACACTGTGTGCCATTAATGCCTTTTTATCAAAGCTGGAGGTAAGGACTGCCTTTGCTCATAAGACTGGCTGCTCATTGAAGGTCATTACTGTGTCTTCCTCGTACTTGAGCTCGACAGTTCTAGAATACAGATAGCCATGAGTAAGTCCTCATAAAGCATATACTGAGTGAATGCATGAACAGATTACTGGTAAGTAGTGGTGGCTTGTCCGTTTGGGGGTAAGTCAGCCATGTGGGACCTGCCTGAGGTGGTATTCTGACAGAACCTCACAAGAGTACTTCTGAAGGGTTGTGCATCCACTTCCTCTTTCCATCTCCGTCAGGACAGTGCCTGCTTGTTGTAGGTAGGTTATAACTCAGCTCTCATTTCCTGAGAAAGCCCAGTAAGTCCTCTCTGCTTGCTTTGTTCTCCCTGCCTTCCTACTGAGATAGAGAGATCATACCTGCTCCCTGACACCCCTCACGTCACAGGAGGTGACATATCTTATGACTCGCCTCTTAATTACAGCCACTTTTAAGACACCATCCCCGTGAAAGAAAGACGTGTGTGCTTCTTGCTTTCACTATACTTCTGGTGTCGAACAGACTGCCTGGGCTGCTGCTGCTCTTTGGAAACACGAATAAAAGTATGTGTGAGTAATTAATAAAAGCCAAGCCCCTCTTATGCATCTCAGAATAATCTTTTCCTTCTTCTTCTCCCAAGATGTGACTATAATTATCTATGTTGTTATGATGGTACAAAATGAAAAGATAAAGTCATAATAAAATACAGGATATACAATGTGCTGTTCAAACACCCAAGAACATCTTTTATTTATGCTTTTGTCTAAAAATATTCCATTACTATGAAATATGCAGAAGTAGAGGATACATGACCGGCAGTTTTCCTCACATTATGAAAAGCTGAGTTAACTAATGGGTTCCCGCCGCCTCTGCTGTTCATTTTGAATGGGCTGTCCCAGCTATTTTGAGAATTATCGGTGGTATTCATCTACTTCTTGGAGGAGACCATCATTATTGTGAGAAATATGGAAGAATTTTATCTAAAACTGACAAAAGAAATTAATAGTTCTAATATAACCCATTTCTGGAACAATACTCTCTGTTCTTTATATTTCAGCTGCTATGAGCTTCAGAACACTGTATGGGAAGACCGATGGACAATGTGAAAGTTGTGGACTTGCTAAACACAATGAGAAACAATGCTTGCCTCACCCATCTTTTGTGGAAATTATAAAATTTATCCTATCCAGATGTCTGTTTTTAAGACTGGTTCTGGAAAGGAGGGGTTGCAGGAATAGAAGAAATACTATCTTTTTCTACTTTCTAAAAATCTCTTTGAGCCCTTAGTTTATGTCACATTAGCCTTTAAAATGCACTTGTCATATGTGTGGGGTTTTTGCCAATTAATATTTTGAGGCTGTGTCTCCATATCCTCCTAGTCTTTAGATACTTTGAGGAGAGCAAGTGTCCTTCACAGAACTGGTACCCACTCTCTCTTACTTAGTTCTAAGGAGATGATTGTCTTCTGTATTTGTCATAGGAATATTTTTCCATGTGGAGGCAATACAAGTTGCTCTTGAGATGTCCCAGTCCTGTATTAGAAGATTGTCTTCCATTTGACATGCGCTAATAGTTGCTTTTATTTATTTATAGAGAACTGGCAGACACGATGGTCCTAGTTGTTGAAATTGCTCACATGCTAGCCCTCTGGAAGTTTCCAGCAAACTTTTTCTTAATATGAAATCAGTAATCCTTGTGCTTTGATCTGTTAGGGTTTATTTAGGCTGGGCTGTGGGTTAAGCATAGAATGTCCCCCACAGGCTCAGGGGTTTAAACACTTGGTCCTGCCCAGCTTCCTGTCCTTTTAGATTACAGGAACAAGGAAAGAGGAAAGCAGTGTGTGGCTGATTCTCTTTAAGGACACTGCTTCTGCTGGAAGTTGGTTGGGGCCATACCTAACTGCTGTGTGAAGGTGGAAAAGAATGCCTGTACTCACATAGGTGTGAGGCAGGACTGAAATTAGGAACCATTCCCCTGAAGACAAGAGGATGCATACTGGGGGCCAGGCACGAAGAGAAATGCTTTAGGGGAACATATTTTGCTTACTTAAGTCATTTCTCCTTGGCAGATTTTATTACCAAAATATTCTTGGTAATATTTTTATTAGTAGGGATCCAGAGAAAAAAATGAAGGATAAAGGAATTGGGGTCGCCTACTTCTCAAAGGGCAATTACTAGGTAATGTTTTGTTCTGGAGAACTACTGTTGAGATATATTTTATGAAGGATTATTAGAAGGAAAGCCTATCCTTCATTATCCATTTGCATAGAGGATGAGGGAGCCAAGAGACAGATGGTCTAGCTCTTTCATTGAACAGATGAGGAAATGGGGTCTGGCAAATGTGTGCTATTTTTCTGAAGTCTTAGAGCTGGTTAGTGGCAGAGCCAGAATTAAACTCGGGATCCCTGCCAGGACAGCCAATGTCGTGTCCACTGCAGAGGCCCTACCTCCCTCAAACAGACACCAATTATAAAGTGAGGGGATAGATCTTAAACTTTCAAAGGAAGTTGTGGTCAAGAAGTTGTTAGAATTTTCCGAGAATGGGCAGAGCCACGACTTGCACAGAGGGCTGCATTAGTTGGTGTATATAAGTGGCCCCAACCACCAGCATTCTTCCATGTCTCTCGTGACTGTTTATTATGGCTCCTTCAGCATTTCTCTGTATCCTTTCTTTCCTAGCTGTAGAAGTGACCCTGGCTATCCCACTGCCCTCTGACTCCATCCTCACTGTGCCCTTGAGATCTCCAACAGTTTGCTTGTCCTTCGTTGGTGCAGCATTCTGACTTCAGGGACTCTTTTAGTTTATCAGTGACTGATGACTGTTTTAAAATGGTGCATGCTCTTGTAACAGCTGTACCAGGGAGGTGGTGGTGGGGGGAGGGACTCGGTTTCTCTTCAGTGCCAGAGCTCCCTTTGCAGCTCCATCGTCACATCAAGGGAACCTATTTCTGTCTTCAGAACGTGACCTTTAACTTCTTTTATGAACACTGGCAACCAGCTCCAAACACACTCCCAACATCACCAGCTGTCTTTGTGACTTCTCACTTGAAGTTCTAAGGAGACTGGCATACTGGTTGCTGACAGCCTTGTGCCTGGCGCTCCGTGTTTGTTTTATTTTAATGCTAGGTGGTACCTCTGTTCTGCCCTTTCCTTCACCAGCCACTTCTTTGCCTCTTTAATTTGGGCTGACTTTGACTCTCTGTCCTGGCAATCTGCTTCCGCTGTGTTAGGCTCTTTTCCCTCTGTCTCTTCTAGTAGGCCTTATGACTTCATTTAATTTTGTTCTGCTAAGTGGGAAAGAGTCACTTTATAAAAGAATTATCTCATGCACCCACCAGCTCTTCGTATTATCTAATCTCGTTACCTGTCACTTGTTTTCCTTTCAACCTGGATTCCTAAGTCTGCATTGTATCGCGGAAATTTCTGCTTCCTATATCGTAGTCGCCATTTCTCTTTTCACAAGCAGCACTCTGCCCTGGGGTGACTACAGGGAGAGGCAGCTGGCCCACTTGTAGAAATCACAGCTTCCTGCCTTCCTTGTATCTGGGGCCCCTGCCATGGGCTAGTGTTCCCATCAGTAAAGTCTGGGGGTTCTGGAAAAGTTTGGTTTGCTATGGATGCCAGCATTGTTTTGGGCTTTTCTCATTCTAGCTCCCGAGAATCTGTATTCAGGGACTGAGGTTTCTATGACCGTTCTTCAAGCATGAGAATAAAGCCCAGAGAGCAGGGAGGCCTCAGCCCTGGAAGTTGGACACTAAACAGATGCCAGCGATCTACAGTTCCAGAATTCTTGTTAAAGGAAACAGGCATCTCATGAACTCACACCAGTGTTATGAGGGGGACTGCCATTTTCTGCTAATTGCAATCTCTAAGTCAGTCTGTTTCATTCATAAGGAAGTGAACCCAGCCTCTGTGGTGGATGCTCCACTCAGTCACCTGATTCTGTGAAAGGGATAGGCTGTTCCCATGGTGTTAAGGCTATCAAGTGATCCTGGCTCTCTGCCCCTTCAGTGATGTCAGCTTCAAAAAGCCCAATCACACAAGATCATTTCCTTTCCTAGTGTCCCTCATTCAGGGACACTAGGAAAAAAATTCCAGGTTTGCTAACTGGAGAACCCAGCTCGTGGTCCATAATAAGCTGCCTTCTATATGTTCCTCAGAATCTGATTCAGGAATAGGCTCCGTGCCATGCTCTGATTGGAAGTGGGATGACCAGGAGCACAGACGAGAACCAGGCACAGTCCTTGGTCACATGTCACCCTATTCTAGATGTGGAGAAATCAGACATATAAACAATCAATTACATTCTAGGAACACTTGTTCTATTATAGAATGGAATGCGGGACTGTAAGGGACAGATTGAAAAAGAAGACAAAGTCTCACAGAGAACATGAGGATTGGGAGGTGTCTTTACAGATGTGACGGTGTTTAACATACAGAGTAGGAGGAAGGGAGCAAGGAGGCATTTTAACAGAAATAGCATGAATTTCTTTTTTAAATGTGAGAGCTTGAAAGGACACAGAAGACAGAAAGGGACAGACGATCTTCTGTCAGGAGGGGAGATAAACTTACACAGGAGAAGTGAAGGCAGATGACAGGAGATGTTAGGTCTTTTGGAAGCCATTGATCCTTGTGGGGATTAGAACTAAAGCTGTATGAGCACTCTGAAGTTGCTGATAGAGCATTTTTGGCCACTTAAAATTAGATTGGATGAACAGAGACTATATGTGGGTTCTAAAACCATTGAAGAACCTGGTGGAATATTTAGGCAACAGACGATACTGAAGTATGGTAAGGACTATCAATAGAGACAAGATGTGATAGATTTAGGAAATTTGATAGAGAAACTAACAGGCCCAGAGTCTAGCTTGACATGTATAGTAAGGAAGAAGCAGGGGTTGAAGATGACTGAGAATTTTGTCTGGGGAGATAGGATCTGGCTATTATCAAGAGTCAGACAAAGATATTGAGAGATGTGAGCTATCAACGATATCAAGAAAACCCCAACTAGAATGCAGGCATCTCTGCACTCCATGTGTGGGTTTATAATGTTCTGAAATGCTTCTTTACTTGAAGCTATACACTTGTGTCCTGATTTTCAAAGACAAGAATATAAACTACAAAAATGCAAAGTAAAGAGTCTCTGGGAAACATCAGTGCCAAGTAAGACTTGAATAAATACTGCCTAATCCTGAGTGGCACAATGATGTTGAAATATTAATGTCCTCACTTCTCTTTACTAGTGTGTGGTATAACTACTTCCTCTGCTCCTGGTTCTAGCTTTATGGTTTATCTTCATGCTCTAGCCTAAACTTGCCCATTTTCCATGCCTATGAATCTCCTTGATACTGTCTTTAAAAGGCTGTTTCAGCAGGCTCGTTTTCAGATTCAATAACTCCAAAATCTTGGTTTTCCTTTTCACAAGGTAGAATGTCTCAGACTGAGCTGGAAGATGAAGGGCTTGCATAAAAAACTGGAGGCATTTTGCAACAAAAATCTTAAATTCTTGAACAAGGATAGTCTTCTACAGGAGGATAAAACTTAAGTCTTTTATTTGTTGTTAAAATTCTGAAACAACAGCTTTTGGGCTGAAGGACAAGTGGCAAGCGACCTTGAACTGAGCTAAATCAAACTAAGAACATGTTCACTAAGTGATGTCTTACAGTGATTACCTTAATCCGAATGTGCGGCTTCCTGCAAAGGCAGGGTATAATGTATATTAAAAACCCATATATATATTCCACTGCAGTAAAAAAACCTGACAAAGCAACTTCAAAGGGTGATTTGGTTTGACTTGTGGCTTCAGAGACTCACCCACAGTCCTTGGCTTCACTGATTCTGAGCCCATGGTGAGGCCAGATATCACTGTAGTGAAGACTCTTAGGGGAAAAAACTCTTCACCTGGTGTCAGGCAGGAAGCAGGGATGAAGGAAAGGACCAGGCATCGGATATAACCTTTAGAGGCATGCTGCCAGTGACCTACTTCCTCAGCTGGGTCCCACCTCCAAAAGTTCCTAGCACCTTCCAGAATGCCACTATCAGCTAGGGTACAAGCATTCAACACATGGGCCTGTGGGAGACATTACACACTCAACCCATATTTTGTATATAATAATGCCAAATGTGAATATATTTGTATTATAATCAAGATTGAAATCCACAAATGCATCTACATGTGGGTACAGTACACTATTTAGAAAAGAGAACAAGAAAGGCTACATACCAGGGGATGAAGAAGACTGGTCCATGTAGCTGTAAGTTTTCGCTGGTCCCTCCCGACCCTGAGGTCCCACAGCTGCTTATAAAATCATCATTCAGAGGCTTAATATTAATTACCAATTGTATAGCCTATGGCAGGCTTCTTGCTAGCTAGATTTTATAACTTAATCCATTTCTACTAATCTATAAGTTGCCACGTGGTCATGGCATTACCAGTCTGTTGGCATCTTGCTGCCTGGGCAGCAGGCTGGCATCTCTCCAGACTCCACCTTTCTCTTTCCTGTCTCTCTCCTTGGATTTCCCACCTGCCTCTAAGCTGCCTTGCCACAGGCCAAAGCAGCTTATTTATTAACCAATGGGAACAACATATATTCACAGCATACAAAAAGACATCCCCTAGCAGGTCCAGGTAATAGACATGAGTTAGGAAAGAGGCTATAAAACTAATTGTTTTTCTAGTCCTAACTTTGTTGTGGATTTTTCATTTTTTTTTTTTGTGGTGAATAAGTACATAAAATTGTATTTCATAGTGAGAGTGTAAAACCCATTATGAAGCCCCACAGCTTCAGAATGGTTATTCTAATTGTATAGAGGTGCTTTGAGATATGTGGACTATCTAAACTATTTTCCATCTCATATCACAATATTTCCTTTATGTGTTTCATAAGAATAATAAAAATAGGCTCAAGGAAGATATGTTATTGGTGTCTTGTCCCCCTTCCCCTGGGTTCAAGAACAGTAATTCTTGGTTAGTATCTGAACTATTTCTAGTTCTTTATCATAAGTTAGTGATGTTGGCTTTTGTAGACTGTATGGTCTTAGGAACTGTAGGCTCTGGTGAGGAGGTCTTCCTTGAGATCTTCATTCTCACCCAGGTGTACCTTCTGAGCCTGTTGCTCCTACTATGCTTTGCTGTGTGGCACACCAGCATGGCTTTACAGCTACCCAAAGGCTAATTGATGGTGAATAGATAAAGATACAGGTGCCTTGGTGTGTTGAAATAATGAGCTTCTCATAACTCTGTGCAGAGAGAAGCCAGGTAGAAACTGGGAGAAGTTAATCTGACATCAAAGGAAAAAACTGGGAGATTGAGACCGAGCGAGAAAGTGTAGCATGGTGGAGTTGCTCTGCGAACAGATTTGCATTGACCTTCTTTATTCTATTCATTTTTCATTTTATGCATTCCTGGCAACACTGTAATCTCTTTATGCTGATCAGTGTCTCCCTTGTGTGTTTCTTCCACTAGATAGTTCCTTCCAGAATTTGATTCTTGAGAAATAAACAAGTCTAGGCACCAGCAGACTCTTCGGCTGAATTTGGGTACCCCTGTAATCCAAATCAGTGATGCTTAATGGAATCTCCTGGATAATGTTGTTTCATAGTCTTGAATAAACATTCAAATTACTTAGAGATCCTTAAGATGCTGATGTGAGACTTCTGCCCTGAGAGACTCATTCTACTTTTATTAGCCTTGGTTGTGCCCTGACTGTAGATGTTAGGGTGTTAGGCTCTGTCTCTGTCTCTGTCTCTCTGTCTTGTGTGTGTGTGTGTGTGTGTGTGTGTGTGTGTGTGTGTGTGTGTGTGCAAGTACCTGTGCACCATACATAAGTGTGAAGGCCCAAAATGTCCTCTTCAATTGCTTTCTCTTTTTTGAGATAGGATCTCTTACTGGACCTGAAGTGGACCATGTTGGCTACGCTGGCTGGTGAGCAAGCCCTAGGAATTTTTCTTTCTCTGCCTCTCTAGCACTGGGGTTACAGATGCACACCTCCATACACAGCTTTGTCACGTGGCTGCTGGGGATTTGAACTCAGGTCTTCATGCTTATGTGGCAAACACTTCACCGTCAGAGTCATCTCCTCAGCCCTCATAATTTTCAGTTTGAGCTGCACAGCAGAATCACTTGGAGAATTTCTTAAAAAAAAAAAAAAAAAAAAAAAAAAAAAAAAAAAAAAAAGCCCAACACATCTGTTCCCCGAGAGATTCTGACTTGGGTAGGTTGATTCCCGTTATAGCCATTCTCTTGAAACTTTCTCAGTGATGTTAATTTGCCACTGTGGTTGAGAATGGCTTCTTATGGAGTGGAGGATTTTTGCATTCCTTTTGTGGAGAGTTGATGGATGACAGTGACTGCATTATAAGCTGATTCTGGTGGTTTGTATGCTGAGACCTGTTGCTTTAGAGCCATAAGTTCTAGAAATAATTTACCATCAGAATAGTGACCCGTCTATGATGGTTTGGGGACTCATGGTCTTTATATTGCCATCGCCTTGGGAAGAATTTGACAGTGATGGTTTCTAAATGTGATGACATCCAAAAGAGAACATTCAATACAACTCTTAGTGTACTGGGACAGGGCTGAGGATGCTTTCTAGGCTCACTTGAAAAAGAGACTCCAGGTGAAGGAAGAAAAGTGTCCCACATAAGCGTTGCCACACACTGCCTCTTTGTGAACATAACCACCCTCCCTGATCCAAGTTCTGTGTATAGCCTGTTTCCTTAATAAGTAGAAACTCAGCTAGTTAGGCTGGGGAGATGACTCAGTAATTAGGAGCACACGCTTCTCTTCTGGAGGACCTGAGTTTGATCCCCATCACCCATGTTTTGCGGCTCACAACCACTTGCCATTCCAGCTCCAGGGGATCTGGTACCCTCTTCTGGCCTCTGTGATCATCTGGACATACGTGACTTACAGATAGACACAGACATACACATACATAAATAAAAATAATAGTAAAAATAAACTCAACTACCTTTGCGTTAATGGACCTGGTGATAGGGTGGGATGGGAGAAGAGTGTGAGGTTGTGTTTGAATACACACACTGATGCCTGAAGTGATAAAGGCATTTTTAAAAGAAACTTTGTATGCTGTCTAAGAACAAATAATTGTGACTAAACCTTTAATTTTCTTGACTTACTTTGAAGGAAATTTGAAGTCATAATTTTGTGAATGGCCTCAGAAACAAAAAACACTGAAAATTTAAATTTAATAAAACATCCCTGAAGAAATGTGTTTCACTGTTCAGAAAAGTTGAGGTATCAAGAAAAAGAGACATATTTGCATAATTAGGAGAACTTACCCCCAACACCTGTGTGGTAGTATTTAGATGAGCTACATCTGTTGTTTTTTTTTTTTCTGTTTCAATTTTTTTAACCACCTAACACCTGCTGGAAATTGCCGTGCTTTAAGGAGAAATGAGGGTGGGATTCAATTTCTCAGTGGCTGCCACAACATAATTAGCCCAGAAGTATACTTGACTGAGCAGCAGAGGGCTGGGGAGGCATGGGGGACTACCACAGCATTCCCCTCTGCCAGACCTCTGAGTGTTTCTTTCACTGACCTTCCTCAGACAGTGGGGACTAGAAAGAAAAGAACATTTGGTCCCAAGACCAACTCACAGCAGTTCTACAGAATTATAGGATGCCAGAGTTGAGACTATCTGGACATCTAAACCTATTTATAAAACAAAGACATTGAGGCTCGGGGAGACTGAAAAACGTTTCCCAAATCAGGTTACTCAAGTCTCCTAGGCTCCAGCTTATGGCTTTTTCACAGCACCCTAAAGTCCAGACAGCTACCAAGTCTAGCATTGCACTGACGTGTATGCAAAATTCTGCAACTGAGGAAGCCTTTCCTGTCTCCCATCTGGCGGAGAGGAATTAAATGTTTGCTGGAAGACCAGCTCTATTTTCCCCAAGTCATATTGCAGTGTTCCTGCTGTAATGTGTAAGGTGGAAGCAAGTGCCTTGGCTTTTCTACTAAATATGTGTGATGCCTATTAGCCTACAGGTCAAGCTCTTTCAGTGCAGCCTTGAGACCTTAGAATCTATTACTGGGGTCAGCACAAGGTATGTTTCCATGTTTAGATTATACGGGAAGGAACACATGACTTTTTAATCTTTGTTCCTTTTATTCTTCTGTCCTTGAGGCAGAGAACTGACATGTGATTCAAGGTGGTCGGTACATCTAGTCTGTATCAGGGGAAGCTGATATCTGTAGGTGAAACACCATGCAGGACACAAATAATGAATACCATTCCCACTCTACTGAATGAACGTAATCGTAGACCAACTTGGATAAGAACAGGGGTTCTTCAACCTGGCTGGGTTCAAATCCCAGGCTTGCCATTAATGCTAGTTGTGTGGCACTGGGTGGGTTTTCAGTGCTTAGCCTTGTTTGTGTGTAAAATGGAAACAGTAACAACTGCCCTGTGGAAAGGACAGCTGCTTTCAGCACACAAGCATTCACTTTAATTATATCTATTGTCTTAGGGTTTTATTTCTGTGAAGAGATAAAACCCTAAGACAATAATGACACAATGACCACAAGTCTTATAAAGAAAAACATTGAACTGGAGCTGGCTTCAAGCCAGAGGTTTAGTCCATTATCATCATGGTGGGAGCATGGCGGCATGCAGTCAGACATGGTACTGGAGAGGTAGCTGAGAGTTCTACAACCAGATCTGTAGGCAGCAGGAAGACAGAGATACTGGGCCTGGCTTGAGCTTCTAAAACCTCAAAACCCACCCCCAGTGACACACTTTCTCCAACAAGGCCACATCTCCTAATAGAGCCACTCCCTGTGAGCCTGTGAGGACATTTTCATTCAAACCACCTCATCTATCATCTATCTACCTCTCTGTCTGTCTGTCTATCTATCTATCTATCTATCTGTCTGTCTGTCTGTCTGTCTGTCTATCTACCTACCTACCTACCTACCTATCTATGTTTATTTGTGTATTTGTGTGTGGATATGCTGCAGCACATATGTAGAGGTAAGAGGAAAACTTGTAGGAGTCAGTTCTCTCCTTCCATCCTGTGGGTGTCTGGGATTAATCTCAAGTCATCAGATTTGGTAACAAGTGACTTAATTTGCTGAGGCATCTCTATGGCCCCAAAGCATTTGCTTTTAGGAAAGATCCTGTTTGGAAAGTTGTTTCATGGACAGACTTTCCAAGCATCATTTCTTGATATGTTTTGTTTTCTATTATCCAGGTTTTCCATCTATGTGTATCTCCTTGTCTTCTTCCCTTACCTAAGTGCAGAAATGGAATGTCATATCTCACCTTATAGACAAAGCACAGATTCATGAGGCTCAGTACAGGTACAGAATGTAATGTTTTTAATGTTTTACACCCTAGTTTCCTGGCTCATTCACAGACATATTTTTTAAATATTTTTTATAAAATGTATACATTTTGAAAAAGTGAATATATTATCATCATAAAAGAGATGGCTGGGTAGGAACCATACAAAGGAAAATGTGTTTCCTCTGGGTTCTACACAGTGGGTACTCCACAAATGTGTGATGATTTGAATGAACTTTCCAAATCAAGCTTCATGGTTGGTCATTATTCTTTTAGACATGTCAGATGATGGAACAAAACATTTCAGGCCTGTCTAGGAAGAAAGCACAGTATTCCAGCAAATAGAAGAACCACTCTAAGCAAACTACCTATTAGCTTTCATCTCAAATATAATTGGTGCTTTCATGGCTATTCATCCAAGGAAGGACTCAGAAAGGCAGATATATGAAACTGAGTGCAGACAGAAACATATAACACATTTAATTTTATATGAACTCGGTATCTGTTTATTAGAAAGTTTTAGGCTTGATGGCAGTAATAGTGATTGCAGATAAAGAGTTACAGGTCTAGATAAGTCAAGTCTGAAAATGGAGGTCTTTATAAGTAAAGGCCCATGGTGATTCTTCAAGATGGGATGATTGAATTTCATGATATACACACACATTGCACGCCCCTCCCACACTCACATATGCAATCTCAAGGCAAAATTAAGAGGACAAATGAGAATGCAGATAAAAACAGAAACTAAGGAATCTGTGCTTTAGCTACCTGTATAAATAATGAATATAAGGTTAACAACAGAAATGATGATTTTTTTTTAACCAGTCTAAGTCATGAAATAGAGGGTAGACCTATACAGTAGAGTGGACCTTTTCAAAAGGAGCAACCTTTCTGAAACCTGCCAGAGACCCCTTTGTAATCAGAATGCTATGAAGGATGAAGGAATTACTGACAAGTAACAAGCCAAAGACAGCTGTTGTGCCTAGAAACTGTAGCTGGGCAGCCTTACACACCTGTCCTCCATGTGCCAACCTCAGTGGGCCCAGAGCCATTGGTGCTACCATGGTGAGGGACAAGTGTTGACCTAATTTGCATTCTTCATCACAGGCCAGCCTTCATCCAACTGGAGCTTGTCAGTCATCAGAATTGTCTGGCCATGGAGGGGTCTGTGTATCTTGGGGTCCAGGAGAGGAAAACCCAATAACATCAAGATGCCTCAGTTAAGGTCAAGCCTACACCGGGCTTTCTATAGAATATTGACAGGTAAGGGCTCAGAAAAGGGCTCATAAGAATCACACTAATAAAAAGTAGAAGTTGGTTCTTTCTCTTGACTCTATTCTTTCACTAGACTCCTATTGGAAGGCACTAGAAGAGCACCCTGTCTTGACTGGCTCACATTGGCAGTGGGAAGAGATTTGATAGACACACATTTGACTGTGTGTTATGCTGTGGTCACACACGGTTTTAATTACTGGATTATATTAAAACAGATTCTCTGATGAAACATGTTACAATTTTCTATGCATCCACAAAAGAAAGGAGGGAGGAATAAGGAGAAAGATGGAGGCATGGAGAGAAAACAGAGGGGGAGACAAAGGGAGAGAGAAAGCGTGAACAGAAGAAACTAACAGATCTTCCCATAATAATGTGGACTAGTTTTTATTTCAGTCATAGATTGAGAAAGTGTGCATATTTCATGTAGGCTTGCACTGCAAAGTAGCATTCTGCATCCCATAGTTATTAATAATGTAGTTATCTTTCCTTGGTGGGGTTTGGTGAAACGTTATTCTACCTCTTTAAAAAATTATGTATGTCTTTTTTCTGACAGAATTCTCAGTAACTTAGCCTGATCTCGACCTATTATGTAACTGAGGATGGTCTCAAACTCCTGCTCCTCCTGCTTTTGCCTTCCAAGTGCTACCACTCCTGGCTTCTTCCTTTTATTCATTAAACTGTACTTCCTGAGCACAGATCTTTTTAGTTTGACAGCTAAAGCATACTGTTTTCACCCTTGTATGTACTTAGTAAAAATAATGTATAGACTAGATTCAGCTACCAGAAAGTCCTTCAATACCCTTTCCCCCTTCCAAGCTCATCCTTCCCAAGAAAACAGCCTATATTCAGAGTCCAGTCCTGCATATACATTTTTAATGTATAAACATGTTCTTTTGCCTTAGCTACTTCCTTTCTCAGCATGATGTTGTAGAGATGTTTCTGGGTTGTCTTGAGTGTCTGTAGTTTATCCTAACAGTCCTTCATTTGAATATAAAATATTTTCACTTCTTCATCTGTTTTGGACATTTATGCTTTACCTGTTTTCAGCTATTAGAAATACTCTTACACAAGTATCTTACCAAATAGATATTTTTGATTCTCTTGTGCCAGTACATAAACATGAAATTGCTAGGTCAAATAGTAAATGTATGTTTAACTTTAAGGAAGTTCAAGTAGTCTTCCAAAGTGGTTACATCATTTCCCCTCCCAGTAGGAGTGAATGAGATCCTCATTTGTTTTGTATTCATGCCGACATTTGATATTGTCAAACTTCTTAAATTTTAACAAGTAAAATGGTCATAAACTTTTATTCATGTTAGTATTTCAAAATTGTGTTATATAGCTTGTCTTTTTGTCCCCTAACATGCCTCTAAAAGGGAAAAATGTAAAAATTTGATTAAATCTAATTATTTGAATGTCTATTAAAAATTAATCCTATCTAAGAAATCATTGTCTTTCTGTAAGTCACAAAAATATTCCCTTCTGAAACTTATATGAAAATATAAATTGCATAGTACTGGGTATCCTTATAAAAATGACTATATTTAAGACATGGCATGAGAAGGACTTCATATTTACCAGTATTGCTTTATTTCCTTAGATGGCTAGGAGAAACTTGCAGGTATTTGTGTTATTACTGGTGCTATGATAATATAGAGATTTCTATTTTATATTAGAATAAAAAGACTATAGAGATGATTGACCAGGTGTGTCAAAGAGAATGCTGAATCCCAGAGATGCTCAGGGACCTGTTTCTTTTTGCCTATGAGAGGAAGGAGTCCCTGCTTCAGGACAGATGTTTGTAACCTGCTGAATTTTGCTGACTCAGGCCTTCCTCGTTGTAAATAAAATTAGATAATCAAGTTTTAAAAATATCACCTTCTGTTTTCTCATAGATGGTTTAGAATACCAGTTTTTACTTAAGCCCATGATCCACAATCAAATTCATTTTTATTTATAGAATGAGATAAGATTTGAGATTTAAAAAAAATAAATACACAGATGTCCAATTGTTTCCATCATACTTTGTTGTTTATAGAACTAAGAATAGGAATCAGGGCCTCACGCAGGCTAGGCAAGCACTTTGCATCCCCCCACAGCCTGCCCTCGTTATTAAAATGTTTTAAACATTTTTTCCCTCATGAATTTCTGTGACTCCTTTGTTGAAAATCAGTTTAAAGTGCTGGGGCCATTTTAATTCTAGACTCTCTAGACTCCACCCTCTGTGATTTGTCCATTTTCTTGGGCTTATGCCACATCACCCTTTAAAAATGGTTATTATATTTTCAGGATAAATATTAAATTCATATAATCTAAGCCAGCCAATATTCTTATTTTTCAGGGTTATTGTTACTCTTTTACATCATGTAAATTTTTTTTGGAAATTGTAAGTTCAGGAGAACAAGTTCTTTAGAAAATTCTACTAGTATTTTGATTGAGGTTTCTCTATCATTTTAGTGAAGATTGACATAGAAACTACATAGCTTAATATGATAAAGCTGTATTCAAAAAATATTGTAAAGTAAATGGAGAAAAATGCTGGCGAGATTGTTCAGTGGTTAAGACCACTAGCTGCTCTTGCGAAGAACCCCAGTTTTGTTCCCAACATCCACATGGTGGCTCACAACAGTCTGTAACTCCAGTTCCAGAGGCTCTGATGTCCTCTTCTGACCTCCACAGGTCCTGGGTGCTCAGGTATTGAGCAGACATACATGCAGGCCAAACACGCGTGCACATAACAATTTAAAAAGCCTAAAAATTGTTTTAAATATGGGGAAAGCAATAGAGGGGGCCACTCAACACCTTCTGTGGTCTCAACAGACGTACAGAGCTGCGAGCTCCTGCACATACACAAATGTATACATGCACCTGTTGTTGATTGTTTTGTTTTGTTTTTAAACTCTTACACTTTGGGCAGCCCACCACCCTGCTCCCAAATAAATCATACGGAGGCTTATACACTCTTATGTATGAATGCCTGGACTTAGCGTGGCTTGTTTCTTGACAGCTTTTCTTACGTTGTTTTGTCTACCTTTTGTCTCTGGGCTTTTATCTTTATCCTGCGTGCCTTTCTTTACTTCTTACTCTGGCTGGCCGTGTAGCTGGGTGGTTGGCCCCTGGAGTCCTCCTCCCTCTCTCACTTCTTGATCCTCCCTCTTCCCAGACTTCTCCTCCTATTTATTCTCTCTGCCTGCCAGCCCCACCTATGTCTTCTCCTCCTGCTTTGATATTGACCATTAGCTCTACATTAGACCAATCAGGTGTTTTAGACAGACCAAGTGACCCAGCTTTACAGATTTAAACAAATACAACATAACATCTTTGCATCACTAAACAAATGTTCCACACCATTGACATATGTAACACATCTTAAAATAATATTCCACAACATATACCACACACGTGAACATCACAGACACCGACACAAATGGTAAAATAAGTTTTGACAATTGGTTTTAGAATTTCCACTATATAGGTTATGCATGTTTTGCTAAATTTATTTCTAAGCATCTTATTTCATGTTATCTTAAGTAGTTTTATGTTTGAATTATTTATTATATAAAATACAGTAATTTATATATTTGCGTTGTATTATATAACTTTGCTGATTCATTCAATTAGTTTAACTTCTTTATTTTTTAAATTACCTCTGATTTTCTGAGCCCTCAGTAATATTGTGTCAGTAATGACAGTAGTCTTATGGAGCTAAAGGTTTTTCTTTTTTTTTCTACCTAGTGAGATGTTGAACAAATAGGAGTGAGAATAGACATTTGCTTTATTCCTGATCTTGGGGAAAGGTGTTTACTGTTTCACCACTAAATATGGCATGAACCCTGGGACTGTGGAAGATTTACTCAGGAAGAGCCCATTTCCTGTGTTCTGAGAGGTTGTGACATAAACAGGCTCTTAAATGTTGTCGCATGCCTTTTCTACATCTCTTGATAGGACTTTTGTTCACTTGTTTGCTTGTTTGTTTTTTCCCTTGGTCATTTTGTTCTGAGAGGAGGAGACCTGGACAAATGCTTTAAAACTTAGCTGCATCTGCAGCCAGCTCTCTCTTGTTTTTCAATGTTATGTATTAGATGAATTCATGGTTGGATCTTATCCAGCCCTGCACTCGGAGCTGAACTCCACTTAGTCACAACTCTATCCTCCTTTGTATGAGTTACTGGATATTAGTTTAGCCCTGCCACCTTTGATAATACTGCAGGAGCACACACTCCTCATTAGATTGAGCTCCTGAGAAGGGAATTTTTTTCTCATGTCAAAAACCACCTTTCACTGAAACATACTCATAATGCTCAGCCAGTGTGTAGAAAAGGTATTTTAAGACTAAAAGAATTCATGAATTAGCAGACTAACAGGTATTACTCATTTCTTTGATATCTCTTGCAAGAGTAGGTTTTGCTCAAAGGCTTGTTCCTTATGTAAGTGTCCTGTCCAGGTGCATGTGATGGGAGTCACCCACAGAATTGACGGGTACACTCTGGTTCTGTTTCACTTTCAGTTCACACAGAAATTGAGGCAATCCCATTAGACATGCAGTGAAGAGGAAAAGGCTTGGATCACAGCTTGGGATCTCCTGCTAGCAAGAGACTTCAGGCACCCCACACCTCCTGCCCATGCTCTGTTTCCTCCTCTATGTAATAGCGAAGGTGGTAGTCTGCATGATGCCTTTGGTGCATAAAATTCCATACATGTGGTGACGGAGACTGCACTGTGGGAAAACTAGAGATGTAACCCAAAGCAGCTCAGACCAAGCTGACTTGCTCCGTCAAATGTCTCTGTCATCTGCTTTCTAATCCTTTCATTGAGGTTGCTTAGAGAATTATTAAAATTATTCCACACAGAGTTAGCTATTCTTCTGTTCTATCACCAGCTCTCATGAAAGGGAGAGCATCTCATAAAGATGCTGTGATGTGAGATTAGGAGATAAGGCTTTATGTACCCAAACTTTCCAACTATTGCACACTGAGCATTAAGCTCAGAGAGAATTCTGTAAGTCAAGGTTTTGAGGTTCTCATTGAATGTTTTAAGAAAAAAACTGAAAATATGAATTGTAACTAAATGATAATATACAAATACAGTTCTCATCTTTAAAGCTTTAAACATTATTGATAGTATCTAAATTCTTCTGAACCACAAATCTCCCATCCTGGACACCTTCCACATCATTTCCCACTTTGGGACTTTTCCTTGTACATTTGCATATATACATACATGTACCTAAGTCATCTAAAATATTAATATAAGTAATAATGAGAATGTCTTTCAGGACATTTCCTTGTTACACTCTTTCTGTTTATCAGCATCGTAAATGGTATTTTAGCTTGTACACAAGTGCAATAGAGAAATGGATGAGCAGAGCTGCTGCATCACGAAGCAGGCTCACACTGGAGTTAACATAGCATTGTAACAGAGGGGTTAGGGAAGGGGGCTCTGATGCCACACTACGCAAGTTTGACTTCTTGCTTTGTTATTTATTAGACATGTAATTTGGGTCTGCTTTATCATGCTGCAGGATCACATAGACTGCTAAGAGGATTAAATCTGTTTAGCACATGTGACACACTTAGAATAGTAGTGCCCAGTGTGTTCTACTTGGATTTAGTGTTGTGCATCAGTTATCTGTTGCTTCCATGATGCCATAGAACAAATACCCACAAAAGCTGCCACATAGGAATACAAGTGTTCTTTGGCCACAGTGTCTATGGTGGGCTGGTAGCCAGATGGCTCAGGCTGAGCTCCTTTTTATTCTATTTGGTTGAACACTTCTGTTGAGTTGATTTTTTATTTCCTTCTGGGATTAGAGGACCATCCCATCCATATTTTATTTGTGGTGACGGCAAGAGTCCCAGGGAGAGAATCACACAGGCTTTTCACACCTGGGCTCAGTCCTGACACACTGTCCCCTCTATCTGTTCATAAAGAAAGTGAAAAGGGCAAAGGCAATGTGTGGATATATCCACAGTGCACTTCTGGTGAAGAAATCTCCATAGTTACTCGGCAAACAGTACGGATCCAGTGGGGGTAAAAAATTGGGGCTGATATTGCAACCCAGACTGAGTGTGATCGGGAAGCCCCTGGAGCCTGGCATATGCTCCTCTCATTTTGTTGAACATCTAACACAATGAAGAGGAGGTGGATGGCATCTCTGTTGTCCCATCCCAGCCTGCCCTCCTCGATACATTTGGAATCACCACTGTTATTCCACTAGTGAGGCTGTGATAGAAAATGCCCCCTCCAATCCTTCCTCTCTGATGGGCACATCAAATGAAGAGTAGTTTAAAATGAGCAAAGAGCACACTGCATGTAGATTTTTCAGAACACCTGCATCTTATTTTAGCAGCAATTGATGCTCTTGGCCTGGTTAGTGCTTGGGCAATTTGGAGTGATTAAAGAATTTTGCATTTCACAAGTGCTTCTGTGTTCAGATGAGCCAAATAGGAGTTGGGCACAAATCTTCAGGGCCTTTTTTTTTTTTTGATGTACTTTTAATTACTAATTGCCTAAAAAACATGGCAAAGATGTGAAGTTCCCAGTGTCCCAGTTTGAATTCACAGCAGAACAGATTTAGAAGCCTCCCTGGCAAGATTCGTCGACTTGGTACTTTACCCTGTTTCCTTTCTCATATTTAACAACAAAAACTCCACGCCTCTGTGCTTGTCACTTTTGCTCACATGGTGTAGGCTTGAAGGAAGTCAGCTCAAAACCAATTTTCTCTTAAGGAACAATTATCCCTCATTGATGTGATGAAGCGGAAGAGCGGGGATGAAGGAGTGAGGAGCCAAGGAGACGCACAGTGAGGACCTATTGAAATATGTTAATATATTTTTTGTATTTTCATTTGCTTGTGACCTCAATATTCTGGAAGGAGAAACCTTTGCCTTGAGGAAGACTGGAATTATTAAAGCCATAGACCAATGGGAGAGGGTGCACAGTGGCCTTAAATGGAAGATCTTGAGATGCCATAGCTACCCTTCAAAGCAGGCGTTCTCAACCTGGGTGTCACGACCCTCACAGGGTTGAATATCAGATATCCTGCCTATCAGATATTTATATTATGATTCATAATATAGTAAAATTACAGTTATGAAGTAGCAATGAAATCATGCTATGGTTGGGGGTTACCACAACATGAAGAACTGTATGAAAGGGTCGCAGCATGAGGAGGGGGGAGAACCACTGCTTCTATGCAATACTTAAGCCTTATGGTGATCATAGAAATTTTGCCTTAGACACTCAAACCATGAACACAAGAGAAGTGCTGGCAAGGAGTGGACTCAGAAGTCTTTTTTAAGGGTCTAAAGGATAGTATAGAAGTCTAAGGCACCACAAGTGATACTTATGGACTAAATATACAAGATGCTAGCTGCTAGCTGCCTGGTCCTGAGCGAAATGAGCTTCCTCAGCCTTGTGTTTTGCAAGAACCACAAAGAACTAAGACACAGAAACAGGCATCTCAACCCTGCTGCCAGGAGCATGTGAGCTTCCCCTCTTCTTAGGAATGTTTGTAGCAGAGAGGGAAGAGGCTGGGGAGACGGCCCAGTGGGTAAAGTACCTGCTGTGTGAGCATGAGGACTGGAGTTTGGATCCCCAGAGTGTATATAAGAGCTGGGCAGGCATGGTGGCCTTTCTGTAATCCCAGCACTGGGAGGCAGAGACAGGGGATCCTCAAAGCCAGCTGGCTGGCTAGATTAGCTGGGATTGGTCAGTGAGAGATACTGCATCAATAAAGTGGAGAGCTGTGAAGGAAGATACCCAACATCAACTTTGGGCATCTACACTGACATACACATACACACATACACATCACAGGAACCTGAACATGTGCACCACACACACACACACACACACACACACACACACACACACACACACACACACATACACACATAGAGGAGAGAGAGAGAGAGAGAGAGAGAGAGAGAGAGAGAGAGAGAGAGAGAGAGAGAGTTTAAGATAAAATAAAGAAATAATGGGGTGCAGTAGCACACCCCAGTAGTCCGTGCTATGTGGGGGCTGAAGTGGCAGGAACATGTGAGTCTAGAAGTTTGAGACCAGCCTAGGCCACTTCATGAAACTTTGTCATGGTTTTTCAATCTGATTTGAATGAATTCTCCTTCTGGCCTGTTCACCTCAGCAGTCCTGAATGCTCATGTGCTTCCAAACATTTTTAAAATATGGAAGAATCTTGAGCACTCCACAGTGTACATAATTGGAGCCCCTGAACTTAGTGGGCAACTACAACCCAGCTAAGATGTGAGTGACACTAGATAGGAGGTATTTGAATAACTTTTAAGTGGCAGCTATTGTATTGGCATCTAATATATTATTTAAAATAACCTTTACTGAAAAGCCTGTGAGTTAGGTGGTGGTATTTCAGTGTACAGATGGGAAACCAGAGGCACAGGAAGGCTTACTTAATGCAAAATGGCTAGCAAGTGACCCCACTGCCCTTCTAAGCCAGACTGAGCTCCAAAGTTAGCACATTTTCATGTTCCATAGTTGATACCCTCCCCAAATGCCTGTTTGTCTATTAAGACTGAAACAGCATGCGATTCCCTTCCTTATTTCCTTTCTCTTCTAAGTCCTGTGTTTTTGTTGTGCCTTATTTTGCTTCTCTGTCCAGAGTTAGGTGGTTATTTCTCTGTATCTATCAGTGCATCTGCCCATGGGTACCCACAGATCTTGTGCCAGCCTGATTCCTGTGGTTTGATAGGCACTTATCGGTCATTTTCATCCTTGGCAGGGGAAAGGCCAGTGGATCCCACTGCTCTCACGTGCCACCTCCAGAGACATGTAGTGTTGTCTGCCACTTGGGACTGTTACCAGCACCTTGGCCGCCCATGTACTTCTGGAAAGTGGCAACTATGATACTGCCAAGATGCTACCTTCACATTAGCTGGTCTGGATTTTGGTAATACATATTATTTTAGCCACATCATCCCTAAGAACCATGAACCCCAAATCCCTTCTGGACTTTGGTGACTGTGCTTATGGTAGTTGTAGCTACAGAGTCTATTGTGTGGGAACTCAGGAACTTTTTCTATTGTTGCGTCCCTTATCTAAATATATTTTCCTCTGGCTGTCTTGTTTCTCTATCCTGGAGGCTTATATGGTAGGAAAACCGGAGAAATCGATGATTAAAGAAAGTAGCTGTATAGTGTGCTGCTTAATCTCAGTTGTCAAACTGATGAGGACTAGGACCATCTGGGAGATAAGCAGGCCCAGGGGTTATCTTTATCTGGTTAATTGAAGTGGGAAGACTTGTCCACTGTATGTGGCACCATTCCCTGGGCCAGGTTCCTGGACTGTGTAAACAAAAGAAAGACCAGTCCAGTCATCTGCTTTCATGTTGTTAGCTTTGGCGTATTCTACTCTAATTATTGGTTTTATTTAATTGTCACATTCATTTTTTAATTTACTGGCTTTCTTCTGTATTTGTGGTAGTATGATGGTTTTCTCAAGCATTTATTTTCCTGAAAAAGTTCAGTCGTTTAAACATGTTGAAGAAGGATCACAGTGGACAGCTACGTATTTGTCATCAGGATTTGTCACCATGTTACCATGACGCTTGACTGCAATGGTCATCTGTTGATATGTTTGAATGCACGAAAAACAAGTTACAGATGTAGTAGTAGAAGTTGTGATGTGGTGTGTGTGTGTGTGTGTGTGTATGTATGTATTTATGTATGTACATGGAGATGTATGTATATGTTTATGTGCTGATGTGCTCACCTGTAATAAGTTTAAAAAAATGGGTGTGGAGGTACATGCTTGCAATCTCAGTACTGGGAAATGGTAAACAGGTAGATCCCTGGGGCTCACTGGCCAACCCAACCTAGCCTAATCCATGAGTTCTGGGCTAATGAAAGACCCTGTCTCAGAAAAACAAGGTGGACATTCTGAAGAAAGACAAAGAGATTTTCCTCTGGCCTCCACACACACACACACACACACACACACACACACACACACACACACACACATATATATACACAAGTACATACATGCATACATGCACATACACATACACAGACACACACACACACACACACACACACACACACACACACACACACACACACAGTGGAATATTTAAGTTTTATTTAGGTGCTGTAGGGAAAATCCAGGCAAGCTTATCTGTGATGAATTTCTAATCGATTAATTAGCTACAGTGAGAGCATCCTGGCAGGTATCTCTTCGCTTGTGGTGATGCCACACATCCCTTATCATCTCTGATTTCTGTCTGGTCTTATTACTGTGGTTAAACCAAGGGTGAAGACCAGAGACCCCTTGCAGACTTTTCGTGTTTGCTTCAGCTGCCTGGCCTCTCCTGGCCTCTTTGTATTGGGAAATCTTTTAAGTTTCAGGGAGGAAACCATGGCCGCTTCTTTCCCATTAGTCTCAGGCTCCACAGATCTGTCAGACCAGAGCTGGATTTGGGAGTTAAATGAAACAGAGTGGACAGGGAACTCTTTCTCTCTGTGGCAGCTGCCACCAGGGCTGCAATTTCTTCACCAGAATTGGTTGAAAAGGGAGTCATTAGTCATTTTTCCTAGCTGCTTAGTCTTAAGGTTGGTTTCCAAGCCTCCTCAAAGATCCAGTTGGCTTACTTAAAAAGATTTCAACAGCTACTTCTTTTCACCTCTCTTCCTTCTCTCCCTCCCTGTCCACCCCTCTTTCCTTGTACAATTCAGAAATCCATGCTTCAAATATTATCATACCCTGTAGATGGATACATATGCAAAAGATATGAAGATTCCACAGGCAATTTAAGCAGACATCTAAATGCTTTCTAAACATATTAAAGTATCTGCTATATTCATAATCAACTAAGTGTTAATTTTGAAGGCATAAATTTTCAATTATCATAATTGCTTGGGATTTTATAAATTATAATATCCAGTATTGTTGAGAATGCTGGGGAGGGATGCTCCTAGCTCTGATAACTGCCAGTGGAAAGAGGAACTCAAGAATGTGAACCTATGTATAGAGGTTGAAGCCTCAAAATGCTGTTTTTAATGGTGAACATATGAAAACAGTTTCCACTGACATCAGTAGGTGAGTGATTATATACATTCTGTTCATTTAACTCAATAGTGTCCAGCTGGTTACACTGAGATTTGCAAACAGGATTCAATGACATAGCCCATGGCATAACACTATTTAAAGAGAAACATGGGGTGGGGCAGAGATCAGTCAGAAAAGTGCTTGAAGATCTAAGTTCAACCCCCAGAAGCCATGGGAAAGGCTGGGGGTGTTGGTCGCATGCCTGCAATCCCATGTTGGAAAAATGGAGGCAAGAGAATCCATGGAGCTTTCTGGCTTCCTAGTCTATCTGAATCAGTGAACTCTGAGGTCATTGAGAGACCTTGTCTCCAAAGCTAAGGTGACGAATTATGGGGGCGATACCCAGGGTCAGCCAATGGTCTCTGCATGGCAGGCATATACCCATACACCTGTACATTTGTATACACATGTGAACATGTACACATACATATGCCATGCAAACACATATACAAACAACAGTAAAGAGAAAGATGTTTAATTGTGAGAGTAATATTTTATTTTAGTGAAGATTGTGAAAAATACACACAGAATTACCAGGAAAAAATGTATGCACTGTCACCTCTGAGTTATGAACAAACAGGGATCTTTAGTTTTCTTCTTTTTTTCTTGCCAGTATGTTGCAAATTGTCTTAATAATCATGATAGATTACATTTTTAAGACAGTGGCGATCATTTTCCTCCTCATGGCATGTCTTCTAAGATCTTATCTCTTGCACTAAACAGCTGTTTCTCTCAGTCCATTTGACTTCTTTTGTACTCTCTTGAAAATGACAACTTTGAAATGAGGGAGTCTCTGAGGTGGACATGTAATACACATGTTCCTGTGCTGGCTCTTAACACAAACTGTACCTACCTGAAGAGATCCAGGATATGTGGGATTGAGACTCATATTAATGTGACACTGTTACACCTGATCAGCCACAGCCCTGGACTCAACTACATCCTGTGCCCCACCCCCAACCAAACACACACACACACACACACACACACACACACACACACACACACACACACACACACACACTCATGCTCTCTTTCCAGCTCTGGCCCTAGTCATGAGATAAGCAGATTTGCTCTCTAATAGGCAGGGCTAACAGTGCATTCAGTTTTGGTCAATCACTTATGCCTGGAGCTATAGGAAGATACATTATTAAAAACATGGGTCTCTGGATCTAGTTATACCAATTATGAGTAGATTTATTGAAATGAGGGGAGCTTGCTTCAATTCTGGAGGAGTGATAAAGAGATGGGGTTCGGGGGGTGGATTAAATTTAGACAAAGCTGATACCAAGTGGCCAAGCAGGGATGAGCAAACTAAGCACAGGTAGACAACTGGACTCAGGGCACAGCCATGGAAGACAACTGGAACTGACCTTAGAACTCCAGCATCCAGAAGGGGACTGACTGGTGGGCGTGCAAGCCTGAGGAACCAAACATACAGATATTGTGTCTAAGAGGGGATGTTAGAGCAGTCTGGTAGAGCCTGTGCAATGTGATGGGTTGTAAGAGCACCTCTCTGCTCCGATCTGCTCTGACTGTATGGCTTGACATTCTGCTTTTTAAAGATCTGGGACTGGGATAGGATGCAACTCAGCCCATGAGGCACTTGGTAATCTCTCTAGGAAGAAATACAATCTCTAGGAGCTTGGGAAGGTAGCTCAGTTGGGAGAGTACTTGCCTTGAATGCATAAAGAACTGAGTTTGGGGGCTGGAGAAATGGCTCAGAGGTTCAGAGAACTGGTTCCTTTAACCAATGACCTGGGTTTGATTCCCAGCACCTACACAGTGGCTCACAGCTGTTTGTAACTCCAGTTCCAGAGGATCCAACAGCCTCTTTGGCCTCTGTGGACACTAGGAACGTGCATGGTGCACAGAGATATATGCAGACAGACTACTTATACACACATAAATAAACAGAAAAATGAAAATAAATACTTTTAAAGAACTGAGTTTGATCTCCAGAATCCATATAAAAATATCCTGGCATGGAGGTATGCACTTGTAATCCCAGGTCTCGTGAGGCAGGAATTCCTGGGAATCACTGGCCAGCCAGTCTAGCCTACTTGGAAAATTCCAGACTAATGAGAGACTGCTTCAATAAAAAAAAAAGACAGGTATGTAGATGTAACCAATCGTCTTATTAAATAAGAAACACAGAACCAATGCAAAGAAGAAAGCCAAGAGATCAGAGTTAAGAGCCTTACCCTTCCTGCTTCAGCGATCCTCTTCAGCCAAGAGAGCTCTCCGAAAAAGAGCTATTTCCTGTCTGTTTGTCTTTATATAGACTTTCTGTTCTGCCTGCTCATTGGTTGTAAACCCAACCACATGACTGCCTCGTCATTGCCTGTTTGTACAGACCTCCAGATCTTCTATGGCTGTTATTGAGATTAAAGGCATGTGTCTCCAATGCTGGCTGTATCCTTGACCACACAGAGATCTACCTAGCTCTGCCTACCAAGTGCTGGGATTAAAGGTGTGTGCCACGAACGCCCACTCTGCTATGGCTTGCTATTAGCTCTGACCCCCAGGCAACTTTATTTATTAACATAGAAATAAAATCACATTTCAGTACAAATAAAATATCACCATACAGGTGGATAACGACAATGCCTGGGGAGCAAAACTAATAGGTGTCCTGTGGTTTCCATACACATTCATCACATGTACACACAGGAACACACACACACACACACACACACACACACACACACACACACACACATGAGAGAGAGAGAGAGAGAGAGAGAGAGAGAGAGAGAGAGAGAGAGAGAGAATCACACCCTGCATAAGGAATGGCAGCCTCTAACTGGGGTTTGTAGGACTTCAGCCACCATCCTGTGTGGGAGTCCTATGGCCACATGGACATAGACAGGTCCTGTGTTGGTTCAGTTTGAAGGAAAAAAGCAGCTTGCCCCCTGAATCCATTCACCAGGCTGAAAGACTCAGGAAATGCCCACCCCACTTTCGCCAAGAATCTAGCTCCCCAAACTACGCACGCATCTCTTTACTATATGAGTATTATTCATGAAGCAGCTAGTATATTCTGTCTTTGCATAAATATCTCTAATAAGTGACAACCTATCTGACTCAAAACCTTCTCCACCCTCAGCAGAGTCAGTCCTTTAGCATCTCTCTGCATGTCTACTGGGATGTCTTCCTGTCAACCCATGAAGAATGAGTGTACAGAGGAGTCAGCTGTGCTGGGGAATCTGGGGTGACCAACAGGCTTTATTGATGGGTTTTCTGATAGTGACGTGTAAAGGGGACAAGAAGAATCCATGTAGTTACCCACACTGGGCTTCTTCTGTCTATTCCTTCAGAAGCATTGTTTGGGAGTCTAGCAGTAAGGTAGGAGGATAAAGGAAGCAACCCATTCCAGAGCACCTGTGTAAAACTAATGCCTCTCAGATCCTGGGTGTCACAGTAGATATTCTTAAAGAATATATCCTTACCAAGTGCTAGAGATCTCTAAGTTACTTACATGTTTTCTACCTCATTAAAATATTGCCATGAGCCAAGTATATAGTTGTTACCATTTTACAAATAAGAAGCAGGTTAATTATCTTTCCCCCAATTGCAGAGATTCTAGACATTAGAAGTGAAACAATTTATGCTGGGTATGGTGGTATGTGCTTATAATCCTTTTAGAGGCTGAGGTAGGAGGATCTCAGTTTCACGACCAGCTTGGGTTGCATAGTGAGTTTTGGACCAGTCTGTAATACACAGAGAGACTGTCTCATAAACCAAACACAAAAAAGAATCAAAGCAGTTTGACTGAAGTCCCTCTGCTATTAACCTAAAGCCATCAGATTTATGTACCTGATTTAATTCTGGTTAAGATTATTGCCATCTGTCTCTCTAGGTCATCTTGCTTTTCATATCCTATGTATGTACATAATTTTATTTGTCTATAAAATCTAGGACCCCCCCAAATAAGAGAAAATGTGGTATTTGTCTTCTTGAGCCTGAATTATTTTGCTCAATGTGATGGTTTCCAGATGCACTATTTCCTTATGAACAACATAATCGTGTTCTTCACTATGGCTGAATACAACTCTACTGTATACATGTGCCACATTGTCCTTTTCAACAGGCACCTAGGTTGACTCAATAACTTGACTTTGTGGACAGTGCGATAATAAACACAAATGTGTTATGGTAATTTAGAATCCTCTGGGAATGTGCTCAGGAGTGGTGTGGCTGGGCCATATGGTAGGTCTATTTTTAGTTTTTGAGAAATCTCCTTATTAATTTCCATAGTGGCTGAACCAGTTCATATCCCCATCAGCACCATGTATCTTGACCAGCATTTGTTATTTGTTTCCTTGCTGTTAGCCATTCTATCTGAGGTATCCAGTTAACTATTTAAAACTAAGAATAGAGGGTGGCAACTGAGAGGGTTTATCTCATTTCAGTAACAAAACAAAATAGACGCAAACAGAGTCCATGATTTATTGCAACTAAATTTCTGTCACATTGCAAGGCTTCTAAATATCCTGGAATTTAATGTCCTGAGAAGAACCAAAGTCCAGCTAGTGTCCAGTTTGTGTCATGTTCACTGCTACAGGCTAGCTGAAGGGCATTCATGGAGCCTCTGAAGGCAGGAAGGCTCTGTGAATATAGGCCAACAGTTTTAGTCCTGTGTCACTGATTGGCCATTCATTCATTAATTCTTTTAATTAATTAGTCAATTATTCAACCTTACTGAATACCTATTATGTTGAAAGTGTACAAAGAATTAGCAGGAACATTTGCTTAGATACTTTTTGACTGCCTTGGACCACATTTCATTTCTGAGCCTCTGGACTATTGCAGAATGTCAAAGAACCCCATGTTTCTCTAGCTGAGTGTCGGTGGATTAGTGGGATTGAGTATTAGAACACTGTACTATAATTAAATGAGTGAGCTGTGTAAACTTCAGAAGGCAGAGTTCTGTGGCACAGAACAGAAACTCTGGTTTCGGGTGAAACTGAGTTTGAGTGAAGGGTCTACTGACCTTGAGAGAGTTATGTATTTGAAGCTTTATTTTTCTCACTGTGGAATGTTAACAATACCTCTAAGAGTCATTGTGAAAGTTAAGTGGGATAATATATTTAAACGGTTGGTCATGATACCTGTCATAGGATAGATATCTATTGTAAGTTCCTAGCTGTTACAATGATGGTACAGTCCTATACAAGGAGAAGTCAGTGTTTTAAATCAACTTAATACAACTTTTCAGTGACTCCAATGCCTGGTAATATACATGAAATAGAATTGAAACTCTGAGTCTGTTTTCTTGTTCTTATAGGTATTTCCCCGAATCATTATTTTATTTCACTTGATGTTCAAATGTGGTGAGAGCAAACTAGGAAGGGAAGTAATTATGTACAGTGAAGGGAGACCCTGGCAGTGCAAAACAAGATAAAACTAAATTCACAGAATTATTCACTGATTATTCACGAGAGTGGCCTGGGAGCATGCGGACCACGCCTCAGCGTCATGTAGGAACCAGTGCTGGGGAATGTTGAGCGAGAAAGAAGGCTGAAAATGACGGGAAGGATGTAGTACGGCTAGGTGTGATGCTGGTCGACTTTCCATCGCTATTGCAAAATTCCAGAGGAAATCAATTTATACCAGTGGAAGGATTGGTTTGGCTCTATTGCAGAGATTTCAGTTACTTAACCCTGTTTCCTAGGGCCTGGGGTGAGTCAGGACACCATGGCAAGAATGTGTAGTAGAGTAAGCTATTCACCTCACAACATTCAGGAAGCAGGGGTTGGGGGAGGGATGGAGACTGGTTTCTCACAGTCCCCATTAAAGGCACAACCCTCACAAGCCACGATGTCCCATAAGGCGCCATGTCTTAAAAGTCTCTGTGACCTCATGGTGCCCATCCAAGGACCGAGTACACGGGCATATCAGGGGATGTTCAAGATCAAGACTATTCAGCAAAAATATTCTTTAAATTTGAAATGAATTCACCAGAATGAACTGAGCATCAACTCAATGCCTGGTATCCCAATGGACTCTGATGTGCAAAGAGCCAAGAGAGCATGGTTCCTAAAAGCTCAGACCCCGAGACTGATGCTCTGTGTTCATACACCATTCTCTCCCTTGGTAGGCCTACGTGTTCTTCAATATCTGTATCCTTTGTGAGCCTCCATTAGCTACTTATAGGAAGAGGGTAATAACAATCCCTAGTCCAAGAGCTGCAGTGAATATGTTGTGAAGTGATATCCATTAAAGCTGTCTGAGGCTGGGGAGAAAACACTTGCTGTCAACCCTGACAGCCTGAGTTTGAACCCTGAAACACACCTAGTGGAAGGAGAGAACCAACTCTAGCAAGTTGCCCTCCCCTCTCTCTGTCACACACACACACACACACACCAGGGCTGATAAAAATAATTCAAACTTTTTTTTTGTTTTGTTTTGTTTTTTGTTTTTTGTTTTTTTGTTTTTCGAGACAGGGTTTCTCTGTGTAGCTTTGCGCCTTTCCTGGGACTCACTTGGTAGCCCAGGCTGGCCTCGAACTCACAGAGATCCGCCTGGCTCTGCCTCCCGAGTGCTGGGATTAAAGGCGTGCGCCACCACCGCCCGACTAATTCAAACTTTTTAAAAACGTATTTGGTGTAGATTAATAAAATAATATGTTGACACATTATAATATCAGTCTGACTTCAAGGAGGTCATGGTGGTACATTTGATAAAGTTGAAGTAAGCAATGAGAACATGTCATACACAGAACAATCAGAGATTCTTGGATTCAGTCACGAAGAAAGGAGGCGCAGTTTTGTTGATCTTCCAGTATTGGGAATTGAACTTAGGGCTTTGCATTCACTAGACATGTACTCTACCATAGAGCTATGTTATGAGCCCCTATTATATTCCATGTGTTTCTCATATAGAGTCTTATTATGTTGCTCGTGCTGGCCTTGGACTTGTTCTATAAACCAACAGCTCTATTCAAGTGACATTTCCTGGTGTATGTTGAAGCCCTGTTCAGATTGTGATTAGCAGTGGGATCACTGCTATTTTAAAAGCTGCATGGAAAAGTGTTCTTGGTTTCTTCCAGCAACACAAACCTGGAGTAACCAAGAGTGGATTGTATTTGACTTGGGGACGGAGGTCAAAGGCTGCGGTGTGCCAGCCCCGCCCCACAATAGCTTTATTTTTGTCAGTGTATCTTCTTATCCTTCTAGCACTTCTGAAAGGGAGTCTTGGTCTTCCCACTTTACACAGGAGAAAACTGAGGTTCAGAGAGATCAAATGCTGGAACTAATGTTGAATTCTAAACCATAGGGTAGCCCGAGGAACATCAAGGGGGGTGTTCAGGAATCACTCCTGTTCACCATGGGCATAGCTTAGGCTTTTAAAAGTGTATCTAAAATCAGTTGAATTGATTAATAAATACACATACTTTCAGTGTAAACATTCCTTTTTTTCTGCATGCACCATATCACTCTGCCCTCTGTTTGAGCAATGTACCCTGTGGTGTGTAAATAAGAGATGATGACTCCTAGAATGTATGTGTGGGTGGAATGGATTTGATAAAACAGAAGCATGCATAATTCAGATAACAAGCTCTGTCCCACTCCATTTTTGCATAAATAATTTGCAGACTCTTTGGGTCTCTGCCAGCAGCGTACCCACCCCTCCCACTGCTGCCTGCCAGAAACCTCTCAGAATCATGTCAGGCATGGTGTACTATTCTGAAGGTGCAAGAGATAAAGTTTTTGTTTTCATTTAGCATTAAAAAAAGTGCTTTATGAAGAATATGGTTGTGTTTTCTCTCATTTTTGCCTTCAGGCAGGTGTAGATGCAGAGAGAGTTAAAGGTGGTCCAAGATCCATTGGTGGCAGGCATGAAGTTGGGCCTGAGCCATACCTGGGTGACAATCAACTGTAGCCAGAAGATATCCTATGTCCCAGCCTGCTGGCGGTCTGGACAAATCTCTTCCACTTGAGTCCCCCAAGTAAACACACAGAGGTTTATATTAATTATAACTGCTTGGCCATTTAGCTCAGGGTAACTGCTGACTAGCTCTTACACTTAAACTCAGTCCATTTCTGTTAATCTATATGTTGCTATGTTTTCCGTGGCTTTACCTGTGTGCCATTACATGCTGCTCTCTGGATGGCGGGCTGGCGTCTCCTCACTCAGCTTTCCTCTTCCTAGAATTCCCCTTGTCTGCTTATCCCGTTGATACTTCCTGCCTGGCTAATGGCCAATCAGTGTTCTATTAAACCAGTGTACAAAAGCATTATCCCACAGCAATCAACCTCTGACTTGGTGCTTTCTTCAAACATGCTTAAGTTTCACCTCGGGTAAATGCTATTTTTGTCTCTGGTTCTTCCCATTATAGACCTTTTGCAGATAGGTGTCTATTAGGGTTCAGATTTCCCTTTAAATACATGTAAGTAGCTTAAACGTTTTGGTGACAACCTATATGTCAAAAGTGGGGCCTGGATTTTCTGCATAGGACCATAACTTGCTTCCAGGCCATATTTGTAGTCAGTAGTTGGTGATGGAGACCCTCATTTGTCATCTCTGGTTGACTACAGCCTCATCAAGATTTGTACACTCATCCGGGTACAAGTGGTCAGTTGAGGGTTTAAAGACAGTCCATTTAAGATGCAATCATCTTACCTTTGTGATCCTTTCCCTTCAAGATGGTGCCTTTCTCCCTCCTCTTTTCAATATGGCGTGTATCCACATAACATCAGGAGGTGTCCTCATTGGTACGCCCACCAGATCCCTGTCGGTCACCTCTGAGAGGACATCTGTGCCTGGTATTAAGTTCTTTTATAAATGAAACATCCCGATCAGGAGTAGACCTCTAAGAGCTGTTAATGTTCATCATTCTTGTTTTTTGCCCTTCATTCCAAATACAGATTTCCTTTTCCCTCCTGGCATGTAGAAACCTCTGACAAACCGTCAGCCACTGTTAACTGAGGGTGCTTCCTAAAGCCTTTTGAAGACACCCCCTACTATGTAAGCTCTCCAATCATAGGTGAATTGGCCTATCTGTTCTAGAAAAGTCAAGAACGCAAGCCCATTGAGGGTTTCTATCCCGTCTCTTCCAGAAGAAGGAGATTGGAGACTGGGCTCAGCTTACGACCCACACCCATGTTCTGCATTCTTCCCTCTGCTGCAGCCTCAGTAGCCCAGACAGAACTTTTCAGTTGTTTCCAGTATGACTGAAAGCCACCTCCACTTTCCTGTTAGGATAACACCTCCTTCGGCTGGGGTGCTGCCCCAGGCTGTCTGCTGACTGTGCCTCCATCTGCTTGGGGCAGTGAGCATGAAGGAAGCTCTGGGCACTCCACCTCTTTGTCTAACGATAGGTGATTCCTCTGCTTGCTTCCTGATGCGATTTCTCCCTGCTTTAAACATTCTGGATCCACATCTAAATGCCGCATTTTTTTCCGTATTTAGGAGTTGATCTGCTCCACGGTAGTGAAAGGAGAAGGAAACAATCCTTTCCTCTCGGGAAACTGGTTCCCTGTGTTTTTCTCCCCAAAGAAAGGCCAAGGACAAAACACAGAAAACTGACATGGAACATTTCGCTCCTTTCTGTCTTCAGTAGCTCCATGATTTTCCTCTAAGTGTTCACCTCTGGGATGCAATTGTTTCAGGGACTAAAAAGGGCATCATTTCTCCTCCTCAGGAAGGGGTGTTAGGTGGGGGAAGAACTGTGATAAGGAGAAATGTGTGGGTGCAGTTGGGATCAATACAGCAGAGAGACACAAAGCTTAGCAGAAATAACTCCACTCTTGGAGAAGGTTCCCCAAAAGGGTAACCTAGCAGGCAGCCCCATGGCCAGATGCATGGTCCTACTCAAGGCCCTGCTAAGATGTGGCAAGTGTCGAGGTGTGTCATTGTTGTTCAAAGCAGCTCCAAGCTCGTTTTCAAATGAGTTTAGATCACGAAAAAGCTAGAATTTTTTGTTCTAGAAGCCCAGCATACAACTGGGGTGATATAAAAAGCTAACAAGTAATTACCTCAAGAGACTTCCATGATGGTGGCCCGTGGCTGAAGGGGATGTCTGAAGGGGTTCAAGCACCCTGCCCTCTGAAGTCAACAATGGCAGCATCAATGCAAATGTTTGTCTTGCTGCTTTGACAGCCCTGATTAGAAATCCAGAGTTTGCCAGCTTGATATACCCCACAGTCTGCTAAGTAGAAATTTAAATCAAACTGTAGAATCCAAATCCTGTTGATAAATATTTTGGCTGGCTGTTTCCTACTCGAGGCCGGCATTTAGCCAACATATTTGTTAACTGAGCTGCGATTTGTTCTTTTGGATTCCAGTTCACCCGTTCCATGTTACCCTTTCACTGCTGACAGGGCTCAGCATAGAGGAAAGTGGAATTAAAACTAATAATGAATGATCCAAATGACTAATGGGATAAGATTGGAAACCAATTGAGAAAATTATAGAGGAGAAAACTGATCACAACCAGGACTGAGAGAGATAAGGCTGGTAATACAAACTCTTTCATGAAAATGTTGCCATTACCCTCCCAGATGGGAAGTCTCCCTTTGTAGGCTCAGCTCTTCGTGGTACTCCCCAATTCTCCCTTGTGCCAGGGGAATTTATATAAGCACATGATGATTTCTTCCTGAGCAAAGGGAAGGGCCCTGAGATTAGCCTGCCTTAATCGCTTTATGGTTCACTGTACAGAACCTCACACATTCTAGGTGCCTGCACTGTAGAATTAGAGTTAGGAAGGAACCACAGAGAAAACATGCCCGCAGCCTCCATCCATTGGTGACAGAATAGACATCATGGAGTGGAGGTAACACAGGTACCACAGGCCAGGTCTCTGGCATCTAAGCGAGTTTTTACTGGTTAGATTGTCATCAAAATAAAACTGTTCCCACCTGGGACAATAGTATGTGGTAGAAAATCAGTGTAGGGCTGGGGAGAAGGCCCACTGAGGAAGGATACCTGTTGCTACACCTGTTGCTATACCGTAAGACCTGAGTTTAATCCCCCAGACCCACATGATGGAAGTAAAGGATTGATTTCTGCAGGTTAGCCTCTGATTTTCATTCACTCTCATGGCATGCCCCTCCCACAAACAAACAAACAAATAAATAAATGGATGAATAAATAGCTAGCTAGCTAGATAAATAAACAAATAAATAAATAAGCAAATAAATATTTAAAAAATTAAATAAAGACACCATATTTCTGTTACCCAGAATAATAAATACCAATATCATTTTAAATGCATGCATAAAAATAATACATATAAATCCATATGTAAATATGGGTGTATACTTTTTTAATTAAATATATATTAAATAACAAAATTAAAGGAAATATGAGTATATATAACACATATATATTATGCTCTAGTTTTAAAAATTCATTTTGCATTAGATTATAAACATTTTCCATGTTATATTTTTTCATCAATATGATCTTTAAATATTAAAAAGCCTATTGCCTGGGATCCAGAGTATGACACAGTTGACGGAGTACTTGCCTAGCACACACGGAGTCTGGGGTTTATCCCCAACACCACATAAACCATGCATGGCAGTACAGTGCTTAGGAGGTGGAGGCGGGAAGACCAGAATTCCAAGCTTAAGGTTATCTTTACTGAATAGCAAGTTCAAGGCCAGCCTGGTCTATGTGAAGCCCTTTCTCTTTTACACACACACACACACACACACACACACACACACACACACACACATCCTTATTATACTTAAAATTTGTTAATTTATTTCTGTAATATAGATTTAGAAAGTATTTGAATACTTGCCTTTATAATGTAATTTTTTCTCAATAACCTTTCCCTTCAAAATGCACAGTGTGGAGGTCATGTTTTCATGTAAATGTCACCCATACCTCATGCCTTTGCACAAGTGACTTCTGAATCCAAGTCATGATGTATCCATAAGGCTTTTCACACATATTAGAGGTTGTTTTCTAAAATTTCCCCTAAGGTACCCCCCACCCTCACTATCATAACTTGACATTTTAAAATAAGAAATTATATTCAAATGTCTTTATTTTAAAATACACTCATTCTTACTATAAGAAAACTGAGAATATTATTTGAGTAAAATTTCAGATCAAAATTATTCTATTTCAGCCATAAATGCTTGAATTTACTAAGTTCACACACGTACATATTTGTCTATGTATTCACACAAAGAAATATACATATAGCTTTAGAATTCACTTTTGTGTGTGGGTATGTCTGTATATGTGTGCATCCATGTGTTTGTGGGTGAGTTTGCACATGTATGCTGTGCACACGGAAGCCAGAGGTTACCTTCAGTTCCTCAGGAAGCACCAGTCACCAGGTAATTTGACTTAGACGATTCATTTAACCTGGTGCTCACTGATTTGGCTAAATAGCCTGGCCAGGGAGCCCCAGGGCTTCTCTTCTCCCAGCCTTCTCAGCACTGGGACCACAAGTAAGCAGGACCACACTCACTGTTTCTTTTGTGGGCTCTGGGTACCAGACTCAGGGTCCTCGTGCCTGCAATGCACACACTTCACAAACGGAGCCATCTTCCAACCTGATGCTTAGAATTCCCAGGAGTGACTGGAGACCTCTCATCATAATACCCTGTCATCTTACTTGGGTTCATTTCGTTTTTGTCCTATGGGATTCTTACAATGCGCTTTTGTCCCGTCAGCATTGCCTGTGAGCCTGAGCTTCCAAGGGCTGAGACACCTCTCCAACCTGGTGTCATTATCCTTATGTCGTAATTTTCCTCTAAAGTCTCTAAGAAACGACTTAAAACATTACTCAATATGATTATTACTGTAAATTCACCCGGACAGTTTTAAATTATATTTATGTGTGCATTTGCATGTGTATGAGCATAGGCAGGGCAAAGTGTGCATGTGAAGGTCATAGGAAAACCTGCAGGAGCTGATTCTCTCCTTCCACCACATGGGTCTCTAGGACTGAAATCAAGTCATCCAACTTGGCGGCAAGTGCCTTTACCTGCTGAGCCACCTCACCAGCCTTTAATTTGAATTTTAAATGTTATCTTAACTTGCTCCCTAACTTTCAACAAATTGGTAAGAATTATTTTTATTGCATTTGTTATTGTTTTTGTTATTACTATTTGGGGAGGGGTGACATGGCATAGTGAACTCATAAAGGTTAGTGGACAACTTATGAAAGTCATTTCCTCCTTCCACTGTGTGCATTCAAGATATCAAATTCAGGTTCATTGGACTTTCAGGAATTATTTCTATTTCTTTTTAAAATATAGTTTTCTTAATTCTTCGAGAATTTCATGCAATGGGATTTGATCACATTTACACCAAACTCCTCCCATATCCAGTTTCCACTCTTACTTCCCTACCCACACAACTTTGACTTTTCTTCTCCTCAATCCCCAACATTGATACCAGTTTATGCTACCCAATTGCTCTTGGGTGTGGAGCCTGCCTTGAACTGTGGTCAACCTATCAGAGGTCACATCATTAAAGAAAACTGACTCTCCTTTTCCTAGCAGCTATCAACTGCCAATAGCTCCTGAGCTTGTGGTGGGATTCCATGCCCACCTCCTCCACCTCCATGCTAGGATTTTGTCTGTCTTGAGCTTGCTTGGGGCTTGTTCATGCTGTCACAATCACTGTGAGTTCATACATGCATGCTACCCTATTGTATCCAGAAAATAGTTTCCTCTGGCTCTTACAATCTTTTCACACCTTCTTCCTCAAAGATCCCAGAGCCCTATGGGGAGTTGTGTGATACGTATGTACCATTTAGGGATGAGCACTATACAGTCTCTTATTCCCTGAAGGTTGAAAGTTTCTGTGTTAATTGCCATCTAGCAACAACTCATTAAGAATCTTTTCAATATCAATTTTTTGTTTGTTGTTGGGGGACAGGGTTTCCTTGTGCAGCTCTGACTGTCCTGGAACCCACTCTAGACCAGGCTGGCCTCAAACTTAGGGATCTGCCTGCCTCTGCCTCTTGAGTACTAGGATTAAAAGTATGCCCTACCACTACTCAGCTTTAATACCAATTTTATTAAATTAATTAAAAAATAAAATTGATTTGATATTAATTTAATATATTAAGAATCTTCTTAATCCTTTTAACCAAGTAATAGTATTAGGTTCTCCCCTAGGGCCTAAATGACCTATTGACCTTGGCCCTGATAACAGTGCCAGATGGGGGTTCCATCTCATAGAGCAGGTCTTAGATCCAACTAGAATGTGGTAGGTAACTCCCACAATATTCATATCACTATTACACCAGTGGGCATAACTTGTCAGACTCATCATTATTGTAGCTTGCAGGGTTCACAGCTGGGTAATATTGACTCCTTGATACCACACACTAGCAAATGAAAGCCACAGTACCATGAAAGAGTTACCTCTTTTTGAGTTGTTGGCCAATAAGGTCCCATAGACCCATCCAAGTATTACAGGATGTTGCTGTAGCTAATCTTTCTCTGTCCCACGAAACAGCTCCCATGGAGACTTCTTATAAATTATGAATGCTCTGTTGATATCTTAGGCTTGTTTCTAACTAGCTCTTATAACTTAACCCATTTCTACTAATTTACTTTCAGCTTCATGGTTTTATTACCTCATCTCCATAGTGCCCATACTGCTTACTCTCCATCTGGCTGGCAACTCTGCCCTTCTTCTTCCCAGCATCCTCTCTGCCCTGAAAATCCTGCCTAGCTGTTGGATGTTCAGCTTTTTATTAAACCAATCCATGTAACACATCTTCACCATTTACAAAAAGATTATTCCACAGCATTTCCCCCTTTTTTGTCTAGATAAAAAGGAAAGGTTTTAACTCCAACATAGTAAGACTATATATAATAAGAACAATTATCAGGTATTGTCTAAATAGAAAGGAAAGATAATAACTTTAACAAATAAAAATATACAATATGAACAATTATCAAGTAAGAATTACATTTATAATGTCCACTTTATCAGTATTTGGCATATTTGGAGAAAATACTCCATTATCTTTCCTATCTTGATGAATTCAATCTAATCTCTTTTATTCAGTTTTTTTCTGACCATGACCAATAACAATTTTAAACCAAACCTCTAAACAACAACAAACATCCATAGCCCACTGAATGACTGAAAGCCACCCACCTCAACCCTTGAGAATGTAGGCATTGTGTTTTCTACACCACTTCCTGTTGTCTGGGGGTGCTAGCATCTTTGGAAGACCCTGAGAAAATTAGGCTAATGGTCAAGTCCTGGCTAGAATAGTCTGTGATGCTGGACCATCACAGTCAGCAGCCTTAAAGCTGTTCTGGATGCAGAACTCTGAGGAAACTGCAACAGAGACACTCTGAGAGGCAGGATCACCTGGTTTCTGGTCCCCTTGCTCTGAAAACACATAAACTACCAAAGGTAACATATATATCTGCATTAATGCAAGTGTAGACTGTACATTGTACACAAGCCATTATACACAAAGATGATATTTTGTTTTATGTTTGAGGAGGTAAAATATATGTCACCTGTCTCAGAGTTGTCTAGGTTTATTCCTTTATGTCTGTAGCCAGAATTTTCAGAGGGTCTCCCACAATCAAACCGGATCCTCTTTAAATTTGAATGAATCCACAGCTTTTCATTTTCTGTGGAAACAAAAGTGTAACCTGTTCTCTAACGTAAGGCATTTTTTGACTTCCATTTTGAAGTTAAGACATTTTAAAATGCATAGATTGGTTTTAATTTAAAAGTTTCCATAGTTCAGTGTCTCTCAGCAGCTATCATTTGTTCATCAGCAATCAAAAAATTCGAAGACAACACAATAACATACAGGATCCAGACTCTGTTTATTTTCTTATTTTTTTATTACTTTACTCTTCTTTAAAGACTTTATTCTATCATTTTTAAACTATTTATTTATATGACTGTAATATCCTTTTTCTTTTTCTTTTTTTTGTTTCTTCTTAAGCCTATGCACATTATTAAACACACTGTCACCTGCTTAGAGGTTTTTTTTCCCATCTAAACTTGCTTTACTGTGTATCTGTAACCTTGTCTGTCTGCATGAGCAAAATCTTAAACTGCTGCACAGCTTAGCTCATGGCAAGATGGCAGCTCAAGCCTACAGACTGTGGCTGGGAGATGTGTCTCTCCACTGTGGTGTGTATGAGAGACTGTGGAACTAGGAAGCTGCATTTGACTCTGTTTTGTGTGTTTATAACCTTTTTTAAAAAAGCTTTTTCAGGCCTTATGTGGATATACATGGCCGGATGTTGGACATCATTTATAGCAAGTTTTTGTCTGCCCTGCTAGCCAGCTCCCAAATCATGACACACAGACTTCTTATTAATTATGAAAGCTTGGCTGATAGCTTAGACTTGTTTCTAACTAGCTCTTATAGCTTAAATTAATCCATTTCTATTCATTTATTTTCTGCCTCATAGCTTTATTACCTTCATCTCTATAGTGCCCAGACTGCTTGCTCTCTGTCTGGCAACTATGCTCTTTTTCTTCCCAGTGTCTTCTCTGCCCCCCAAATCCTGCCTAGCTGTTGGACTTCAGCTTTTTATTAAACCAATCTGAGTAACTCATTCACAGAGTACAAAAAGATTATTCTACAACATATTGCCAATACTTTTGTTTACCCTCTAGATATTAATGATAAGACCCTGTTTCTGAAGATATCACATATTTACCTCACAGAACAGGGAGAAATAAAGTTGATCCTCACCTGGAAGCATCATCTCCACAAGTTAGCTTTTCATAGTGCAGGAATCATATTTAAACACAATTTTGTGTTTCCTTCAGAAATAAGTTTGTTAATCCCTCTCTATACATTGTTTACTCTTATTGGTCTCTTTTGGGTAACTTTTTTTCTTCTGCATTAAATTAATCTTGAATATCCTATCAAAAGTCCTGTTTCTAAGCACCAACCAATAAAAAGACATTGTAATCTTGTTGACTGTGTTTTTTCTTATATAAGATGCAGTTGGATCTTTAAAATATTCATATGCCTAGAGAGAGTCAACATGAATATCTGATAACTTGTTAAATTTCTTAGTAAAATAAATTTTAAGGTCACATGTTTAAAATTTTTATCTTTAAAATATTTATATTGAATTAATTTCAGACTAATGTGGAGCTCGTGGTATGGAAACTAGAAATTGCATAACCATAGAGATTAAAAAAAGGAGCTGAAACTTGGGCCTGAGGTTAGAAATGGGTGAGGTGCTGCAAAGGTCTCTTCTAGAAGCATGAAAGTGTTCAAAATGGTGGTGATGATTTTATATCTCTGTACGTTTGCTAAAAAACCATCAGTTGTATGCTTACAATGAGTGAATTTTATTATATGTCTATGTTACTTCAATAAAAGCACGTGTAAAAACCAGGGTTTGATTCACAGCATTGAAAGAGAAGAGTAACTTAAAAATGTGACCCAGAGAATCTCTATGTAGAATCCCTCCTTCTCACATCACACACACCTTTTTTTTCTCATTGATTTTCTTGAATACTTTACATGGTTTTTCAAGTTATGGTTTCTGACAGTAATAAACATTTGTGATTTTCTTCCACTGACTTTTATTTATTTGTTTTTAAATTTTTATCTTGAAAGTTTTTGTACTAATATGTATTTTATGTTGAGCGTATTTCCCCCATAACTCACCCCTTCTCTCTCCTCTTCCCCCTCCTCCTGTTAATCTCTTTAGTCCCCACTGAGTTTTTTTGAGCATGCATTAATTGCACAGAAGTGGGTTTCGTTGTGATATTTTCATACATTAACATTTCCTACTTCTCCCAAGGATAATATCATATGCAAATAACCTTAATGCAATTATCAAGACTGAAATTTGACTTTCTGCAAACCTTGGTGCCATATAGTACTTGAATTTCACTAAGTTGTTCATGTACATCCTCCTTGTTGTCTCTAAATTTCCTTTCCTTCTTTGGTGTGAGAAGCAGTATACAGTTTTATGAACCTTATTACCTGAATAGACCTGAATAGCCTCCACCACTATCAGGACAGAGAGCTGTTTTGCTGCCACATGCTCCAACATAAAGCACCCCTCCCCTCCACTACCCTGTTACAGTTATTTACTTCCACACCCATGACTCTGGCAAACAACAACCTGTTCTCTATCGCTATAGCCATAAGATAATATACGGTCTAGATGTCCATCAATTTATTCACTTTGTATGGAGGATTTTGGTTTGTTTCATGTTTGGCGCTAGGAGCACTTACATATGCTTATTTTTGTATAAACTTTGGATTTCCATTTCTCCAGCATAGACTCCTAGGATAAGGGCTGCTTAGCAGTAAGGTCTTTTGATTGAAAAGGACTAACCATTTCATTTCAAGAATCAGTGTTAGTGTTGTTTTTGCCTTTCTGGTGAGTGCGTCGTGTGTCTCCCTGTGGCTCTGATCCACATATCTCTAATGCTGAGTGATGCTGACCATCTGTCCTGTGCTTCTTTCATGTCTGTATATCTTTGGTTAAGCACATAGTCAAGCATTTTACCTAGTTGAAATTGAGCTGCTTGGCTGTTTACTATTGAGTTTAGAGAGTTCTGGATGCATGTACCTTGTTGGACATGTTTACATATATTTCTCCTTGATCTTGCCATTCTGTTAACAGTGCCCTTAGCAAAGCAGGCATATTTTGTTTCAACTAAGTCAATTCATCAATTCAATATTTTTTCTGTTGTGAATTGTGCTTTTGATGGCCATGCCTACACTCTGATGATGATTTTTTTTTTCCTTTCGGAACTGTATTTCTTTTTTCTTTCATTGTTGTATCAATTAGAACATAGAGCTGCATGGACAAGGAGTGCTGAGAGCTGACCTCTTGCCTTGGCATTTAGTCTGTCATCGTTGCCTGTGTTATTAGCTATTGATGATTCTATCAATGTTCCTTATCACACTGAGCAAGTCCCCTTCTGCTTCTCCTTTGTTGTGAATATTTAGTCTGAATGGTGCTAAATTTTGTCAAAGTCTTTTCTACCTCAGTGAATATGATCACATGGGCTTTTTTCTTTAGACTGTAAAGTATGAGACATTGCATTGATTGTATGTGTGCATTTGTTTACAGACATATGGAGACCAGATTTCAACAATGAGCATCTTCCTCTGCGGTCTCTCTCCTCTCTTATTTTTTAGACAGGGTCTCTCCTTGTGTCTGGAATTCACCCGATTTGGTAAGGCTAGTTGGCCAGTGAGCTGTTTGCTTTAGCTTCCTCAGCACCGGGGTGCCCATCTTTTATGTAGGTTCTGGGGACCTAATCATGTTCACACAGCAAGCACTATACTGAGTGAGCCACTCCTTCCCCAAGACTCACATTGATTTGTTTTTAACAATTAAACCAACTTTGTATTCTAGATTCGATCTCACTTGGTTATGGTGTATTAGTCTAGTTATGTATTTCTCAATATTTTAATAATTTTTGTATTTGTGTGCTGTGGGATGTTTTGTATGGCAAATGTGTTGCTGATTAGTCAATAAATAAAACACTGATTGGCCATTGGCTAGGCAGGAAGTGTAGGCGGGACAAGGAGGAGAATAAAGCTGGGAAGTGGAAGGCTGAGTCAGAGAGACACTGCCAGCTGCCATGATGACAAACAGCATGTGAAGATGCCGGTAAGCCACAAGCCATGTGGCAAGGTATAGATTAATGGAAATGGATTAATTTAAGCTGTAAGAACAGTTAGCAAGAAGCCTGCCAAGGCCATACAGTTTGTAAGCAATATAAGTCTCTGTGTTTACTTGGTTGGGTCTGAGCGGCTGTGGGACTGGCAGGTGAGAGAGATTTGTCCTGACTGTGGGCCAGGCAGGAAAGCTCCAGCTACATTTGTGAACATAAGGTATATGACTCAAATGTTATTTTATTTTCAAAGCCCTTAAAGTGCTCTTCTGGTATGCCCAACTTGTGTACTGGGGCCTACATCACTCCTCAGTGATATTTACATTATACTCGGGCTCTCACAGCTTCCACTATGGGGGTATGCTCAGGTTCCAGCATGAGTCACTTGAGGGTGAGCCTAGGACTTCATGTGCTGATTGACTAAAGGGAGCCTTGCTCCTGATTGCTCTGCTCAGGGTCCTCTCCCCACTCTCCAGATGGAGGACAGGGAATTAGAGAGATGCTGTCCAGGTTTACATTAGCTTAATGGAAAACTATACTCCCATCCTGTTCCACTCTGCTGAATCTCCATAAAGTCAGCCCAGGGGAGGCACAGAGTAACCCTTTTCCACTGTCACCTGCCCCAGCAGGAGGGGATGAGTTGACAGTGCTCCTTAGCATGAACTCTGCAGAGGGAAAGCTCCTTGAAGTGATCGAAAGTAACGTGTCATGGCATCATCTCACATGACATAGCTCTTTGGATGGAGTTGGGAGGGACATCACTTCTTTTGGATGGTAACAGGGTAGGAAGGGTGAGAAGGGCCTTCACTCAGAGTCTCTCCCTGTCTCTGTCCTCTGTGGAGGAAACTTGCTTTTCAGGGATCTTTTTTCTTACCTCTATCTGTAGCAGGCACTAAGAAACTGCTCTTACTAAAGTTCTTTGACTCCTTACTTGGCCCAAGAGGTCCCTAAAGAAGGTTAAAAAGCAAAGCAAAGCAAGACTATTGGAGGATTTATTAAGGCAACTCCACATAGTTAAAAGAGAGGTTTATTTTGGGGTAACTTACAACAAGTAAAGGGATAAGTTACAGGATCCAGGAGAGGTGAAGTACAGTCCAGTGGTGTTCTCTGGAGAACTCTGCTCGGTCTACATCCAGCATCCAGGATCACCAGGAACCAAGAGCCCGCACATCTGCATCTCGGGTCTTAAGGGCTCCCATCTCGGCCCCGCCTCAGGGGCAGGCCATAGGTAGGAGTGACAGTTACTAGAAGTCTCATTGGGGGCAGTATTTCCAGGTTAAAGCTGGAAAAGCTACCCACTACATAAGACAAACCGACAAAAAAAAAAAAAAAAAAACCCAACGCCTCTCCTTCACTTTGTATCTGTCTCTTTTTCTTTGAGTCAGTCTTTTGTTTTAATCCACACATTGACTGCTCAAGGAATGCCTGTTGAAAGTCTGTGGTACCTAACCTATTCATCTTTCTTCATGGCACAAGGCACAAAGAGTAGCTGTGTCCCATTTTAAAATGCCTTATTACAGACCTCACCCTCCTGAAGTCAGAACTGTAAGAGCAACAGTGCTTTCAGATATATCTCCCTGTGATAAGACCATCATCTCAAGGAGACTGGCTTGCCAAGAAAGTGATGACAGTGGTAACTTTGGAACCACTTTGGAAACCGTTCCTGAGATTCTGCTCAACCATCATAGCTTGGGACTTAGTTACATGCAGTTCTGCCTCTTGTCCAATCCTCCCTCTATGTAAGCCTAATTCTCATGTTACTGCCTTGAAGATTGACTTAGGGGTCATTGAACTCCTTTACCTATTCTTCCCCAATGCACCATATTGACTAAATCTCTGTGGGAGCCCATTCTTGGGTTCCTCGTGGCTTTACCCAGCAGGTCCACATAGAGGATGATTAGGACCACGGGCCTGAGTGCAGGTGTCTGAGATGGTCTGCACTTGGCTGTGCTGGGGGGAGGTCTTTTGCTCCACCCCCTGGCGTCTCTATAAAAACCCTGGGGCAGAGCCAGTCGGGGCCCGTTGGAATAGGTTCCAGGCCCTCTCGAGGCTATCCTTTATTTTCTATCTGTTTATCTCCTCAATAAATCCTTCTATCTAATATTTCCTGCTGCTCACACTCAAGAAAACTCTGGGGAACTGTGGGGGTGGTGGGTAAACGCCCCACAAATCTCCTTTCCTTGTTTCTCACCATTATAATTCTCTTTAATGGATGAGTTGGGGTGGGTGGCTGAGCTCAGCCTGTTTAGGCTTTCAGAATTGGGCTTTGGCCCTTTAGTTCCTACAACTTGCTCTTAAATGGTTCTGAGTTATAGCCTGCTCTAGCACCTAGATCAAGCTGAATGTGAGTCAAAAATATGGATGAGACTCACCCAATTCTTTACTGCAAGCTCAATTAACTTCTTTTTTATTAATTAATTAATTTCTATATCTATCTACGTTTGTTTATTTATTTATTTATTTATTTATTTATTTATTTGTTTTGTTTTTTCAACAGATGGTTTCTCTGTGTAGCTCTGACTGTCCTGGAACTTACTTTGTAGACCAGGCTGGCATCAAACTCAGAGATCTGTCTGCCTCTGCCTCCCAAGTGCTGGATTAAAGGTATGGGCCACCACATACACCTCAAAGAATACATATTTTAATCAAAGTGGAATTACATTGATTCCCCTCTCCCTCCAGACCTTTCCATGTACCCTCCCATCAACCCTTCCCACACCCCAACTCCCAAATTGATAGGTTTGCTTTCTTTACTTTTTATTGTTATATATGTATTATGTGTGTATGCATGTGTGTATATGCACATATATAGAGATACAACCTGCTAAGTCCCTTTTTGTTTATGTGTATATAGTTTCAGGGCTGACCACTCTGCACTGGACAATCAGTAAGGAGGCTCATCCCTTGGAAGGGCTAATTCTCCTCCTTGCAGCCATATAAACAAGACTAGACTAATAGCAATACCAATGGACATGCTAACCTGGGAGGGGAAAATTTCACAGGGTCACCAACTTCTTAGTCCCATCTTTTGGAAACTTCTGTCATTGCCTTAGGTGGACCCAGTGTTTTAGTTTAAATTGGCAGGAGCCTGGGACATGCTTGGGTCACCCCCAGGAGCCACTTATGCTTCCATAATAGTGAGACAAAATTCATTTTATATTAATTTTTATTTCTTCTTTTAACTCTATGTTCACTGTTGGGCAAACTTCAAATGAGTTCTAAATGTTAGTTAAGATGACTATTTTCTATATTTCTATATATCTTGTCCAATGATTTCACTTGACTTTTTGTTTTATAAATATATAGTTTTTTTCCTACTTTTTATATCCTCAGATGAGATAAGGTTATTTCTTTCTCTCCTTTGGTTTATTTTTAAATTGTTGTCCACTTTGAATTCATTTCTATTTCGTGGTGAGAAGTGGTCTGACTTACTTTCTCCTCCAAATAATTGTCTCGGCAGCCTGTTTTAGGTGATGAGTCTTTCCCTCTGTCTCTGCTAACAAATAAAATTACTGAAAGAATAAGCTTTCTCTCTTCAAAGAATTTATTTGCCACCCACACCCTCAAGCCTAACAAACAAACTCTCTCTGAATTTAAATAAGAAAATAAAAATCTGACTTCTCTCATGAAAGATGACATCACATTCCTTGGCTTCCCTCTTTGAATCCTCCCTCATCAGTCCACATGCAAGAGAATAAACAAGCAAATGAAGCCAGCAAAGAAACAAGGAGCGAGTGTAAAGGGAGGTAATTAAGTCTGCCCGTCCCATGATGCTAACAAAGGCAGAAAGTGCAGGGAGATGAAGATCATTATAAAATCAAAAAATAACTTAAACCTCGGGCTTTCATTGTAGTTTGCATCTCTGTGTTTTTCTTCCTAGCTTTGGGGGAGGAGGGATGAGAGAGGGGAGATGTGAATATTTATCATATTTTCAAAATCTGGAATTAAAATTGATGTTTCATGAATAAGTAAAGTGATTGCATCTCTCTTGGTTTGCAGATTCCTTATTTATCTGCTGAATTCTTTAAATTATTGAAATAGTTTTAACTGACGTCTTTGGTAGTTACTCGAGGACATACATTAGCCATCAGTTCTGCCCCGGCTTCTGTGCAGATGGGGAAATCTATTCCCATGTCAGTTTCCTCCTGCTGAAAACTATGTGTCTCTGTCGGTAGAAGCAGAAACGGTATGAAAAGCAGGACTGTGGGAATTAGTTGGAAATTCAGGTGTTCTTGAGTTAGTGGAAACCTTCGTAAAGTTCCCCAGTCTTGACACAGTTCCCCAGTCTTGACACAGATCCCCAGTCTTGACAAGTTCCCAGTCTTGACCAGTTCCCAGTCTTGACACAGTTCCCCAGTCTTGACCAGTTACCAGACTTGACAAGTTCCTAGTCTTGACAAGTTCCCAGTCTTGACAAGTTCCCCAGTCTTGACCAGTTACCAGTCTTGACCAGTTCCCAGTCTTGACACAGTTCCCCAGTCTTGACCAGTTCCCAGTCTTGACTAGTTCCCAGTCTTGACAAGTTCCCAATCTTGACACAGTTCCCCAGTCTTGACACACAGTTTCCCAGTCTTGACCAGTTCTCAGTCTTGACCAGTTACCAGTCTTGACACAGTTTCCCAGTCTTGACAAGTTCCCCAGCCTTGACAAGTTCCCAGTCTTGACAAGTTCCCAATCTTGATACATGAACCCATCCAAGCATCACACCTTGGTGCCCCTCCCCAGTTGTTGTCTGACACAGATGGAACTTTAACTGAAGAGACTGAGAAATCGTACTGTTCCCAGAGAACTCTCACTCAGCACCTGGTATTTACTGTTGCCCTCCATTTGAAACTGTCCCTGGGGTTTTATACGTGGTTAAAGGTTGCCAAGGGAGGGAGAGATATTTTCTTTAATCGTCTAATCACTGGCAAACGCTTTGCCATGCTTCTGTAAGCAACCCTACCAAAAGTCACTGGATCATTGAAAAAAAAAGAAAGAAAAGAAAGAAAAAAATACATGAAAGTAGAAGGGGGACACATTGGGAAGAGGAAAGAGATCAGAGAAACTGTGCAGGGGACAAGAGAGGGTAGTGAGAGATGAATATGATCAAAATACATGGATGCAAATGCCATAATAACCTGGGCAGTGATGGCTCATGCCTTTGATCCTGGCACTCGGGAGGCAAAGGCAGACAGATCTCTGTGATTCTGAGCCCAGCCTGGTCTATAGAGTTAGTTGCAGGGCAGCTGGGGCTACACAGAAAAATCCTGTCTCAAAAAAGAAAGAAAGAAAGAAAAAGAAAGAAAGAAAGAAAGGAAAAAAGAAAGAAAGAAAGAAAGAAAGGAAAAAAGAAAGAAAGGAAAAAAGAAAGGAAAAAAGAAAGGAAAAAAGTCATAATAAACCCATATAAATATATACTCATAAAAGTAATGATAAAAAAAACTGCCCAAGTTGTCATAATCTGCTCAGGGCGCTATAACAAGACTAAATAAATAAATAAATAAATAAATAAATAAATAAATAAATAAATAAATAAGCTTATAAACAAGATACATGTATTTGCCATAGCTGGGGAAACGGGGAGTCAGAGATCACAGCATCACAGTTCCATGTGGGAAGAGCCATTCCCTGGCTTATGATCGCACCTTGCTGCTGTGTCTTCCCATGGGAAGGAGCACAGGAACACTGGAGTTTCTTTCATGAGCTCATTGATCCTAATCCTGACATGTCTCGTTCACTAATTACCTCCCAAAGGCTCCAATTCCTAATCTCATCATATTTTGGGGTTAAGATGTCAACATAAGCATTTTGAGAGGACACAAACATCTAATGTCTTTCACTCTATTCCTGCTTATCTCCATAAATTCACCTCCTTCTCCCAGGCACTGTAGCATCATTACATCCTAATATCCTGAAAGCCTTAACTCTTTCCTACTCCACGTTGAAGGGGGAGGCTCAAGATACAGTTCATCCTGACAGGAGTTTTACTCCAGCTATGAATTTGTTAAATCCAAACAAAAACATGTACCTCTAAAATATGGTATAGGAACAGAACTAGAAAGGAAAGAACTAGGAAACAATAAACCAAGAATAAGGTCAAAGTACAAAGTGAAGTCGTGTGACCTGAGGTACTAGAATGGCCGTGTTGTATAACGAGTCTGCACTAACTAATGGTTCTAGTGACACACTGATGACTTCAAGAGAAATCTGGACACACCGGACATCACAGTGAGGCATTATCTCCTTAAACTTTGTATCCTGATGACATTAAATGGGTATTTGGGTTGTATTTTTGTACTTTTTTTTAGTTCTTTTATACATGACATTATGGTTATCACATCTCTCCGTGGTTTATCTGCTTGTGTTACAGACAAAGGAAGATGAGCATTCTCCTTAACATTTTATGTTCTCAATTTTCCACAAGATGAACCACATGCTCAGAGCATAGGGGTGGCATCAGTATCTTGCTGGGATTTAAGAATTTTAAAATTTATCCTGATATGCCATGTTAGTTTTCTCCTCTCTCCATGGAAAGAGACACATTTTTCCTTAGTATTGATACAAAGCTTAAGTGTTTAGATGGTTTTATCTTGTCAATTTAAAGAAAAAGTCAAATCTTCTTGCAAGTGTTGGGAGATTGGGAAGATGGGTGTGTGGGAGACATTTTTTTTTCCTTAGGGTGACGGTGATGTGAGGAGTTCCTGGAATAGTGTGAGACTTTAGGGGCATGATGTAATTCCTCTCCCTGGGTTTCTCAGCATCTCCCCTGTGCCATAGACCACTGCTTCTGAGAAAGAAAGCCAGAGCATGACAGTAGTACCCTTGCCAGGCTCAGAATAGCTTATTTTTCTCAATTCTGAGTCATTTCTAACAGTATTATATATTAGATGAACTATCTAGGATAATGGTCATTTTTCTTTCTTTGAAAGTCGTATTCTTCCTCATGTAGTGATGCCTGTCTGCAATCTCAGCAACTGTGATGTGGAGGCATGATAATCAGGAGGAGTTCAAGTCATCCTCAGCTACATAGTAATTCAAGGTTAGTCTGGGTTCCATGAAATACAGTCACGAGGAAAAAGAACTACAATATCAACATAACAACAGATCAACAACAAAAGCTTTCTTCTACTCCTATGTAAGATAACTTTTACCTGGAGGGCTACATAGACTTCAACAACTGACCTAGTACAATGGCATCAACAGCAGTGTTCAGTGTATTTCCTGAATGCTCCGTACTGAAGTTAACTTCAAAGAAGACCTTCATTGCCAGAAATTTCTAGTTCAAGGTTATTCCTTTGTTCAGCGAGTATTCATGCCTGTTCTATGCTGAGACCTGGACATTTGGGAAAGATCAGTAAAGAAAAATAGTCACAAATTTGTAGACTTCGCTTTGGCAGAGCTAGTTAGAAAAGAGAGCCAATAAAAAAATATCCAATCAAGCTAGCAAGATGGCTCAGTGGGGAAAAGCTCTTGCTGCCAAACTTGATGACCTATGTTTTATCCCCAGGACCCATATGGTGGAAGGAGACATTTTGTCCCCAGACCTCTACACATGTACTACTGCATGTATATACATGTACTTAAAGAAATAAGTGATAAAATATATATATGTATATAAGAATCAATCAGAAAATGCTAGTAAGAATGAGGTCAGTGCTTCGAGACACAGAGGACTGGGAAGCAGGGCATTTCCACACTTTGCAGTGATCAGGGCAGACTTCAGTGAGGAGGAGATATTGAACAAAGGTGCACAGAAGGGACGTCCAACACAGTCCCAAGGGAGGGACTCTCCTGGCACATTCAGGAAGAGCAGGGAGGCTGGAGCAACTGGAATAGAGAGTGTAAAAAAGTAGGGTGGTGAAGTATATGGAGGAAAATAGAGCAACAGTGATCACTCTTTTCTCTTACAAATCATACTGTCAGCTGGGTTGAAAGCTGGATGAGAAGGATCAGGATGACAGCAGCAAGGCCAGATGGACCTGTATTCTAATAACACACACACACACACACACACACACACACACACACACACACACACACACACACACACAAGAAGATGGTAGCCCAGGGTAGAGGGGAGCACAAGCGGTGGTATTCGGATATATGCTTTATGCTAACAGTTTCTTGACAGATTGTATATAGACAATGACTGTAACAGATTGTCTATAGACAACAATTGTGTACAGATTGCATATAGACAATGACTATAACAGATTGCATATAGACAGTGGTTGTATACAGATTGTATATAGACAACAATTGTGTACAGATTGCATATAGACAATAATTGTATATAGAGTATATACAGCCAATGGCAGAATTTATCAACAAGGAGAGAGAACAGCAGAACAACAAAGACTGGGATTTTTCCGTTATGTCTAGAATGTATGGAAAATACCCAGAAAGTAGAAAGAGCGCTATAGGCAAGAGGGAGGGATGGAGGGTGAAGAAGAACAATATGAGGAGGTAAATACAAGCGAAGCTATCATATGCATGCCTGAAGGTGCCACAGGAGAATGCACTTTGGATGACCAGTGCATGTGAATTGAAAGAAAGAAAGGTTAGTGCAGGACCAAACACCTGGAAAAAAAAAATCACTATAAAAAGCCATAAACCCACTGTTGCTCTTTGGCCCTAAGACAGCTTCATTTTAATGAATTTCTAAGCTCCAAACATACAGTTAGAGAGAAAAACAAATCTTGAAAAGACTTAGTTTATCCCTAGATAGCCAAACAGACCTAAATGGTCCCATCTATCTGTGAGAATCTGGACAACATTGCTCTGTGTGTGTGTGTGTGTGTGTGAGTGTGTGTGTGTGTGTGTGTGTGTGTGTGTGTGTGTGTGTGTGTATGTGTGTGTGTATGGTGGGGTCTGGTTAATTCTCAGTCTGAGAAATTCTAAGTCAGTGGCCTGATTGAAATGCACCCCATGTTCTGTTGATAAACAGTCCTGATGGCAGTGATATGTGTGAAGTTATTTCAACAACAGATGATGCGTAAATCCAGCTGATCTCTCCACATCTACTTGTAAAAGGTGTCACTTCAGATTTATTCCAACTTAATAGCATCAACGTTTGTCAGACCATGTCACATTGGGCCCTTTACTCCTTGATTTGTTGGTTATTTTTAAATATTAGTTACTGTCTCGCTCATAGGGCTGTATAGTTAATATTCTACACATTTTTTTCCTTGAATTTATTGCCTCACCAGGTCTGCTTTGGAGCTAAATATCAAATCTGGACTGTTGTAATTTTACATCTTTTGCTGATGACACGGGGTTGTGGATACCAGGGGGTCCCTAAACTGTACCAGTGAAATGTCAGTTTGGAGTTCTGACAACATTCATCTCAGGATCTGGCCATGTACCAGGCACAGAGATTATAATCCTAAGCAGGGGTAATATTCCATTGGAATGATGCCTGCTTCCATTTTAGAGCCATGGCATTGGGAGAGGAGGGTGCCTTTTAAAATTATATTATCTATTTGCACATTAAAATAAAAATATTCTATGCATATTCTCAAAAAGTACACAATTTCTCAAGAAACACAGTTAAGTTTATAGGCATATGGCTCATGTCTATAGTTCTAATATACAAGAGGCTGAGGCAGGAGAATTACCATTAGTCCAAAGCCAGCCTGGGCCACGTAGTGAGTTGCAGCTATCCTGGGACACAAAATTAGATTCTGTCTCAAAAAAAATAAAACGTGTGTGTGTGTGTATGTGTGTGTGTGTGTGTGTGTGTGTGTGTGTGTGTGTGTGTGTGTGTGTGTATGTGTATGTGTGTGAAGAGATAAATTTAGATGAATACAATGCATAAATGCAGTGTCTTGTCCTTCATATTCATTGAAGAGGAAGAAATATATCCACACAAGTTCTTCTAGAAGAAAGCTGGTAACAGCTTTGTAAAAATCAAACTGAAAATGAGCCAAATGGCTTCCAACTTGAGACCACATTAACAAATAGCAACATTTTCATACAATAAAACAGCCTGTGGCAACCAAAAGAACAAATATAATAATGCGTATAAATAATATGGATAAATCTCATCAAAATTTTTTGAGTAAAGGAAGTAAAATATTAAAAAGTATATACTTTAAAGGACATTAAGTTGGGTGGGAAGGGAATAGATCTAGAAAGAATTGGAAAGAGAGGTGAATGTGATCAAAATATATTGTTGAAGGAAGTTCTTAAAGAATTTATTTTAGAAAAGTACATACCTTTTATTCCATTTACATTAACCACAAGTGGACAAAATTAATTAAAGTGATAAAGGTTAGTAAAGGAATAAATTTGCCTGGACGATGGAAATGCTCAAGTCTTGATTCTGTCCTCTGCCCTCTAATTGAGGAAATAAACCATCATTCATTTCTTCAATAAGAATTCACTGTGATTGTCCTGGGTACCAAGGTATGAAATGAGCCATAAAATACTTACAGAGCCCTAAACTTATAGTCTAGTTATAGTTTCATCGTGTACAGCAATATGTTTGTTTCTTTCTTCATTTAAATTTGTTTTATTTTATATAAATGCATGCATGTGCACACTCACAGGTGCATGCATGTGTATGTGACTGTAGCCATGTGAGTATGCCATGACATATGTGTGGTCGGAGGACAACTCTGAAGAGTCCGTTCTTTCCTGCTATTTTATAGGCTCCAAGGATCCAAGTGCCTCTACCCACTGAACCATCTCACCAACCCTCTTTTAATTTAAACAAAAGAAGAACTACCTGGCTGTCTACACTTGATACCAGATTAGAAACAACAAAGAGTTTTGATATTTAGCCTTTTTTAAACTCTGCAACATGTGCTCATATTTAAATATGATTGCACTGTGGCTGATAAAAGTCAGCTATCCTTCCTGCTTAACCTTTAATTGTGTAACTTTAGAAAGTTTTGCATCTATTAGAACATCAGTGGTCATCCAAAGTTTCTCCTTTATCATTTACTTGCAGGAAGGTCTTGAATTGGCACATGCTCAGTAAAAATGAAAGCCTTATCCCATGTGTATTCAAAAGATACTGCACATATCAATTCCACCCACAGTGGAGGTGCTGTTAGTACTGATGTAACACTCCCCAAAAGGCCAATTTCCAGTTTATAGCTTTGCCAAGCTTGTGGCTCGATAACTGTGCCCTAGTGGAAGGCTGAGGGCACTGGGGTCAATGTAGAGTATAGCTTAACTACTTACAAGCTGGAAGACCCCAGGCATGTTATATAAACACAGTTCAGTGGGAATAACCCAGTGACCTCTGGCATGGTTGGCGTGGCATCTTCTAAAAGTTCAATAAGGATCGAGAACTATAGGAAAGAACCAGCCCAATGCAAGGGACAGGGTAGGAATTCATCGATGTTGACTTCCTTCTTCCTCTTTTTCCTAAATAAGAAAATGTGTGATGTGTAGAAATAGGGTAATTATTTTGGAAATCCTTGACTAGATGAAAATATCATCTTAACGATTAGAAACAGAAATGTTTTCAAAATGATCTCTCAGGCAGATGGATTTTTCTAGGACTTTGAGTTTAAGGCTGTGATCTCTGTTATAGCTCTGCAGCCTAAATGCCTGCTAACACTATCGAATTGTGTTGGGTGAGGCATTCTGTTCACGTGTGGAGGCCCAAAGTCAGCCAACTCCCCAAGAAGACAAGAGCGTTGCTTTTGATAACAATAAATTCAGAAGCAAGGTCTTTCCTCCTTATTAAATCAATGAATTCTGAGTCACATGGATATTTTGATAGGGGTATACTTCTAAGAATAAAAAAGGAAAACGATAATTTTCTAAGCCCTTTCAAATCATCACTTGAGAAAGCGATCTATTACAGCCATCCCTCTGGGCGTTCTAAGGACCAGGGCAACCAGCCTGGGGGACATACAAAAAACCCTCTTTGAGAGGCTTGCAGAGAGCCAAATTCCGAATTGTACAATGGTGTTCAGGAACAAATAGTATGGAAATGTACCTCCATACCTTTGTTGTAGCCTGACCAGTAGTTGAAAATCTAAGGGATTTACTTTAGAACTTGAAAATAGTATCATTCTGCATAACTGGCCCAGGCATGGACCTGCTGACTTTTTAACTCTTTGTTGTCAATTAAGATTCTCTAAATTGACTGAAGTTGAGGATTAATTTGCTTTCCCCAAGTTACTAGAAATATGTGTAAAATGCCAATTTTCTAATTATATTGGATTTTATCTACTACTATTTCCATTGGAAAAAGTAGTTCAGGCTGTGCTATTATTAGTGATGAGAGCTTGACACCTCTTATTTCCCAGAGGAATCTATCAGATGTAAGTGGGAAGCATAAGGCCTCAGGGGTAGCATAGAGTTCTGATAAATAGCATCCTGAGAGAATTGGGCAAACTATAGATTAGACAGTCTTCAGGGGAGAAAATGCCCATGTGTCTCTGTCTACAGTGGAAACCAAAGGATTCTGCTCTTCATCTTCCGCCATGGGGAAGCCCCATGTTCTCCTCCAGACCATCTGTCTGAAGGGGACAAGATGGACAAGGCACATTTGAGAGTTACTTATTGCTCAGGATGCATCAACAGAGCAGACAACATCAACCTAAGCTTCTCCCAATAAGAGGATCGCTGGCTTTTTGCTTGCTATTCCTCTAGGGCAGTGGTTCTCAACCTTCTCAATGCTGTGCCCATTTAATACACTCCCTCATGTTGTAGTGACCCCTCCCCTCAACCATATAATTATTTTCATTGCCACTTCTTAACTGTAATTTTGTTAGTGCTTTGAATTGTAATGTAAATAACTCAGTGGCCACTGTGAAAGGGCCAGTGACCCACAGGTTGAGAATAACTGTTTTAGGGCTAGGTGGTCTTGCTATTTTCCAAATCCAGCCACTGGGCTTCTGTGGACTTCCTCAATTACAGCATTGTTCAACAAATTCCCTTTTGTGTAAATTAGCCAAAGCCAGGTCCTGTTGCTTGCAACCAAAGATCCCTAAGTGTTCTAGACTTTTACTCTAAGCTTGTCTCAAATACAAAATCCCCATCAGTTAGTATGGCAGATGCTGGTAGAGGATTCTGGGGATGAGATGGACTCTGGAGGTCCTATAATCTGACCTCCTCCATCTGCATGCAGTTCTCTGTGGGGGTTGAGAGAAGACAATTTGATTAAACTTGCAACTGAGAATGTTGCAGCATAAAGGTGAACTGAGTCACCTTTGTTAGCAGAAGGAAGGGAAGGGAGCAGTTCCCGTGAGAGTGCTGGTGTTTGATTGTTGATGGACTGAGCTGATGAGACACAGAGGCATGAGGTGACAAGTTGGAGCTTGCCAAGTAGGCTAGGCTGGCTGGCAGTGAGATCCAGGGCTCTGCCTGTCTCCATGTCCCCATGTCCAGGATTACAGTGCATGTCTAAGGACTGAACTCAGGTCCTCACACTGGCAAGGCAAATGCTTTACTGGCTGCCCCATCTCCCCAGCCCTCAGTGCTCTTTTGGAGAATAGAAATTGTGATGCTTCTCATCATAATTGGCTCTTTCTAGACACTAGAATCTCTATTAGTTGGAAATGTTTGTAATGATTACATATTCTAAGGAACGAAAGCAAACACTATCCACCTAGTGTAAAATGGATATAGACATTCAGCATTCAGGCCCTCCCCCACCTCACCTTCCAAGGACCTGGGGACCAGCTGCAGAGAAAGCTGGCAGCCGGCAGCCCTTTTCAAGATTGCCTCCACTGCAGGTCCCTTCACCCAAGGTTCTGTCCTCCATGGAGAGGCTATACCTACTGAGTGGCTGATTGTGGTGTGGGAAACAGTCTTAGCATTTTGTTCCACACTTGGTCATCTCTATCAGGCCGCATTAGCTCCAGAGATTCCCGAGAGATCCTCCCAGGCTGTGGAGGAGACTTTGTCGTGAACAACCTCTTCTGCCCTGTCTTTCTTCCCTTTCTGCTCACTTTTTAAACTGTTGGCTTTCAGATCATCCTGACTCTTAAACTCAAAATGTGTTTTCAGAGGTACACAACCAACCACACTAGATTTGGCATCCTACATTTGACACTTAACATTACAAGTCACCTGTCCCCGCCCCCCCCATTTTTTTTTACAGGTAAGAGAATTGAGGCTCATAGAAGTAAGAACATTGCCTAAGTGAAACATTAAGTGACAGATCTGGGATTAAACTCTAGTTCAGATTGACTGCAAAGATTCAGTCTCTTAGGAAATTATTAATACATCTCCTTCTGCCATGAGCAATGACCTCACCCAGAGCGAGCAGCTGGGCTCTGTGCTTTGGACCAGGTCAGAGTCACGTGATCCATATTGCCATTTCTGTTGGTTCAGATGAGATTTTCATTCCTTTTTCTTTCTTTCCTGAGTGTCCGTCTCTACTCCTGGAGGCATTGCCTATTGTTTTAACCTAAAAATAGAAAGTGTCAGCTTTTACACATTTTCAAAAATCTCAATGTAATTATTTTAAAATAGGCTCCGAAATTTTGTTTTCTCTCTATTGGCAACCACCGTTGCCATGGAGTTCAAGTAATAGATTGTGATGTTTAACACTGAATTAATTACTACTTCTCACTCCCAGGGAACATCTAATTATACATATTCATGCCGGGCAGGATTTGATTTTAAGGGGAGAGAGAGAGAAAGAGAGAGTGCTTTTACTGTCTGAGGCATACAGGGGAAGGGAGTGTGGCATTCCGAAGACATATTTCTCATGCTTCTCTCCTTTCATTATTTCTCCTAGATCTACATGTGTGTAACCACATTGTCTTTTATCACACCACTCCCCCACCCCCGATAGTGATTCTTTTCTGTTATTTTGAACGATGAAAGGATATTAAGTACAGTTATGCCCGTATGTCTTCCCGCAGTCTTGCCCTGTGGCCACATGTGTCATTAGGTTGTAGGGTATTACTAGAAATACCATCTACTTTATAGGATCAAATGCTTCTGAGAGTGAATCCTGGCAAGCGATGTCAGAATTAAGCCTCAACATCTGAATCAATAAATTGGAATAACGTTATCTATATGTAGAGTTGATCCAAAGATTACAGTAGATGTCTGTGTAGGAGGGGGCGGGGATTGCCTGCACCTAGGTGTTCAGGTGTGTTTGCTCACCCTACCCCCAACAAACATGCAGTGGTCCGAGTAGGATGTCGGGTGCCCACCTCTATCTATTCTCTGCCTTATTACCTTGACACAGGGTCTCTCACTGAACCAGAAACGTGCGCTTTTGACTAAGCTGCACGGCCAACAAGTTTTGTCTCCAACCCCTACTGCTGGGGTTCCAGGGACATGTAGCCACGCCTGGCTTTTTCCATGGGTACTGTGGATTTGAATACAGGTCCTCAGGTTTACAGAGCAAGCACTTTTCCACACTGAGCCCTCTCCTCAGACCCCATTAGGCTTTAAGTAAACTTGCTTGGCATTGGCTTCTTTTCTCATTCATTGGTGTAGTCTTATGAAAACACAGATTCTAATCCAACTAGTTAGGGACAGAAACCCCCTCCTCAGGTTAGGAATCACCAACAACCTCCCAACTCTAAGCAATACTGCTGGTCTGTGTGATAATGAAAATTTAGGTGTGTGTGTGTGTGTGTGTGTGTGTGTGTGTGTGTGTGTGTGTGTGTGTGAAATGCATGGGAAGTTCTTAGTGTCGTCAGTCCTTAACTAGTCCTTACAGTATACCCTGTCCACAGAAGAGCACAAAACTTCACACCCAATAGCCGAATACAGAAACTGAGGCATGGGTGAGCAGGTCCTCTGACAGCAAGATGACTCCATTGGGTTTTTCTGCTCCTTATTGTAGACTCGCCCTGTGAAGCTGCTATTTTCTTCCTGTGTGGGCTGTTACAATCCCTGCTGTTACTAATGGGAGTCACCCAAGCATGTGTTGGGGGGAAAGAACATAAATCCTGGAGTGTTTTTATACACTCAACTAATAAAGCAATTTCATGTTTTGCTGAAAAGCAGCTCTTTCTTGACAAGGACAGCATGACATGGAGAAATGTATGCTTTTTGAGCCTCTTATCAGATGACTACTTTTGAAACATTGAATCTAGGCTGTTCATTTGAAAAGGGAGCTGTGGCTCAGACACTTAGGCAACCTGAGTGGTTGAAACTGTATAAAGTGACACGGTGCATTTTAAGACCAGGAGGTAGTCCCTAGCTGAAAAGAGCCGAGATTCTTACAAAACAGAAGCTGGCAACATTTCAGATGTCGGTAGGCGGTGTTTGTTTTATTTATACCCTTTTCATTTAGAGGTGGTGGGAAAATGCTTTTTATTTGAGAAAGGATGTTTCTGCGTCCCTCGTGGATCAAGACGAGTGCTTCTCTCTACTGACTTCTACTGTAAATATCAGCAACACCACTTCCCATCTTCCAAGCTTCCTGGCTTCTTTCCCAAAACCTCTGGGTTCTTCTGGCTTGCCCCTTTTAATTTATTCCTTCTTTGCTGGTCTTTGGGCTCCATCATTTTGGATCTTGGACCAAGATTTGTATGTACTTGCCACCATTTCCTTAGCTGTTGACGTCTCTGGCTCTGGGATCTGTTACTTGCACACCTCCTTGTGGCATGCTAGAGGAACGATGTAAGCTCTGTCTTCCAATTGTGCCCTGACTCAAAACAGTTCTGCTCTCTCAAAGCTCTTCTACCCCTCCTCCTTCAGTTTACTATCACTGATGGCATAAGCTGTCACCAGGATAGTCTCTTTGTTAAGGAGTAAAGTGGGTTAACCTTAAGGGATGAGTGTGGACAATGGCCAAGGGGGCCCATTGTAGACCCCAACACTCTCACAGGATGGATGTGGGCAGTGACCAGAGAAACCTTTGTGCTGATTTACGTTTTTGTTGGGTTTCATACTATTTCTAAAGCCTCTGGAAGAGGCAGCTTTCCTAGGGAGAATTGTGTGTCCTGGTGATTGACACATCCATTTGGATCGACTCTTCAGGAGAGGGTGACGGCAAGTCTTTGTTCTTTCTTTAAGAGAAAGATGCCTGTGAGACAAGAACCCCATAAAGTTAGGGCTCTTGGAGCCAGATATAGATGGTTATCAATTAATAACCTGCCTGAAAGTTCAAGATGGCCCCTGAGGCCAGGGGTGTGACTTGGGTATGACTTGGATTCTATTCCTCTACCATAGGATCTTGAGTTCCAGATGTAGGCTTTACAGGGCTGTCGTGTACAAGGGAGAGCCTGAGCCCTAAGTCCATCAAAGCCTGATAGCATCTTGCTCTGCAGTGAGTGACCCTTGTCTCACTCCTATATTGGGACAGGAATTGGAATCTGTTAATTCTGAAAACACACAGCTTTTCATATTAAAGGGAAAAAAACTTATATTTTTTTCTTGGAAAACATGCTAGGAAAAAAATAAATGATAAGTCACATCTCATGTTAATAACTTTCAGAACATAAAAATAAAAATTTATTCCAGAGGTTTGTCATCTCCATCTCCTGAATATCTCTCTGAGTCAACTTCTATGTGGGTTCCTAGTCACTGGATTTTTCCCCCTCCACATTCTCAAGTATAAAGTACCCCAGAACGCTTTTCTGTCTTTCTCTTTGTCCACATGTTGTCAGTTTGTCCAGTTTCAGGATTCCACAGCCCCCTTCTCCATAGCTCTCTCTGAACTGCCTGTGATACTTTCTGATTTTCATGCTAAATAATTCTTTCTTCTGATCTTTCTATCTCTTGGATATTTTTAGATTGCAAGTATGTCCACCTCCACCACCCACTGTGGCTCCCTACTGGGTCTGCTCAGACAAACTATGCATATTTAATACTTCTAATCTTCCTTTATCTGCCAGACCCACCAGTTTCCTAAAATTGTGTTGCTGTTCCTTAGACCTCCTCTTGATTGTTGATGCCCTGTGCCCCCACAGATAGAATTTCTGAGATGATGGCATCTGAAGGCATTGCCTGAATCTCATCTCTCTATTTTGTGCCTCAGTTAAAGACAAGCAATACAGAAAGATGGACTCCTATAGTAGTCATGAATGGTGTTTGTTAATCATTTCTAGTTCTGTCTTCTGGACCCTGAGTAGCATGGCATTCCCCAGACCCTTATAATTAATAGGGCTTCCGTTGTGACTCATTCCAGCAAGTGAACTATGACTAATGGGTCACTCTCAAACCTGTGAAAGACTCTAGAGTGTTGTTTTCTTCTCTGGAACAGCAACTGCTAATGTTTAAGGTAGTGGCCTCTGTGTATGTCTGAATCCTGTGTAATAGTGAACAGAAAAGGCCCTGTCCAAATTATTCTGCCCCTGTAGACAGAGGGAGTATGCCCTTAGGATTTTAAAAGTTGAGATTGGAACTCTGTTTGTTATTGCATAATAGCATACTTTGTCCTCAGTGAGGATACTACAATACCCATACCTTAATAGGAAAGGTATACATACACCTTTAAATCCAGCTTCTGGATCAGTCTGTCCTGCAACCCTGAGCCACCTTCGAAGCCAGAGCCTTCTGGAGCTCTTGAGCACTCTCGGCTGTTTCCACCGGCCTCTGCACTGTGGGGTGAGAACAGTGTGTTGCTCTGCCACTGACGCTGCTGGCGGAACTTAGGCCTGAGCAAGTCCTCACAACCAAGACGTGTTGTGGGACCAAATGAATAAAAGATGGCGCATGCTTTCAGGCATCCACAGCCCCACATGATATCTGATATTTATTTTCAGGCCTGTCGGTCCCCAGGCAGAGCTCAGAGAAGCCTGGATTCTTTTGTTTTTATTTGAAGACATCGAAAGTGTGCTTTGGGCTAATCAACAAAACAGCAGGCTTCTGTAGTTTTGGTTTTGCCCTTCAGCCTGGGTCCCTGCCTTGATTGGATATTCACCTTGCTTTGCATCAAATAAATATGTACTGAATATTTATTTTTGATTTCCCCCTTCTCTAGCATTTGCTTTGCTCTCCCCCTCCTCTCTGGAAGTTAAATGTCTTTGCTATATGCTTTCACTTTAATATCTCTAATTCTATAGATTCTGTAGAGGAGAACTGAACCTCCCAGGCTCCATGTTTCCCCTTCAGTTTGGCTATCATAACTTTCATCGCCTTTATTTCCCCTTGGGGACCACAAACACCAGATCCTAATTACAGTCCTGGGTGATTTAGACTCTAAGTTATGGCCCAGGGATAAAAGTTTTTAATTTGTTCTTTATTGACCTGAAGACACCCAGGCAGGCAGTGAGCTGAAATTCCTCATGAGTACAATTGATTTCCAAGCATCCTTTATGGGCAGCTCACTCCCCCATACTTGAATAGTGAGCAGTACCCTTTGACACTGTCTTTCTGAAAAGTCATGTTCCTCACTTGGTCAGTCAATATTACTGTAACCTTGGGCAAGATGAGACTCAGTCTTTTGATGGAGCTGTTTATAAGATCACATAAAGATGAGGTTAAATGAGATGATGCACTTAACACTGAAAGGTTTTAGCCAGGAACTGACAGGATATTGTTTCTTCTGAAGAAATAGGTGTGTTCTTGAATGATGTGTACATTGTGAAATTCACTACAATAATTGTTAGCTTGAGAAAAATCTACATAGCAACCTACTGCACACTATTCAGTGTCCAGAAGACAGAGAAAATCTACATAAGAACCTTCCTCTGGGACACTCAGGGGCAGAAGAACTTTTATATCTGGACTAATTTGAATAGCATTCTCATAGAAAGGATGAGAATCAGGATTGGGAGAGAAGGAAAACATGGAAAGGCAGACCCTATAATGGGAAGCTTTGAATATAATAGAAAGCTGAGCTTGTTTTGGGATATGTTCTTTCTGGGTATGAAGCCATGGGCTGTCTTTTATTTCTCTTTCTATGTCCCAGTGTTCTAAACCAACATATTTATTTAGATTATTTCTAAGAATTAGCATATATATGTATACATATACTTCTTAAAACATCACACACAGAGACACACACGTATATGCATGTGTTCAATGTATATCACTTGATAAATTGGGGGAAAAACATATAACCCAAGAAACCACCAGTATCAAGGTCATTTGTATATCCACTGCCTCCCAAAATTTCCTTTATTCACCTTTACTATTACTACTAAATTATGTGTATGTGGTAAGAACAGTGAACATACAATCTGCCTTTGAAGCAAACTGTAATTGAACAATATGGCATTGTTAGCTATGGCCCTATGCTGTCTGTCTAGTAGATCTCTAGAAAGGATGTTTTGTGTAACTGAAATTGTATACTTTTACTGTCTATCACCTCTCTGTTAGCTCCTCCTCCTAAGCCTGGCCACTAGTATCTTCTTCTTTCCTTTATTTCCCCTTGGGGAACTACATTCTGGATTCTGTGTGTGCAATCATACAATGTTTGTCTTTCCGGGTCTAGATTATTTCAGTTATTACAATATTCTACATCTTCATCTGCTACAATCATGTATGTCAAATGTGTTGCTGATTGGTCAATAAATAAATCACTGATTGGTCAGTGGCCAGGCAGGAAGTATAGGCGGGACAAGGAGGAGTAAAAACTGGGAAGTGGAAGGCTGAGTCAGAGAGACACTGCCAGCGGCCACCATGACAAGCCGCATGTGAAGATGCCGGTAAGCCACGAGCCATGTGGCAAGGTATAGATTAATGGAAATGGATTGATTTAAGCTGTAAGAACAGTTAGCAAGAAGCCTGCCACGGCCATACAGTTTGTAACCAATATAAGTCTCTGTGTTTATTTGGTTGGGTCTGAGTGGCTGTGGGACTGGCGGGTGTCAGAGATTTGTCCTGACTGTGGGCCAGGCAGGAAAACTCAAGCTACAATAAATGGCAATATTTCCTTCTTTTGTGAAACTGAATGATAGTCCACTCTTTGTAGGTAGACAATATTTTCTTAATCCACTCATTGATGACTATATGTTTATATTGTCCCCATATCTTAGCTATTATGAATAAGCCGGCACTAAATTCAGAGATACTGATTTTCCTGGCAGGTCCTGGTTTTAACTCTTTTGCAGAAGGTGACTTACTGAATCAAAGAGGAGATCCAATTTTATAAATTGTTTTGTGAAAACTCCATAGTTTTTCCATAACTGAGTTACATTCCCACCAACTGTGAATATAGTCCCCTTTCCTCTTCACCTTGTTAACTTCTGGGGTTTGGTTTTGTTTGTTTGTTTTCTTTCACTAACAGCCGTCCTCATAGGCATTATCTCAGCATGTCTTAAAGACTTATTTTTCTTTTTGATTAAGTTTGTGTATCTATGTATGGGTTTGTGCACATGAACTGCAATGGCTATGTAGACCAGAAGAGGGCACCAGATCCCTTGGAGCTGGTATTACAGGCTGTTATAGGCTACCAGATATGGATCCTCTCCAACAGCAACAGGAGCTCTTAATGGCTGAGCCATCTCTCCAGCCTACTCATTTTGACTTTGATGTGTATTTTCCTAATGATTTGGTGAGCGTATGTTCACAGAACTTTTGGTCATTTTTATATATTCTTTGGAGAAATGTCTTTTGCCCATATTTTAATCAGATTTCATTCTTGTTTTTGTTTTGCTATTGAGTTATATGAGTTGTTACTTGTATATTTGGATTACTAATGTGTGTGCGTATGCGTGTGCATGTGTGTGTGTGTGTGTGTGTGTGTGTGTGTGTGTGTCCTACAAACATTTTTCTCCCATGGTGGATATTACCTTTTTAAAGTTCCTGGCATTTGGGTTTTATGTGGTCTCCATTTGTTTACTTTTGCTGGCGCTGCCTGTGCTTTTCAGCATCCTATCCAAAGCATCATGGCCAGGATTGATTTTCAGAAGCTCATCCTTCCTCTGCCCCAGCTTCCCCCTACCCAGGAATTTTATAATTCCACTTCCTACTCCTGACATCCTTGTACATTGGCCTTCATCTCTTTCTTCTCCCTCTCTTCTTTCTGCTGCCTTTTGTTTCTTCCCCCTGATCTCTCTTTGCTTCTCTGCTTCTTCATTCTTCTCTTCTTTGACTCCTTTGCCATGTGTGAGTGTGTGTTTGTGTGTGTGTGTGTGTGTGTGTGTGTGTGTGTGTGTGTGCGCGCGCGCGTGCGCATGTGCATGTGTGTGTGAGAGAGAGACAAAAGATTTTTGAGACACGTGAATGGAGTCTAAAATACGCACTACCCGGCCAAAGCTAAGCTGCACGTTTGATGTCTTCATAGCACAGTCCAGTTGAAGCTGTTTATTGCATTTCTGTATTAAAGTTCACAAATTTCTGTACTATCTGCTGGATGATTATGACCTGTTCTCACTTGCTCAAATAAACACTGCCAGGCATTTGTCCACTTTCAATTTCTTATTAGCACATATTCTGTTGGTTTTTCATTAACCCTGGTGTATTTTCATTTCAATCTTATTCAATTTCTGTGACCACACAGTTGTGGTTTGACCCTTTATCTCCTGATAGCTCGCTTGTCTCTAAGTATTTATTGAAGTTTTGTAGATAAGGGGAGAGGTCATATTCATTTTATATTGCTATTATATCAAATTATCACAAATTCAGTGGCTTGTAACTACACAAAACGCCCTTTGCCTTGAACAGCATGTTCACAGAATTCAGGGCTTTACAAGGATTCAGTGTTTCCTTGGGACAGAGAAACTTGCTCAATGTGTCTACCTTCCCCTACCTACACTCACCAGAGCTATCTGGCCCCTAGAGATGTCCTGTGCCCTCAGCCTCCCAAGTCACTGGTAGCATGGACACTAGTTCCTGACATCTGAGTTCTCCCAGGCCTCTGAATTTGTCAGGAATGCAGGTCTATTTCTTTGGTGGTATGGACACCTTTCTTTCTTTCTTTTTTTTGTCTTATCTCTTCCTCTATAATCTTAGAAAGCCTCTAGTGTGAGCAGGAAGACCCCTACACTCCACCCCCACAGCCTCTGCTTTGTATGTAATGAATTTTGAGAACTGTAAATTTTCTCCTTCCCAGTCCATGTCCCTGAATAGATGTTATGGTTTGAGAGGAAAACTCACGAAGACTTGTGGTGGTATTGTGTTCCCCGAAATATTGTGCATGCTAATAAACTTATCTGGGGTCAAAGAACAGAACAGCCACTAGATACAGAGGCTAGAAAATGGTGGCACTCACACCTTTAATCCCAGCATTCCAGAGGCAGAAATCCCTCTGGAATCTCTGTGAGTTTAAGGCCACATTGGAAACAACCAGGCATGGTGACACATGCCTTTAATCCCAAAAAGTGAGCCTTTAATCCCAGGGAGTGATGGCAGAAAGCAAAAAGATATATAAGGCGTGAAGACCAGAAACTAGAAGCATTTGGCTGGTTAAGCTTTTAGGCTTTTGAGCAACAGTTCAGCTGAGACCCATTCTGGATGAGGACTCAGAGGCTTCCAGTCTGAGAAAACAGGATCAGCTGAGGAACTGGCAAGGTGAGGTAGCTGTGGCTTGTTCTGCTTCTCTGATCTTCCAGCATTCACCCCAATAACTGGCCTCAGATTTGATTTTATTGATAAGAACTTTTAAGATTCATGCTACAAAGACTCGCTTGTCATTCTTTCTCCCCTACCAGATTCTACTTCAGAGGGAAAGGGCATGGCTCAGACTATTTGCTGGATACCAGAGCAGGAAAATCACTGAAAAAGATTGTGGTTTTATGACTTCTTGTCTGCCTATAAGATTTATTTTTTTCCCTACACCTGGGTCTTAATATCAGCTGATTAAGTTGACTGTGTTTTCATGCCCCAGGCTTACAACTATAAAATTACTGTGTTCTGATTAATATCTCAAGGTGAAGTTCATACTCTAAATTAAATGTCATTTAGTTGTATGTGGAAGGGTGGCATCGGGCCAACAGAAAGGTTCTCATTAACTTCCAAGATGCTTTTAGGAGACCCAGATGAAATTTCAAGTATCTAATTATATTTGAGACCTGCTTGGTTATCACCACAGAATACTCAATGCTTAAGTCACCAGTTAGCATGATTCCAGATACAAGTCCATAAAAGTGAAATTACTCTCAGTTTTATGACTTCCTATGATTTACATGTAAATCTGTCAGATTTTACTTAGCAGGCTGTGATAATGTCTTCTGCTCCATGTGTTCTTTTTAAAGCATGACCTTTCAGCATTGGTTCGTGTGAATGCTGGAGTCCTCTTCTCTTGTATCTGGCCATGACTTTGTGAGACTGCCTCACTCAGTGCAGTGCAGGACTTCTGAAACAAAGAAAGAACAGCTCTTACAGTCTAGCTCTTAGAACACGTGCTCCTGGTGCCAAGTTACCACACAGTGGAAAGTCCTGGGCCAGGTGAAGACAACCAGTGTTAGGTGTTCTGGCTGCTAGCCAGCAGCCAGTACCAGACACAGGAGTGAAGAAGGCTCTAACATGACGTTTACTGCCCTCTGGCTACAACTTCAGGAGAGGTCCAAGTGAGAACCATCTAACTGAACCTCCCCCATTCCCAGAACTGCACTGCATTGACTGATAGTTCTCTTTCCAATGGTAAAGATTGGAGCCATGGCCTTGCACATGCTAGCCAGACACTTTCCTACTGAGATACATCCCCAATTAAATGATGGTTCTTATAGCATCGTATTCAGAGTGATACTTTTAGAAGAGAAGACATGGAAAATTGGAACAGCATATTGGTCCATGGACAGAATCAACCTTGAATTAGAAGGTGTAAAATTGGTTGGGGTCTCTGCTCCTAGTTTTGCTGATGCTGATTCCACACCTGTCTCTTTATCTTGCCAGGGCATTTTCACACATGCATATTACTACATGCATCTCCACAATATTTTCCTTCAAATTAGTCATCCACAATAATGTCTCTCCTCAGGGAACCAAGAAAAGCAAGCTGGGGACTTTCTAGACTGCAGATTTCTCAGTTTTGTGGCATGTAGCACATGATTCATCCCATTCATATGGGCGTGAGGATAGAAAACTCACAGAATGGGTAACAAGAATTCTAGAGTATCCTCAAGGCCGATGAATGTGGAAAGTACTCAGGATTATGCTCATTTGGAATCCATTCTAGATATATTCCTTCAATAGCACATCACCCAGAACACATATTGGCCTAAACAGCTGTTTATATATTTTACTGTTTTGTGGGTCCGCAGTTCCTTTTGTGCTCAGCTGGGCTGTTCTTCTGGTCTCATGTGGAATTTATCATGTGTTGATGCTCAGTTGCAGGTAAAGCCTGGCACATGACTAGGGGAGTGGGTGGGGATGACTAAACCACATGCTTCTTAAACTTCATCAGGTTAGCTTGGCCTTGATCATACAGGGCTATAGTTAAGTACTTTGTTGGAGAATGTTCTTTTCTTTTTGGTTTTTTGAGGCAGGGCCTTGCTATGTAACACTGGCTATCCTGGAACTCACTGTTATTTTCACTGCTATTTCATAGCTGTAATTTTGCTGCTGTTATGAATTATAATGTAAATATCTATGTTTTCCGATGGTCTTAGGCAACCCTTGTGAAAGGGTCATTCGATCTCCAAAGAGGTCATAACCCACAGGTTGAGAACCACTGCTCTAGGCAGTGTGAGACATAAAGAGGATAAGAGGTAAAGTAAAGGAATTCAGATTTATTAGTTTAAGAGTCAGATCTTATAAACTCAAATGCTTAGAGGAGACGTCACACCTGAATTAGAACTTTCATTGCTTTCGTTTTGAAGGTGCTGGTTGCTGATTGAATCCAGAGCGTTATGCATGCTGGGCAAATGTTCTGTCAGCAACCTATGCTGCCTGTTCAGGAACAGATTCTTACTTATGCTGTCCAGTCTCTTCATAGCCATCATCATCATCATTATATAATGGCCCAGCAATTCAAAAGACGGGCTTAACTAACATTTTGTTAAGTGCTGTTCAGTGCTGATGCTGTGTGTCTCGTTTCTTCTAACTAGAAACAGCACCACAATCAACATTGCCAATCAGTGTGTTCTTATCACCTGTGTATAAGCTTCAAGAGGACAGAGAGTTATCTACCTATGTGTCTCCCATGCCAAGAATAGTGACTGGCACAGACTAGGTGCCTAACTAGGTTTTTTAGTGTTTTTTAAAACCTGGTAGAATGTTTCTCATACTTTACATTTTTTACTAAGAAGAAATTCCCAGACAGCTATTCTCTTATTCAGATAGAATATATAACTTAGAAAATGCACCAACATATATACATATATATATTTATAACTGAGGTATCTTGTTGGTGAATTTTTCCTTTTATTAATATCTAGTGGACTCCTTTATCCCTCCTGGCTAATTTTTGGGTTGAATTTTACTTTACAAGATTATCAGAATAGTTGTGCCAGCTGCTGCTGCTGCTCCTTCTCCTTCTTCTTCTTCTTCTTCTTCTTCTTCTTCTTCTCCTCCTCCTCCTCCTCCTCCTCCTCCTCCTTCTTCTTTTTCCAAGCAGGGTTTCTCTGTGTAGTTTTGGTGTCTGTCCTGGATTTTGCTCTGTAGACCAGGCTGGCCTCGAACTCACAGAGATATACCTGGCTCTGCCTCCCAAGTGCTGAGATTAAAGGTGTGCACCATCACCAGCTATACCAGCTTCTTTTAAGCTCCCTCTTTCTTGATATGTTGATTTTTCCCCCTTTGGTTTTCGGCCTATGGGTTCCTTTGCCAGTGGAATTCATTTCTGGAAGATAATAAGCACTGTGTCATGTTTTTCAATCCCGACAGCTAGTCTATATTTCTATAGTGGTGAGTTGCATTTAAGGTCATTATTGAGAGGGGCTTACTAATTCTTGTAACTTTGTAGCTTGCTTTTCTAGTTGTCTGTATTACTGTTTGGTCATTTCCTCTTTGCTTAGTAGAATCATTAGTTCATCAATTTACTGGGTCAGACATGATTTGAGTTCTCATATTTTTCATCTATTCTACTCGTGATTTTATTCTTTCTTGTGCTGTTGTGATTGAGATTGTCTTTCTCCCTCATCTGTTTATAGTTCTTTATTTTCTACAGTGCCAGCTCAGTGTTCAGATTCTGTAGTTTCTGCCTGTCCTGAAATGTTCTTAAGATTAAACATCATAATAATTGAATCATCCATTCAATACCTGAATTCAATAGCTAGTTCTAAAAATAAGAAATACAAGTGGCCAATAAACATTTGAAAAAGTATTCAACATCCTCAGCTATCAGGAAAAATGCACATCTAGTCTACACTGATATTCTATTTCACACCATCAGCATGACTATCATTAAGAAAATCAATGACAACACAGGTTGGTGAGGCTGTGGGGGAAGGAGAAGCCATCATCCTACTGATAGGAATATCAACTAATATAACCAGCATGGAAATCAATAGAGAATTTCCTCAAAAATCTAAACATAGAATTACCATATGACCCGACTCTATTACTTCTGGGTATGTACCTAAAGAGCTGTAAGTCAGCATAGTATAGAGATATTATTACTAGAATTATTGTGTATCCCTACTTTGGGTGCCACATGTTACTGGGGCAACTGATGTCCCTTTCAGGGTCCTTAGTCTCATTAATAAATGAATTTAAGGATGGCCACAAAAGAAAGCTTGAAGACAATTTCACCATCGTTTGAAAGAATAAAGCCCATGGCAGGCAAGCTGTATGTCTCAGCAGCTGCCCAGAGGAGGAAAATGGAAAAGAGGAAGAAAGACCCCATTAGGGAAACAGTTACAGAGCCCACAGTGCTGGGAAGGATGCCCAGCTTGGGCATTCTTGGGTGTCTGAAAGAAAGAGATAGAAAAGGGAAAAGTTTCATCTTTTTGACTGAGGACTCAGAAAGGCAAATCGAGCAGAGCTTTGGTGGCCCCTTGGAACTGTACTAGGAGTGGGTGTTCTGGGAAGGAGAAGTGCATTATGTCTTTAAAGGGACAATCATTCTCCCATCCTTTTAGCACAGCTTAAGGCGAGCCAGCCTTCCTGACACCAGGCAATTGCTGACCCGACTGAGCTAAGACTGTTTGAAATAATCATAGTTTCTGTATAACAATACATTTTTTCATGTGAAATAACACTATAATAAAATGATTTGATATAATTTTAAACAGAAGGACAAAGAAAAAAGTCTCAGGTTACAGAACCCCTCCCCTGACAACAATTTTGGAAAAAAATCAATTTTTTTCTTAAGTCAGTCAGTTGGACAAATCATGTCTAATTGTTGGTCAATGAAATCAAAAGAAACTCTGACTTTCACAATCACTGCCTCAAAGAACATAGCACATGTTGGATTCTTTTGAAATGCAAAACTGGTTCTTGCTACTTCAATACCCATCAAGTTGATGGATTAACTTTTAAGGGAATAGCGAACCATGGTACGTCTCCACTCAGAGGTAGATTCCATTCCCTGACACATCTCTTCCTCCTTTGTGGGGGTGCTGGGAGGAAAGGATTTTCCTTAAAGGGCCTTAGCAGAGCCCTAATCTTTATTAGTATTTATACTGGCATATAACCTTTATTGTAACAATGCTTTCCTATACATGTTTATTGCTGCACTATTCAAAATAGATAAGTATGTAACCAGCCTAGATATCATTCTACAGATGAATAGGTAAAGAAAATATGAGACAAAGAATGGAAATTCATTCGTCCATAGGAGGAGAATAAAAGCATGTGTTGGCAACAAATGGTCGACTGGAGGCCCTCATGTTAAGGGGAATGGCCAGCTCAGACAAATGCTATATGTTTTATTCTCACATGCAGACTACAGATATAAATATGCATTTATGTATTTGTGTGTGTGTGTGTATATATGTGGGGGCATGAGAGTGAAAATGGGATTATGAAAGGAAAGTATCTTAAGGAAGTAAGGAAAAGAGAGAGTAATGGATACATCTACATGACAACTGGAGGTAGAACTCTCTTGTGAGGGAAAAAGGGGTGTAAGAGAAGGAGAGTGGGATGGGAGAAAAATGGGGCTAAGTTGTGATGACATGTACATATGACAACGCTGTCATGAAACGTATAATCTTGTGTGCTGTTCTGATTTAGTTGCAGTTGCTGTGATAAACACTATGACTAAAAGCAACTTGGGAAGGAAGGGTTTGTTTTAGATTACAGGTTACAGGCCATCATCAAGGGGAGCCGAGGCAGGAGTTTGAAGTAGAAATGGCTTGCTCCCAGCTTTCATGCTCAGTCAGCTTTCTTCTCTAACCCAAGCCCATTTGCAAAGGAATGACACTGCTCAAAGTAGACTGAGCACTCCTACACTGATAATAAAAAAAAAAAAACCCAAAAAACAAAAAACAAAAAAAAACATAGATGTTCCACAGACTGATCTATCTGATAGGCATTTGCTCTACTAAGGTTTCCTCCACCCAGGTGACTCTAGTTTGAGTCAAGTTGACAATAAAAACTAGTAAGTATATATGCTAATAAAAAAGGAAAAGGCCAGGCATGGTGGAGCACACCTTGAATCCCGGCACTCTGGAGGCAGAGATAGAAAGAGCTCTATGTGTTAGAGACCAACTTGGTATACATAGTGAGTTCCAGGAGAGCCAGTTTACATAGCGAGACCCTGCCTCAAAAAATAAAAAAAAAAAAAAAAAAAGAAAAGAAAAGAACATTCTCTAACAAGATACCTAACTATAGTCCTGTATGCATCCACTCTAAAGCCAAAATATTAAACTCAAGGCAATAGCTTGAAATTCCTATCTAGGATGGCAGTCTCTGGGCTGCTGACCTGTGTTAGTAATGTGAGGCTCTGTGTTACCACGATCTCGTGGTCCCTCTTTATGGTTGTTAGCAAGCAGCATCTTCCCCATGTTCATAACATATCACTATGATTCAGTTCTGTACCTTCAGTCACCGTAAGAGCTTTGGAGGAGGTTCCAGGATTCCCTTGGTGAACAGTTTGTGCCTTCCCGATGCTGCTGCTAATGAGCTCAGTTTAGATGTCTGCTCATGATGTCATTCACAGTCTTGCTATGTTGCGACTTGTGCCTTCCCATTTAATAGCACCTGTGAGCACTACTCTGAGCCACCTCAGCAGAGTTCAGCCCAGAGCCAGCCTCTGATGGCCACCTTCCCACACTTCCATTTTGGATTGTAAAAGAAACAGCTGGGCAGTTTGTCAACATTTCTTTTTCTTTTTTTTTTTTTTTTTGCTAAACCAAAAATTTTGTAATTATCTAATGTTCTACACCCAAAACCAGAAGTTTTGGACAATTGCATGATAATTTCTGTCTTCTTGGCTATTTCCTGCCTCGATCACCCAGCATTTCTTTGCAATATTGTCCTATGGTAAAGGAAGCTTTCCTTGTTTGCTACTTTGACCAACTGGTCAGAAATGGATTCTCACCAAAATCCTTCTGGGTTATTTTCTGTGTGATTCTTTTTATCTCTTGTGTAGTATGCATATATATTCTGATTTGACATGAAACTGGCCTGCTTTCTGTCCTTTCCCTAACCTCTCATCCTATTTTCCTGACATTATTATTGCCATCTCATCTGTGGGTCCTACTGATGCTTCCCTCTTTCCACTCCCAGTGACTTTGAATAGTCCTTTCTGATGTCTGGTATAGACTGGTGACAGTTCCACTAAGAAATGGACCCAGACTAAGCAATGACCTGGAGCATTTCGTGTATCTTTATCAGCCCTCAAAGCCCAGTAGAATGCCAGTTAAGTCTGCAATAGTTTATGTGGGATGTTTTACACTGTGATGCCCTGTGTTTGAAAGAGCTAGTCTGTGACTAGTGAGCATCCTTGATGAGAACATAGAACCCGGAACTCATCAGTGTCCTGGCTTCTCCTTTGTTGACCCATGACTTTAGTGAAGACCTGCTGAGACACCTGGGTTTGATTCCACTTCTGTTTCTGTTTAGGGTCAAAAGACAACTTTTTTTTAACCTTGATTTTATAGATTTAGCTCTTCAGCCGTGGTATATAAGGTTTGCAGGGATTGGACAGGGAGTCATTGGAAAATGCAACAAAGTACAAAAATAAACCTGACCCCATTTCAATCAGGAAAGCAGCATGAGCTTTTTACAAAATCCCAGGCACTTCCTGGGTACAGATTGATTGTCCTGCTGTGGCCATTACCAATAGAAACAGGCCATTTCTCCAAGGCTCTTGGAACAAATGATAGAGGCACATGCCACTAGGGGAATACATTCAGATAGCACAATCGAATTCAGAGTTCCGGATACTTACGCACTTGACTTAAAGTTCCTGCTGGTATACTGAACTCTGACCCTTTTCCCATATCTACTTTCTTCTTTACAACTAAAGTGGGAATTATCTGAGAACCTTTTTGGATGATTCTGTAATATGAAGATCTGATGAGTATACCCCTAAAAGGGCTCTCGGACCCACGTTTTCTCTTTCCACTCTTACTGAAACCTCCATGTTTCTCATGGAAATGTATGTAGTTGCCTAGTAGGCAAGACTGTTGGTTTTTGTTTTGTTTTGTTTTGTTTTGTTTTGTTTTGAGAGCTGAGGACTGAACCCAGGGCCTTGCACTTGCTAGGCAAGCACTCTACCACTGAGCTAAATCCCCAACCCCTGCCAAGACTGTTTTTGGCCTGCTACCAGAGTAGCTCCCCAATGCCCAGTCACACAATTTACTTCCTCACAGAATGTAAAATCTTTATCATCAGCCAGCTATGGTATCACATGTCCATAGTCCCAGAAACTGGGAAACAGAGGTAGGAGGGTTTCTATGAGTTCAAGGCCAACTTTAGCCATACAGTAAGTTCCAGACCACCCTGAACTACATAGTAAGATCCAATATTTAAATGAAACTAAATTAATTAATTACAAAATTAATACCATATACTAAGATGTCATTCAAAGCATCCACTATAAACCCAATACCCCCCATTTTAATTTTGTCCCATCTAGCCTTCCCAAACTTCACATGGAGAATATCAGTGGGAAATATAGAATAAGAGCCTCACACAAGCTAAAAGCCACACAGAACATACCACACTAAATAAAATTGAAAGCCAACCCTGTTTTCTCATTCATCAAATATTTTTGGTAATCATTAGCTCAGATTCACCCTAACCATGATATTCTAGGCATCTATAGAATAAATACGTTGATATATTTAAGATCAGAATTCTGAATATTGTTTTCCTTTTTACAGGTAGCAAGTTGATAAAATTACCAGCTTCTTCAGACTTAGTTATACAAAGTAGGTTTTTTTGTTGTTGCTCCATATTCCTCGTTAGTCTACAATTCCACAGCCAATACAAATTCTGTCATTCATCCATCCTTCTAATCATCTTTGAACAACTACTATGTGCTAGGTCTTTGCAAGGCACTGAAGAAGCTTGCTGTGTAATGGAGCTAGAAATCTTGAAATAGACCTGCAACTGCTGGGTTTAGTTAAGAGAGTTGCAGGAACCATCATAATGGTTACATTGGGGTCATAAACTCTAGGACAGTTTTCTGAAAAGAGAGAGTAAATTAATAAATATAAACATGAACCAGCAAGAGGCAGCACCCGTGTTGACTCAGATCCAACGCGGAAGGTTCTTAGAGTCTAAAGCCTGCTCCATCCCTAGTCATGGCTTCTTGCTTTGTAGGAATCTTAGCTGTTGGCACCAGCCACTTTTTTCTAAGTCTAGGTAATCTGCGTATGCCAATCCTCGGAGAGTCACTGTGGCCTGTCTTCTAGTAACTCTACTACCTGATGGGAGCTAGGCTACCATTGCAAATAGTGATTGTAGTGAGTAGGAGAAACAGTCTTCATCAGCCAAGAGCACACCAAATCTGCAATCACTTAACAAATGGTCAGCCCTGAAAACATACATACAAGGAGCATGATGCAGACCATACAGGTTGTACTTATGTATTGTGGTTGTATAAGCCTAATTAACTGTAGAGGGTCAGTCTTGAGAACTGACTGATGGGCGTGAGGAAGTTCATTGTTGACGATGAATCAGGCTGATTTCACAATGAAAATCAGAGACTGGGCAGGAATGAGAAAACTTTATAAACAAAATTAAAACTAAAAACGGAACACTAGAGCATGTGGAATCTTTTTTAGCATAAAGTACAATTGTGTGGACAAATCTTGACTAAAGGGCAGGCTCAGTGAGACAGGCTAGAATGCACTCTAACAGAATGTGTGTGGGAATCCTATGCATAACCCAGCTTGGGGCACCATGTGTTCAATGTATTTAGTGTCATGGTCCAACTTCGAATCACAGCTCTGTTCACTGTGTTGGCTTAAACACAGCATTAACCGTACATGAGTTTATCTTGACTTTGGGGAGAGGTCTTGCTCTAGCCCTCTGTTTCTTTTCTAACTCAATTACATCCAGTCTCTCAAGAGGTAGCTTGAGAAGTGAAAAACACACCCACAGTAACATTCTTGACATTTGCTCCTCCAGGAGCCCATTTTCAAAACTCCACAAAGTGAGTAAGTACGTCTGAAGATCTCTGTAAATGCCTTGACTGTAGAGCTTGGAGAAAGTGTCTTTAATTGACTGAGGGGCAAACAAGTTCAATTTAAATTCTAAAGTGGAATTGAGTTAAACCTTGCACAATTCTATCTTATTGATTTTCTTTTGGATTTTGGCTTTAAAAATTAAAGAAGAGAAATGTTAACTACAGTGATGTTGCTCTGTGAAATCTGAGCTGTGGTGCTATTTGGCATTCATAGCTCATGGCCAAATGTCACTGGCTTCCCACAATTCCATGTTCATTTACATGTCCCAGATCCAGCTAATGACTTGATCAGGTTGAGGAGAGAATCAGAACTACCCTTTTGCTTTTAAGCACTTGCCTTATTTGCAAATTTTGGATTCTCCACAAACTGCTACAAAAGACCACATCTGCTTGGAATTATCCTCACCAGCCCCATAGGACAGATCACATGATAGCCTTAGCTGTGAATTTTCACATTACATACATGTTGGACCTAAACCATTTGTGTGTTTGTAATGACCTGGTTTTATGTATCTGTCTAGCTTTCATATGGCAGCATGTTGACAGGGGTTGACAGCATGTCTAACTTATCTTTCCTTTGTCTAGAGCAGCCAGGCTCTGAGTCAGCGTAGGTGGTGCTGGTGGTGACTGAATCAATGCTGTCCACATGTCTGTAGCTACATCTCACTTGGCACAGCGTACAGTTCATGCTTTTGAGATGTATCCCTGACATAATTATAGAAGAGGTCCAGGAACACAACAGCTAAGGTCATATTTTCTGTGATTTGCCATTTACTGAGCATTATGAGTCAATGTCTATGTCTTCCCAAATTCATACATGGAAACCCTTAACCCAAATATGACTATAGTAGGCTATAGGTAAGGACATAAGACTGAGCCCTTACACTAGTGCCCTTACAAGAGGAAAAGACAGTGCCAATCTCTTAGGACCAAGTCCTCACCAGGAGCTAAATTACCTGATATGTTGTTAGACCTTCCAGCTGCCAGCGTGTGAGAAAATTTACTTCTGATGCTTAAACCACCCAGTGTGGTATTTTGTTTTAGCATCTGGAGCTGACTAATGCTCTAAGCAATTTCATTTGCTTGGTGCACATGCAGTGGGTTTTGATGATAGAGGCATTAATGTGTCACAGCTGAACAGGATAATTACCTATCAGAAAGCATCTATTCCAGCATTAATGAACAATGATCTTTCATTTCACCATTGGCAGCCAGGGTGCAGTAATTAACCCAGCTTCCTTACCTATTGAATCTGAGGGCTCCAGGAAAGTTTGCAGCTAGAGCCCCCTCATTTCCATGTTCCCTTCATGTAGCACAAGATAAAACATGTAATAGGTGGCCTCCCTGGGTTCAGAAACTGCTGAGACATACACGTGGCAGGCTTGCAAAGGAAGTAAAACTTTTCTAACAGAATCTCTGGTGAACACTGTTGGCTACACTGGGAGGGAGTTCTCTGCAACAGAACGAACTACGAGGCTGGATTAGCCTGTGGCATGAAGCTAGGCACCATGATGGTTCATTCATATTCAAGAGATTATGGGCTGGTCCTTGAAAATCCAGAGCTATCCTGTTCTGCCAGATCCAGATGCCTTGTTCATTTCTCTGAGTTTGGGAGCCCTTGCTCAGGACATACAGAGTTGAATATAAACATTAAAACTGGTTGAAGCCCCAAGCATGGCAGACAATGAAGATTGTTAAGAATCGGACTCTTAGCTCATCTCTTCTTGGTAATGACATGCATGGGAATTAGGCTTGGTGGGGCTAGAATTTTGGCCCAGAATTCAGACTTCAATGGGTAACGAATACCAAACATACTGTGACCTACAGAGTTTAAGTTTTCAGTGTGGAATGAAGTTGAGGTAAGACATGTCTAGAAGCTAAAGGTGATTGGCCCAATAGTGAATTTGAAAGGGGACTTTTTTTTGCCTCTTTCCAAGGAAAGAGAGAGCAACCTTATGGTCAGGGTGGGGAACAGGGGAAGTTGTTACCTTTGCAAAGAAAGTTAGACTTACCCACCATCATTAGATGAAAAGAACATATGTGTATTCTTCTAACAAGAAAGGAATGGCATCCTGAGGCAGGCTCCTGTGGGCTGCTTCAGTGAACCACAGTGCTGTGGATGCTCTTTGAGTGAGAGGTTTCTGTTCATTTGCAAATGCGATGACATTTTCAGCTTTTTGTACCAGGAACAGAAGCACCTCAGGAAGCCCAGGATGAATGCCTTCTCTCTAGAGATCAGCAAATGAGATTAATCCATTTATTGATGGAGGGTCTGGGGTCAGGATAGGAGGCAGCTGGGGAGGAAGGGGCCATGTTGTGTGGCCATGACCAATGACTGAGACAAAAATGTTTGCATTGGTGTCCTTCTTCCAGCATGATTATTTTCTCCAGACACAACAGACATAAGGCTTGCAGAACATGCCCCTTTTTGTAGAAAGCTATGGGGTACTTGTGTCCTCTTGACCTGAGGGGACAGGCACAGAATCAATGAATGTATTTGTAACTAAGCCCCTGGGAATAGAACATTTGACTTCAGGTTAGGGATTCAATTCAATGGAAGTTTGATAAAGAAGAAAGTCATTGTGATCACACTCTATCCTTGTATAGTTAGTGAGGCTAAGGATGATTCCAGAACAGCTTACTGTAGCTGAAGTTGCCTCACAGAATGGCTTTTATTCAAATAACATTGGACAGCTGTGATGAGAGTGAAGAAAGTATTTCCTTTACAGGACTCTCCACAATCTTCTCTCAAGCTAAGGAAGGTAGAAGCCAAGGAAACTGTTAATCCTGATACTTGCAAGAGAAAGATCAGCTCCACAATTTTGAGCCAAACTTGAAGCAAGTTTTAATTAAATACTGGCCAGGATGATGGACTCTGGCTAGGTTTACTCCTGGATTCCCAGGAAATGACCACAAGTCATGTTTTGCAAAGGCTTAAAAAGGTATAACCACCCAGCCACCATCTCTTCAGTGAGGTCCAATCAGAGGGAAGCATGCATCTTGATGTATTTCCTGCTTATGTACCTCCTGTCCAGATCCCATCAAGCACATCTGGTGCAAACAAACTTGTTTAGGGTTCAAAAACATGTGGTTTGTTCTTTCCCAGGAACCACAGCCCCTAACATTCCAGGAAGCTTTGGACAAGAGGGACTTACAGGTTAACTTTGGCAAGTGGAGCTTACAGGTTAACTTTGGCTCTTACAAAACTGGTGCTGAATACATGTCTGGGTTGACCAATTCCCTGGCTTGGAACAAGGACTGGATTTCACTCCCAAAACTTTCATTCTGTGTACACTTTTATGGCACATAAACTGTAAATTTGAATACAGGGACCTGGTGCCAGCCTTAATCACCCACAGAGTTAAGAGAGAGCATAAAGACGGACATCTTTATAAGGGAAGAAGAGGTGGCTCGTTGCTTAAGAATACTTGCCACTCTCCTAGAGGATCTGAGTTCAATTCCCAGCACTCATATCAGATTACTAATAATCACCTGTAACTCCAGCTCCAGAAGAACAGAGGACCTATATTCACATGCACACACACACACACACACACACACACACACACACACACACACACACACACAAACACACACACACACAAACACACACACACAAACACACACACACATACACACACATATAAGTAAAAATAAATCTTTTTTTTTAAAGGATGCCTATTTGTAGGTGTAGTATCCTTCATCTGTGTAAGTTCTTATTAGGATATTGGAAATGATGCACCATGAGAGATTCCTTTAGAGTAAATTTATCAGAGTTCAAGCTCCTTTTCTCAGTCTCATTTTTTAAACCCTTGTCGACTCTATTCCTAAAGGAATAGTTGCCAAAACTGAACTGGATTTTCACTGAGTATGTTCTCGAGAAAAATAACTGAAGGATGATTAGAAGGGTCTGTGTGTCAGGGCATACCCCAGGAGGAATGTCATCCCTCAGAGGCCATCACAGGTAGTTTCTGTTTGAGAAGAATCTGATAAGCCCAGAGCTTGTTAGGAGAGATGTGCGCCACAGCCAGGAGATGGAAGAGCAACTGCTGATGAGAAACTCAGAAAAATGGGGCTGCAAGAATTTGAGCAGCTAGCGAGCTCCTGGGTGGGGTTCTTATTTCATCTGTGTAGATATGAACGTTGACAAATCTGTCGTCCTCCCCACCGTCCTCTTTGAAGATGTAATGTTTGAATTGAGTCCTGAATGGCAAGAGTGACCAGCAAATGTGGGCAAATGCATTCCAGAAAGCGGAAATAGCTATTTCACAGGTCCTGGACAGCCACAAGATTTTAGCACACTCAAAAAATCAACAAGAGACAAAATAAGAAAATCAGTATATGTGGATTTTAATGACTGAGATAGTAAGTGTAAAACAGAGCAGTGGTTGGAGGTCAGGACAGTGCCTGTCAGTTTCCACGGACTGGAGAGACCCTCATGCAGCTAACCTGAGATGGAACCCACTTACTGATGACGACTTGAGTTTTTTCTTGCCTTTGCTACTGCTCTCTCATTGTTATTTTAAGTTCTCCAGGTGATTCTAATTACAGACTAAAACTCACCGATGCAGAGTCCTATCAACTTGGGAAGAACGTTGGGTTTTATTTTTAAGAACAATGAAAAAACTAGCTGAATGTGTTGACTCACCCCTGTAATTCCAGCACTTGGGAACTAGGCACAAGAGAATCAGAAGTTCAAGGTCCACCTCAGCTATATAGCAAGTTCAAGACCAGGCTAGGCTACATGAGACTCCAGGAGTGGAAGGGACAAGACAGAAAAGAACCCTGGGAAAGCACAAAGAATTCCAAACGGGTTACATGGCTTAGCATCTATGATTAAAATGACCCACAGAATGGACCGAAAGGTCAAGGAAGGCAGGGATGAGGGAAGCTACATGCTGGCCACAGCAAACATCCGTGGAGTCTTTATCTGGTGGACAGAAGTGTGAGACTATGTGAAATGGTGTGAAGCACTGGTCCTCCATGTCATCCACCATGTTTACTTGCTGATGTGTTGGATTTGAGGGTATGATAAAAGACAGATGACTAATGGTGTTTTGATTGGAATCATTCTGTATATTGTGACAATTATGGAAGCCAAGGCTCTTAAGAAGTTAAGTATTTTTGTATGAGGAGGAGGAAATAAAAATAATTCTGCTTCTTGCATGTTATGTTTGAAATACATGTGAGATGGCAATGTGGGTGATGGAAGTTGTCTTTGAGGCTGTGGAGTTCCTTTTCTGACATGGGCAGAGAACTGAAACCAGGAAAGACAGAAGACCAAGCCGTAGAGGACTGGAAAGTAGCAGGTTTGTGGTGTGAATAAACTGTGGGTGAAGCCGAAGACTAGAAGTCCGCTAAATTGATGCTGGCTTAAGCACTTACTTAGAGGGTCCCTGGTTCCTCGCTTTTCCTCTATTGGTCCTGTTTAGATGCCCTCCCCTGGGACCTCCTGCCTTTTCTCCTCACACTGTCTTCTGGGAATAAGAAGCTACCCTATCGGGAAACACACCTTTGTTTTTGTTGTCTATATGTGTCCTTTTAGCTCTGCCTCAAGATTTCCAACTTTAATTATCTGGTTAGCACATATACATTCACTTTGGGAATTTAGGAAAGAGATAAAAACTGTGCAGAGATTTTTGAGTTTCTGTGATACATCTTTGGTATTTAAAGCCATGGATTGGGATTTCCTTAAGACCAAAAAAAATGGACATATTTTGGGGGGTAGGGGGCTGTCACCCTCTAGGAGATCTCAGGCATACAGGTGTTTTTGAATGAATTAAAATTGAGAATGGTGACTCCATACAGAACATTCTAGTATCAAAATACCTTCCTTGAATTAAAAAAAAAAACTGAAGCAAAAGACATTGAACCAAGAGTTTGTTGTATATTAACTCTAGTCAATTTATTTTGCTCTTAAGAAAGAAATGAAATAGAAACAGGTGTGAGGTGTGAGGGTAGGTAGAGGACAAAAATAAAGACTTTAGTAATGACCCCCCAGGATCTGTTTATGACAGTCCAAGGTAAATCCACCAGATATGTCATGAGAATCAATGCCCACCCCATGTCTCTTTTCAGACTAACTCCTCCCCCACATACACTGGAAATACTCGGGTACTATTGGTTCTTTGGGTCCTTTAATAATGATCTCAGTAGGAAAGTGCAAATTCAGTTACTGAATAATGGCATTTCAATATTCTAAATAGCAGGGAGATATCTTTAATAGTGAAAATGATTCCTGTTGTTAGAGAAGTAGTGGCTGCAATAATGGGAAAGCAAGGCCTGCCTGCAGATGATTCGGGGAAGATGAGATCTTCACCAGCATGGCCACAGGGCACATCTGACCACAAGAAGAGTCTCTCCAGAGAACCCCAGTGAGCTTCTGCATCCCCAAAACATATCAGTAATTTACCTCCCCAGTGGCCAATGGATTGGTGAACTCAGGTAGCCATCATGAGTCTTAGGAAGAGAATCCTGGGAAACTTGAAGATTCCCAAAAAGTAAATGCAGGCTTGATTTGAAGATTGTCAAGTTTCATCTGAACTAAAACTCAGATTTTAAAATTTAAATTTCCTAAAATTGGACTGTCCAACAACAGTTCAGTTCTCCTACTTTATTTAAGAGGAGAATTTATCAGTACTGGGATGCTGTCTTTGGTACAATAACCCATGGTTAATAAACATCTTCCAAATTCTGAACAAGGAGCCATTTAAGGTACTGTGGGCGTTGAGAAAGCAGATAACGATCCCAGCTCAGTAATTAACAAAGCTTTCTCCAAGTCATGTTCTCTGGTTATTTTCTTTCCTCAAAACTTAAGGTGGACATAATGAACTTGTCACTTGCTGGATCTTGAAATATTTTGTGATGATAAGTCACCATGAGGTTTTTGATGTACAACTTGGAGGGAGCACAAAAGTTGGAGTGACACCAACTATTATGAAACTTTTTGGGTCTCTTTAGCCACAAGAAAAATGGAAGTGAGAATAAATTTCATCGATTCTAGCAACTGTTCCTATTCACACAGCAACACATGAAGCAGCTGGGGAGGTGCTACCATTTATCTCATTAGGAAACATTTTGAATTAATTAATAATGATTCATCAGTTTTTTATAATCTATTATTTTGACCAACTTTGTACTCATAGTGATAGTTCAGCCCAACTTATACGTTTAGTAAATAGTTAGACTGACAGAACTGTGCTTCAAAAGATTTATATTTACAAACATGTTTGTCACAGAGCTAGGAAAGACCAATCAATGAGATATTTTAAGGTATAAAATTATATTTTTTATTTGGCTTAAATTTTATGAATAAAATAAAATGGAAATACAATTTGAAGGGGAAAGTAAAGGTTACAGAAGTTATGAAGGAAGAACTCATCTACGTTTTTTGTTTTCAGTCAATGATAGCATTAAATCACTATGGCATCAATGGCCGATCTTCAGAGTTTCAGTAGAAAATACACAAGAGAGCAGAAATCAAATATGCTAAATATTATATTATTTGCAGCTGATGGAACATGAGATAGACTATTTTAGATGCCAACTTTGAAGTGTTTAAAGGACTCAGTGGCTCTACAGAATTCTCTAATGGAAATATAATTAAGAAGGCTAGAAGATGTCTCTTAGAGCATATCATGGATACTCTTATTGACCTTGCATTTCCTTTGCAGCCAAGGACACAACTCTGTATTCTAAATAACTCCTCTTGGTCCACTGAGCAATGGTATCCACAGATGATGCTAGAGGCATAAAGTCTTCCAACAACATGGCCTCGGGAAATAGTCCTGAGTCAGAGTAATTTGAAAATGACCACAAGGAATTTAGTGCACATACTTCATATGTTGTGTGTATTGCATATATGTAGAAAAGTATGTAACATAATTTCCCATTTTATCCCTTTTTAAGTGCTCAGTTTGATAGCATTAAGAGCCTTCACACTGTTGGACATCCACTGTCAGCATGTAAATATATATGTGTTTAAAATTATGTAGGGCCTCCAAAATTACCACTGATAAGTTTCATTTATTGATGGATGTTTTTAGAGCAAGCTAGGTGCAAGAAATCTTTCCCTTATTTTCTGTGTAACTCCGAGAGTTTTGTTTACTCTGTACGGCCAAATGAATCCCCTGTGAAAATATCCCTTGGCATTCAAGTCTTAGAATTTGATTTTGAAAATGTTATTAGAGGTTGGGCTCTTTGTGTTATTTTTTAACCTGTAATAAGTGTGTATTACTTATCCAGTAAAATACAAAATGAGAAGGTAATTTTGACACATTTTTCCATAGGAGGTGAGCTGCATGCTCAGCTCTCAGTAACTGAGGATCAGTCTTTGACACTTTAGAGACACAATTAGGATTGTGACTGCTGTTCAAGATATTTTTACCCTAGAATGGCACCTGTTATTCTTACATTAACTCATCTATTTGACCTATCTGGGAACTTCAGTTTTTCATTCACATATTCATCAAACATTGATTAAACACCAAGTGTATGCAAGGTCACCACCATACTGTTGGTGGGCTGCAGACAAAAAGCATAATAACCACATTCAGGACCCCTGGCCTATTTGGCAAAGTTGAATTCTCCTGAGTGGTATCAGTGGTGGAAGTGCAGATGATAATTGAGCCAGGGAGAAGAAGTCAAGGGCAAGTTTCAGAGAAGAGTGCCCCAGCAAGTCTTAGAAGACCAGTGGTAAAGAAGAATGGGACTGTAGAAAGCGGAGCTGCTGCAGGACATAGAAATATGAAGTAGGAATTCAGCTGACTATGACAAAGCTATGACTGGAAGAAGCCTAGGGCATATATCCAGAGGATAAAGTCAAGGCTTAAGGAGTCTTGGTGATACTGGCTTTTTAATATTAGCTATTTCCTGCTTTGAATTTCTGGTGTGCTATTGTAGCTTTTCCATTCTTAGAACAGTGTGTTTGATCATTCATTGGGCATAATTTCCCCTATACAACTAAAGTATTTGGATAGACATCTCCCAACTGTGCTAAAAGCAGTCACACAGCCAGACCCCTATTTTTAGGCCTTTCTGTAATTATCGTCATTAGCAACATCCGGCCAGGACCTTCTCCAGATGAAAGTATCTTATCTTAGATACTTCCCAGACTTTCTAAGAACAGGCTACCTGTTAGTTCCTGAGGAAAGATAAAAATCTACAATGAGACAACTGCCCAGGCCTGGCAGATGTGCTAATTAAGCTTAACCTTCTTTCTTCCAAGTGCTATCTTAGTTCTAGGTCTCCCTTTAACCATTAACCCAGAACTAAAGGACTTTTACTTACCAGGTACATTTAGCTGTGACACAGGTTGCCTAGCTACCAAGCAGACTTGCCCCACCCAACCAGAAAGCAGCAGAGCCAGAGAACTGTGGATTGTATGTGTATAAAAACTGGACTGGAGAGAGAGTGGAGGGAAGATTAGAAGAGAGGACTAGAGGAAGGAGATGGAAGATGGATAAGAGCTAGATGGGGAAGAACAAGATGGGAAAAAAAGAGATGGGGAAAAACTAGACAGGAGAATTAAGATAGAACTCAAAGATAACAGCAGAAAATCATAGAGTGAAATCAGGCAAGAAAGGAACAAAGCACAAGAACAGAAAAGAAGCTGTGGAGAGAGAGAACTGACTCAGAAGAATAAAGTGAATGGACTAAAGAGTTTCGTATATGGAGATATATTCAAGAACCCCTCAGATTAATTAATCTGCCACTGGTATCGTCTCTTCTGGAACTCTGGGAGAAGACTATAGAGGAGCTGGACCCCAATAGTCTTCATTCAGGAGCATCCCCCACCCTGATAGCACTCCCCAGGCTCAGCCTGTTCTTGACTTGTATTTGAGAAACTTGAACTTTAAGTTGGGTACCACGGAGAGCCCAGAGAAGAGTGAGTGGTAACTGAAACCGAATATATTGGGATGAGGTGCAGTCAGCCTTATGAGACTTCAGAAAACAGAAGAATCTTTGAGAAAAGTTAGCTTTGGCTGTTGTTCAGATGTCTCAGTGTCCCTAAAACCTTGTGACAGCAAGACTTGGGTATTAAATTCTCTATGGGCGTGGGGGTGAACAGAGCTTCTCATGAAAGGTTAGAACAGTTCAGGGAAAGATGAACATAAATTCCCATGTCTGGGTGGCAGCAACTGAGAAAGTGTGCATGTGTGGATGCAAGGCAGTGTGGTTTTGCCAGGCTAAGAGAGGAGGGAGGAAGCAGAATTGGGAAGAAAAACACACTTGCCGTCTCCTCCCAGTTTTTTCCTGTTGTTTCTTGTTGCGCTGTCACCACGTAAGGGTTTGATGAGAGCTGGTTAAAAGGAGAAGTGAGGAGAGGGAGAAGGGTGGCTACATGTTTCAAGTTTCTACAAGGTTCATCTTCTTCTCAGAACTCCTGTGATGGATAACAGCTTGCTCTTAGAGCTGGTAAGGTGCCCTGTGCAGAAATGGTGACTTGATTTCCTCCATCCGGCTCCAATTGTTTTTCTATATGTGCATGCCTCCCCTTCAAGACCAAGACTTTAGCAAAGGTGGGGGCCTTTCTGATATCCTGAACCTCTAACAGAACTTGGCACATAGCTGTCCTTGAGAGCTTGATTGACTGAATTGTTTGTCTATGACGGGTTTTGCACCAAGCGCCTCAACTGCATAATCACAGCAAATGTGGGCACAGTATGCAGCTGGTCCTGGGAGTGCTCTGAATGCTTGTTAATCTTCAAAATGCTTCTAAAACCTGGCAAAGCGGGTGCTGTCATTATCTCTTACTACACGAATCATCAGTCACAGAAAGGTTAAAAACTTGGCCATAGTTCCAATTCTACAGTCAGCAATCGCAAACACAGGATTTGAAACAAGGTAGTCTGGACCCCATGAAAAGACTACTTGGTGGATGCTCATGACTTCATTTTGCAAAGAGGAGAGTGAGTCTCAGAGTTCAAAAGTATTTAGTCTTGAAGTTTAGTCTGGGGGTTGGAATTAAACATGGAAGTTTCCAAATCTGTATTTGTTATACTGCAGAACAATTTGTACCTTCTCAGTTAAGTGTTTCCACTGAGAAAAATGAGAGGATTAGGACATCCTTTAATCAAGGTTGCAAGATAAGTAGCCTGAGATCAATGACCAGAGCAGGGGACAGAACTGTGGTAAAGTTTCATCTATTCCTGGCATATTGTTCACAAGCCTTGGGGGCTGGAGGAAGAAGTTGGGGAGAAAAGAAGATTTGGTTGATTTATCTTAATGATGAAATAGTATGTACAGAATATGAAAACCTTGAAGCAAGAAATACAGAAAATAATAATTATCCTCATTCTGATATAGTGATTATTTATCTAGGATTTGCAGATAAATATATTCATAAATATGCTTTGATTTGCCTTGTTTACATTTGACTTTCTTCAATTTAATATTATAACTTGATTTCAATAAGTATTCTTCAACATGGTAAATTTTAATAGCTGCATAGTAAGTGAATAAACTAATTTGTTTCTCTCTGATTCTTTCATTGCTAGGTATTTATCATTGTTTATATCTCAGATGACTTTTTAAGGAAAATATTCAGAAATAGCTCAAACTGGCTCAAAAGCTTTTTATTTGTGTGACCAAAATGTCCTCAAGAAAATTGTTGAAATTGATTCCACCACCAAATCTCTATTAGATATAAATTCCATCTCCCTGACCTCTGCCAATGATATTATGCTCTCAGGATCTGCCACTTAGATAGACAAGAATCTTTCTCTTCAGTTTTAAAATGGAAACCCATTGATTAACAAAGGGGCCCACCCTTTTCTTTACTAAATAATCATTTGTTTTTCTTTTTAAAATTGTACATCCATATCATTTACCCCTTTTTTCTCCATTTGGGATTTTTTTTATTAGTCCAACCAATGTGTATACATTCTTTATGGGCTAATATGGCTTCATCTGTTATAAATATTTTCTCAGTGGTTCATTTTTCTAATTTTTAAATGTTTTCTAACTTATGAAAATGTTAAAGTGTTATAAACATTCTCAGTAGGTTTCTCCTTTGCTTCTAACATTCTAATACCTCAAAAATCAGTCATACTTACCAATATCTTCTGAGAATTATGATTTCAACTTTCTATTTGTAATTTTAATGTATCTGCTATGTGTGGGTACCAGTGAATAATGTTGCTTTTTTTCAGCTAAGTAATTGTTTAAAATTGATATAGGGGGCCACCCATTGCCCTTTAAAATTTATTATAATTCTCCTCTATTTTGTTTAATAAACATCTACTCTATCTTCATGATCCAAAGGACACTGTTCTGTGTATTGTGGGGTCTACAGATCTTTAATCCCTAGCCCTCCAGGAACTCATAAATAAGGGAGGGCTGTTGGTGACCAAATTAACTCTTGAACCAGGATACAGAGAGAAGGATGGATAATAGCAACTTAGAGATCCTACCACTTCTGTTAGACTGATGAGCTCACATGTCTAGTTTTAGATCAGAGGTGTACCACCTCCATCACCAGGGCCCAATTAGATCCCTTTTGTGGAAAGTGGATGCCCAGCTACAGGGAGAATGATGAGCAGGGAGCCTTCAGCTACCACATCTTCAGGGTTGTGCCTGCACTGCAAGATGCCTCCCATGGACACATCTTCTCTAGCTCCTCCAATAACCGAGCAATGTAAGTGTAAAAGTCTCACCATGTGTGTCTAAGGCATGGCAGCTCTGATCTTATTTGCCCTAGACCCAAGAGCAGATGGGCTAAGAGTCCATCCTCCTTGCTCTTTTCTGAATCCTGCTTCCTGCCCTCTTCTCAAAGGCACCAATCCCCACCCACCCACCCTCCAAATACATCAGGATTCCCAAGTCCGTTTCCAGTCCACAGAGCTATCTGTGACAGACTTTCCCTCCCTCTCCATGTAATGGTCAGGAACAAGGTGGAAAATTGGCTCCTCCGGGGTGTCTTCAGAGCAGTAATTACAAAGAGCTGTGATATACTAAGGAATGAACAGGGGCGTGGTGGGTGAATCAATTAGCAAGTCATTTGCATTTAAAACATGTGAAGACACAAATAGAGAGGCAGAAGTTCAAGTCAGTAATAACTGATGTGCTCACAGAAGGTGTGCAAGGATGTTCCTGGCAGCCAGAGAGTACAGGGACTGATGCTTAGTGCTCAGAACTCAGAACTTGAAGGCAGAGTAAGGCATCATCTCTTCATGTCCAAAGAGAGGTTTTTTTTTGTTGTTGTTGTTGTTGTTGTTGTTTTCCCTGCACAAAACAAGTGTGATTTCTACATGGATGTTACATAATACCACCTAACAACTAGAGGGTATACTTTGTGCTAATCATCACCTAGATACTTCCTAAATATTCTGTGTGGTAGTTTGAAAGAAAATGGTCCCTAAAGGGAGTGGCACTATTAGGAGGTATGGCCTTTCTGGAGTTGGTGTGGTCTTGTTGGAGGAAGTATGTCACTGTGGAGGCAGGCTCTAAGGTCTCATATATGCTCAAGCCATGCCCAGTGAGAAAGACCACTTCCTGTTGCTTGCAAGTCAAGATGTCGGACATTTGACTCCTTCTCCAGCTTCATGTCTGCTTACATGCCACCATGTCATGCCATGATGATAATGAACTAAACTGCTAAACTGTACACCAGCCCCAATTAAATTTTTTCCTTTATAAGATTTGCCATTGTCGTTGTGTCTCTTCACAGCAAAAGAAACCCTAAGACATACTGTCATATTGAAAAAGATTAGACTTCACATTGAGCGTTAGTGTCACCTCCGCTTTCCTGAGGAAGCTCAAATTTCCTGTCTAAAGTCTGACCTGGAATATTATCTCAGTAGCTAAAAGTTGGCATAAAGTGTATATGTCAGAGTTGCTTCTGTGCCTAAATTAAGTAATGTGATATATAGCCCCTAGAATGTATTGGCCACAAAACAAACCCTCTACTAATGTCAGCTGCTGATAGCACTATTTGTTGACACTGGGTGTTTCTTAGGATAATAAAAGACAGTTACTCCAGACAGTGGAATCATTGCATTGGAGATGATACACTCAAGGATTTTTTTTTCCCAAAGACTGGTAGATTTGCTTAGCCATTACTGACTCACTGGTTAAGTGATCCTTGTAGGAACTGTAAACCACCAATCTGGCTACTTTTATATCAGCTTGGGAGAAACTAGAGTCATTTGGGAAGAGGGATTCTCAACTGAGAAAATGCTCCCACCAGACTGGCCTATGAGCAAGCCTGTGGGACATTTTCTTGATCGATGATTGATGTTTGATGGGGGAGAGCCCAGCTCACTGTGGGCTGTGCCACCCCTGGGCTGGTGGTAGAAGATGGTAGAAAGAGGCTAAGCAAACCATGGAGAGCAAGTCAGGAAGCAGCAGTGATCTCTGTCCTCTGCTTTAGTTCCCATCTCTAGGTTTCTGCCCCAAGATCCTGCCCTGACTTCTGTAGATAATGAATAGACTACAAACTATAAGTTGAAACAAATCCTTTCCTCCCCAAAGAATGGACACCTACCTGTTATCAGATTGTCTTCTATGTGGATTTCCCTAACCTCAGAGAAAATCCAGAGGCCCAGATGCAGCAGTATTAATCAGGGCCTTGATCTATGTACTGTACTTATAACAGAAGGTGGAACTGACTGGTCTGAGGGTGGAGGTGCTATTAAAAACTATCATATCAAAACATCTAGAATCAGTTCTAATTATTCAATTTTATATAAAATATCTGTGCTGGAACCAATGAGAAAGTACCATGTGGGTATTTATATCGAATTAATAAAAGTAAGGCTTGATTGGCAATTGGAATCATTAGAAAAAGCAGCACATGGTTTATAAAGTAATCTGGTTCCAACATAAAATAATACTACGCAGGAGGCTCACTGCTCAGGATCTCAATATTGGTCAGGTGAATTAACCAGCTCACTTTGAAGACCATTCCAGTCCTAAGAGTCTGTGTCCTTAAGTGTTTCTTCAATCCATATGACTTGTACTGAGATGTTATTGACTTTGAAACTTAAAACAAGAACAGCAACAACAACAAAAAACAACAGCAAAATGTACTTGCAAGAAAGTTTTCTTTGACAAGTTTTGTTACTTCCCTGTGGTGTTAGTCAACCTGAAGGGAATGAATGAGTCCTGTTGCTCCCTGGATGTATTAATGAGATAGGAGTGCTCTTGTCCTTTGGCCAGAGTGTCTAGGTGATGAATAGGAACCAGGAGGCAGCTCAGGGTTTCTAGAACATAAGGGTAGGAGTACAACCAGAGGCTTTCCAGAGACATTGGCCCCCAAGGAACAGATCTAATATTGGAGTTCAGACTCCAGTTCTGACCCCAGAGTAAAGAGGAAGAACAAGCCCAGTTCCATGTGTAAATAATTTTTGAAGAATCACTGAGAACCAAACCTCAGTCTTGCTCAGAGGGCTTGGTTTGACAGCAAAGTCAGAATCCTGTGGGTCCACATGGGTTTGTTTGCTGAAGACAGAGTTTTGGGGTTCCCTCAAAGTATCATTAATCAATCCCATTAATGCTGCACTGATAACTCTGCAGTACTGCAATAGAGGACAGCATTCCATCCCAGAATGCTCACAAAGAGTCCGTTAGATGATTCCTTTCACCCTGACCCAGGGGCAGTGCTGGGTGATTTCCATCCCACATCCTCACCATCCCTCCATGCCCAAGGGCCAGTCCTTGTCTCAAGGAGCTTAAAAGATCTCCAGGAATGTTGCTCTCTAGGTCTTGCCACAAAGGGTAGGACCAATAGGATTACATCATCTTGGGAGTAGATAGCAAGTCTCTGGGACCCCAATGATGATACATCTTCCCCTGTGAGGGAAGTTGTATATCTTCTGAGGAACAGAATTCTTTACACATATGCAAAGTCTTCTCTTGGGGTCTCTGTTCTTATGTCTCCAACTTGATCTCTCTCCCAGTAGGACAACTCTTACTTAGACCTAGCCTCTACAGAGGTTATTCCTTTCTTGTCCTATTTATAATAAGCTTTATTTTGAACATTTGAAATTCCTGGGCTCTTTAAACTTGACTACATAACTGACTATATGCTAACTAACCAGCTAAGACAGTTAATTTTTCTTACTGCTGTGAGAATACACTTGTGACCAAGGAAACTTATTTTTAAAAGCATTTAGTTTGAGCTTAAGTTTTCAGAGGGTTAGAGTCCATGATGGCTGAGTGAAGAAACAGCTGAGGGTTCACATCATGATCCATAACTGTGAGGCAGAGAGAGCTCACTGGGAATGGCTTTGAAATCTCAAAGCCCACTCCTGGTGATTCACCTCCAAGAAGTACACACCTTCTAATCCTTCCCAATCAGTTCTACCAACTGGTGACCAAGTATTCAAACATATGAGCCCACAACGGTTATTTTCATTCAAACTAACACACTAAGTAAATCAATAAGGAAACAAAATTTCTGAAATACTGTTGCCTCTGGTCCAAAGTCTATTTATCAACTCAAAGTTGACTACTGACCTTTCTTTCTGTATTCCTGAAGTTACAGCCTTAACTGAACAGTGTCTTGGAAGTTCTGCTCTATGCTAAGGAGAGGTTGGGTTCAAGTCATTATAGAAGTAAGACATATGCATTATCAGAATTCCCCCTTGCCATCCTTTTCTCAAGGAGAAATAAAGAGAAGTATTCCCACACTAAAGCTGGACCTTGCCTATAATATAAAGCCCATTCAGGAAGATAAATGTGAGCATTTAAAAAAGATTTCACTTCAATTTTGATTATCGATAGGTATGTGTGTCTACATGTAGGTATGTGCAAATAAGTATTGACACCTTAAAGTGCCAGAAGAGACCATAAGATCCCTTGGAGCTAGAAGTATAGGTGATTGTGAGAGATCCTACATGAATGCTAAGAACTGAACTTGGGTCTTCTATAAGAGCATTAAACACTTTTAACCACAGAACCATTTCTTCAGTCTTGGTGTATGCATTTTAGAATGCATATTGATGGCCAGCAATGTGGCTCAGCTGATAAAGGCACCTCCCACTGAACCTAGGGACTTGAGCTTAAACCCCAGGATTTATGTGGTGGAGAGAACCAATTCCCACAAGTTGTCCTGTGACCTATACACATGTGCACATACTAAATAAGTACAAATGTAATTGAATACTGCATGTTGAATGAGGCAAATCCTCCAGGCTGAATCTCTGAGGGCAAGAGAAACATGCATTTCTAACTAAAAAAGAAATGAAAACACAGAAATTTCTAGCCAGCCCTTCTGAGCTCCTAGGAGATTGAAGGAGCTGTAACTGATACAAAACTCAAGGCATTAGCCTGACACTCCCTACTTCAGTCTATACATATGCCTCAATGTGTTTGTTAATGTTTTCCAGGTCTCCCTAAATATCTCTATGGCAGGTGGAGGATAAAGATGGGGAGCTATTTCCTCCCTGTGGCAAGGCCTTTAATCAGCTGTCAACTCCTGATGAACAAGTCATTGTCCAACAAGATGCAACAGATGTGTTGTGTTACATGAGACAGCCCCATTTCCAATGGTTTGTCTAAAAAACGTTGGCTTATAGAAACACTGATTGCTTCTAGTCAAAGCATTTTTTCTTTGGGGCCTTTCCCAAACTGGCATCTGCTTTATCTCCAGGGGTAGTTCTCTTGCTTGGCTTTACTTCATCAATTTAAAGCTGACTGAAGTGGTTTTGTCTGAAATGAAGTTCCCATTATCACAATCTCTCCCTCTCTATTGTGGGTGGTGACAGGAAGCTGAAATGAGTGTTCAACAGAGATGCTATCTGCCTCCTCCCTCTCCAGTTGCAGGGTCTGGGTTCTCAGAGCCTGATAGCAGCACTTTGACAGTTTCTCAGGCCCTGAAAATAACACAGGTGCCTGGATCCCCCATTAGAATTCTGGTCTGCCCCCTTGTTGTTTAAGACCCTTTAGTCTTATGATCTTATGAGAAGAAAGATAAGGTCATTGTAGGTTTGGATACCATATCCCTGAGAAATACATTAGAAGACAATCAAATCAGATGTAGTGGTATAAACCTGTAATTCCAACACCTGGAGGTGGGGTGGGGTAAGGGCAGGAGAATAAGACATTCAAGGTCATCCATGGTTACACAGCAAATTTGAAGTCAACCTGGAATACGTGAGATCCTGTCTGGAAGGGAAAATGAGGAAAGACAATCAACCATCATCACTTGAGTAGCATGCTTCAGTGAGAAGTAGGAATGAGGTGGTAAGTACATCAGAGACTCCACAGGGCAAGCCAGGGAGAAGGGCTCATAAGAAAGGTTTCCCAAAAAAAAAAAAAAAAAAGCCGGGTGGTGGTGGCGCACGCCTTTAATCCCAGCACTCGGGAGGCAGAGCCAGGCGGATCTCTGTGAGTTCGAGGCCAGCCTGGTCTCCAAAGCGAGTTCCAGGAAAGGCGCAAAGCTACACAGAGAAACCCTGTCTTGAAAAACAAAAAAAACAAAAAAAAACAAAAAAAAACAAAAAAAGAAAGGTTTCCCAAGCTCAAAGGAGGACACCTGGACTCAGGACATGGATGGATGTGATCTCGCACATTATCTACTAATCAATCTCATTCACGCATGAGGGTTGAGGAAAGCTGATCTACTATTTAGACTAGTGTATACACACACACACACACACACACACACACACACACACACACATATATATATATATATATATATATATATATATATATATACAGTGTGCATAGTCCACCAAGGCATTCCTTCCTAGCATATTCTGGTCTAAATATAGAAAAGCCATCACATTGCAACTCTTCCTTCCCCTTTTAGTCCTGAGACCTGAGATTGCAGATTGAGACAAATGAAGGAAAACGGGGAAATAGAAAGCCCTGCATTCTTCTTGACTTTTCAGGGTCATGGGCTCAAGCCCCACAAGTAGCCAGAAATTTTTCAGATCTTACCTGGCCCCATGGTCCCACAGCCATTTATAAAATAATCATTCAGAGGCTTCATATTAATTATCAACTGCATAGCCTATGGCATGATTCTTGCCTGCTAGCTCTTATAACTTAACCCATTTCTAGTAATCTATAAGTTGCCACGTGGCCATGGTTTACTGGTACTTTCCATCTTGCTTCTCCTGGCAGTGGCTGGTATCTCTCTTGACTCTGCCTTTCTCATTCATGTCTCTCTCCTTGGATTTCCCACCTGCCTCTAAGCTGCAGGGAAAAATAGGCCAAAGCAGCTTATTTATTAACCAATGGGAACAACATATATTCACAGCATACAGACAGAAATCCCACAGCATTTCTGGACTTTTTTCGACTTGTTCTGTGTACTGTTGCATGTGGTTAGCAGCAAGCCTAACCCTCAGAAAACAGGACCTGATGATCCCCAGATTTCTGCTCTTGTTCACATCTGGACTCCTCTCTCTCAGATATATTCCAGATGTAATCTTAGAGAAGTCAGGTTAAATCCCATCACACTTCCCCCCATCATATAAGGATGCATATACTGTATGATGGCTAATCTTCTCTTGTCAACTTGATTGCTTGAGAAAGATCTAGAGCAGTGGTTCTCAACCTATGGGTCTCAACTCCTTGGGGAGGGAGGTTGAATGACCTTTTTACAGGGGTCACCTAAGACCATCTGCATATCAGATATTTACATTATTATTCATTATAGTAGCACAATTACAATTATGAAGTAGCAATGAAAATAATTTTATGGTTGGGGTTCACCACAACATGAGGAACTGTATTAAGAGGTTGAAGCATTAGGATGGTTGAGAATCATTGGTCTAGAGGATTAGAAAAGTACGTCTTAGAGAATGGCTATCGAGTTTCATAGACAGATCACTAGGGCTCTGATCTCATGGATGCTTTAGTTCATTAATGGGTTCAAATTTTCAATAGACTATTAACAAGTGATAGAACTGTGTGGTAAGTAGGCTTTGCCTGGATGAAGGACACTCAGGGCATGCCCTTAGGATCCAGAGCTTGTCCTGGCCCCTCCCTGCTACCATTCCACTCTGCCTTCTGTCTGCCAGGACAGGAACAACTATAGTCCACCATGCACACCCTGTCCCTATAGACTGACACCTCTGAATCCATAAGCAAAATAATCCTTCCAGCCTGAAGTTGATTATGTCGGTGTTTTGTCTGATAATACACATCATTTAAGCTGATGAAGGGGAGAGGGTTTACAACACTCCCTTCATCTCTTCCTCCTTTCATCCTTTATTCTCTATCATCTCTCTATTCTCATTCTCTAACCAAAGACAGTTATTTTTGTTTATTTGTTTTTTGAAAAACAACAAAAAATATCTCTGAATCCTGAGACAAGAAGAATTCAAAACTCCAAAGATCTAGTACTCTTTCAGCCTGCCTCCTCAAGGTCCTCACTCGCTTCCTTTTCTCTGTAGGACTAAGGCTATTCCACTCTTCATCAGGGCTTTCCCCAGAAGTTAAAAACAATTAAAATAAAAGGCAAAAGACACACACATATCTAAACCCCAAGATGGAAAAGGACTGATACAGCTATTTATTTTATAGCCTGGGGAAATAGGCATCTAGGTAATGAAAAATAAAGACTAGGTCAAATAATGATCAATAGCTGAACTTCCTCTGGGTTTCACCTTTCCCAAGCCTGTATCAGCCCAAATAATTTAGTGAACATTAAACTGAACCTTTAAAGACCTTCTTAAGGAAAAGACAGCTTTGGAGTTGGTCTTTAAAACAAAGGTTTTCTAAACACAACAGGACCAATGCACACATGAACTCATGGAGACTGAGGCAGCATGTATGGGTCTGCACCAGATGGAGTCCCAGAGCTGAAAGGAGAGGTAGACACATGCCCCCATCCCTAACTTAGAAGCTATTTCCAACTGATAACCACTTGCAAATGAAAATTTAGCTTTTTCCTAAGGAGTTTCACTGGGGAAACAAACTAATTTCAATAGTAGGCTGCAAGATCTGGACACACCTTCCTACTACCTCCAATTTGTGTTCTTTTTTAGTTATTAACCCATCCACTCTAACTTGTGCTGTCCATACACTCATGATTGTGGGGCTGTAGCTAGAGTTTTCCTGCCTGGCCCACAGTCAGGATAAATCTCTGTCACCCGCCAGTCCCGCAGCCTCTCAGACCCAACCAAGTAAACACAGAGACTTATATTGGTTACAAACTGTATGGCCGTGGCAGGCTTCTTGCTAACTGTTCTTACAGCTTAAATTAATCCATTTCTATTAATCTATACCTTGCCACGTGGCTTGTGGCTTACCGGTACTTTACATCTTTCTTGTCCTGATGGCGGCTGGCAGTGTCTCCCTGACTCAGCCTTTCATTTCCCAGCTCTATTCTCCTCCTTGTCCCGCCTCTACTTCCTGCCTGGCCACGGGCCAATCAGTGATTTATTTATTGACCAATCAGCAACACATTTGACATACAGATCATCCCACAGCACTCCCCCTTTTCTTTTCTTAAAAAGGAAGGTTTTAACCTTTACACATCTCCAAAGTCAGCTTGGTATATTTGGGAATTTGGGCGTAGCTTCTCTTACTACTTCCTGTTGGAGGGGGGCGCTGTATCTTATGGGGACACAAAGAATATTTTAGGATTATGGAGTAGTCCATGAGGGTGTATCGTCTGAGCCAGTTGCCTTGAAACGGTTCTGGATGTTGGATCATCTGGGCCATGGTGTCATCGGAGACCTTTCAGGTGGTCTTGGCTGGTCAAACCTGATGTATCTTAATCTGGAACAAATCCATAGCCTCTGGCTTTCTGTGGAAACAAAAGCAGAGCCTCCTTTCCAAAGCAACATCTCCTTACATCCAAATTTTGAAGTCAAGGTACCTTTAAAATATACATTTTGGCATAACTCAACAGCTTTTGTAATCAAATGTTTTTCTTCAGTTACAAATATCAAAGAGAACATAATCAGATTCTCTGTGTGGTAGCCATCTTTACGTGGCTTATTTTTTTTTATATTAGCTTGAGCCTATTGTTTTAAATTGCAGCCTTCTGAGCCTGAAAGTGCTGGCGCTGCTGGCTCCGCCCGCTTCAGCTTCCCAACATGGCAGTGATACTGGGGAAGTGCTGTGGGATGGTCTGTATGTCAAATGTGTTGCTGATTGGTCAATAAATAAATCACTGATTGGCCCGTGGCCAGGCAGGAAGTAGAGGCGGGACAAGGAGGAGAATAGAGCTGGGAAGTGGAAGGCTGAGTCAGGGAGACACTGCCAGCCGCCATCAGGACAAGAAAGATGTAAAGTACCGGTAAGCCACGAGCCATGTGGCAAAGTAAAGATTAATAGAAATGGGCTAAATATAAGAGTGAGAGCTAGACAATGATGGGCTTGAGCTAATGGCCAAGCAGTTTAAATAATGTAAGAGTCCGTGTGTTTATTTTATAAGTGGGCTCCGGAACTGGCGGGACTTGGTGGTGGGAGCTGGAGAAAAATTCTCCAGCTACATGGGGTCATTTACATTCAGGGTCAAGGGAAAGAACAAACACAGAGGGCCTAAGTCAGCCTTACAGTATCTCAAGGACAAGCCCAGGGGCCCCCCTTTTGAGTCACGTCCAAGCTTGTGCAGATGTGTCCAAAATGATAAGACTAAACCTCAGCCAATTGGACTATACTAGTGTAACTGCTGCCTGCTTGACCAGTTAGGTAGCCAACCCTGAAACTCCCCTTAGCTGTACATAAAAGGGACCTGCACATCCCTCTTGGGGTCATCCCCTATTGTACAGTAAAGTACCCCATGTGCATGTGGCATAATAAATGCTCTTTGCTCATACATACTATTTGAGTCTGGGGTCTTCCTTCAGTGTTCCCTCAGACCCTTCAACACTTATTCTCTACATCTTAACCAGTTGTGAGCTTCTGTGTTAACCACCATCTACAGCACAGGAAACTTCCCTCATAAGATTTGATGGCATTGCCTCAAGCACCTAAGAAAATGGATCTCGGGGCCACCAAACCACATTGCCTTGCTAATGTCGTGGGTCTAGTGGTCAGTCAGGCTCAGGTTGAAATCTCAGTTTTGTCACTGCACCAGCTGAAATGCTTTTGACTGCAAGAAATAGACTATTCAGCTCCTTGTTAATTATTAATGTCCCTGGGAGCACAGGTCCTTTCATCCTTTCCTTCCTCCATCCAAAGCATGCTGGCTTTCACATTCAAACTGGTTCCACATTGGAGCAAGATGGCAGCCAGAGCACGCAGCATTTTGTGCTGACTCTCCTTTGTCCAGTAGAAGAAACGAAGCCTTTCTATTTGTTTTTTCTCTTTTCTATTCAGGGCAGGAAACATATTGCAGAATCTCTTCAATAGACTGCCCCGCTGTATTTTTTTCTGGGACTCGATACAGGATCATCTCCGAGTCAGTCACTGGCTGAAGAGAATATTACCATTTTGAGTTTTGACCAATCGTATTTCACTTCCATACAGGGGCCACCTTTTGTGAGGATAAAGCTGGAGACTTTTAGCAAGGACCTGGGGAAGGATGGCTGCTAGACAGGCATTCTGGTGGTCTGGTATCTGGTGATCCCAAGCCTCAGCTTCCTCATCTGAAGACAAAGGAAGCAAAGTCAATGTCACACAGTGCTGTCATGCTTAGCACAAGACAAAGTCAGCAAGATGTTCAGAAAATACTTTTATATCTCATCTTCATTGGCATTTTGAATCTCTGGAATATTAAATAAAGGCTTAATTTTTATATGAAATTCAACTGCCCTTCTTATGAAGTAAGGGGTCATCACTTGCAAGGTAAGGGCTCTTCTGTCATCAAAACTTCAAGAAATCTACTTCTTCCTCTTGTCTAGAACATAGATTCAAGTACTGCTTTCTGAGACGCCAATGTAGTTACCAAAGAGTTTAGTTCAGGACTGTTTAATTGTTTGTCTCCAAAACAAAACAGGGCTGGGAACATAGACCTAGCATGTCAAATACCTGTGATTAACTCCAGGTACACACACACACACACACACACACACACACACACACACACACACACATACACACACACACAGGGAGGGCCTAAGGGGGACAAAACTGAAAGATGCTGTACTGTCCTAAAACAGAACAATCCTAACAGTAAGTGGATATTTTTACGTGATCAATGAGTAATACTTCTATGGCTACTTGTTAAGCCATGTGTTACTGAAAATGGAGAATCTTGTTTAAAATTTATGTTTCTCTCTACAGAGATAAACCACGGCTTGTTCTTCTCTGCTACACTGCCTTATTTGGCAGGTTGTGAAAGTACAAATTAATAGTCCAGGATGTTTTGCTTAATTGCATCCTCTGACAATGTTGAGTCTAAATAATTCTATCCATACGTGATACATCTCTTACTCAAGTCTAAGAGACTAAGGAGGTTTGAATTAGATTTTACATGAGTGAATACTGGTTAGTACTTAAGGGGATGTTGTTTCCAGTAGTTGGCTGTTAATGGGGTAGTTAGGGATGCCTGAGTCCAGGTTCATCTCCACTTTTTAGTGAACAGCTCATGGGCCCCTCTGAATCTGGAATTTCCTCTTACATATTAATGATGTAGCTGGCAAATCACAAGTCCTAGGAAGGAACAAAATGCCAACAGGAGCACAAATAGAAGAAATGTGCTGATACTTCACACACAGTAAGATCTGGGATAAACATCCCTCCCCATGGCGTGCATTCTTTTCGGCTGACAGGGCATTACCCAGCCATCTGTGATTCACAAATGTGAGGAGAAAGACCAGGTGACATCACATCAATAATTTCTATCTCTGGGAGGAAATTGTGGCATTTGTGGCTATCTGAGGAGCCCGTGACAGGAAGAGATGCCACCCGTGATTCTGATGCTGTCAAGGGACCCCATCTGAATTTCTTTGACCATGACTAATGTGGAGATGTCACCTCAAAGCTCACATGCTGTGAACCTTGTCTGAAGGAAGTGGTACAAACACATCTATTACGGAAGACTACTTTTAATTCCAATCAGTATAATACATTCCACCCATCCATTTGTGTAACATACATTTATTGAACACTTACCACATGCTAGGCACTTACTGGTGTGATGCAGGTATGGACCAAATTTTCTGTTTGTCTTTGTAAATTCTTCCCCTCGATAGAATTGGAGATAGTTCAGTCAACCCCTTGTGATGTTACCATCTGCAGGGGCCCAATTTATTTTTGTAGAACAAGGAACTTGTTCTGAAGGATGAGAGCCCTGATAAAACGTCCCATGGCATCTCTTTCTTGGAACTTGATGGTAACTACTCCATCTTTTTCCTGGGCATTTGTGTATTGATGATGGAGAGTTCTGGGGGAAACTCAGAAACGGACTCCAACTTTCTTAAAATCAATAAAAATCAAGGTTGAGGAGATGGTTCAATGATATACAAGAAGAAATACCTGAATTCAGACCCCCCCAAACCCACATAAAAAGCCAGGGAGCATGGCTGTGCACACCTGTACACCTGTAATCCCACTGCTGAGGCTAGAAGATAGAAAGATGATTTTTTAGGCTTATTGGCTACTGGCCTAGTCCAAAAATGGCAAGTTACAAGTTCAGTGAGAGACCCTGTCTCAAAGAAAAGCAGGGAGTAACAGAGAAGGATACTCAGCACCCCTTCTCTGGCTTCCTCATGTATGCACCCATGTGCATGTACATGTATATACCATATAGATATACATATACAATCAAAAAAGAATCAATCAAACTCAATATGGACCCAAGAATGGTCACATCTGAGAATGTGTATGCTGGGATGGAGACAAAGGAAAGAAAAGACTAACTGTGCATCCTGGGTTCTAAGTGGAATGGGGCATCTGTGATCCTATATCTTCATATAGGATCAGCCTAGGAGCAGAATAAACTTTTTAAAAGTCAGTTAGAGGGCTGGAGAGGTGACTCAGCAATTACGGCTCTTGAAGAGGTCACAAGTCCAGATCCCTGTACCCACATGGCAATCCATAGCTATCCAGTTCCAAAAGATTGACATCCTTTTCTGGCTTCCATGGGTATAGTACTGCACATAGGCAAAAATACTCATACATGTAAATAATAATAATAATAATAATAATAATAATAATAATAATAGATCAATTAGGTTTCATATCCAAATTTCTTCATCCTTGGCAATAAATAAATACATCCACATGCCTTACAGTATGCACACATCCATTAGTAACATTTTAAAGATCTACTTTGTTTTTCAATGACTTTTTTATGTGGTAATCTGTCCACTGGACACCGGGGATGGAGCCTAATGACACAGAAGTCAGACATGTTTCTAGTTTTCATAGAGTTTAATACTTGGTGGGAGTAAAATGTGAATAAAATGATATGTAAGTAAGGAATTATAATGAAGGCAATGGCTTTCTAGATCAGATATTACCTTCATGTTGATGAATAGGTTTTTTTTGTTTTTGTTTTTGTTTTTCAAGACAGGGTTTCTCTGTGTAGCTTTGTGCCTTTCCTGGAACTCACTCTGTAGCCCAGGCTGGCCTCGAACTCAGAGATCCACCTGCCTCTGCCTCCGGAGTGCTGGGATTAAAGGCATGCGCCACCACCACCCAGCCGATAAATAGGTTTTTATGTGTTCTGGTTTGGTTGATAAAATGAAATACCAACTTCTGAAAAGATATGTGATGCCTCTGTTTTTTTCTTTACAATATAGACAATTCACATGCACAGACAAGATGGCTAAGACATATGGACTGTTAGATTGAACACATCATTATAGACCCTCATTTACAGATGGCCATGTCTCACTATTTGTCAGAAGAAGCTAACAAAGTTTTTCATATCTTCTACAACCCAGAACAGTCACCAGCACTACTGTATTTCCACTTGTATATTAAGTTCATTTAAGAGTCCTTCCTGGAGTTTGCTATCTGATGATCTCACCTACCACTTGAGAATCTGCAAACACTGGGAGGTTCCATAGGCAGCAGAATGTATTTGTATCTGATAACACCAATAGATGAACACAGCTAGGATGTGATCAATGCTTCCAATACTCAATGAAAACCCATGCCCTCAAGTCGTAGTTTGAATACTATAGTATGTTTATAATAATTTGTTCTTCCCTAGTCATCAAGACTATGAAATATTTGAAACACCTCTTTCTGTCAAGGAAAATGAACTTAGCATTTTCCTCAAATTAGCAAATTGCTTTGAGAGTGTTGAAGGGTGACTTTCTCTTGAACTACTGCCTAGTTTGGAGCTTAAGTTCCATTCCAGGGTCTCATTCAGAATTTATGTTCAATCTGGTTGCACGGCAGGAAAGTGTGACATTGGATTCCTAGAGCAAAGGATAAAAACAGCCATCCACAGTGACAGAAGGAATCAATTCTGTTTTCCTAGACCTTTGGACAGTTGACCAGAGGGAGCCAATCCTGTCTTGCTTGGGATGAAGCTGTTTAGTCAGCATCCCTCTGTACTTTGTGATAAATGCAGTTTTTGCATACTTAACTCAGTTGTGGCCAGTACAAGGTCCTTTAAGCCCTGTGATTTTTTTTTTAAATTGAGAGATTCCATTGGATACCCAAACAGCATTGGATGGAAAGAAAAAATCAACAAATAAGGCATTTATTTACCCAAAGGAGGATTCCTGACCCAACTCCACTCTGATGGTTGGAGTCCTTCTGGGCTCAGGATATTATATTTATGACAGGATTCTTTTCACATCTCCAGTGTGTGCCATTTAGAATGCCCAGGAGTCTGTTTTCACTTAGAGTTCTCCTTACAAATGGAAAAAAATGAAATTCTTGACTTCAGACAGAATCTCTTTGGATGGGCTTTCTTTGTGACCTGTGCCAGTCACCAGGAGTCTGATTGGCACTAGACAGGGTGCCACCTAAAACCAGTCCTTAGTTTTCTGTAGGAATTGTGCAGGTAGGAGAATATTGAGACTTCTGGTACATGAACACTGGAGCAGCCTGATTACAACCACAAACCTCAGCCTTGTCTTCCACTAAATGTTGTCTCTCAGATCCCCCAGCACTGGCTGCATCGAGAGGTTTGTTTGTTGTTTGTTTTTAATCTTTGTGTCTGTCTTAACTAGACTTGAATGAACAAATGAGGTAGGGAGAGATCACAAAAGCCTAAGGCTTGGGAAGAGTTGAGGGAGGGGAACCATGATCAGAACATATTGTATGAAAAAATCATTCTCACCAGGCAGTGGTGGCACACGCCTTTGATCCCAGCATTCAGGAGGCAGAGGCAGGTGGACCTCTGTGAGTTCAAGGCCAGCCTAGGCTACAGAACGAGTTCCAGGACAGGCGCCAAAGCTACACAGAGAAACCCTGTCTCAAAAAACAAACAAAAAATTATTCTCAATAAAAATAAAACAAATCCTTTAAATCTTCCTAAAGAAAGTTTAGACATCACCAAAAAATCCTCGAAAACAAACCAACAAAATGCTTGAGACCCCACTGGCCTGAAAACTGGAATCTTGATTCCAGTTAAATTAGGATATAGGCTGTGTTTGGTGGAAGTACTTGGCTTTATGGATGAAAGCTTTCAAAACCTGTTTATCCTGAAGCACACACACACACACACACACACACACACACACACACACACACACACACACACCAAAAGCATGAAATCTAAGGGTGAGTGTTTAGGGAGAAGGGATTCAGAGAACTGGGAAGAAATTTCTGTAGCCCTAAGCTATCTTCTGGGTGACAGATTGGGACTGAAGCTGTTGTTTTGAAGAAGTAGTTCACCGAGGTAATAGAGACAAAAATCTGGCTATGAATCTTTTCCTTTCAGGTTTGACAAAGCCTGAATGATGCGCTTCCCCTTGCCCAGTAGGGAAGTGGGGCGACGCACAGCTCTGTCTGACTCCCACATTGGCAGTCCAGCTAGCCTGAAGGAAAAACACCATCCGAGAGGTTCACGGAAGCCCGGCCATTCTTGCTGAACCCTTCTTGGTGTTTTGTTTTTTATAATCTAAACTAGTTTTTCCTTCAGTTTTTTTCTTAAAGGCACAGCTCTAAATAAATGCTACAACGTGGTTTTCACACACACACACACACACACACACACACACACACACACACACACAGAGAGAGAGAGAGAGAGAGAGAGAAAGAGAGAACCAAGCACTCTGCTGACCTTATGACCACATAGTTGGGAAGTTATAGATATATTATAGACCAAAGACCAAAGTGGGGGGGGAGACAAAAAAATTAATAAATAAATAAGACCACTTTTCTCTCACATATACACCAGTGCCCAGGTTTGGATTCTAATTTCATGTTCCTGTTTTGCTCTGTGGTGCAGGCAACCCTAACACTCTCATCACGTGAGAGGGCAATTTTCAGACGGCTCCGACAACAAGCAAACTGTTTTCCCTCTTCTCAGCTGCTTAGCTCTCCCCACTCCCAAGCCGGCATCGTTTCATCTGTCATTCAGCCTTGGTTGGGGGACAGCACTGCTTGTGATGAACATTGCCGACTAACAAATGTTAAGGACAAAAAAAAAAAATGAAATGTGACATCGAATCCAGCAGTCACTGTAACATCCACAGAGAAATTAGCAAAACCCTGAGGACTGTGCTAGAATTGAGGAAACATGTGACTTCTCATCTCTCCATAGACTGGCTTGCTTATTTTTATGAGCATCACATAAGACTGTATTTAGGGTTGTTGTTCTGAGACAAGTTCTTTCTATATAGCCCTGGCTTACTTGGAACTCCCTCTGTAGACTCAGCTGATTTTAAACTCACAGAGATCCACCTGCCTCTGCCTCCCAAGTGCTGGGGTTAAAGGTGTGTGCCCCCAAATTCTGTGTTTATGGTTCTAATGTTTATTGCATTTCATTGTGTTATCAAGGGCCACCTTACTGACATTCCACTTTGGAAGTGTTTAAGCATCTTTCTGATGATGCACATACCAGCTAGCACCAGCTCTTGGGAGTGAAATATTCCTCTCCTCTTTTTCCTCTCCTCTTTCCTCTCTGTGTTCAATCATTTCACATTGGTGAAGACATTTATGCCAGAAAAGGCAGTCAATGTTACAAATTTTGTTTATTTTGGAAATGGCATACCAGTGTTTATTTCCAAAATTTTGCTGTTATCGTAAATTTTGATTGTCAACTAGACTAGATGTAGACTCATGATGGAAACATCTCTGGGTCTGTTGTTGAGAGAATTTCTGGAAAGGTCTATCTGAAGTGGGAAGACAAACATTGAATGTTGGTGGCAGCAGGCCATGGGCTGGTGTCTCAGACTGAAGAAGAAGAAGAAAACAAGCTGAGCACCAACCTTCGTCTCCATTTGCTTCTCCTGGGACGCCATGTGGTCAGCTGCCTCACCTTCCTGTCACTACACCTTCTCTGTCATGACGGAGATTCTGTATTGTATATTACACTAATATATATATATATATAAGAATGTATATTCTAGAACTGTAAGCCCTACCTTTTTTTATGGTGCTTCTTGTCAGGTATTTATTTGGTCTCAATAATCAGTAAAATAACTAATACAATCATGATGAGTAACTTTGCCCAAGCTTCCCAGTTTCTCCCGTTTCAGCCCCTGGCGGGATCCTACCATAAGAAGGGTAATAAGTACTGTGGTCAGGACAGAACAGCACTGGAGTGAAGGTGAACACTACGTAGGTACCTCATGACAGACACAATGTCAGCTACCTTAACCTAGCCATAAAATGATGCTGCAAATGAGTTATTATTTGTATTCATTTTACAGACAAAGCTGATTTTTATGCCTGCCCAAAGTCTGTTGGGGCTTGCCCTAAGCCACACAACCAATCGTAGCAGAGCCAGGGTCTGACACAGGCCGTCTCTATAGCGGCTGAACACCAGAGACAATCTTTTGAGCCATAGTCTAGGCAGTGGCAACTCTAGAGCTTTAGCTATGAGCTTCAGTAAATGGACTCCTGGGAGCCTGAGGCTGTCAGGACCCACTCTTGTACTAAGTCCAACAGGTCAAATAGTCTTTACAAAAAACTGCTACTTCTCTTTCTGACAGTTAGTTTTCCATTACTAGGGTGGAATGCCCGAGGCAGGCTAACTTTATAAAGAGAAGAGGTGTACTTAGCTGACAGGTTTGGAGTCTGCCTAACTACCTTTAAGAAAAGTAAACACAAAATTATAAGTCAAACTTTAACCAACTGAAGTTAATAAATATCAAAATATGTATTTGATAATATTTAAGCCATTGTGACTACCCTTACTATAGTAACGAATGTGAGTTTCACATTCGTCAGTGTCGTTTACAATATGGCCGTCCCTTGAAGGAGGAAAACAGATGGCGTGGACAGCAGCACCAAAAAGCACGACAATTTGAGGCTGTGGCTCGGCTGTGGCTCAGGTGGTAGAGTGCCTGCCTAGCATGCAGGAAGCTCTGTGCTCAGTCCTCAGCACCACATGGAAAGGCAGACATGGTTGTAATCCTAGCAGTAGGAAGGTAGAGTCAAGAGGACCATGAAACTCCTTCCAAGGATTCCTGATTCCTTCCTTCCTTCCTTCCTTCCTTCCTTCCTTCCTTCCTTCCTTCCTTCCTTCCTTCCTTCCTTCTTTCCTTCCTTCCTCTCTATCTTTCTAGTACAGATACCCATCCTTTAAAGGTCCCATGTTACCTCCCACCCCCACATGGAGGAACCATGCTTCTAACACATAAGCCTTGGTGAGGGGTCTTGTGTTCATACTACAGCCATGAATGAGCTAGGAAGCTTCTCTGTCCCCACCACTCCTCCTTCACAGTTCTTCATTGCTGTTTTACCAATGGTGTGGCCATCCTTCCTAGGCTACTAGGTTTATCTCGTCCTCAGGGATATCTCTCCCACCTTTCTCTCCTAGTTTCTTCTTCCATTCCTTAGTCTAGGGAGGAGCAAACTCTTGCCTCTCCAAAGACACCCAGAAAATCCAGTGATCAAACAAAGTTAGTTGGATTTGCTGACATGAGGCAGAATGCTCCTGGACAGAATCCTGGGTGGTGTCTTTAGGGTCTGGGCTTTGTGATGTGTAGTCAGCCTATAGGGATAGGGAACTGGCTAGGACAAGGGAAGGTCAAGATTCACTGGTGTTCCTTTGGGTGGGTACAGTTGATGAGCGGTCTAAAGTGATTCTTGACAAGCAAGCCATTGGTCTTTATAAGTAAGCTGCCGTGTTTGCACACATCTCCCAATGCAAGTGTTCCTAGAGTTGTTAAATGCCTTCTCTTTGCTCCAAAATGAAAAATCAGATAATTTTTACTCCCACTGTTGTTTATCATGATGGAAAAGTCTGGTATTTTTAGTTCTTGGCTGAAGGGGCTTTCTCCACTAATTTTCTTAGGCTCCCAAACAAAAAGGAAGTATATTGTGGTTTCTCACAGTGCCCCTCACATTACAACTCTTGGACTTGTTGTAGCCTTTCCACTTCCTACATACTGCATTCTAGAAATTTCTATGCCAAGACCTTGAACAGGAACAACACAAGTCATCAAATCTAGGAGTTCTACTCTCACAAGTCACTGGTATCCTGGGTTTAGATCTACTCTGTGGTTTTCTGGGACATCTCCTGGGATACACAACGCACTGCCACAAGACCTTTGCTGAGAAGTCTGATGGCTCTTGAATAAGCCTAATTGTCTTTCCTCATGGGTTTATTGGGTGGCTATCCAAATCCTGGTAGCTGACTCTTGGTGTTCTTCCAGCACATATACTAATGGACTATTTTGTGTTGTATTTCTTACAGCTCTCGGTGTTCTTCCAAGGCATTTGCTAATAGACTGTTTTGTGTCGTATTTCTTGCTAAGAGCATGTGGCAGTTCTCTTCTTCTGAATTTTGATCATAGGATCATTTCCAGAAGTGGAACTACAGGATAACAGGAAATGAACATTTTCTTGGCTCTTGATTTATATTAACAGATAACTCCCTGTCAGGGAAGGGTTGTAAATATTTACACTGCCAGGATTAATTCAGAAATACATCATTTCTACCAAAACATGACTAGCTTTAGATTTTAGATGTATACTGGTGTGTATATGTGGACATACACACATATGTAAATATGAAAAATTTAATTATATAGTATTTCTTCTACTTAAATTTCTACTATGACATTTGTGGTTATTTGAAATCAAAACTCATAGTCTTTGTAATAATAATAAGAATGGAGACATTAGCATAAAGAAATTGAAGTACCAAAAAACTATAGAATTGTTCTGAACATTCTAAGATAAATTTCTTAATATTAAGCTGGAGAACATACAATAGTTGAGGCTTCTATCACACACTTTCTTCCAAAGAGAATATCCTGTACTTGGTGTGGGATAGTGCTATTCCCTCCATGAGCTACAACTCATTTCCTTTAGGTCCCTTGATACCTGACAGATGTGAAGTCTGGGAAGTAAATATGATCTGATCACAGAGCCAGGGGCATAATTTCCTGTGGCCTCTTTGTCCTTCTCATCATCATCTCTTCATTAGCTGCTCCAGGATGTTATCTACAGTAGGGAACATTAGCCACTTAGATGCTACTATGAAGGGAGAAGTCATAACTGGTAATATTACATTTAGGGTTATCATTAACATGAGCCACATTACAGGAAGCCATCTCAGAGAGAGATGGAAGATCTGGAGAAATAATAATCTAATTTATTAGAAATAAACACAGGCAGAGTGAGCCCCAGTCATGTTTATCATACCATGCATGTAAGAAGGGTGTGCTTGTCATTCAGCTCATCACATGAGGCTGAGTGAATATGGCAATTACAGTTTCTGATACCTCTGCTAATAAGTCAGTTGCTACATCACGTTCTTCATGGTATTATATTATGGGTCTAGTTAAAGGATGAGAAACTCATTGTACAGTTGAATCAAATGGCAACTGTGTTGTCATAAGCAAAGACATATGCAACAATCCAGAGCCTTTTGGGGGAATGCATGTTACTCTTCTGAAGGTAATGCTAATTGGCTGCATCTTATATAGAAGACTGTATTGTTTTCTAAAGGAAACCACGTTGTGTCATGGATGATCCTTCTTGCCTTTTCTCCTGCCCCACAGAAATCTTGGGGGTGTTGGTCAGGGCTTTTTTCCCTCTCTTGACATGTACATGTTTTTTATTGTAATGATAAAATGACCATAATGAACCTTTGACCTCACTATAACTTGGTTGAGGGAAAAATAATGTGTAAGTATAAAGAAAGTAGAAAGGCATTTGATTTTCTTTCATATAATCACCCTAACTTTCCTGCAAAGAGAATGAAATTGTGCTTATCAAATCTTTTTTATTTGAAAGAATGGTTCTCTGCTCTAGCTTGATCATGTTTAGAGGTCAGTTCTCTGCTCTTCTAATTAACCCCTTTCATGTCAGGTGCCCCTGAATCCCAAAGGGGAGAAAATGTTAGAACATGGACCTCATCATACTGCCTTTTTACGTTGCTGGGGAAAAAAAACATTTGAAGAAGGAGAGTGGAGTTCTTGGCTCATAGGAGACCATTGCCTAGCCTCTGTCCCTGACATGCTCCCTCCCAAATGATGCAGACAGACAGGTGACACACATAGAGACATGAAGCAGTAGCAGTCATACAGTAAACTTGCCTGCCATTCATAATATTCAAAACTTTTATTATTCAAGAAATAAAGCTCTAGAACACAGTGCTAAGCAAGTTCAGCAAGTGCAAGGATGAAACAAAATGCTGGCACTCACTCACATGCTGAGTGCCAACTCCAGATGAGCCAATACAATTATGCTACATGATAAATGATAGATTCAGTAATATATCAATGATTAATGAGTATGCGATGAATCATTTAACCTCCACTCACAGCAGTGAGGTAAGTGTACATTCTAGAAGATTATTAATTATATCTTTGAGGGCTCAGAGGTGTTTTCATGACAAACCACCTCGAAGAGCATCACAGGACTCATCTGAGTCTTTAATTTGTTCATTAGTGTTGTAGATATTCTAAAAGTGAACATAATGTATGTAACTTACAGCCCACTTAGTGTTGCTTTCCCTCAAACACACACACATCCACATCCACACAGACACACTTTAAACTGAATATTTGGTCAGCTAATGTTTCAAAACCTATGGCTCCAGAATACCTGACACTGATTTAAACATGAACAGTTATGGTATTTAACAATAATGTCCCCCAAAGTGGTAAAAATGTCTGAACTCTGATGGATAAATATTTTTTCTATTTGGTTTCTACACACACACACACACACACACACACACACACACACACACACACACACACACACACACACACTTTAATTCTCAACTTAAAAAAAATCAGCTCTCAAACAAAACATTCAGATATTACACCTTTGCTAAGAGAGGTGACATCGTGGGGAGTTGGTCCATCTCTGGTTTACTCAGTGATTAATATGCAATCTTTAGTTGTGGCTTAACAAAGTCACTGGGAATGTTGGCTTTTCTTAATGGTGTATATACTCTCTGCTGCCTTACAGGTTCTTAAGGAACAGTGGGGAAGTATTTGTGATACCAGGTCATTCCCTGAGTTTAACTTTCCCATGGCCATCATTCATCTTACAAATCATATGAAAGTCCTTAGGATGTTTTATAAGATCATGCATGATGTCCTGCCTGCTTTATATTTCTGAACCTGTCTTATACTTCTCTCCCTACACTAAGTCTGGTCTAACCACATTGGCCTCCTTGTCATTTGCTGAAGACTCCTAGTCCATTCCAGATCTCTAGGGATGCTAATTCTTCTGCCTAGAATGCTTACTTAAAATAGCTCACTCCCAGCCAGGTACAGTGGAGTGTGCCTGTAGTTCTAGCTCCTCAGGAGGATCACTTGGGCTTGAGTCCAGCCATAGCAACCAAGGGAGACAGCAAAAACGTGGCTCACTCTATTCCTATATTGTTACTCAGAGCTACCTCTGTTCTGTGGATCTGACACTGTGAAAAGAACTGTCTCAAAAATCAGTGGTTTTGAGCTGGAAAAATGCTCAATAGATAAGCATGCTTGCTGCCAAGGCTAACAACCTGAGTTTGATATACAGGACTTATATGGTGGAAGGAGAGAGGCAGCACTGAGCCAAGCTGCCCTCAGATCTCCATACATTTGTGAGCCGTAGACCTGCACCCACCCACCCCACTAAATGAATAAAAACCTTTTCAACACAGAGTTTAATCAACCTATAACTCCACCTATGATCTAATGGACAGTTCCAGTTCAATGGGCACAGAAATGGCCCTGGTTAAACTAAATGGGTACACAACAACCCCCCATGTCATGAACCTGGGAAAGGGACTGGTAGGAATGGGAGTAGTTGACAGAGTTGGGAGAGAGGGATAACTTTGAATATATCATATGCATTGTGAAACTGTCAAATAGCAAAATTAATCAACTAAAAACTTTTCTGAAAAATCAATGATTTAGATACCAAGGAGTTATCGTTATGACTTATGATTCTGGATCAAGAAATGGGGCAAAGCATAGAGGGATATGTTTTCTTTCTCCCTCACTTTACAGAGGCCTCCTGGTGTGTAGCATTGACCTCATCACAATGTTACCTCAGAGCTTCAAGACACAAAAGTGGAAGTTTCTAGTCTTCTTAAAGATACACCCATAAGCCGGGCGGTGGTGGCGCACGCCTTTAATCCCAGCACTCGGGAGGCAGAGCCAGGCGGATCTCTGTGAGTTCGAGGCCAGCCTGGGCTACCAAGTGAGTTCCAGGAGAGGCGCAAAGCTACACAGAGAAACCCTGTCTCGAAAAACCAAAAAAAAAAAAAAAAAAAAAAAAAAAAGATACACCCATAAACTAGTCAGAGCACAGCTTCTGCCAAATGCTATTGGTTAATGAAGACATGTACCCCAAATTCAAAGGATATAAATAGCCCCATCCTTTTGATAGGAGCTCCCAGGAAGTTAAAGAATGTTTTACCTGCCATATGCCTCAATATTGTCTTTCCTATCCATCCATTAACAACTATCTCATCCCTAATGCTTCCCCCCCATTCATTCTTTGTAATACAAGGTAATACTTATCATAGTTTATGTCTTACTACTTGTCTATTTCATATCTTATATTTTATTTCATGTTCTGGTCTCCCAGGACATGTAAATGCCAGAAGTGTAGGGACTTTGGTCTTTATTTTCACTGTTTTCTTCTCAGCCAGAAGGATGATGGGTGGCACAGTAGACACTTTATAAAGAGTTACTGGAAGGAAAGTGAATAAATGGTCAAGATAAGTTGATCGTAATGACCCTCCACTTCTTATCAGCAAAGTAAGAACAAAACTCCCTTCACTCTAGAGCTCTTGAACCTGAATGGGATGAGGTATATAGGATATGTAGGATAGAACCTGGAAAAGAATGAATTCCTGTTCATTTGAGTGTCTGCTGGGTACACTTAAATCAATTTCAGAAAAGTCATAACATAGTCATAGGCATGGTACCACACATGCCTGTAATCCTCACAGTTGGGGATAAAAGGAAGTGGATTCTGTGTTAAAGCCATCATTATCTACATAGTAAGTGTGAAGCTTGTCTGGACTACATGAGCCCCTGTCTCACAAACAAATGAACAAAAACATAAGGTCTATGTGGATGTGATCATTTTAGGCATACTGTGATGTATGGAGGGAAGAGACAACTAAGGCTTTTTCACTTATAATAAATAAACTTTGCCGGAGGGAGAGGGAAACAGACATGCAGGAATTGTTTATTTTGAACTGAGTGTCCTTTTAAGATGAAGTTGCTAGAAAGATCCTTAATACAGTGAGTATCAGGATGGATCGTTGTTTGTATCTTATAACACAGTAAGCCTCTTCTAACTGCTCTCTTGTGCTTCTTTACTAATTGACTATAAATAGCATCCAGTCATTTGTTTTTACACAAAAGACATCCTAATTTGTTTGTCTGGGCAGTACAAATATAGATTTTTATTTACCCTCAGCTGGGGGAATCACCAGGCATCCTACCTTCTCCCATTTCTACCCTCTGTTCTGGCTTCTTTCTCTTCATGGTATTATTGAAAGCCAACTTAAGATTTCCTGGGGGAAAATCCTAGAGATGAGAATCAAAAGGGCCCAGACCAGCAAGGGCACAGGATCACGAAGGCATGAGTACAGGGGGTATTCTCTCAGTGTCCCCTTGGACATGATTTATGCTACTTGTGGCGTATGGGAGCCTAGAGATGTCCCTGCTCCTCCCCAAGCGACTCAATTCTTAGAAGTGCATCTTCTTCTTCAGCTTTGCCTCTGTGGCCAATCTTTCTCCTGTGTCAGCAGTGTCTGCCTTTCCAGATAATAGACTAAGACTTTTCATAAGAAAAAATTCATTTTCTCTCCTATTTTTTAGCTTTGGTAACAAATTAACAATTGGATGAGAAGTGTGACAGAACCCTCTACTAGATCCACATGCTATGCCCTGTTCTCCCATTTACAATACCTGGCTGTCCTTCACTTTCCTTTCCTTCCTTCCTTCCTTCCTTCCTTCCTTCCTTCCTTCCTTCCTTCCATCCATCCATCCTTCCTTCCATTCTTTTTTTTTTAAGAAAGAAACAAACCTTACCCCAAGTTTCAGGGTAAATAGTTCCACCCTCATTCAAGTCCCAAAGCCTCAGCAAGAGAGAAATTACCCAGAATTCCCTCTTAAAGGACCTGTTTCTTCCTTTAGAGTTATCGATCCACCAGCTAAGAAAATTAAATCGCCCAGTTCTCCCTATCAGGAATTCCTTGGCCACCTTGTGAAAACCCACACCTTTGTCTCACTGCAGAGGGCACATGTCCTGGGGGACTTACCATATAGGGTTTTTATATGAGGACAATAAAGCCAATTAAGTCTGTTCTTTCTTTCTTTCCTTCTTTTTCTTTCTTTTATTTTTTCTTTCTTTCTCTCTCTCTCTTTCTTTCAGAAAGAAGTTTAAATTGTCTTGTTACATCTCTTGTCTTAGCTTTAACCAAGGTCACACTCCAATCTCATTTGCTCTTCTTTTAACACAATCACTACCTCAGGACATGAGAGTAGGGTAAACTGCTCATTTCGTTTTGTGAAAAGGGGCTACTATTTTGTAACTTTTAAAATGTTGTTACATACTTGAGCTTTCTTGGGAATGACATATCTGGCTGTTCAGAATATAAGTGATAATGTCCAAAGCTTTGCCCACCAAAATTTCCTTGGAGGCAAAGTGATACATTTTACCTCTTCCCATGAAATATGTATGTGGACATGTAGAAGGTGAATCAAGTGATTTTGGGGGAAAAGGGCATAAAGATCAGGGTTTCCACTACGTCTCATGCCCAAGAGGGCTACCTCAACTGTAGCATAGGAGCACACATCACATCAGAGCTGGAGTTAATGACGGTGACTGAGGAACTGGCATAGTGTTTGCTTATTGCTTAGCCAATCTGTTGTTTTTGCAACTACTTAGTATAAATATTGAATCTACAGTTTGATGGTTATGCAGCCTCAGTCAGTTCTAAACTCTTACTGAGTCTCATTCCTGTGCCCAGACGATCAGGGTGAGGATGCCCACTTCACAGAGGTGATGTGAAGGCAGCATATATAAATGCATAATAAGGTCTCAACAAAAGTCTTTATTTCATTCAGACAAGTCCATACCATCATAACTGAGGTGGGGTTGGTAGGCAGCCATTTTCATTTCAATAAAATCATTCTTAATAGCAACACAGACAGTTCCAGTATTGACAGAGTTGACCCTCCTTTGAAAATATTCACACTATTTGCACTCTGACCCAATGTATCAAAGCTATAAGTAAGATTATTAGATAAGTGCGTATCATGGTGCATCATACCGACCAGGGCACTTTCCTTGTGATGAAGAAAGCACTATTTCAAAAGTGACAAAGCCATTTGGGGTTTATCCTATAAAATGATGCTTGATGATGTCATGAGATTAGTGACCTCCTGGCCTTCATAGCACTTAAGGCATATTAAAGTGCTGACTTCGGGATGCCCTGTGAGGAGCCTCACAGATTTATTCACAGTTTCCAGAGAGATAGTCCTGAATTTTTTTTATTTCTCGTTAATGTTAATCATTTCTTCAGAAGAACTTCTCTGCAAGTATCCTGCTTTGAAGCACTTCTAAACTTTCTTTATGTCATCATATAACTTTCTATTCATTGTCCCATCAATAATGAAGCAGTTGGTGTAGCTTGATAAATACAACACCCAAGATCCAATTGTGTACACAATTTCTACCCCACTGGACCTTTTCCTCCCCTTGTATCTTCTTAGGTAGACAATCTGTCATTTTTCTTGCTTGAGTTAAATGTTTCATACTGGGGACAGCTGAGATTGCTCAGTGGTTGGGATCATTTGCTCTTCCTTCAGAAGACTAGAATTTGGTGGTCCATAACCACCTTTAATTCTACCTCCATGGGGTCTGGCACCTTCTTCTAGCCTTCTCAGCCATCTTCATGAATACACACACAAACATAAAAATAATTAAGAAAAAGAAGAGTCTGGGACTGGAACCTAGCAGAATCCTCATCAAAGAGACTAGAGAGACTTTATCTGGCAACTGATGGCAGCAGATACAGAGTCCCACAGCCAAACATTAGGCAGAGCTCAGGAGTCCTGCAGAGGATGGGGAGGAATGATGGGGGAACCAGAGGGGTCAGGAACACCACAAGAATGTGGTCTACAGAATCAATTATCTAGGACTCATGGGGGCTCTCAGAGATCAGGGAGCCTGTAGGAGTCTGACCTAGGTCCTCTGCATACATGTTATAGCTGAGTAGCTTGGTGTTCGTGTAGGATTTCTAACAGTGGGAGCAGAGGCAGTTGCTGACTCTTTTACCTACTTATGAGACCCCCTTTCCTCCCACTGGGTTGCATCATCCAGCTTTGATTTGATAGTATGAGGCTGGTCTTACATTATGCCGTGTTTGGTTGATGTCCCTGGGAGGCCTGGTCTTTTCTGAGGGGAGACTGAGTCAGGGAGGATCTGGGGAGGAAACAGTAGGTGAGGGAGGGGAGGGAAAGGAAACTGTTGTTGGGATGTACTATATGAGGGAATAAAAAAAGAGGAAGCACCAAGAAAAAATTAGTAAGAGTTCCATGCTTGCCATTTGTCTGAGTGGCAAGGCAGGGATGGTTGGCTCTCCCGTTGGATGAGTGTTAAAACTCTACTTTGTAAACTAGGAGTTCAGATTTGATGGAGGTGGAGGAAATAGTGCCTGTAGCAACTAAGAGAATGGAAGGAGCTTTCAAGGGCTCAAGTCTCTTGACTTTTACTTATGAGATCAGTGGATAAGACTGGCCTTGGTGAAGTATGATGGAGCCACCTTGCAAAGAGCTAGTGGCTATCAAGCCTACCCAAATATATAAGTTACAGTCTGTCTAACAGTGGCTCCCAAACCACCAGGCCATCTCCAGGCTCCACCAAGTCCAGTGGCTTTTAGCAAACATCTGACTTATTCCCTGTTGCCCAGTGAACTTGTGTTAAGGCTATCAGTCCTGTTAAAACTATTTCTTCCCTCTTATTGGCCCCCTACTACTCTCTGGCTTTCCATTCTTATGACAAGATTCTCATTGGTAACCCAAACCCATCACTACCTCTTTGAGTTCCATATGTTTCAGCTGTTAACCCCATGCCAAACACTCAGGACCTACAAACCCCCTGAGAAGGACTACCAATGGTCTAGAGGCAGATGAGCTCCATTAAGGGTGGCCCTTTCCACTGAGATGAACTTCTTTTGCCATCCTGTCCCACGCTGTCCAACGAGGCTGAGCAGCTGCCTTGTGTCATTTGTCTTTTCCACCCTAAGGCAGGGCAGGGATGAATGACGGTGAAACTCACATTTCTAGGTGAAGGCATCTTGGCATGACCGTGGCAACAAAGTGAGTTCAGCACTGCTGTTTGGTAGTCCTAGAAGATTCTGGTTCTACATTGTGAGTTTTCCTTCTAAGCAGAGTCCTCTATGGAGATGATGAACACGAAAGCTTTAAAATTCATGATATGAAAATGAGAATCTTAACGCTGAGTAAGATGGCACACACCTGAAATCATAACACCTGCAACCTGGAAGCAGGAGGATCATGAATTCAAGGTCAACCTGAGCTACATATTGAGTTTAAGACTTGTCCAAGCTACATAAGGACCTGTCAATATATATATACATATATATATGTATATATATGTATATATATGCATATATATATATATAAAGAGAAGAAGAAACTGAAGGAAAGGGGAGGGAAAGAGAGAGAAGGGGAAGGGAGGGGAGGGGAAGAGAGGAAAGGGGAGGGGAGGGAAAGAGAAGGAAAGGGAGGGGAGGGAAAGAGAGGGAAGGGGAGGGCAAGGACAAGGAGCCCGCTAAGAACAAGTGTCTTCAGAAAGACACAGGCTTTTCTCAGCACAGGGTGTAGGAACAGCGAGCGGGTGAAGCCTAGGCTATTAATGTTCTGAGTTCACTGATGTTGAAGCACCAAGGAAGATGTGAATCCTAATGACCAAGACTATAGCAATACTTCTTGAGTTGGCACCTGAGAGATGGAGTGTTTCAAATGCCACAGCTTTTTGTCACTTTGAACCGTGTTCATAGCTTCCCACAATAGCCTGGCATAACACTTGGCAAACTGCACTGCCCTAGGGTGCCTGGCTGGCAGTGAGATAATTGGATGATGAGGAGTTGGATGAGCACACTGGCATCCCTAAGAAGGGAATGGAGACTCCACATAAGCGTGGCATCCAGAATCGCTCTTGACTGACCCAGGGAAGTTTTGCATTTTGAAATTGGTTCAGGGGAATCTCCATGAAAGATGCATGGAAATCCTCGCAAACCTGCCAGTCTCTGGCCTAAGAATGACGAATGCCGTGGAACAGATGATCCTAATGCGATTTACTTAATGATAATATAATAAGGTACCACAAGTAGCCTTCATATTTGACTATTCCCATTACAAAACACACGAAGGAAGTAATCAACACTAGAATGTGCAAATTCTGACTCTTAGCTGATGGCTGGCTTTTGAATATTAAGAAACTTGTCAAACTTACTTTGTCTCCTGGCAAAGCAGCTCTCAGATTTATGACTCTGGGAAACCCCAGTGTAATAGTAATTGATTTGTAATTGTTCTGTTGTCTTTCATCCCTGCAGGTTGTCATGGAGGCAGTGGATGGAATATCAATTAGCTACTTGTGGTCAATAGGAATACAGGTGTCAGTGGCATTTGTAAGATTTTAATTTTGTTTTATGCATGAAAGGGGAAGAAATTACATCACTGAACCAAAGGCCATCAGTCGCAGACCCTCATAGCTGTTTCCATAGTAACTATAACCATTGCCTCCATCCCTATGGGAGTCTGCATGGCTCTTCTACCCCTCAGCCAATGGCTTAGTTTGCAGCATTCTTTAGCAAATGTTACTCTTGGCTCTCTTAGTGGCTCAGTGATTTTTCTCATAAGTCTAGTCTAAAAGAAATGCCTAACTACTCCATTTATGAAGTAGTTGAGTCCAAATTGCTGGCCAAGTCGTTTATAAGTTATGCACATAAATTTAAAGAAAAATTTATTTTACCCCTTCATAATCGTATTTATTCTTAAGAATGTGTGTGCTTGTGGGTCACCACAGAGCCTCTCAAACCCTGGAGTCAATCCTGGACCCACCACCAGCAGCCTCATTTCCTGTCCCACGTGGAGCAAGTGCCAAAATCTAATCCCACAGCGGTAGCATGCCACTGAAAGGAGTGTAGCAGAAACACTTCAATGTACACAAGTTCAAGGCCAGCCTGGGCTGTACTTCTGTTTATACCCATATACCCAAACATGCTCCGTCTTATCTGAAAATGTACATTACTTCAGGCTAGCAGTTGCCAAGGCATCACTAAACACCAAATGTGTCTTCTTTTCTCTTCAAAATTTCTGGTGCTGCCCTAGAGTTCACTGTGAAACCCTAGATAGAGTAGCTTTGTGAACAAGTTGGGAGCCATGACACAAAGCATTGTGCCATAGCAGCAACTGGCTTGGGAGAGCTTACCTACCCTGTCACTGCTGGCAGCTGTTTTTATCTCCAGTCACAGACTTTTATGCACCGTGGTCTCAAGTGTCTCTCAAGTCATTTGGTTTTGGTTCCATATGAAGAGTTTTGGCATGGAAGAAGTTGGTGTTTTGGACTATAGGTGTGTTTGTATTTTGTGGTGAGTTAAGGTATATATTTAAATTTTAAACTTCTTCAAATATACAACAGACACATGAACACACATTGTCATGTACAACTATGTGCATGATTCTATCATCATGCATGTTAGGAACACTTTTTTTCTCCCACTTAATTTGCTTGGTTCTATTGATCTTCATATCTCGATTTATATCCTCATTCTATAATGTAACTTAGAATATAACATTTCATATTTGTTCTGTGTTCACATAATCCCATACAGATGTTGATATGCACAATATGGACACTGGTCATTGATTCACATGATAAAGACACATACATCACTTCTGCAATACAAGCGATTTATCTCTAACTCATTTCAAATGGTAGTGTAACAGTGTGCTAAAACATGGCTTGGGTGAACACAGCTCATCCTCCTGTTGAACAACCTTGGTAACAGGCATCATGGTATTTCTAGTTTATCTGGCACTGAAAATAATGGTGCTGTCAATACCAATACTTTCTTACATGCCAGTAGTATTGCTTACCAGAGATATACTCTCATATACAGAATGGTGGGCTACAGGGATACATTTATCTTTAAATTTTTGTTGTTATTTCAAATTCTGTGTATGAATGTGTGTTGATGTGGAGGTATGTGTACATGAGTGCAGATGTTCGTGGAGGCCAGAGGTATTAGGCCTTCTGTAGCTATAGGCTATTGTAAGCTGCCTGGTGTGAGTATTGAGAACTGAACTTGGATCCTCTGCAAAAGCATCATGTGTTCTGAATCACTGAGCCATATTTGCAGCCACCATTTAAACTGTCTTAAATTGATGCCACTTACAGAGCTTTCCCCAAAAGGCTACCACATCTACTTTTCTGACCAACACTGCGCATGTGCTTTTGGTCCCCCATCTCAAACTAAGAGGTAATACCACCCTAGAAGTTTAATGGGTCTAGTGAATATCAAGTGATTTTTTGTTGTTGTTGTTGGTTCAGTTCCTAGTTATTGAGCCCTAGTGAGTTTGAGAATTCTTAAATATGTTGGACATCAATTTTCATTCCTATGAGTTACCTTCTTATTCCCATTTTCCAATTTTCTGCAGGGTTATTTGTCTTTCAGCAATTTACAAGTTTCCATTATATTGCTGGTATTAACTTTTGCCATCTGAATTATGTGGCACCTAAATTTCTTCTAAATTTGTTTATTGACTTTTTATGTTGATGTTTTTGTTATATAATTTTTTAAATATTTTATAATAGGGCTGGAGAGATTGCTCAGCAGTTAAGTACAACTGCTCTATTAAAGGACCCAAGTTCAGTTCCCAGAACCCACATTGGGAGGTTCACAATCACCTGTACTTCCAGCTCTGGGGGATCCAACACCTCTGGTCTCTGTGGGTATCTGTGCTTATGCCCACATATACACATGCAATTTAAAAATAAAATAAATCTTTAAAAATAGCGTGAGTTCTAATTGGTCTTACTAATAAAAATCCAGAGTCAGATATTGGGGTGAATGCTGAAAGATCAGAGAAGTAAAGATGCAGCCAAAGTCACTTCTTACCTCCACAATTCCTCAGACCAAAAAGTGTGAGATTGTGGTGATATTGTGTTCCCCAATATATCGTACACCCTAATAAACTTATCTGGAGTCAGAAAACAGAACAGTCACTAGATATAGAGGTCAGAAAATGGTGTCACACATGCCTTTAATCCTAGCATTCTGAAGGCAGAGATCTGTCTGGATCTCTATGAGTTCAAAGCTACACTGGAAATAGCCAGGCATGGCGACACACGCCTTTAATCCTAGGAAGTGATAGCAGGAAGCAGAAAGGTATATAAGGCGTGAAAACCAGGAATTAGAGTTTTGTTAAGCTTTTAGGCTTTTGAGCAGCAGTTCAGCTGAGATCCATTTGGATGAGGACTCAGAGACTTCCAGTCTGAGGAAACAGGATCAGCTGAGAAGTTGGCGAGGTGAGGTGGCTGTGGCTTGTTTTGCTTCTCTGATCTTCCAGCATTCACCCCAATACCTGGCTCTGGGTTTGTCTTTATTAATAAGATCTTTAGAGATTTATGCTACACAAGATCCTATCTCCACCTACCTTATATTCCTCTCTCTGCCCAGCTGTATCACTTCCTGTCTCCTGTCTGTACAGACCTCCAGACCTTTATGGTTCACTAGTGGCTAGCTCCACCATCTGATCTTCAGGCAAGCTTTATTTGCTAGAGCACAAACAAAATATCACCACATTTTGTACTGGAGCTGGAGAGATGGCTCAGAGGTTAAGAGCACTGGTTGCTCTTCCAGAGGTCCTGAGTTCAATTCCCAGCAACCTCATGGTAGAGCACAACCATTCATAATGAGATCTGTGCCCTCTTCTGGCCTGCAGGCAGACATGCAGGCAGAACACTGCATGCATAATAGATAGATAAATCTTAAAAAATATTTTGGGCCATCAAATCCATATACACTTTTTAAAAGGATAGTTTTTATTTTTAATTAGGGGAACATGTCTGTGTGAGGGTGTATGCATGTGACTGCATGTGCAGTGGAGACCAGAAGGTAGCTTTGAATCCTCTGGCCCTGAAGTCACAGGCAGTTGTGGGTATTCAGAACTAAACTCAGGTACTCTGCAAGAGCAGTGTGTATGTATTCTTGACTGTCACTGGACCATCTCCAGCTTCTCATATGTATACTTTTTAAACCATCAATATATTAATATAGTTTATTTTAATAATATTTTGTCTTTTAAAATTGTAATATTATTACATCATTTCTCCCTTTTCTTTCCTCCCTCCAGTCTCTCTGAAATTCATGACCTCTTTGTCTTTAACTGTTCATACATATAAACGTGTGTGTGTGTGTGTGTGTGTGTGTGTGTGTGTGTGTGTGTGTGTGTGTATTCCTAAGAACATAAGTATAATCTGCTCAGTCCAGGTCTTGTTCAGGTAACCATGTTGTTGAGACTCTGGGGATAGCTTCTGACATTTCTAGGAGACACTTTCACAACAAACTTCTCGTGACTCCGGCTCTTACAGTTTCCCCACCTCCTTTCACACAATGACACCCTTGTACACTTTTTTAAACCTCTGTGTTTATACACTTAACCAAGAACGATTTCTTTTCCACTAAGTTAGACATGTGTAGTTACATTGACTTTCTTGAAATAGTGTTGTTTTATTTTTTATTGCAGCTAAGCATTTTAATGTCTCTAGGCATGCTTTAAATTTTCATATAAAGTGAGACAGGCTTCTTAAGTTATTAGACAGTTGGGAGTTTAAAACATAATACATTTCTCTCCACTGAAGTGTATTCTATTATGTGTAAATTCTTACAAACATTTGAAAAATTTCAAGACAACTTAGTGATGTTATGTTGATCTGTTTGTTAATTCTTATGCCGAAACCTTGTTTGTCTGATCAGTATCAGTTTTATGATATGCTTCAATGTCTGGTGAAGAATTTTCTCCTCACTGATGTTTTGTATTCATGTTTTTCTTATGTAGACTCAGGAATGACGTAAAATTTCCTTATCCAAAAACTATAAATGTGCACAGCGGTGTGGACAGATTTTGCTCTTCTGATTAGAACCCATCACTTTCTTTATTCAGATATTGCTTCTTTTGTGTCAAAACTAGTTGGAAAAAAGCACTTCCGCTTTTAAGGTGGAAGAGATGTACTTTCTCCTATTTTTCTTCTAATTATATAAAAAAAGAAACCTTGAACATTAAATATTAAGTAAACATAAAAGCGACTTTAAAAATTGGAAAGAGTAAGACACTCTAGAGCTGAAAAAACAATAAACCGCACACAAAAAAACAAAATAGCAAAAATCCTGTGACCTAGAAACAGTAAACTGTACAGATAAAGAAGCTCTCAGCAAAAGCCAGAGGACAAGGAGAGAGACTGCAGAGAAATGCTTAAACCAGATGTCCCATGCCTCCATTCCTTTTGTGCCAGCAAAGGTTGTAGCAGGCTTGCAATACCATCCCCCATCCCCCATCCCCTGACCCCCAACCCGTAGGCTGGTGTCAGAGAATTCTAATTGGGGACTGGAGTCTACACTACACCCTCCTTAATTATACCAGCTTTTCAATCTGCTGTGGGTTTGGAGACCACGTGATAAATGCAGGTTTCCCCACTGCAGGCTAGGAAGTGGACAGGCACCTCTCCCCTCCCCGAGGGATTGTATCAGAAGAAGCTTAGCGTGGTTTCAGGGCTGTAGCTATTGCCCACTGAACAATGAAGACGGAAGGAGACCCACAACACCATTCCTGGACAATCATCATAAGGAACTCCCTTCGGGGCATTTACAGAAGCCAATGGAAAACCTGGACTTCAGCTTTCACACAGTAACAGTGAGCTCGTGTCCCATCTCTACTTGTCAGAGCAATATGGGGGGGGGGACAAAACCACGACTAAAACAAAGAATTTAAACAAGATCTGGAATCTTGTAACATAAAAATGCCTAAATTTTATTTGTCATCCCCAAACCTGGAAAAACTCAAACCAATTTAAAAAGAAAAGGTAATTAATGGATGTCAATATCGAGATGACAGTGACGTTAAATTTATCTGACAAAGACTTAAAACAGCTGTAATTAAACTGCTTGAAAAAGCAATTATACCCAAATGAAAAACTGGAAAGCCTAAGCAGAAGAGAAGATATAATGAGGAACAAAATGGGAACTTCGGAGCTGAAAGATTTGATGGGAGAGATAAAACCCCCCAGCAGGACAGAAGGCTTGAGTGAATGACTCAGTGAATTGGAAGATCTAATAGAGAATTAATCAATCTGATCAATAAAGAGAAAAACAGTGACTGGAGAAAAAATGAGTGGATGTCTAACAAAGGTGCCAGAGTCAAAGGAGAGGAAACATTGGCAGAGTTGAAAATTACATTTGACAAGGTGACAGGAAGTTTTCCAAGTTTGGGGAGGTGAAAAAACTACCAATTCTGAAGTTAAGTGAATTCTAAGCTCAGTAAACCACGAGAAAACAGTGTCAAGAGACCTCACTTATCTCTGGAAAGCAAGGAAAACGAGAAAAGAAAAATCTTCAGCAGCTGAAGAAAAGTAGTGCTTTCCCCAAAAACAATTTGAATGACAGCAAACTTCCCATCAAATGACATACAGGAGAGAATGAAATGACAATGGCCTTCAACTTCTAAAAGAAAAGACCTGTCAGCCTAGAAGTCTATCCTTGGTTAAAAACAAGCATCCTTCATACCAGAAGGGGGAATAAAGACACTCCCAGCTGAGGCAAAAGTCAAGACAGCATTGCCAGCCCAGTTACACCAAGAGAAGGGCTGAAAAATAATTCTTAGATAAAAAGGCGATTACATTTTTAACTTTTTAATTTTTTTTATTTTCAAGAATTTCGTACATGTACATGTCATGGTGCTGAAGATTGAGCCAGGACTTTAAGGCAAGGGAATGACCAAAGAACATAAGTAAGAAAGCAGGAAGTGAAAGTGTTCTATTTATAGAGAACTTGAATGTGTAAACAGTCATAAGGAATCCACAAAGAAATTCCTATAATTAAAAGTGAGTTCATCAAAGCCTCAATGCTCCATTGCATCTAACGGCAAATGTGTGGAAAACAAAGCTTTAAGGGCAATATTAATTATGGTTCCTTAAAGAAAAAATGCCAGGGCTGGAGAGAGAAATGCTCAGTGGTTAAGAGCATTGGGCACTCTTCCAAGAGGACTCGGGTTTGATTCCCAGCACCCACATGGTGGCTCACAACTGTCTGTAACTCCAGTCCCAACGATCTCTGACCTCTGACCTCCACTGGCACCAGACTACCATGTGATACATACACATACACGTAGGCAAAACATCCATGCACGTAAAACAGTTTTTAATTAAAATTTCAAAGCTCAGTGGTAAACAGCAATCTAGCTAGAAAATGAGAAAACATGAAGAAACATTTTACCAAAGATGTACAGATGGGAATTAAGCACATGAAAAACTGTTAGCAATTAGGGAAATTAGAATAAAAACCACGGATATTTCTATCAGAATGGCTAAAATGTGAAAACAAATTATGTAGGGGGTTTGGGGAAAGCTGAATCACGCTGACACTGCTGCTGGAAACATAAAGTGGGACAGGCATTCTCAAAAACAATTTGTCAGTTTCTGCAAAAATTAACATGCAACCACCGCGTGACTCAGCAATTAAACTCCTGGGCATTTGTCCCAGAGAAATTAAGATCTGCGCTCAAATGAAAACCTGTATACGAGGGTTTCTAGCGCATTATCCCTAATAGCTCCAAACTGGAAACAGATGTTCCTCAACAGGTGAATGGTTAAACCATGTTATGTACATAGCGCCATTGCTCCTTGTAATAGAGGACACATGGCCAATGCAGACAACAACCTGGATGTCTCTAGAGGATTGTGTGGTGTGAAGAGAGGCTGTCTCCAAAGCTTACACGCTGTATAGTCCACTTAAATAACATTTCTAATGGACAACAATAAAGAAATGGAGAGCAAGTTAGAGGTGCCGGCAGTTACAGAGAGGGTGAACAGGAGGGAGAGATAGTCCATGAAGTGTTTGTCTTGCAAACATGAGGATAGAAGTTTGATCCCCAGAACCCTCGTTTAAAGAGCTGGGCGTGGTGCAATGGGCTTGTGAGTCCAGTGGCTAGGGAAGCAGAGAAGGAGCTCTGAGCTTCGTTGACCAGCCAGCTTAGCCTAGTCAGCAAGGTCCAAGCCAATGAGAGACACAAGGTGGATGGTGCCTAACGAAGAATGGCACTAAACACATGCACACACATCCACACACATGAACACACACACACACACACACACACACACACACACACACACACACACAGTGGAAGTGGCTATAGAATGGCAAGTGAAAGGCTTAGGAGTATGAGTGTCAACTCAGTACACTGTTTATGACATCATACCATGGTCTTGCAGGGGGTGACTATTGAGGGAAACTGGGCAAAGGGAACAGGGGATTTTTCTATTATTATTTCTTGCAATTTTTGAATGCAAATTTAGTATTAAATAAATTTAAATTAAAATATATTTGTGAGATTTAAAGTTTTTTATTGATGTTAATAAATGTACTAGCATTCCCATGTCCATCTCTGAGGTCTGGCCCAACGAACCCTTTTATGAATCCTGACAGACTTACTGAGTTTCTTGGCTCTTAATAGATGTACAGTCCTATAATCGGCAACAAGGAATCATTTTGGCTCTATTTTTTTAAGGGTCTGCCTATGTTAAAATTTTCTTGTCATGTTGCTTTCAAATCATGGTCTAGACAGTAATAACAATGAGTGTTCCTACTAATTGCCCATTTTAATTGTAACAGTTGTATCACTTTAATTGTTCTGTTTAGATGTGATTTGCCTCTGGTTATTTGAAGTGATTTCCAGCCCTCTATATTTTACTCAGTATCATTTTCACGGCTGCAGATGTAGTCACATGGAAAGTCCCTGGTGCCTAACCCAGTTCCCTTACTGGAACCCAGCTCCCTTTTACCATAGTTTTGCATCAATATTCCCAATAGGACTGGTATATACTGATCATATTTCCTGTTTCCTCCTGTTCTTTATCAAGCTTTGCTATTAAACTTTTGCTTGTGCCATGAAATTAATTGGTAAGCCGCCTGGCTTTCTCTCTGGCCCAGAACTGTTGGAGTAACATCATAATTACCCATTCGGCAAAGGTTAGATAAATCTCAGCTGTGAACCCATCTGGCCCCAGTGCCCTTTTCTGCAATGAATCTAACCACCTTCACAGGCTCATCCACAGTTGCTGGTCGACTCCAGTTTTCTACTTCTTCTTAGATACGTTTAAGTAGTTTATATTTTGTTTAAAAAGTCATTTCTCTTTGGGAAATAATTTATACATATTCTTTTAACCTTTGCTGCATCTGCCATTGTTCTTTCTCTCTTATCTGTAATCAGACTGCAGGGTACTGATGTAATTCATTTTGTTTTCCAAAGGACTTTCCTTGGGTTTCCTTTGCATGTATGTATATGTGTGCTTGTTTGTGTGTGTGTGATGTGGTGTATGTGTATGTGTGGTGTGTGTGTGTGTGTGTGTGTGTGTGTGTGTGTGGTGTATGTATGTGTATGTGTGTGATGTGGTGTGTGTGTATGGTGTGTGTGTGGTGTACGTGTGGTGTGTGTATGTGTATGGTGCATGTGTGATATGTGGCATGTGTATATGTGTGTGTGGTGTGTGTATGTACGTGTGTGTTTGTGTATGTGTGTATGGTGTATGTGTATGTATGTGTGTAGTGTGTGTATGTGTGTGTGTGCTTGTGGAGTGTGTGTGTGTGTGTGTGTGTGTGTGTGTGTGTGTGTGTGTGTATGCTCACCTGTGTATGTACAGGTTGAGGCCAGAGGTCAATATTAGATATTTTCCTCCATCACTACGATCCTTTTCTGAGACCAGATCTCTCATGGAATCTGGAGCTCAGCAATTGGCAGGACTGGCTGACCATCAAGCTACAAGAATTCATCAATCACTCTCCCTCAGTGCTGGGGTTTCAGACACATACTAGACCAACTGCCTTTTACATGGATGCTAAAGATTTGAAGTCAGGTCTTCATTATTGTACAACAAGGACACTTTATCCACTGTACTATCTCCCTAGCCTCTTCCAAGGTCTTATCCTTTCTTTCTTGTTTCTTGTTTGTGAGTTTTGTTTGGAAATAATTTTGTTGGAGTGTTTCTATTTAGCCCTGACTGGTCTGTGTAACCCAGGCTAGCCTTGACCTTGTAGTGATTTCTCCTGAGTGCTGTGACTACAGGCATGCACCACCACACCTAGAATTTCTTATTCTGTTTTTCTTCTCTTTTGAAAATGTATGTCTTTCTCTTTACTAAAATGTCCCCAACCTCTTTTGTTTTGTTTATTAATCTAGCTCTTTATAGTTATCATTTGTTTCTGAATTTTTAGTTTTTGTTTTTCTGCAGTAGAGATATATCAGGTTTCTAAAATGTAGTTGTTTCTCTGAGTTCCATGATTTTTAGGAGACGTATTCTTTCATTTGATTTCTAGACTCATTGGGATTTTTGTTTTCATTTCTTTTGTACCACAACAATTACCAAGGAATTCTGGGTTGAGTCATCCTTAATTATTTACTTCTATTTTATTGAACTGTCTTTAGAGGATGTATACTTTAAAATTCTCATTGTTTAGCTTTGTTAAGGTTTACCTATTGTATAATTATTTTAACTAAGCTACATAAATACAGACATAAAGGAAAAAGAAAAGATGCCTCTTCAGTCAGGCTAAGGTACATACATCTATATATGATTTGTGTGCTGTCTATAAGCAAGTATATATATCTGGGTATCCAATGGCCCAGAAGTAACACAGAAAATTAACATCACATTCCTTATGGTTGCAAGTGGATGGCTTTACCTTCAAACTCATATCCTCATTCAGCAAAGACAACATCCAAAGAAAGTAATTGAAAAAATCTCTCTGTGCATATGTATTTTCATCAAGGGAGAGAATATACATTCTAAGAATCCCCCAATGGCTAACTTCTCCAGTCCTGCTGGTCTGCTCAGGATAGTATTAAAAACCAGGCACTGGCTACAAAGGAAGCAGGATAATGTTGTGGAGCCTCTGAAATTCGCACTCTTGGCAGTGGGAGGTGGGATCAACAGTAAGAAAGATGGTAATAACTACTGGGCCTACAGTAAAGAGTGTCTGCCAACCTTAACCCTCCTGTCTTTGTTAGGGTTTCTATTGCTGTGAAGAGACACCATGACCACAGCAACTCTTATAAAGGAAAACTGGCTTACAGTTTCAGAAGTTCAGTCCATTATCATCATGGTGGGATATGGTGGGGTGCAGGCAGACATAGTGCTGGAAAGGACCTGAGAATTCTACATCTTCATCTACAAGCAACAGGAGTCTGTCCCATTGGGTGTGGCTTGAACATATATAAGACCCCAAAGCCTGCCTCCACAGTGACATACTTCTTCCAACAAGACCACACCTACTCCAACAAGGCTACACCTCCTAATAATGCCACTCCCTATGGCCAAGCATTCAAACAATTGAGTCTATGGTGGTCATGTCTATTCAAACCACCACATTCCACTCCCTGGCCCCCATAGACTTGTAGTCATCGCATAGTCCAACTTGAAATGTATTAAGTCCAACTTGAAAAGTCCCCATAGTCTGTAATAGTCTCAAGCCTGTTTAAAAGTCTAAAGTTCAAAGTCTTTCTGGAGACCCACGGCAAACTCTTAACTGTAACCCCCTGTAAAATCAAAATAAAAAGCCAGATCACATGCTTCCAACATACAATGGCATAGGAGATACATTACCATTCCAAAAAAGGAGGAAGTGGATCATACCGAGGAAATACTGGACCAAAGTAAGACCAAAAAATATCTGTGCAAAATCTAAACTCTGCGTCTTCTTACCTGATAGAAAAGTACTCTTCAGATGTCCATCTGCTTTCAAATTTGACTCTGACACACTGCTCTCTCTTGAGCTGGTTTCACTCCATGTTAATAGCTTTCCTTGGCAGGTGTCCCATTACTCTGGCATCTCTAGCATTTTGGTGGCTCCAGTGAAATCCAGGCTTCACACAATGGCTTCTCTGGGCCTCCATGAAGGGACACTCCTAACACACATCTGAACTCAGCAGCTTTCCTTAGCCACAGAGGGAGATTCCACAACCTACTTCTTGTGTCCTTGACTCTAAAGCTAGAACCATGTGGCTGAAGCTGCCAAGTTCTACTTGCAGGGATGAAACATGGTCCCCTCATTCAAAAACATTTCACTACTTTTCTGTTCTTGATGGTTTCCTTCAGTGCCTAAGCTTGGGTGTCCTTGAACTCATTCTGTAGATCAGGCCAGCTCTGAACTCAGAAATCTACCAGCCTCTGCCTCTTCAGTGCTGGAATTGAAGGCATGTGCTATCAAGCTTGGCCCTAAGTTTTTCTTTAATTCTTTTTCACAAGTTGGAAACTTAGCTGGGTAGGATCTTGCTCTGAGGTCATCGCTTCCTTTATTCTATTTAGCATCAGACTTTTCTTTCATCTATTTATCCTCTTGAACACAGGACTTAACTCCATTACACTTCCTGGTGCCCCTTTTCTCCTTAACCTGTACATTTTGTATTTTTCCTTGCTCACCTTGCTCCTTTTCATTATAGATCTGCATAAGCATGGCCACTGATAACCATGTGACACTATTGTGTTTTGAAATCTTCTCTGCCAACACTATTAATCCAAAATTCTTCAATTTAGCCTCAGGCAGATTCTTCAGACAAGGGCAGAAAGTAGCCACATTCTTCACCAAAATATCGCAAGAAGAATCTCTAGGCCACCTGCTAATGTAATTCTCCTCTGAAACCTCTTGAGCCCGACACTCATAATCTGCATTGCTCTCAGCAACACTGTTTCCTAGGCTCCTCCTACTAGGATGTCCCATTAAACCCAGCTTAAAGCATTCACTGCTTTCCTACTCCAAAGTCCACATTTTGCCAACAAGCAGCATTATGGATAATGGAATTTTCCCAAGTTCCTGCACTGAGAAAATTCCTCCCAGAGTCCCAGGAAAGGTGCTACATATGGTGTGGGGGTATCTGAGGAAAAGGAATCTATGTACACTTTGCTCTTTTGTCCGTAAACTTTATTCCTCTATGACAAAATTCCATTTATACAGCTTCAGTCCTGTCCTCACATTCAGCTCCTCTCTGTGCCCAGTTTTTCTGTCCTCATAGTTTTAGTAAGTTCCTATGCCTTTGACCTAATCTTCATCCTCCACCTACCCTTCCTGGCTCCTTACCCCTGGCCCTGATAAACTCTACAAGAGATCTGTTTTACCCTCTACAGAACCTCTGTCTTCCTCTCCTCTCTCTGGCCACATGGTTCTGTGTCTCCTCTGGAATACCATTCTAGTTCTTATTGCAACGGGTTATGCAAAAAGCCCTATTGTCCTCAGTCAATCTCTTTGCTACGCCCATAGGGATGAAGGAAGGGAATGGTCTGAGCTTCATTTGCACAAGAAACAAAGCTATGCATCTAGGAGCCTGCTTGTCTCCTAGGCTCAGCATGGGGGCCATACCTAGTCAAACCACCACACTTACCTTTCTACTTAGACATATATCTCTATTATTTGATGAATTACAAATGTTTTCTCATGGCAACATGCTCTCCTGGTCACCTATATCTCCAATAAGGAGATTTTCTGAAAAACTCCATTTTTCTCTTCTTACATGAGAATTGTGTTTGTTTCTACCCTACAATTAGCATTTTCTATTAACTATTAGCCTTTTCTGCTATTACCACTGATCTACTTGTTGTTGGTTGTTTTATACTCTTTGCTCTTTGGGGGCCTGCCACCCAGCACCCAAATAAATACAGTGAGTCTTAGTCTTACGTATGAATGTCCGGCCTTAGCTTGGCTTGTTTCTAGCCAGTGTTTCTTAACTTAAATTATCCTGTTTACCTCTTGCCTCTGGGCTTTTATCTTTCTATATTCTGTATACCTTTCTTTAATTCTTATTCCATGGTTTACTGTGTAGCTGGGTGGCTGACCTCCGATGTCCTCTTCTCCTTCTCTTTTTTTTTTTTGCTCCCTATCTTCTCTTCCCAGTTTTCTCCTCCTATTTATTCTCTCTGCCTGCCAGCCCCACCTATCCACTCTCCTGTCTAGCTATTGGCCGTTTGGCTCTTTATTAGGCCAATCAGGTGTTTTAGACAGGCAAAGTAACACAGTTTCACAGAGTTAAACAAATGCAACATAAAAGAATGTAACACATCTTTGCATCTTTAAACAAATGTTCCACTGCATAAAAGAATTTTACTACTTCTTTAATATTCTACAACATGTGCTATTTGGCAGGTTCATAACAATATTCTCACATTGGTTGATCCTTTAGAAAGTCTCCCATCCAGCTTCCTTAAACCCCCTACACAGAGATGTTTTCAGATTTCACTACTGAATATGTGTTCAGAAGCAGACAAGTGGCTTTGAAGCTCTCTCTGTAGTCAGTCCTGATGGCAGGAGGCCACCTTCTATCAAGTATGGATGTGATTTTAGTGGCAAAGCCTGGCTTCCAGTTGTCCCTGGGGCACATTATTTTACTGGTCATCCCATGTTTGGCTCAAGATTTTGCTTAATGCACTTCAGTTAGTTGAGCTATGAAGATTTCCCTGTTGGGTGGGTGCATCTGTATGTGCCTTAGAGAATGCTATCCCCAATTCCACTTTAATTCTTCCTGAGTACACGCAGCACAAGGCACACACACAGCATTCCTGAGCCCTAGAGCTAAGAAGCTTTTTCCTGGTTCCATCAGTCAAATGGAGATTTTTTTTTTTAAATCGCTCTTCATCAAGTTCTCCCAGGTGTTGACAAGGCTTTTAGATAAGGAGGTCTCCAGGCTTTGAGATAAGGATTACCAGTCCTTCCCTGCATACCTTTGCCCCTTCCTTTGGGTAGAATCTCTGTGCCTCTACACAGAGCAGGGTAGGAGCAGTTCTGTTATGGTGCATGTGGCTGATGTTCAAGGGAGATGCCTGGGTCTGAGATATCAGGTTGGAAGCCATTAGTTTGTCTAGATCATGTGAGATGGGATAATGACCTAGAAAGTCAGTACAGAGAGAAAATCAAAGCCTAAGAATTAATATATGGATAATGCCAACCCCTAGATCTGAGCCAAGTCTTTAGCTCAGATTCTAGAGCTAAATTATAGCTCTATATTATAAAGTTCCTGCCTGAGACCAAGTCAGGAACACCTAGCTATGCAATCCATGGGCCATCCCAAAGGAGCAGTAACAACGTAAACTTCAGTAACTTATGCTATATGCTCCCAAACTTGGTTTTAAACTTCCAACTATCAGTTCTAGCATATGCCTGTCCCAAAGAACTTATCCAGTTCTGTGAATAAGAGATCGATGAATCCTTTCCCATTCAAACTGTGTTTTTTGTAATGGAGCAGAATCAGGGATGCCATTTTGACAATCATAATTAGTACAAAGAGAGATAAACATAAAACATGATAGAAAGAAGGAATGAAGGGAGGAATGGAGGAAGAGAGGGAATGCAGGCAGGTGGGCAAACAAGCTTGGGAATGAAAGTGTGATTCATGTTCCATACTACCAAGAGCAGAGTGGGTGACCTTGGCAAATCTCTTAACTTCTTGATGTGTCATTTTTCTTCACACTTAGAGTGAAGGTATTTCTTCTATCTACCTTGCAATGGTGTTTGTTCTAGAATGCAAGTGGTATGAAGTAATTGAGACAGTATGCAGTAGAGGCTCAATAAAGGTCAGGTATTTCCTGCTCATAGAGGATGAAGAAAAAAAATTTTGGAACAGGGTCTCATGTAGTCCAGGCTAGCTTTGAAATTTGTATATAGCCAAGGACAACTTTGAAATTCCTGGTCTTTCTGCTACCATCCCAAGTTTTATATGATGCTGTGGATTGTAACACGAATTTTAAAATGGTCTTTTAACAAAAAAAAAAATCCTGGAGCCAGATATTGGGGTAAATACTGAAAGATTAGAGAGACAGAGGAATAAGCCACAACCACCTCTTACCTCTAGGACTCCTCAGCCTGAAAAGAGCTCTCAGCCAAAAAGTTTTAGTTCCTGTCTCCTCACACCTTATATACCTTTCTCTGCCCAGCAATATCACTTCCTTCTTAGTGCTGGGATTAAAGGCGTGTGAGCTTCCCAAGCAAAGGCATGTGAGCTTCCCAAACAAAGGCATGAGATCTCAAGTGCTGGGATTCAAGGCATGTGACTCCCAAGTACTGGGATTAAAGGTGTGTGCCACCACTGCCTGGCTCTGCCTAGACTGAGTCAATCTCATGTACTCCAAGGTGGCTTTGAACTCAGAGATCCTGATGGATCTCTGCCTCCCGAGTGCTAGGATTAAAGGTGTGTGCCACCACTGTCTGGCATCTATGTTTAATCTAGGGGCTTGTTCTGTTCTCTGATCCTCAGGCAAATTTTATTAGGGTACACAATATATCACTACAGGGGATCAAACCCAGAGCTTTGCCAATGCTTGGAAAGAACTTTTTTTCTTCTTTCCTTCCTTCCTCCCTCCCCTTTCCTTTCTTTCTTTCTCTTTCTTTCTTTCTTTTTTTCCTTCTTTTCTAGTTTTTCAAAGTAGGGCCTCTCTGTGTAGCCCTGACAGTCCTGGAACTCACTCTGTAGACCAGGCTGGCCTTGAACTCAGCCTGCTTCTGCCTCCCACGTGCTAGGATTAAAGGCCTGTGTCACTATTTTCAATGGGAAGTACTCTTTTCAACTGAACTCAATCACCCACTGTGTGAAAGGCAATTTAAGTCTGTAACATGATCCTCAAATTTTCATTCATTCTCTATTAAACTTGTGACCTTCCCATTGTTGCACTGTCTATGAAGCATTTCCTGACTTGTTTTCATCTGGTATGGCAAGGCATGTAGACATGGAAATGACCTGGAGGGGAAAATTCCCACTATTCCATCCCATAGAAAGGGGAAGCAGGGTAGGAGGGCTCTCAGGATCAGTTGTTCCACTGGTGAGGGGTCTCTATTACAGTTTCTATGGGGAAAATAGTCCTAGTGTAGTAAGTGATTTGAGATGGGGTGAGTAGTTTAAATTACGTCAAGGGCTACAGGGCAAAAGAGCCAAATCTGTTGGGCTGATACTTAGCCTTGGGGTAATTAGAGCAAGGGGATGTAGTTGAGGAGGTGCTTGGAAAGTGGGCTCCTGGTTGGTTGGCTTGCACAGGAAAGAGCACTCAGGGGTAGATAGATAGACTGGTCTGTCTCTAAGAACTAACTCTGTCTGGGAAGGGTAATGCTCTAGGGTCAGCCAGGCTCCAAGTAGTCAGAATATAAAACATATGAGAAGTGAAAGCATGGTTAATTCAGTCCCTCTGCTATGCAGATATGTTTATGTGCATGCTTTGTAGCAGGCCAGAGATGAGCCAGAGACATTCCAAAACCACTGTACAGATTTTGGAAGGGCTGAAAAATAGCCTCTATCCTGCAACCAAAGCCAGTGTCTGAAAAGTCCAAATTTAGATCCAGTGTGGAATTGAGACTCCAGGTTTGGGAGCTGGAGAGATGGCTCAGCAGTTCAGAGCTCTGGCTGCTCTTCCAGAGTGCAATTCCCAGCACCCACATGGCAGCTTGCAACTGTCTGCAACTCCAGTTCCAGAGGACCTGACACCCTCACACAGGCATACATGCAAGGAAAACATCAATATACATAAAATAGAAATAAATCATTAAAAAATATATTTCAGGTCAGGAGGAACCACATACATTTTAGGCTGTTCCCCTCCTACCTTGAATCTATTCTTTAAAAAGTCTCTGCTCCCTGCCCACTTGGTCTTTCTTTGATTATTTTTGCTTAATATTTCTAACTGGAAGATCTTCCCTTTATGGGACCAAAATGGCTTCATTCTGGTCTATGCCTGCTAACTCCTAAAAGTTTGATGTCTTTTTGTACATATATGAGAAACATTCAGTCATCTCTTGGAATAGCTGTCAGATCAAATAAATTGTCTACATTGAGTTAGCAGAACTGTTTATGACCACAGTGAAAAGCCACTCACATTTAGCATATGCACTGCTCATCTGAAGATACTAATTATGAGCACATTGGGTTTTTTCTCCCTTTCTCTGAGCTGTAGCAGGAAAGCCTCCACTGCAGGACTCCATAGGGCCCAGCAACCACCATACAGAATGTCTTCCTGTGTGTCTCAGGCTTTCTACTCTGAGCAGAACTCTACCATGCCTCAGACTCTGCTCTGAGATGGATTGTTAAATGCCTAGTGTAAAGCTGAACTCCTAGGGCGTCATCCAGAAAAAAAAAAAAAAAGTCACATACACTCATTAAGCTTCCCTTGAGTAAATGCATGGAAATTAATACAAATTGCAAATCAGAATTTTTTTTTTGCAAAGAACTTGCTATAGATAAATAAGTAAAATGTAAGAAATAAATGGTTTGGTTGTTATCAAAACGAAAAGCAGTTTCCAGAAGGCCACATATAGGCCCTGAAACCATGGACACTGTAACAAAGGCATAAATTTTGAATTACATTTCTAGAAATCCTTAGCCCTGAGATCAAGAGGCAAATGGAAGCCTATTTCATAGTTCCACAGAGCTAATGAATACCAGAAATGTAGCACAGAGCCTGTGCTGGGCCTTCAGAGAACTCCAGCTATTATTTGAAAAATTTACTACAAAGCAATAGCTTGACGTGCTAATGCTTCTTTAGCACAAGATTGCCAGGTCCATGCCTGTGCAGTGTGCATGTGTGGTAAGGACTGGTAATTGATGATCATTTCAGTCTTGCTGTTGGTGATGATGGTGTAATCGACAGGATCACCAATTAGAGACCTGGTCTGGCTCACTGACAGTGTTGAGGGGCCCTGCAACCAAAGCTCTCTGGTGTACCAACAGAACAATGAAAGATGAGCAGGAGAGATGCATGGGAGAAGCCTCTAGGAGAGAAGCAAGACTTCAAAACAATGGATCTGTGACTAGATATACCAGCCTTTGGATGGTACAGTTAAAAATGGGAAAAGGGAAAACACATTTTTACCTCTTCTAATAAAGACATTGTTGATGACAATCTTGGGATCGTTGTCATGAAGATTCATTTACCTACCCATGAATTAATACTCCATTGAAATTAATCTCATGATTACCAACCCTATTTGTCCACCAGGGATCATCTCTGGTGTTTAAAAATGGGACATTTGGCCGGGCGGTGGTGGCGCACGCCTTTAATCCCAGCACTCGGGAGGCAGAGGCAGGCGGATCTCTGTGAGTTCGAGGCCAGCCTGGACTACCAAGTGAGTTCCAGGAAAGGCGCAAAGCTACACAGAGAAACCCTGTCTCGAAAAATCAAAAAAAAAAAAAAAAAAAAAAAATGGGACATTTGGAGATTTTTGTGATATATGAAACAGCTTAAATCATCCGAGTGAAGAGGGAATCATCATCTGTAATAGTCTAGAACATTCTACTATTTAAGAAAGAGATTGCAATTCCTAAACTCTAGGTGTGCACCCCACCATGCTTCCTCTCAGCCCTTTCACAGACAGCTGCAGCTTTCAAAGTAGCGACTGTGCAAAAGTGTGTGTCCTAACTTCCAAGGGAGGTGTTTCAGAAGCTAGTAAAGAAAAAGAGTCACAGTGAACTTGAAAGGGAATTGGGGCGGGTGACAAAGTCCAGGTGCACAGTTAGTGACTGCTACACGGGTGTCTCTTAGATTTGTCATTTGGACAAGTCATGTGACACACACTTGACAAAGCTGTGTGACCTTGCCGGGCAGAGAGAAGGCAGGAGGCTCTGTACACACACTGGAATCCAGGTCCCACTCTACAGAAACCTGGGGATCTCTGCCAAGCCGTCCTCTAACCTATGAGCTGGAATGTCACGAAAATAAGAAATTGTGGTACTCATAACCAGAGTGTGGCTACAGATAGGAGTTTAGGGAGGAGATGAGGGAAGAACCTGGCCAGAGAAACAGCAGGGAATACTAGAGGCAGGGGCTAATGGATCACACAAAATATTGGATGTATTCATAAGCTAATAATCATTTGTTTATTGCTCTGATATGAAAATATTGAGCAAACTATGGTTTTTGACAGTATGTGAAAGATACATAAATTAACTAGCCTCACTTATTTTTAACATTTTTACCCAGAAAATACCCAATATATTTAACACAGATATCTAATTTACTAAGACATTGATGCAAGCCCCTTAAAGTGTATCTTGATACCAACATGTGTATGTCATAAGAAGAAAAAGGAGGGACAAATATGTATGGAAATATTAGAAAACACAGAATGTGTATTTACTTTAGAGTGTACATGTATCCTGCGTGATGACAATCTAAAATCTGGGCACAGTGGAAAATGTTTTCATAGTGTATTTAACTGAAGAATCCTTTCCTGATAGCTGCTTGCAGGGCTAGTGTTTGGACCAGAGTCAGTGAGACTTTGAATTACTAAGCATCCTTCTTGAGGACACTCACAACACCCACTCATGTACTCGGTCAGCTGGCCATCCCAGTCTGAGGGAGTTTGCGGTCCTCTCCCCCTGCTGTTCATGTAGTAAAGCTGACCAACCTGACCCGTTGTGGGGGACCCTGCTCCTGGTACTGTCGGCATCCACAGTGTTGCTTTCTTCAAGGAATCTTTTCTTTTTTTAATTTGTTTCAGTTGTCATAGGGGATTGGCTTTCACTGACAAAACCCACAAAAGGCTGAATGTATGTATGTATGTATGTATGCATTTATGTTTGGCACTAATGCTGGGTACCAGATCCTGTGGTCATGTTGTCTAGAAAGTCATCGACTAAGATTGTTGGGGAGGTAGAACATGCTTCCAGAAGTCAGGGAACCAGCATAGCTCAACTGTCAATATGTAGCTAGAGGGATTTAAGAACATCATTTCCATTTCTGTAGGTTACAGTTGCCTCTACTGAAAATGGAATCATAAGAACACCCAGGAATGACATATATGTGGCATGGGAGCCACTTAGCTACCTCCTGATTACATTGCTGAGTGATCATTCTCACAAAGTTTAGAGAGAGTCGGAAGTACCTTCCAGACTCTATGTTCCCACTGATTGCTCAGAATTAAGGGGTGGGATAAACCCACTGCTGTTCTCAGCTTCTATAACACACCTAAAACGACTGCTATCAATGGCATACATTCAAAATCTGAGGAGGTGTAGAGATGGCGCAGTGGTTAAAGCCTCTGGATCTTTCCCAGAGGACCTAGGTTTAATTCCCATCACCCACATGGCAGCTCACAGCCATCTGTAACTCCAGTTTCAGTTCCAACACCTTCTTCTGGCCCCTTCAGGTACCAGGCATGTATGTGGTACACAGACATACATGCAGGAAAAACACCCATACACACAAACTAAAATAATAAAAATATGGCTAAGGCAGGGTGTTGTGGTCCATGCCTGTAATCCAGGCATTAGAAAGGCAAGGGAAACATATAAGTTTGAGGCCAGCCCAGACTAGACTACTGCACAGTGAGATCCTATCTCAAAAACAAAAACAACAAAATAAACCACTACAATGTATTTTTATATGTCATACACACACACACACACACACACACACACACACACACACCACACACACACACACACACACACACACACACACACACACACACACACATGTATATGACCTGTTTCCCTGGTTGGAGCTATCAGGAAAAGGTGACAGATAACAGAATATTGTGGGGAAGGGGAGTGGGCATACAACTTACCTGCTTTTCCTTACCCTGTGCACCCTGAAAGGGTCCATTTGGGTATCGTGGTTGATTCACAATCAGCACGGATAGGAATTGGCTCATAAGCAGAATGGATGATTACTCTAAAGAAGTTAGGGTAGAGGAGTAAGCTACAGGATAGCCCCAGAACCTCATCCTCGCATAGGACACCCATGGTGAAGGGGCTGGGTTCTCTCACCTTCACACCTGCTGTCTGAGGAGGGTGCTGGCCTGGAGATGTATGCGCATGGTCCTGTAGAAGAGTAGCTGCACTATTTTTCAAATACCAATTATTAAGAAAACCGGGGCTTTCCAGCCTCGGATGACCTCTCTGGAGGACTCTGCAGCTGTGGCAGAGTCCATACGATGGGAACATCCTATTAATAGCCAACATCCTGAATGAAGTGAGCATTGCTTTACACGTGAGTGGGGTTAGCCCCATGCTCCCCTGTGCTCAGAATCTGACCCTGGCTGCACTTGGTGTGACCACAGTCCAGCACATTCCTGCACTTGATCCTGGAACATTCTGTCCACTCTTTGCAGTGAGTAGACAAAGACAGCTAATTTAAGACTAGGGGGAAAAATGGACTCTTCCCTTTGCGATAGAATTTTCTTAAGCACACTGGGCCTGGAGTATCTGCATGTCTCCTGAGCCATTGGAGAGAGGTCCCTGTCTAAATGGGAAGAACTTAAGGAGTCAAGCTGGGGAGATGACTTGGTAGGTAAAGTGCTTGCTGTCCAAGCACGTGGACCTAAGATCAGACCTCACAGCTCCTACGTAAAAAGGTGGGTTAGTAGTAAGCACCTGAGTGGAGAGGGCGAGGAGCCTTGCTAGTCAACCAGCCAGATTATAATGAGACATCCTGATGTCAACCTCTGGCTTCCATGTGCACTCCCAAGGCTGAGTGCACCTGCACACACACACACACACACACACACACACACACACACACACACACACGCACACACTTAAGAACTTGAGGAAAATGCAGCAGGAAGAGGAAGGATGAGAAAACTTAAGAACCAACACCCAAAAAGGTCTTGCTGAACACCCAGCAGTCACACTGAAAAGACTTTTAAGGGACAACTGTCCAGATAGAGTTGGAGAGGAAAGAATGTTTCTCTCTCAGAGAACATGTGGAATATTGATTTATCAAAATGGCCTTGCCTGAAACAGCTGTGGGGAGGCAGGACGTGAATAGATTTGTCTTCTCTGGGAGTGGAGTCATGCCTCAGGAAAGAGTTCTCAGGGAAATTTTAGTTACATGCCATCACTTAAGAGTTGGGTCCGTTGCACAGTTAACCTTTCCGACCTACGTTTCCTCCTGTGTAAAACAGGGATGGATGGTGCTGATTTATGATGTCGGAATGGCTACCTGGGAGGAGATAGGCCAAGTGGTTAGAGCAACTGTGGGTGCTCACTAAGTGACCTGCTGAGGTGTTTTCTGACACGTATTGATCTTGGTTAGGGACCAGGGTTCTGCGGCTGAAGGGAAGTGACCATGGTCATCACAGCTGGAGGTTTCCAAATCTTTTTTTTTTTTTTTGGTTTTTCGAGACAGGGTTTTTCTGTGTAGCTTTGCGCCTTTCCTGGGACTCACTTGGTAGCCCAGGCTGGCCTCGAACTCACAGAGATCCACCTGGCTTTGCCTCCCGAGTGCTGGCATTAAAGGCATGCGCCACCACCGCCCAGCTGGTTTCCAAATCTTAAAGCCAATAAAATTGATTAGGAGCCACTAGTCACACAGTTTTACCTGTGTTGACATTCACAAGACTTTTATGGAATGTTTGAGCCCTAGGAAGTTAAATTCTTGTAAGTGGGCAGCAAAATGTAAATATCATAGAACTGATCAGAGTTTTGGCGAAAACAAAACAAAACAACAACAACAAAAAAAAACAGGTCAGGGAAGTGTCCCTGTTGAGCTGTGCAGGTGAGACTGAAGGAATCGTCAGGAGATGTTTTGGTGCCCTGGAATAGCAGTACTGAGAAGCTTCTCTCATTGTGACATGGCACACGGGGGAGGTGGGGAAGGTGTTGTTATCCTTGAAACTCTGCTAGAACGGCAGCTAGCAGGGCTTGTAAATGTGTGGTGTGGGCACATGGTCACTGCCAAATTTGCTGCCCAGAGAAAAGAGGGAGCAAGCAAAATTCACCAGCCTGACTATTTCCAAGGATGTGGAACTGTCTTAGTGTAAATAGTGTGCTGCACACAGTAGGTTACACACACAGTAGGTCTGGTTCGGACTCTCTGACTTCTGAGCTGAGTCAACACAGCTGGTAATAAGTTACTGGTTCTAAAACTTAACTACTTAACACACTGGCATCACCTAGGAGGATTTATGAACTGCTGGTGACTACGTTTCACCCCTAGAGAATCTTAATTTAATTGGTCTGGAGATCCCCAAGTGGCCTTAAGATATAGCAAAGCTTGAGAATTACTGCCCGACATCGAAACCAGCTGGGAATCCCCAGCCTCATTATGCAAGTGCACGCATACAGTCATACAGACTTCCATTAAGCCACAGGGAGACAGAGCTGACACAAGCCAGAACGGTGCTGTCCACCCCTGGGTATTTAAATCTAAGATAATTACATTCAGGTAAGTTTAAAAATTAGTTCCTACGTCCCACTGGCTGCATTTCAAGTTTAAAAAGATGCCTGTGGCTAGTCGCTGCCATTTAAACTATATTTGAACATCATGGAAAGTTCTATCAAGCAACTCTTAAGACAGTGCAGGACCTCCAACTGAGCAGAGGCTCAAAGCAGTAAGTCTTGGGACAGAAATCAGGAAGCTCGAGTCTTACAAACTGAGCATCCATGACGGGGAGAAGTGAACCATGAAGGACGGAGGCATTCAGCACCTGAAGACATATTTGAGGCCGCATGTATATGCCAGGCTCTTGCACGATTGGATGTTCCGAATGCCTAGAGCCAGTAGCCTGTGGGGCTGGTAATAAAGGGAGTGGAAACCTGAGGCCCCTCACTGACACTGTAGACTTCTCTGAAGGCACCAGCCAAGTGGCACTGACTTCTGAACCACACTTCCAGGCAAGGTGGTGTAAGTCTGCTGGCTGCTACAAACAAGATCAGAGCCCCAGGCCTTGTCCCTTGTGACAGCAACATCCCACGCTGTGTTCAACAGCAGTTGATTCCAGGACCCTAAAAAAGAACCCCTTTAGCACCAGAGGCTCTGATATTGAGAGATGACCATCACACCACCGCAGAGGACAGGAAGGGAGGGGTCCATGAACTGCTAGTGGGGGAAAGCCCCTTGCCATCCTGCTCAGTCTGTTCTACAGGGCTGGGAGGTTTTACCACGTGGTAGATGAAGAGTGCCAGTTTGGAGAGGAACCTCCAAGAGGCACCTGGCTGGATGTTTCTAGAAAGAAGGGTGCATTCATTTTCCAGGTTTGCTCTAAGTGCCACTAGGTAGGTGGCTAAAAGGAGACATGAATTCTCGAAGGTGTTGGGCGACAGTTGAGGCCTGGAGACAGAGCAGTGCTTTTTCTGCTAGCCCAGCCATCTGTTTTATTATCAGAACTTTATGTGGTTTAATATACCCTCTTGGAAGTTAATATGGTTTGAAAAATTGCCTGCAATAAACCCTTTCTTTTCTTCACATAAGCTTATCCGTTCTTCATTCGGAGAAAATTAGTTTCTCTCTATCCACCCGTAATAAATATGGAAAAAGAGTGCTTAAGGAATATCACTCTCGGGAAGTATCTAGTTTTGAGCCTGCCTTGGGGCCCTGGTCAAGTCCTCTGGTCTATGATGTCATTCTTCACCAGGGCTTGCTGGGAACAGGGGTCTGTATTCTCCTTGAAACTCCAGAGCATTTTTGACTGGCCTCAGTGTCGGGTGCCCACTTTACCTCCTCCCCACTCACACCAGTGAATTTTTAAATTTACATTTATTTATGAGGAAGCACACATGTCAGAGTGTGTACACAGAGGTCAAAGGATGACCTGCAAGCATCAGTTCTTTCCTTCTCCTGTGTAGGTCCTAAGATTAGAACTCAGGTCCTGGGGCTTGGTGGGAGAGCCGTTATGAGGAACAGCTTCAGGTGTGCAAAACCAGTGGTTAACATAAACAAGGTTGAACACACAAGCTCCAGAGCTTGACTGCCTGGGTTCCAATCCACCTCTGTTACTCATAAGCTGTGTGTCAACAGGGACGCTGTGGCTCTCTTTCTCCTAGTGAGTATGTAGTTTTGTTATCATGAGAACGAATAGCCAGGCAACTGCCTGCCAAAGATTTGAATGGCTACTTCCAAGGTGGGTACTCAGATGGTAAATCACTTGTGAAAAGATTGTAAGCATCATTGGTTTAGGAAAAATGCAAATTAAACCCATAATAAAAACACTGCCTACCTACTCAAGCTTGAAAAGTTAAACACACCTCTTCTACTCCTGGGCATGTATCTACAAAGAAACAAACAAACAAACAAAAACTGTATGTCCATGCAAAGGGTTGCACATAAAGGGACTTGCAGGTTTATGTGTGATGATCAAAAACTGGAAACACTCCAAATAACCAATAGTGGACTACTACTCAGATGAACCTTTTTTTGTGTGTGGAGTGTATGTTCATGTGGGTACACTTGTGTGAGGATCACATGCATGTAAGGGCCAGAAATCAGCCCTGTGCCTTGTTCCCCAGATGCCATTCACCTTGCTTTTGAGACAGGATATCTGATTGAACTGGAGGTTGTTTATTAGACTAGGCTGGCCAGCAAGTCCAAGGAGCTGTCTATTTCCACCTTCCCCACAGCACTGGGATTGTACATGCACGCCACGCCACCACACCCAGCTCTTTATGTAGATTCTAGGTAGCAAATTCAGGTCCTGATGCTTGCACAGTGAGAATTTTCCAACTGAGTTATCTCCAACTCCCAGATGAACGATCTATATGACAACAATGGACGAAACACAAAATAAATATGCTGGCTGAAAGAAAAAAAAAAGATACATGGCATGCATGTTGATATGCATGTTATAAAGAGTTTGTTTAATGAGACGGGGTTACAAACAATCTCTACAGACAGAAAGCAAATGCCAGTTTCCTGGGGATGGTGTAGGGAGCTGAGAGGAGGTTAAAATGAGAACACTTGGAGAGATGGAGATACATTCATGGCCTTGCTCATGGTCATAGTTTTGGAAATATGAACATAAATAAAAATTGAATTGCACACTTAAAAATGAGCTCCTGGGGCTGGATAGCTGGCTTAGAGGTTGAGTATTTGTTTTTCTTGTAGAGGACCTGGGTTTGGTTCCCAGCACTCCCAACCACCTGTAATACCTGTTGCTGGTTGTTTTATTATGCTTTACTCTTTGGGGGGCCCGCTACCCAGATCCCAAATAAATACACACAGAGTCTTATTCTTTCTTAGGAATGCCCAGCCTTAGCGTGGCTTATTTCTAGCCAGCTTTTCTTAGCTTAAATTACCTTTCTCTATTTCTGTATATCTTTTCTTTCCTTCTTATTCTGTGTCTGGCTGTATAGCTTGGTAGCTGGCCCCCTCTTTTCTCGCTCCTTGATCTTTTTCTCCCAGATTTCTCCTTTTATTTATTCTCTCTGCCTGTCAGCCCCACCTATCTTTTCTCCTGCTTCATTATTGGAGGTTCAGCTCTTTTATTAGACCAATCAGGTGTTTTAGACAGGCAAAGTAACACAGCTTCACATAGTTAAACAAATGCAACACAAAAGAATGCAACATTAAAACAAATGTTCCACAGCATAAACAAATGTAACACATCTGAAAATAATATTCTACAACAAATACCAATTCTAGATAGGGGATCTTGCACCCTCTTCTGGCTTCCCTCAGCACTGCATGCATATGGTGCACATACACATACTTGAGCACACACATAAAATAAACTTTATAAAAGTGTTGACTTTCCTTAGTGCCCATTATGTCTCAAAAACACTGGTGGCGTTTTAAATGAGTGTCCATGATATAGCAAATACTCTGAAAATATTAGTTATTGGAAAGTCATTGTATTAAAAAAACATTTGACATGAAATATTTTCAAAGAGCATCATGTAAGCTGTGGCCATTTGAGGCTGGGTTCTCTCCCCATAGTCAAGCTACATTTGCCTTTCCATGATGTATATGAATAAACACGAAATAAGGACCAAGTGATGAAGTTAGTCTGCAGGCTGAGTTCAAAAGCCTACGCTAACAGCCGGGCGGTGGTGGCGCACGCCTTTAATCCCAGCACTCGGGAGGCAGAGCCAGGCGGATCTCTGTGAGTTCGAGGCCAGCCTGGATTACCAAGTGAGTTCCAGGAAAGGCGCAAAGCTACACAGAGAAACCCTGTCTCGAAAAAACAACAACAACAACAACAAAAAAAAAAAACAAAAGCCTACGCTATCATCTAGCATCTTACACATATGACCAGTAATTGTCTCAGGTAGAAAAGAGTATAAAGCCATCCCACATGATTGCTGCGAAAACCAAAGCTAACAGATGGATGTGAGTGAGGGCTGGAGAGGTGATTCAATGGTAAAGGCACCTGTGACTAAGTTCAGTTCTCCAGATCCACGTGATGGGAGGAGGGAACTGGCTCCTACAAGGTGTCCTCTGATCTCCACACAAGTGTTCTCATGTGTAGACACACACACACATAAACAAATGAATGTGATAAATTATTTAAATGGTTATGAGTATGTCCTGAGAGTTCTAGAACAACATGAATATATTAATCATGATGACAGTGGCAGAGAGGGGCTAGATAAGCCATTGATGACTTTGAAAACTGGATGATAGAGAACAACCAAGATTAAACCACACTTTACCAACAACAATAACAACCTCACCTCACGGGGGAGCAGCTTGTTTCACAAAGACTGGCAAGCCCACAGCACAATTGCCTAGGACATGCAGAGTGGTGGGCACACCTGCAATCCCAACCCACAGGAAATATACAGCCCTGCCTGGAATAGTTTCTAAGACTCTGGATTGCAGGGTCCTATGATCTACTCATTTAACCAGAGTCAGGGGTCGGGGTTTTAAGGACTGTTCCCTCAAGGGAGATGGCAGTAGATCTTTAGAGATACTTGCCTTGAACTTGACATCTCTCATTGAGGAATATGTGCTGCTCGAGGCTATTGCTCTGGGGAACCCAGTCTTCAGCCTCCAGAAGGATGATAACGTCTCTCATAATGACTGGAGATGCAGAAAACTTAAAACCATCATAAGTACTCACCTCACTGCCTTCCCTCTGTGTCTGAGCACTTCTGCTCTCAGGGTTCTGAGTGGCTGAAGATTATTCTTGAAGATCATAATCTTCATAAAGTCAATATTATTACTTCGTTTCTTTCCATTGTCTCATTTCCAGGGAACAAGGCTTACTTTGGCTAGCCTGTCTGAGATGTGCAGTTTAATGCCAACATGAACCATATTTTGATATGTAAATTACACTTGAAAATTAAAGAGTGACCCATTTGTGTCAACTGAAGTGTCTAACAAGAGTAACAAAGACCAGAGTCTCCATCTCCTGTCTCTCATCATTTGAGCCTGTCCAAGACACTGTGTTCAATCACAAGGAGAGAATATTTTTTTCTCTGTCTTAGAGATGTCAACTCTACCTGTAACCCATTTCTCTATCAAAAGATACTTAAGCCATTCATTTTGTGATTCATTATTTTATGCATTTGGATCAGATGTTAAAATAAAACAGGTCTCTCAGGGCCAGTTGGAGCCAATCCATGAAGGAGAAGGACCTGGAAGGATATATGGGGCCTGTGGAGTAGATGCCCTTTCTTAGTGTGGCAGTCCTTGGCCATGTAGAATTGCTGGAAGGTTACCAGCTGTTCCAATATATTTTTCCAAATGGAGAATAGAAATAAACCTTTATACATTGGACAGGAAGGGGAAAACGCATTGAGTGGAGGAAAAGAACTATCTCCATGTCACCTTTCACCGGTGGTACACAAGCTTGTAACCTGTGATTTCCACCATTACTCAAAACAAGAAAAAACTAGGTCAAGAATTATGCCAGTAAATTCTTGTACTGGCACAGTCAGTGCTAAAAACAGCTCTGCCACCAAAAATGAATTTATATATGTGTATATATGTGTGCATGTGTGTATATGTGTATACATATATATATGTATATACATATGTATGTATATATGTATGAGAGTAAAATTCAGCTAAAATAGGGGCTGAATCTTCATGGGGTACCAAAACAATCAAATAACCACCAATCTGAGCAACAACTTGTAGAATCCTAAGCATGGTTTCCCTGAGATGGCTTTCTGATGCACAGCAACATGACAAGGTCTAGGTCTTCATTTTCCTTGAACCCTGGATTGTTTACCCACCTATGCATGACAGGTGTGCCCCTCATCTATAAGTTCCTCCACACGGGGTCCAACACGAGAAGGCAGATGGCTAGGGCCAGGGTCAAGGCACTGCACCAGGTGTGGTGAGGGGCAGATGGAGCAAGGATTAGACTCTCTCTGTGGAGCACCGTGGGCGTGGTGACACGGTGGAGAACTCTTTCCCTCTGGAAGGATATTATTCTCCCTTACCTGTGTGAAAGGAAGGGAAGTGGGGGTATAATTTGTGCTAAGAACCAGCACTTGAGAGGCAGTCAACAGACCGTGTCTCTACTTGAGTGCCAACAAGCTGTAGGAACAAGCAGGCTCCTGTCGACTTGTGGAGTATGAAGAAAAGGTTTCTCCCATTGGAAGATGCTGACAGATATTTTTTTCAGGTTTCCAAAAACATAAATGGCTTTCTGTGCTTGCCCTTGTGACAAATGCAAAGGGAAAGAAACGTCGTGGCCCAGATCTGGACAGGAAACAGACAACAGAACCAGAGAGAGCCCAGCTCAGGAAGCTGAGCCTCTAGAGAATCAAACTCTCTTAGGACAAGAGCAAAGAGCTGACACGGGAAGATAAGATAGGAGGGGAGTCACAGCAGAATGTCATTACCACCTTTGATCTGACTGGATGAGAGATGGGAATGAAAGACTAGATATGACCCTGCATGCATGTAATCCCAGCACTCAGGGAGAAACTGAGACAGGAGAATTGCCATAAATTCCAGGCCTGTCTGGATGCATAGTTAATTCCTGGCCAGGCTGACTTACACAGAAAGACCTTGTCTCAAAAATGAAAATTAAGACCTGAAGAGATGACTCATGGAAGACCTGAGTTTAGTTCCCAGCACCTACATCAGACGATTCATAACTACTCCAGCTCCAGAGGATGCAACACCTGCCTTCTAGAGCCTGCAAGCACCTGCCCTCATGTGCATATACACATGCACACAAAGACACACTTATACATGTATTAAAATAATAATTTTTAAAATCTTCAAAACGAAACAGTAACAAAGCCTGAGATGGGGGGGCAGGGTAGGATGAGGGCTCATGTCACCAAGTGCCAGCATAAGCTCTCTAGATGGAGGGGAAGAGTCTATGACAACATCTGTAATGTATAGGGGCAGGCTGGAATCTCTCTGTGCTCCCTCTCCCTCATTGCCTGCCCAGCCCTCCTCCCTCTGGTAGACCCCTCCTAGAAGAGAGCCCCAAAAATTCAATGTATAGAGTTCAGTCTTTTCACCTAGCAGGACAACATGTTGTAGATTTGGATCTGGAAGAAGGGGACAAGCAGGCGGCAGAAAGAAGGACCGCTCGTGGCGTGTTGGAACACATAAACTCCTCTCATCCTCTACTCTTCTAATTGGCATTATGCATGTAGTGAATGGGTAAATGCCTACCTAACGAAGAGCACACTTGAAAACAAAGACAGCTTGATCTTCATTCTCATGATCTTTCTCTTTGTGCTCCTGGGAATCTTGAGTTGGAAACTTTTATTAGAATAGACTTGGCTAAAATGAGACAGCTAACCTATCATTTTCCATCACTGTACTCAGCAGACATCACTAATTGATCACAGATGTCTTTCCTACTGAGCCCAGATGTTCTCTCAGACGTTCCTTCACTACTGATGATCTCATCTTGTTCTATCACCCAGTCTCTATACCATCATTGAACTCTCCAGATACAGAATCTTAGACTGTTTGTTACATCTAGTAAAATTGTCTGGACCAATGCTTAGTTCTTTCCCTGGAGTAGCTTGTAGTTTTAATTTGCCAGCCCTAGTGACTCTCAGGATGGTATTTAGAGTTCGGAACAAGGGGATGCACCACAAGATTAATTCCCTTGAAGGTTAATAATGAAAGTCCTAATCCCTGTGGATTTTTTTTTCTTTCAGGTGGACAGGACGGAGGTGATCCGTACCTGCATAAACCCAGTGTACTCCAAACTGTTTACGGTGGACTTTTACTTTGAAGAGGTTCAGCGCCTCCGGTTTGAAGTCCATGACATCAGCAGCAACCACAATGGGCTGAAGGAGGCTGACTTCCTGGGTGGCATGGAGTGCACACTTGGCCAGGTAGGCAGGAGCTGCCCCTTGCACCTTCCCCCCACACCTGGCAGGCTTTCCCACTGAGCCTTCCTCCTCTCATCTGGTCTTTGCTCTCCCCTCCCTTTAGTTTTCTTTTTTTAAACCATTGCATTTTTTAATATAATCGTATTGATTATAGTTACAAGAGAACGATCACACAAATATGTGAAGTCACTTATTTTATAGAGTTCACCATCTTCCTTTCCGAATGTCCTCATCATGTTGGTCATTTATGTAACAACTGTATGTTGGGTACTTGTTCCAGAGTGGGCTCCATCCTCTGTTCTTGTATCTGTTAGAGCTGTAGTAACCTGTCCCTTTACAGATTTCCCATCTCCCAGCTGAACTGTAAGACTCACACGTAGAGAGTGCTCCTCATTCAAATGTATTCCAAGTCTCTGGAGACAAAAAATAAAATAAAATAAAATGACCCAAGAAAGGGACTAAATGCTTGGTGATTAGATACTTTAATTTAATCCTAGTTGGAATGTGAAATAAATATCATCATTCTGTCCCTTTGATCAAACAAAAATCAGACTCAGATTGGTTAAGTGACCTGGCAGTGGTTCTCAACCTGTGGGTCACAACCCCTTTGTAGGTGCATATGAGATATCCTGCATATCATATATTTACATTACAATTCATAACAGTAGCAAAATTACAGTTATAAAGTAGCAATGAAATAATTTTATGGTTGGGGGTCACCACAACATGAGAAACTATATTAAAGGGTTGCAGCATTAGAAAGGTTGGCACCCACTGTGCTAAAGGCTCACCCCTGTAAATGGCAGAACCAGGGCTGACCCCAAGCTCATCATCTTGCTTCCATGGGTATTCCTATGTATCTTCCTCTTTCTGCTGTACCTAGAGTATAGCAGAATGTTTGTAAGAAATGAATCAGTAGAGGAAAATGAAATACACTCAGTTCAACCTCAAAATGCCAAGTGTTGATTATTATTGGTCTAAGATATTAATGTCCTAAAACCCTGGGGCTAGCTGCTGGAGGGTACAGGAGAATGGGCCAGCTGTGCAGGGTCTGAGAATCAAGTTTTTTGTTTGTTTTGTTTTGTCTGTTTGTTTGTTTGTTTTTAGCGGTGAGAAAGGGACAGGGAGGGCCTGGCTTCTCCTAGTTTTTCTGGAGATGTAAGTCAGGTTATCTGATTTTGTGACCTCAGGGCCCCAGTGCATATGACGGGGGTTGGCTGCTTTCTAGAATTTCATGGTGGCAGGTTTCTCGAAGCCTGGAGTCTGTTTTATAGTCCTAGTTTAGGGGTTTCCTTTAGTGATGAGTGGAATCAAGGTGCAAAACCTGTCTGAGGCCCCCCCCCCCAAAAAAAAATAAAATGAACAACGTAGAGAGAAAGTGTGATCCACGTACTCAAGTGTATCCATTTATGTCATCTTTTGGGCCCCTTCTCCAGTGTTGTGGGCCTTCACAATGAAAAGGAGACCTTTGCGCAAGAAAGAGTCACAGAGGATGCTGTGGGGCCAAACTCTCTGGGGAAAAAACAAAAACAAAACAAAACAAAAAAACAAACAAAAAACCCATGGTTCAGGGTTAGCAAAGGAGGGGGAGATTCTCCCAGTAAGAAAGCTGTGTAAACAAGTCATGAAGGTCACATGACTGTGCCAGGAGTGTGGAGTAGGAGGAGCCTGGTGTCCCTGAACCAGTTCACAGATTCTGTGAACTAGTAAAGATTACACTTCAGAGTCCTTTGCAGCGGGGGCCTGCTGCCAAGGCTGTGTAGTAAACTGTAATTTGTAGAGTTGCCATTTTTCACAAAGAGGGAATCCCAATTACAGTAGCCTAATGCCCCAGAAAACCTGCGTTCACTCCCTGCCTCAGGAGAAGGGATCTGTGAGAAGAGGTCTGCCTAGAAGGCAAGCTTGTGTGTTCATGTGTGTCTGTATGCTTGCCCTCCTGTGTGCCATTTACCAGAAGAAATTTCTCACAGGGGAGGAGAAGGCAACACAGAACATCCCTGTCAGCCTTTCCCAGGGGATAGAGTACTCACCTTCACAGGAACACACCTTATTCCCTTACAGAAAACTGAAGGCTGGATGCAGAAATTCACCCAAGGGAGGCAGAGAGAGAAACTGAGAACACAGAATCTCCTCCTCCGTTGATAGACTTACTCTCTTGACTTCTCAAGAGAGTTGATGGTGGATAATTATAGGGTATTGCTGGGGATAGTACCTTTAGGTACAAATTAAATGAATGGCTTATGGCTTTAGTGTGGTGTTGTGGAATAGAATATTTGTTTAACTATGTAAAGATGTGTTGCATTTGTTTTACCTTGCCTGCCTAAGGCACCTGATTGGTCTAATAAAAAGCTGAACAACCAATAGCTAGGCAGTAGAGAGATAGGCAGGGCTGCGTGGGGGTGGCAAAGAGAATAAGGAATAAGTAGGAGGAGGAATCTAGGCTTGAGGGAGAGACTCCATGGGCCAGCCAGCCAAAGAGAGAGGAAGCAGGAAAGTACGACATAGAGAGTGAAAGAAAGGTAAAAAGCCCTGAGGCAAAGCATAGATGAAGAGAAACAGGTTAAAATAAGTTATAAGAGCTAGTAGGACAAGCCTAAACTAAGACTGAGCATTCATAACTAGTAATAAGTCTCCATGTCATGATTTGAAGACTGGCAGTCCAAGAAAGTCTGCTACAGTGTGTAGTCCTGTTTACGTGTTTTTCTTCAGGGTTTCTCTGTGTAGCTTTGCACCTTTTCTGGAACTCGCTTTGTAGACCACACAGGGCTCGAACTCACAGAGATCCGCCTGGCTCTGCCTCCCGAGTGCTGGGATTAAAGGCATGCGCCACCACCGCCCGGCCTGTTTACATGTTTTTAAAAGTAGCCAGCCTTTAACATTACATGTATGGGCAATTTTAGATGGATTCAGCAGATTGGATTTATGTACACACATGTGCCTGTACATGCATGTGCATGTGTGTGTTATAATAATAACTGAACAATTCATGAATTTGAGAGTCAGTAAGGAGACACTAGAAGAGTTGGAGGAGGAGTGGAAATGATGTGAATAAATCTGAAAAAAACAATGATGATAAAAAATTATATCTTTTATGGATGCTAATGAACCGTGTCAAGATTCTCCTTCAGACACCAAGCTTCTTTATATGGGTAAAAGTTGTGTTTATCCCAGGGAATAATTATAGATCTATGTTGAAGTCATATTTTTATGTCTTTTTTCATGTAAACTTTTGATAATTTCACCTGTGAAAATGACCCTGAACTTACATTTTAGTTCCTCATAAGGTTCATCTTTCCAAAGGCCAGTGACTGTGGCCCTGTTTCAAGGCAGCCATTGTACTAGATGCCAATGACATAAAGTCAAGCAAACACAGCATCCCTGCCTGCAAGCCAGTCGAGTCTAAAGGTGGGAGGCAAAGGGTTAATCAGTAAAATTATAACCATTATGAGAAATTATAGAGTATAACTATAATATTATATTAATAATAATAATAACTGGGCGCTGGGAAGCATTAGGTGTATGTGATGAAGGGGTCAGATGAGCAGGGGGAGGGGGAGGGGTGAAAGCTTCCTAAGGAAAGTGGCATTCACACTGAAATGGTGAGGTAGAAGTATGTTCCCCACAGATGGGAAAACAATGCACAGGCCTCTGGACTGGAGGAGGAGTTGGCCATATGGTAGAGAGCACCCTTGATATTGCCAAAACACCAGCTCTGAATTAAGAAATGAAAAGAGTTGAGCCACCATAATGGTCTAAAAATGTGATCTAATGAAAGAAAAGCAGCCCTCAAGGGTGTGTGGTCAAGCCAGCTGCCATAGTGCATAATGGAAGGTCTGTTCCTAGGCTGGGAACATCGGGCTCCCAGCATTCCTAGCTGGCTGCCTGGGTAGCAAAGGCGGCTTTAAGGACTGGCAGAAGCGTCAAGCAAAGAAGTTCATTGTCGGTGGTCAGAAGTCAGTATGTGTGCTCATTTCATGGGCCTGGTGATTGAAACAGGATGCAGGTATGCCTGTTCTTTGTTTCTTGTTTTAACTTGTCTGTTCAATACCCACTTACCCACTTCTCTTAGCAGTCATACCTGGATCATTTTTGGATCATTACTTTTGCCATCTGGCCATGTAGAAATAGCTCCATCCTTAACTCAGAAGGGAATCCTGCCTAAGCTCAGCCATAGATCTCACCCCTCCACTTGCCAGAGTTTGGCTTAGGACTATGCCTGTGGCCAGCACTAACTAGTAAATCCTGAGAGTGTTATTTGAAAGCTCCTAGAATAGAGATACAAATAAAGACCATTTCACTTTGCCTGAGGTTCCTGGAACACTGTAGTGATCTTGCAGCAAGGCTAGGGGTATGTATAACCAACCCCACAGGGGGCCAGAAGCTAAAGTTAGCCATGGAGGCACAGACTTGACCTGCTGCCCCTGAACCCAACTCCAGATGACATGCTGGCCTCTGTCCTTCATAAGCACCTCATCCTATTGGCCCTGTGATTGGTAGGATTGGCCTCTGACCTCATCCTATTGGCCATGTGATTGGTAGGATTGGCTTTCCCCACACATTTGCATTCAGCACTGCTTGGTTTCAGTCAATCAAAGCATCCCATTGTTTATAGCTACAGTGATTGGTTTGGGGGGAGGCAATATACCCAGGTTCCCTGGATATGCCAAATACTATGCTTGGTGCTAGAGATACAAAGGTGAAGAAGGCAGGAACTTTGCCACAGAAAAGCTATAATTAGCTGGGTGACATCCACCTGTAGATAAACAAAGTGCACATGGTTAAATGCTACAATGGAAATGTGTCCCAGGAGCTGTAGGACAAAGATTTATCTGCCCAAAGGGCATCAAAGAGAACTCATAGGAAAGATGACTCTGAACTTGAACTTGAAGTTCACTCGTGCAGAAAAAGAAAAACAAGACTTTCCAAACAAAGACACAGTGGCACCGGGTGTCAGGATGATGGCAGTGAGTTCTGAAGAGACTGGACATAGCTGGATGGTCAAATGAGGATGGGAAGGGGATAAAGATGCTGACATGAGGGGAAGAGCCAGGCCAGGCAGCTTTGTTTTGTTTGTTTGTTTTGTTTTTCCTAAAACTGAAAGAGCTTCAACTCAATGCACCAAGGCCTTGGTAATGAGGGGAAGGACAAGGTTGAATGCATGTATTACAAAGAGCACTTTGGCATGCTCACAAAGGATGCTCGGGAGCAGAGAGATGTGGAGGCAAGAAAAGCACTTAGGAGATCAGTGCAGTAGCAAAGGAGCAAGGAAGACCACAGTGAAGGAGGACCACAGTGAAGGAGGACCACAGTGAAGGAGGACCACAGTGAAGGAGGACCACAGTGAAGGAGGACCACAGTGAAGGAGGACCACTGTGAAGGAGGACCACAGTGAAGGAGGACCACAGTGAAGGAGGACCACAGTGAAGGAGGACCACTGTGAAGGAGACCTAGAGGAGGAGACCCAGGGGAGAGTCTGCAGTCCGCAAGCCTGGGAGACTAAGTCTGCCAGATGACTAGAGGAGTGCTTTGACAGTCCCTGATGATAATCATTCAAGGAAGGGGTGGGGAGTTCAGCATGAGACCTACCTGGAATTAAGCTCAGGGTGTTTGTGCCAAAAACACAGGTATTGCTAGTGGCCGCTGCCCACTGAGTCTGGAATACATGAGGTAGCGTTAGGGGAAGGAAGTGGTTAGCAAGCCGAATGATGCATTTGTGGAAGAAGTCCATTGAACATGTCATATTAGAATGAATCAATAGATTCTTCAAAGCTCAAAGAACCTTAAGACCATTTTTCTTCATTGTGTAACACAAATCTTCGCTTCTCTGATCTTTCAGCTTTTACCCCAATATCTGGCTCTGCTTTTTTTAATAAAACCTTTTAAGATTCCTGTTACATCTTTCAAATAATAGTGTGAACTTGATGTCTTAAAATTCACAACAAAAGCCTTTCTTTGTTGAGTGTCCTCTGCATGTGGAGTAACAATCCAGACAGGTGCATTTGCCCCGAGAGCCGTGGAGCGCAGCGGAATAGCTTTACCCTTCACAGCTTAGACATTGAAACACTAACATGAAGGGAAACTGCTGTGGGATGGTCTGTATGTCAAATGTGTTGCTGATTGGTCAATGAATAAATCACTGATTGGCAGTGGCCAGGCAGGAAGTATAGGCGGGACTAAGAGAGAGGAGAATGGAGAGAACAGGAAGCTGGATGGGGGAGACACTGCCAGCCGCCATCAGGACAAGGAAGATGTAAAGTACTGGTAAGCCACAAGCCATGTGGCAAGGTATAGATTAATAGAAATGGGTTAATTTAAGCTGTAAGAACAGTTAGCAAGAAGCCTGCCACGGCCATACAGTTTGAAACCAATATAAGTGTCTGTGTTTACTTGATCGGGTTTGAGCAGCTTGGGACTGGCAGGTGATAGAGGTTTGTCCTGACTGTGGGCCAGGCAGGAAAACTCTAGCAACAGGAAACTTTCATTGTTGTTGTTTTGGTTTGGGTTTTTTTGTTTGTTTTTTTTGGTTTTTTGGGGGAAGGGGATATTTTTCAAAATTGTTGCTCTCTCAAGTATGAGCAAGCAAAAAGAAAAACCACCACCGCGTTCCTCCTTGACACCTGTGGTGGTAGAAGGAGGCTTTTGTCTTCTGTAGCTAAGACAGGCACAGAATGGCTGGAGGTCAACCCCGGGGATGGCACAGCCCGTGTCCCAAGTGTGGCTTCTTAAGGCTTCAGTACTGGACTGCTCAATGGCTTCTTAATGGTCCCAGAGAGATTCTAGCTCAGTGCTCTCAGTTGGTTTGTCCAAAGACAAATTCTCCACACTGTCGACGCCTCTGTTCTTCATTTACCAATAGAGAAAGCCATGGTAACAGCACTTGGGGATACTATGAGAATCGGGCTGGGGAGATAGCTCAGTTTATGCAAGCGTGATGAGCCATGTTTGAGGGTTTGGTACTCAGAACCAGTGGAGGAAAAGAATCTGAGTGTGGGGCCATGAACTTGTAATTCCAGCACTGGAAAATGGACACTCACTAGCCTGCCAACCTAGCCTAACTTGTGAGTTTCAGGCCAATGAGAAATACTTTCTCAAAAACAAAGGGGACAGCTGCCTAAGAAAATGGCATAGAAGGTTGTCTTCTGGTCTCCATATCCTTGTGCATGTGCACATATGTGCGCACACACTGGTGCACACACATACACACACACACACTCATGTACACATGAACAGGAATGTGAGCACCTATACATGCAGATGCACACACAAACATCCACCTATGGACATACATGCTCACACACGATTACCTACACATTAGTGAGACAATGTTTATAAATGCTAGGCAGAGTTCCTGGTATAATGGAAGCACTTGGGGTATTGTTCATGTAGTGAGGATCTAGGGAAGGATGAGAAGGAGCAGCATTGTCAGCAGGAAGGGAGAGTTATAAAGGATAAGTTTCCATGTCCTGGTCATATATTAAATGTATAATTTTGCCTCATTTGTGATCTCATTCAGTCCAAAGATTCAAGGCACACATTGGCTCATGTGAATGCATGCCCTAAAAAAAAAAAAAAAATGGTTTTAAAAAAGAAAGTTGAAATAGTCTGGGCAGGTATTTCAACACTTACCTTGCTACAACTAAGGTCCACCAACAGAGATGGAGTGAATTCACCAAACCACACAGGAAGTCACACATGTGGAGCCTGTCCCCCAGGCTTTCACAGATGCTTGAGGTGGTTACTGCATTTGCCACTTGCCTACTCTGCCACGAACAGCTTGACTTTTGGTTTTGGAAAAAAGCTGCAGCCCTCAGCAGGCTAGAAACTGGCATTGACTGTACAGTTGGGGCCAAGCACAGCAAGAGACTCCGCATTGAGCAAAAATGCCAAGGAAAGCCAAGGAAGGTTCGTGTCCTCAGAGAGGACTCCAGGCAGAACTGTACATTCTCAGCAGATGGAAGAGGGGGGCGAGTTGTGAGGACACAGAGTGACCAGAGAGTTCTGCTTTCCTTCTGGGGGAGCTTGGAGATCATCCTGTCCCAAACTAGACACACAGCTAAGCCCATCTTCTACTACACCCTACAGAGGACTCACCAGGAAAGATAGCATCCCTCCCCACATGGAAGAGCAAGATGCCCCTTCCTCTGGCATTCTTTTCCTCTTTCATTGCTTATTAACTTGTTCACTCGTCCTTAGACGTCCATCTTTCTTCACTCACCAAAGACAGTGATCATAAGTAACAAACATGACTTCCCCAGCTGCTAGGCTAGGGAGCTGCCGTATTGCATGTCAATGTAATATCCCAGCACCCAGCACCCAGCAGAGAGAGACACTACCCACTACTGCTATTGTCATTAAACAGTTAAGAAAAATAGGACCAAGTAACACAGGTGCATTGTCCAGCATCACATGGCTTTTTATGGTCCTTTCCATTTATTCTAGTTCAACACTAACTAGTATAAATTAGAAAGTAGTATTAGTGCAAAGCCAAGTTGGAGTTGACCTGGGTAGTGTTTGGTGGAGCATTTCTTTCAGTTAAATTTGTTTTATGATTTATACAGAAGGAATAGAGATGATCTGTAAACACTTTTGCAAAAGCACGACATTAGTTATCTTCCCTCAAGAAGGACATTTGCTTTAGGATTAAAATATAGGGGCTGGAGAGAAGACTCAGCAAGTAAGTACCCTTGCTGCTCTTGTAGAGTACCTGAGTTCATTTCCCAGTGCCCATGTTGGACAGCTCACAACCTCTCCAACATCCTGTTCTGCCAGCCACAGGTGGCTGTACCCAGGGGCACAGATGTACATATACACATAATTAAAAACAAAGTAAGTCTTAAAATGGAAAGACTGCAACATGGCTTCTTGAAAACTGTTGGTGTGGCTGCCAGTCCCCTCAAACCAGAATCTTACAAAGTCGGCATCCAGGGCATCCCCACCTGGCCAGAGCTCCTTCCTTGCCTAGCCATGTTGACCACTCATTGCCTAAGTTCTTGCATGTGTTTTCTCTTCTCTATGCTTCAGTAACATTTACAGCCATATAAATCCCTCTTCTTTATTGCCATGTGGCTGCTTCTCAACGTGTTTTCTTCTCCAAAATAACTGAGAACTCAATCTGTGAGCCATTGAAGGGGTACTAGACTCAGAGTCACAGGGTATTTTGGTTCTGTTCATAAGAGATGAATGGCAAATCATCTTCTATGTATGTCTGTGCACCACATGCATGCCTGGTGCCTGTGAAGAGGGCATCGGATCCCTTGGAACTGGAGTTACAGATGGTTGTGAGGCACCATGTGAGTGCTAGAGATCGAACTCTACTCCTCTATAGGAATAGCCAGTTCTCTTAACCACCAGACCATTTCTCTAGCCAATGATCCAGAACCTTATGAAAATGCAGCCTGCTGGGACTATCCCAGAGCATCTGATTCAGAGGGTCTAGTGGTAGACCTCATAATGAGAATTTCCATGTTCCCCAGTGATGCCCATTGTGATGGACCAGAGACTACGCTCTGAGAACCCTGCACCTGCTAACGGGCCAGACTCTATCACTATCTTTAGTGAGGAAAGAAAGTAGTGATATAAGAAATTAAGGACCAAGGAGCCAGAACATAATGTTTATAGTTCTACAGCATGGTTCATGGGTAATGTCTTGAGGGAGAGAAAGAGAATGTGTGTGTGTGTGTGTGTGTGTGTGTGTGTGTGTGTGTGTGTGTGTGTGTGTGTGTGTTTGGGGAGCAGTGCATGTGTAAATATGTGAATGTAAAGGCTGGAGGATAATCTTGGGTATCATTCCTAGGGCGCTGTCTACCTTGCTTTATGAGCTAACATCTCCTATTGCCCTGGAACTCATCGGGTAGGCCAGGTCGGCTGGCCAGCGAGTGAGACCCTGTCTCCTTTTCCTGGTGTTTGGATTACAAGTACACACTGGCTTTTCCTTCTTCCCTCCCCTCCCCCTTCTTTTATTTGTCACGTGTGTCATGTGTTTTTGCATGTGCAGGGGTGCGTGTGTGTGTGTGTGTGTGTGTGTGTGTGCACGTGCGTGCGTGCGTGCGTGTGTGTGTGTGTGTGTGTGTGTGTGTGTGTGTGTGTGTGTGTATGTGTGTGTGTGTAGAGGGGTCTGGGCACCTTCACGCACCTGCATATGGAGGCCAAGGCAGTGATGTTAGAAGCATTCTTACTGGCTCTTCCACCTTATTCACTCAGTCAAACTTGGAGCTCACCCACTTGGCTAGTCCCCCTAGCCAGCTTGCTCATGGGATCCCCTGTCTCTGCCTTCTGAAACTGTAATTACAGGGTAGGGTGTCATGCCCACCCCATGTTTAACTGGGTTTCTTATGGCCTAAACTCTGCTCCAGATGCTTGCATGGTGAGCTCTTTAACCACTGAGCCATCTCCCCAGCCCATCACTGCCTTTTTAAAATGTGGGTTCTAGGAACAAACTAAGGTCCTCGGGCTTGCGAGGCAAGCCTGTAGTGGGTAGCCATTCCAGCTTTGATCTGGAAGTTCCAACCCCCATTGAGACTTCAGCAACTGTCACGCCTACAAGGCGGGGCGAAAGGAGGCGCCTGGGGACCTGAGATCTGGATCGGCGGGCTCGCTCTCTGTGGCGGGACCCTGGACTGGAGAGGTGTACCAAGCAGAGCTCCAGAGAACATCGCTGGACTGCGATACACCTTCCCCAGACTCCGCGACCTACCTATCCCTTAATTTGTAAGTTACGCCATTAAATAAATCTCCTTTTAACTAAAAAAAAAAAAAAAAAAAAAAAAAAAAAAAAAAAAAAGCCCGGCTAGCTCAGTCGGTAGAGCATGAGACTCTTAATCTCAGGGTCGTGGGTTCGTGCCCCACGTTGGGCGCCAGATATTGGTGAAATTATTGAGGCCACTCCACGTAGTTAAAAGGAGATTTATTTAATGGCGTAACTTACAAATTAAGGGATAGGTAGGTCGCGGAGTCTGGGGAAGGTGTATCGCAGTCCAACGGTGTTCTCTGGAGCTCTGCTTGGTACACCTCTCCAGTCCAGGGTCCCGCCACAGAGAGCGAGCCCGCCGATCCAGATCTCAGGTCCCCAGGCGCCTCCTTTCGCCCCGCCTTGTAGGCGTGACAGTTGCTGAAGTCTCAATGGGGGTTGGAACTTCCAGATCAAAGCTGGAATGGCTACCCACTACATCACAACAATGCTGAGAAACATTAGGTGACTGTCCAGGCTGCCAGCTGTCTCCGTCTACTCTCGCAAGATTCCCGAAAGTTGCTTGCATCCATCTACCATTTCTCAGGTACCATTATATTCCTTCTCAGGTCTTTGATGGGATTGAAGACTAGCAGTTATAGTTACAACCTACTAGATAGAACATATTAAGTATTAGATTCAGGTTCTTTAGGATAGGACACCTTTTGGAATGATCTTTGTAACATGCCATTTACCTATGCTCTATACTTCTCTGGATTATAGTATGTGTTTCTTGCTTGATATTGTTTGCATTGGTTGTAGTTCCATCTTATCTAGGTCATTATCCCTCATTATTCCTGGACTATATTTGATAACCATTCCTTTCTATATAGTCTTGTATTAGGTTAGAACTTTCTTATTTAGACAAAAAGGGGGAGATGTAGTGGGTAGCCATTCCAGCTTTGATCTGGAAGTTCCAACCCCCATTGAGACTTCAGCAACTGTCACGCCTACAAGGCGGGGCGAAAGGAGGCGCCTGGGGACCTGAGATCTGGATCGGCGGGCTCGCTCTCTGTGGCGGGACCCTGGACTGGAGAGGTGTACCAAGCAGAGCTCCAGAGAACACCGCTGGACTGCGATACACCTTCCCCAGACTCCGCGACCTACCTATCCCTTAATTTGTAAGTTACGCCATTAAATAAATCTCCTTTTAACTACGTGGAGTGGCCTCAATAATTTCACCAATACAAGCCCTTTATCAACTGAGCTGTCTGTCCCATCAGCCCTTGATGGAGATCTTGGCTGCCACTGTTTGTTTCTGCTCTCCATTAAATACAAAGGGACCTACCATCCAGACAGCACGTTTCCTTCCTGACACAGATAGAAGTCCACATTTTATCAGCTAATGCTTGAGAAGACCAATAGACCTCAAGTTGTCATGATCTGTGGGAATTTGGTTTAGGGTCAGACTGGCCCCATTTGTGAACACCAAAAGTGTCATCCAAACTCACTGTAATGCCCAGAGCAAGATCCCAATGTCAGCATTTTGTTCTATAATATCTAGTGCTTTTGTGCCTTAAAATTGATGGCTAGGGAAGTAAATTTACATATTATAGCAAGCAACCCATTTCCCCTTTGTTTCTCAGAGAAAAAGCTTTCCCAGATTTTACAGAATCACTGCAGTGGCAACTATGTAAGTGATGAATGATGTCACAGGTTAACAGCCTCCTGTCAGCTCCCCTGGACTAGGTGTGGAACCCTGTAAAACAGTGCTGCCCCCCTACTGTTGATGCTCTGCTCACAGACAGGCAGGATTCAGGGTGCTTGCAGGCAAGCAAGTCCCCATGTCTCCAAGGAGAACAAAATCCCTTCTTTCCTTTTTTCTTTGCTAGCTCTTTCAGTCTCGTAATCTACAATTCAGGCCATAGGAAACTCTCTGCTTTCTCTGGAAGTCTCCTGTCACAGCTCTACACCTCCTTCAGAGGGTCCACAATTGGAGTCAGGCATTACATCTAAGGACTGCCACCAAGTCCCCATGTTACCTCTGACAAGTTGCTTAACAACTAACTCTGTGGCATATGGGTCATAGACTTCATCTATCTTTATAGAAGATTCTGGGTCAATTCCTTCCTAAGTTCCTTCACATCCTGAGTCAATGACTGTCACTCCTTTCTTACCTTGCATCTCTCAGAAATTAAGCATCATTTCTGTACTCATTCATTTGAAAAAACGGTCTCCTGAGTCCCCACCACATAGCCTGCATGCACCCCCTTCCTTCCATCTGTGACTCAGCATTTTGCTGGTGCTAAGTATTAGATGCCATTGAGTAACAGATGGCACTGTTCTACCTAGGCCCCCCCTTCCCCAGAGAAAACAATCCTGTGCCCATTCAATTTCAAAGATAATATTAAAAAGATATATTCAGTAGCAATTTAAATGAGCTTGTGTTTATGGCCCTATTTCATATCTATTCAGTTATTTGATACCTGTCTTAGCCTTATCTGATTCAGAGGAGGAGGGTGAGACAGCTGGGACTGAATGACAATTTGCAGACTTCCACTTCTGTGTTAAAGACAGCTCTAGACATTTGTCCTGGTCATAGCCCATTAATCCAGACTAGTACAAGGCACTCAGCACCCAGACCAGCTTACCCAGACAAGGAGCAAGATGGTGCACCTGAGACCACCTCAGCTTCTGCTTTTTCATTCCTAGCCAGCTTTCCTTAGATTCTTAAGTCCACCCAGCTCAGAACTGGCTGTCCATGCAGGCTGGCCCTGTCTCCATGACGTGTAGCATACTCTTCCCACCACCTGCCACTTGTCTTTCCTCTGAAAATGCTTTCTTGATGCCCTTATCAAATATTAGCCTCCTGAGTATCAGATAAGACTACCCTGTCCTTGTCACAGCATGGAGCCAGAAGACACTGTATCACCATGAACAGAATGATCAATATGCCAAATCACCAATTGGCTGAACCTCAGTAACCAAAAAGTTAGTTTCCCCAAAACCATTCTCAACAAAATAAAATGTTTTATCTTATAAAGTTTACTACATTTATCTTAAAACTTGTGACTATTCCTGATTTCTTCTTCTTCAAGCTATACATGAAATTTAGTTAGTGTTGATGACGAACTTTTCTGAATACCAAACATAAGTATGAGAGGACTAAATCATCTCTTGTGTTTTCTTCCAAAATGGTAGGAAAATATGGTGATAGCCATTGTGCTTCCCACTTCTTCAAAGGAGAAAGACTTGGGAGGATGCATGTCTAAGCACTGGCAGTGATGAGGTCTAGGTTGTGGGATTACGGTTGGTTTGTAGCATTGCAGCTGTATTTTCCTAATTTCCTACAACGAATATATATCAGAATTACAATACAAAATACTACAAAGGAGCTCAGGAGTTGGTAAAGTATTTGCCACAAAAGCATAAGGACTGGACTTGTGGTTCCCTGCACAGACAAAATCCAGGTTAACCAGTGTGTGTCTATAATCTCAGCACTAGGGAGATACAGACGAACAGAACTCTGAAGCTCACTGGCCAGCCAGCCCAACCCCACAGAGATCTCCAGGTTCAGTGAGAGACCTTGTCTCAAAAAAAAAAAAATAACATGGGGATCAATTGAAGAAGATACCTGACATTAACCTCTGGCTTCCACATGCATGTGTGAGCACACACACACACACACACAGATGTGCACCTGTACACACACATACACATACACACACATTAACACATACAAAGAAACAATGAGTTTTAGTAAAAACATCATCATAAACACTCATAAATAAGCAAAAGAGGAAGCAGCATACATTTTAAAGATTCTTAAACTACCCCCAACACACAAATGAGTGTCCACATAGATATATATGTAACAACACACACACACACACACACACACACACACACACACACACACACACACACACAGCAGAGCGAGAGTGAGAGCGAGAGTTTCTTAACCCACTGATGAACTTTTACAAATATGAAGAATTTCAGCCCGGGATGTCAGTAGGAAAAGCCTTTTTAGTGAAGTATATGTAAGGTTTCTGCGAATTCATCATCAGATGATTTTGAGAAAACGTTGGTCCCCAACCCTCTGCCCATGGGAAGCAGAATTGGCCTGGCTAATCTGATTCTGATCGTTTGTTATATTACTTTTGGTTACCGAAGAGACCTGGGAGGGCCTGGGGCACTACCAACAAATAAGTTAAGGAACCACCATTAGATCTGCAAAGAGGTTGTGAGAGTCTCCCAGAGCCGATTCAAGCCAAATTTGAGAAACATAATATTTGTATTTTGAATTAATCTAATAAAATTTAGGGGAAGAAAAAAAAAATACCTGCTTGGTTTACAAAGTCATTCCCACGAGTCTTAGATTCAGATCCAAGGACAAAATGAGGCCAGGTATGAATTAATTAGCTTTGTTTTGCTTGGAACATAGGCCTCTGGGGCTTCTCTGTACACCAGCGCAGGTCAGCCAAGATGCACACTCCTGAGTCCTAGCTCCCAGAGGCCCAGAGTAAGCTGACTACAGTCCTAACTCCTGCCTCCGAAGCATCTGCCCACCTGGATGCTCAGGGCAGCTTTCTTGACCTCACTAGTGCGGGGAACAAAGGAGCAGAAATCCTGCCAACTTCTATCCCCTCTGTTAAAGTTCAAAGCAAGCAATCTGCTGTTACAGTTAATTTGCTGACAGGGCCCCCGTGGAATCAGACAGCTGAGAACTGAGGAGACAGCAGGGTTGGGTTTAGTCCCCCAACAGAGCAGGCTCTCTTTTGCCTGGTGCTCCTAGCCTCTCGATAACATTTCTGTGGAGGAGACCGTACCTCTCTCATGAGATCGCCACATACTGAGAGTGTAGACTGTGGTCCCATGTGCCCAGGCCATTCTAACTTAAACACATTATTTTGTTTTAATTAATCACATCTTGTTAATTTAAATAACAAAATGCCCCAATTTGAGTAATATATTCTTATGATCATTTTATAATAATAAATAATTTTCATAACTAGCCATTTCAAAGAGCTGATCTTAGGTCTGGCTGGTATTTGTGACCTTGGTGCTGTTAATGATATCATCATCATCACTAATATCATCGCCACCGTCTTGATCACCTTTACCACCATTAGTTATCATCATAGTCATCACATCGATACCAACACAACCATTATCATCACCATCAGTACCATCACTGACATCGTCAGTAATTATCACTGCCATCACCTTCATTGTCACCCCATTCCCACTACCACAACTATCACCACCACCATTAATCATCATCATCACACCAGTCCATCATCACCATCATCAGCACCACCGTAATGATCATACCATCATTGCTACCTCCACTACCTCCATCATCATCATCATCACCAACATCACCATCATCATAACTTGGGAAAGAATACAAGCCTCCAAATTGGCACAGCAAAAAGTTAACATCAGACATTTGGATTCACAGAATTCTAAGCTGCTTCTCTCCTGCTCCTAAGTAAGCTATGTGACCTCTTGTTTCACATCCTTAATAAGAAAAATTTAAAAACTCTTTAAAATTTCCCAGGTCTTCTCATGAGTGGTGAGTAGAAGAAAAAAAGGCCATTTTTCATGAAGCCTTATTCTATCTCAGAGTATTGAGTTCAATGAGAGCACCATTGTCTCTAATTGATAAAGAGTCAGGTGTGGGAGCTCAGCTCCTTCACCGGAGATCACACTGAAAGCAATTTGCATAACACCAGTTCAAAACTAAGCTGAGCTGATCTCCACAGGAGCCTTCCATTATACCCCTTCGCTTACCAAATGGAAGGCAGTTTCTACAACCCTTTGGAAATACCTTTGGGTTTATTTAATTTATGTATATGAATGTTCTGTCTGCATGCATGTGTGTGCACCAGGTGCATGCCTGTTGGAGCCTGTGGAACTGGGGTTGCAGATGCGTATGAGTCTCCATGCGATTGCTGGGATTGAAAACCCAGTCCTCTGAAGAGCAACAAGTGTTTTTAGCTGCTGACTCATCTCTCCCAGCCAATCCTTCATAAATTTGAAGCATAATATGCAGTTCTTCCTGAATACCACCACTGTGAAACTGGTCACACAAGTCAAGCATGAGACATTCTTCCCCACAAGCTGATAAATTGACTCCTGTGTCTGAAAAAAAAAATGCCTTTCTCCTAGCTCAGGGAGCTCTTCGGCACCCCATTCATGAATATTTACCAGAAATACTCCAGGACCAGGGAATTTAAGCAACTTGGAGTATTTTTGCCCTGTTTTGCCCTTGTCGAGGATCTTTTATGCTCATATGTTAATTCATCTCATATTGGATAGTACGTTAAATGAATTCTAAAGACAAAAACTGAGACATGATACTGCCACTAGACTCAGTGCTGAAATATTTGCACCAGTTACTTATTAGCCTCCCTGAAACTCCAGAGATACCATGACTTCCTGGTCTGTCTGTGACACACTTGAACCTTGAAGTAACTTGCTGTGCAAGTGCCGGGGCCATGATTTTAGCCCAGGCTTTCTGACTCTTAGAGCAGATCTGTGTCTCAACAGCAGAGCAGTTCTGCACCTGACACAGACCTTTTGGCCTCCTTGGCAGCACTTTTAGTACAAGTAGTACAAGCTCTAGAGATGAGCTGATTCCCCAAGAAAGAATATCTACAATGCCTACAAAACCTCATCTGTGGGTCCATGGGATAAAGTCTTTAAATCTCCAGGTCCTTGAGTTCATGGGACAGTGAACTGTGACAGTTTCTGAATCCTTCGTTCCCCAGCCCCACCCTCAGCTCTCTGTAAGGTTTGCTGAACCCCAGGCTCTTTCTACAAACACCCAAGATTTTCCACATGGCATCTGTCAAGAAAGATTGTCTGTCCCTCAACCACATCATTTGTAGAAAATGGATTTATTGTTTTACTGCATGTAAGGGATTACCTGCTCAAAACTCACCCTTCTTTTTACTACTGAGAGATAGTTCAAGTGCTTTGGTATACATTACAGATTTTCTTCCATTATGCATGTACACAGAATTCTTTTTCTAAATAAATACTCAGTCACTTATGAATGCTTTTTATTGCTATGTCTTCTTTTGTTTTTATTTCTGTGTTTTGTTTCATTTTTATTGCTCTGCTTTGTTTTGATGGGGACTCATGTGTCCCTGGCTGGTCCTGAACTCCCTATTCTGCAGATAATCTTGAACTTCATAGTGCTGAGAATTGAAGCAAGGGCTTTATGCATGCTAGAGTTGCCATCTGCTACCCAAGACACATCCCTAGCCTTGTTGCTTGACTTTTTACAACAAATATACAGCAAACCTGTCAGTGTGAATGTGCATGCTTTTGCTTCATTAATTTTAAAAGATATGTGGCAAAATTGGTGCAGCATGTTCTCTGTTATAGACATTAAAGCTGTTTCCAGTCCTTTGTCATTTTGTACAACATCTGGATGAACATCTTATTCTATGGATCTTTCAGTCCTTTAGATACTGCTTTTCCTCTAGAACAACTTAACAGGAATGTTTGGACACCAGTTTTAAGGCCATTGACACAAATTGCTGATGATCCACACAGAAACTTTGCAGAACTTACACATCCCTTCTGGGTGCACAAAGGTCCCCTCAACTGCATCTTCAGTAACATCTCCAATTTCTTATTTTTGAATGAGTCTCTCTTCGAGCTTTTATCACTACACAAATGAGAAGACAGACCCTGCCCTGAATTAGATGCTCCCTCCTCACACATAGACCTTTCTCTAGCCCCAGATGAGCAGGGAGAACACAGAGGGCTGAATGCCATCCCTCAGTCCTAGAGGTTAGTTCCCTACTGACAGGTTTGTTCAAGGGTATTGTGGGATAATCTTTTTGTACACCGTGAAGATGTGTTGCTGCCAAGGCACCTTCGGAATGGTTTAATAAAGAGCTGAATGGCCAATAGCTAGGCAGGAGAGGATAGATGGGAGAGAGAGGAACTATGGGAAGAAAAGAGGCAGGATTCACCAGCCAGACACAGAGAAGGTGGAACACATGGTACTGAGCAGAGAGAGTCATATGGCAGAATGCAGATTAATATAAATGGGTTAATTTAAGTTTTAAGAGCTAGTTGAGAACAAGCCTAAGATAAGGCCAAGCTTTCATAATTAATAGTAAGTGTCTATGTCATTATTTGGGAGCTGGTGGTCCAAAGAAAGTCCACCTTCACAAGGATTGAGGATAAGTGAACTATGGTGACATTGCTAAGGGCTCAGCCTAGCAGGCTGCCTCACTCTTAGTCCTGCCTCATTCCCTTTAATATACTCCCTATCTGCCCCCTTTTTCCATTCATTATTCATGCATTGGAGACTCCCAGGACAGCACACTTCCTCAGATATCCAACAATAAAGGTAATAACTCCACGATGGCTCACAGACAGATTCAACAGCCCAATCCAAACTCACTGTCTCCCCTTGCATTCTCCAGAGCCCCTTCCATCAACCCTTCCTTTAGAGGGGCCCAGGCAGTGAGTGGCACCTTCATCCTCCCGGATGCTGGAGAAATGAGTCTGGAAGCCTTTCCTCACCTCTCGCTCCCTACCCTTCCTATCATCTGATCATGAGGCCTGATGAATCCAGTGTCTTCCGTGCCTCTATCAGTCCATCTTTTCTTCTACCTCCAGGCCCCAGTCCAAGCCAATAGGTGACTATAATTATCTCTAAGTGGTGATTGATTGGACAGGACAGAAGGGAAGAAACAGCATTTTCTAAGCACCTATTGCCTGGTTCTATAATCTTGTTAATGGTCATTATATACACGAGAAATTCATGCCATAGATAATAGGATAGTTGAACCTTCGTAGTCAGCCTTAGAAGGAGGAAGTGACCAAATAAGGGAATAGACCTTGGTGGCTAGCTTTAGAAATGTAATCTAATGGTTTTTAGCAAAGCAGAGGGAGTGGGGGAGAAGGGCAAGGCCTGCCAGAGCCATGCTTGTCACACTTGAGATGGCCAGAGTCCCTTCGGTCCTCCTCTGTCATTCCTGGGAATTGTAATAGTCTGTAGTAATGAATGCGGACTCTGTAACTAGACTGTCTGGATTTAGATCACAGATTACTTACTGGCTGCGAAAGTCTGAGGAAGTTACCTTTTTGTCGTGGGCTAAACGATAGCCCTCAAAAATTGTGTCCATGTCCCGTGAGCATGACCCCAATTAGCAAAAGCTTTTATAGTCTGAAGTGAACAGTCTCAAGATGAGGAAGTCTTGGGTGAGCCAGGTGAGTTCTTTATCCATTAACAAGTGCCCTGATTAGAGACACACAGAAAAGGAAAGAGCCATCTAAAGAAAAAGGAGATAGAGTGACTCAGCCACAAGCAGAGGACCAGGGCAGCCACCAGAAGCTGAAGGAACAAGATTCAAAATGCCCCCCAGATCCTCTGAGGAAGCAAGGCCCTGCCAATGCCTTGGTTTCAAACTTCTGCCCTCTGGAGCCCCAGGACAGAATTAATTGGTTTGCTTTAAGCTTCAAGTCTGTAGTTCTTTGTTCCCTCAGCCTTGGCAAACCACAGGCTCTCCATACCTTAGTTTTCTCCTCTGTTGGTGAGCATATAGCTGTGCTTTATTGGCTGCCCTGAGAATCGAGCCCATCGGTACCCAGAGGTCCTCTACAGCAGCAGCTGCCTCACAGTCAGAGCTTTCTAGGTTGTATTTATAACAACCCTTAGTCATGTGACCTTTAACTGGTAACAATAAGGACACTTAGTCTACCCCCAAAACCAGGTTAACATCTTTCATTTAAGAAATGCAAAGGCGCCGGGCGGTGGTGGCGCATGCCTTTAATCCCAGCACTCGGGAGGCAGAGCCAGGCGGATCTCTGTGAGTTCGAGGCCAGCCTGGGCTACCAAGTGAGTCCCAGGAAAGGCGCAAAGCTACACAGAGAAACCCTGTCTCGAAAAACCAAAAAAAAAAAAAAAAAAAAGAAATGCAAAGGCCATAGAGTCCGGCTCTATGGACTGCTGATGCTTGATTGCCAGCCTTGGGACGGACGATCTACAACCTGCCAAAGACGGTGGTTGAAAAGCCGGTGTGTGTCCTTGTCCTGATAGAATGCTCTGGCCTGGACCCTGAGCTGGGTGAACAACCCTTTCTTCTTTCTCCTGATTGCCTGTGGTGTGGCAGGCTGGGCTGGGATGAGGGACACGTGACTGCTGAGTAGTCACTAACCTGAGTCATTTGTGATGGTCACGTGGCCTTACACAGTGACAAGGCAAACGTGAGTTATTAGTGCACAGAAGGATTTAAACCCTAATCCCTCTCCCTCTCTGAAACGTTCCCTCCTCTCCAACTCTTGCTAATGAAGTCAGAGAACAGGTAAAAGCCTGTAATTACACTGAAGTAATTAGAATCCTACTTAATAGAGAGCTTAAGGCAGGAAGTCCAAACCAATAGATCACCCACTGAGGCCATCACCTTCTCTACCCTTCTGAATTGTTCTCCCCAGGATGGACCTTTGGTGGGCTCCACTTAAAGGCCAAGGACTGTACTTAGTTTGTGTAAGATGTAAGTACACAGGCATACTGCCATCCTCTCTCCTAGATGCCTAACAAAGCTTCAGAATTGTATCTGTCTAGCCTGGCCTTAGTGGTACAGTCTCTAATACAGTGGTTCTCAACCTGTGGGTTCGACCCCTCAGGGGTCAAACAACCTTTTCACAGGAGTCGCCTAAGACCATCAGAAAAGACAGATCTTTACATTATGATTCATAACAGTAGCAAAATCACAGTTACGAAGTAGCAATGAAATTAATTATATGGTTGAGGATCACCACAATATGACAAATTGTATTAAAGGGTTGCAGCATTAGGAAGATTGAGAACCACTGTTCTAATCCCAGCTACTTGGGAGGCTAAAGCAAGAGATTCCCAAGTCCAAAGCCTGCTTGAGCTACAGAGTGAGTTCAAGGACAACCTGGGCCACTTACTGAGAACCTATCTCAAGATAAAAAGTAAAAATGGGGTAGAGAGATGTAACTCAGTGGTAAAACCTTAGCTTTAATCCCCAGGACCTAAGATGGGGGAGGCAGGTTGTGCCTTTCTTAACTCCTACAACTTTTCCTCCTTGGTGAAACTCCAACGGGATAAATTAGTTTAAAACCCCCTTTAAATACATCTTCAAAATCTGATCACATTGCACACTGAAGATATTTGTCTTTCTGTGTTCTCACTTTCTAGCTCACAGAAAAGGAGGCGGGGTGTTTATATACCAAGTCTACCCATCCTTGATTGAGGGCTGCTCCCTAAAAGTATTAGTTCTTCCCACTTCCTGTTTCCTGTGTCTATGGATAGGAGGCATGAGTACCACTCGAAGCATAGAGATGGCCAGTGTGGCTGTAGGAAGGTTGACCCGCTCTACAAGAGGAAAGCCCGTGAGGCTCTTGGCAAGTTCCCTGTCTGCTGCAGGAAACTGCCGGGATGCCGTATTTTGGTTTTTTTGTTTGTTTGTTTTGTTTTCTATAGCTGTGGGTCTAGAAATTGTATTAGCAAACACATAAGAAGCGGGGGGAAGCCGAACGAACAAATGACAGTACCCAGGGAGGGAGAGAAAATTCAGCTGGTAAAATGCTTCCTGAACAAACATGAGGAACTGAGTTTCACAGCTAGCACCCACATAGTCAAAGCTGGGCACAGCACCACGGGCCAGAAATCCCCATGCTGGGGAAGCAGAGAAAGGTGGGTCCCTGGAGCAGACGAGCTAGCTAATCTAGAGGAGGCATCGAGCTCTGGGTTCAGTGAAGGATCCTGTCCCCCCAAATAAGGTGAAGAGTGATGAAAGAAGACACTCAATATGGATTCCTGCCCAACCCCTGCCCGATCCCTGGCAATACCCACTCTGCTCCCCCGTATCCATGCTCTGCTCCCTGAACCTGTGTGTAGTGCTTTCCATGCAAAACAACATATATGCTTGTCCTCAAGGACTCACAGCTAAAGCTCTGAGATTTCCCGAGGCTGACATGTTAAACCTGCTTTAATTGGTGACTCCCAGTTGTATTTCACCAGTGTATTTACCATGCACTTGTCTTTAAATAGTGACAAATTTTAGAGTACATGCTTTAGAGATTAACAGTCAGGCTAATAGGGAAGCGATTAAAAATATAAACATTTTCCCCCTTCCATGTTAACATGTCCATTGATATACCTTGTTCCGGTCTTGTTTATGCAGCCATTTCTAGGAGAGACTGTTTTACAGCAGACTTCTGGTATTCTGACTCTTACAATCTTTCCTCCTTTTCTGAGGGGTTCTCTGAGCCACAGATGCAGGAGCTGCGATATAGATGTATCCATCGGAACTGGGCTCCCCACAATGTTGATCTCTGCCTTGGGTCCAGTTGTGGTTTTTCTGTGATTGGTGCAAAGAGAAGTTTCTTTAATGAGAGGTGGTAGCTACACTTATCTGCGGTATAAGGATAAGATTTAGATGTGGTGAGGAATGGTGCTGTGCTAGTCCAGTGTTGGTCCTAGATTCTTTTCTAAGACCCCACTTGCCTAGCTTTCCAATACCATACATGATTTCCTTCCTGTGAATGGATCTTAAGTCCAATTAGACAGCTGTTGATTGACACTGACATGTGAGTACCACTTACTGAACCTTTATGCAAACAACTACAGTCAACTCATGACTGCTGGGAGAAGGAGAATTAGTTTCCCCAGGGATGATCCCTCTTTACAGGTTGTCCAATGCAGAGTGGTCAACCTTGATTCCATGTATGCAAAAACGGACTCAGCAAATTGTGTGTGTGTGTGTGTGTGTGTGTGTGTATACAGTCTGCTAAGTATCTATCTATATGCATATGTGTCTATGTATGTATATATATGGGTGTATGCATATATATACATATGCATATATACATATATACATACATATAAATATCAACACTATAACAATAATCAAAGAAAAAGAACTATCAACTTGAGTGGAGGACATAAGAGGAGTTTGAGGGATGGTAACTGGGAGGGGCTAGAGGAGAGAAAAAGATCAGGGAAAATTATGTATTCTATTTAAATTAAAATATTATAAATATATTTTGACTGATTTTTCTCCACCCTTGTAGCCTATGAGCCAATGTTTGACACATAGAAGCTAGTCAATAAATATCTGCTACTGTAGTAATTTATAAAAAGAATCCTGAGAATATTTTCACTAAAAACAGCCTTATGACAAATGTGTGTCTAGTCACCAAATGACTGTTTTGAAATATAACTGATTATACACTTGCTACGACATGGGCTTAAATGTTTATTTTCCTGGCTTTGTTCCTATTTGTTTAAATGAAACCCTGGGCTTTACTGAAAATGGAGACCCATGCTGTTAGACACCACTGTCATCCTCATTGGAGGAGTCTACCCTCCCCCTTGACCGGGGGTGGATGCAGACCAGATTCCCAGTGGTACAAATGTCCCTCTGGTCCAACTTTGCTAACCCAGGGGGCTTCAACTCCCATCTCTTCTCTCTCTATGTCACCCTTTTGTTGTGTGCTAAGGTCTGCAGCTGTGACCCTGCCACAGGGTGAAAAGAATCAAATTAGAGGACTTTTGACAGGTACATCCCCTTTAGCCTTGAAGCCATGCAAACCTTATTATTTGTTGGCCTCAAATGTCAGCTGCAGCCAGGGTGAGTCCTTGTCACTCTGCCTTCCTCATTCCAAGGCATGACCTAAGGTCTCCCCCAGCCTGCTGTAGTCGTTTCAAAAGCAACAGAGCATGTGTGATAAGTGGGGTTTGCAGTGAACAGACTTCTCTACAGATCAATACCCCAGCTGGGCATCCATGCTATTTTTGCCCAAGAACCCCAAGAATGGCAGCATCAGTGACAGCCCACTGCATGTCTATCATTGTTACCATGAAAGCGTTGAAACCTTAATTATTACTCATTCTTTGAAGCTGAGTTGGAGGCCTGGAGACTCTAAAGCAGGTTGTTATTGCCCGCTTGGTTAGCCACTTGTACCCCAAATGCCCACTTCCTAACATGAAGGCGGGAGTGAGCACAGAGTAACAGGCTACTATCCATGCCTGCAAATGAAGTGCTGGTATGTCTAGATAAGAGTTATGACGATGCATGGGGCTGGGGAAAGGACTCAACAGGGGAAGTGCTTGCCTCACAAGTGTGAGGATCCATGTTTTATCTCCAGAACCCATGTGAAGAAAATAAACAAATAAAAACCAAGAATGGTGGTGTGCACTAGTAATCCCCATGCTGGGAAAAGAGAGACAAGTGCCTCTCTAGGACTTACTGGCCAGTCGGCCTAGCTAAACTGGCATACCAGGCCTGTGAGAAACCCTGTCTCGAAACCTGTCAGCCTAAGGTTGTTGGGATCAACTGGACCCAGGGGCAGGTAATCTGTGTGGATAAAGCAGGAAGGAAATAGAAAGAAATGCCTCAGGATAACAAGTCAACTTGGAAAATGGGAAATGCCTTGAGTCAGATGCTGCCCAGTTTCTGCTCACAGATAATAACTGTTTTTTTCATTTACTCATGATGTCCTCCCCACTCTCCTGCTGCTTTGTGAGGTCAGGTGTGACATCTGGTTTTGCTTCCACATCTATTCACAAAGTCTCGCAGCATGCAGTGGGGACTGGATAAAAGTCTGCAGAGTTAAGGCATCTGACACAGTGATGTGCTCCTTACATGGGAGGCTTCGTTGCAGGTGTCATTGAGGTTGTCACAGTTATCATCAGTGTTACCAGCATCATTGGTGTGACCGTCAGGCAGCTTTATGTCGGGAATACTCTCTGCTCTTCAGACCACAGCATGATGAGCATCTTGAGAATATGATCCTGATGGATCTGTCATTCTGTTCAGCCTGGGAATGTCTTACAGACGACTTCCCTCTGGCCAGAATCCTCTGTATTTTCACTACTCTGAGAGACAGAAAACACACAGTATGAGAATTTCAGAGAATGGGTTTGTCTTACCTGCCTTTCACACTGACTTCTTCTCCTGTCCTCTGTGATTATCAAAAAAAAAAAAAAAAAAAAAAGCAACTTCCTCCAAATGTGGTAGATTTGGGGGGAAAAAAAAGCATTTATTACCTCATCATTTCTTGTTTCCAGAATCAGGGTATGGCTTTTTTAAGTCTTCTAGACAAGGGCCCGTCAAAAGTGTAATCAGCGTGCTGCTGTCCCTGGGCTCAGCTTGGGCGTGGGGGGTTTCCTCCCAGGCTCATGAACTATGCTGTTAAAAAGGAGCCATCAGCTCTACTCCATGTGAGGGCTTTGTACAGGGCTGACTTACAATATGGTTGTTTGCTGCCCCCCCCCCCCCCCCCCCCGTTCCCTAATGACTAGAAGCAGTCACTGTACTACCTCATACTCAAGAGAGAAGCTCACACAATAGCACCACACCAGGAAGCTAGCATCACCAAGACCATATTAGATAGAAGCTGCCCGCCAAAGAGAGGGATGTTTTCCTTAAGTACAGGCACAGCATCACCTTGATGATTCTCTTCACTCCATTCCCCTTTGGACATAGCTTATGTAGCCATCCCAACCACAATGCCTTGCCAAGCTTACCTTTCACAAACAGAGAAAAAACACACAAACAAACAAAAACAGGGGGAATCAGGGAGAGAAACAAGTTCTTCTAAGAATAACTTCCAATACGATGATATAGCTGTCCCTGTGTGCATGCTCCGATGCTGGGTCGTGAAAAGCACCCCAGTTACTCCTGTGGGCTGGTCTGAGCATTGGTTTCCTGATGAGACACATAGCTCCCCAATGAACATATTAAAAATAGAACTCCAGAGGTTACAGACCCAGAAGTTACATATTTACACATTCCCCCCCCCCCCCCCCCCCCCCCCCGCACCTGCTTTGTAAAGATTTGATGCTAATTTCAGGTGATTGTGAAGCCTCCTTTCCATTAGCTTGATGTACATGTTCAACACTGCCCTCCTGATTCTGATGTAAATGCCTCAGCAACAGTTACACCACTGTGGCCCAAATGAGTTATTTAAATTCCTCACCCCCTTTCTCACAGCGCACAAGGAAGGAGGAAATAGGGGGCTAATTCATTTTCAGAGAGACCCAGGGACAAAACAGGACTCATAAATGGATATATATATATATATATATATATATATATATATATATACAATTTCAGGTGGAACTGTCAGTGAAGCGTTTGGCAGAGGAGAATGTTTTAAAACAGGTCTGTAGTTGCACATGTAGCATTTTCCTTTTGTTTCTGCTTGCAGATTGTATCCCAGAGAAAGCTTTCCAAGTCCTTGCTGAAGCATGGAAACACAGCCGGAAAATCCTCCATCACGGTAAGCTGGCCCTGCAGTGGCAACAGGTGTCAGACCTCATGCACTCGCTGATCCAAAAGAGATGCTAGGATGGCGAACTCCTCTGCCTGCTGGGAGCTGACTGAAATACCCAAGGCTTCTCCGTCTTTTTCCCCCCTTCTTTTTCTTTCTTGTTAAAACCATTTTGATCCTTCTACCCTTAGGGAGAATGGGAAGGAAAGTAGATTTGAAAGTGGGGTCAGTCACTTCTGCTGAGAGCTTCTGCAATCACGCTAGAAATCACAAGACAGAGTAGGAACGAGAAGAAAGTGGACTTTATTGGACACAGTAAGAATACAGAATTGACTGGGGTTTTCAGATTGGCAAAGTGCCACCCACTGGCCCCCCTCAATAATTTTATTTTAAAAGCATTTAGTTCAAAGTTTGGTTTGCTTCCCAGGGAGAGGCCAACGTTAATATTCTTCATTGAGTAATAGAATGGAGCTTTGTTGCTTGGTTCTATAGTAGACAGTAGTTATTTAAGCAAATTTATTCTTTATTTAAAATGAAATAAATGCCGAAATTCAGTTCCTTTTTGATACTAGCAATGGATGAATTGCTCAATAGTTAGTGAGTCTGGAGACTTGTTAAAGAAAAGGCAGGTACTTTAAATTTTGGGGGGCGGGGACAAGATCTCACTATGTAGCCCTGGGTGGCCTGGAACTTGTTATGTAGACCAGGCTAGCCTCAAACTCACAGAGATAGTGCTACTTCTGCCTCCTAAATGCTGGAATTAAAAGCATGCATCTCCATACCCAGAAAGAAAGCTTTTCTTAATTGCTGCTCCTGATGGCTCCATCTCACATTTCACACTCCTCATATGAAAGCTACTCACACACTGCTCTGTATTCTGGTGAGCTCCCTTCCAGAGCTGAAAATGGTACACCACATGCATAAGGAGTGTGGAGAAACTTCTTGCCCAATGCCTGTGTTTGTTTATTTTGAGACCAAAATTACCCAGAGGTGCTGATAGGCTCCTGGGCTGAAGGGTCCACTCTCTACAGCAGCTGATGTGTGCCTTTTCCCTTAGGTGATTGCTGAAGAATTATCAGGCAATGATGACTATGTGGAGCTTGCATTCAATGCACGGAAATTGGATGATAAGGTAAAACATCTCGCATTGACCTCATTGAAGGAAGTAATAAAGCTAAGACACACAGTTTAATCAGGTTCCTCCTCGCAGCAATTTTTCCCTTTCAACCCACATTATTAAACACATCAAAGACATCAGAGAGGTCTGGAAGGCGAGGTTTTCCCCAAATGGAGAAGCATTTGGTAAGACTAAGTCATCTTTTGTTTCCAAATGCCAGAGGTCAGCTGTGCCCAGGAAAATATGACTTTCCCCCATCATTAGGATCATTCTAAAGAAAAAGAGAAGCCTTGAAGGGGAGTCTGATGACATATTAGTAAGCATCTGTGTCGGCCAAGTTCAGTTAAGAGCTTTGCATACACTGTCTCATTCAGTCATTTGTACAGTCCTCATGTAAGTGGTAGTATTAATGCAGATGAAGAAAGAGATTAAAAGATGAAATAACTGGTCCAAGCTTCCTCCATGTCACAGTCCAGAGCCACTGAGTAACAGACACCAAGACAGAATGAAAGCCACAAAGACTGTATCTACAGAAATGCCTATGAGTTGTATAAGGGGAAAGCTGGGAGAAAATGTGGTCATGAGGAAATTCTGACCCCAAATGAAAAAGAGATGAGTGAGTATAGATAGAAGTCCCCTAAAATGCTACCCAGATCAAGAGAGGTTCAGTAAAGCCATTAGGATGTTCCAGAGCCAAAGTTGGCCACTGAGAACTGTGTCTCCCAGCCAATAGCCTGCCTTAATGTCCCTTATGTACTTAGTTATTGGACAGAACAGCCCTAGGCAGTCTGGCCACAGTACAAATGCGAGGATGGACATCAGAGCTCAGAAGCTTATAACCCTTGGTCAGTTCCATTCCCCAGAGAAAGAGTGTGCAAGGTATGTTTCCATGGCTACCACATCCTGATAGTAAGTAATAAAATTGAAGATCCAACCCCATGTCAGTCTACTTTCCATCATGCTCTTTCCATGGTAACATCCACCCAATCACCCAGTTAGTCCTGAGTGTGTGTGTGTGTGTGTGTGTGTGTGTGTGTGTGTGTGTGTGTGTGTTTGAATATTGTTCCTCAGGAGCCATTCATCTTCTTTTTTAAAACAGGGTCTCTCACTGGGACTTAGAGCATACTGATTATGCTGAACTGCCTGGTCAGAAAACCCCAGGGTGCTACACATTTCTGTGTCCCCAGCATGGAGACTACAAACCTATATTACCAAGTCTAGATATTTTTCTTCTATTTATTCTTTGGAATTTTTGCACACATGTATCTTGATCATATCCCTTCAGGGCCCCGGCCAACACATTTCTCTCCCAACTTCATGTTTTTTTTCTTAATTAAAAAATTATAACCCACTGAGTCCAATTAATGCTGCCTATATGCACATAGGTGTGGAGCTATCCACTGGGGTGTGGGCACTTACCAGTAACCAACCCTCTCTACACCTGCAAAACTGAGTCCCCCAAGAAGCCATCAACTGCCAATACCTCAGCTAGGAGTGAGGCCTGGGGAGCCCCTCTGCACTCCACATTGGAATTTTTACCTGGCTTGATTGTGTGCAGGCCTTGTGAAGATGACCACAGCCGCTGTGAGGTCATGTGTGCGGTGGCTGTGTCACATCCAGAAGACAGCTTTTCCCAGCTCTCCTCCCCATCCTCCAGCTCTTACATCCTTTCCATCTCACCTTCTACAAATTCTCTGAACACTGGGGGAAGGGTTGATAAAGGTATCTCATCTGTGGCTGGGCACCCTCAGTCAATCCCAACTGAGGATTACCCATTACTCACGGCGATAAGAAGCTTCTGGTCGAGGTTGAGATCAACACAAATCTATGGATAGAGGCAGGGATGCTTAGAAGGCAGTTTGACACCCATTTAGCCAAATAACATCAAGAGTTCATCCTCTTAGGTTTATGACTCAGTAGCCATGGCTTTTAACCGTATTTATAAAACCAGACAGGAATCCTCTTTTGTGGAACAGCCCTCAGATCCAATCAAGAGAGCAGCTGGTTACCCCATAAATAGTTTTGCCACTATTACACAAGTGGGCACATCTTGTCTGGCAGGTTGGTTTTGTAGCACTGAGGGTCCAGTGCTGAATAAGACCATCGATGTCTTTTTCCCCAGCAGCCTGTACGGCAAGTGTCAGCACTGTGAGAACGAGCTAGCTGTTAGATAGAGAATTTTCTGATCAGTTCACGACTGGCTTCTCTATGTTTTGCAGTCAAAGTGGGTGGTGTCTTCAGCAGGAGAGTCTTACCATCAAGTTCTCACACCCAGCTTTTTACACATGTTCTACAGATTGAACACAGTCCTCACACTTACTAAGCATTTATCAACTAAGTTATTCCTTCAGCCCCACAAACTATGTACCATTTAGTGTTTTGTTTTGTTTTGTTTTATGTCTGAAGGAGCTAATGTGAAACGTTTGCAAAGTGGTCTCTGTTGGTGTTCAGAGCTGAGTGCTGGATCTGCAGTGCACCCAGTGGACTGGGGGGTTGGGCTATAAATCCTCGCCCTCTCATGACTATTAAGCTCCCCCTCTTCCAGTGTCTTCCCCCGTCTCAGAAGAGTTCACAACAATGCCCTGTGGTCTCTTTGCAGCGAGCATAATAGTTGGAGGTTGCTCATTTCATGGCTTGCAACGGTTTCTCATCTTCTGTTGTCCTCGTAGTGCCTCTAATTTGTTCTCAGTAACTAACATTACAGCACAAGGGGCTGGAGGTTTGTTAGCAGCTCTACAGGCTCTAAGGAACTTGAACAGTTTCCCCTTTGTTCATAGGAAAGAGCCGCTGTCACATTTCCCATGGTTCTAAAAGGCAGCTAGTACCTGGCACTTGGGCTGGCCAGAGGCTGGGCTCAGCAGGTTTGTCAATAGAGTACCTGCATGACAGATATCCTGTAGCAGGCCTGGCCTCTCCCAGAAAGTGCCTCTCAAGAACCATGTAGGAACTTCAAACAATTTGCTGACTCAATCTTAGAAGTCATACACCAGACATACGAGCAGGGAAGTAGACCCCAGGTCTATGAGAAAATGGCAAAACCCATGTTATAGAAAATATGTATACCCCAAACATTGTGGAAGCCATCATTGGGAAATTTGGAACTCCCATAATATTTTTTTTTGCTAGATCAGAATAACACAGTACAATTTTTTCCTTTCACGAGTAGAAAAAAAATTATTTCTGGAAATTCTCAAGGAAGATTCCTTTCCAGTCTTTTAGCGTTAAATAATTTTGCAACCACTTACGTGGTCAGCAGATATAGTCCCTGGCTAGAAATCAATGACTAAAAGCCGTTGTGATACAAATAAGTTCTTGGGTTTTATTATATTAGTGAGTAATATTAAAGTAACTGATTTCCATATACATCTAAAATTGCAGCATGAATCTGTGGGGGAAATGGGCTGTATCCAGTTCATATCAGTCACAGAACATCAGAATCCCATCTCCTGCTTAGTCTGGTAACATCCAAGTATTTAAATACTGCAGGTTAAAAAAGAAAGCACTGCTCTATCCATCTGCCTTCTTTTATAGATGGCAAATTGAGATTCTGAGATGTGAAATGATTCACCTAAAGCTACTTGAATAAACTCAAAACAAAAAGCAAAAATCAGGGACAGAGAATGACCCAGCAAGTCTCCCGAGTCCCAGCCAAAGCTTGGGTTGCTTTCAGGAGGTAGGACACTTGGTTCAGAGGAACAGGAAGCCGGGAGAGGGAAGGTGAGGGCATGCTGGAGGTCAGTGGTTGTCAAAGGGAAGTCTAGTATCTGTGCACCCTTCCGTGGAAATCCCCAAAGTTAAACCTGTTTCTATAGTAACACCATGACATCTTTTCTCTTTTGAGTCTCACTCTCTCACTCATGAACAATGATGTTTTCCCAAGGGCGAATAAACCACAATGAGTACAGGAGCAGATATGAGAACCCAGCTTCCTCTCCTTCCTACTGAGGTCACTAGACTGATGTGCACAAATGTTAAATAGCACTCTCCTCACTACCTCCTTGAAATTGGAAAATACGTTATTTTGCCGATAAAATGCTATTTTGTTATGTCTTGGGTTTTGTCATTTAAAAATAATATAGCAGATGAATATTTTTAAATGTATAAACTTTATGATGTTTTATGTATTAACTAATACAAACCACATAAAAACTTTGGGGGTCCCCCAACAATTTTTAAAAATGCAAAGGAATATTAAGAAAAAAAGTCTGAGAACTGTTGTTGTAGGATTCACAAGAGAGTGCTAAGTGCTTTTGCAAACCGCAGTGATAAAGAAATATGTCCACTCTTCTTGGCAGGAAGTAATGTTTTTTTAGCTTGCTCTATCCTGTTCAACAGACAAGCAGCCATCTACCCAAGTTGGACATCTTTGAAATCTGACAAGTATTTGTCATTAAGAGCCAGCACATAAAATAAATTACATTTGTGAAGAGTAAGTTATTTATCTAATGTTAATGTACTCACTTAATGGAGAAAGAGAGAGCCTTTATCATTTCTTTTGTCATATTAGCATGCATTTATTATATTAGTAGGCAGTTGGCAATTAGCCTAACAGGTAGGCACACAGATGCATCTAGTAACCACTTTGGAACATGAAAGCTAATAGGATGTTCCTTCTCCTCCCTTCCCTGAGAAAGTATCCATGCTGGTGTAGAGAAACTGCTTCTTCCATTGGCCTCCACATCTGTAAAGGATGTCATTATAGACTGCATTTTAATGCCCCCATGAAGCTAGCTTGATGGAGTGGTAGATGACTAAGCAGATCTGTCTCTAAAATAGAGGTTGTCAAACTTTTCCTGCGAAGGGCCAGATGGTAAGTATCGTAGGTTTTACAAGCCATATGGTCTTTGTTCCTATCACTCAGCTGTGTCTTAAAGCATGAAGACGGCCATAAATGAAACATAAATAAATGGGTGTGGCAGTGGTCCAATAAAACTTTATTCATAAAAACAATGGCTAGATTTGTCTCTCATGTTGCAGTTGGCTGACTCCTGCTTTAAAGAGATGTGAAATCTTTGCTCATGGCCCTGTGTTTCACTGTGCTTGTATATGGCTGCCTGGAAACGGTGGTCTAGTCTGCACAAATGATGGAAAAGTTATAGTTGCTAAGCACAGCCCCAGTGTACCAGGGGTCAAGTGTCTAACCCACCTCATCCCTAAGATACTAACTGTATTTCCAAAGGTAGGCACTTTTATTTCTAACTTACAGACAGAACACGGGCAGCTTAAAATTTTGCCCACAGTCACAAAGCAAACCAGCCATATGGCAGCCTCTTTCTCCCAGTTCCTCTACAAACCAGGGTTCTGGTTCAAAGACTACTGCGGGAGATATGCACTGCTCTGTTTTCTCTTTGTTTCTTTATAGAAACTATGCTTTTAAATTTGTTTGCTAAGGAACAGGTTTCCGATGATTTTTTCCATGCGTGTTTAGTTTTGCCTGATTCCCCTCTTTCACACACACATATTTCCCTATTCTCCCTTTCCTCCTCTGTACCTTTTTGTACCCAGTATCCCCCCTTCCACTTTGTTCTATTATCTCTCTGCCCCTCCCATTTTCCATGGACCCTTTATAATTTCCTGGCCTTTATCCACATTTATTCCCACCAAGATACACACACACTTAACGATCAGAAGCTAGGAGCCATGTATGGAAGAGAATGTATGGTATTTATCTACCTAAGCCTGGGTTGTTTGGGTTAATATGCTGTTTTCCAGTTCCATCCAGTTTCCTTCACATTCCACAACTTCATGTTTGTTTATGGCTGAATAGAACTCCCTTGTATAACTGGGCCTCCTTTTCATTATCCGTCCATCAGTTGATACATCTGGGCCGATTTGATTTCCTGGCTATTGTGAAAAGTACAATAGAAATGCAGATGTGTTACATATCTCTGTTAAAGGATGTGGAGCATCTTCTTTTCTTTCCTTTTTTTCTTAAATAGACAAATAGCTGTGTGATAATCTGATATACATATTCAATGTGCAATGAGCATATTATGGAAATTAACATTTTCAACGCCTCAAACATTCGTTATTGCTATTTGTTGGTAACTTTTCCAGTCTTCTTTTATAGTTCTTGAAAATACCACAAATTTCCTAGTCACCCCACATTGCTCTAGAACACTAGGACTGGCCTATCTCTCTCTATTTTCTTTTCTCTACCTCTTTCTACCCACTTCTCCCTCCTTTCCAGTCTTTAGTGACCATTTTTCTATTCTCTTACTTAAGCAAATTTCTTTCATACTGGATTACAGACCAAAGTAATGTGGCCTACAGGGTGTTAAATAATCCACTATAGCAGAACTTGAGTAAAAGGCCTGAGTCATTCACCTTCATCATAGTGAACTGTCCCAAAGACTGCTTTGATGTAAAGAAAACTAAAGAGTCTACATTAAGGTGGCCAAACAACTGTGCCCAGAGTTGTTATTTGAAGATAATGCTTATCCGCATGGATACTTTTTTGAATTGCTTTTGAGTGGTTTTGTTTCCAGGAATCAAATGATCATCATCTCCATATTTGAATAGTTCTTCATAGTGTCTGTGTGACTTCTCTGTCCCACTGATAAGTCTGAGAAGCCACCATTTATGAGTGTAACATGTGACAGACACCAGATTCACATGGACAGCTCTTCTACTCTCCCCATACTGCTGTAGAGCAAGAGTGATGTTCTCCTCACTGTGGATGGGAAACAGGCCATGAGACATTAAACCTGTGCCCAGAATCATCCAGAGTAGATGTGGGAGAGTTTGGATTCGAGAGTAATGCTAAAGCATTTTAGATTTTCACCTATATGAAGTTGAAGACTGCATATAACTCTCCTTTCTTCCTTTCACACTCTGATACCCTCACAGCATCTTTGTGCTAACCCTTGTCAATTAAAGAAACCGTCCCATATTATAGGAATGAAAGAAATGGTTCGTTCTGGAGTCAGTTATGAGGGACCGTGGCCTGGAACATAGATTTAGGTTTTTTTCCCAAACACCATGCTTCAATGAGGCAGCCATTTCATAAACTTTTTATAGCAACAGAGTTTAAACAGGCATGAAAGAAAAACACTTTTCAATTTCATTGACAGGTACCTCAGGTAGGTAGGTAGAGCACAGCAGGAGGAACTCTGTTCTCGGCCTCAGATGCTGTCCGGCAGCAGTCTTGGCCCTTTGGTTAGTGGAACTAGGGGTCTGTTCATACTTTCCAAAGGGTCTACCTAATGGTCACAAGAGATGTTAGGTCATGTATGGAGAGAGCAATAAGTGGCCACTAAAGGAGCAAAAGTTCCCTCTAGGAAAATTTGCTCTGAATTTGCTACATTCTAACCTTCCCACATCATTGAAGTTCTAATTAGTCAATCTGCCTTGGCAGACGCAGCTTCCTTCCAGGAATTCTCATTCATACCCTGAACAGTGTTCTTAAACAATGTGGAAAATGAGGGGCTGGAGAGATGGCTCAGCAGTAAGAGCTCTGACTGCTCTTCCAGAGGTCCTGAGTTCAATTCCCAGAAACCACATGGTAGCTCACAACCATCTACAGAGAGAACTAATGCCCTTCTCTGGTGTGCATGTAGATAGAGCACTCATATACATAAAATAAACAAATACATCTTTTTTTAAAGTGTGGGAAGAAATAGAGCATTTTAACATATGACCAAGTAAAAAGTGAGAGAATACTGAATTATACATAAAGTATATCTAGATTTACTAAAATACTGTTGATATTTGGGCAAATTGTAATATATTCATTTCAATTGTACCATAGAAAATGAAATGTCCAGAATACTTAAGTTGGTTATTATGTCTTGATTCACTTTCTCTCTGCTCTGCCTCTCTCTATCTCTGTCTCTGTCTCTCTGCATCTTTCTCTCTGTCTCTCTCTCTCTGTCTCTCTCTCTCTCTGTCTCTCTCTCTCTCTGTCTCTCTCTCTCTGTCTCTCTCTCTCTGTCTCTCTCTCTCTCTCTCTCTCTCTCTCTCTCTCTCTCTCTCTCTCTCTCTCTCTGTGTGTGTGTGTGTGTGTGTGTGTGTGTGTGTGTGTGTGTGTGTTTATAGATAACTTTCAGAAGTCTGCCATCTCCTACTACATTTTGAGTCCTGGAAACTAAAAAGATGTTTGACTTTGGTGACAAGCACCCTCACTGAGACATCTCACCTGCCTTTTAGTTGGGTGTTGTGAGGAGAGGAATGGTGATACACGGAGAAGAATTTGTGGCTTTATCTATTGCCTCCTCTCTCAATCCTTCCCCTGATCTTTTAAGGGTCCATCCTTTTCACAAGGCATCCCTTGTAAGTTCTCTCATTCCCAGCATCCCCATCATATGAATTGACTCACTGAAGAGTAATACATTTCTCTAAAAAGAAAATGTAGACACGGCCCCATGAGATCAAGCTGTGAGTGACTTACAAGAAGAGAATAAGGAGATGGTCCTCTAGAGAGAAGGACCTTTCCTCAACCCAGTGAATCCCACCCACTGTCTCAATGGAACCCTTCCATGTCCCATAAGACCTTTACACTCTGTGTCATGAGACATTGTTCCTGGGGAGACATGATGAGACATCTGCTCATCTCAGATAAGGAACCATTACAGACCAAAGTATAGATAACACTAAAGTCTGACTTGGTGGATCAGTGAGATTTACTGGGGTCACTTACAGGAATATGGGTGAGGAGTTATTTGCAAGAAAAGAAATGACTCAAAGACAGCTGCATCACCAAAGCCTACCCCAGAATGAGTGATAGCTCAGAAAAGCTGGAAACCTGGAGAGCACTGTACTCTGCAACCTGCAGGAAGCTCAACAGGTGGTTGGGTGTCCTTTCCAGGTGGCTTGGTTGGTCTGACTCTCTTGCAGACAGCTCTGCTGGTCTCTGCTTCTTCTTCTATCTAGACTGCTTATCAAGCCCAAGCCTCTTCTTAGCAGCTAAGTTTGTCTGGGCCTGCCTCTCAGCAAACCTTATTACTTATAAATGCTCTTGGGAAGTGAGGGGTTTAGTGAATCTGGTCAATTTTAGGAACTTCCTGAGGCGATTTTGAATTGTTTACTTCCTGAGCTTAACAAGCTTCCCTGAAGGATGGGGTATTTCACCTCCACTTCAAACATCCTATTGTTTCATCTCCCTGTAAACATGTTGTCTTGAGATATCTCACTGTTTAACATCCCCTTTAACATCGTGTCTTAATGAGCTTCCCTCCAAGATGGAAGATTTTAATCTGGGAAAAAACATCTGTACAGCACCTTGGAACACTGAGATAGATTTGAAACTCTGAAGTCTTGAATAAACATGTTGCCTCCCACCAATTTCTTTATCCATTACTTCTTTGGGAATTTCACTTATGCATACAATGTATTTTTATCATATTCACTCCCTAATTTCTCCTAGATCTACCCATCCCAACCCCTCCCAACTATATGTCTGTCTGGAACATAGGACCACACCCAAAAGAAAACTGAATCTCTGGCCCCTGTTCCCCCAAGCCATCAACTGTCAATAGATCCTTAGCTCAGTGTGAGAGTTCATAAGCTCCTCCCCTATCCTTGCTGGAATATTGACTGGCTTGATGTTATGCAGGCTTTGTGCAAGCAACCACAGTTTCTGTGAGTTCTTGAGTGCAGAGGTCCTGCTGTGTCCAGAAGATGTTGTTTAATCTGGTCTTCTCTAGCCTCTAGCTCTTACCACCTCCCCTTCTACAATGGTCCCTGAGCCTTGTGGACAAGAGTAGGATTCAGATGCCCCATTGGTGACTGAGCACTCACAGACATGTGTCCTCTGTACTCTGGCTAGTTATGAATTCCATATTAACCACCACCTACTGCACAAAGAGACTTCTCTGATGATGTCTGAGAGCTACATAGTTCTAGGAGGCCTACCGTCAACTTCTGCCTTCTTGGTATTCCGAAGAGAAATGCACAATACAAATGTCAGATTCTATGAACCAAGTTACAGATGGGAGTTGTGCTCCCCCCCCCATATTTCTATTCTTATTTTGTATTTTTCTACATTTTTCCATTTTTAAGTAAAAATGATGATGAGAAAAGTTTAAAATTTTCAATAAAGAGGAAAAAGAAAAATAATTGATAGAGTTCTTCCACTGTGGTCAGCAGTTTTTAAGTATAACTCATAATCATCCCTGAGGGGACAATAACCTATTTATGGAGGCAAAGCAGGAGTCCGTGGCACACAGGGACAAGATAACGTGGCCCACATCCATGAGGGAAGGGCTAAGAGAGGGTGTCAACTATATTATTAGATGCATATGCAAACAGAAATAGGTTGAGATGCAAATGCCTTGACAGGTGTATGCAAATCAGCTATGAGCATGTCTGAAAGATAAATGGGCCATTTGGGGATGAGACAAGGTTTGTGCGTTAGGCTAGTGAAGAAGGTAGACACTGGATTCTTGCTAAGAGGAAGGCTGTGGTACTCTCATACTTTCAAATATTGAGTGAAAATGCTGGTGTTTGAGTCTCAGGTTGAATAGGGAGGGATGCACCAGAGAAGGGAGTTCCCCGCTGCCCATCTCTTCTCTTTCTAGGTTATTCTACAAAGTTTCTAGGCTAATATTCTTTTAAAAAACATTTGTATTTAAGTAATTTCTTCATAAAATATATTTTGATTGTGTTTTCCATGCCCCAACTCCTCCCAGATCCTCCCCACCTCCAAACTCACTGAAATTCATGTGCTCTCTCTTTCTCAAAATAAATACATAAATAAACCAATCATTAAAAATTAAAATCAAGACAAACCAAAGAGATAAAAAATATGCTTAAATAAGATGAAACCATGTACACACACACACACACACACACACACCAAACCACAGAGTCTGATACATTTGTGTGGGCCAAATACTCCTAGGCAAATAGTTGTCCACCCTAGAGTGTAGTTGGTTGATATACCCAATGGCACTCATTGGAAAAAATTGATTGATTTTCTCTTTGCCAACAGTTATCTATTGCAAATAGCTTCTTGGTTGGGTGTGGGACCCTGTCTCTACTCAGCCCTCTCTATGCTGGGACCCTACCTGGTTTGAACCTGTGCAGGTGTTGTGTGTGTTTCTACAGTCTCTGTGTGTTTGTCTTAGTTAGGGTTTCTATTGCTGTGAAGAGACACCATGACCATGGCAACTCTTAGGAAGGAAAATATTTAATTGGGGCTGGCTTACAGTTTTAGAGATTTAGTCCATTATCATCATGGTATGAAGCATGGCAACATGCAGGCAGACATGGTGCTGGAGAAGGAGCTGAGAGTTCTATATCTTGATCCACAGGCAACAGGAAGTGAACTGTGTCCCACATTGTGTGTAGAGAGATATCAAAGCCTGCCTCCACAGTGACACACTTCCTCTAGCAAAGCCACACCTACTCCAACAAGTGACACACCTCTCAATAGTGCCACTCCCTGTAGGTCAAACATTCAAACACATGAGTCTATGGAGGCCATGCCTATTTAAACCACTACAATGTTCATATGTACATCAGTCCTGTATAGACTGATACTCATGACAGGTAATTGTACTGTTTTCCTGCTCACTGTCCCTTGGTAGCCCTGGGCTTTCTCTCCAGGATAGCAAAGACCTAATGAGCATTAGTGGCCTTTACTATGGAGCCAACTTTGCCAGCATTGCCTTGACCCACTGACCACACACACAGTTAATAACTGCTTCCTCTACTCCTCTCCATGTTTGTTCTTTCACAGAATTCCTGCTCTAGAGATACAGCCTCTTCCCAGCCACTTTCTACAGTCAAATTGATCATATTCCTCCTCTCTAAGAACCCCTGAATATGTATTCCTTCATTCTTTAGCATAAGTCAGGTCAACTCTTACACTTCTCACCAAACTTGATGATACTTAGAGAGTGCAGCTAGGTACTAGTGTTCCTTTGATTTTAACATTAGCACAAAGACTTTATGGCCTTCATACACCCTGAAAACCCTTTGTTGAGCTCAGAGTGAGGATGGCTGGCAAAGATTGATAGAGAAGAGAATTTTACAAGTAGAAGCCAAAGAGAAATAAAATAATGTCCAATGGCAGCTTGCTAATTTGATGATTGTTAGGGCAAATATAGATTTAATTCTGTTTTGTTACAGTTTAGATGGGGGTGGGGCTGGTAAGAGTGTGTGAGTAAGGCTGTGGAATAGATGGCTTCCTATTCTATACCAAGGGCTTGTTTATTCATTCATTCTTTTCTATATTAATTCATGCATATGTTCCTTCAATAAATGCCAGGTACTACTAAAGTGTATACATGGTAAAATACTGAGAAAGTAAACAGCAAATACATAAGTGGAAACAAAGCATAGTTCCTCCTTTCTGAGAATTTGCCAACTACTGTATAAAAAAATTATAAGGAGGATGCAGATTCTGTAGTTTCTGATACCAGTAATGAAGCACCTATTTGTATAGGCTCCCCACACACACACTAAAAGCATCCATAAGCACTAGAGAAGATACAAGGGACATCTGTCTGTGGGTTCTCAGGCAGAGAAGGGACCCAGATGAAGATGAAGGGAACCAGAACTGAGCAGAGAAGAAATCCAGCAAGATAATTGAGATATTCTGAGCAGGTTTCCCATACAAGCCTAGTTCCTTAAATAGCATGGATATAGAGACTACGAAGCCTACCAGAACTGAGCACAAATTTTAATAGACTTATGGGATAAGGAAAGAAAAGCTGGCATTTCAGGGCCACTAAGAGAACAGGGATGCTGCAGAGGAGGAGTGCAGTGATGGGCTTCGCCTCTCAAGGCCTTCACTAATTAACAGACAGCAACAGAGAACGCGAACACAAACCTAAAGGAAAAAGAGGATAGAGGAGACACAGAGGCACAGGGAACCTTGAGTCCTCACTGGGGAGAACCTGCTCCATAGACACTCTGGCTTTCAGCTAGATCACTCCAAGGACAACACCCAAGGAGGGAAGGACTCCAATATAGATGGATTCTTTTTATTAAAGATTTCTGAAGAAATCCAACTTTTGAATAGCTTAATCCTGATTAGATTCAAGGCACTGGCCCCATTCTAACTCCTTTATAGATGCTGAGGATGAATTTAAAACCTTTGTAATCTTCCCCATATGGCGTTTATTTTATCAAAATTAACAAACATACCAAGAAACAGATAATAGAGATGGATGCTTAAGTGATCCAGACCTCACAGTAGTCAGATACCAACTCTGCAATAATCATGATCAGTGTATTTGAGACAACAGATATCTCACTTCTCAGCAAACCGGCATTTTAATCCATCTGTGAAGAGTCCTTGAGAGTTCAGCCTAGCAAACACTTTACAAAGACCTTGGAGTTCAGTTACAACTAATTCCAGGCCAGGGAGTGGATTAGAGGGACAGGAACAGGGCAAAGAAGGGCGGTGTGCACCACCTCGGGGCAAGGAGAAGAAAGTGATGAGGCTGAGGCTGGACTTCCGAAAAGAAATGCCAAGCTGGCCTCCACTGCACAGGGAGTCAGGGGGTAGATGATGAGAATTAAGCCTACCAGCGCTCAGTGCTAGATCAAGTTCAGAGGAGAAAGAAAAGGAAAAACTTAATGCTGTTTGTCCATTTTAGGATTTCTTCAGTAAATCCGACCCATTTCTGGAAATCTTCAGAATGAATGATGATGCGACTCAGCAGCTTGTGCACCGGACAGAGGTAGGGAGCCTGTGTCCCCCGTCTGAGGAGGTCAGCTTGAGAAGCATCCATACTCCTTTCCCTTTTTTGTAAATAATTTTCAGTTTTTAAGTTAAAATATTATCATATCACTTGCCCCTTCACTGTCCTCTCTCCAACCCCTCCCATGTACCCCTTTGCTCTCCCTCAAATTCATGACCTCTTTTTCTTTAATGGGGGGGTGGTATTCCTACATATAGAAATACAGCCTGCTTAGTCCATAAAATGTTGCTTGTATGGTTTTAGAGCTGACCACTTGGTATTGGAACAAGAGTTAAGGGGCTCTTCTCTGGGGAAGGCTGTTTGTCCTGCTCTCACCATTCCTCTGTCGTCTGTAGTTCTTTGTCTAGGGTCGGGGCCATAACATTTCCTCTTCCATGTTAGCTTACTCCCTGTAGACAAAGACCTAGGTCCTCTCTCTCCTCAAAATGATCCTCTACGTTTTAGGCTTGGGCTTTTACTCTAGTTTTATAAATTTGAAGAAAAGACCCCTCCCCTCCCTTCTAGATTCATTTTTCCATAGCTGACTTTCAACACAGCCAACCAGCAATTTAGTTATAATAAATTAGGAATACTAGGACCAGCAAGGCGGCTCAGTCTGGTGACCCAAGTTTGATACCCAGAACCTACATATGAAAGGAAAAAATTGACCCCTGAAAACTTGTTCTCTGACCTCTGTCCATGCACTGCAACAGGTAGGCCACCACATGTCCACATGCATGTGTGTATGCACACACGAAAAGTAAACATAGAACACATTAACTATGATATGCGCTAACATTTGATGAGACAACTGGGAATGAAGCATCATCTGAAATGATTTACATGCAGTATTTTACTTCTCCTTCCTTGGAAGAAATACTGTTATCCCCACTTTTCAGTTGAAGGAACTGGGCTTTGGGACAGTTACACCGTTTCCCACGTTTTACAGTTGGCAATGTGTGGGGCTGATATTTACATCAAGGTTGTTTGAGTCAGCTTCATGATTGTGTAAGGCAATATGCTTCCCCAGGGAAAGTACTTATCCTGGAGCTGTCATGGGAGCTGAAGCCCTGCTACCACAGCCACTGGGTCAAACAGTGCTCCTTCTCACTCTTTCTCTCTCCCAACAGCCCCTGTGCACTGCTTTTGTTATCACTGTCCCCAAATACCAGGCCGAAGCAACATAAAGGCTGAGAGCTTTGTTTTTGCTCTTGTTGTCAAGGAATACAGCCTACTGTGGGAGAGGAGGCAGAGTAGCTGGGGTGGAGCTGTCCAAGTTACAGAAACTTGCAATGGGGCTTAACTACACAGTTGAGAATCAGGAAGCAGAGACAGGACCAGAAATAGGGCCCTTGTGGTCAATGTCTCCCAGCTAGGCAGTGAGTGTTTCCCAAAGTTTCCACAGGCATTCAAAAGATGCCACCAACTAGGAAAAAGTGTTCAAATATATAAGTCTGTGGGAGACATTTCAGAGCCACACTATAACAGGTCCTAACCTTTATCCTTCCCTACCGTAAGCCCCTAGTGGGACTGTCTCTTGTATATAACCTGCGCCTATGGTGGTTAGCCTCCACTGTCAACTTGATAGGATTTAGAATCATCTAGAGAGGAAACAACAACAGCAACCAGACAAAAAATACCAATGGGGTTGTCTTGATTAGGGTTTCTTTTTATCCATGTGGAGAGTTTATTATAATAGGGAGATGAAGAGAAAGATAGGAAAGAGAGACAAGAAGAAGAAGAAGAAGAAGAAGAAGAAGAAGAAGAAGAAGAAGAAGAAGAAGAAAGAGAGAGAGAGAGAGAGAGAGCGCACCTCATGGGAAGAAAAGGGGAAGAGAACTTAATTAGGGTTTCTATTTCTGTGAAGAGACGCTATAACCATGGCACCTCTTATAACTGAGGTGATGGCTTACAGTTTCAGAGGTTTAGTCCATTATCATCATGTCATCATGGTGGCATGTAGGCAGACATGGTGCTGGCTACATCATGATCAGAAGGCAACAGGAAATGGTCTGTGACACTGGGAGTGGCTTCATATATGAGACCTCAAAGCCCACCCCCACACTGACATACTTCCCCCAATAAGGCCACGCCTACTCCAACAAAGCCACACCTCCTAATAATGCCACTCCCTTGGGGGGCCATTTTCTTTCAAACCACCACAGGGGTGTATGAGGGCACTTCCAGAGAGGATTGACTATGTCAGGGAAAGCCCAATCCTGTGGGCTGGAGTCTCAGAATGAATAGAAGGGAGAAAGCAGGCAGAGTGCCAGTATTCATCTCTGTCTGCTTTCTGACTGCCCATGCAGTGTGACCTCACACACCTTCTGCCATGCTCTCCCTGTGACGATGACAAAGTCTACCCTCCCTTCCCATGCTAGTTGCTTTAGTCAGGCATTTTGTCAACATAATAAAGAAAGAAATGAATACAGCAACCAACTCCAGTCTCGATTATTTCATTAGATTTGTGAACCAGAGCATGGGGAATTCTCTAAGAAGGAAATAGAATAATTGTGCTGAATGACCTGACACTCAGAGAAGAGCCTGAATGTGTCAATGGCAAAGGAAGGGGAGCGGGAATACCCATGATTTTCATGGGTGACAGTGGGGGCACCATATTCCTACCATGTCACTTTGTCCATCTATTTTCTTGAAACAGTAAAGGGGAATTCTGTTATTCTTAAAGTTGACAAGAATTAAACAGTCTCAAAGGGGCCACTAGTAGATATGATCTGGCATGTAGCTTGCACCAAAGTATGTGCTTAATTAAAGAATAGATAAGCGTATGGAGTTGGTTATATAAATGGGGTGTCTTATGTATGCTGAAGAACAATATGAGTGTCTGGACTCCAGGCCCTGGATATTTGACTAACAGGTAGAAAGCACAGGTTCCCTGAGTGCTCCCCTCTCATTATCACCAAATGCTTTTCTGGTGATATAAAGATCTCTATGGTAAAAATCAACTTTGTGGAAGGCAATGAACAGAAGAAAGGAGAAGAGATACTAATTAATATTGTTGGATTTTATTCTTCTCTCCTAAGATCTTCTTTTCCATGGCTCTTGTCAGGTGTCCTCCAATTGTTGATACTGGGAATTTTTTTCTGTTCCCAAGAAACTATACAATTTCTGACCCTATCCTAGTGCTGGGGAATTTTGGGATCTCATAATATTGGTGATTACAAAGCTTTCTAACATAGCATTGATAGTTCCTCTTGCTTACTCAGTAGTTTCAAAATAAGTACACAGTTTTATTCTCTTGGGGTAGATATACACACATATACAAACATATACATTCACACACACACACACACACACACTCATGCATACATGCATGCATATAGATTTGAAATTTTTAGTTGAAATTTGATTTGCTATTGAATTTTCCAAAAAAATTTCATAAAAATGTTGCTAGTAAATGTAAGGAATTAGAATGAACACAGGCCATATTATCCAGTTTTCCTTCTCACAATAATTTGATCATGCCCAGGATATCTGGAGACAAGACAAAGTCACAAATGAACCTTGTTTCTGTATTTTAATATGTTAAAATAAATTTAATAATGAATCTGTGATCTAATCAATAATTCATAGTTATAGTAAAAAATTCAGTAGAAGTGGGAATCATTTGTAAATAATTACAAATTACATTATTTGGAGACAGACTTATTTTTTAAAAATCCACAAAGATATCTACCTAAAAACTTCATATGAAGAAAGATTAACATGGCAGAGTTCAATTTAACAATTTACCTTTATTTCTGTGTCCCCAAAAGCAATAGTTTTTAGGTTTCATTCACCAGATAACCTGGAAGGCCTCCCTCAAAAGTGTTTATGGGACTGGATAGAGCCCAGAATTTGTGTTTGTAAGAAGTCCCCAGGAACATAGCGCCTACTAGTCCAGAAACCACAGTTTGCTAGTCCCTGCACTAGAATACATGCTTGGTACTTAGTCACACTGAACCAAGCTGATTATTCAAACCGTCAAAAGACAGTCTAAGTCTCATGGACTCTTGGGCAATATTCAGCCAAGTTCATGATTAGTAAGCTGATTTAAAACAGATTTTGCTATATTATTAATTTAGTTTATAATCTGAAGAATTTCCATGTTATACCTTTCTAAATATTCTAATTGAGATAGATGGTGATCAGCTAATGTAAAACTGCTGTCAGTATTCTTCATCTAGAAAATTTTCTGACTCTGTCCGATATGACTCAAGGTCACAGATTACCAAAGCTCTCATATATATATCATTTATATAACATATATAAATCTATTTGTGTCATACATACATACATGTATATAGTGTATTATGGTCATTTGTCACCTTTACTCTCTCTTAACCCTCTTTCACCTCCACTGGATGCCTTCTAATCAACAAGTTTGCCTCTTACTTTGATGTTTTTTTTTGTGTTTGTGTGACCCACTGAATTTAACCAGGACTGCTTGCATTGGCATGGTTGTGGGGTTGCTTGCTGGGGCATGGACAACTCACCAGGGGCTATACCACGAAACTAAAAGACTCCCTGGCTCCAGCAGCCATGAACTGCTCAAAACTCCTCAGTTAGGGGTGGTGATTTTCAATAGTACCGCTCCACCCTTGCCAAATACCTTTCCTCTGCTGACTCCGATGGGAAAGAATTTATGCCATAAGATTGATGGTGCTACAGGACTGGGGAATCCTTTATCAGTGGCCAGAGGCAGCCTTGCCTCAACTCCAGGCCTTTTGCTATAGAAGAGGTCACCTTCTTTACCCACATAGTAGTCAATGTCACTATCCTTATTCATGAAACAACATCTGGGCAAGTGGCCATAGGAGTTCCACCCATAATGATGTACTTTGTGGCCACTCTTAAAATACTCAGTACTCTCAAGTTTTCATTAAGCTGTAAGTTCCAGACACTTGTCCTTTTGTAAGCACTGCTGTGTCTTCTCAAGTAGTTTCTATGTTGAAGTATGAAACTGTCAAGCCTTCCCTCTTCAAATCACTATTCATGCCTTTCTCTTCCCAGGTTGTGATGAATAACTTAAGCCCAGCCTGGAAGTCGTTCAAAGTATCAGTAAATTCTCTGTGCAGCGGAGATCCAGACCGCCGGCTGAAGGTTAGATCCACATCCAAGAGATGTGAATTTGAAAATGCATGGAATGCTCCCTCTTCTTTTCACATGAACATTGGCACCCAGAATTTTCTGTCGCTTTTTTTCAACCCCCTCACTTTGTAGAATCTTAATGGAAGAAAGGCGGGCTGTTTCTTCTGCCAGAACTATTGATGCTTAGGCAACAGCTCAAAATAAATCCTAATGTATTGTGTCAAAAGACAGAGCCTGGGGCTTCCCAGAAACAAAATGCGGTAATAACTTCAGAGTATAATTGGAAGTTTCTGGAAGGAAAATATTTCTTCATTAAATACCTATGGTTATATAATGTGTTACTCCCCACTCCCACACCCACCAGTGTGGTAATTTGAAATAGTAAACATGTTTAGCTTATAACTTTGTGCGTTGGCAAACTGGCCTGGTCTAGGTGGTTCTTAGACTGAGCTGGCTTGGTCTCTGTTAGGCATTTGTGTTCCGATGCCCATAAACATGTTGACAGCTCTGGAGGTAGGCAGGCTGTTGTATGCAGTGGGGGTGGGAGGAAGGTTGAACCTTAGTTCTCATCATCATACACGCTATCTTAAACTTTTATGTATAATAACTGTGGGTTCCAAGAGGCTCAAACAGAAGCTGCAAGGCCTCTGAGTGCAAGGCTAAGAACTCAGTTACTTCCTCCACAGCCTAGAAGCCGAAGTATGTAACTTGCCTACTTCAGATTCAGACACAATAGATTCTACCTCTCCATGTGAAGAACTGCAAAGTTTTTTTAAATCTACCACAAATGCTTTGAGCATTATGCAAATGTAGAAATGGGGATGTGGGGTCCGTGCACTAGCAGGGTCAGGAATCATGAGAGGGAGACAACAGACTGAATACCAGAAATAAGTTCCTGTGGACACCTGCTGTGGTCAATGGGCTGGCCTGCCCTTGACCTTGGAAGCTTAAGAAGTTCCCTTGTTAATACCACAGAACTGACTCTATTGATTCAGGATGACTAACTAACTCATTGGACACAAAGTGCCTATAAGCCAAAAGTCTAGTTGATTAATGTTCCATGAGAAACATGATGATCAAGTAGATTCAGGGTCCCATAAGCTTCTCTAGAGCATTATATTGTGAGCAAACAAGGAAGACAGTTATTAGAAGGTAAATGGTAAATAGAGTCTGAGGGCACAGACAGGGATGCTCGGTAACTCAGACATTAGCCTTCAGATGCTGAAAGTCGAGAGCATCCTCTTCCACATGTGGGCAAAAGGAATGGTCCACTCACCACTCAAAATAAACATTCATGTTTGCCTTTTCGGAAACACATTCTCATAAAATTGTGAGATGGGCATGGTATCTTTCCTGTTGTTGTGACAGAAATACTTTAACAAAAGCAACTTAAGGGAAAATGTGTTTATTTCAACTCCCAGGTCCAGGCTACAGTCCATCATGGTGGGGGAGTGAAGGCATCAGGCCCTTGAAGGAGCTGCTAGTCACATTGTATCTGCAGCCAGAAGAGAGCAATGAATCATGCATGCTAGTGCTCAGCTCAGTTCTGCAGTCTTATACAGTTCAGGCCCCACCCACCATTCAAATGGGTCTTCCCACATCCATTAACATGGTCAAGATAACCCACCGAAGGCAGGCCCAGGGGATCGTCTCCCGGGTGATTCTCACTTTTGTCCAGTTGACAGTTAGTGCCATCATAGACACTGCCGCCATTTGCCTTTGTGACTGCATTCCCCTCATCCCGTTCACTCTGAAGACTGTTCGGATAGATAATGCTCTTTTAGTCTCAGTGTTATTATTCAGGTTAGAATCCCATCTGTTTGGTTAGTCCTAGTCATGTTAATGTTGTATATCTTTGCTTAGCCCCACTCTGCGTGGAATTTGTGGTTGAATTGTCAGTGAACTCACTGACTTCCATGTTGCTAGTGACAAGTCCAAGTTTTACCTCTACCTCTTATGAAAAACAAAGTTATTTTAGGAAAACCTCTGGAAACTCTCATTCATGCCAAAAATTGGGACTTCTGATTGGGTTTCTTGGTAGAAATTCCTTTTCAAGATGCCCAAGACCTACAGTTTTGGGAATGGGTGGCTCTGCTCTGAACAGGGCTCACCATTCCAGGGAGATAAATGTCTTCCTTGGGCTGGGAATACATTAACACCTCCTTTGGTGTTTTGTCTCTGGGAATTACTGAATGGGTAAAAAAGAGTGTTGAATACAGTTGAATGGATAAAAATATAAATAAGGAGGACTTCGTGGGTTGTTGAGAGCTCTGAGGTCTCTGTAGGAACGAGAACCCATAAGAGATAGATACAGAGAAAATCTGATGGAAAGTAGAAAGAGGCAGAAATAAGGAATGAGAGAGAACTGGAAGAATAAAGGAAGAAAGAGGAAGAGAAGCAGGAGTGAAACCTGGAAGAAGGCTCAGTTTCTCAGCATCCTCACAGCTGATACATTGGGTACCGTTCTGGGGGACTGTGGCATGTACTATACAGTGCTTAGTGTTGGTCTCTCTCTCTCTTTCCCTCCCTTTCTCTCTCCCTCCCTCTTTCATCAATTTGGCAACCAAAAATATATTCAGACATTGAAAAATGTTCCCTAGAGGGTAAAATCACTTTTAATTAAGAATTGCTGGTACAGACCAAAGTTCTCAAACTCCTGACATATCCATAATGCCTACAGGGCTTGTTAAAATAGCAATGGCTGAGGCTCACCCCAACCCCCAGTTTCTGATTCAGGAGGTATAGAATGGGCATAAGAATTTGCATTTCTATCAGGTTTCCTGATGGAATTCATGCTCCTGTTCCAGTGACTTTGAGATTAAGTGTTGGTGGCTTTCTTTAGTTTCCATGCTGCACTTCCTCTTCCTGCCTTCCTTTCTGCCACGCTCTCTCTGCCCAGTGCTCAGGCCCAGGCTGTACTCTTTCCACATGCAGGGTTAACTACAGTCAGCTCTCTGACCAGGGATTGCTCGCCTCATTCTTCTGCTTTTCCTGGAGCATACTGACTGTATTTGAGTCTCTTCAATCTCCTCCCCAACACAGAAGACCTTCCTGGGGGACTCTAATATCTATGGGGTGCTTTCTAGCCTCACCAATACTTCCTTAGCCCTTGTGGGATTGAGAGTATGCACATGTGTCTGTGTGTATGTGTTTATGTTCTTATACAGGTATGTACATACATATGAAGGCCAGAGGACAACTTGGTATTTTTCCTTAGGTGATGCCCACCTTGAGAAAACAAAACAGGGTCTCTCACTGGTCAGGGACTCACTACGTAGCCTAAGCCAGTTTGCCAGTGGGCCCTAGCAGTCTGATGGTCTCCACTATCACAGTGATGGGATTAAGCATGCACTATCACCCCCTGGCTCTTTTACTTAATGTGGGCTCTAGGGATCACATTCAAGTCCTCATGTCTGACAAGCAAGCTCTTTGCAGGATGCGCTCTCACTAGTTCTCAGTCTTCCTGCAGATGTCTGCAGATATCTCTGTCTCCCTGGCTGATGTTGTTTCTCCACATAGGAGAAGTACATTTGTTCACTGTACATCCAGACACCTAGCACATCCAGGGCTCGTCCGGAGTCCATATGCAGTAACTGCTTCGGGCATTGACCTGTGAAAGAGTGAAGGTAGCTCAGAGAGATTGGTGGGATATGCCCAAGCTTCATTGTGAGGAGCCCAACCCCCACTGACATGCAGGCCCTCCGGGGGCACTCACCAGTTCACTCATATAAAATAGGCTCTTCTGAAAGACAGGATGGATTCTTATGCAGCCTTTCTGTTGTTGGTTGTTTTTTTACTCTTTACTCTTTGTCCTTTGGGGGCCCGCCACCCAGCTCCCCAAGAAATCACACAGAGGCTTATTCTTTCTTATGAATGCCTCGCCTTTGCTTAGCTTGTTTCTAGCTAGCTTTTTTTGAAATTATCCCATCTACCTTTTGCCTCTGGGCTTTTACCTTTCTCTGTTTCTGTATATCTTTTCTTTCCTTCTTGTTCCATGTCTGGCTGGGTGGCGGGCCCCTTCTTTTCTTGCTCCTTGATCTTTCTTCCCAGATTTCTCCTCATATTTATTCTCTCTGCCTGCCAGCCCTGCCTATCTTTTCTCCTGTCTTGCTATTGGCTGTTCAGCTCTTTATTAGACCAATCAAGTGTTTTAGACAGGCACAGTAACACAGCTTCACAGAGTTAAACAAATGCAACATAAAAGAATGCAACACATTTTGCATCATTAAAAAAAAGTTTCACAGCATAAACAAATGTAACACACCTTAAAATAGTATTCTACAATACCTTTATTTATATTTATTGGTTATTTTGCTTCAAGAGTGGCCATGGCATTCTAATATGTCCTTCTCCAAAGGCAGCAGTGCCATACTGCTAGACAGGAGCTCTGATCACATGGGTGTTAGTCTCCCAACCTACAAAAACAAAAAGTGAATTTATTTTATTTTATTTTGAGACAGGGTTTCTCTGTGTAGCTTTGGAGCCTGTCCTGGAACTCACTTGGTAGCCCAGGCTGGCCTGGAACTCACAGAGATCTTCCTGGCTCTGCCCCGCCCCCCCCCCCCCCCATGATTGGATTAAAGGCATGCATCACCACCGCCTGGCCAAGTGAATTTCTTAAACCATCTGTCAGGTTAGATTTTAAATCCTAGCTTAACAATTAAGGTTTTGTCCCAATGTATCATTTAAATGTCTTTCTTATGTATGCAGCATCTCCATGAATATCAACTTTAAGTAACTGGCTTGCTTATCCATTTGTTTGCTTGTATGTTGTTTTGTTTGGAACTCCTATCCATGATAAAAGTCAAAATAGTGACTAAATGACCTTTACAAAATATATTTATTCAATATGAAAGCATTTAAATACATAGGCAGTTTTAGAAGTGCTATGATACCCGCCTTCTTATACCATCACACAGTTTAAGCAGACATTAATATGGCCAACTTCATGCCATCCACTCCCTGAAGTTCCCTGTCCCACTCATACCTGTGGGCCACTTTGAAACAAATCCAGAGCAGGGTCAATGACTATGAAGCCTAGTGAGCAAACAGAAGACAAACAGTGTTCTCAGGGACACACACCCCACCAAGTTCTCTCATTTCTTTAAAATTAGCAGGGAAAAGAATATTTCAAATTGGATGAACTATTTACATGTTTTGCCACATCATAAAATGATGGAGGTTTAAGGGACTGTGAGAATCTACTATGAAAAGCCATAAACAAAAAAGAGGCTGAGGCCAAGCAATACTATGCCATGGTCCTATCTTAGCCACCATATTTCCTGACCTGAAAATACTCCAGGATGTACTACTGAAGGATAAAGGACCTTCCCATAAACACAACCATGAAACCATCTCATGCCCAAAAATATCAACTGGAGCTGCTTAATGCTATCAGAGACCCTGCCACCTGTGCATATCTGCCTCTCTCCTAGTGACTTGCTAACTTATTAAACAGTTGGATTTTCTGTTTTCTAATGTGTGCATGTGTATGCATGTGTGTTGTGTATGCTCACATGTGTGTAGGTGCATATCCCCAAACGAGTGCTGGGGCCGGAGGAGAATGTGTGGGTGGGTGCCCTGCTCTATCACTTTCCATCTTGTTCCCTTGAGACAAGCTCACTGCATCTGGAGCTAGGCTGACAGGCAGCAAGCCCCACCAATCCTTTCTCTGCCCCATCCACACAAAGTGCTGGGGTTGCTGGCATGTACACATGAGGCCACACATAACTTTTTAATTGAGTGCTGGGGATTTGAACTCATGCCTATGCAACAAGCTCTCTCACCCACTGAGATGTCTCACCAGCCCCAGTTTTCCTGGTTTTATATTATACTTTAAACAAAGCCCAGGATGGGAATAAGACTCTTTTAACAAATTAGTTTTTGTTCCCTTTTGTGTTTTTAGATTTGTTTTCTGTGCAGTTTTCTTAAAGAAAAGACCAGTATGGTTTTTCCTGGAGTGTTTCCTGTATTCTCTGTTGCCTATAAATGGGTCATTGGGGCCTGAACACATTCAAGTTCTGTTTCCTCTGACAAGAATGCTCTTGGTATTATTAAGAATTCATGGGTTTTCATATGAGTGTTTCAGTCTATTTCAGCTATTATTAATCCTTTAACATATTGCATCATTCCATATTTGAGCAAAACTCCTTTGCATTGGCCTTGAATTCTTCAAACACAAACCTCATGCATCGGGTGCTTAATAATTTCCTTGCTTTCTAGACCAAAGCTTTGAAATCATGAATTTTAAGGCTTTATAATTTCTTATTCCTTAATATATCTTTATGTGGAAGTCAAGTTGTTGAATGTCTCTTGAATCCATTCCTCCTGTATTTGATTTATTAAAAAATAAATCACCATGATAATCATATTTTTCGACTAAAACAAAAGGCATCATTTTCTGTCATTGTAACATTTAACAAGAAAAATGTCTACATGTAAGCTATTGTATGAGGTCTGAGACCCTGAATCACTCGATGTTCCACTTAGGGAAAAATACTCTCCCAAAAAACAATTCAATGAAATGTAGTATTCATCATTTCCTTTGATTTGAGAAACACAGTGCTCCTACACAAGTCATAATTTTTCAGAGACAGTGTGGGGTTCACCAAGGATTCTTCCAGATGGGGGGCTCTTAGAGAACTACAGGGGTGGGGAGCACCATCAGCAAGCATTTATTGACACAACAGCGTGCTTGGTACTGAGGGGAAATACATCAGAGCAATCTTGACAAACTCCACATGCTCACACTGAGAACTTTGAATTACCCCTGCTAAAGGGTCAGATTCTGTCTGCTCTTCTAATATCTCAGTCACAAAGATGACTTGGAGACTCCCCTCTTTAGAGTTCATGTGACATCCTTGGAGTAAGTGTTGATGACAGCTAGCTGCCTTGAAGAGGGACTGAGAGGAGGAACTGGGGTTTCTGTGACCCCAGCCCCCATGCCTTAGGCAGGCAAGAGGTCTAGGTTGGTAAGTGAGATCATGGTGAGGTGGGCACAGACAAAACATAGGCAGGTAATTGGAGAAACAGAAAGGAAGATGTGGAAGCGAAAGAAGGACTCGGACCTGTGAATATGGAAAAGGAAGCCCAAACACATGTAAAAGCAACCCCCAGGGGATACTGTTGCCCACCATCTATTTTGCTCATCTTTCTACTCTTCCGGACTGGCATGCTGATTGACTGTAAACAGCTATATTTCCAGGTTGCCACCTGACAACCCCAAAGCTGGACTTCTAAACGATCTTTAGAGTGATGTGTTAAGTCAAAATCCCAGATCAGTAGGGCTGGAGTCTTCCTTATAGTGCTGGAACCAGCCATTTGCTAAGCATGCACTAAAAGATGTCACCCCTTTCTCACTGCCTCTGCAGCCTAGCTAACTTCCTGCTGGTCCCTCCCTTCAGCACGTCAGTTTTTTTCTGTCATCTTAACACAAAGCCAAATGCACATGCCTGTGTGTACATTTTCTACATTTCAACATTTTCTGGGTTTGTTTGTTTGGTTTTTGGTTTGGGGGTTTTTTTTCATTTTTTTTTTCAATTCCAGCCAACTGGAATTGAAGAGGCCATTACTATGCTCAGGATTATTGGAAGTTGTAATTAAGAACCTGGCGTTATTGGGCAGTTGAAAGAAACTTTGCTTCCCTTTCTACTGCTGTATAATTGTGGGGGGAGGGGACTTGGATGTCCATAGTCCTATTACATTTCCTTAAAATCTGTTCAAATTCAAGTGCTCTCCTCATGGCCTTCTGGGCTCAGGGCTGCTGGTCTTGTGCCTGTCACTCATGCACCCTACCTAAATGTTCAGAAGTTTACAGGCGGATTGAAGACTCATCCAAATCTCTCTTGATTCAATTATCTGTGCTGCTGGAATTCTTGACTCCACTTGAGTAGATGGCACCCCTGGTCCCAGATCCTACCTGAGATCTGCAATCAATACCACGGTGTGGAAAGCAGGGTTAAATAATTCAGGAATCGGCTTCTGAACCGAGACGGGGCCATGGCTTCTTCATTTTCGTATTTCCTCCTTTTCATTAACATTGTCCTACTTCACAAATGAGGAATTAGGGATTCTGCTTTGTAGAAAAATTAAGATTACACAGCTAAATGAGCATGGTCTTAGCTTCAACCCGGGTCTCTCCTGCCCCATTGTCTCTGCTAGAGAACATATATATTTACTGAGTGCTTCCCAGGTTTCAGGAACTGTGCTAGGCACTTGGCTTAAGTTTTCTCACTAAACTCTGTAATTACCTTACCTTAAACAATCCAGCAGAGGGCTGGAGATGCCTGGGGGTGGGGGGGGGGGAGTGCTTACTGTGCAAACATTGAGGGTCTGAGTTCGGGTTCCTAGTACCCATTAAAGGAGGGCACAACTGAATGCATCCATAATTCCAGCCCTGGGGGATAATGCAGGAGAGACGACAATTGCCCAGCCCACTGGCCAGTTAGTCTAGCTGAATCAGTAGTGAGCTCCAGGCTCAGAGGTAGACATTGTCTCCAAACCTAAGGGAGAGAGCAAGTCAAGATGACTCTGGCATCTTCCACCAGTCTACACACATATGCACATACACAAGACATAAAAAAGCAATCCTGGACTAATAGAGAGCTGCCAAGTAGCAAAAGTTTATGTCTTGCTTATTTAACAAGTACCGATAAAACATTCAGATCAATGTCTGCTTCTCCAAAATTCAAGAACTCAGGTTTCTGCTGGATGTGGTGGTGCATGCCTTTAATCCTACCACAAGGGAAGGTGGAGGTAGGTAGATCTCTATGAGTTTGAGGCCACCCTGGTCTACATAGCAAGTGCCAAACTAGCATAAGCTACGTAATCATACCCTAGAGAGAAGCCTTGGGGGTGGTGCTCAGGTTCCTTGTATTTGTGGCTCACCCACACCCTACTACTCATTTGCATCCAGGAAACAGAAATAGGAAACTTTGGTTCTCCAGAAGTTTTAGCTGAAACCAATTACTAGAACCCAGTAACACAGCTCAGTCACACTGAGTGGCAAGGCAAGCTGGGCAATGCAGTCTAGTTAGACGCCTATAAAGAAAAGCAAAGAGATTTTTGTCACCGGCTATTTGACCTTCACATGGAGAAATGCTTTCATCACCCATTTTGTGGATGAGAAAACTGAGGCAAAGAAGAGGAAAATAACATACTAACACTTAGATGCACAAAGTTTTAAAGTGACATGAACGGAACCAAGTCTATTTGACTTTTGAACTAGATTCCACGCCATCACTGTACAATTAAGCTTCCTGAAGGGATAGATCTATCCTAATTCTGCATGTTCAGAAGAGCAGTGACTATACATACACACTTGGCCAGACCAATTATCTTCCAGCCTTTCACCTTCTCTTTAAGCCTCTTGATGTTTTCAGTTGTCCTGTTCCTATAACCTATTCCTCTTTCCCCAAACATCAGCCTTTCCATCCTGAGTAGAATGTTGCCCCTCTTCGTGTCTCAGGCCCCTGCTGCTAATGAGAGGCCTCCTCTGCCTGTCTTGTTTAGTAGCTCCAAAGGGGGAGGAGTGAAGTCTCCTGCAAAAGGGGTCACCCAGCAGGTGCTGCTTCAATAGCAAGGTGACATTTTTTTTCAGTGAGAATCAGGGAGTGAGAGACTGAGACCATCTTCCCAGATCAAGTCCTGTTTTATCCAGGAAATATACAAAGCTGAGTCTTTGGAGTTGGTGTTTAATGGGCATGGAGATTTAGTGAGGAAGACAGATCATTTCCAGTGATGGATAATGATAATGGTTATACCACAATACGGTCATACTTAATGCTTGAGAGCTATGCACTTAAAAATAATTTGATGGTGAATGCAGTATGATAAATCTTCTGCCACAATAAATAAATAATCTTCTTCCAGTTAACATGACTGGACTTGAAACATCTACCTGACATCACTGTACTGTGGGGCCTTTGGCTCCTGCCTACACTTCCTGCACCTTATCTATTCTTGCTCTGTCAGTCACCTCGTATGAGAGTGTGGCAGCTCCCCAAAGATTCCTTCTGACACTCAGGTTCTTCTGTTTCATAGACCCTTGTGGGAAGAGGAAGAGTCTTCCTTGCCCAGCCATTATGAATGAAGAGTACAGTAGAGGTGGCACCAATATCCCATCCTTCTTTTCCCCACACATCATCCTTTCAAACATTCATTGAGAAGATCTCCTCTCTGTGTGTCACAACCCTGATGCTAATGAGGATTCTCCTGTGCCTGCTGCACTTAGTAACTTCACAGGGAGGGGAATGAGGTCAGCAGTAGGCACTGCTTCAATATCAAGGTCAAGTGACATTGAAGTCAAACTATTTTATTAGCAGGATGGTCCATGCCCATGGCATGTCTTTAATGTCTATCCAGATAACCTGTCAGTTCTTGACTGGTTCAAAGAATGTTTTGAAGAAACCACTTGAGTTGTGAACTAAAAGCCCTGAGCGAGCACCAGACACTTCTCTGGTGAGATCCCCAGATGGAAGTAAAGAGGGGATCCCCTTGTCCCTCTGAATACCATGCTTCCCCAGTACAGATGGCATCCAACTGAACAACTTGAATTGTTCTGAAGGGAAGCAGTTTCCTCCTATTTAAGCTAGTTCTGTGCTGGAAAGTGACAGGTGACCAGCTTTGGGGATGAAATCAGAGGAGAGATGACACTGCTTGATGAAGAATGGATATGGTGATGTGATTTGAATCTAAAAAGCCCTCCACAGACTCACAATGGGTGGTGAGCTTCCCCACTTGGAGTGCTAATTTGAAGCTCTGGGATCTTCAGGTGAGGGGGTGGGGCTTAACTGGTGGGTGTGGTTCACTGGGGGAAGGCCTTTGAAGGTTATACCCAGCTCTGGTTCCAGTGTGTTTCCTGGTCACCCACCAGGTGAGGAGTCTCTACCACCTTCTCTCACACCATTAACCCCACAGTGCCTTCTGTGCTGGGATGGACTTAAGCCCTCTGAAACCAGGAGCCAAGACAAGCCTTTACTCTCTCGTTTCTGTCAGGTGTTTTATTAAAGCAAAGAGAAAAGTAGCTAATGTAGAAAAGAATAGTCTGAGTGGGAATTTGATGAATCCCTTGATATGGTTGTAGGATAATTTTAACTGGTGAGACTTGTAGCATGAATCTTAAATGGTCTTATCAGTAAAAACAAACCTGAGGCCAGGTATTGGGGTGAACGCTGGAAGACCAGAGAAGCAGAACAAGCCACAGCCACCTCACCTTGCCAGTCCCTCAGCTGGTCTTGTTTCCTCAGACTGGAAGCCTTTGAGTCCTCATCTGAATGAATCTCAGCTGAACTGCTTTTTGAAAGCCTGAAAGCTTAACCAACCTAGTTCCTGGTCCTCACGACTTGTATGCCTTTCTGCTTTCTGCCCTCACTTCCTGGGATTAAAGGCGTGAGTCACCATGCCTGGCTGTTTCCAGTGTGGCTTTAAACTCACAGAGATCCGGATGGATCTCTGCCTCCCAAGTGATAGGATTAAAGGCATGTGTGCCACCATTTTCTGGCCTCTATGTCTAGTGGCTGTTCTGTTCTCTGACCCCAGATAAGTTTATTAGGGTACACACTATTTTGGGGAACACAATACCACTACAGAGACTGGATGTTCTGTTCAGACAACACTGTGTGCTGGCCACAGTGATTGCTCATTGCTGAGTTGGTTGGTTGGTTGATTTGCTGGCTTGCTAATCTCAGGCACTCACTCCATCATTTATTGTACTACATTGCTAACACAGAAACTGAAAAAGTTGCCTCCAAAGAGTTTAGTGTTTGTTTCTGCACAGTTGGAAATTCTTTAACCTGGCCTTGTCAATAGGAAGGTCAAAATGAAGTCGACTTCCTGAGAGGCCTTTGCCTCTGAGTCGGTTCTTCAGGGTATACATGCAGCTCCACTCCCACAACTTAAACATTAAATAGCAGTATGTTTGTGTGTGTGTGTGTGAGGGGGGGGAATCACAGTTTATAGCTGTTCTGAGAGTTTTTCTCCAGAAAATATTTTCAAAAGAATCTTCAAATAAAACATTAGGAGAGTTATCTCTAAGGAAGCATGTTAGCTTTTGTGAAGAGAGTCCTTGAGGCCAAGGGAAGTGATCCTCCCTCTCAGGGATGCTAAGCAGGGCAATCCCAAGGGCTACCCTCTAGACCTGGAGGAAGTAGCAGCTTCCCCTCATAGGTACAGCCTTCCCAAGATCTCACCTGTCTGCAACAGCTTCAGCCATCAGAGTGGGCTATAGAAGGTCAAGTCTATGCCATGTGTGTGAACATGAAACAAATTCCTTAAACTGAATATCAAGGAAAAAAAAACTTCTTACTAACCTTGCAAGAAATCAATTATTTGCTCTCTGAGAACAAGGGATTGCCTTCTTTTATGACCTTTTATCTAAAAGGGAACACAAATACTTTGTGACTATCCCAATAAAGAGAAGAAACAGACTAGCTGGGCAGTGGTAGTGCATGCCTTTAATCCCAGCACTTGGGAGGCAGAACCAGGCAGATCTCTGTGAGTTCGAGGCCATCATGATCTATAAAGCAAGTTCTAGGATAGCCAGGGCTACACAGAGAAATCCTGTCTTGGAAAAGCCAAGAGGAGTGACTGTGTGTGTGGGGGGGGGGGGGGGGAGGGAGAGGGAGGGAAGGAGGAAGAGGGGGAGAGAGAGAGAGAGGAAATAGTATAGTGGTCAGTCACACCTCTGCCTCATGCAGTTAGAGATAAACGAGGAAGTGGTGGAGAGATGCCTCCTCACGTTTCCTACAGAGGCTTCTCGTCTTTGGAATTTCCAACCAGGGTCTGGTGTAGACTCCAGCTTCTTCAATGAAAGGAATCTGACTTTGTCAAAATACTTGACAGGACCTGGAAGAATTGACTCACACATGCTAATTTATAAGAAATTAATAAAATATTAATAAATTGATTTAACAAAAAAACCCTATATTCCTCATAGTCCATATAGAGAGGGCTCTTCTCTGGTGTCTGAATACCAATAACCAGAGCACCCAGCCTTGGGGGCTGTCTTTATAAAAGCTGGTGTTTTTCCTCAGAGATAACTCTCTTCCTGTCTTGTCTGATGATTCTGTTGAAGATGCTTTCCAGAGCAAAATGCCCAGGATGACCATGGATTGTGATTCCCCTCCTCCTCCTCCTCAATAAACCACATTCCTATTTAGTGCTTATGTTGTGGGAGAGAGGCTGCATGCATCCCCATACCCTACAAAACTGACTCAGAGGCAAATGCCTCTCAGGAAGTCAAGTCCAACTCTGAAGACCTTCCTATTGACAAGGTTAAGTTAAAAACATGTCTAACTGTGCAGAAATAAACATTGAAATCTTTCAAGGCAACTTTCCAGACCTCTGACTTGGACTGCGGATGACACTTCTCAAGCTATAATGTTGATAAAGTAAGAAAGCAATATTCTCACTGGACTTTCAAATGAACATGTTCACTACATTGTAGTCAACGCATCAATTAATGAGAAAAACAAGGAGATGATAAAACTGAGCATTTTTCAGGAATTCAGTTTACACTGTCCTTTCCTCTAAACAGGACTATGACTAATCTTTCTCTCTCTTTTTTTTTTTTAAATCCCATCTCTTTTTTATTGACTTTTGACAATTCCATCGATGTATACAATGCATTCTTACTACTCTTACCTCCCATCCACTTATCTTTCTCCACCTCTCTGCATCCCCCTTTTCCTTCTAAGTCCCTTTCCCACAATCATGTATTTTTAATTAGGACCATGTGTGTGATGATAGGTTTGGAATTGTCCATTGGTGTCTCCTGCGCTCCTTAGTGAGTATATCCTCTCCTCCAGAATCCATCAATAGCCAACAGTTCAGCAGAGAGAAGTGGGTCCTTGAGCCCCTCCCTAGTCTCCAACTGACTGTTGACAGGCCCAGGCATGTGTAGACCACAGCTGCTCGGAGGTCATGTTGGCAATCGCTTTGTCATGCCTTGAAGAAAGCCTTTCCCAGCCTTCTTCCCAATCTTCTCTCTCATTCTTTCTGTTCCCTCTTCTGGCTTCTCCCTACATTTTAGGTGCTGTAGTATAAATGTTCTGTTAAAGCTGATAACTCCCACTCAGCTGTCACTTAGTCTCAGCACCTTGAACAGCCATGAATTTCTGCATTCAGCACCACTCTCAGCCAAGAGAAGCTTCTCTGTGTAAGATTGGGAGTTGCATTCGTCGATGGGTGTAACCATAACTATTTAAAGGGAGTTTGATGCCCTGTCAATTCCACTGAACCTCAATAGTAAGCCTCCTCACCCTGGACTGGAACCTCCTCAGCAGTGGATTTTTACTGGGGATATAGTACCATGAATCCTTCTTATGGAGTGAGTCTCAAATCTAATCCAAGAATGGTTGGTTATTGCTATAACTGTGAGCCACTGTTGTACCAGTTACACATTTTTTGTGGCATGTTGGCCTTGTGGTTCATAAGGATCGTAGCCGAATAAGGCCACTGATTCTTTTTCTTCTCTAGCAGCAGACATGGTATCTTCAGGTATTATGAAAACCAGCAGGAGGAAGCTTCTGGTTCAGTTCCAGCTCAATTTCTCTATATTTTGCAACCAACGTGTATGGTGTCTTCAGTAAGGGAACTTATCATTTAGTTTTGGTAGGCAACCATGGGGAATGGCAAGATCCTGTCTTGTTTGGAGGTTCCCTGGGGCTTCCCTGACCAGTAACTCATAAGAAGCTAGCCCATAATTTGCTCCTGGAATTTTTTAATATCCTGTGGCTTTTAGGAGTAACATTATCCAGTCATGCAGGAAACTGCTTCCTAACTCCTTTTTATTAGATTTATTTATTTATTATGTATACAGCATGTACACCTGCAGGCCAGAAGAGGGCACCAGATCTCATTACAGATGGTTGTGAGCCACCATGTGGGTGCTGGGAATTGAACTCAGGACCTCTGGAAGAGCAGCCAGTGCTCTTAACCTCTGAGCCATCTCTCCAGCCCCTCTAACTCCTTTTTTAAACCTTCATTTTTAATTGGCTTACAAAGTAGCAGGATTCCATACATTTTTCACACATCCTTCATTTGGTTAGCTCTCTCTTCCTGCCCTTTGTCTCCCCGTGCCTCACCCCTACTCCCTGTGCCCACCCCATCCCTGCTTAAACTTTTCTACCATCTTATATCCCCTCTCCGCTTCCATAACACCTATGAAGAACTAAGATTTCTACATAGAAATGGGTGAATGTCCTCAGGGCAATTGACTACAAATGTCAGGGTTATCTTTGTTATTAGACACAAGTCATTGTATCGTACACACACATACATACAAGCATACATATAAAAATACACACATGTATATAGTTTTATATATATATATATATATATATATATATATATATATATATATATAGAGAGAGAGAGAGAGAGAGAGAGAGAGAGAGAGGAGAGAAAGTCTGATCCCTTAATTAATAGTAGTAAGTTTTTAAATCAGATAGTGACATGCTTTTGTAGAGAAATAAATTACCCTTGGAAGGGCCTGTTTAACAAAGCTTCCCTATGGCACTGAAAGGACATGCAGCCATATTCATGTCTTTAAGTCTATATTGTGCATAATATTCTTAACATATTCAAATAGCCCCCTGAGTTGACATTTCTAAAGCCAAATGTAAACGTGAAAATCCCTATCTGTCCCTTAAATGTGTTTTTAAAGTCCCTGTCTCTGCATGGCTGGTGAATTCTTAACCTTCATGCATCAGTTTAGAATTCAGCTACTCAGATATAATCACGTGTGTCATTCATATTCCATTTGCCCATCTCATCATCCTATTCATCTCCTTCAAGACAGGTACCACCATCTGTAATCATTTTTCTTATTTATGTATGTGCTTATGGTTTATCTTCTCTACTGAAATGTAAGTGTCAAGGTCTAAGGGAAAGAAACCGGCTTCATCCACCTACACAGTGCTTTGCATGTATGCAGTATAGTCTTCATAAGTATCTGCTTAATAGATGGGTAGATGGATGAATGAATGGATGGGGATCGATGGATGGATGGATGGATAGATGTCAAAGCCCATAGTTACATTAGATAGAGCCTTTGAAAGATATCCCTGGTAGTTTTTACTATTTGGTCTACCTTTTTAAAATAATCCCAGGAAAAAGAAATGCCCTTATCCTTGCATATTTATTGATTCACTCATTAGAGATATGTCCATTTCATTACTTTGGACTTGGTACACATTCTGTCACTTATGAAAACATTTTTTTCTTGTGTCTTGGGAATGCCCCCCCACTGAAGTACACTATTACCATATTCTCTTCTATGAGTTTCTTTGTACATTACCAGATAATTCCCTCCATCAGCCCCAGGTTACAGGAAGGGAGGGGTCTGGATGGGGAGGAAGGCAAAGAGGAAACATACCTTCAGGAATGAGGGGCCACAGGGAGAGAGTCCAACAAATAAGAAAGGTATGTAGCCAGAGCTGGCTCTCAGAGCACAGCTTTTGGAGGATATGAAGACTAAATTCTTCTCAGAAAAGGAGTGGGGACGAAAGCAGCTTTGTGGATTTTCCAAATGTCAGGTCCCTTTCGTTTCAAAGCCATATTTCATGGGTTAGTACTTTGCTTCCTTTGAACAGTCTCTGAAATGGCATGAACCAAGTCTAGGGCTAAGAATGATAAATCCTGGCTTACCTTTAAGCCATGAGATTGTCAGTGGAATAAATCAGGAGAGGGGCTGGGGTGGGTGAGACAAACAGGATTCAATTAAAAGTCTTGAGAGTGAGAAGAGAAAGAGCCGTCCTTCTGATTCTGATCCTCAGAACTTTTCTACAACAGACAAATCCCTCACCCCTCCCTTTTTTTTCCCCTTAGCAATTAAACCTGTACCCAGCATCATTATTGTTCTCTACCCAGCATGCCTGATTGCACTGGCATTTAAAACACATTATGGCAAACATCCCATGAAAGAGTAAAATCACTAAATGGACTTGTCAGGAGGCATTACCTCCAGCTCATCTCCCCTGCAGACCAGCTGGCCCTTTTCATAAACTCCCTTACAATTCCCTCAACTCTGCTACTTCCAATAATGAAATCGACTCTTGACAGCCTATGATACACCAAAGCACAACAGACCTTCAAATGAGGTCAGCATGGGATCCCAAACAATGCTGCCAATTTTTAGCAGCATCAGAATCACCCAGAGAGCTTGTTAAAACACAGATTCCTGAGTTTCAGATGCAGCGGGGCTTGGGGCCCAAGTGTGTACATGGCTAATAGCTTCCCAGGTGCTGCTGATATCTTTGGCCATTCACATTTAGAGAATTAATGATATAGAAGAAATCATCCACAAGTATAATAACATATTTCCTTCAATTCCTCCTTTCCTACCCCAAGGTTTCTTTATATTTGCATTTTCCAAAAGCAGCATTCATCTGTCCACTTCATTCTACTTGCTTACATGAGACTCTTCCCCCAACTAGACATTGACACAAGTATTTGAACACTAGAAGGAGGTTTTGGAGTTCTCTGTCAGTCAGGGCCTCTCAGCCTTCCTATGACCTGCATTTTGGACTGGTTAATTGTGTTGTGCATCCTAGGACATTTACTAACATCTTACTGTGAAAGGTAAGAAGTATGATGAGTCTCTACTCAATTGTTGAGGCTTCCCTCCAGACACTGACAGATGCTCCCAGGGGATTAGACTATCCCTGTTTGAGAATTATTATTCCAGTCACTTGTATATTCAATATCTTCCTCTTGTGGGGGGATTTGAGAGTGAAAATTCATTTCACCCCACTTGAATTTGGTCCAATTGTAAAGACATAACTCAGACACATGGCAATGAAAATGTCATGTTATTCTTGCTAAAAATGATCCCTGATGTCCATGCAAGAAAGTCTCCTTGGAGACTTTGGATTATGATTAACTGTGACACACACATGTGTAATCCCAGCTCTTCAGAGTTGGAATCAGAAGATGAGACATCCAAGGCCATCCTCAGCTAAATGAGACCCTGTCTTGAAAAGAAAAAAACAAAATCAACAAGTGATAAAAGCTGTAAGTAATTTTAGGATGGGACGATAAGAGCTAATAAATGCCACACCTTCCCTTTCTGCATGGGTGTCCAGTAGCCTTAATAGCATAAATCAACCTTGGTTACATATTATGATCACCTGGGGAACTTAAGAAAAACATTGATTCCCACCTCAGAACAATTAAACAAAATTTCTAGGCAAAGGGCCAAGGCATCAGAATGCTTTCTTAGATGCTGCCAGAGTAAATCTAATGTGCACAGTGAAGGTCTACTGCTTAAGTTAATAGACTGAAAAATTTTAATCCCCTTTTGGATTTATTTTTATGGTTGAGGATTGAACCTGGGGCTTAAAGCATGCACTCTACTGATGAGCTATGCCCACAGCCCTTTTAGTTTTCTTAGATCAAGTCCCGGTGTTGTACAGAATTGGCTCAAAGTCACAATCCTTCTGCCTCAGCCTCTTGAGTAGACAGTACAACAGGCTTATGCCACCAGGCCTGGCTTTTTTGGGGGAGGAGGAGATGGAGTTCCTAAAATCAATGAGGAAAACAACCACCCAGAGTCATGCAACGTTTGTTTCTAAGACTGTTGCAGCCAATGAGTCATCAGATTCTGCTGCCATGTAAGTTGCCAAGTAACTGGCAAAAGCAAGAGCTCTGTTTCCTTCAGAGGCTTCAAGGGTTCCTGGGAAAACCCAGTGTCTACGAGTCTATGTCCCAAAGGCCGAGGAGTTTGGAATGAACAGGCTGAAGCTCTATTGTTTCAATGTGTTGCCAGAGGCTCCAAGAACAGGTAGGAGATTGCACTTAGTAAATTAAACACAGCCCTGTGTTTCAACTTAAGAAGTTTAGGTTTTGATCCCAGGAAGGGAGAGGAAGTGGTTCTATGTGGACAGGTGATGAAATGCTGTTTGTGTTCTTGGGTAGAACTTGGAAGGAGAGAGGTTGAGGTAGGTGACCCAGTTAAAGTCATGGCAATAGGAGGTGATCAGAACTCAGGCCCAAACTGCATGTTGTGTATAGGGAGAAGAAAAGGAGGAACTCTAGAGTGGGTCTCTGATTCCTGGCTTGCTCATGTGTGGGGAAAGGGACCATACTTTAATATGAGACACTGGCAGAACAGGTTTGGGATGGGAAATATAGGTTCAAGTTTGTAGTTGATGAGTTTAAGGTGTTTCTGAGCCATTCAGTACATAGCCCAGAATCCTCCCAGTTTAACACTAGGAGTTACATAGTGCAGGAAGCCACAGAGTTACATAGTGCAGGAAGCCACAAAGTTACATAGTACAGGAAGCCACAAAGTTACATAGTGTAGGAAGCCACAAAGTTACATAGTGTAGGAAGCCACAAAGTTACATAGTGTAGGAAGCCACAAAGTTACATAGTGCAGGAAGCCACAAAGTTACATAGTGCAGGAAGCCACAAAGTTACATAGTGTAGGAAGCCACAAAGTTACATAGTACAGGAAGCCACAAAGTTACATAGTGTAGGAAGCCACAAAGTTACATAGTGTAAGAAGCCACAAAGTTACATAGTGTAGGAAGCCACAAAGTTACATAGTGTAGGAAGCCACAAAGTTACATAGTGTAGGAAGCCACAAAGTTACATAGTGTAGGAAGCCACAAAGTTACATAGTGCAGGAAGCCACAAAGTTACATAGTGTAGGAAGCCACAAAGTTACATAGTACAGGAAGCCACAAAGTTACATAGTGTAGGAAGCCACAAAGTTACATAGTGTAAGAAGCCACAAAGTTACATAGTGTAGGAAGCCACAAAGTTACATAGTGTAGGAAGCCACAAAGTTACATAGTACAGGAAACCACAAAGTTACATAGTGTAGGAAGCCACAAAGTTACATAGTACAGGAAACCACAAAGTTACATAGTGTAGGAAACCACAAAGTTACATAGTGTAGGAAACCACAAAGTTACATAGTGTAGGAAGCCACAAAGTTACATAGTGTAGAAAGCCACAAAGTTACATAGTGTAGGAAGCCACAAAGTTACATAGTGTAGGAAGCCACAAGGTCCTGAATAAACCAGGACAGCTGTGCAAAATGGCAGTTGGCGAAATGAATTTGACTCTTGGAGATGAGAGCTAAGCTGGGACATACATGTATGTGCTCATATATATGTGTATGACTAGAAGAAAACACATCGAAAATGATAACTATAGATTTCTCAGTGGCTAAATTACAAAAAAATAGGATTTCTTTTTAATTTTCTACCTTAAAATGTGTTACATTTGCAGTAAGGAAAAGGAAAACACTTGTTTAAAATCCCCGCACATTTTTAATATACATGCCAACTTGTTATATTTACTTAGACCTTTTTAGTTCCTATTTAAAAATTCAAAATTGAAGTGCCTATTTTTAAAGTCCCAGTAGGTTTTCCTGACGATGAGCAAGTGTGTCCTATTTTTGTATAGTGACATTATGCAAAGTTATCCAATTTGCCCTAATCTCCTCTTAAATTCAGTGTCTGTAGAGACACAAAGTAGCCTGCCAATAAAGTGACCAATAATGATATGAACACAAACAAGCAAAGACTACCAGTTTTCAAAGTGTTGTTTGTTTTCAAAAATGAATTTTTTGTGTCACACATTTCAGTCTTGTTCATTCTGTAGCAACAACCAATACAGTTCAGTGATCAATAATCTGGGCGGAGGGGGGGGTGTGTGTCAGCAATCAACAGTGCCTGTTACTCTTGCAGAGGGCCAGCGTGTGGTTCCCAGCACCCATGGCAGATGGTCCACACATGTGGCCCACACACAAGAAATAAAAACCTTTTCAATCTGTTTAGGACGATAGCCACAGCACTTCTTTTCAAAGCATATGGCCATTGATGTCATTAGCTATTCTTTAGAACAAGTGAGCCAGGAATGTCAACACCAATCTTCACCTGAAGTGAGAAAGGGGACAAAGTGCCCTCCCAGATCCTGTGGAACTGTGTATGTGGCTGTGAGATGTGAAGTTTCAGATTCTTTAGATGAGTGCTAGGAACCTTAAGGTATCCCAACCATTGTATTATCCCAATGACAAAAACCTTGGAGGTATAGGAAAGAGAAATAGCTTGCTGTGAGCCACATGACTTAGAAGCCAAAACAATACCTTAATATGCATTTATGGGTGAAAAGGGCATTAACTGATTGATGTGCTCTTGCTGTATGGCAGAAATGATGCTGGTACTTTCTCCCATGCCATCCCTTTAATCCATACAACAACCCTGCAGGGTTAGCAAAGAAAGAAACCAGAGCCCAGAGAGTTGACTAAACTCCTAAAAATAAAAAATCACAAATCTCTCAAAGACAGAAACTGAAGCCCAGGTCTGGTTGATTCCCAAGTACATTCTGTATCTTCTGAAGTGTCCCAAGACTTGGTGGCCCTTCTGTTTGGCCACACTACCTTCCTAAGAGCCGCCATTCTGATGCTAGGGTAAATAGAAGGTAAGGGAACAGGTCCAATGGCTGCTCTTACATAAGAGGGGAAAAGTGTCATATTATGTGTGCTCAGTGGTTGAAGGATGAGGAAAGAGGAGAAATGACAGCGACCTTCCTGTGACTTGATGTCACCCATCACATTCCAGGTGAAGGGCCCTTAGCAGCAAACAACCAGGAAACAGGAACCTCAAGGGCTTCTCTAGGCTTGTTGTAAAACCTAAGGACCCTGTGCGTATGGAGGAGACATTATGTAAGGAAGTGGGGGAGGAAGGGGTACCTTGCACATTCTTTCTTGTTTTTCTAAGATCCAAGAGGGAGAACATTCCTACCTATATTGTATTAACTGTACCTCTTTTCTAAGACTTCTCAGTATTTTCTCTTCAGAGCATCAGTTTAAAGGTAGTTAGAAGAATTAAGATGCTCATTTTACAGATGCAAAATAGAAAGATAGGTTTGATTATTTGTACAGAATATCATTAATGATTATCAAAGGTGTGAAGAGACTATGGGGGAAGAAGCTGTTTATTAATTAATTACACATCTCTACTATTACATGAATACTTTCTGAATTTCACCCAATAAGAGAAATTTTATGATACAAAAAATAGCATAAATTAGAGTGCTAATAATTAATATTTTCTTTACCACATTGTGCTCCACATACCCTAAGATTACCTTCATGATTCCTGTCTCCTAGTATCCATATCTTTGCATAATCACATCCCCTCAAATGTGGGCAGAACCTGATGCTTTCTAACCAATAACTGTGACAATGGTGGTATGTCATCCTTGTGCTGTGTTACATTATATGGCCAAGGTGAAGGTGCAGCTGAGATCTCGAATCAGCTGACTTTGACTTAATAAAAGAACTGATTATGGAAGCCCTTTCAAGAGGGGTTAGGAAGTCCCAGATGTAAAATACTCCAAACAAAGTCTGCCTCTCTCTGTTGGTAGCTTCTAGACTATCAGGAGTAATGAATACACACAAATTCTACCAACAGCCCCAGGAAGGTTAAAATCCTACACTTTCCTAGTCAATTATCTAGGAGAAGATGCAACCAGGCCAATACCTACCTTCTAGCCTGAACAAGACTCTGAATGCTGGAAGCAGATGAGTGGATGCTGGCACAAAAAAAAATTGTAAGATAACAAATGAATGTTCTTTTGTTGCAAATCATCACTCAACAGTGTACAATTAATATTACACTGTAAATTGTTGCTTGTTGCCTTCCATTAAGGAAGGTGACATTCAAGATAGGTGGTTCTACATTCTGGCACAATCACCTCTATATAGGTCATTGACCCTAGGACTTTATATATTCTAGGCAAGTGTTCCACCATGGAGGGACATTCACAGCCTCATTTTATTTTATTTTTGAGATAGGGTCTTACTTACTGCATTGTCCAGGCTAGCCTTGAATTCACTCTACAGACCAAGCATGTCTTCAACTTGAAATCCTCCTGCTTCAGCCTCCCAAGTAGCTGGGATGGCATGCCTCTGTCACCACACTCAGCTTGTATGCTTTATTTTCTAATATAGGAATTTGATGACCTACAGGGAGTGGAGCACTCCCCCCAGCCCTGGAAGTCTTGGTGGTTTTGTTCCTCATTTGAAGAAGAATAGCAATTTCCCTTAGATCTCTCAGATGGACCTGAAAGGGAAGGGACTTGAACCCCAGTCTGGGCCTGAGCATAAAGCCAGTTCTATCTTTCTTTTCTTTACAATCAACTGGCCATGCAGTATACCAGGACATAAATTAATCTCAACACTTCCCTCCCTGCTAGTGACTCTCAACATGACAGCAAACCTTTCTATAAGTTTCAGCTGGTGTCTTTTACACTCAGAGACTGATGCTGTTCCAGGACAGGTGTATTTGATGGCATCTCTTCAGTGACAACAGTAGAGTCTAGATGTAGTTGTTACAAATGAGAGGGAGTCCATATAAGAACCACCTCTCAGCTGGGCAGTGGTGGCACATGCCTTTATTCCCAAAACTTGGAAGGCAGAGGCAGGAGGATCTCTGAGTTCGAGGCCAGCCTGGTCTATAGGGTAAGTTCCAGGACAGCCACAGATACAGAGTTCCAACAGCTGAATGATCCCATATGAACTGGAAGGGTTTGATATAGCTTTCCCTTCACTCTACTGCAGCACAGTGTACCAAAAGCTGCTGCCTTCTGTAAATCGACTTTTCCCCCAGTTACAGCTATCCGGGAGCTGTTTTCCATCTGTTTCCCTATTTCCAGACGTGTTAGCCCATCTCTAATCAGACCCAGCAATGTAGTGAAGGAGGAAAATGCTCAGTTTCCTTTGTTGGGTGGACCAGCTGCTGTATGGCTACATGAGAGGGACTTCAGACTTGCCTTCTGGCTCAGTCACCTCCTTACAGGCAACTGGGCCAACGCATAGCATCACGCACCTTAAGCTTCATCTTATGCTTTCATCAGACAGAGATAACAACATCTCCCCTTGTTTCCTGGGACTGATTCCCCCTCATTCCACCAATCTTCAATTGCCTGCTGTATTCTGAGACAACTGATAATATACTTGAAAGAACGATGGTCAAAGATCAAAGCCAGAATTCCACTTCCACCTCAGTTTCAAGTATTTAAAACATTTGTTTAGAGCCAGGGAGATGGCTTAGCAGGTAAACATCCTGATGATCTGAGGTCAATTCCTGAGATGTACATGATGGAAAGAGAGAGACAACTCCCCCAAGTTGTCCTCTGGCTTATATATGAGCGTGTGTGTATGCAAATGAATAAATATTAAAACGTTTACAAAGTATTCATTCTTTAAAAATAATGAACATTCACAGAGTATCTTTGAATACCAGCCCTCTTGTGTCCATTGAAAGTCTGACCATTCCTTCGGCCCCATATAAAGCTCCACTGAAGACCTGCTCTCTGTGAAGCACTATGCTGGGTTCTGGATTTACAAAGATGATTGTCTCTATATCAGAACAATTCAGTTACTGTGGGGAAACGTGATGCCCATTTATAAGCAGATGTGTGATTTTCTAAGCTCAGAAATACCAGGGAAAGAAAGGTCTTTAGGACATCTACTCCGGAGGGGAGGGTGGGACAATAATGGTGAGGTCAGAACCGTATTTGTGATCTGGAGAGTAGAGCAGGGAAATAGTGATGGCACTGCTGTGGTCCAAACATGAGATGATGAGACCTTGAAGTCCAGTGACATTGAGGATAAGAAAGGAAAGGAACATTTCTGGAAGTCTATTTGGCTAGTAGGTTCCCCTCCCCTCGGGACGGGGTGGGGTGTGGGGTGGGGGGGATGTGATCATCTTGATTCCTGATAGGGCAGTTGGGGGTGAGGTGAGGAGTAGGGAATCAAGAGGCCTCTCTAATTTCTACCTTGAAAGTTCTCTCCTCTCCTCCACACATGGTAAGATGTTTTCATCATTTTTTTAAAACTCTGAGAACCCCCAAGATCACACAACCAGCAATAGCAAGCAAGATTCAAACCCAAGCCACCTGTCTATAAAGTACAGGATTTCAGTGAAAGCTATCACAAGAAGGAAACTATTTTCCTGTTGGTTCACTTTACAATAAGAAATACATTGATGCAAAGTGGGAAAACTATTTTCCTGTTGGTTCACTTTACAATAAGAAATACATTGATGCAAAGTGTGAAAACTATTCTCCTGTTGGTTCACTTTACAATAAGAAATACATTGATGCAAAGTGGGAAAACCCCTTTGGCCTGACTCTTCAGACTTGGGGCGTTGAATGTTTTTAAAAGAAGTGTAAATAAAAACCTTTAGTACTCTGGACTGATAAGCTGGAAATTTCTTGTTTGTTTCCTTGCTATTTGTCAGCGTACCACATAGACTTTGTGTCCTAAGTGAGTCACAAATCAGGGGATGTGAAAGACTCTCTGCACAAAGCAACTCTTGCAACAGAAACTGGACACCCTGGAGCTGTTGAAAAAAAAATGCCCTGCCTGAGCAGGCTTTTGACCAGTCTGTGAGTTCTGCTCACAGTTCACAAACTCCTCTCTGAGAGTCTACAGGAATAACCTTCCTGTGCTTTAACTGCCCCTGCCCACTTCTCAATGACATTATTTTCGTCAGTGAGAGAGACTAAAAACCACTTTGGATTTGCCTAAGGACACTACCATTTTCAAAATAGCTTCTTGGCAGTCAGGTCTTCATAGGGCAACTAGGCAGGTACAACATTGAAACCTCAAAGAATAAAAATCTGGCTCATCGTTAGCCTAACAAAGAGAGTATACTTGAGATTTGAGGTGCCTCCTAAATCTTGCTGAGTCTAGTTAAAATATGTCTCTGTATCTCCATATCAATAAAATGAAAATATAAAAAAAGGACACCTGCCTCATGGAGGTGTAAGAATTAACAGGGAGAAATGGAAGCATGGGTGGTCAGGACATATGTGCTGATACCTCTATTTGACATTGTGATCCTTTGTGACCAGACACCAAATAAGCTGCAGTATAAGCAAGTTCTCTTATTGATAGTAGGGATGCCTGAAGTACCAAACCACTGTTGGTATCAGGGTTTGGGGTAGGGTGCTAACCCCAGAAGATTAAAAAAATATTCTGAAAAATTAGCAAGTAAGAGGTCTTCTGACTTTCAGGTCCCTGCACTTAGTTTTGAAGCCTAGTCTCTTTAGTCTGGAACGATGTCCATTTGAACAACACAGATGGATAATGGCAATAGCACAAACATGATCTAATACATCCTTGGTCCTTTCATTGTGGAGAATGTCTCTCCAGGATAACTTCAATCATGTTTTCCTTTTCCTCCTTGAGGCAACCATGGTTTGAGGCATCCAGAATCTGTCCTTGCAATCAATTTCCAGCCCTAGTTCCTCAGAGGTGTTTTGTTAGTGTGCCATTACTCCTGGTCTCTTATTCCTCATTTGAAAACTAGTTTTTATTGAGCTGCAGTTGGATTATCTAAAACAGAAAAGGTTGTGTGCCATGTCTTTGCTTCTACCCATTACTGAAAAGCCACCACGGTGGCTTTGGATTGTACCCAGCCTTCCTTCACTCTTCCTTGGTCATGCCCTCGTATATTCCTGTTACTTTTCTCTGGCATCCTCAGTACCCTTAGACCTTCTCTACTCTCCTAGGCCCAGAAGGTGACACTGACTCTGGGATCTTTCATTTCTAGCCTATGCAGTCTTTTCTCCCAGAAGCACAAACGTGGTTTATATCTAACCTGTGAACGCAGAAAGTGACCTAAGCTGAAAAGAATGAACAGTAATTGCATGAACTAGGATTTCTCTAGGCGCAATCCTTTCACTAGCAAACAGTATTGGTATCACCTTGAAGCATATGAGAAATGTCATATCTCGGGCTTTGACCACTATCTACCAATGAAGAAATTAAAGCCTGTCAGTGATTCTGATGCAGGGAAAAATTGGAGAAAGGATGCTGCCGACTGTAGTGCTCTGTAATGTCCGGTTCCACAGAGACAGCTGCTTTCCTAAATGCCATATTACTTTACATATCGTTGTTGGCTTCCTGGCCTCTGAAGAGTTTTGAGATTTCTTCCTATTCTAAATACCATTTAGTCTTCATGAAGCATGTTAGATGCATCCCAGGTCATGGGTCAATAGAGTGTTTTCTAATGTTTATAAACATCCAGAGAATGTTCAGTATTGATGCTGCAGGGTAAGCACCAAAACTGGTGTTGCTATCGAATGCTAATGCAGCCAGTGGCAAGAAAGGAACAGTTAAATTTCATTTAATTTTAATGCGCTCACATTTAAATGATGTTGGGCGTATTTAGTGCTTGATATGCTCGACTAGCATCTCACACTATCATTTATCAAATGGAAAGATGATTGTACATTTCTGAAGAGTGCTTCAAAAGTTTACAAGTTGATAGTCTAGAATAGGCCATTTATGAAGACTTTGATAGGATATAAAAGGGGAAGGGAAGGGGAGGAAGGAAAAGAAAGAGTAATGAGAAGGTAAATATGATCAAGGTACACTGAATGCATATGTGGAGATGTCATAATGAAGCCCCTTTGTACAATTAACATAGGCTGATTAAATATCAAAACACTTGAGCTGGAGAGATGAATTGCAGGGTAAATTGCTTGCTGAGCAAGCATGAAGATCTGAGTTCGATTCCCTAGACTACACAGAGGAGATGTGATAGGGTGCATCTGTAACCGCAACACTGGAGGATGAAGACAGGTGGATCCTGGGGGCCTGCTAGCAATCAGCTTATCCAATGGCAAGCTCTCTAGGTTCAATGAAACCTCATGCCAAACAATTAAAAAAAACGTGGAGAAGTGTTAAGGAAGCCATCCCAACATCAACCTTTGACCTCCTCAAGTGTCTGTATAAGGTTACCACACAATTAAAACAGTTAATGAGATATCTTTGGAGCCAGTTAAAGGTGTTTATGTCTAAATCCACAACTAGGGTAGTTTGAGAAAATTAAAAGCCTTCCATCCATACTGGGTAGTAACTCATCCTAGGATCAGTAGGTTTTCTGAGACTTTTCATGACATCAGCGCTTTGATAATTCATCGTACATGGGGAAAAGTCACTGGATACAAATTAGATGGAAATAATGGAAACTGCAAACAACGGTTCTGCAACAGGGTCACAGAAATCAAAACTCACTTTTGATCTTTGTGACTGAGCAATGAGTCACCCACTAAAGAGCCGTCTTAAGCAAGTGTTTCAAAAGGACAAGTTGCCCTCGAAAGAATATCAGCCTTAAAAGCTCATGTGTTAATGAGCACCCAGTGTGTTGTGTCTAGCCACCTTCTAAGCCATGAAAAAGGAAACCAGTTCACTTGTTCTTCACTCAGGATGATTTCAAATGTGTGCGTTTGTGTGTGTGAGTGTGTGTGTGTGTGTGTGTGTGTGTGTGTGTGTGTGTGTGTGCCTGTGTGTATATGCATGTATATGTGTGTGTGTGTGTGCATGTGTATCTGTGTATGCATGGACATGTGTGTGTTCAAGGGAGTGTTTATGTTTGTGCAAGTAGACATATATATGTGTGCACATGTATGTGGGGACCAGTGATCAACCTTGGATGCTGCCCCCCTTGTTTTTAGACAGAGTCTCTCATTGGCCTAGAATTTACTGATTAGGCTGGGCTAGATGGCCAGTGAGCCAGCCCCAGAGGTCTCTGCCTCTACCTCTCTGAAACTGGTATTGAAATCATGTGCCAGCATGTTTGGCTTTTTCACCTGGATTCTGGGAATCGAACTCAGGTCCTCTTACTTGACCAGCCCACACTTTACTGAATGAGCCATCTCCCCAGGCTCGCTTTAGCCTTTGATGTGGTAATAGGAAACCAGGGTGTAGTCTCTCCTAAACCAGGGTGTAGTCTCTCCTAAACCAGGGTGTAGTCTCTCCTAAACCAGGGCTCAGGACCCTTTAAGCTTGACAGTTTCCTATAGGGAATCCGAAAGAGTACCAATCCACCTTTGTCTTCTGAGGGTTTCCCCCTCCAGCTAAAATGTATTATCAGGATCAAGACGAACATTATTGAAGGCTTAATACTTAACATAGAGGTGATCACATTTACTCAATCTAAAACACTTGCCTCAAGATTGGAGATAAGCAGATAAGAAGTGATTATGAAATTATTTGCTATTACTGGCCCCTTAACTGGAGACCCAGGCTTACGCATCCTTAGGGTTGCTTTCCTGGCCAGAAGTCTGCAAAATTGGATTGTAATAATATGAGAGTTTGATTACTTACTTTCTTTATTGATTCTGACAGCTACACCTGGGGAAATGATTCCAAACAAAGAACTCCTTCTCCCCAAGATTTCATATTGCTAAAGCTTTGACAAATTGTTTTGCCAGTCTTGGTATCCCTAGATTCTAAATGCAGTCAGTTAATCAGTGCTCAGAGTATGAAAAGTTTCTTTGATTAAACCAGTTCCAGTTCTGAGAGGTGAACATGTGCATCACTCATGAGGATACAGTATACCACACAGAGAGCAAAATCAGGAGCAGGGGTTGATGGTACCAAGGGTGGTAGCATAATTTCAGCATGTAGCCAAACAAGAGCCAAGCATGTACCAGTCCCCAAACAGAGTAAAGGCCTGAAGCATGAGGACACTTTTGGTCTCATAATTCTATTTTTAACCTTTTCATGAGATTAACTGTAGATTTTACAGTGATAAATGGCTGGCATGGGTGAATAGTAACTACAATAGTGGAAATGTAGTCCATGTGACCTTTATGGTGTTCTTGATGGACAAATGGAAGAGAAAGAACCCAAACTCACCTGCTTCCTTCTGTTATTCTGCAATTTGGGGGATTATTTCTTTTTTAAATTAATTTGAACATTTATCATTAGCTTTACTCTTTGTTGCTAATATAAACATTTCAGTCTTAAATTTGATTGAGGGATTATTTAAACAACATCACGTAAATTCTAGTATTTGTCCCCTTTATTTCTAATCAAATCCAAGTAGTTTTTAGTGTCCATTATTATCTCCCTTTTTAGATACTCGTGTTTGAAAGCATGGATCCTGTTTTAATTCACAAATCCAAAGATTTGTGGACTTTATTGGAAGAGACTTAGAGGGGCGGAGATGGCTCAGCGGGTAAGGGTGCCTACCACCAAGTCTGGCAGTCCAAGTTTGATTCCCAGGAACCAAAGGTGGAGGGAGAGAACCAGCTTCTGCAGGTTGTCCTCTGACCTCCACACACATGCTCCAACACACAGTAAATAAATACGTGAATAAATAAATACATGAATGTAGTGAAATAATTTAGTGCTTAGATATTTGGATGTTTTGTCACTTTTTTCAATAAACATTTAACTTAATAGTGTCATCATACAACAAAGTTCAGACCCTACCAATGTTTTTGGCTTTAAGATTTACTTTACAGTCTAGCCTAAAACAGAATCCAGATTTCATATTGATGACCTGTGTGTTAGAGGCAAACAAATATTTTGATGGAAAGGGATAGGGCTGGAATTAGATGATAAAATGGTTTGCTCTGGTCATCACTCCACCCTAATACCCCTGCCTTCCACACAACCATCATTTGAGTGGCTATTCACTCAAGAACACAGTAGGTAGGGTAAAGTAGGGATGCGGGTAATGAATGAAGCTCTGTGGAGGTAAAGGCAAAGAGACAAGATAGGAGTCTGTGGCAACCATTAGGCAAGAGATCGTGGTTAGTGGGGCCAGGCAGTGAGAGAAATGCTGAGATGACCTTGAACTGGATAGAATACCAGTAAGGTAAAATAAATGAGATTTTCTAAAGGACTGTGTGTGGAAGAGAGGAGAAAGAGAAGTCCTAACTTGATCGGCTAGAAGGTGGTAATACCTTTAATGGGAATGGACAGATTGCAGCAGAATAAATTTAGGGAAGAAAACACAAATGGAGACCCAAGTATTAGATTCCTAAAGTAGAGAGGTTAAGTGGGCATCAGTTAAGGAGAAGGGTCTGTGCTAAGGACATAAACTTAGGATAGAAACTTGGGAACTGGGGACTAGATTAGATCATGTGTGGTGGTGGATCTCAACTGGAATGATTGGAATAGGTGTTACTGTCATCTGCTGGGATATTGCCATGGACACTGCTAAATAATCTATTACATTAAGTAGATTAACAGAACCAATGGAAAAAGAATGTGTGTATATATGTGTGTATAAATATATATTTATAAATTATTTGTAATATATATGGAGATTTATTAGATTAGTAAGAGAGGGGTAGTCTAACATTAGCCGTCTGAATGTTGTAGAGGTAGAAAACTCAACAGCTGCTCAGTCCACATCACCAGGTGTCTCAGCAGGCTGGTGCTGAAGGCCTGGAATTCCTGAAGAGTTCATGTTGGAAGGTCAAAGGAGTTGGATCTGATGTTAGCAGAGGGTGATATTGCATTAGCAGTAGCAGCCACAGGCTCTCAGGAAGAAGCAGTGAAGGCAGATGCGTCCTGCTTCCTCCTCAGACCTGTCTATACCTGAACCACTGGTTGGGTGATGATTTCTACTCTGGAAATGACCTCACAGAAATCAGGGGTGTGTCTTCTAGGTGAATCTAAATCCAGACAAATTAACTATGAAAAAGAACCATCATACTATGATGTACAGGGTAGCCCCACCCAAAAGCATTACCAGACCTACAGTGTCAATAGCCCTGAGGACGAGAAACCTGGACTGGAAGTATGAGCCTCACCAGAGAAGAGAAGAGATTCAAGGGCTCAGGTCTGGGACACACCCTATTATGGTGGAAGGAAATAGAACCACTGAAGAACTCTGTGTGTAGCAAAATTTTGAAAGACATTTTGCCTTAGAAGTCAAATAGAGATAGTCTATTAAAGAGGAGGTAGTGATCAACATCCTCAAATACTGCAGAGAGACAAAACAGATAAGGACTGAAAACTTCCCAGTGGACTTTTCATCCTGAGGTCACTGATAAGACCATCTCTGTGATAAGAGCAATTCCATAAAGTGATGTTGGATGGCTCTGTTGCTTGCTGAAAATTGACTTTTGGCAAGATACTTAGCCTCTCTGGGGTTTAAAAGATAAAAATATACTCCACAGAGTTGCACAGGAGAATGTGAACAATGAATGTAAACCCCCCAGCACAGAATTGATGCATAGCCAGTATTCAATAATTATCTGAGGTCTCCATCCACAATTCTACCACTTCCTATCCAATGAAAATCCATCCCACCTCAACCCCCAGCAAACACTGCTGTTTCACGATTTTGTCCCATTTTAGCAGTTATTTATCATTATGGGAGGTGATTCTTTCATTAAGATGAATTCATGATGGGGATCATTCTCAAATTATTTCTCATTATGAACCAAAGCAAAAGAAAGTGTTAGTAATTTTCATTTTCTGCATAAAATGATTAAAAATATAAGTCTCCCAGTAATTTTTCATGAAGTTAAATATTCCATTATTAAATTGAACTACGTATTAAGTCTTTCTAAAGTTTTAAAACTATGTAAAGTCAAACTGGGACCACATCTTGGCCTACAGTAGCTCTGCATAATTCCCTACAGAAAACTGTTATATCCCAAAAATCTCAATCATAAAAAATCATCAGAGATATATATGTCAAAGAATGAGGCTGGGAGAGAACTAGACACATAGAAAATTGCCTTTAAAACACTTTGCTTGGGCATCTCCTGCTGGTTCTGTATTCTTATGGGACTCAGAAAATGATTTTATTACTCTAATGATTACACAGTAACGTTATAAAAATGAATTTAATTTCAAAAGGTTAAAGGTAGCTATATTGTGGAGGAAAGATATCCAAAAATGTGTCATTCTATGCTCAGTTCTAATTTCCACAGAACAAGGGGCCTAGAAGGTCATCCAGGTAATGAGATTTCTGTGCTAATTCTCCAGTTAGTCACACACAGTATACTCAGCCCATGTGGCTCCTGGAAGCTCTGGTCTCTCTCAGGGGAAGGATTCATGGCTTAGAGCTTGTGCATGCCTCCACTCAGACCTAAGATACTTTCCTAGCCTGATGCTCACACCTGCTGCATCCCCGGTCATTACTGTCTCTCCACTTCCACATCTGCTGGTTCGAGTCTAAGGCACATGCATTTCTCACATTTTTGAATCTCAAAGATAAAGCAACATCTTATAGTAAATATGACCATTGCAGTTGGTGGTGACATTCAAAAGAACAGTTTCTGATGTTCATCTTTTTAAAATAGTGTTTTTATTTATTATTTGAAAATTGCATACATGTGTATAATGTATCTTGGTCATATCCACTCCTCACTACCTCCTTTCAACTCCCCCACTGGAATCCATCCACCCATCTCATTTCCAATTACATGCCCTCGTTTAAATTATTGCCATTAACAACTTCCTAAAAAACTATTAGTTTTGACCATATGATCGTGGGTATGAGACTCCACAGGGGCCTGGGCAACCTGCCAGTAGCCACATCCCCAAAGAAAAGTGATTGTACCTTCCCTAGGAGCCACCAACAGCCAGTAATGCCTCCAGAAGCCCTTCCCCCATCCATGGTGGAATTTTAGCTAAGTTAAATATAAGACCTATAAGGCTAGGTCTTATACGGGCAAGCACACCTGCTGTGAGTTGATGTGTGTGCCAGCCATGGTATGTTTAAAACGTGAACTTTCACAGATCTTCTTAATCTCTACCTCTTACATCCTTCCTAGTTCCTCTTCTATGATATTCCCTGAGCCTTGGGTTGGGGAAGGTTGATATAGATGACCTGTAGATGACCCATCTACAGCTGGGTACTCTCAGTCACTTAATCTCAGCACTTTGACTGACTAGGAGTCTCTGCATTAACCACCACCCACTGCAAAAGGAAGCTTCTCTGACCAAGACTGAGAGCAGCACAAATCCATAGGTATAAACATAAATAATTGGATGGTAATTTGACAACATGACCATTTAGTAAAATACCTCTCTGGGACCTGTGATTTTTCTCCAGTCATGGATTTTTGACTAGGTTTACAGCACCAGAATTGATTTCCAAAAAGTTCTTCTCTGAGTTCTCCATGCATGTCATAAAGCATGCATAGCTGCATACATGAATGTGCCCACATACACAATAAGTAAATAAATAAAACCATTAATTTTTATGGCATAGGAGAAATCTCTGTTGAACTCCCCATCTGCATGATTTTACTTTCATATTGAAACTCGAAATAACAGAGCTTCCTTTAGTCAATAATGACGTGAAATATGGTTGTCTGTCTTATTTATAGGTTTTAGTGCTGTGATAAAACACCATGACAAAAACAAATCGGAGGGGTAGAGTTATTTTGCATTCACTTCTAGGTAATAGACTATCGCTGCAGGAAGTCAGGACAGGAACTCAAGCAGGAACAAGGACCTGGAGGGAGAAACTCGTACAGAAGCCATAGAGGAGTGCTGCTCACTGGCTTGCTCCTTCCTCACAGTTTGCTCAGCCTGCTTTATTATACAACGCAGGACCACCAGCCCAGAGGTGGCACCACCCACAGTGAGCTGTGCTCTTGCCCATCAATCACTAACTTAGAAAATGCCCTACAGACTTGCCTGCAGCTCAGTTTTACGGAGGCGTTTTCTCAATTGAGGTTCCCTCATCTCTGATGACTCTAGCTTATGTCAAATTGACATTAAAAACTAACCAACACAATAGAGATATGATTTCTGCTGCATAATAGAAGTTTGATAAACAATGTAGTGAACGCATGAGAAGAGAGTGAAGGGCCCTAGTGTTTGAGAGCTCCAGGTGCACTGTTAACTTCTGCTTGATTGGAAGAAACAAAGGATTGGAAATAGACTATATATAAGATGGTGGCAAGAAAGATAAAAACTACAAGTAATTGTAGCAGGCTTTCTTTTGGGCCACCAATCAACTCCCAAATCAAGATATGGAGACTATTATTAGTTGTGAATGCTCGGCCTTATCTTATGCTTGTCCCACTAGCTCTTATAACTTAATTTAATCTGTTTGCCTTCATCTACATTTTCATCAGGGCCTTTTTACCTTTCTTTCTTTCTGTATGTCTTACTTTTCTGCTTCTCATGTCTGGCTTGCTGGCAGCTGCTTGGCTGGCTGGCCCTGGCGTCTCCTCTTTCTCCCTCATTCTCTCTTCTCTTGTTCTCTCCAGCCTAGATTCCTCCTCCTACTTATTCTCTCTGCCTGCCAGCCCCGCCTATTCCTCTACTGCCTAGCTACTGGCCATTCAGCTTTTTAATTAGACCAGTCAGGTGCCTTAGGCAGGCAAGGTAAAACAGCAACACATCTTTACATAGTTAAACAAATGTAGCATACAAGCGTAACACATCTTTACATAGTTAAAGTAATATTCCACAATAGGTAATTAAAGCAGAATCTTGACTTGGAATAGAGATGTATTGGTACAGAGTATAGACCATAAGGACCTATTTTGAATGTCTTCATGGTTTTCCATGCACAAGTGTGATTCTAGAGTCCAGGTTACAAAGACACACTGCTGAAATGTCACAGAATCTACCTATCTATCTGTCTGCCTGCATGTGTCCGTCTGTCTATTTGTCTATCTATCATCTATATCTACATCTCTGTATATATATATATATATATATATATGTGTGTGCAATATGTTTACACGTGTATGCAGGTATATATGTCCATATGTGCACATATGTGTAGACAAAAGGAGGGATGTCAGATATATCTACCACTTTTTACCATACTTTTTGAGACAGATTCTCACTGAACCCGATGCTTGACATTTCAGCTGGACTGGCTGACCAGGGAGCTGTCAAGATCCACCTGTCTCTGCCCCCAGCACTGGGGTTATAGGCACCACACACACACACATGCCCAGCTTATATGTGAGTGCTGGGAATTCTAATTCAGGTTCCCTTACATTCACAGCAAGTTCTCTTATCCACTGAGCCATCCCCCCAGCCCATGACAGGGTTTCTATAGCATCACATAAATTCATAATATCCTCATAAAGTGTGATATAAACGTCGAGAGAATAAAAATTTTCACATGGAATCAGCCTGAGAGGATGCAGTGCTCCATTGTAGAGGAGAAAAGCACAAATGATGTTTGTCTTCTTTAGAAGTACCACACAGGAAGAATGATGGTTTCTACTGTAATTTCTTAACTTCATTAAATCAGCTTAGAGTTGGGAGCCCATTAAATGTATAGCAAGTTCTGTGAGTGATGAAAGAGAATGGGGGCTAGAGATGGGATGTTAGCAGGCTTTCTAGAAAACAGCTTTTTGTTTCCCTAATTGAAATTCACTGCTTTGCTATTAAAAAGAAACAGGGCTGGGGAGATGGCTCAGTCAGTGACGTGTTTGGAGCACACGCATGAGGACTTTATTCAGATGCCTAGCACCTGCATAAAAGTCAGGTGTGGCCATGCCTGCAATTCCAATGCTGGGAGACCGAGACAGGAAGATGCCTGGGATTTGCCAGCCAGCTAGCACAGTCACATCAGTGAGTTCCAGGCTCAGTGAGAGCTCCTGACTTGAAGAATAAGTGATGGGTAACTGAGGAAGATAAGGACATCAGCCACTTACTGCCACACAAACAAACATATATAGTACACACACAAACAGAGAGAGGGGGGGAATTAAATTGGAAATGTACAGAAACAAGCTGTGAGGAAGGGGCCATTTTGTGTGATTAAAAAAAGAGAGAGAGATTGTTTTCTGCAAGGTCAGATGAATTCTCCCCAAGGAATGACCTTGGCAGTTGCTAGGAGGTCACAACTGCTAAAAACCTCGGTAGCAGCTAGGATCAGAAATGCTCTCCTTGCTAACACTAGAAAGGTGTGCTCCGAGAGAGGCAAGGCAGTGCCACATAGACTCAGGGAGGAGAGCCAACCCCTGGGCAGCCTCAGCAGTGACCGTCGAAACAGCAGCTGTGGTCACAAACATTCAAAATCCATATGAGGGAGGAATACCCGAAATAACAGGCAAAACTCAGAAACATGTGTGGCAAAGCCAAGCCCGGTACCCCAAGTTAAGAAGAGGGGTGAGGAAGGGGGAGGTCGGTGAGAGTGAAATAATAGAATGGGTTGGTAGAGGGACACCATGGCAGAAGGAAAATGAGCTAAACCCTCTTTGCCTTTTATTCACATAGCTGAGGACAGAGAAAGTGCAAGGGAGATGGTTGATGCTTAGTTCTAAATGAATAGGACCAGCAAACACGTCCAGAATACTGAAAATGGGTCTCCAGTTCAGCCAACAGCTTAACCCATTGCTTCTCAGTGTGCATACAGATCATCCAGGGGCCTCTTTCAGTGAAGATCTGGCCCCATAGGCCTTAGTGGGGACTGAGATCAAATTTCTGACTTCCTTGTGACCACAGTGCTGTTGATACTTGGTCTCACTGGTCCACTCCACACTCTAAGCAACCATGGCCTTGACTCAGCAGACTATACCAGCTTCGAAAAAGCATAAATGTATTTCAAGAGAGAGGTCTAAAGGGAGAACTTTGAGGGTTCTAGAGAACTCATAGGGTTATAAAATAACCTGGGCAAGAGTGTAAGCTCTCATGGGGTACAATTGAAGGCATTTGCTCTGTTGCAATCCAAAGCCCAGCAAGGGGAGATTTGGTAACTGAAATCACAGATGCAATTTGGAAATGGGGAGAAGATTTTGTTTAATTGATACTCATCACAGCCCTCACAACTTTTCACTTACATGTTTTTAATTTTGTTGAGTGTCGCTGTGTGTAGCATGCATGTCAGGTGGGCTCTTCAGCTGTCACCAGCTAAGCCAGCTTGCCCAAAGATCTGCTGTCCCTCGCTTCCAAGCACCGGGGTTGCAGGCAGGCTGCCTTACCTTCCTAGCTTTTGTATGGGTGCTGGAGAGTCAAACTCTGGTCCTCATGCTTACGTGACAAGCACTTTACCCACTGAGCCATTTTCCCAATCTGCCATCACAACTCTTCATAACCTGAGCAAAAACCATCACCCAATAATTGGTTTCTTCTCTGTACACTCCATCTTGTTGCATATAAAGATGTTCAGGTTTGCATGTATTTTCTTGAAGTATATCACTATGGTAGAGTTTAGTGACACAAAAGGCTAGTTTAAAAATAGAGTTAATTGTGTGGCAAAAGTGTAGAAATAGCAATTCTACAGACATTGCAGACAAAATTACTACATCAACTCTTTATAGTTGTCCACTGAATACCTGGCTCTATCTTTGGATCTGTTGACTGCTGTTAAAGGTTGCAAGTGGTCTGGGCTTAAGAAAAATTTAGAGTATATTCCAGTCTCCTCTATACATCTATCAGTGTGGCTACCAAGCAACAGACCAAACAGTGACAGCAACTCAACACAAAGTGACCGAAGGTGAGATTGCTTGATCTGAGACACCTCAGCACCAAGGACAGAAGCCCACCTCTGTGAAAACAGGTCCATCGTTCCAATGTGGGCTTCACTCCAGTAGTTACTGAGCAGGGGACAATCATTTCTGACATATCGTGTAAAGTGCTCACCCTCTCTAGACAATGGCATTTCTTTTGGTCGTGTTATATAACTGTTCCCTGGTGTGATTATGTATACAAACCAGTGTACTGTTTCCCATGGGTCAACATCACCATTTTTTTAGAATTAAAGATCTATGTATGAAAGAAGTTATGAAGGATGGATCTCTACTTCTAAGACTGTTTTGCACTGGTCAACCTCCCTGATTTGAAGCATCCATCTTAGCTATTGACTATCAGCTCACACCTGTTCATGTCTGTAGGTCTAGGAATTAGCCTTCATGGCTTTCAAATGAGTCTCACTTTTGGGTTTGATCCATGATAAACTGCTTCGTAGAACCACTATCATTACAGCATTATGGGTGTTGAGTACTCTCATTTATTTACCAACTGAGAAATCCCAAGCTGCCACTCTTCCTGGTATGGAGCATGAGTAAATTGCCTTCATGATCAGATGCTGCCTACACTCTCTAAAGCAAAGGAAACCTGAAAGGAAAGAAATAAGGTTGGAGGAGATTTTTAAGAGTAATGGAACTAGAAAAGAAGCTGCAACCAGACCAATGCCTGCACACTTACAAATTGCTTCTCTGAGGTATAGAGAGTCACGAGGCATAAACCTCAGTATAGGAAGCCATTTGACTGTCACAAGAAAAGCACAGTTGGAATATGAGCCGCAGACACATGCCACTAATGAGATATCTGTGCTGATTTTCCATAAGGTCCACAGGCTAGAGCAATTGGTGGGGAAGAGTCCCTGAAGCTCACTGTGGAAGTACTGTTTGTTAGACATGATAGCTTAGAAGACACTCTGGGTGCCTCCCTCGAGACAGGTACAGAAGGGATCACAGGAAAGACACTGAGACACACCTTTGTCATCTGCGATTGTAAGAAACACAAACTACAGTTCCCACACTCCAAGGAAGAGCTTAGGGTTCATCCTCTTGGTGTTTATCCTAAGTGATGGTCGCCACCATCAAATTTGATCCTGGATCCCACCGCATCATGAAAGCCCTCCTTCTTAGCATGGGAATAACACAGAAGCCACTGGGTGATGGTATATTATTTTCATATTGCTTCTGTAGTAAATTACCATAAAGTTGGTTCTTAAAAACAACACAAATGTTTTGTCTTACAGATCTTCAGGTTAGAATCCAAAATGAGTCTAGGCTAAAGTAAGTATGTAGCTTCTTTCTTCCAATGGCTGTAGGAGACTCAGCTGATTTCCAGACTTGGGGGCATTATCCTTATCTTCTGACCCCCATCTATCATTCACATCAGTTGACCTCAGCTTCTCTATCTCTGGTACCTTCCTCCTCCTAAAGGATTCTTTTGATTACATTAGGCCCACTTGGATAATCCAGATAATCTTCCTATCCAAGTACATCAGCTATGTAAGGCAACAAATCACATGTTGCAATTCCAGAGATTAGGATGTAAGCATATTTGAGAAGCTGCACCATAGATGATATCTTCACTGAAGATTGAAAGAAAGAAGAAGAAAAAGCCCACATCTGCCCTGGAAGTGGCAAGTAGCTGAGGACCTAAAGAGCTCAGGAAAAGTAACCTGCTGTACAAAGAGAAAACTGATTTACCCTACAACAATTTTGTCAATTTGAAGCCTTTAAAAACTCTTATATAATTTCTTATTCCAAGAAGCTCTCTTAAAATCATATCCATCATCATCATTATGTTTTTAATCAGCTAAACAATTACAGTAATTTCTGTGTTCTGAAAACAGGGACATGCTAGTTGGCTGCTCTCCCAGGATCCCTTCTGCATTTCTTTTCACCTATGAGTATAAGGAAAATCATCTCCTACAAATTATGTAACTGGAGCAGAACAACCCCATGTAGCTGGGCCCTGGCAAAAGCTTTCTCCAGTTTTCAAACCCAAGGGAACGTGGCAGAGTGGCCTTTCACTGCTTTCACCTACAAGGGAACGGATGCAAGGCTGTAGTTTACAACATACATAACTTTGGACAGAAACACTGTTAAAACTAACGGCTGTCTCCCACACAACCACAGACAGTCTGTCAAGTCCACTTCCTTAATCTCTGCATCCCTCCTACCTGATTCTCAATCTCCTGCCACCTGTCAAGACAATGGGATGCATTGCATGGTGCCCCCTAAATGATCTGAGAAGAAGAGCCACCTAGAGTGCATATTCAGCAGGCAGGTACTCAGGATCCTTCCTCGGAAATTCTGATTTCCTCAGTCTTTGCAGGGATCTTTTTATCTACTTGAATAACAAACACTCTCCACTCTCGATGATTCTTAGTATCAGACAAGGGTGAGCAAGACTGACAGCTTTAAACAGGATGGGCTTAGAGGGCCTTGGAAATTCGGCACACCTTTGAACACATTTCAAGCTGGTGGAGGCTGGCAAGTTGCTCAGCGACTCTGATCCTATTCAACAAAAATGTATAGGTTGTTGGAGAGCTGAATAAGATGGTGTAGACATTTGACGGGATATAAAGAATCTGCAGTTTATCATTTCCAGATATCAATGTTCTCTCCCTCCCTCCCTCCCTCTCTCCCTCCCTCCATCCATCCATCCCTCCCTCTCCTCTCCCTCCCTTCCTCCCCCTCCATGTCTCTTCCTATGATACCTGCCATATTGTGACTTTCACAGCAGAGCAATGTCTACCGACTTTGTAAATGTCATACAATGACAACTAGCAATATTTAGTTAATTCTTCTGCCAGGCCCGTTCCTATGCACCAATTTGTCAACTTCATCACTGAAATGCATGGCCCCTCAGCGCTCTCTTCCACATAGCTTCCTCATAGTCACAAAGAATTGTTCACAGTGGTTCCCCTCTTTTTAGAGTACCCAGCTGCACAAAGAAAGCTAATTTTGGGGCACAGCTGTGGCAGCCATTGCTTCAGGAAGTATCCAGGCACTGATTGCCTTTTATTCTGTAGAAAAAAAAAAGTAAGCCAGGTTTGCTACCCAACCAGGTGAGGTTACAAATAGATTTGGGGTAGAAGCTCTTGGAGTCCCTGTCATCACATGCAAGGTCTTGTGTCTGCCAGTAGCAGGGGCATCACGGGAATCACACGATGTATCCAATTTTGACATACATTTTGCATTTGCTGGGACATTGGGTAGATTTTCAAAGACCACCTTCATAGGCCCTATGAAAGCTTTAGGCTCAACAAGAATTAGAAAGCCATTCTGTACTTAGTAACTAGAAAGAATCTTGAGAGTGTATTCCATTTGTGTGTGTGTTGTCCTCTTCTTAAAGTGTCAGGTTCACAGGGACCTACCCACTGGGACTCTCTTCTCCCATTCCTGACATAGTAGGTGTCAGTGAATTCCTCCAAGACCACCTGCATGCAGTACCTAAAGAGTTATAAAAAATGCAGACACAACATTAAAAGATCCAGGCACATATTGGTTTGAGATTTGCTGCACAACAGCCATCCCCAGTCTATCAGCCATCTCTTGAAAGTAAACTCACCATATGCTCCCAGCTTAGAATACTGTTGCCTAGCCTTAGACCGCATAGGAACATTCCTACTATCCCAACTGCACCTTCTTTCCATGCTCTTAGAAATCCCAGACCCGCCGGGAGGTGGTGGCTCACACCTTTAATCCCAGCACTCGGGAGGCAGAGCCAGGCAGATCTCTGTGAGTTCGAGGCCAGCCTGGTCTACAGAGTGAGTTCCAGGAAAGGCGCAAAGCTACACTGAGAGACCCTGTCTCAAAAAACCAAAAAAGAAAGAAAGAAAGAAAGAAATCCCAGACCTATAGAGCATGCGGGTGAAGAACTGAAGGACCAATGCAATTTTCTAAAAGAAATATGTAATAAGCAAGGAAATGAGTGACTAACAATACACTGAATATTTTAAACTGTAAAAAGAACAGATTTTTTTCTTAATTCTCACTGCAAAAACTCCTATGCATAACATAACAAATATGCTAATTATCTTGATTGACTCTACAATGAATATGTAGATTAACTATCACATTGTATCTTATGAATATATACAATTATTATTTTTCAATTAGAAACAAGTTTTAGAAATGAATTCATGCATCTTCATTGTGATCAATGTTGCCTCTGCCCTCCCAAACCACATCAGTACTCATTCTCACACCCTCGAGCTGATCACCTTAGTCTCCCACTATGGGTCCCTTAAGAGTATCTATTCATCTCCCGTATTTACCTTGTACCTACTTTGAAAGTGGCACCTCCCATTCCCTGATCTCACTTCCCAACTCATACTGGGAAAAAGTACCATGATTCATTATTTATCACCATACCTGACAATAGTAGTTACACAGGAAATTGTGTGTGTGTGTGTGTGTGTGTGTGTGTGTGTGTGTGTGTGTGTGTGTGTGTAAATGTAAATGAGTAAGTGAATGGCCTCATGGTCATGAACAAATTCTAGCATCTAAGAGAAGCCTTTGGGCATGGTGTGGTGGCCTATGCCATTTATCCCAGCACTCAGGAGGCAGAGGCAGAGGCAGGTGAATCCCTGTGAGTTTGAGGCTAGTCTAATATTTATAATGAGTTCTAGAGCAGCCAGGGCTACATAGTGAGACCTGTCTTTAAAAAAGGGGGGTGGAGGAGGTCCTGCCACAAGCATCTGCTTCAAGAACTGTTGTAAATATTGGATGTGACATCACTGTTTAATTCCCAGGGCAGACCTTGTTAGTGAGTTTGTCCCCCATCACTCCCCACCCATTATCTCTGCCTGGCCAGTCCTCACATGCTGATATATGCCTCAAGAGGAAACACAAGGAATCTAGGGCATGAATACCAGTGATGTATGGACAGCTCATCTGCTATCTTGACGTTATGTCACTTTCTATAATCAATACCATGTGTTCAAATTGATGGAGCTTTCTCTAGTCCTGAAACTTAGATCTGTATAGTAGCATAGTATCTTGAATACATGATATCTTGAATACATAGGATCTTGACTAGTGAGCTATTTTCAGGGTAGGGTCAGCACTACTTACATCAACTTGTTCCTATATCTTGCTCCATCTATAGAATCTAGACTTCCTGGCTGTGGATTTCAGTACCTTTTCCTTTAAATCTGCTCTCAATTTGTCTTTTCATTTCTCTCACTGCATTTGCAATAATGGGGCAGAACTTCCTTTCCCAAAATTAGAGAGTTGGTTAAAAATACCAGCAACCTGCAGGAAGGGAACATTTTGATGGTGGAAGAGAACTCTGGGACCTGCTGGAGACAGTAACAGCTCTCGGAATCATTCTGAATTCCATTCAAATCCCCCTTCACTAACTGTAGTTAGCTGCAAGTGAGCTTGCCTCTGTCTACCCATCTAATTCATCGCAAAGGTCAGGATGATATCTGTGATGGTCAGTTTTGATTTTCAGCTTGATTTAATTAAGAAATGCCTAGACAGGGAGCCTTAGTGAAGCACAGCATTGCTCTGTCTGTGGAAATATTTCTAGAGAGGGTAACTAAAGAAGAAAGACATGTCATGGCTATGGGTGGCACCATCCCATGGGCTGAATGAAAAGGGGAAAGGAGAAAAACCAGCTATCCAGTAAGATGTCAACAAGCAGACACTTGCTACAATGGACAGGTCTCACCTCCAGGCCTTGAAACGAAGGACTGTGAATTGTGACCATCTCTTCCTTTAAGGGCTTCCTATCAGGCCTTGATCACAGCACATTTTAGATTCCCCTCTTTCCACCCCACCCCCTTGAATTCATCAACAGCAACGGATTGGGAATTATGCTTGCAATCAGGATGGAAAAGTGAAAGACTTAACTCCTTTCTTCTAAATGCTGATAACTGAATGCAGGGGACAGACAGATGTTCAAATAAACAAGTCACACAGAGTACAAATGCCAAAAATGGAAACAAAGGGTTGTCTAGGACTTTTCACTACAGACAGTCAGGAAAGGAATCCTTCTGAGAGCAAATAAGAAAAATGGCATATGCAAGTAAAACACTTCTTTATGTCTCCTAAGCATAATGTGAGGACAGAGCAGGAGAGCATCCAGTGTCTGAAGGGGACAACTAGATTATGTGAACGTACTTTCTCCTTGATCTTGTCTATATCCTGCATGGAACTGGGATGTAATTTGTCCAGCTGAGTCCTTTGCCTTAAGATCTTGTACCTTGGTGTGGTTCATGAGCCTTGAAGCAATCTCTTCTGGACTTTGTGCTGTGCCACAGTGAGTGCCTCAAAAGAGGAGGAGCTTTGAGGTGTGTAATAACAGTCAGTGCCTCAAAAGAGGAGGAAGATACTGTGACTCTAGAACAGAACTTGGGAAGCACAAACTCAGGTCTCCATGTAGCATTTGATGTTAGTTGACTACAAGACATTGATTGGGCAGGATTTCTCACCTCTCTGGGTCTTAGCCTTCATCAGCAACATGTTTGGTTTGCATTGTAGGAATAATTATAAAAATTCCTCACCTGCAGGAATTTAGAATACCCAAACAAGAGCTTGCTAAATTTCAGATTTCTAGTCCCTGCCTTTAAAGGCTCTGATTCTGTTGTATGGAGTGGAGCACAATAGTCGCACTTGAACTAAACATGTTGCCAGTTTTGATGCATGTGTTTGCTGGTCAGAAGATCCAGGAGTCTATGGTATATGATATGAAGGCAGGAGTTACCATTATATTCTGGCTTACACTCACAAAGTCTTCAATTTAATAAAAATCCCAATCTTAGACAGAAAACAACATTCACAGACCATCTTGAGTCCTTAGTGATTGTTCAGTGGACCAAGGCTATAATTGGGCAAATGGTATCCTAAAATTTTTACTCATCAAAGACAGAGGTATCCAAGAGTGAAAAACAGTGGGGGTGTTGACTTTATCAGGCTAGGTCACACACATGGTTTTTGGGTGGATTATAGACATGCTATAGGATATTTCACAGTGAAGTGTGTCATTCTTAGAATCTTTCTTGGAGATTTATGACCCTGGGAGGGTTGGCTGGTTCAGATAATCATCAAGGGTTCCATAATACTTGTCTAAACCTTTGCAACTTCACACTTCAGTGCTCTTTAGGAAGATTGAAACTCCCATGGCTGTGTGGGCAAAGCAAGGAGGCAAGCTTTGTCGATCTTCATTACCAGTCACTATGCCCTGGCTCAGACTGTGCCACCGTCTTCTAGCAAGTTAATTGATGTAAGGCCTATCTGAGAATCTGGTATTTGATTTGAAATATGATAGGTAGTTGGACTGAGAGAAAGTCCAAGTAAATACAATTCCTAGCCAACCTAGAGGTATTGAAGAACACAGGACAATCCAGTTGATTGCTGGGGTGCAAAGCACACCATTTTCAACGTCTGATGAAACACTGTTATTTTTCTCTGTACCGCATGGTCTGTTTATTCACCACTGAATGCATCTTTGTTGAGGATTTGCCATGCTTTATGTAACTTTGAGGGCATTCTTCCATGCTAATTGAGCCAGGTGCTGGGAACTGAACTCCAGTCCTTGGTAAGCACATTAAACACTCTTAACTGCTAAGACATCTCTTCATGTATTTTATTTATATTTTTATGAAGTCAATCCATATCATTATTTGTCAAGTGCTGGAGTATTCTATAGAATTCATTGTTGGATTATCTCTGTGTGTAGACAATTTAGAGAGAAAAAACATTTAAAATAGAGGAGTTCCATATTAAGATAACAAATTTAGAAAGTTTGTTCTTGCTCTTAAATGAAGATTGAAGAAGGGATTGCAGGGAATAGAAGCCCAATGAGGACTTAAGGGAAATAAATATATGGCCCTGGAAAGACTGTGGAAGGACCAAGGAAGTGGAAGCTAGAGGTCTCAATATCTGAGTAAGTGCTGGGGCAGCAGGAGAAGAAAAGAAGGAGGATGCAATTAAAGATTGTCCTCAAACAACTAGCTTGGATAACTGAGTGTACCATTCAAAAAATGAGATTCCACAGAGAATAGACTGAGGACCCAAGGGTAGTTTAGCATGGCCACAGAGAGCCTGCACGCTTGACCTCTAATAAACACAGTGATTCTCGGATCCCTTGACAGGTAATCATTGTTTCTTCTAGCAAAATGCCCATGTCTCTTACTCTAAATGAGCCATGCTGTGGAAGGTTTATTGATTGCTATAATTTGATGCCTGGATACAACCTCCTGTTGGGTCCCTGAGGGGGAAAAGGCACTATAAGACCGAGAAAGAACAGATGACTTCATTTGTATGGCTTAATCAGTCTGGAAACCACAAGCTGGCAATGTGGCATTCCCTAACAGCCAGGAGGAAATCTTGGCATAGTCAGGCAACTTGATTACTGTGTCTTTCTGACATAAGTTCATTTATTCACTTCTCTGATTTAATTAGTGCCAATGCAACTACCATAGGTATTTGAGAATTGGGAGTTCTCAATAAAGGGGAAAAAACAGATCCTAAAAGCATGGGAAACTTACTAGTCCTATCCAATCATACAAAATGACCACACAGAACAGTTTTGTAAGGACCAGGTTCAAGACAATAGCAAATGCCTAAGTAAGACTGACCACCCACCCATCAGATGATACAAAGGAAACTCAAGCATTCCACTTAGATTCATAAAAATTGTTGTAGACCTCATTTTATCACTGTTATTTATTTTGACCCCTGCCTGGGCCTAGTGTCTGTAATGTTTCATTGACTTGCTTGGACTGCACATCTTATTTATCAGTGAGCACATAGCTCTAAACCCTTGATGTCCAGGACTTTTCAGGGCCCAATTAACCTTTGGGATTCTCTCACTTGTGCTTTTTGTAAGGTAGCAATTGTATCTGAATCCTTGGGACTAATTGAGAATGACTGACTGGGGCTTTGTGTAGGCTTACTCCAAGCACTCTCAAAGTGATAGAAAAAAAAGTCTAGGATAATCCAATAATATTCTTGTGGAAGGGTATATTATGTACATGGGTGTGCATTTTTATGCAGATGAACTTGTGTGCCTGTGTGTTTGTGTGTGGAAACCAGAGTCAACCTCGGCTGCTGTCCCTCAGAAACTATCTATCTATACTTTGAGACAGGGATCTCATAAGTCTGAAGTTCACCAAGCAGACTTGGCTGGCTAGTCAGCAAGCTCCAGGGACACACTGTGTTGATCTTCCCAGTGTTGAAATGAGTGTGCAGCACTGCACCTGGCCGAGTTTTGTTTTTTGTTTTTGCTTTTTGTTTTCTCTTTAATGTGGGTTCTGTGGATTGAACTCAGGTTTTCATGTTTGCCACACAAGTATTTTACTAACTTAACTATCTCCTAGCCCTTAATATTCTTTTAAAAGAAGGTTTATTTATTTATTTATTTACTGAGATGGTGTCTTTTCATCCCATAGCCTTCCTATCTTGGTTCAGCTATTCATGGGCAACTTCGCTGAATTATGTTACTCCCTTAGCTTGTATGTGTAAGACAGTTTGGAAGTCCTGGATGACATGAGAAAACTAAAACTTTACACTCAGTTGTTAAGCCTACAATTTCTACCAGGGACTCTCTATTTGTCAAAAAGAATCAATTCTCCTCTTATTACAAGCAGACCCTGAAGAACACTTCACTAAGAGATAGGATTTTAGTCCATGAACCAGCCAGAATGACACCCATTCCTTCCACCAAGATAAAGTCAGACATGTATTTGTAAGATGGACAAGTAGAGAACAAGCTTTTGACAGTGTTAAGTAGGGTCACTGACCTATCTCATCAGCCTATTACCCCAGTAATTGAACTTTTCTTCTCATCCAATTCCTATTAGTGGACACACCAATAGCTTTATTTGTCTTTGAGGATATGTAACACATCTAGTTTTCCCAGAGGTTAAAAACCATCTATTCACCAATGGGAATAACCTTCCCTGTATAGGTTCCTCTAATAACTACTTTGGGATGCCAGCAAAAGTATGGAAGCTTAATTAGACACTGTCATAACATTCAGTATGTTTTCAAAGGTAGTTTTTGAGAAATGGACCTACATTTCTATAAAAAAAATCCATTCTCTACATCAAGGCTACTATTTGCAAATGTAAAAAAAAAAAACCCAAAATTTATTCACTTACAGAGCAGAAATACATTTTAAATTTTATTTCACAGAGTACCAATTCTATGGGAGGTTATTAGGTATTAATAACCAAAGGACTGCATCTTCAAATACATCTGGGTTGCCTTAGGACAGAAGTCACACCATTTTGACTCTTTCAGGTACTCAGAGATTTTGACATGTAAATATGCAGAGCATATTAATAGGATGAGGTATCCCAACTGCCAACTTAAGTAGCAACTCACTCTCAGGATACTGTAAGTACAGGATCAGCACATGCAGGAAGACAAGGGTAACCGTTCCTTCAGTTTCTCACCCTGCTTATCTATTTCTTTTACCCTGGCCAGTTCCTACTAAGGTACACTGTGAATAATTTTTTTTTAGTTTGGGGCAAAATAATACATGATCTTCCCCCATATTATTTAGCCAAGGAGCTTGTATATGTATATTTGCATTTAGATGAAACTGCCCAGCAGATTGTCTTGTGAAAAGGATTTTGAGGAATTAGGTCACTTTTTTTGTTTATTCAATTAATACTATTGAGTGCCTGCTATGTAAAAAAAAAAAAAAATGACATAGTATTGGGATATGAAAGTGAAGGTATCTCTTTCAATTAGCCCAAATAAACAAAGCATACAATCTAGTAGGTACTATGCCAGAATATGCATTTAACACAGAGTACTGTGGGACTGGCATAGACACCATCTGGTTCGTCTAGGAGTTTGAGGAGAGATATGAGGTGTCTGTAATAGAGCTGTAGTTTTATCTTCAGTGCAGTGGCTGAACATTAATCTACTGCTGTTTCAGCCAGCAATTGCAACTCTGCAGTTACCAGCCTGCTTCTCTGACAGCAGCCCAGCTGCTCAGGCCAAGCCTTTGCTCCCCCAGGCATTGGCCCTGTCGCTGTTGCTAAAGGTAGCTTTAACTAAATCTCTATCGTTCTATTTATAAATAAAACTTGAGATTCAAAGGCTGGGGTGAAAACCTGCTAGCTCAGAGAGGCTGAGTAGCGCCTAGCTAACCTTCTCTCCTTGATGGCGACTCCCCCAAAAGCCCATCCTTTTGCTCCGCCAAAACAAACAAAAAGTTGTGCCACTCAAAATCCCTCCTTACTACTTCCGATGTGTCTCTCTATCTCTTCCAGATGCCCTCTGATGCTCAATGATCACTTTATGTCAACTAGTTGCTAACTCAGACTCCTGACCCAAGGTTAATTTTAGTTAATTAATGCAAATGCTAACTCCAGGTTCACAGTGTGATTGAATATCCTCCAACAGAGCTGATTAGGAAAGCTCAATTTGGGATAAAAGTTGCAATGGGGCCTGAACTATGAAAGGATGATAAACCTTTCATGATTGCTTGACGAATTCCCATCTCCTTTGAAAATGTTTAGTCCCACGAGACAGCAACCACTTCCATTTCACCTATAATTTTATGTATAACCACTAATATAAAACTTTATGTATCTTAGGTGCTTAATATTTTAATTTTTTTTTTTTGTTTTAAATCAGGGTCTCACTTAGCCCAGGCTGGCCATTAACTCACTATATAGGTGAAAATGACTTTTAACTCTTGATCTTTTTGCCTCTGCCTCCTGATTGATAATATTGAATAGTAGAGTTGTTAGCTATTCACTGACATGTATACTCTTTTGGTGTAGTGTAGGGTTGTTCTTTTGAAACAGACCTCAAATTCAATCATAGGACAGTTAGTTACCCTATAACAATCATGCCACTGTTGCAATACCAGGTACATTTGGCCAGGCATGTTGGTATTATAGTTATAGCTGGGTCAGACCATTGATTTATTTATTACCTCCTCAAGGTACCACCCAGCACCTTGAAAACTAGCCAGCAAAGCAGAAGCTTTCAGCTGAGTACCTGCTTAATTTCTTGTATCCAAAATCTTGTATCTTAAAATCTTGTATCCAAAGTGCGAGGACTCTTCAGCTAGTTAGTTATTGTGTGGAATCTGCATTGCTTGGAGGTTCCCTGGGGTCTCCCTCATCAACAATTCCTATGGAGATATCCTGCACCTGGCACTAGGTTTTTATTTTGTTTTGTTTCTCTTGTAACCTATTACTTTTATGAATGGTGTTGTGTCCTCTTGCAGGAGAATCTGCCTTCAAGCTCTCTTTTCTGTTTTTAAATTGAGTGACAAAACAGTAGATTTCCAAGAGGCTGATTTATATTCCATCCATTTTAATTAAGCCTCCTGCCCCATTTCTTCACACACACATACCCCATTCTTCTCCCTGTTTGAGTTTTCACAGATATTTTTTGAAGACTGTGAAGACTAACCATGGGCCAGGTACTAGGTTTGTTACTGATGATAAATGATGAACAAACTATGGTTTGTGCCATGATAAGACTTAAAATCTATAGGAAAGAGAGATAATTAAGCAATTATAAAACAATATGATAGATTTTATCATAGACCATCTTCAAGTACTATAAGAATGTTTTCAGGGTCACTGAGACAGATACTATCAATATGCCTCACCCATGTCACACTGGGTTCCTTTGGTATGTAATGGCACCCTTGCCCCTACATTATTTCTGTTTTACACTTAGCACCAATATCTCAGTTGGAGGACTGCCCTAAGGCTGCCAAGACAGCTTCACTGCATGTGTTGAACTGAAATGCTTGGAGTAGCCCTTTATCAGTGAATGACACACAGTGGGGCTTAAGTGTTCAATCCTGAGGTAGAACTGGTGTTTCCTAGCACTTGAGTGACTGAAGCAGGAGGATTGTGGTAAGCTTGTGGCCAGCTGGGCTATGTGGAGTGAGACCATGTTTCATCCCCATGTTTCTTCCAGAAACACCTTCACATGTATCATTGGTCTTGGGTTGTCTTCTGGAGGACCCAGCACAGTACAGGTGCCTCACCAAGTACAGTATCCAGGGAAGACTTCTCAGAAGATACACTTGGACAGATGAGTGGTGGAAATAAGAGTGTTTCAGGGTTGGTGGGCTACCTAGCTGGTATCCTTTTGGAGAGACCACAGTTGGGTTCAAGTGACCTCCAACATCTATCTTCTCTTTCCATTTTGGCAAGTTTTACAATGAGCCCACATTTCTTTTAGACTGTATCTTAGTGCTATAAAATCCATATTGTTTCATGATCAGCATTTATAAAAGATTAAGGAAAATCAAACTACACCTATTTCTTCTTTATTGACTGAGTCATCACCTATATCAGTGTGAATAATGAGTCAGCAAGAAGGAAAATGGGACAGCCAGTATGCTCAGTGATATAAATTACCCTTGATAAGGAAGGCCCATACCAATACATCAATGCTGATGTGGTCATGTTGTCACATTAATAGCTGAATGCTAAGGGCCATTACATTTAGCACTGTTTGCCATATCATTATATGTAATAATGCTCAAGAATAATGTGTAATTAACTCTGTGGCTGACTGACAAGGCAAAATGCAGAGTAATCAATCATATTGTATAAACACGAGTCACTGGGTCCATGTGAGAGGCAAGGGGTGACTTGAGATGTTTCAGCACTTTCTGCCTAGATCGTGACTCTGAGCTTTGGTGAGGCCAGCAGTTATAGGGACTTTATTTACAGGTCTAAGCTGGTTGTAGCATCTTGGTATCCAGTCTGCCTTGCTGTTTATCTTGGTCTTTTACTTATGTCCTCTGTGGGGGTGACAGATCCCTAGCTCCTCTTTGTCTAGAATGGCTTTCTCTGTGGGTTTTCATGATTCATGAACTCTTCCTCCGGCCACCAGACCCTGCTTTCACTTCATCTTCTGTCTGCAGTTTGCTTTGAACATTAGCAGTTTATGACCCTCTGTAATCATTCCCACTCCTCTAGGTGACTAATGCTTCTCTTGTAGGTAATAAGGGATGATAAATGCTTATTAATAATTTTCACCATGAGCAAGGGTGGATGAGACCAGTCCAGACCTTTCCTCTCATGGGCTGTTTTGTAAAATTTACAGTGACCTATAAAGATAATCTGCTCTGCCCAGGATAGCTACTTATATCTTCAGAATCATCCAAGTGCTATATGGTCACAAGGAAGGCTGAGGCAATGTCTGTAATTCACTTGAGAGAGAAAACTCATTTCCTTATTAGTGTAAGACTCTTCTGTGAGGCTACTATCAAATACTCTCACATATTGGGCCCCTTTGATTAGGGGTGTGTGTGTGTGTGTGTGTGTGTGTGTGTGTGTGTGTGTATGTGTATGTGTGTATTTTCTTTGAAGTAAGGAGGAATTATTTTTACTTATCCCTCATGAAAGAGAAACCAAGTCCTCAGAACTATGAGAGAGACTGTGGGTCTCTCTCCCTCAGCATTTCTGAACTAGGTTTAGCTACAATGTAAAATGCCTTGTGGAATTACCACTACTCTCCCCTTCCACACACTTCCTCCTGTGCATTCTCTTACCTTCTCCCTTGCAAGTGCTACCAAGAAAGCATACCCTTTCCTCAATGATAAATCAACTCTCTGCCTCTCAGATTCAGAGTCCTAGTCAGGCATTGTCTATTGATCAGAGTTGTAATAAAAGATAAAAGTAGTTTTCTCTTACTGATTTTGAGTCCAATGAGTTGGGATACGTGCATGCCACAGACACACTGACAGTAGGGTGGGAACTAAGAAGGAAAGAACTACCTACATGGCATCACCTTATATACTGGTACAGAACGGTAAGGATGGAGAATGAGCCTCCCTTGTAAATCAGGTCATTTTAGCTTTGTGCTGCTCTTGGGTTGATTTTTGTCTTTGTTCTCTCTGGTGACTTAGTGGTTTGGGTTTCCATTTCAAGCCTGTCGTAGCTGGGCCATAGAGTACCAGCAGAGTCTATAGTTGGGTCATTTAACTGGGGAGCTGAATTACTGTGAAAATAAAACACACCTGAGAGTGCTAATTAGCAGGTCTAGGTCCCACAGTCCAGCAACTTTCTCTCATTCTGAGAGCCTTCCTGCTACTGACAAGTTAGTCACCTTGGGTGTTCTTTTATTCAAGATGGTGGCTTTCCTTTTATATGCCTTGCCAAGACTGTCAAGAACTCATAATTAGACAGCAAGAAACTACTTTCTTCACAGAATAGCCCTGCTGGCTCTTTTCTTCTCGCTTCCTTTCATTTCCTTTTCTTTTCTTTTAACAAAGTCATGCATTTTCTATAGCAAGTTTTTCTAGTTTTACATATTACTAAAGCCAGATGATTAGGAGGCAAATACCAAGATTTCCTCATGATGCAAGAACCCTGCACTCCACATCTAAATTGCCTCGGTATAAGTTTCTAAAAAGTCATAGAGATCTACCTGCCTTCTATTTCTGTCTTTAGCTAGAAACTTAAGAAATGCTTTAATATAGGGTCCTTTTAAGTAGACCAAGCTAGATTTGCACTCATTATTCTCCTGCCTAAATGTCCCAAGTGCTGGACTACAGTCATGTACCATCTTACCTAGCTAAAAGCTTTGCTTTTAGGGTGTTCTCTGCATCTGGGTAAGATGACTTATTTCTGTACATAGCACTTGGAAACCTGAGATAAGATGATCATGAGTTTGAAGCCAACCAGACTACACAGTGAGGTCCAGACTAGCTTGGGCTATAGAAAAAAGAAAAAAAAGAAAGAAGGAAAGAGAAAGGAAGGAAGGAAGGAAGGAAGAAAGAATGAATGAATGAAAGAAAGAGAAAAAGAAAGAAAGAAAGAGAGAAAGAAAGAAAGAAAGAAAGAAAGAAAGAAAGAAAGAAAGAAAGAAAGAAAGAAAGAAAGGAAGGAAGGAAGGAAGGAAGGAAGGAAAAAAAGGGCTCTCTGGATCTTTGATCTATGGAAAGGAGCAAGGAATAACATTGTGGGCTATTTGCAAAGTCACCTTCATGGGCTGGGATATGCTCTGTAAATGGAGTGTTGCTTTGATTGCTTTGGTATGTGACTCACAAAGGAATTTGCAAGTAACCCTAGGTAGCTGCTTTGGGAGAATATATTATAATTTGGAATGTAATCTAGTTTAGCGGAAAGGTTTGAGAACACAATCATTGCTAAACAAACTACCACTCTCCTCTGGGTCTCTCTTGCCATGCACAAATCATTTATTTGGCAGGTTCTTTGTAACCCCATGAATTGAGGTCCTGAGTCAGCATTCCATAAAATGTAAAAGTCCAAACTTCTTCACAACCAAAGTCACTAAGACACACTAAGATTTATGATTAACTAGAAATCTAACTACCAGCAATTCCACTGTGGGGTATATAACTAAAACAAAACAAAACAAAAAACAATTCCATGTGTTAAAGAGACATCTGCATTCATATGTCTATTGCAACATCACCTACATTGTTGAGATATGGAAGCAACCTAGGTGTCCATCAAAGGATGAATGACAATGAAAACATATTATATACTGTTATGGTTTAGATCCTAAGTGTGTCCCTCTGCCAAACATCATGTGTTGAAGGTGTGGTACTCAGATGATGGTATCTTTGGGAGGCACTGGGTGGGGCCAGCTTGAAGGAAGGATGTCACTGAGGGCATGCTCTTAAAGTGATATTAAGATCTCAGCTCCTTCCTCTCTTTTTCTTCCCTTTCTTTGCTTCCTGTGAAACATGTAGTGAGCCTTCATCCCCCAACCTCCTGCCCCACTACTGCTATACTGTGCTACCTTCCCACAGACTTAAAGACCAAGTGACCATGGACTGAGACCATGAACCAAAATAACTATTTTCTACTTCTAAGCTTATTTTCTGATGTATATTACCATGAAGTCATCAAATATGCTGATGACAGGTGATAAGAAGAATCTTGGAATAACATTTCACTTATTTTCAGTTTATGAATGATAATATTCCAGGTGTTCCTTTTGTTAATAGTTACATGCACTCAGAATATTCTTTCTTCTTGATGAAACAGTATTATAAATAGAGTTTAGGTCTTCAGTGTATCATATAAGCTCAGGCCATCTGAAATATACTCAAAGTTCTCAGTGCTATAATAAATATTCACAGAAACATAATACTATAGCAATACTACTAGGTAAACAAAATGCAGTATTGAAATTATGTGCTCATTCTGTCCAATAGATGATCCTTAGAATTGATGTAACTACTAAACTTTGAAAGATTTTATTGTTGATTCAGTGGATTGTGGTGGTATTTTACTTGTACTGAAATGTGATTTTAATTGTATGTTAATAAATAAAGTTGTCTGGGGGTCAGAGCTATTAGAGCCATAGCAAGTACGTGGCGGCGGTGGCGCACACCTTTAAGGACCTGGAGGGCGGTACATACAGGCAGTGACGAGGCAGTCACATGTTTGGGTTTACAACCAATGAGAAGGCAGAACAGAAAGACTATAAAGACAGACACACAGGAAGTAGGTTCCCTTTTCGGAGAGCTCTCTTGGCTGAAGAGGATCCCTGAATCAGGAAGGGTGAGGCTCTTAGCTCTGACCTCTTGGCTTTCTTCTCTGAATCGGCTCTGTGTTTCTTATTTAATAAGACCGTTGGTTCCATCTACAGTGGATCATGTTCTTCTGGTGTCCTCCATCCCCTGTGATTCCTACAGTCTTTCCTCCTCCTCTTCCAACATGGGCTCACAGAGACTGAAAGAGCAAGCATGGGGCCTGCACTGGTCTGCACCAGGTCCTCTGCATATATGTTACAGCTATTAGCTTTGTGTTCCTGTGAGACTCCTAACAATGGGAACAGGTGTGTTTCTGACTCTTTTGTCTGCTCTTGAGACTCCTTTCCTATTGGGCCGCTTTGTCCAGCCCTGACAGGAAAGCTTTCGCCTTGTCTTGTTGTATCTTGTTTTGTCCTGTTTGGCTGTCGTCTCTTGGAGGCCTGCTCTTTTCTGAAGAAGAAACGGAGGGGGAGTAGATCTAGGAGAGAGAGGAGGTGGAGAAAGCTGGGAGGAGGGGAGGAAGAGGAAACTGTGGTTGGGATGTATTATATGAGGAAAAAAATCTATTTTCAATAAAATTTTAAAAGAAAGATTTTGTTGTCTTTTAACACATCAGAAACTCCATTAAAAAAACCCTTCACTAAAGAAGAGTAAAATAATATGGGATGAATTATAAAAGAATGAAATGGTATATAAAGGAGCTCTTGAAACCTTTACTTAGGTGTTTTGAAGGTAGAATTTATTTTCATTGACTGTAGTTTTCTACAGGAAAGCAGTTTGATTTTAGTTGGTATCTCAGGCTCTGCTAGGGTATTGACTTTGCATCCTTCACTAGACAGTTGGGGTTTCAGAACACTTTATATTCACAGGTTTTCAAATGATTCCCTATTTGAAAGTTACCATTGTTGTCCTGTACCCATGCTTCTTTGAGAGCAGATAAAAAGGCATGATATGGCTGTGGTTGCCTTCACAAGACCTCCACTAGATCAAGCCTATCAGAATTCCAGCATGGATAGAAGCAGGGGCTTCTGAGGCACAATTCCTTGCAGAGAATCTAATGAAGGAAAGAGCGTCAATTTTATTAGGGTGCAGTCTCTAGTAGGTTGCCCAAACTACAGTGGATTTTCATATCCATGCACATGGGGCCAGCATTAATTGGATATATAGGGTAATAATAATAATAGTTATTATTTTTTAAATGACATGAAGTTGAAATAGTGATGGCCTGGGAGCTCCTAGGGGAAGCTACAGAAATGTAGTAGATGGTGCATATGATCAAAATACATTGCATATGTGTATGAATTTTTCAAGGAATAAATACATATTATATTTTATTTAAAAATATAAGAAGTGGGCAGTTTACCTTAGGGTAGCCAAGATGAAAGATTGGCCAGGAGACTATGCAGTGACTTGGTATAGAACATTATTCATCATGGATAATGGAGATTATCTGGAAATAAATGAAGTAATTGGTTATAACAGTGGAGCCTGAAGAGCACAGGGTGACAGAGTGACTAGCTGACTTGTCATAATAGCAGAGTAGGAGAATAGCTTTGAGTCTTTGCTGCTTGGGAGGTTGACCAGATGACTCACTTGCTAGGGATTCTTTGAATTCTAAATAGTTCTTAGGCTTATGTACTTTATAAGCTCTGCTAATACTTGGCCTATTCAAATGTTCCTGGAGCCTAGGCAGTGTGGCAAAATTCCCATCTTCACCATTTTTCCCCCAGGTGATTTTTTTTAACCTAAACTTCCCAAACTGAAGATAAAACAAATTCATTGGAATAAAAATAACTTAGCCAATATAAACCCCTTAGAAAAGGCCCTAGCAGAAGATCTGGCAGGTGGTGAACGCAGCTCAGTATCTTTCTTCTTCTATCTTCACTTTGGATCTCTGGGCTCAGAAACCTTATGGGCAGAATTGGGATAGTTTTTCTCTCCTTGCCCTTCTGATACCTCACAACTGATGGGTCAGTCTGGTAAACTCTGCACAGCTTTGAATTCACCAGAACTAAAGGTGCATAAAACTGCAAGGAATTAAGGAACAGAGAGAGCGTAAAACAGAAATGAGAGTGAAAGTCTAAGGGATCAGCCCTCACCACAAAGCCTTTGGTGAGCTACGTAAATAATTTGCCTGGCCAACTTCTGTAAGGCTTTAGCCAATTGTTTAGGTCTACCAGGCATAATGAGAGCTACAGAGATGCTGCCAACACATTGATTGCAACACAGGACAGAGGACAAGGTACTTCACATACCTTGTTCTTGTGTGATACAGATTTATAGAAATTGTGAATTATTCAAATGAGTGCCCCATGGAATCTGTATTATTTGATTTATTATAAGGGAACTATGCCTTGCCTCAAGTTGATCATAAAATTTTTAGTATCAGTCATAATTTGCAAATCATTTCACTCTGAATTTCTAATTTTAAAAATAAAGGAATTAAAAGCATGAAAGGAAAATCACTTGAGCCAACACCACAGAATGTGTTCATCGCTTCTTCTCTTAGCTCAGAGACATCTTACTGACCCGGCTAATAACTTCTTTTGTGGGGTCATTTATAGTCAGAATGCTGCCACAAATCTTGTCTCATTTTGATGTTCTCAACAATCCTATATGAACAATCCAGGCAGAGGGGCAGAAGCATTAGCTTTCCATGAAAATGCTAAATCCCAGAGACGTGATGCTCCTGTTGTTTTCTGATTTGTTGTGGCTTTTACTTATTTTCCTATTGTGGTGAATGAGTTCCTCTCTTATGAAATGAGCCATTTATGAGATACGTGGTTGGTAAATATTTCCCCCTATTCTATTTATTAGTCCCTTTGCTGTACAGGACTTTAGTATGCTGTATTTTTGTCTGTCTGCTTTTGCTTTTATTGCTGTATTTTTGGCATAATATCCATGAAGTCATTGCTGAGATAAGTGTCCTGAAACATTTTCTCTGTTTTCTTCTTGGAGTGCATGGTTTGAGTCTCATGTTTAAGTCATTGATCCAAAAGTTGTTTTCTGTTCTTGCATGAGAAAAGAATCCAGCTTCATTCTTCAACATTGGGGTATAAGCTCTGGTAACAATTCTATACTTTTTTAATCATGAAAACTTTGCTATCATGTAGTATTGATGAAATCAGTGAGATTCTAGAAGGATTGGGTTTTGATCCCCACTGCACTGAATAGATTTGTAGAAGCCAGGTCTAGACCATTGTGATTGTTAGATTTGTCAACTTGACATTAAAATCTAGACTCCCTTCAGAGATAGACTTCTGAGCATGCCTGTGGGATGTTATTATGATTGTGTTAACTCGGATGGGAAGGCCCACTTCTACAGTTCTCGGCTGGGGTCCTGGTCTGTACAAGTAAAGAAAAGGACCCAAGCAGCATGCATCCTCTGTTCTCAATTTCCTGACCATGGATGTGATGTGACTAGCTACTTCAGGTTCCTCCCCCAGGACTTCCCCACCATGATGGACTATGCCCTTGAACTATGAGCCATAAGAAACCTTTTCTCCCTCAAGTTGCTTTTCTCAGAGTACTTTATCACAGCAATAGGAAAAGGAACTAATGCAATCAATCCCCTTGCCTGTAAGAAGAATATTGATCAGACCATCTGCCAAGCTTACGTGTTTTCTGATTCTAGCCTCAGCTCCTCTGGGAGCTGTGAGAACTTTCTGGCTTGCAGAAGCTTTGCAAGGCTGAGCTCTCCCAGATGTGTCAAGGCTTCCTCATTGAGTAACACCAAGGCATCTCACCTGTGTCTCCATTTTTCTGAGGAGGTTTAATCTGTTTGCTTTCACCAAGATGCATTTCCTTCTCAGCCACATCAGAGCTCTGTGGCAGGAAGTAATCGACAACAGGATGTTTTTAAATCTATCTGCCTCAGTGTCTTCCTTCCTTTGGGACACCTTTTGAGAATTTTCAAAACAAAATTTTGTAACAGCTACATTAAGAGAAACTTGATACCTTAAACAGCAGGACCAGGCCAAGCATGCCTTTAATCCCAACAGCACTTGGGAGTCAGAGGCAGGCTTTGTGAGTTAGAGGCCAGCCTGGTCTACAGAGCTAGTTCCAGGATAACCAGGGGTACACAATGAAACCCTGGCTTGGAAAACAAAACAAACACACACACACACACACACACACACACACACACACACACACACACACACACACACACACGGCCACATCAAAGGTTGTGTACCTGCTCCTGGAGACCCTGACAGGAAATTTCTCAAGCTCCACTCATCCTCCCTAGGAGGGTTCAGTGGTCCTCATTTTCTTCAGCAGCTACAGAGCACTTTACAGACATCTGGGACGATGTGATTGGGAGGAAAAACAAGTAGATTCACAGCACCAGAGGCAAACTTCAGAAATGAGAGAGGGTCATTTTTTTTAAGTAAGGGAATTTTCAAGGCTTCCTCCCTATGGTAGTAATTTACTTTTAACATTTGCCAATTGAGGAAACCGAAAAACCAGAACACTAGAGTAGATTTCAAAACATGATTTTTTTTTAGCAGAATTTTCCTTCTCATTGTGGGGTTCTAGTTTTTGTTGTTGCGGGGTTTTTTTTTTTGTTTTGAAGCAGAATTGGGATTTATTTAAAAATAGGCACTCAAAGAAAGAATAAAGCATGGGTGTAGGCTTCTCAAAAAACAGTCACACACTTAACTGTTTATAATAGTCATGTATAAGATTTGGGTGATCTCTAAATGTTTTTATTTTTATTAGCATATATTAATTATGAATAATTATGGGTTTTATTATAATATCTTACATGCACATAGTATGTTTCAATAATAAACTCTAAGTAAAAGAAATTAAGGGTTTGGGGAAATGGCTGAGTTAATAAAGTATTTGCCATATAAGCATGAAAACGCAAGTTTGATTCTAGCACCCACATATATAAAGCCGGGTGTGGCAATGTGTATTTATAATCCCAGTACTGGGGAGACAGCAGGATCCCTGGGGTTTGCTGGACGGCCAGTCTAGCCAAATTGACAAGCCCTGAGTTCAGTGAGAGAGCCTCCCTCAATTAAGGTAGAAAGTTGTTGGAAGAAGCCAATGTTGAGCTCTGGTCTACACACATGCACACACACCCACAACCATATCTACTGCAACATATACAGAAATGTGTATGCACACACACAAGCACACAATGATACACTCAAGAGCTAGAGTCCATATCACTACACAAGCCAGTGACCTCTATCTAGAGTACTTCTGTGGTGCTCTACTCCTCGGACTCACCTGCCAGCCCCAGCTCCACACACCTGATTTCCACTCAGTTCCCAGTCACTGCTTTCTGGTATGTCCCTAGAACGTGATTATGATGCTCGCTCTTTACAAGTAACCATCAACACAACGCTGGGGCAGGCAGAACTCTGACAGAAGTCCCAGGGTTTACAGGAGACAGGATGTGGTGGCAGTGCTAGGGAGTTGAATCAGACATCATTGTCTCTAAAGTATTGTGTGGTTTCTGTTGTTTGTTTGACCTCCTCGCTCCTCATTTGCTGACTCTGTATGTTAGTCAATATTCTGTCACTATGACAAAAATACCTGATATGATCAACTCAATAAGAGGAAAGATTTCTGTTAACTTGTGGTTCTGGGAGCTTCAGTACATGGTCAGTAAGCTCATGGCTTTTGGGCCCAAGTCAAAGCAGAATATCATGGTGAGAGCATATGACCAAGGGGACCTGCTCATCTCAAGGGGGCTGTGAAACAAAAAGAAGAAGAGGGGCTGGAGTCTTGTGTTTGTTTGAATGAAAAATGTTTCCCATAGGCTCACATGTTTGAATACTTGGTCCCTGGTTGGTGACACTGTTTGGGGAGGTTGTGGAACTTTTAGAAAGTGGAGTCTTGTCGGGTGAAGTACATCACTGGGGAACAGCTTTAATAGTGTAGAGCCTTGTCCCCATTTCAGTTTGCTCTCTGTTTCTTGTATGTGAATAAATATGTGACCTCTCAGCTTCCTGCTTCAACAGCCATGCCCATCTACTGTCATGTCTCCGCATCGTTATAGACTCTCCCTCTGGAACTGTAAGCCAAAATAAGTTACTTTGGGTCATGGTATTTTATCAGAAAAACAAACAAACAAAAATAACTAATACAGGTCCTAATATCTACTTCCAGGACACACCCCAATCACCAAACTTTCTTCTCTGCCCAGTCTCCTGAAACTTCCACCATGTTCTGATAGTGACACAGGATGGAGACCAAGCATGAGTCTCAATGTATGGGTCTCTGAATACATTCAAGATCCAATGCACAGCAGCCCATCTTCAGCCTTCTGGTGGAAACTGCTCGAATTATTATCAGCCCTCACCCCTGGGTCTCTAGTTTTCAAAGAAAAATTAAGGCTCTCCTTACTGTTTCAGCAAAGTAATTTAATTCCCTTTGTCCTCACTTCTTCCATTCTGATCTGTGCTAATGCATTCTTTCTTCACAGAAAATATTATTAATGTTTTCCAAGCAAAAGGATTATCTAACAAATCCTCCATGCTTAGGGAGAGAGAAGCTGAGAAATTAGTTTTTTCAAGATACCTCAAACAGAAAAGTTAAAGTCTTAGCAAAACAAGTGTCTTACATTCTCACCCACCTCACTTTTTATTATTTAAAAAATTGTTTTTAGAATATTGTGAGCATGGACTATAAGAGGTAAATTTGGAAATACTGATGGCAATAAGATCATGGAAGATCTTGGAAGACCTATTGGTTGATATTCATTTTTATTCAAATCAGGTAATTAGCATAATTAATAGATCTTGAGGGTAGAGAAATAGAGGGGGGGCCAGGAGGCCACCAAGGTGGCTATTGCAGTAGCAGGTTAAGAAGAAGTAGAGAAGAGAAGTAACGGAGTCAAGCAATGGGTAGCAGAGGTCATGGAGAGAACTGGTGTAGGACATGTGAGGATAAATACGAATATTGGGGATGATGCCCGTTTTCAGTTTGCAGTAACTACATGGATGTAGGTGCAATTTATTGTAAAAAAAATAAATAAATGTGTAAGAATGTATCTGGGGTTGGGGAGTACTTTTGTACATGTGTCAGGCATCCCACATGATCCAGGAAGAGGTCTTCAGTTTGATTTCTTGGGCAGACTGGACAGTAGGAATCTGAAGTCTGGGGGAAGATGGGGATAGTTTGTGGACACTGGTATTTTATAAGGCACCTCTGAGTAAAAGTCATTCTTGCTCTCTTGACCTAATTTAAGGTTTGTGTGATATCCCATTGGCTTAAAATGTAAATGTGCCATTGTTTCTAAAAACCATGGTCTAACTTTCACTCTAGAAAACAATCAGGACCTTCTTCCTCTTTAACAAGTTATGCAGCCAGTCAGAGGGCTTGTTGTTGATTAATCTAGTCACTATAGGAAGTATTACTGGGGCACCCAGAATCTAACCGTAACAGTGGTAGATGGATCTCTCTTGTTAGATATGAACAGCCACAGCTGGGTGATGGATGTGTGATATTTAACAGGGTGGTTTATTGGTCACTGTCATCCATTCATTTCTCTTGAAGGTACCGTGAAAGCTTTCACTTATTAACCTTTTCATTTGCTTTTGTTGGCATTTACTTTTATCATCAAGAAAATAGAAAAAATATGAATAATATTATTTCATCAAAATCACTAACAGACTTCTGTTCTGAAAGCTATAAATTTGTGAACTCAGATATCTGTTCCAGCTATAAACCAGAGACTATCTGTGATGGTTTAAAAAAAAAATCAGAGCTGGGGAGAAAAGGCATTGGAATTAGAGGCAGGATGGACAACTACCTTCAAGACTCAGGCTGCCATTCAATAGATGGGCCTTCTAGCCAGTCACACCTTTCTCCTCTGGGTCTTATTGGCTTTTTCTGAAAACACTGGTAAGTTATGGCAGTGCCTGATGTGGCACAGGGCTTTTTGGAGGTTGTGGCTCACAAAGCCAAGTAAAAAGCTATAGCAATCAAAGGGATATTACATCAAGCTTTTGTTAGAGACCAAACATCTTTCATATACTCTTTCTCATAAAGTTCACTCTGCCTGTAGCTGCTGCGATAAAAATCTTGGGAGAAAACAATCATCTTTTTTTCTTGCAGTGCATAGTGTGGGACTGGGACTCGAATGGCAAGCATGACTTTATTGGAGAATTCACCTCCACCTTCAAGGAGATGAGAGGAGCCATGGAAGGGAAACAGGTAGGTGGTGTTACCCCAGACACTCTCAGGATGCACCTTTAACTAAAAATGGAAATGCTAGAGGCAAATCTTCCATATATGATTGAGTCTGATGGAAAGGGAGGATTGTGGGATTTGATTCTAGAACAATCCTAATGAAAGCCATTCTGTGACCTTGTCAAGATATCACCCCAAAATAGAAGTTTCTCTATGGGAAAAATAGAGAGGTTCAATGAATAAATGTCTAATTTCCTTTAGCTATGCAATCTTGGAAAAGTAGCATTACTTTCCCAAGGGCCACAATTAAAGTCAACACTAAATTACAAGCAGTCACTCCCTGGATAATAAGAAACACAGCTAGAGAAACTGCTGCTGCATTCAATGTACAGAGCCAGGCCCCATCGAGCTAATAAGTCAATGCCCGCTTACCATCACCACCTGCTGCAATCCTGAAGTGTCTCATAAAGTTGTATCTTGCTCTCTTCTATAAACAGAAATAGTCAAATCAATAAATAGGGGAAACGTTTCATCTTTGAGTTCCCAAGAGGCCATTAAAAGTAAGATTATAACATCCATCATGATTGAAGACCACCAAGGCTAGATGCTTCCAGATAAACAGAGATAAATCTGTAATTCCCACTGAGACCATGAAATGCACACCACTGTACTCTTCTGTATCTGAGAGATACCAGGAGAACTTAGTTCTGCCTCAAGCCCCTGTGCTGACACATTTATATGGTGGGAACAAGTCTCTTCTTCGGTGATTTTACAGCATCTACTGTGCCTGGCTCTAGGTGTGCAGTGACCAGCCATGCCAACATTGTCTCTGCTCTCCTGAAGCTAACAAACTGAGGGGAGCCAAAGGAGAATCTAAACATGAACCAAATAAACAAAAACCTAAAAGACAATTATAGCCTGTGATAAATGTTAGTTAAAAAAGAAAGACAAGGCCGAGCGGTGGTGGCGCACGCCTTTAATCCCAGCACTCGGGAGGCAGAGCCAGGCGGATCTCTGTGAGTTCGAGGCCAGCCTGGTCTCCAAAGTGAGTTCCAGGAAAGGCGCAAAGCTACACAGAGAAACCCTGTCTCGAAAAACCAAAAAAAAAAAAAAAAAAAAAAAAAAAGAAAGACAAGACTGAGAAGATGGCTCCTCTGGTAAAGGTACTTGCTGCCAAGCCTAATGTCCTGAGCTGGATGCCTGGGAGCCAAAAAGTAGAAGGAGAGAACCAACTCCTGTATGTTGTCCTCTGACCTCCACACTTGTGCATGGGTCATTCACGTGTGCACATCTACACACACACACACACACACACACACACACACACACACACACACACACGTGTATGTATACCAAAATAAACAAATCAATAAATAAGACGAAAATAGTTTAGTTACCAAGTGAGTCACAAGGTAAAAGGTAACATTTAACTTCATACCCTTTAAGGATGAGAAGAAGGCCGTTTGGCATTGAGTAAGGGAAAAGCAATTCAGGCAGAGAGAACATTTTGAGGTACCGAGGCAGGAAAGAGCTTGGTGTGCTCGAGGTCTTGGAAAGGGACCAGTATGTCAGGTGCAGGGAGGATGAGGTGACCTTGCATGGAAAGGGGTCAAAGACAGAGCAGAGGCCAGGAGGAGCTGGCCCTAATTGCATCCTCTGAATGTTATGAGGACACATTCAAACTGTGCTCTGTAGTACGGGGACCACCAACCACGTGTGACTGTGTTCTTAGATCCATCTGTCAGTAATATTAGCCACATTTAAAGTGCTTAATAGCCTCATGCAGCTGGTGGCTGTCATATTAGATGACGAGGCCATGGAATATCCCCATCATTGCAGAAAGTTTCATTAGGTGACATTGAAAAGGATCAAACTGGTTTGAAGTGGTTAAAGGATTGTGTTAGCTGTCCTGGGACAATAGCTCAGCTGGTAGAGTACTTGCTGTATAAGCATAAAGGCCTGAGTTTGATCCCCAGAGCTCATGTTTGAAAGCCAGGCATGATGGCATGCTCTGCACTAGGGAGTGGAATACAGGAGGGTAGCTGAGGTTTACTGGCTGGCCAGCCTATCCTACCTAGAGAGCTCCAGGCCAATGAATGATCTTAGCTCAAAAGTCAAGGTGGATAGCTCTTGAGTACCAACACCTAAGGAGGATCTCTGAGCTGCCCATACATATGCACCCATGCATGTGTGTGCATGCATGCATGCACACACACACACACACACACACACAGAGAGAGAGAGAGAGAGAGAGAGAGAGAGAGAGAGAGAGAGAGAAAGAGAGACAGAGACAGAGAGAGAGAGAGAGACAGAGAGAGAGAGAGACAGAGAGAGAGAGAGAGAGAGAGAGAGAGAGAGAGAGAGAGAGAGAGAGAGAGAGAGAGAATAGGCTTTGGCTTATGTGTAAGCATTTATAGAGAAAAGAGGAAGAGCCTGGTCAGGCTGTTAGGAAGCCACTTTAGTGGAACAAGACGTGATAATGACCGAGACTGAACGGCAATGGACAGAAATAAGAGTATGAGATTTAAGATATGTTGGAAATAAGAACTGTAAGATTTGTTGAGAGACTAGAGAATGGGTGGGAGGAAAGGGATGATGCAATGGTCCTGAGGTGGGGAAGTTTGGTGGGAGGCCCAGTTTGTGAAGAAAGTTGGAGAATCAGGTTTTACAGGAACTGCCGTAGAGGGTTGCTTACTTGAAAAGGTATTTTAGGTGCTATCAAAGAGAAAAGATTAAAACTGAGTGAAGATGTGAATAAATAGAGAGAGCTGACAGACGGGAAGGTGGGCGCCTTGAACCTGAGGACCCAGTGTACTGCATCAGAGGGAAAAAGACGAGCCCCATTGTTCACACTCCCTTTCCCTGCCTGGTACTGACAGAATAGGGCAATTTCTTAACTAATCTTCATTAATTCTTGAGTATCTCATAAGCATCTTTAGTTTGAGATGATCAAGGGGGAGTCTTGCAATACACAATAGGAGGGCCTGCTGGGTGATGAGACATTACTGATATCTGCTTCTGAGTAACGAATTGTGTGCTAATTTCCTACCTGAAAACAGCATTATTACTTCACATTTTTTTGGTTGGCTATTTTGCCTGGTTCACTCAGGATAGTGCCTCTCTGCCCCTTATGATGCCATGAAACTCGCATGCTTTTGTGCATATGCAGCACAGATGGCTGGTGAAGCTCTCCATATGTGTTTTGTTGTTGTTGTTGTTGTTGTTGTGGTGGTGGTGGTGGTGGTGGTGGTGGTGGTGGTGTGTGGTGGTGGGAGTGTGTGGTGGTGGTGGTGATGATGGTGGTGGTGATGGTGACAGTGGTGGTGGTTTTATCCTGCAATGCATAAATTTTTTACAAGGTGGTAAAATAAAACTTTGAAGCAGAAAAAGGCAGTTTCAGAACACTAGTGTTTTTCCAACTTATATTCTTACAACATTTTTAATGTCCCACTGACCAAAACAAGCCACATAACTAATACATGGGCCCTAGGGCCATTGGAGGCCATTGAAGTATCGGTCTAGCCTGCTCACATCTGCCTCCAAAGCTGCTTCTTTTTGATTGTCAGGAGTAAACTTTCATGTCCTGAGTGCAAGCCTCAGGGTCCAACTCCTTCAGGGTCATGAAGAGAAATGTCCAGTGAACATGGGGTGTTTGACTCTCAGTTGTTTCTGCCTCGTGAAATCGTCTGTAGTCTGGAAGAGCTGAAAACTGTTCTAAATAGCTACCGGTTAGTTACTCAGTTCTCAGTCCTTCCCAGGGCTCTGATCCTGTCCTTCAAGGAGTGTCCTCTGGAATCAGAGCTGAGAGAAGGGCTGAGAACTGAGGAATCATAAGCTCAGATTTAGAGAAAAGCAATCCAAGGCACGGAGGAGTCAAGCAGCATCATGGGACACATAGCTGTGACATGAAGGCATGGGATGTGCACCAGGCAGTCCGTTGTCTCAGTCATCACTCTCCCTTACCTCCTAGATGCCAGAGTTACTACCTAGAGACCATTTTCCAGCTATGTAGTCCATGTGCGCGTCTCCAGAAGCTTGAACTCATAGGCGGTCTTGACTTTGGAAGACACTCACATTTGACCCTGTTTGGTGTAGGTACAGTGGGAATGCATCAACCCCAAGTACAAGGCCAAGAAGAAGAATTACAAGAACTCAGGCATGGTGATTCTAAACCAGTGCAAGGTACGTGTGGTCCCCTTTCTGCCAGGAGTAAACGGCTAGAGTTGTCTTGGGGAAGGAGTTCAAATCATGTGATCAAAGGAGAAGATATCTTATAAGAGAACAACCTTCTCTAAGACAAAATTCATAAAATTGATGTAGCACTGGACAAAGGAAATGAAATACTATTATGAATGGCCTAAAAGCTATGACAGCCCAATGCTACCTTCGCCTTCCCAGGGACAGTCTTGCCCCAAAGGATAGGGAGCTACAGGTCATAGCTCAATCTCTTCTATACGCAGGGCAGTTCTCAAGGAAGATACTCAAGTTGTGTGGGGAAGAGTGACTAAGTATGAGGCATTCCCTATTCTAAAATAGTACTGAGTCTTGAAAACATGGTTCATGTCTCAATAAAGAGGGCAGGGGGTGGGAATCTGCAGATGTACTGACACCTGAAGACCCACTACAGACCTCTTTCTGTCCTTTCCCTTGGCTTAGCAGCTGTCTTAGTTAGGGGTTCTATTGCTATGAAGAGACAACTTTTATAAAGGAAAACATTTATTTGTGGCTGGCTTACAGTTTCAGAGGTTTACTCCTTCGTGGAGGTGTACAGAGAAACATGATAGTGGAGAAGGAGCTGAGAGTTCTACATCTTGATTGCAGGCAACAGGAAGTGAACTGTGTTCCACACTGGGTATAGCTTGAGCACATGAGACCTCAAAGCCCACCCCCACAGAGACACACTTCTTCCAACCAGGCCACACCTACTCCAAGAAGGCCACACCTCCTAATAGTGTCACTCCCTATAGGTCAACCACTCAAATACTTGAGTCTATGGAGGGTGGAGGGAAGGGAGTTCATACCTATTCAAACCACCACAGCAACCTATCCCTTAAGTGTAGGCCTTGAGTATTCAGGGAAAGCAGATCATGCTATTACTAACCAGGCCCTCTCCCATGCAGATCCACAAGATGCATTCCTTCTTGGACTACATCATGGGTGGCTGCCAAATCCAGTTTACAGTAAGTTGTTTTTTGTGTTTGTCCTTATTTGGGGAATGAGGCGTGGGAATGGTGTTAGGTTTGAGGACATGCAGATACAAGAGTTTTTCAAAATCTTAGGCAAGCACTTTAGCAATATTGTTAGAGTATGGCATGGAACCCTGTTTTTAAAATGAGTTTGTATTCCTGCTCCTGGTGAGTATGATCCCTGCTCCTCAACCTCAGATGGAAAGCCCTTCTTGTGTTTCCCTTCTTTAAAGTAACTGCATGAGGTATGATGTGCAAGGAAGACTGTGGATTGCCAGACCCCATGGCTGGGCAGAAGGATGAAAAGAAAGTGAGCCATGCTGTTCTATTCCACTGAGCTAAGACAGATGCCTTGGTTGTGTTCATGTAACTGGAACACAGGCATCAATGTCATACCCACTGATCAGTAGAAAGGGAAAGCTATCCAAGTGCTTTCTCAGGCAATGAAAAGGGAATCTCAAAGACTAGAGGACCAAGTTAAACCAGGTTGAAATACAGTGGGTATTTAGTCTCAGCAGGTGAATTGAGGATCATCTCCTATATGTAATCTATGGTCTTGTGGGATTTAGACACTACTGATGTGTGTTGGTTGGGATAGTTGATTCTTTTTTTAAGTACCAATAAAGGAGGCTGTGATATGACCTAATAGGTAAAGGAACTTGACACCAAGACCAATGACTTGAGTTTGATCTCCAGGACTCACTGGAAAGAGTAAACCAACTCACACAAGTGGGCCTCCAACCTCTACATGATTGTCATGGAATACATATGCACACACAAAAATTGTATCCATCTGCCCTGGAACAACTTGTCTTTACTCACTCAGTATACAAAAATGTTCTGAGATATAGGCAGATGTAACTTTCAGAAAGAATACACCCAGATAATAATATAGGTGTGCTGAACACACAGGAAGGCAATATGGATTACAACATTGAAGAGGTGAAATTTGTACAGTACTTACCTATCTTCTTACAGGACTGTACTTGTGAAGCTGAGCTCTCTTTAGTTCTCTCGACCAAATCAGCCACATGAGAAAACATGGAAAAATAGTTTAAATTTTGTATGTGTTTGAGTCCAACAAAATTGACAAAATCCATGTATTATCAGGACCATGGATAGTGGTGGTCACAGGACTAGAAAGGGAAATTGAGACAGATGGCCATTTGATAGGCCAGTGTCTCTTTAGCAAAAGACTCATGTGGTAGTTTGAATGAAAATGGCCCCCATAGGCTCGTAGGGAGTAACATTATTTGAAAGGATTAGAACATGTGGCCTTGTTAGAGTATGTGTGGCTTGTCAGCAGAAGGGTATCATGGGGACGGGCTTTGACGTTTCAGAAGCTCAAGTCAGGCCCAGTGTTACTCTCTCTTCCTGCTGCCTGCTGATCAAGATGTAGAACCCTAGCTACCTCTCCAGCACCATGTCTGCCTGCACACCACCATGCTTCTAACCATGGCAGTAATGGACTACATTTCTGAACCTGTAAGCCAGCCCCAATTAAATGTTTTCCATTATAAGAGTTGTCATGGTCAACAACTTCTTTCTGTTTTAATGTCAGAAAAGTCAACCTATACTGCCTAAACTCAGCATTGCTCATTTACTTTTGAATGCCCCAGTAATGGAGCTCATCACTGCTATAAAGTCTAAGATTCTCCAGAGATGGAGCTACCTGCCCTCCTGCATGCCCACCTGCCCTCCTAGTATATGATGAAGGCAACAAGAACATGTCCTGTGGGTACACACCCCCAACACTAACTGTGTGGTGGGCTTATTGCTGATCCAGGTCTATCTACAGGGCAGTAGCAAAGCAAGAAAATTTGTCAAGGAGAGCCACTGAAATAGTTTCCCAAGATATTAGGCAAAAGACTGATGTCAGAAAACTATTTATAGGTTTCCAAGGGAAAGCTTTATTGATTTCAGTTTGTTTTAGATTCTGTAGATTCTAGGCTCACGAACAACTCCTTATTCAACCTTCACAGGCTTGCTTTGCCCTTGGGGCTGTGCTGAAGAACATCAGCTACCCCACAGGTTTCCTGGGCCACATCCTGACTCATTGTATTAGTTCTTTGAGAATGTCATAGAATATATTTTTATCATTTTAACCCTCCTTCCTTGATTCCTCCCGATTTCAACCCATTTCCTTTTCCAATCAACTGTGCATCTCCCTTTTCCCCATCAAAGCCAGTATGTACTACCCAGTCATACTGAATGTGTGACCTTTCACTGGTTGGCTTACCAGGCTCTACACTCTTGGACAGGCCTATGGCTACTTGACTTTGGAAAGTTGCCTTTCATGCTCTATTTTCCTTGACTTTCTCACTTTATTAACCTTCCCCAGCTGGGTAGAGGCTACCTCAGTGTTTGTCAACAATGACACCCCAAGTCCTAGTTTCTCATCTTCTCCCGTGCCAACTAATAGATCTGTGGGAGACATGAGTGGGAATAGCAATCAGGAGTGAAAAATGAGGAGAGGAGAATGAAGATAATGCTGAGAAGGGGCTGGGCTATTAAGGGTTCCACCACAAAGTCCTTCCTTCCGTAGACCTCAGGTTAGACACTAGAAGGAGAGGGAGAGTTCTGCATGCTCATCCAAGAAGATGCACCAATCACTTTAATGGCATTTGCTTCAAAAATGAAGCTGGCTTTCTCATTATAAAGTTCTTACTGCTTACATAGCATAATCAAATGTAAATTTTAAGCTGTAGTACAGTTAATTAAAAGTAGCATGTAATTTAATCCGGTCTAAGAATGCTTATATTCTACCCAGTAACTTCATTGTTGCATGAACAAGGGTGGCAGAGACTTGAGAAGTGATTGTGTGTGTGTGTGTGGGGGGGGGGGCGCTCCCTGGTGTGGAGATAGCAGGAAAGAGACAAGAGGGAGGAAAGGAATTATACCTCTGTATCACCTGGAGTCTAAGGTTCTCATTGGCTCATGATGCAGCCATGGGTGCTGAGCAAGACCAGTAGCTTTAGGCATGAGAAACTTGAGTCCTGAAGATTGACAGTCAGGGACCAGAATTGACATGAAGTTCTAGGTGTTCTCCACTTCATCCTGCAGATATACGCTTCCTTCCCCACCCCTCTCTGAATCCCAGGCACCTGTGCTAGCCAGTTCCTCCTGCTTTTAGATGTTGCTTGGATTTGTCCATTGATGGGCAGCAGTCAGAGAGCAAAGGGGAAAAGTGATGCAGAAGACTCATTTCTCTAGATTTCTGCTTTCCAGGCTGGAACAGAGTGACCTTTTTCATCCATAGAAGGTCACCGTTCTTACAACATGCCCTGTCTTTCATACTCTTCTTGCTGAGTTCTAGAAACAGTTCTTCCTACCCTTTGTGATTGGTTTTATATACCCTTTTCCACATTTGTGGACTGTCCCTTTATTAAACTCCCCCAGTCATCTCTTCTGAGCAAGCTGTTTCCTGGAGAGACTGAGCATCTGGCATGACATGCAAGGGCTGAGAGAAGCCTTCGTGTCTTCCATGGGACTTCTGGTTCGAGCTAAGAGAGTTAAATAACACTCCCAGCACGAGGCTGCTTGAAATACTTTCACTTAACCCTAAACTTTCAAGAAAAAAAATCAGTTTTAGCTGAAAGAACAAGGTGCATAAATAAATAATGGCCCTAGGAATTTAGTTTGAAAAACACCCCCATCAACTAACTATTTATGTTCATGAATTCAAATGATAAATGCTAGAATCTTACTTGTATTAGTATGAATAGCAGGGTGTATTTAGCGGCATGATGAGAGGTATCTTTGGGTCAGAAGTTAAGGGGATTTGAGTGTTGAGGTAATTTTGTACATAACAGAATATTCAAATGGATCAAAAACAGGACAGGAAACAATAGCCATGTGTTTTAGAAGAGTTAATCTGGAGGGGTTTATCAAATACTGTTTATCAAAAGCAACTGATGGTAGTGGAGGAGTGTGGAACATGAGGCACAGGATGAAAGCAGATGCAGCAGATCCAAAGGAAGATGACAAGAGAGTGACTTAGTGTGGCAGCAAGAGAAGGGGCTGTGTGGAAAGAAAGGCAGTGAGCCTAGGTCTCAGATACAGAGAAGAGATTTGGAAGCGAATGAGTCTAGAATGACTTGGACTTGGTGCCTGACTGGCAAAACATGGCAGTGCTGTTCATGGAGAAATGCAGGAGAGCTGTGAACAGGATGAGTTTGCTTTGGGGGATGTTGGAAGTATGTTTGAGTATCCCAGCATATAGCACCTACAAATGCAAGTCTCGGTCCCAAGAAACAGGTGCAATTGCATGCATCTCAATCTGGATGAAATGGACAAAGAGAAGAACAAAGACAAGAGACCCAATGACAGGAAGTCATAGAAGACCTCCATGGGCAAGAGAAGAGACAGCCAAGGAGCAGGAGGTACCGAAGCTCAAATGGCCAAGGGGTGGGAGAGTTTCAAGACCATGGCGACAATCCCAAGTGCTAAAGAAAAAAAGAAAGTGAATAAGCAAAGACTGAGGGAGGTGATGAGCAGACATAGGTCATCTTCAAAAGAACCGGTTCAGCAGACTAAGGGGAGATCCTGGGTCAGTGTGTCAACAAAAGATAAAGAGCATCACAGGTGTGAACACAAGAATATCAACACCACAGGGAAGACAAGAGAGGAAAAGAGGATGGCAATTTGAGGGTTAGAGGGGTAGTGTTGGGCTAGAGTCGGGTAATAAGCAGAGAAGTGAAACAAGACAAGGATGCCCAATGGAGCTGTGGTGTGGCTCAGAGATAAGTATTTGCCTAGAATGTCAAAGCCCTGGGTTCACTCCCCAGTATTGGAATGCAAGACAGATGATGTTAAAGGGAGCCTTGGTCAACGATTTCTTTTTGGTCATTGGAACATTTGAGAACCTGATACATGACCTATATTATTATGTCAGTAGAAAATGCGCACACTTGATTTTGCACACAACCATGGCAAATTAAGAGCACCCCCAAGGACAAGCTTCATATATGCCTCATGAGAATCCTGGAGACATAAGGACCAAGATCAACTGTGGTGGCTTAGTCTTGGAGGAGGTGAATGGAGGTAGAACAGATGACAGAGAGAGGCATGTGGTTTGACACATGGCACTGTAGCTAAAAATAAAACTAGATACTAGAACTTCATAGACAAAATACAATTATAGACAGTGCAGAAGAGGCAGGTGCTGTGCGATGTTGGAAGGAGATGATGAGAGAATTAAAGTCTTTCTTTGATAGCAGTGGCTTTTATAGATGCATAAAATGTTAATTGTAACATAGATTTTCATAGATAGGAACTTCTACTGCTTAAATGTCCAACAGTAAAATAATAACTGTGTAAACTACAGTACTCCATCTAAATGGACTATGATGCAGCCATTTTAAATTACAATTTCAAGGACTAGGTAATCATATGAATCCATGTCTGTGATAGCACTGAGTGAAAAGAAAACCAGAATGACTCTGTGAGCACAACTATGTAATAGATTTCACCATATAATATGCCTCTGTGTGATACATATAATGTGCATATAATACATATATATATATATATTAGTTTGAATGTGTCCCTATGAAGCATGTTGAATCCCAAAACAACAGAATTGAGATCTAGGATCTCTCTGGAGGTTTATAGGCCATAAGGGTTTTATCCTCTTGGTGAATTATAATATAGTTAATTATAATACAAATTACAAAGCAGAATGCATCTGTGTTCACTCTTACTCATGCTCTTCTGCCTTCCACAATGGGATGAAGCAGTGAAATAACCCTGACCAGGTTCTAGCAGTGAGCTCTTGAATACCTCAGCCTCTGCAAGCTCGACCCAGCTCCATCTCCATCTGTAAATACAGTCTATAGTATTCTGGTAGAGCAGCACAAAATGGAGGGCAGAAACATTGCATAAAACAACTAGAAACTAAGTAAAAATCACTTACTAAGCTATAGAACCATGAGCTGTGATTTTTATTGATATTTTTGCATGGCTACTTGTATGATTTGTGGTAGTAAAATTTAAAGATGCTATTTCCCATTTCCCTCTGATTTTATGGTGTGTTTAGTAATATGGTGTCATATGTGAAGCTGAATGTGGGTTCTTTCACCCTGACCATCAAACCTAAAACTTGGATGATCTATTTAAGACCCTCTCCGTAAATATTTTCTTATTCTAGCACATTCAGCATGTCTTATGGCTACTAGGTATCCTGGCTTAAGTTTATAAATCATTATTTTAGACGCCAGATTAAATACTGGTGGACTCTGAGATGGAAGAGTGAGCCCTGCCTGAAGAAAACATAGCCGGGGTGCAGTGGACACAGGAGGCAAATTTTTACAATTTCCAAGAAATGGACCAAGTGGTTTCAGGGAAATAGGATTTTTTTTTAAAATTTCATGACCACCTCGTGGAATTTTGTGGAAACAGAGAACAAGAGTTTAGCTTATTGCTTTAAAAAGATGACCAAAGTTCACATCTCCTTTTATATGGCTTACTGCATAAGTCTGAATTATGTCTAATTTTTTGTAACTGCCTTAGAATGTGACAGTATGCATGTGGGCTCCAGGTTATAAGAGATTCAGCAACTAATTAGATTCTGCTTCCCAGTGACTTGTGTCCAACCAATTTCCCCAAATGGCTAGTTAGTCCAGTGATTGGCAGGTGTCTGAAGAATAGGGTTGTTTGGTGTAAAAGCCTAAAAGTGTCCAAAGACACGTTCAGTCTTCACATCTAAACCTTTCCCAAGAGGAAGCTCCACAAGCCAGAGACTCGGCAGCATCCAGGGAGCGCCTGGAGTTCTTTCTATGCCCTTTTTTATAGTCACTCCCCACATCTGCTTCAAAACATGAGCAGCTTCCCAGGAGCCTGCTCTCAGCTGCCCGCTGAGAAGATTGGAGCACACGCCAGAAGACCAGGTTTTCTTAAGTGCTTTCTATCAGAAAATGAAAACTCGGCAGTTCTGCTAACTTGCTGGCACTCAAGAATCCGAGTGTCTGCAGCCACCTCCACAGACTGGCATTTTCAGTCATTTTCTTGCTTTTATTCCTCAACTTAATCCCATCTTTCACTGCCCCCCTCCCCTGTCGCTTTCTAAAATAAACCTAACCTTTCATTGCATTCTCTTCCCACCACAGCTAACTTTAAAGAGCACAGAACTCCTGGTGGAAGGCCACCTCCTGAAGATGGATATTTTATCTCCAGCTTCCGGAGACTCTTTAGAAACCATTGCTTGGCAGAAGGAAAAAAAAATAGCTGCTATGTACTTAAGACTGTGCAGGCCATGATGAAATATCTTCATGGCAATTATAGGAAATACTAGGTGGTGCAGGTCACTGGTTTATTCCCTTCTTCACCAGGTAATATTTCAAAGCCTGTCCCAGTACCTCCTGAACTGGGACAGCCCCTCTGATGGACATGGATAGATACAGGTACCAACCTGTGGGATATGAAGAAACCCCAAAGGCTGGCTTCAAGCCACCAAAACCAAGTAGCCCAAGTCTAACCTTCTAACCTTGGCCTTCATATTGGTCTGTGGTCCAGCGGGTGTATGACCTTCTTCCAGCCACAAATAAATCTACCTCTTCCTTCTCCTAATGGACATCCAACTCCATGTTATATAGGTCACTAAATCCTATTGAGTTCCATGTTTAATGACAATCCCCTTCTCACCGCCATCTCTGCCCCACCCTAGTTTATTAAATGTAATGAGACTCTTCCAAGTCTGTGGATGAAGGATTTATAGGAATGGCCTAATAGGGTTCCTTAGGTTTACAATATAGGATCATCTTTTGCTGCGCCCCAATTTCAGCTCTAAGATATGTTAAAATCAGTTTTAAATGTATTTTTGCTAAGATTCTGTGTCTGCTCATCCCGATGTGGTACACACATACTCCTCTGAATATCATGTCACCCATCTAGATGATACACCCAAGCTCAGACACCACCCATTAGCAGCTGCATGACTACAGCATGTTGCCTGCCTGGGGAGAACGGGAGAGGTATTTCTGTCTCTAGTCACTGCTTTTCTTTATGGGTTTTTATCCATCCATTCTACCTGATTTCATCCCCTCGTTTCATACCACGCCACCAGTATGTGTTTGCTGTCACGTAATTCCCTTGAGATTTCAGGATTTTCAGTTGGGTTATGAAGACCTGAGATGGGTTGTCAACTTATGTTCACAACCAGGAGGCATGGATTAGGATGCCTTCTGTTGTGAGGAGTACTGTGATACTGTGAACAGAAGTGAGGTAGCTTAGCAGGCATGAGACGCTGGTTCAATCTCCAGCATTATTTAAAAAATAATAATAACAACAAAAAACCTAACAACATTTTCCAGTGACTTATTTTTTTTCAGATAACACATAATCAAGGTAATAGCCTTATGTCTTAATACTCTCTGGAATTTCCCAAAGAGATGGTTGTTTGGTTTTGGGTTTTGATTTAACAAGGTCTTACTATATAGCCCAGGCTGGCCTAGAATTCATAATCCCCAGTCTTCTAAACACTGAAATCACAGGTGTATGCCATCACACCAAGATTGGAGGTTCCAAGAGTTTTTAAATGCTTTTCTCAGTAGGAAGAAAAGGGGTGACATCACACTTGGCCATCCTAGCCTTGACTTGCCTGTAAAGTCAGTTGTTTATGCAAGGCACTGTTATCTCTAAAATTTGTCTGAGAGAAAAAGGCTGAGCATGGTGGATCTCTGAGCTGAACTTAGTAAGCCCAGGGGTTTACCATAGTATGATAAATGTCACCTCTTGTTCTGTAGGCCAGGCTGGCCTTGTTTTGCAACTCAGCTTGCCTTCCCAAGTGCTGGAGTTACCAGCATGTACCATTATACCCAGTCTCGGAGTGCCTCTTGCTTGTTCCTCTTAGAGATATTTTTCTATAATTGTCTGCACATATTTTGATCATATTTGTCTGATGAGAGCCTCATGAGTGGATCCCAGGGTGCTTCCTGTCTCCTGCTCAGAATTCATGGAGGTTTTAATTATCACTGGCTTGCCTCACAGAGCTTAGTTGAAGGGAGCTTCTTCCACTGCCTTCTCTTTCTTTATGAAGACTGGTTCTCACTTTCAGGATAAAGGCCATCTCAGAAGATAGAGTATTTGGGGGGGCTCTTCCAGGCCATCTCCATCCATTCACAGTAAAATGTCTTTCCACTCTTACTCATCTGCCACACACATTTGGATTGTCCTTTCCCTCCCTTCCACAACTGTTTAGTCACAGAGAATTGGTTGATTCAAGACCACTTCCCCTGAATTGTCACAGTTGCATCCTGCCTCGTACCTAGCAGTCTCTCTACTTCTGACCATTTTTAAATGGGAACTATTATACCCCATTAGAGAGGTTTAGAATTAAAAAATATATAAATATTGTCATATATTTATTGTACATAATGGTAGGTTTTATAAAACATTATCATTCATTCATAGTGTGTATTTTGACAAAAATCACTGACCAGACTTCCTCTCTCTCTTCCCTTAATAGTCATCTTTCTTTGCCAAGACAGTCTTACTTCAATTCCTATGTGTGAGTCTATGTATCTATCTAAAATCTAGGATACACAGGCAAGAGAAAATAATGTGGCTTTCTGAGTCTGAGTTATTTTGCTTAACATGATGACCAGGATCCCAGTTCCATCCAATTTTCTGCAGACAGTATAATTTCATTCTTCTTTGTGCCTAGAAAGGACTCCATTGTATATGTGTACATATACACCACAATTTCTTTATCCATTCATCTACTGGTGGATTTTAAACGAAACTTGATTGCTCTTTTAGGTGTATAAAAGTATAATAATGAAAGCATTGTTCTTTGGAGGCATATAGACATAGCTTTAAACACAGCTCTCCACCCTGTAGTACCTATCTGACCTTCAACCCCTTTGGGCATCATGGTTATTAATAAAAAGAAACAACAATTTCTACCTTACAGTTTTGTGAAAGTGAATAATGCCAATAGAGCAGTCTTTATGAGAGAAAAGTTTTAGCAGAAGTTATTCCTCTCTTTTCATGATTATTCAAAGTCAGGATGCCTTGGGGTGGTAAGTTTCCTTTCCGAGATCTTCCTTATCACACACTTTATATTTTCATTTTATCAGTAGATATCCCTCATCAAAAATGAACAGATATTCTGAAAATAGAGTTGAATCCTTCCTAAATTAACGTTTAAATAAGTCCTGTGGAGAGGTAAAGAAGAAAAGGGGGAAATAGTTCCATGAAAGAAAGCAAAAGAGGTTCTGAATAAATTACAATTGGTTTAATCTTTTTATTTTGATTGATTACAGGATTACAACCTCAGACAAAGTAATGTATTTCCCCACCAACATTACTCTTTAATTATAGCTTTTTTTCCTTCCAGAATGCCCCATTTTTAAGCCCAAAGAGCATCTAGGACACTGGTTGTAATAGATTTTTTTCAAATATAACACAACCAAACAATTCTTGTCTCATAATCCCCAAGATCATATGAGAAAAATAGAGCTTTCTTATTGTTAGGGAACCAGGGAGCACATTCTATTATAGTGTGAACAGAAGAAAAGATGATGCAACGTGAACATTCCAACTCTCTCCCATGACTTCTACTTTGTAACCTCTCCCACCCTAAGCTAAACAGTTTTGAGATGTCTTTGCTGGATGTATTATTTTGATGGTGGTGCTGTTGGAAATCTAAGATGATTCCTCTTATTTTAACACCATTGGCTTTAATTATTCATTACTACTGTTTGTTGTTAAGAAGTATTTGATAAAGAGCAATACAAAGACTCCATCAAAAAGTTGGTCCTCTCTTTCAGGGCTAGAAAGATCGCTCAGTGGTTAAGAGCACTGCCTTTTGTTCTAGGGGACCTGGATTCAATTCTCAGCACCTACCTGGTAGCTCACAACCATCTGTAACTCCAGTTCTAAGAGATCCATCAACAATACAGAAGCAGTAATAGAAAGATCCCTCAACAAAGAAAAGCCCAGGACCAGATAGATTCACAGCCAGATTCTGCCAGCTCTTTAAAGAGGAGCCAATACCAATATTTCTCAATTGGTTCTATGAAATAGAAAGGCAAAGATGACTACCAACTCATTCTGAAAAGCCAGTATCATCCTGATGCCAAACTGGACATGCTCACAGCAAATCAACTACAGATAACTACCCTGATGAATAGTGCTGTAAAAATTCTCAATAAAATTTTTGCAAAGTGAACTCAAGAGCACATTAAAAAGATCACACACCATGACCAAGTTGGTTTCAATCCAGGGTAGCAATGTTGGTTTGACAAGCACAAATCAGTAAGTATGATTAGCAAATGAATAGACGTTAGAGTAGAAATCATATGATCGACTCAATGCCAAAAAGCCTTGACAAACCCAGCATCCTTTCATTATAAAAGTACTGAAGAAACTAGGAATGGAAAGAGTATAATTCAACATACTGAAGGCTATTATAAAACAAACCTATAACCAACATTATAGTAAATGGATAAAAACTGAGACCATTTCGTCTAGAGACAAGGGTGCACACTCTTGTTTAATACAGTGCTCAAAACCTTAGCTAGAGCAATGTGACAAGGGAAATTGATGAAAGGGATACAAATAGGAAGGGAAGAAGTCAGATTTTCCTATGTATAGAGGACATGGTTCTGTACTTAGTTTAGAGCCCCTAAGTACTCCACCAGAAAACTCTTAGGCCTGATGAGCCCTTCCAGCAAGATAACAGGATACAAAAGTCAGACACACAGAAATCAATAGCTTTTCTATACTTCATAACAAAGAATCGGGGGTTGGGGTGGATATCATTCACAGCAGGTTAAAAATAAATAAAATAACTAAGACTAATCTAACAAAGGAGGTGAAAGAGCTCTCAGAAAGAAATGTAAGAAGACAGTAGAATTTGGAAATACCCCCCCCATACTAATGGATTGTCCGAATTAATGTTGTTAATGGAAAGAGCAGTAAGAGAGATCTATAAATCTAATGTAATAAAAATCCCTATGACCTTTTTCTTCACAGAAGTAGGAAAAAATACTAAACTCCATATGGAAGCACAAAGCATCCCAAATGGTGACCATCCTTAACAGAAAGAATGATGCTCGAGGTACCACAACCACTGGCTTCCAATTACATTACAGAGCCATGGTAGGAAAACAACAGTAACAACATGGTACTGTTGCCCAAACAAGCAGGTATGCTAGTGGAAGAGAATAGAGGACCCAGAAATAAGCCCACACTGCTGCAGTGACCTAATGTTTGACAAAGCGCTCAAAAAACATCCATTGGAAAGAAGACAGCCTCTTTAACAGTGGTACTGGGACAACTTGGCTTCCACATGTAGATGAATGAAATGGATCACTAACCCTACATGAAAAATAAATTCCAAATGGATCAAAAATCTTAATGTGAGATGAGACTTGAGGCTTTGAAACTGCTAGAGTAAAACATAAAGAAAATATTTCAAGATGTAGCCATAGCCAAGAAGTTTCTGAAAAGGACTCCAATCACACAAGAAGTAAGCCCAGCTGTTGCTAGAGTTTTCCTGCCTGTCCCACGGTCAGGACAAATCTCTATCACCTGCCAGTTCCACAGCCACTCAGACCCAATCAAGTAAACACAGAAACTTATATTGCTTACAAACTGTATGGCCGTGGCAGGCTTCTTGCTAACTGTTCTTACAGCTTAAATTAATCCATTTCCATTAATCTATATCTTGCCACATGGCTCGTGGCTTACCAGCATCTTCACATGCTGTTTCTCATCGTGGCGGCTGGCAGTGTCTCTCTGACTCAGCCTTCCATTTGCCAGCTTTATTCTCCTCCTTGTCCCACCTATACTTCCTGCCTAGCCAATGGCCAATCAGTGTTTTATTTATTGACTAATCAGCAACACATTTGCCATACAGAACATCCCACAGCACTCAGCAACTGGCAAGTCTAGTTACATGAAATTAAAAGGTTTCTGCACAGCAGAGGAAACAATCACCAGAGGGAAGAAACAACCAACAGAATGGGAAGACAGTCTTTCCCAACAATATATCAGACAAGGGATTAATATCTATGATACATAAAGAACTGCAAAAATAGCCGGGCGGTGGTGGCGCACGCCTTTAATCCCAGCACTCGGGAGGCAGAGCCAGGCGGATCTCTGTGAGTTCGAGGCCAGCTTGGGCTACCAAGTGAGTTCCAGGAAAGGCGCAAAGCTACACAGAGAAACCCTGTCTCGAAAAACCAAAAAAAAAAAAAAAAAAAAAAAAAAAAAAAAAAAAAAAACTGCAAAAATAAAATGCCAGAGACCGTATCATCTGATAAGTAAATGGGCTAATGAATTAACTTGATAGTTCTCAAAAGAAGAAAATAAGGAGCTGGAGAAATAGCTCAGTGGATCCTTACACTTGAGAGGACCAGAGTTCAGATCCCAGAATCCATGTAAAAGCCAAATGGGTGTAGCTGTGATCCTGGTATGTAGAAGGAGATACAGAATCCCTGGAGCCAGCTACTAGCCAGACTAGCCAAACAGTAAGCTCTGGGTTTAGCAAAAGACAATGCCTCAATATGCAAGGTGCAGAGTGATCAAGAAAGGTATCCAGCATTGACCTTGGGCCTACACACACACATGCACATGCACCCACACACATGTACCATACACCATACAGAAAGAAATGAATACAAGTAGCCAATAAGTACTTGAAAAGCTATCCACCATCTTTGACCATCAATAAAATACAAATTTAAACTGCTTTGAGATTCCATCTCAATGGCCATCATCAAGAAAACAACTAACAAATGTGGATGAGGGAGTGCGGAGAGAGAGACCCTTGTTCACTATTGATGGAGAATGTAAACTTGTGTAGACACGATGGAAATCAGTATAGAGGCCCATCGTAAAGCTGAAAACAAAACTACCATACGACCAAGCTATACCACACTTGGGACTATACCTGAAGGACTCCAATTCCACATCCCACAGAGGTGTTGAGCACCATGTTTATAGTTGCACTACTTACAGTAACCAGGTGATAGAGCCAGATGCTCCCCTGACAGATCAATGGATAAAAAAGTGGAATTTTATTCAGCTGTAAGAAAAAGTGGGATCATAACACTGGCAGGACACAAGCAGGAAAACAATACATAAAGTGAAACAACCAAACTTAGAAAGATAAAGAGCATGTTTTCTCTTACAAACAGAACTTAAAGTGTGTGTGTATGTGTGTGTGTGTGTGTGTGTGTGTGTGTGAGAGAGAGAGAGAGAGAGAGAGAGAGAGAGAGAGAGAGAGAGAGAGAGAGAGAACTAGAAAAGGGACCACCATGACAGGAAGAAGAAATCTTAAGGGATGGGGGGAAAGAGAGTAATAGAATACAAGTGATCAGCAAGCAGCGGGGGCTGTCCGGGGGAAGGATGGAAATCAGCCAGAAGAGGCACAAGGCACAGTGCAGAAGAAGGATAATTAAGAATAAAGTATGATGACTCTTACGTACAAAAACCCCATAAAGAAACTCATGGCTTTTTATGCTGACTTAAAATAAAAATTTTTAAAAATTTGAGTTTGGAGTCAGAATAATAGCAGGAAGTTGAAAGAGAAAAGATCATTTGGTGGCCAGATAGAGGCTTCAGTTCCATAGTTCCCACTTGAAGTGATGAGCTACCCAGGTATGTTCCCCTATGAATAGGAAGAAAGCTTTCCAGAGTTACTCCTGGGAGAAAATTTGTCAAAACCACTCCAATACATATCTCGACAACTGACCATTCACGAAAACACGACAGTGGCTTTCTCAGGGAGACAGTATTCTCCACACAGAATTTGGCCATAAGGATCCTTGACTGTCCTTCATCGATGGAGCTGTTCTGCCCATGGAGCACGGGAGCCTTTTCTTAGAGGATTGTGAACTGGAGACAGATACTCTGCCCCTACCCTGGCTGCCTGGAGACATGGATCGATGAGACTGGGATTTCTGAACCATAATCTCAAGTTCCCCTTGGTCAGGAAGAGATAGGGGCTATAAAAGACAGCAGAAGTGACTTCAGTCAAACTAATAACTCGTTTTTCAGGAAAGCAATTCACTTCTGTCCCTTTTCTGACGAGTCAGATATGCCGTGTGCTCTTTACGTTTCTCTGTCTGAGGCCATGTCTCTCTCCAGGTTAGGCACGGTTCCTAAACAATTCATCTGACTTAACCCCATCTATTCTTCTGGTTTTCCTCTTCCAGGTAGCTATAGATTTCACTGCCTCTAACGGAGACCCCAGGAACAGCTGTTCCCTGCACTATATCCACCCTTACCAACCCAATGAGTACCTAAAGGCCTTGGTGGCTGTGGGAGAGATTTGCCAAGACTATGACAGGTAAGAGGCTTCAGGTTATCAGCTGTGCTCTTATCTCTCAAGTGGGGTCCCATGGCTATTGGCTGACGCATGGCAGGAAAGAGGCAATCAATTCCAGCAAGTCTTCATCTAGAGGCTCATGAAAAACAGAATAAAACCTTGTGCCAGATACTTCATTCTCTCCACACCTAGAGAAACTGAGTTGGTGCCACACTTGCTTCAGTGAACCAACAAATCCCTCTTTCAGCCGGGCGGTGGTGGCGCACGCCTTTAATCCCAGCACTCGGGAGGCAGAGCCAGGCGGATCTCTGTGAGTTCGAGGCCAGCCTGGACTACCAAGTGAGATCCAGGAAAGGCGCAAAGCTACACAGAGAAACCCTGTCTCGAAAAACCAAAAAAAAAAAAAAAAAAAAAAAAAAAAAAAAAAAAAAAAAATCCCTCTTTCAGCTTCCTGCTTGATTTAGGTTTGTGAAATCACTAGATAGCAACCTAACTTTCCTTGTGTGGACTTAGTGTGAAGCTGTCCTTGCTACTCACACTTTGTTCATGAACCAGCATCACCCCTGACCTGTTGAACTAGAGTTACAGTCTAAGGAGGTTCTCAGATGTCTGAGTTTTAGAAGCATGGTTTTATTGGATATTGCTGTGTTCCTTCTCTATACTTTAGGCATCTTATATAATAGCCATCATTTTTAAAAGAATAAAAGTAAAGGGAAGATAGGTCATTCGTATGCCATCACACAGACAGAGATGGTATTTGAACCACAATCCTTCTCACTTTACACATTGAGTTCGACATCACTGTTTTCCTGATCTTGGAAGCTATTGGTGACATTGGCAGAGATATGTCTACGCAGGTGTGCATCTGTGTGGTCAGGAAAGTGTGTGTGTGTGTGTGTGTGTGTGTGTGTGTGTGTGTGTGTGTGTGTGTATGCAGAGATGATCTTGAGATTCAATCAGTAGTATTTATTTCTTCTTGATGATAAATGCTGCCCTTTCCCACCAAGTGCTTCCCTGAGAGAAATTGTCAACATAAACTGCTTTAAGCTGGCTTTGTGCTGTCACTCCAGTGTGACTGGATAAAGGGAAGGAGTGCAGACATTTGTTTAAGGCTTTTTGAGATTGAATCAATGTAAACATAAACATACACACCTCAGAGGACCCCTGGTGTGACTGGGAAACAAGGCTAGTTAGTAAGGAGCTGTGAACAGCTGACCTTTTAATCCAAGAAACGAAACAAAGCAACTCTGTCCTCTGGGTTTAGAGAAATTTCAGCACATAACATGATTTCTGTTCTTCCCGAGTTCATTATCGGTAACAACCACGCTAAATCAAAATAAACAAAACAAAACAAAAAACTGCTACTGCCACAGGATAATGAAGGGCACACCCTTGTGAACCCCATAGCATGGGTTATAAGGAAGGTCCAATCAGTCTCCTGTCTGCTGAGGTCTCTGTATTAGGCCTGGTCAGAAACAATACCCCAACTTGCCATAGAGACACTTGGAGAGGAGACTAGCAGGTCCTGTGACATCAATGAGCAATAAACATCCCCCAAATTCTTCTCCAAAGTCTCTTGTTACACCCCTTAAGCATACCTCAAAAGTCATTTTAAATTACCTTGTTGAATTCTTGGTTGTTTACTTGACTATATCTGGAATTAACTAAAACCCAAGCAGCTGGGCACACCTGTGGGGGATTTTTTTTTCATTAAATCATTTAAAGTGGGTGGACACATTTTTAATCTGGATCTTTTGAGGTAGGAAGATCCAGCTTTCATGTGACCCACATCTTCTGGTGGAAGCCTATGTAAAGGACACGGAAGAAGGAAGCTTTTGCTCTTTGTCTGCTTGTGCTTACTGGCAAGTCCATTCCTTCACTGGCATTAGAGCCAACTTCTTCAGAATTCCAGTGTATACTGAAAACCAGCTGAGACATCAGCAACAAGAACTGAACAACTACTGGATTCTTGGACTTTCCATTAGTAGACAGCCATTGTTGGACTAGGTGGACCACAGCCTGTAAGACACTCTGATAAATTCCCTTTATATGAAGATAATGAGTTTCAGCTCTGGTTTCTTCAGGCTCCAATCCCCAAGACACAGGAGTAGGTATCATCTGTCTTCCTTCACTCACACAACAAGCAAGTTAATAATCCATTGTAATCTTGTGTGTACACATAAGGGAATAAGAAGGAAGGGAGGGAATGTTTTCAGGACCCTTAATGTTTAGACCTTGAGATGCATATAATAGAAGGTAACTTTCCCAGGGGAGTGCTTGGTAGGCACTGTGCTCAAGCCCAACCTAAGCAACATAATAAGACCCCTCATGTAAAGTAAAAGTTAAATCATTGGATAAAAACCTGAATGTATATGGAATACATTACAAGAACTATAAACCTGCAGGAAGAAGGCATCCAATAGTCAATTCCAAAGAGTGGAGTGGTCAGTTATTCTGTCTCACGGTCCTGGATCACGTTCATTTGCTGGTCTAGACACTCATCCATCATCGGGGAGCATTTATTGACTAATCCTTGCAGAGTGTATTCACTTCCTGGTTGCCTCACACTCAGAACGCAGATGCCTTAGTCAGAGTGACTGGACATCTCCTAAAGCTTTTATCCCTTGAGAATGAAAACCAGACAAAAGTTGACAGATACTTTGTATTCCCTCCAAAACACAGACTTCATATAAACGTAAGATATGTCACCTTAGGAGTCACATGAGGAGTCATTAGAAACAATTCCTCTTAAATTTCAATAGGGTAAGTCTGAAGTCATACCTAGCTGGACAAGAAAATCAACTTCAGGCAGCCCAGCAGAGCAACATTTTATTTGTGTTTAAAGAAGGCAGCGCTGCGTTAAAATGGGCAAATTCTAAAGAAGAAAAGGAGGTTTGAAAAACACCTCTGCACTCTTTTAAGAGACTCCCTGGGAGAGCTTGGCATGCAAGTGCCTCCCATGGAAGCTGACAAGGTTCGGCAGTTTCTCTCATGTGTGGGTGGATAGACAGTCGACAGGCAGAGTCAGGAAATTTCAAGTCAGGGCTCTGGAATTAATTTATTCTTGCATCAAAGTCAGGAAGGTTGGTGCTTAGAAAGAAACACTTGCATAAAACCTGACAGAAGGCACCATCCCCCTCCTGAAACCACACAGGGGTTTTCAGTTCCTGTGAGCCTTAGCGATTCCTCAGGCTCTGACAGCCAAGGGTTGTCTCTCTGCCTTCTACAGTCATCATCCCTACTGGATCATGAGCAGGTGACCCATTGAGCAGAATAGTTTGAAGAGGACATAAATCTCTTCTCCAGATGGCCTCGAAGGGAGAATCCCCCAATTACAAGATAGCTGTCCCCAAATCCAGAAGATAATGTTGCTGACCCATGCTGTCTCTCACCCTCTGCAAGGACAATCCCATCTTATATGCCTTAACTGTCTACACAAATTAGTGTGTGCACACACATGCACAAAAACATGCGTGCATGCATGCACGTGCTTACATATACCCTTGGGCACACACATGTACATATCCCCTGCTGCAGCACACTTCCTGTAAGGCAAAAACCAGAGAGCTCCCACCTTAAAAGGAATGAGAGACAGTTTATTCTGGAGACATTATGAATGACCACAGCCTGAGAACACAGATTTAGGTTATCCCAAGTGACAGGTTCCAATGTGGAAACAATCTCATGAAGTTTTATAGTTTCACAGAAGAAACAAAGTCATGAATCAAGGCAAGTTTAACATACATTGGTGGGTACATCAGTGAGGCAATCACAGGAATATGGGGGAGGCTCTTCTACAGGCCCAAGTGTCTCTGATAATATTCCTAGCTTTCAGGATGGTGGAAGCCAGTGGGTCTGCTAAGCCAATAGGTTCCAAGTGTTTTTATCTATTAGTCACAGGATGTTAGTTCCAACTTAGAGGTCTCTGCAGACACAGCTTCTCTTCAAGAGTTTTAATTCACAGCATCCACTCTTATACACCTCTATAGACAACTTTTTCCACCACCAGCCCCAAATAATGACATGGAGACTTACTAATTATGAAAGCTCAGCCTTAGCGTAAGCTTGTCCCACTAGCTCTTATAACTTAAATTAACCCATTTTTTTAATTAACCTACATTTTAATACATGGGTTTTGCCTCTCTCCCATTTGGTGTGTCTGACTCATTCCATGTCTCAATGGCATCTAGATTCATATCCTGCTTCCTCTCTGTCTGACTAGAAGTTCTGCCTATACCTTTTGCCTAGCTATTGGCCATTCAGCTCTTTATTAAACTAATTCCAGCAATATATCTTGACACAGTATACAAATATCCCACAACATACCTCAGTGTCAAAGTGGCATGCTTTTCTTGGGGTCAGCATAGCTCTGGGTCTCAGAAAACCTGAACTTTTCTCTAATGAAAAGCCTGGTCTGGATCTGTTGGCCATAAGCCTGTGATCTCAGCTACTTTGGGAACTGAGACAAGAAGACTGCAAGTTCAAGGCAGCCTGGACAGCTTAGTGATACCTTGTCTCAAAATTTGTAAAATAAAATAAAAACAGTACTAGAGTTACAGTTTAGTGGTAGGGCACGTGCTTTTAGCATGCATGAGACCCTGAGTTCAGTCCCTAACACCATGAAAGAAAAGGGGAAGGAAGGAGAAAGGGAAGGCAGCCTGTCTGTGATCGAGAGACCAGAGAGACCAAATCATTACTCTGCAAGCACAGACTGCTGGTCTAAAGAAGTGGCCACCTCAGAGTGAATTGGGGACAACAGAAAGCAAGACAGGAGTGTGCAAGGTCCTGTGTTAGGGGACACGTTAGAACTGAAACCCAATCTGACAGGTGTTTAGACATGTAGAACACCGGGCTGCTCAGCAGAAGATGGGGGTCCTATCTCAGTACAGCCTTTGCCACACCCCACCTCAGCCCATCAGGACTCTCATCTTTGTCTGCACACTAAAAAACACCTGGGAAGCGTCAAACATGCTGTTATGTGGGTCTCACCCCTGCCATAGACTGAGTTCATTGTCCGCTGTGCACCTGGAAATCAGGATTTTGATATTGTTGTTCTAGTGGTTATCTAGCATTGAAATCCACCACGAAGTAAGGAGTGCTGCTGGGTCAGTGAGAATGCCAGCATCCCTGCAGCAACTCCTAAAAACCACTCCCCTCTGTGGGGCAGCAAAAACATAAAACAACATGGCAGCATTTTCCCCATGTAGCTCACAGTCTAGTGGAACACAGAAGTGTGTCAATAAGTCAGTCAATCAGGTGCTGTGGCTTACACCTGGATGCCTGGCATTAGCAAGGTTGAGGTTAGAGGACCACAGGAGTTCAAGGCTAGCCTGGGATACTTGGAGAGACTATATCTCAAAATAACAAAAACAAACATAGTCCCAGCTCAGCATGGCCCAGAAAACCCTTCCTGTGTAAGGATGGAGAGTGTGTCAAGGAAGGAAGGGTCCACTCTGCCCTGCTGGAAGAAAGGTGGACAAGGAGAGAATCTTGACATCTTGGTGATTGGGCTAATCAGAATTCTGACACATGCCTGCTTTGTTACTAGAACATAAATGGAGTTCTTACTCTGAATCATTAGGACCAGACCAGCCTCTTGTGGTGAAATGTGGTGATATTTTAATTATGCTGAAATGTGATTTTATTTGTGTTTTAATAAAGTTTGCCTGGAGATCAGAGGTCATTAGCAAGCCAGGAACAGAAGTCAAGTGGTGATAGCCCACTCCCTTAATCCGATCACATGGCAGGCAGAGTCTCTGTGTGGTCAAGGATACAGCCAAGGACCACACACAGTTGTGGTAACACAAACCTTTAATCCCAGTACCAACCATAGAGACCTGGAGGTCTGTATAGACAGGCAGTGATGAGGAAGTCATGTGGTTGGGTTTAGAGCCAATGAGAAGGCAGAACAGAAAGGTAATAAAAAGACAAGTCAGACAGGAAGAAACTCTCTCTCAGGGGAAACGATGGTAGTGAGTGGTAAGCTAAAGGCTCTTCACTAGTGCTCTGATCTCTTGGGCTTTTAACTCTGTATTTAGCTCTGTGTTTCTTATTTAACAAAACTGTTTAGAAATTCATCTACAGTGAACAGAGTCAACAAGAGCAGTAGAAAGAGTATGATGATGTTCCCTTAAAGGGTCCTGATGACAGATGAACCTGGGTTCACACCCCAGCTCTGTACCTCTGTTCTCATGAGAGTTATATCTTTGGTTGCAAATTGAAGGCGCATCTAGTTGCCTTCGCAGAGCCCATGCAGTTCTGCCTGTGGTAAATAATCAATGGTGAAGGGTGTTATCTTTAAGACTCAAAATTCAATCTTTAAAAATAAACTGAACACAAAAGGAGACAGGATTATAGTGTCAGGTCTGGGGTCATGTTGGACAAATGACCTGTAGGGGTTTTATCCCTTCGTTTGGTTGGTTGGTTTGCTCATTTGCCTCTGAAAAGATTCGGTAAAAATATGCAACCTTCACACATTATTTCATTGAAAACATCTTTCTTCATCGTAGGTTTAAATAGTGATAAGAATTGGAAGTTCTAGAGTGTTATAAATATGGGCATTTAAAAATAAACTCTCATGTAACCCTTGTAACTGCCTGACAGAATCTAAATGCCATGCAAATTGGCTATTGGCCTTTTTTTCCATTTTCTTTTCTTTTTCTTTTTTTTTTTTTTACAAATATAATACCTGAACCAGCTCTTCAGTTTCAAATGAGAATTTTGCTTCTTCACCAACTCAGTTTCTGTTTCCCTCCATAGAATTTGGTTCAAGTGTATCATTTTTAAAACCAACACATTTTTGATGTGGTGTTTGGGAGGATCAAACAGAGCTTTGTGCATACCAGACACTCTTCCTTCTGAATCCCTTCTCTAGGACTCAGTGTCTTGCTGTGGGATAGTGTGTATGTCAAGTGTGTTGCTGATTGGTCAATGAATAAATCACTGATTGGTCAGTGGCCAGGCAGGAAGTATAGGCGGGACTAACAGAGAGGAGAATTGAGAGAACAGGAAGCTGAGTCAGAGAGACACTGCCAGCCGCCATGATGACAAGCCGCATGTAAAGATGCCGGTAAGCCACGAGCCATGTGGTAAGGTATAGATGAATGGAAATGGATTAATTTAAGCTGAACGAATAGTTAGCAAGAAGCCTGCCACGGCCATACAGTTTGTAAGCAATGTAAGTCTCTGTGTTTATTTGGTTGGGTCTGAGAGGCTGTGGGACTGGCAGGAGATAGAGATTTGTCCTGACTGTGGGCCAGGCAGGAAAACTCTAGCAACAGTGTCTCATCATAAATTTTATTTGAAGTTATTTTGACGGTCATTGTATCATACATGTCTGTAAGGAAAACAAGGATATTGCATGCATGGAATTTTTAATATCTAAAAATGATTCACTACGAAGAGATTCAAACTATTCTAAAAATATCTCTGAATTGAATTTTTGTAACAGTTACAATTTGAATATTATTGATCTAAAAAGTATTCATATGTTAAGAATTTCAGAGCTTAATTATTGTATAAAAGAAGTACAAAGGTTTTAGAAATCAGCTCTCAACAAAACAATGTGTGTATGGGGGGTCCAGTTCGTTTATATATCTATGGATAAGGGCTACCTATTGCTCAAATGCAGAATCTGGCATCAATTCTAACCCATTTTTTACTTTGTCAACATAAACACTAAGAAATTTGTTCTTATAAACAAATATGTGAAAGTAGGATTTAACCTATACTATTGTGCCAGCTCCCAAAAACTATTTTAATGACTTAACAACTAACAATAACACATCCTAAATTCTTTCTTTTACACAGTGCTAGAGATTGAACCCAAAGTCATCTACGTGATGGGTAGATGTTCTACAATTTAGCTACACCCACAAGCAATTTTTAAAGTGAAAACTGACAATGACCTGAGTTGCAGAAGGTTTGGTTCCTACTGAACTTTGGAGAAAATGTCCTTTACTTGACGTTTGAATCTTGTATTTGGTAATTGAATCTTGATACTCAGTACTTGGTGCCGAATCCTGTAGAATAGTTTCTTTACTTGATAATTTAGTTTTTGTTCTCTGAAGCAATGCAGCATGAAGGCTGAGACTCAGAAGAGGTAAAGAAAAGAGCAATTGTGAAAGGAAAGGTGTGAATACAGCCAGGCCTCACCATCACAGATGCTCCCAGAAGATCAATTTCAGCCGAGGATATGTGTGGAAATAGAAGAATTGAATGCTGATTTCCCCTTTTAATAAGAAAGCCACACTCTTATGTCTTCAGAGTACTGTTGCATTTCTATCCATGGACCTCAGTCTTAAGATGCCTGTGTGGAAAATTGTCTTCATCAAACTGCCAAGGGCTCTGAAAGGCCATCTTGTTTGAGTTGACCTCCATTGGCCTGTACATTGGCATGTAATATGCATCCTTTGATGTGTATTAATGTCTTGCTTTGGCTCTGTGTTTCCTTAATGGAGAAAGTGAAAAATGTGCTTAAAATCAAATTTCCCACCAGGAGATATTTGGATATTGGGCATGACCATTTCCTATGAAACTAAAGACAACTGATATGTCAGCATGGAAGGACATGAGGCTTTCTGTTGTGTTTTCTGTTTTACTCTGACAGTAAGAAATGTAGCCTTTCCCGGTGTGGTAGTATATTTCTGAAATTTCCAGGTGGACAGTGTTTGCCTGTGTTTTTCTCGAAACAGTTGCTAATAGCCCTTTTGCTTAATACCAGGTGGATCCAGATCTGACTTCTTTGACGTGTTCTCATATTAAAGCTTTCTTTTGTTCAACTTTCTTCCCTTAGTCATTGCATAAGACTCCTTTCTGACTGGTTTTATTTTTAAACAGGAGGAATGGACTTTAAATCTATTGTGCTAGGCTTGGAATTTTTTCTTCAGTATGTTTATTAAGTAGAAGCTGTATGGTGGCTGACTTCAGAGAATTCAGCCCTTCTGGAGCATTAATTATTCTCCTTGTAGGTGAGGTGTTTTCCTACCATCTTACTCTTGAAACTCAATTACATAACAGTGCATGAAGCTCAGCAAACCTCAAATCCCCAAGGGTGGTTTAGCAGGTATAAAAGGAATATCATTAAAGCACTGGGTACTGGGTTAGTGATTGGAAGTAGATACAGTATTAGATCTACACACACACACACACACACACACACACACACACACACCATGCCCCCCCCCCAAAAAAAATAGAGGGAAAAAATTCATCAAAGGAGAAAGGAAAGGATGTGATGCCTCCCAGGCTTCTGGTTCTGACTCTTGAGGAATCCCTGCTGTGGAAGATCCCGGGACCCATGCTCCCTGCAAGAAAGTCTTCTAACTTAGCCCTCAAGATCCGCTCTTGCCTACCACTGGTTTTTTGTTTTGTTTTGTTTTCTTGGGCTAATGAGGAAGTTCTGAGGCAAAGTCTTTCAATCTTTCTAAGGACCAGGAGTATTTTCTTCTCCTTAGAGCTGTGACTAATCCTCTATAAGCTAGGTGAGTCCCTTATTTATCAGCAATAATACTTTCTCTATTATGTGCTAGATGCAATGTACAACAGGGCCTGGCTGGACACAGCTATGAGGAGACGAGGGAGTTTGTGGTTTAATGAAGGATTTCAACCTTCACTTTAGAGAACACTGGCTTGTCTAGATCTGTAGCCCCACCTGTGTGGAAGTGACTGTGTGTTGGAAGGTTTTGTCAAAGCTGTCATGGGTTGTTAACAGCTTCTAAATCAGGAAGGGATGGAAGAAAATCTGGCTTTGTTAGTTTGATTTTCTTGAAGTAATTTTTCAGAAAGTGGAGCTTGGCCCAGGCTGAATGTCCTCTTTTCCTATAGAGGATGGGGTGAGCCCTACTCTGAATTCCTTCTTTGCCCTTGACTAACTCTAAGAAGAACTGAAAAATGCAAGAACAAATCTCAGTTGTGTTCTTCCTAGGACAGAAAACAAGCAAAGGTACATGGCACGAGAAGGCCAGGCCTTCTCCCAAGACCAATATTTCATAGCACCACTATAGCAAACAATTTGATTAAGAAAGGTCTTTCTTGTTGCCTACTCAGGGACCTAGGTTCTGGAATTGCTACTAGATGTTTAATATTACATATAGTTATTACATTATATTGGTAATTAGAAAATCATGGGCTTGGGAATCCCATAATCCTCTCTGGTGATAACATTTATTCTGTCTTCCTAAGATTAGAATAAGTAGAAGTCCCAGGGTAGTATGTAAGCATAATACAGCACCTAGGATAGTGCTAGACCATTACATGTGTCGATAAATGTTAGTGCCTCCCTTCCTCTTAACTAGAGTACAGTGCAGTTAGAGTTAAGATACAACACACCTGAACTAGTGATGAATTCTAGTGATCATAGAAGAGACTAAGACAAACAAAGGGTAGATGTGCTGCATACAGCCATGTCTTATTGACTCAAATGCATGGATTATCTATCATTGGCTACTTATTGAGCAGACAGTCAATGAAAAATCCAACGATGGAGGTGAGAGTACAGGACAGTCAGGGTTGGAAGGCAGTGGGAATGTAAGAGATTAATACTCCTGGGCACCATGGCACGTGTCCACAACACTTAGAAGGCTGAAGCTAGAGGACTGCCATGTGTTAGAAGCTAGTCTAGACCACATTGCGATTTCTAGGCCAGTCTGGTCTGTACAGTGAGGCCCTGCCTAAGAAATATGTAAACAGAAAAGATCTTAACGCAAAACACGGGATCCCTTTGAGTTCAGGAAGTAAGAAAAGACATGCAAATAACTTGTTGTTGCTTGTGTGTATGCTTAAGGTGGAGGGCACAGTGAATCCTATAAAGAAAATCATACTTTGTCAGGTAGCAACCTACCAAGCTCCCCTGTGCCTTTTGATATCTCCTGAGATTCTGGATTGTCTGTGTTTGAATCCTGGCTCTAATCAGCAGCGTCGTCTTGAGTGGTACTTCTCTTCAAGGTGTCTGCCTACATGAAAAAAAAAAGGAATAATCATCTCTTGCTTCAAAAAAATTTTAAATTATGTATATGGAAGATCCTAATTCAGCCAATGATTGGAGTTGCCAAATTCCTCATCACTCACTATTCCAAGGAAAAAGAAAATCACAATTAGAGGGTGGGATATGTGCAAATTCCAGGTCCATTTTACTCTTGGCTATCAAGTTCAGTTAAAAAACAAAACCTTAAGGGAAGAGACTACATGCTAATGAGCAGTGAACAGTAAGAACTGTTTCTCCATTTTGATCATCCATGCTATTGTATGAGTCAGCGCTTGGCTTGGCCACATGTCCTAGGTTAAGCAGGCTTGTGTTTCTCTTCCTTCTTAGATGGATAAATAAAGCAGCTTCTTTTCTATTTAATTCCAGTGACAAAATGTTCCCGGCTTTTGGGTTTGGCGCCAGGATACCCCCAGAGTACACGGTGAGTGAGCAGAGGTAGGATCTTGTACTGCGCTGTGGCATTTCATCTCAGCAATCTTGCTCATGCTTGCTATGTGACTATGGTGGCCCAAGAGTGCAGGATGCTTGTTAGAGCCTGCTTTTGACAAAAACAAATGAATGAAAAAACAAGTTCTTGGTGTTCTGGGTATGTATTTAAGGGTCTTTGGTTTAACTCACTGTCAATATGGTGAGAGACTGAGAATACAGCCCAAACCATTGCATTCCAGGGGTTCAAACTGTCCTTTCAGATCTCCCTAAGGATTGCCAATGCCAGTGTGTTTAGTATATAACTTGGGTAGACAAAGGAAGATCCTTCGAGCTAAAGAAAAACTTGAGATAAATAAACCAAGTAGGGCAGCTGGCAGTCAGCCAACTTGCCTGGAATCTGCAGAGGAGAAAGGGAAGGTGGGTACACACCAGCTGTTTCACCTGTGACCTCCCACTCAGAAAGGAGGTATCTGTCTTTTAATGAGGTGACCTATTTTTCAGTACTCAAGAGACTCGATGGTCAGAAATACCTTTGAAATGGAATTTTCCATGAAATTCCAAGTGATTTAATAAGACTGTCCAGATGCCAGAATATCCTATTTCTTTTATCAGATTTTAGGGGGAAGAAAAGAGCAATCCGTGTATCATCTAGCCTTATGCTTAGGCACTGCCAGGCAGGGGAGTTTGTGATGGAAGATTACAAGCTATATCACTTTATTCATTTTTTCCAGCAGTAGAAGGCATTCTGTTTCACCTGGGTGTACATGAAGATCCCCCTGCACTGTAATTCTGTGTATCAGAACGATCCTTAAATGTCAACAGCTTAGCCAGTGCCTCTATGAGTGATACCATGTCTATCAGTCAGCTTCAGTTAATTGAGTTCTTATTTTTTTAAATAAGTGAATACAAGTAAAAGCTCATTCAACTTTAACCCTCCAGTCTGGGCCAGCTGAATCTAGAAATGATCTGTAGTTACCTTTTTCTGAACCTTTTTTTTTCTTTCTTTTTTATATGCTTTACTTTTCCCTCCTGCTAGCATTGATCTGATTCTAGAAAATCTTCCTGTCACCTCAGCTCCACAGGGAGCTGAGGATTCACCCTCCACCTCAGATTGATTGTATAATGCCTTAAAATCATACCTGCTGCTTAACTCACAATGAATGTAATGCCATTTGTTTGCAAACCCTAAGCCCCCCTGTGCCTTCTTACTGGATTCAGGTTGTAATTCTCCTTTCTTCCTCTTTTAAAATTTTAATCGGTGTCTAGGTCTCTCATGACTTTGCAATCAACTTTAATGAGGACAACCCAGAGTGTGCAGGTAAGTCATAACAGGGAAGAAAGCCAGCGTCTCAGAGCCTGACCCTGTGCACCTTTCCAGGTTCAGTTTCTCTCGACTAGGGCAGCAGAGCAGGTGTGAGTGTCCACAGCACAGAAACAGGCCCTGGGAATCCAAAGAAGCCACACTGCTCCACAGGGAACGGAGGAACGGAGGGCTACGTTACAGAGTGGGACAATGCACCCTGGAAGACACAGAATGCAGGGAGAGCTTAAGTTTTCAGTAAACTCCTGGGTGCTTCTAGCCAAACTAAAGTTAATCAACTTTAGTTAATGGATTGATTAAAAATTCATTCTGATTTTTTAAATGGGAGAATGACCCATGATGGACCAAGAGCTTCTCAACTTTTCCTGAGTTTCCTCTCTGTATAGATTTAAGGAAAGAGAAAAACCCAGAAATCACATGACATTTCCAGCACGCTGACCAAGGCGATTTTGAACAAATATCTTCATGGTTTTGTGCAAGGAAGAGCTCAAAGGCTTGAAGACTTGGTCTGGCCCATGTTACTTTGTTTCCTCCTGGCCAGAAATACCTACACACGATTTCACAAGATAATGACACTGAGAGAACAGTGATAATTATCATACATTCCACTTGCAAATAAGCAACAAACAGCCAAGTACCTCTGAGGCTGTGAAGGCAGACGTTTTTAGAGAATAAATGTCCATGTTTCTCTCCTCTTCCTTATTGAAGAAGAAGTGGACTACACCATAGTTAATTGAGATGTAGCAAAGGGTGAACGTTCTGAATTCTTTCACAAACTTGGCATTTAGTGTCCAAGACTATGATATCAATGTCATTGGATCTGAACACAGTAACCACAAAGTCACAATCTACATTATCCTAGTATTCCTTCCCCCACCACTCAACCCCAGTTTATTATGGTTTAGGCTCCTCTAGTCTCCAGACATCCCAGCCCAGCCGAAAGCCTGAGCTTGCAGTTCAGGGAGACTCTGCCCCAAAACAGTAAGGTGGTTTCCCACCAGAGGAGACTGCGGTACCTACTCTGGTGCTTATCATTTCACACACTTGAAGGTCAACTGCCTGATAATTTTGGAAAGGAAATCAAACTTCCTTATCTTAGGCAAAGGGTTGTGTGCCAAAAGAAAGATGGAGCTCCTATTCGGCATCACTTTGCTTCTGCTCCTCACTGTGAAATGATTTGGCATCTACCTTTGGGATGATAGGCATTGGTGTTTTGGGCTGGCAGAGGTGGGTGGAGTGTTTTCAATAAGGTTAGGAACCAGTGCAAGGCAGAACAGAACTTGCTCGTCCAAAGTGTCCCCAAGCTGATTTTCAGTGTATAATGACTACAGAGAACAATTTCAGCAGTGACTTCTGTGAATCCCTACGGTCAAAATCAAGAGCAGTGTGCTGCTTTGGTACCAAGAAGGATAGAAGGAGGAGCTGAAGCACGGGAAAGCAAAAGTCACACAGGCACCAACAGCATCCATGTGAATAAAATGGATTTATAATGGCAATTTATTTATAACGGTCTTCTGGGGGGCAAACTGTAGTGTGAAACGTGGTCAAAACCCATCACATTTGAATAACAGTGTGGGCAGAGCTACCTCTCCCAGAAGAATCCCAGCCTTTTTCTATTTCCTGAACTCATGCAACCTCAGGGTGAATGCCCTTCTTTAAAGGAGTGATTGACATCGGTTCTATCGTAACTCCCCACCTGTGAGCATTTGGGTTGTTTGCTTGTTCACAACACACTTGGTGTGTTCTCAACATGGCTACAAGTTCTTTGGGGGAATACAGAAGTGAGTGAGTCATGATTCTTGCCTTCAGTGAGGGTAATATCTGGAGAGATGGTCACATGTGCACATAATAGTTACAGGCAACCCATTTACTCTAAAATCAGCAATATGATCAATAAATAAATAAAAAACAGACCCTAAAGCCAACTTGCTTAGTGGTTCTTTCAATTCAAAGAGCTGATTTTATATACTAAGTCTGCAACTTATTTTTTCTGGGACCTGGGGCAGATTGTATAACTTCTCTAAGCTTCTACTTCTTCATCTATAAAATGGGTGCAGTTTCTGCCTCCTTAAACTGTGGTGATCTAATAAAGGCTTAAGTGGGGCAAAGTTTGAGGAAACAGTTGCTTTTGACTTGACTCTGTGATTTGATTTCAGTGGGGCGGGGGAGGCAACAATATACTGACCTAGTACTTGCTTTTGCCTTAAGAACCTACATGTCTCTGTACCCCGTGCCTGTTATCTTGGGGTTTTGTGGGAGTGGGTGCCTCTGACTCTTCTGCCTATTCCTGGGAGCCTTTTCTTCCTACTGGGTTGCCTCAACCAGCCTTGATATGAGTGTTTGTGCCTGGTCTCATTATATCCTGTTATGCTGTGTTTGGTTGATAACCCTGGAAGCCTGTCTTTTCTAAAGTGAAACAGAGGAGGAGTGGATCTTGGGGAGAGGGAACAGGGTGGGCAGAGAACTGGAAGGAGTGGAGGGAGGGGATATTGCAGTTGTGATGTATTGTTTGAGAGAAAAACAAATAAAAAGAAAAAAGAACCTATGTATGATATGGGTGAGGACTATTTAGACAAAGTTAATGTTTTATTTTTGTGAGTAGTCAAATCCATTTGAAGGGACTATGGAAGTGATGATTTCTCAAATCTCACTTTAGGAATCCAAGGAGTCGTGGAAGCCTACCAGAGCTGCCTTCCCAAGCTCCAGCTTTATGGGCCCACCAATATTGCTCCCATCATTCAGAAGGTTGCCAAGTCAGCTTCGGAGGAGACCAACACCAAGGAGGCATCGGTAAGGAGAGGGAGAGGTCACCTGTACTGGGGATTTACCCTACCTCATTCAGATACTGGTCATGACACTTATTATAGTCTGACAATCAGTTTTAGTTTTCTTTTGTTTTTAAGTTGCTTTAGTATTTGTTTTTATTAGTTTATTATCATTTATTTTATATCTTGCACTTCAACTGTATTTGGATTATTCAAATCTTGCTGTCTTTGGATAGCTAGGTTCTGGTTGTGCCATATTGCCCTTTCTGTTATTGATTATGGTCTTACACTGGTGTTTAGGCATCTGGATTTGGGATGATTATAGGTTTAGGTATTGATTTTTGCTTTTGTCTTTGTTGAATGGGTGTTTTATCCCTTGGTTTCTGTTTCTTCTTTGGTCTTCTGGCCTAAGTGGCCAAGGGTTCTAGTGACTGGTCAGTCTTCAGGCCCGCTGGGGATTTAGGGGCCTTGGGTTCCTAGATTTTGCCTGGCCTCCAGTAAAGTGTTCTTCTTCAGAAGTTGTCAACCAGAATATGGAGCCCAGCAGAGGGGGTGCAGTCTAGGGTTGTTGGGCTGGCTTTAAGGAATATTAGTAGGCAGTGGTTGGTATCTTACCTGGGGTCCCTAATACCAGCCTGGCCTCCAGTAAGTCCTGTCTTCTTCCAAAGTTATAGACCAGAATATGGAGCCAGGGGAGGCGTGTAGTCTGAGGTTGTTGGGCAGGCATTAAGGAGTGTTAGTGGGAAGTGGGTGGTGTATTACCTGGGGTCCCTAGGACCAGCCTGGCCTCTGTGTAAAGCTATTGGGGCTATGGGCAAGGAGGAGGGCCACAGGATGTGCCCTGGGGATCAGGGTCTGGGAGTAGGGCAGCTCAGCTGGGAGGGAGATCACTCACCTCTTCTTCCAATTGGTATGGACTGTGCCTGGGCCAGTGGAGTCTGCTGGAGCTGTGGGGAAAGGCTGACCTCTAGGAGGATGATGAGGTGGGAGGGGTTGGGCAGTGGAGTGAGTCTTGGGGGAACAGAATCCAGAGGGTGGGGGCAGGCAGGCAGGTCAGCACTGGTGAAGACTGAGCCAGAAAAGTGGAATTCTGCTGGAGTTCCAATTCTAATTTTTCTAAATGCCTTAACTTCCCTATCTTCAATCTCTTCATCTGAGAAACAGTGGAGTTAATGAAACCCAAATCTGCCAGGATGTGAGGCTTAGGGTTGACACAAGTGTCTGCCCCTTTGCCTGAACACAGGCACTCAATAGTGGAAGCCACCATGTTCACTGAGTTGGGTCACACTTACTGCCTGTCCCAGGAAAGAAAACCTAAGTCCAAAACCAAGCTTGTCCTCCAATATGGCCAGACTACAAATAAATAAAGCAATGGTAGAAGGGCTGGGGAAACACTCAGTGTGAAAGAGTGCTTACTACGTAACCACAGGAAAGGGACTTTGAACCCACAGCACCTATACAAAAATCCAGGCGTGGTTGTGCATGCCTACAAACTCAGCATTGACTTGGGAGTGCAGGCATGCTGATACCTGGACTTGTCTGGCCACCTAGCCTAGCTGAAACCTTGAACTTCCAAGTCAGTGAGAGACTCTCTCTCAAGACAAGATTAAGTGAAGAGAGGCAGGGGAAGATACCCAATATCCTGCTCTGACCTCCACCCATATGTGTGCACATGAGTGCATGCACCCTCACATTCCAATGAAACACACACACACACACACACACACACACACACACACACACACACACACACCACAAAAAAATGATGATTCAACCTCATGGAGATGAAGAACAGTAATACAAAATACCACAACAAACATTTGCTTCAGTTGTTTGGGGATTTTTTGTTCATTTGTTGGTTTGTTTTTTTATTTTTTAGGAAAAACGCAAACCACAGCTACAAAGCCAAAACAAAATTGGAGCCTTTCTCAGCATGAATATTTACTAAATTTCTTTTTTTTTTTTTTTTTTATTAATTTATTTTGCAATACAATTCAGTTCTACATATCAGCCATGGATTCCCTTGTTCTCCCCCCTCCCGTCCCCCTCACCTTCCCCCCAATCCCCCCCCCCATTCCCATCTCCTCCAGGGCAAAGCCTTCCCCACAGACTGAGGTCAACCTGGTAGACTCAGTCCAGGTAGGTCTAGTCCCCTCCTCCCAGGCCGAGCCAAACAATCCTGCATAGGCCTCAGGTTTCAAACAGCCAACTCATGCAATGAGCACAAGATCTGGTCCCACTGCCTGGATGCCTCCCAAACAGATTAAGCCAATCAACTGTCTCATCCATTCAGAGGGCCTGATCCAGTGGGGACCCCTCAGCCATTGGTTCATAGTTCATGTGTTTCCATTCATTTGGCTATTTGTCCCTGTGCTTTATCCAACCTTGGTCTCAACAATTCTCGCTCATATAAACCCTCCTCATTCTCGCTAATTGGACTCCCAGAGATCCACCCAGGCATGCTGAGTATTTCAATACTCAAATTACATATGTCTACATTTATATGTTTTTTGTATAAGTATGGTCAAAAAGTTGTGAAAATGAGGTAATAAAATAAAAGCATATGAGCACCAATATGAGAAAACTTTTAAAATTGTCTAAAGCAAGTACACTAAAATTATCTAATTTTTAGTTATACTACAAATATCCTGTAAAGAAAAATTGCATTTAAAATAAAAATGCATTGTCAATTTTAAAGATAACTTCAGTTAGCACACCATGGGATTTCTACTAATTGAAAGTGAAGAAATTTATGCTCAATTTGTCACATTAGCAGAGACTATCTTACTGCTTATGTTTAATTACTTCTGACAATGTTATTGAAGACATTCAAAATGTACTAGATTTTTTTTGCATATGTTGTTCCACTCTCTTCATTTAGAAATGGAGAAAAATTTAATGATCACTGAAAAAAATATATATTCAATTAATAAAGTATAATGGAAGACAAAAAAAAAAAAATTGGAGCCTTTCCTTTGACATGTTAGAAGTAAATTTATGTCACCTTTCTTGTGTGTTATTTAATGATGTCAGCATGTTTCTATCTAGTGTTGTGATGTTTCTCAGATGGAGTAGACACTGTAGCTGTCTCAAAGCTCTGTGTAATCAGACTTGTGTAACTGAAGTGTGGTTTCCAGCATGCCACATTTGCGTAAAGAAGATCACATTCGAGCCTTATCTTGCAATAATCCCCCTGACCTGCTCACACTACACCTGTGTTCCCTTGTCTTAGGCTGGATTGAGGACCACATTTCTACCAAATGTCAGCCACTACTTTTGTGCACTAGAACACATCCTGTCTCAGTTATCCAGAGACTGAACTAGATGTGATGATTCTGTTCTGCATCCTCCCCCCCCCACCCCGTTATGTAGACATTCCTGTAGTATCTCCCATCTAATCCAGAGCTGTGCCTCCTTGGCCCTACTGTGCCCTTTAGCAACTGTCCCTAGAGTTAGAACTCTGGGCAGCAAATTCATTGAAAACAAGCGGCTTTGCTTGTCTCCATCTCTCCCCCCACTAGTTCCTCCCCACAAACCTGTGCGAGTTTCTTCGCCAGCATCCCTCTGAAGACTACGCTTGTCAAAGTTAGACATTCTATCCTCTTGTCTCACTGACCACTCTGTTGGTCTCTATTTCTGCTTCTTCCTCTTCCTCCTCCCCACTTGCCTCCTTCTCCTCCTCCTCCTCCTCCTCCTCCTCCTCCTCCTCCTCCTCCTCCTCCTCCTCACTTCTCAATGCTAAATCTCCTCTGCTCTCTGTCTGGGGTGATCTTGTTCATGGTCGTGGCCTCATGTACCTCCTGAATGCTATGATTCTCAAATATGTATCATTAACCCAACTTGCCTCTGAACTTCAAATTCATCATTCAACTGTTTATCATTATTTTCATCTGGGTGTTGAATAGCACAAAGGCAGGGTCCAAATCAGAGTCCTTGGTTGTCTCCATCAACCTAGTTTTCTCCTTCAAACTCTCTCTCCCCCCACCAGTTCCTCCCTACAAGCCTAATGGGCCTTTCTTCCCAGCATTCCTCTCTTCCCAGTCTACACTACTATCATGCAACCGTTGCTTAGGCTATGACTTTAAAGTAATCTGGGTTCCGTGGCTTACCTCCTATCTTTTCTTTTCCTTATTTCCTGGTTCTGAATGACACACAGCCTTAAGTTAAAACCACAATAAACATTCATTGCCTCCACATTTTCTGTGGATCAGAGATGCATGCAGAGCTGGCTGTGTGACCCTGGATTAGGTCTCCCAAGGTTGCAGTTAAGATACTGGCCAGGGATGAGGTCCTTTGAAGGGTGGCCAGGGTGAAAGATCTGCTAATAAGATGTCTTGGCCACATTCCTGCCATGTAGTTGCTGGTTTCTGGTCAATGACATAATTTGAAGACAAAGAAGGAGTAATGGTAACTCAAATTACCACAAAAGTCTTTCTCTATTGTCTCATCATACCCTGCTGATTACACGGACCATTCCAATTTCAGTGTGGGGAAAGACAACAAAAGGACATTAACTAGGAAGTGAGGCTGATTGGGTGCCATCTTGAAATTCTGCTAACACACTCCCCCATCCAACTGATCAAGTTATGACACTACATCTTCAAATTATATCCCAAGTATTACTACTTCTTGGTACCTTTGTGGCTATTCTCTGTTCTGGACCAACAACTGTTTTCACTTAGACCAAAGCAAATTCTAAGTGGACTCTGTACATCATTCCCCAGTGCATCTGTGCTTCATGCATAAAGAAGACTGATCGTTTGAAAACGTAATTAAGGGGTTGGCAGCATAACTCAGTTGTCAGAGTGCTTAGTTATCATGCACAGAGCCCTGGGCTCAAGCCCTAGAACCACACAAAGTAGGTCTGGTGGAGGACACCCATAACACTAGTATTCAGGGAGTGGAGACAGAGGACTAGAAGTTGAAGGTCATCCTCAGCTGCATAGTATGTTCAAGGCCATCCTGAGATACTAAGTTCTGTCTCTCCAGTCCCCAAAATAGATTTTTTTGAAAATGAAACTAAAGACACATTGTTACCAAAACTGGGCAAGGGGAACTGAGAAAGCCTGTCTCCTCTTCTTTGTTGATAAGAATACCCGAGCAGTCTTTGGAATTCTTGCAGCTTAATTTTAAAGAGTAGATGCTTTCAATCCCCCTGGGAGACCAGGGCCTACAAAAGAAAAGGGCCACCTGCACAGAGACAGATGTGGACTCTGTGCTAATACAAATCAACCTGAGGTCATAGCCATCCCTCACAACCCCAGGGCCAGGTGAGTCTGCTCTTAAAGAGACTGAGATAGTCAAAACACAGAACCATCACATGTAAGAAGCATCTACAAAACTAAAACAAAAACAACAAGCAAGCAATTGATCCCTCTTGGCTGTGTGAGTGATTCATCATTTCTCTAGGGGTATCTCCTGTTGTTGGACACTGTGATCTGGGGTCCCTTGTTATTACTAACAAGGGGCATGAGCTTAAACCCCTCAGGCAAAATGTGTCAGGGGATCTTGCAATAGGATTTTTCTCTTTGATATTGTAGAATTTTCCCGGGGTAAAAATGTCCCTCCATAGACCTCAGGTATATTCATAGATGATGATATTTCTCACACAAGCTCTTTCCCGGCCTGACTTAGGAATGAGGTGTTGTGACAGCTTCATTTGGAAATTTCCACCTGGTTCAATACAGTCATCTGTAGTTTATTAAGGTTCATACATTAAGCCTTGAAGAAATAGATTCTAGAATGTTCACACTCTCTTGACTCCAGAGAGTTCTTAACTTTTGTTGCTGTTAAGAGTTAGCTTGTTTATGTTCATTCTTGTTCATGTACTAGTCTTTGTAATGCTGAGGACCAAACCCAAGACTTCACATGCCTGACAAGTGCTCTACCAATGAGCTAATATCTACTTGGGAATATTGTGAGGACTGTTAGGAAAGTTCTCTTGGGTTTGGCCTGTCTTTCATCTCCCTAAACCTCCAGCACCGTGTGCTCATGATGGACAACACCCACACTCACTTCCAAGTGGGACTGCCTGCACTGGCAGGTACAGAGTTTTTGCTCTGATCCCCATCTCAACTAACCCTATGGCGGCCTCTCCACATGGAGAGGGAACAGGGAGGCTGTAAACCAAGGGCCAGGATGCCTTTCACATTTATACTTGGACAATCACCATATTGACACATGACAAGCCCTGCCCCTCTCCTAGCAGAGTTTCCAGCATCATAGTCCAAAGGAAACACAGTATAAGTTCTAGATATAATCTTAAATGCTGTAGTAACCACATTTAAAAAGTAAGAAGAAACAAAGAGATCCATTTTAATGTCCTTTATGAATAATAAAATCCCAACTAGCCAATATATTATCATTTTAGCATTTGATTCATATAAAATTATGAATGAAATACTTTAGGTTTGTCTACTAAACTTTAAAATATTTGTATTTTACATTTAACGGCATCTCAATTTGGGTGCTGTGTTATCACAAACATTTGATCTTTATTTAGCTATTATAAGTTGACAGATGAAAAATATCAATTCTTTGATTTGTTCTAAGCATACTTTAAAAATGTTCAATAACTGAATTGGGTATCTATTTTTTTTTATCTAAAATTCAGCTCCTCTCTTATTCTGGCCACATTTGAAAGGCTCAGTATTTTCATGAGGTTGGTAACTACTATGATGGACAGCACAGCTGTAGATGTCCAAAGATCCTCAAGCTGAAGGAGACCATACATAATATTTCTTGTCTTTTGAGAAATAAAGAAGCTGAGACCAATGCATATAGAATATTCCAGGTCTCACAGAATAAGGCTTGGAAGGCAGTTCTCCTGACTCCCAGTCTCCTGCTTTCTACTTACCCTGAGCTTTGTAATAATCAGGAAGATTATTATTATTATTATAATTAAGTTGCAATTGCTGTGCCTCCATTCATCATGACCTTAAGCCTTTAGGGCTACCCTGCAGAGGCTCCAAACATGTTTGTTGTTGAGCTGAAGCCCAGATCAGATACATATTAGCTGAGAACCTCGAAAGATATGGAGGCAAAAAGGGTCTTGAGGTCTTTCTAAAGTCAATAGGAAGACAGGGAGAACAGATAGGCTGAAAGGATAGGAGATCATCTAGCAGGTAAACCCTGGAAGACACAGTATCCTAAGTGGAGTGGTGATGAATGATGAGCAGCTCTGGTTTGGTTGTGAACAGGGTAAACTAAAGTGAAGTTGATGTGAGGGTTAGCAGACCTGGCAAAGCTCAGGATTTGACAGTCCAAGAGTGTAGACATAACTGTCATCCAGAGTCAAAACCACCAGCCTATTTGGGAGAGTAACCAAAGCGATGGATAAGAATAAATAAATATTAAAGGAGACAGAACCTTTGGGACTGGTGGAAGGTAGCTTGGAATCTACTTTGGAGAGCCTTTGAGGAAAGAATCCTACATTTTGAAATGTGAGTCATCAGGGAATGACTCAAGAAGCTTCGTGTACAGAAAACACTAACAGCCTGTCTTTTTTGTTCAATGGGTTGGCTTATTAATTTTAGTTTCACATATAGGATATTATTTTTATTAGTAAAATTTTATCTTTGTGCATATTATTTATTGAAATGCTGTAATATATGAAATATGCTTCAAAAATAATGCAAAGTAGGTAAGTGTGGACAATAAATAAAGCAATATTGACTATATGGTGATAATTGTTGATGCCCAGTAATGAGCCCACAGATGTGCTCAGGCTATTTTGGTCTTGCTTTACATTTTTCTTAATAAAAAGTTAAAGAAACAAACAAAAATGTCTATTGTCCCTCCTGCTATGGTCGCTCTGCAAGGAGGTCACCTCGATATAGATATTTATCTGATACTGTATTGTCATTTTCTCCCCTACCTCATCCCTCATCTTCACCTGTCATCTGACTCCTGAAGCAATACTTCATCCTGCTGATCCTGACAGATGGTGTCATCACAGACATGGCTGACACCCGGGAGGCCATCGTCCATGCCTCCCACCTCCCCATGTCAGTCATCATCGTGGGAGTGGGCAACGCTGATTTCAGTGACATGCAGATGCTGGATGGCGATGATGGAATTCTAAGGTCACCCAAGGGAGAGCCTGTCCTTCGAGACATCGTCCAGTTTGTGCCCTTCCGGAACTTCAAACACGTATGCATAGACATCATGGGGGCATCCTCACATCTCCCACATGTCCACCAATGTTGGTAGTGACCTGTTATTCTTGAAGCAGTATCAGCAGACCCTGTCTAGGCTGAACAATTCCTATAGGAAGGATACACAGATCATAACTATTTGGGGAAAGGAGCATATATATTGAGTTATAGATAAGAAGTTGTGGATACTATAGTTGCCAAAATTTTGCAAATGCTTGTCTTCACTCATGAAGTTTAGGACCTCTTGTTCCTTCAGGGTTGCCATAGACAGTTGGGCAGCTTGCTCAGGGATGCCTGAAAAAGGAGCAAGGATAAGTTGAAATTTAGCCTGGCCCTACCTGTCAGAAGATTGCTTGTTTGTTGTTTGCAGAAGGATAGACGCTTAAGTCATCTCTGTACAGTGAACAGCACTGGTGATTTAGTCTGCTCACTCAGGAACAAGATGATCAAGCTAAGTAATAATGAATATAAAGGTAGTGTAATGTGGTCAGTGAGGGGAGAAAATGCTGGAACAAGCTTGTCAAAGCAGACTGGTTCATGATCAAGAACATGCAAGCTTATAGTCTTGGAATCACGTCTCTGCTAGAGAGAAATCACCCATAGCCTTGGTTTGTACAATTCTGGGTTATCATCCATAGTAAACAGTAAAGCAGAGTCATATTTTCCAATTGGCTGGAGCAAACCCTCTAGATCGGTGGTTCTCAACCTTTCTAAAGTTGTGACCCTTTAATTCAGTTCCTCATGTTGTGGTGACCCTCAACCATAAAATTATCTTCATTGCTACTTCATAACTGGAATTTTGCTACTGTTATGAATCATAGTGTAAATATCTGTGTTTTCCAATGGTCTTAGGCAACACCTGTGAAAAGGTTGTTTGACCCCCAAAGGGGTCATAACCTACAGGTTGAGAACCACTGCTCTAGATAATGCTCTAGTATGATGTTGAGAAAGTTCTCATAACATTCTACCCACACCTCCAATTCAGGGATAATTATTTAAGTCCTTAGATGCAGAAGTACATTGGAATTTCCACACACACATCCCCCCAGTGAAGCTGAGATAGCCAACATGAAGTCTTTCTTGGGTTCAGAGATGCCCAAACTATGTCTGGGAGACCATGAAAGTATTGTAGATGGCCACAGAGAGTCTCCTGTATCCTTTAATTTGTAGGCCCTTGTAAACATTGCCAATAGTAGAGCACATCCCCAGCCCCTGCTTTCCACTACAGCCCTGGATTCTGCTCTGCTGCTTACTGCCACCATTCCAGAGGGAGGAGCCAGATATGAGCTCCTAGCAGGAGGGACTACCCCAAGTCTTCAGTGTCCTTTACAGTTTCTCCTCTGTCACCTGTACCATGACACAGGCACAGATGTGAGTGTGTCCCTTCTGGAAACATTCCTGTTAGCTTCTACAGCAGCCCCTTCAGATGTGGGGTGCCATTGCTATTGAGGTCAGAGAGAGGGAGGCACATTGCCATACCATCCAGTGTAGTATCTCCCCTATTGGACGCTTATTTGGAAAAGCCCTTCTGCTCCAAAGACTCTCACTCAAATGAATTTCCAACATTCTTCACAGCCAGTTTCTCAGCTGTGTCCAAGCACACCAAATACAATTTGGGCTGGCTCTGGGACCTCAGCCACACTAGTACTAGCAATCTCAGCAACAGAGATATTCTCCTGTGCTCTCTAGGCAGGGCTGCCTGCCCCTCTGTCTTTCTGTGACAGCTTTCCAGCGGTCATTTAGATCTAGCAACTGCCACACAGCTTCAGCTGAACCCTAGATTCCATGACCTGTCCAACCTCTGAGAGAAGAGACTGTACACTCCAGAGCTCCTTGAATCTGTCCGTTATCATAAGGCAATGTGATCACTAGTCTCTTTTTAAAGAGGGACACAGTGTAATTAAAATCATTGAGCAAGCAGGAAATCAATGCCCTGCTGCAGAGCTGAGTGTAGAGGGCATTTTCAAGTAGCAGCAAAGGCTGATCTCACCACGAGATCTCAGGTCAATGCTGTGGAGGAAGAGTAACTGCCCCAGCATCCATCCCGTCTTCCACTTTCCCATGGAGAAAGTTTCTAAAGAAAAGTACCCAAGGCTCCCCAAGCTCTCAAGTTGTCTGCTGTGGACAGCAAAGTGTGGCATCAGAAAGGCCTTGCATTTTTCTCATGCATGGGTATGCGGGGGCAGACACAATTTGCTGCATCTGTGTCATGTGACACTCTCTGCTTCCTGATGTGTCTGAGGTAGAGGGAAGGCTGTTCTTAAAGACTTTACTGGCCTTCCACACACAGGCCAAATAAAAGTAAATGCACCACCACCAAGTTGACATTAACTATCACACTCCCCATCATATGACATAAGAGCAATGTCATCAAGCCACGAAAGGTGTTAACCTCTATCAAGTATTTACTGCACAAGGCACACACCAGGAACATTGGCTCCTCATCCAGCATGGCTCCCAGAGAAGCCTAACTAGGGCAGCAAGGGAACAAAGAAAAGACAGACATACAGACATAGAGAAGTTGGGGTGGGTTGGCCTTGGCTCTCTGGTGGAAGCCACAGCACCCCTGAAGCAACTGAACAAGAAGATAGGTTTAGGTAATCAGCCTCAGTAGGGTGCAGACTTCAGGCTGTAAATATGGTGCGGGGAGCTATGGTGGGCATTCTCTGTACATACTATCAACATCCTCATTCATACCTGAAGAAGGTTTCGCCATCCCTCTGAGCCTCCCCTGGGGAAGGCTTTGCCATTCCCATGGGACTGAGGCATTGGAATCCTTTACATAGTCATACCCGTGTCAACAATGCACATTGACTCAGGACTTCACACACTCCGGGGTCTTCTGCTCCCCACACACTGGAACCCCAGTGTGTTAATAAAGCATGAGTCCAGGCTTTGGAGAATGTTCTAGAGACTTGCATATTTAGGACAAGGATATCAGCAGAAAATCCATATGCTAAGCAACCCATGAGTGGATGAAGATAAGTTACAGTTGTGTCCAGTGTGTGTGTGTGTGTGTGTGTGTGTGTGTGTGTGTGGTATATGTTTGTATGGATACATATGTGCATATATACATAAGTAGGTATGTAAGTTTATATGGAGGCCAGGCATTGACATCAGGGGTTTGCCTCTAGCACTTCCCACCTTACGTTTTGAGATAGAGTCTCTGACTGAACCCAAGCTCGATGACCTGGCACCCAATGAACCCCAAGGACCTGCTTGTTGCCCTCCCAACACCACAGCCCCAGCACTTCAATCAGAAGTACACAGGAGTATGTATACCCAGATGTTTACATGAGTGCTGGGGACCCAAATTCAGGTCCTCATGCTTGTGTGGCAAGCACTTATTCACAGAACCATCTCACCAGCTCTGTCCAACATTTTGACACTGCAACATGATGTTGTGATCTACAGTTTATGTCTGAGAACCATGCCATTGAATTCCAAAAACAACTGCAAAGGAAAAACCCTCCTCATTTTAAGTCAGTTTGTTATTTTAGTTGGATTGCCTTCATCCCTGTCCTCAGCTGTATGCAGCTCCATGTGGCCTGCAGCTCACAGGTCTTACACCCTTCAAATGACTTCAGGGACAGACAGACTAACAGAGAAAGCCTTACAGCTTAAGCTAGGCATTGGCAGAAAAAAATGGAGGAGTTTTGACAGGGACTGAAGGGGAATTGGAAACAAGGGAATTGTCCCATGAGAGAATTGCCTCAACCAGGACAAGGACACAGTGTCCCTCATATGTGCTGTGCACTCCCAGTCTCTCTGGGGTGACACCGGCAGAGCACTGGGAGCATTTTCACCTACCTTATCTTCATGGATTCCAAATTAGATTTTGAAAAGCATTTCATTATCCAAACTAATCTACTCAAAATTCAATAAGCCATAAATAAAAGGGAGATGAGGAGCGGATATTTCACACACACCAGTAACCCATGAGTTGCCTCTCTTTTGCTGCTCTACATGGTAACACAGTGCTTTAAAACACATAGGCACGTGCTTTGAGCTATGTGGCTCTGGGCAGCTTATTTAACCTCTCAGTGACACAGACTTTCAGTAAGATAAGGCAAATGCTACAGATACATTGGATGGTAGAAGGGGGAGTTTAGGTACCATGCCCAATCCATGGAAATGGTTAGTGTATACTGTCCATATTACTGTTATTGACAATGGATTTTGTGTTTTGGCTTTTTTTTCCATTCAACTCTTGTTCCTACAGCTATGTGCACACACCAGCACAAATATGCAAGGCGGGGTGGGGAGGAGCTCCCTTAGGAACAGAGCTTTCTAATGCACCAGTGCCACTAACCACGTGTGGATATTTGCATTCAGATTCATTAAAATTGGGGCTGGAGACATGACTTGATCCATAAAGTGCTTGCCGTGCAGACGTTAGGACCTGAGTTCAATCTCTAGTATCTATGTACATGTATTCAGGGCAGACCACATTGGATTGCATAACCTACTGGGGAGCTCATCCCTGGAGAAAACTGATTGTCCTTCTCTCAAAAGCCATTAATTGCCTGTAGTTCTTCATCTAGGGACAGGGCCTTCTGAGATTCCCCCTGTTCACTGGCTTGTCAATTGACATTGACCTTCAGCTCCTGTTTAGGCGACCATATTGTTGAGATTTAAGTAGTACAGTTCCCCTCTCATATATAAAAGACATTGTCTTAGCAGACCCTCTGGTCCACTGGTTCTTTTGTTTTGTTTTGTTTTTGAGACAGAGTTTCTCTGTGTAGCTTTTGTGCCTGTCCTGGATCTCGCTCTCTAGACCAGGCTGGTCTCAAACTCATAGAGATCTGCCTGCCTCTGCCTCCCGAATGCTGGGATTAAAGGCACACACCACCACCTCCTGGCTCCACTGATTCTTATAATCTTTCCAACCCCTCGTCTAAGACATTCCCTGAGAGTTGGGTATAGAGATTGTGTTGTGATTATATCAACTAAGGCTGGGCACCAGCTGTTCTTCGCATTTTGACCAGTTATGACTTTCTGTAACTGAAGGCTGCAAGAAGGAACTTGTTTGATGAGAAGTGAGCAAACTTATTCTTAGGTAACTACATATTAGGGATTGTGACTCAGACAACTCCTTTCTTGATTGATTCAGTAGTGTGAAAATCAGCCCTTTATAGGCTCCTTTGATGGTTCCTCACAATGATAAAAGGGGCATTAGCAGGAATCACAGTTTCATTCAAGGAAAAAGGAAGAGAAAAATGGAGCCAACCAGGTCTGTCTCCTGCAAGCAGGAAGTAAAGACTTCTAAAAATTCATCTAGGAAATTTCTCCTTATATCTATAGGGCAAAATTGGGTCACATGGCCATCCCTAGATGTAGGGAAAGCTAGGAAATCAAGTCAATTTTTGGCCTTCTAAGCTTTCTAACCAGGGGGAGGTTGGAGATGAATTTTGTTTCTGCCCCCATGTGTGCATGGACCATAGTCTAAGCCCAACCAATCATTTGTAAAGTAAAAGAGTGTCTGCAGGCCAGATTCGCTGCAATACCTTCAGACCATTAGGGTTCAAAACATGATGTTTCTGGATCTTTCAGATATCTTATTCTCATACTCTGTTATACAGAGTGGCTTCTGTTTCCTTTTTGTTTTGCTTCTGATATTGGGGCTAGTGTTGAATGGTTTGAGAAAGAGATTAGAAACATGGTCCCCTGGCCCTTAGGGTAGCTCTCCTTCCTTGGGAAATGTAAGTATTTGTTAACTGGTCAACCTCCCAATTCCTTCAATAGCAATTATTGAGGCTCAGACTATTGAAACTGCTTGCCCAGGGCTTGTGCAGTCAGTACTAAAAGTCAGACCCAGGAGTCAGGTCCAGCTCTCTATGACTCCAAGGTCCAACCATGTACTTGACCTCAACCGTTCTCTGCTGCAGAATCAGTACTACAGGGACATTCAAGATCCTGACTTCATGACTACAGAACCCACTCCCACTACCATCCATGCCCAACACACACACACACACACACACACACACACACACACACACACACACACACACGAGCATGAACTCTTCCTTCAACACCATCAGATGCCTTACTGTCTTTAGAATCATCAAATGCCCCTCCCTTCCTTGAATTTTAAATATATGCCCAAGTGAAATATTGTTTCCTCTTGAAGGTATGCTGTCTAAGATAAGATGTCTTGGAGGTATGCTTCTAAGATAACTTTATCTCACACTGTTTGTGACTTTCTATAACAGTACACCTCAGATTTCAGTAGGAATCACCAGGGCATCTTGTTAAAATATAGGTCTACATTCAGTAGTACTGGCTTCATTCTAAGCATCTACACTGATAGGAAGCATCAGTGTAAAGCGATATCTATTGCTGGTGAGTGGCATTTACAGCATGTTACCCTGTAAGAATTGTTCAGTTTAGCCATGCTGAGTCCCCTAACATGATTTCTACTCTTTTGGTAGTTCCACTGCTTCTGGCATAGTGACTGGAACATGTTTAAAACTGAGTGAAAGTTTAAAGAAAATAAAAACCTGCAGAAAAATTCGTCTTCAGATGTGAATTTACATTTGCAGACCCAGAACAAGGACATTGAGTAGACAAATGGCTGGGTGACCTAGAGAATGAGACTAGCCACTGAGAGCAGGGCTCAGATCTTTGAGTCAGAGTCTGCATCTGCTTCAAGTCACAGTCATTTCTTCTTCCCTGCAGGCATCTCCAGCTGCCCTTGCAAAGAGTGTGTTGGCTGAAGTCCCAAATCAAGTCGTGGACTATTACAATGGTAAAGGGATTAAACCAAAGTGTTCATCGGAAGTGTATGAGTCTTCCAGGACACTGGCACCATGAATTCCAAACTTTTACAGAGTTCTGAAGCACTGTTCGCTAATATTTACTACTTCTATCCCTGTACTTAAAAAAAAAAAATAACGATAACATACATTTAAAGATAGCACGTTTTGGTGATTTTTAACTAACTGACTTTTTTTTGTTTTGCATGTGTAGCCCCCAAGGCCTGATCCGTATTGTTAAAGACTTTTTACAATGAAATACAGTCATGACATACTCTTTACAGCATGTTGCCTTGAACTAAAATGGTATATGTATCCATTTTTATACCGGTTTGTTGAAATTTTGCTAAATTTCTTATTATCTTTACACTGTAAAGCATTTTGAAACATTTCTTGAATGTTGATAGCCGAAACGTATTTGGCTTAATCTCCTATAGGATGAGAGACTTTTCCAAATGGCAGATGCATGGACTGTATTTTGCATGTTTAAAATAATAATAAAAAATAATCCTACACTGTTTTTGCAGTTGTTATCTATAATCCCTCCCTGCTGAGAATGACCTCTCTATTAAATAAATTTACCTTTCTAGAGGTAGCCTTTTTGAAGTGGATCTGGGTCATTTAGCCCAGTGCCCATGTTTACATACTACCGTATACACAAATTCCCTGGGAATCTTGTTCTAATGGAGCTTTTTAATTCAGGGCCTGAGGTTCTGCATGTCTCACAAGGTCCCATGTAATGCTAATGCATTCCTTGCACTTCACAAGGACCAGTGAGGTTCTGAACTTCAAGGCTTTCACAATAGAGATCATCCCAAACAGGGCAGCTCTTAGCCTGCTTGCCAATGGCACCTCTTCCCTTCCAGTAGCACAGAGGGCTGGCCCATCTCTGAGGCGAGGCTAGAAAGTAATGAGACTGATTCCAGAAGCTGAACACCTCACATCAGTCTCACTGCTTTATAGTCACACCTCTTCCTCAACCCAGACTAAGGAGCGCTCCTTCTGGCTTGCTCCTGCTTGACTAAAAGAGGCACCACAGCTCGCTGCATGGATGGTTCCAGTTCCTAGAAATGATTTCCCAAGATTCTTCCTTGGATCTTGAATGGAATCTTGTCCATGCCAAATAGCAACATGACTCCCCAGGTTTCTGTTCTACTCACTTGATCTTTGAGCTCAGTGTTGGGGCATCTTTTGGCCTCTTTTCTCACTTCTGAGTGTAACCTCCATGAGTAGAAATGACTGTGTAGGGTGGGAGTGTTTGGTCTGAATCTAAGGTAGTCTTGGACCAAAACAATGACTTGTTTTTGCTTTTCTGATCATCTCTTGGAGAAATGGACAAATGTTTTATACGCTACAAAAAAGCACAAATGAAACTTAGTTTTGGTCAGAAAAATGGTGAAGTACATCCAAAGCAAAAGAAACATCTTGTTGGGATAGGTTTTTTGGGGGGAGGGGGCAGTAGTAATTAATGAAGCAAATCAAATGTCTTGTACAATTTCCAGAGTTATAATTATAGATCCTAATCTTGCAAATACATGTCAACCAAATGCATAACATTTTGGGAATGATGGTTTAAAAAATGTAAGACTGAAAAAGAGTCATAAATGTTTAAATTGTATTGTTTTCTGAATAAATTGGGTACTTACAGAATTTTTTTTCTAAGCGTTGTGGTCTTGTTCCTCTTTTCAAAGCAACCTCCTGCCAGTGAGGTGTATATTTCACATGATTGAGGGGACGTCAGAGGAAGATTGGTGCTTCCATCGCAGACCCAAAATTTAAAGAGTTAAGTTCTGTATTAGAAAACTACCTAATGACCATTTCTAACCCCAAACCAGTGTATGAATGTCTGTGTCTATGTACCTGGCATAAGGAAGCACTCAGTAGATGTTTAGTCCATGCAGAGGTGAACAATAAAATGAGTGAATAAACAAATAGTTTTGTCAGTGTGGCCTCTGATCGATCTCTGACCTGTAATATATTTAATAAGTAGGTTGAGCGTTTATGAGCACCATGTCCATGAGCACCATGATACGATGTACCATGCCATGCTCCGATATCTGCTGAGATGTCATCACTCAATCCATACTCCCTGGGATTCTGAGTTGGTATGGACAGAGTCCAATTTGCCTGCCAAAACTTTTAGGTGGTTTTCTTCCCTTTTCATAATCAGACTCAAGTTCAGCTCCAAAGAATAATAAAAATATCACCTAACAATCATTTAAGGTATCTTATCTCAAGTTGCTAAAACTAGATCCCATAAACACAGTAGCTTAAATAGCAGAATTTTTTTCTCATGGTTTTGGAGTCCAGGAAGTCCAATCAAGGTGCCAGCCCTTTGGACCCTCTCTTTCTCACTCACAGTTAGACATCATCGTGCTTTATCCTCGGTGATACAGAAAATAGAATTCTTTGGTCTATTCTTACAAGAACACTAATCCCACTACAAGAATTCCATCCTCATTACTCAGTCACCCCCCAAAGTCTCTACCTGTCAATAGCACCATAGGGGCATCAGATCTTCCAATGTGAATTGTGGAAAGGCACAAACATCTATTCTACAACAAGAAGAGACTGTAAGGGACACTGTTCGAATTTCTTATCTTGTACAATCTCATTCAATCTCTCCAACATCCTGAGATAGATAGTACCAGCTTCTCCATAAAGAGTAGAAATTGCATTTTACCCACTCCTGCACCCATCTCCCAGTACAGGTCTTTTTGAGAATATACCTTCTAAATGGAAAACTCACAAACAGACCCTCTACTGAAACTAGGTGGGACAGAGTCATCTCTTCAGGCCCTGGTGACAATTTGGCTAAATCTCATCTGCTGGAATAAGTATACAGAGGAGCCTGGGGAGCTGAGCCCTCCATCCTGGGGGCCAATCACTGTTCTCTTTTATGAAAGTGGTCCAAAAATCAGATATAAAACCTCACCATTGGTGTCCCCTGACTCTCTTTTTAATCCTCACCTATTGAAGGCAGCATCCTTTTTATGACCAGTTTTAGCAGGCAAAAAGAAACAAAAGAACATACACATATGTGTATATGATGTAGGTAAAATATACACATATTTTACACACACACATTGATGTGCTTGGGGATGGAGGAAAAGAGGATGTGTAAAAAGAGTCAACATGACCCCAAAGGAGCTTGGTATTGACAATATGTGTACGGCCAGAACAGAAAGGGCACACATTTAATACTTGAATACACTTTAATAATTTGTTTGGCATAGGTAAAGCTAGCCCTAGGATTCTGCCCTTATCAAATAAGCAAGCTGATATTAATTAAAACAAGATTCTTTACTCCAAGCGGAGCCCCACCCCCTTTTTAACTGAAATGATCTGGCTTCTGGCAGACACCTGTTTCTGACCACCCAGAATGGAAGCTTTGGCTTTGAGGCAAATGTAGAAATAAACGATTTCCATTGACAATGTGAAATACACAAACAGAGTCAAAGGAAGAAATCCAGCAAAGAAGTGTACCTCCAGCAATGCCAAGGCAGCATGGTTACCTCTGCTTTCAGTGCCCATGTGGTTTTCAGCATAGCACGTTCTAAAATACTTTCCTTTGACTGACAGGTGCAGCAGCACAATGATGGAGAATTTTAGTGAAATGAAATAGGTCAAAGGAAGAATGAGCAAGAAGTCAGGGAAACAAGATTTTGGAAAAATTAACTCAAAACAGAGGGATGCTGTCACCAGACTAGAAATGTTTATGGCTGTCCTTAGCAAAGCCAGAATTTGAATAATGGATACTCTGAAGCCTGAACCCAAACCCCATCTCTACCCTCTTGGCACTGTACTAATCCATGGCTATATTAATAGCAGATCATTAGGAAATCTGTAAGAAAGTGAGTAAAACGTTTGCCATGTGAGCAAGGGCCTGAGTTCAAATCCACAGAACCTACTTGAAGTCGGACATGGCAGTTTGTGTCTGTAATCATACTTCTACTGTGAGATGAGAGGCCGAGAGGGAAGAATCCTCACAGCTCACATGCTAGCTTTCTTGCTGTGCACATCAACAAACAGTGGGAGACCTTGTCTCAAAGTGGATGATGAAGACTGACACCCCAAGTTGTCTTCCAACATTGCGTGCACACACCTGCATCCACAGATATGAACATACACTCACGCATATGCACATTCCAGACACACAGAGATTTTTTAAGAAAACAGACCATTGCCCCAAATTTGGAAATATCTCTCTCATCTGAGGATGTCATCTTCCTCTCATAGGCTCCCTACCCCGTTGGGGAGGTGTCAGTAGATCCTCAGGATACTACCAGCTCTTCCCACCGTCTACCCACCAAGGATACCATATAGATCTTACACGTTTGTGGATGCTTCCAGGAGCTGAGCAAATGCAGGATGTCCAGAGTGGAGAGTAAGAATGGAGGGCAATGGGAAAGCATGTGTCCAGAAGAGGGCAGCCACTACACAGCTCTGGGGACCAAGCAGAAATGTGGACCTAGTGCAGACTGTCCATCCACCTTTTCAAAACAATTGAAAACTCTGTTTTTTTGCATGAAACCCTTTAATATTGCATATTAAAAGCACATGCCAGTTTAACAGTTTTCAAAACAATGCAGGATCCTAATTGTATCAGTCAAAAGAAAAATAACTGTGTTTAAGATGGCTCTGGGGAACTAATTTGGCACAACAGAGTCAACTGGCCCCCTCCCCATCTGGTCTTACAACTCTTGAGAACCATTAGTGGTTTTTTTTCTGAGTTTGTGTCTGTGATATTTGTTGTATTGGAAGTTGAAACTGGAAGTCAAACATGGTGGCACCCACCTGTAATCCTAGCAGTCAAGACACAGATCCATGAAGATGAAGAGTTCTAGGCTATCTAGCACATTTGAGGCCTTTGTGAGCTACATGAGACTCGGTCTTAAAATAAGGGGGGGGGGACATTGATACTGAAAATGTATTAAGTAGCAATAGTCAGTTCATTATATGTTATCATCAAAAAATGTTTAAAGGTCTGGAGGGATAGGCTCAGTGGTTAAAGAGCTTAGCAAGTGCTATGTAAGTTTGAGGACCAGAGTTCAGATCCCCAGAACCAACATCAATGCCAGGTAGCTATGGAAGCAGACCTATAAATCAACCCTCTGAAAGTGGAAATGGGGGATTCCCATAGCAAACCGGCAAATGAGACTGGCCATATTGGGTTTGATTGAGAAACTCTGCCTCAAAGAACACGGTGGAAGAGCTATCAAGAGTGATTCCTAGCCAGGCAGTGGTGGCACATGCCTTTAGGAGGCAGCAGCAGGAATATCTTTGTGAGTTTGAGGCCAGTGTGGTCGGCAGAGCAAGCTCCAGGATAGCCAAGACTACACAGAGAAACCCTGTCTCAAAAAAAAAAAAAAAGAGTGATTCCTAACACCAGCCTCGGATTCCCCCAAACACACACATGTGTGAGCATCCCCAAAACACACCCAGGCCCACACACGTGCACATACCACATACACATGTACACACATATATGAAAATGGAAAAAATAAGTAAAAATTATATTTTTATTTAAAACTATTTTCAAAAGAAAATAGAACTATAATGATAGTCTTCTAATTTTGTAACTCTTCAGTGTTTTTCTCATCTTATCAATTTTTTTCTTTTATTTTTATAAGCACGTAATAGTGGAACATATTCATGTGGTGCAGTGTGATGTTTCAATACGTTGTAGGATGACTAAATCATGGCAATGAGCATATCCATCACTTTGAATGTTTATTCTACACTGGAATAGTGTTCAGTCAAAAATATTAAATTCTGTCCTTTGAGACAAAGCAGGTAAATTTGGAGGAAGTTATGTCAATTGACATAAGCCAGACACAGAAAGACAAATGCCACATGATCTCACTGACTGTAGAATCTAACACAGGTGTCTCTCAGAAGTGGGGGATGGTAGAAAGGTTGGGGAAGTAGGTTAGTCAGCAAGGGAAATGATGCTCTGGCTGGAATACAGCACTGAAAATCACAAACTGCCTGTATCTTACGAGTTTCTATTGCTGTGGTAGAACACCCTTGGGGTAGAAGGGATCTATTTCAGATTACAACTCTTAAGTCACACTCCATCACTGAGAGAGTCAGTGTAGAGACTTCTGGCAGGAACCTGGGGCCAGGAGCTGAAGTAGATACCACGGAGGAGAGCTGCTTTCTGGCTTGCTCTCCATGACTTGCTTAGCCTGGCTTCTTGTACAACCCAGGACCATCATCTGTCCAGTGATGGGACGGCCCCAAAGCCTGCCATTATCAATCATTAACCAAGAAAATGCCCCCAAAAATTTGCCTATGGGCCAAGCTGATGGAGGCAATTTCCTAATTGATGTCCCTATTTTTAACTTTTGGTTTTAATCAATCATTTTATTTTTCTTTTCATTCAGTGTCAATCTATGGTAATGTTTGTAAATGCAGAACGTGAAATCATAGCAATAAAACTTGTCTGGCCCTTGTCAATAGTTTCTTTGCTTATGGAGAATTTTGTAATGCCATGCATTGGTCATTTAGAAAATATTTATTCACTCAGATGTATTAGATCGACTAAATGCTTATACAGTTGATTTAACAACAACAAAACATCACATGACCTATTGCTGTATAATATCACTTGTCTCATCAAAAAGTATTGAGAATCTGTCAAATTATGGCAGCAGATTCAATTTTTTTAAATCCTAATCTTTGCTAGAAAGCTCAAATGTTATCATTGGCAATAAACCCTGTCAGATGTTCTTCTTGGAGTGACAGGCTCACTTCACTCAACTTCAAGAAAAATATCTCCAAACATTCATGTCTGAATAACTGAATCTGTCAATCATTTTTTAATGTTTTTGGAAGCATGATGTTCTGTGGGGGAAAGCCACTATCCCACTCCAAATACAATGATGAGATTACTCTTCCTTAGGGGAACGATTTCAGATGGAAATGAAATGAAAGTACTTTATGGGTGTTTTGCAATTTATTGCCTAGCGTATTAAAAGGACATGGACTTGGGAAGATCAAATTTTAATGAAATTGTTGTGTGACAAAATTTTTTCCTGGGGAGATGCTACACACATCTACTCACCCAGATATGGAGCCCATGAGAGACCAAAGTTCGGGTACCACCGAAGTCCAACTTGGTGAACCAAAGAGTTTTATTGGGGTTCCTTACAGGAATATAGGTGAGGGCTTACTTACAGGAGCAGAAATGACTCACAGACAGCTGCCTTACCTAGGCCCACCCCAGCATGGGTGACAGCTCATGAAAACTGGGAACCTGGAGCACCCTGCACAGCCTGTAGACAGCTCAACAGACTGAAGAGTGTCCTTTCCAAGTGACTATGGAAACATCTTCAGGCAGCTCTTGGATGCATGCCCCACCCACCCCTTGTGTGTAAGTGTCACAGCCAGCAGGGGAAAGATACACTGAGGTAAGAAGGAAACCCCATTCAGACTGACTTAGTTGGGTTGATTCAAACTTCTGGAGTCTGACACCAAGTAATTTATTTTAGATATATTTAAGTACAGTATAATTTTGGGGGAAGAAATTTTCTTAGTAACATTTATCAATCCCATGTGCACAATAGAGCTTAAAGTGTGACTGCATTGGAACTCTTTTGCAAAGTACATGTGACCATGAAAATGGGTCCTATAACTTATGGGCCTGGGATCTGGTGTGGTTTCTGACCCAGAGAGTGCAGAGGTAACCAGGCTATAAAGTACATGTGGCATGTCCCCTAAGGATGGTTTGATTGAGAAAAAAAAGCCAAAGATAAAGTTCTAGGGAGAACGAGTCTGGGATAAAAGCATTCGGGGGGATTTGGGTGACGCCTGGCCCTCCAGATAGCAAAGGTCACCAGATCATTAACAACATCCATTCCTGGCCTTCTGGGTGGAAAATGGGTATACATTTCCTCCATTGAGGAGACAACCTTGCATGATTAACATTCCTGGTTTTTCCAGTGTTTATCTGTGAGTGCTTGTACCATCTACACTTGGGTGTGTTCCACACCTACCCCTTGGGTATGTGGGGCTGTCATTTTCTTAACAAACCCCAAGTCAGTGACCCCTCCTGAAATTCTTGCCTGCAGGGCAAGTCAAGATCCTGGCTACGCCTGAGTGGAGTCCCTGGGCAGAGGAGGTGTCTCCTTAGGTTGCTCAATGGTAAGACCAAGTTGTGCTTGTCCGGCTGGCTCTAACAGAGTGCTTAGTGGAGACTCCCTGAAAACCCCTGAATAAAGGAAATTATGATTTGTCAAAACATAAACTTAAAACTGGATACTGTGCTTATTGTGAGGAATTATAGGTCACCATATGCACTGTCAATAAATCCTGGGAGGAAAATAAGAACCTCATGAAACATTTACGAAAATTTTGTATTTTCTGATAACATACATGTACCTCCCCAAATTCTATTCTCCTTTCTTTGTCAGTGTCAAAATGGATGTAAATTTTTTTTAGGTTTTTTTATGCATGTGAGTGTTTTGTTTGCATGTGTGTAGGTGTATCCTGTGTGTGCCTGGTACACACAGAATTCAGAAGAGGGTGTTGGATCCCCTGAAATTGGAGTGAGGAATGATTGTGAGCCAGCATGTGGGTGCTGGGAATTGAACCTGCATCCTCTGAAAAAAAAAAAAAAAACAAGTGCTTTTACCTACAGAGCTATCTCTCCAGTCCCCTAAGTGTACCTCAGAAAGTGAGTTTTGTTAGTTCCTGCTTCAGCCTCCCTGGCCAGTGGGCCTGGACTGCCAAAGTGGTTATGTCATCACCTGTCCCCAGGTGCCTTTCATTCCTCAGCTTTGCAAGGAGTGCACCCTTTAAAAGTGTCTGTCGTTACAGCCCCCTCTCTTGCCTCTCCTGCTTCTTGTTGTTCCTCTGTTGCCTGTTTTCTGTCTGTTTGTCTGTCCCTTCCATGTCCTCACTCGAGAGGGCCTTTTGCTCTTTCACTCTTCCCTCCCACTATGGAGCTCTTGCACTAAGTCGGTTGTGTGTGTTGCATCCCCTTAGGGGCATACCTTGGCAGGGCCGGCCGAAGGGACCCACTTCACCATGTTTTCATCCTTTCAAGTGTAAAGGTTCTGATACAGGGAAATCCCCTTTTGGAATTCTTAGCCTCATTAATCAAAGAATTTAAGCATGGGCACAAACTGAAACTCAAGGACAATTTTATTAGAGTTTAAAAGAAGTATCCCAGGACAGACCGGCTGTAAAACTCAGCAGCTACCTGGAGGAAAAGAATGAAGGAGAGAAGCAAAAAACACCACACCGTTTTAAGCTGAAGTGGGGATCAGACACACAGACACAGTAGTTTCATTAAGGGACTAGTTATTCTGTCTACCTATTTAGCATGGTGAGCCTTCCCTTGGCCAAGTGAATGACCTGGCCCAGCTGGATCCAGTTAGGTCTCCACTTAGGCCCAGGATTCTACTCTGTTGACCAGGAGACTTTTATTCTAATATTCTTAAGCCTTCTGTATTTAAGCAGATCATCACACACAAAAAAAATGTTGAAATGTATAACTGTATTCCACACTTACTTTGGCAGGTGTGGGGGTGGGGATGGGGTAGAGTCTTTTGAATGGGTAATGTAATTCTGAACCTCACCCAGGTTCACTGAGGTTTTCTAAGTGCATGCTACTTAAATAAATGTGTGGTGCTCTAAGATTTATTTTATTTTTACTTGTGTGTATATGTCTGTGTAAATATATACCATGTGGGTGGGGGTGGTGCCCTCAGAGAGCACCTGGAGTTGTGACCTGCCTGATGTGGATGCTAAGAACTGAACTCGGGTCCTCTGGAAAGGCAGAAAACATGCTTAACCACTAAGCCATCTTTCCAGCCACCTTACAGTAGTTGTAACTTTAAAACTCCAGTGTAAATTCATAGACAAGCATGAGGCTACAGTCTGACCCAACTACTGGATATTTGAGACCAGAGTTGGTGCTGAAACTGTATCCTCCCTGAGGGAAAAAAACAAACAAAACAAAACAAAGAAACAAACAAACAAACAAACAAAAAACCCACAACCTTTTCCTGGAAAAGAAATATGGCTTCAAGTTCTGGAATCATCTCTGAAATCTGAAGGGAGGGAGAAGGATTAAAAAAATACTTATGCAGGTTTCATCTAGCATACAATTTTCTCTTCATATGTATATGAATGTATAATGCACATATATTCATTGATCTTTGCTTTTGTGAAGTTGAAAGCAGAACTGAATTTAGAAGGGCTCCCTTTAGGATGGGCAGACACCAGCTCCCTTATCATTGCTCCCATCTAGATGGTCAGGATAAGGTTCCTAAAATGAAAATTTATCTCCCTGGTGATGAAAAGACTTAGTACAAAAAAAAAAAAAAAGGACTTGGTACATTTCAAAGGGAAGATATTTTCTCCCGTCTTATGTGTTGAATGATCCCCCTGCCCCCAAGTAACATAAACATGCTACAAAGGACTTCCTGCATATATTAAAAACACAAAGGTAAATCGTTGGCAACACCAGGATCCCCTGGGATCTCAATCCTTCCATGATGAAAAGCAATCAGAATGCCAAATGTCAAACACAGGTGAACTGGAGTGTGGAATATTAAAAGTACGTATGCCCACAGGGACTGAATTAGGTTGAGAAAATAATTTCATAATCTCTCAGATTAGTTTATAATTAATTTACAGTTTAATATGAAGCAAATGAATTGAAAGTGACTAAAAATATCATTAAACATAGCTGCAGCTCTGCCGATCTCTTTGTTTAATATCTTTGGATCAACGTGAGCTTAGCTGAGCTGGCATTCTCCAGATCCCAGTTCATTCTCAGAAGTGCACTGATTCATTCTAGAAGAACGGATAACAAGCTGGCCTGACCTTCCAAAAGAGCAGAATCATTATGGTTGCCAATGAGTTTTGAGGTCACACAGACTCCTCCCCCATGTAGTTATCCACTCTAACTCTCAGGCTCCTCATCTGTGAAATGGAGACATATAACAAGACATTATAAATCATTATTTATAACAAAATGGGCTATCAGTATTGTTTCAGGGATTAGCACTGGAGACCATTGAGGATGGATCTCTCTTGTGATCAACATCAGACTCCACCTCATGCTTCCCTGGAGAGATGGCTCAGTGGTTAAGAGAACTTTTTGTTCTTGTGGAGGCCCCAGGTTCAATTCCCAGCACCTGCATGGTGCCTTACAATCATCCATAACTCCAGTTCAGGGGATCTGGTGCCTTCTTCTGACCTCCTTGGGCACAGGCATGTGGGTGAAACACATACATGAAGGCAAAACACTCACACAGATAACCTTTTAAAGAGGAGTTTATGTTTCCCAGGCATGACCTCCCTCCTGTTGAGTGTGGCTTAAGTCCACTGTTGGCCTCCACCTACATGTGAGTGGCACTTCTGGTACCATTATACATATCTTGCCATGTTGGTAATTCCCATGGCTCATAGGTGTTGCAGCTGTCTAGCACTGTTCACTGCTTCCTTCCCTTGAAAGCTTTCGTAGTATTTTCTGGAACCATGAAAGTTAAACTTCAGGAGAGAGGTTTTCAAGTCAGATCTAACTTAAATCACCAGAGTCCTGTGTCCTAAGTGTGTGTTGTCTTCAGCAATATGGTGCCAGGCTCAACCCCTGAGAGGCAACCAAGGGCTACATCAATAATCTGTATTGCTTGGGGAGTCACTTGGAATACCCTCACCTCACCAACCCTTTTGTGGAAGAGGGGGTGGAAAGATTGTAAAAGCCAAAATACCAGGAAGTCTGCTGGGAAAGTTTCTTCTAGAAACAGAGACATAAACAAAACTACAATAGCAATGTCCGTGGACATGTTAATCTGGAAAAGGGGGGATTTCCCAGGGTTCTACCCCCAGACAAAGGACCACAGGCAACTGTTGACTGCTGGGAGGAGGGGGATTAGTCTCCTTCATGGGTAAGCCCCCTTACTGGTTGTTCAAGACAGAATGGTCAGCCCTGACACCGGATACACACAAACAAAAATGGACTCAGAAGATTGTATTTATGTGTATTTGAGCACACATTGCATATTTATGTATATTTTGTGTGTGTGTGTGTGTGTGTGTGTGTGTGTGTGTGTGTGTGTGTGTGTGTAACAAATATAGTCAAAGAAAAAGAGGCTATCCGCTTGAGAGTGAGAGAGAGTCAGGAGATAGGAAGGTTTCAAAGGAGGGTAACAGAGGAGGGCTGGAGGGAGAAAAAGAGAAGAGGAAATGTTGTAATTCTATTTCAGTTTAAAACATTGTTTTAAATAGACACATCATTTTCAATGGTGGACACCTGTATGGTGGTGCAGACCCACAGGACTTTCAGCACTGGGTGAACCCTCATGAAAACCTGGCCATCGGATGATGATGACATGTCTATGTAAGGTCATCCACTATAAGAGGTCTGTGAGTAGTGTAAGGGATAGTGATGGTAGAGGAGAAAGAGGCTGGGAGGGTTTACAGCTTTCCTAGTGAACTATAATTGATTTGTTTTGCTGAGGACTGAACTCAGGGCTGGTAGCAGGCTAAATAAGCATGTAACCTCTGAGCAACCACCCCCACCCAGGCTAAGTAAGCATGTAACCTCTGAGCTACCACCCCCACCCAGGCTAAGTAAGCATGTAACCTCTGAACTACCGCCCCTACCCTAAGAGCCAACAGTTTTATTGAGGGGAGATGGTTTAGGAACTCGAGTCTTCTCGTTAAAGGATGATGCAGCCATGGAAGGATTTGCACACACACGCACGGTAAATGCTAAGAGAGGAGAGGAATTAATAACCAGGGTTATCAGTCACAAGCGAGCTCATGCAGGAGACAGAGCCACAGCTGAGGGAAAATGGGAGGGGAGGCCTGAGCAAGGATTGCCAACAGATACAAGGAACTGTCAGGCTAAATGACCTAAGTGTTAAACTCTTGTTTAGCATAACTATTTTTCCCTACAGAGAGACTGCTGGGACTTCAGTAGGATATAGAAAAAAGATTAGATGAAGCCCAGTGATTTCAGATGGAGACTGCCTGTTCTATTTGGAGGCAATTTATGTGATACTGACCAGCAACTCTAGGAACTTAGGTGTGTTATTCATTGGCTTCAGTGGGATGCATGCTTTGTGCAGTGGAGACAGAGAAACTCTTGCTTTAAAAAGCCATTTTGTTCCATTTTGATATAAAGTGAGAGTGAAAGCCAGGCCCCGTGATGCTACATGGCTAATAAAACTGCAAAGGCATTTCTGTCTGGGCATAAAAGATTATTTTAAGCATCATCTCCCAGATCCTCTGTTACTAAGGGAATCCTGTCTCAGCTCAGCGGTGCAGATGGGCAAGTTGCCATGACGATGCGTCTAGGCCTGATTGGAGTCTAAATGCCACAGATGGAGAAACCACTGTCACCACATGACTCCTGAGCAGTTTGGCAGACCTCTCCCCATCCTTTGTAGTTTGCTCACTCCCTCTGGACACACCTCAGCTGCTTGCCACAGGAGCATGCAGACATCAGGAAATGACCCTGAGGTCAGCGGCCTGCCTGTCTGATAGATTCCCTTTTGTCCTAGTCTCGGTTGCTCATGCTTGTCCATTGCCATGTCCTCCCACCCTTTGGATCAACATGTTCTTTTGCCCTTGCCTTTGTCTCTCTAAATGGAAGAGGTACCAGATCTATATCTAGAAACTTCTTTAGAGCCAAAAAAATATGGAACAAATCATATTGTCTCTCTTGCAAACCATCTGGACTTAGTCTGAAAGTTTCCACTGGATCACTCTGTCATGGCAGTCAGCCTTCATTTGGTCCCTACAACAACCTAAAACCAATCCTACTTATCTCCCTGGACATATGGTGCCTGTGTCTCTGAAGATGCTCACAATGTCTTCCAGCCCACATTCCCTTGTTATAGTGTACCTTTGCCATTCCCCTTGAATATGGACCAGCATGTGGCAGCAGTAAAGTCACACCAGGTGTCTCACAAGGCTAGGTCAAACTGGATTACACAATCTATGTGTGTTCATTTGCAAGGCTTGCTCTTGGAAGCCAACCACCATATTGTGAGGCAGCACAAGCAGAGACCAGACACAGATGCCACAAAAGTAGCATCTAACCATCTACCACCACGTAAGGAGTAAATAAGCCTGAAAGGTGTTTTTGGCCCCCTGCTGACATCAGCCTGCATCTTTGTTCCAGCCAACATTGAGAAACATCAACATACAAAAATGTGTCAATGTAATCCACCATATAAACAAACTAAAAGAAAAAAAATACATTATCATCTCATTAGATGCTGAAAAAGTCTTTGGCAAAATCCAACACCCCTTCATGATAAAGGTCTTGGAGAGATCAGGAATACAGGGAACATACCTAAACATAATAAAGGCAATACACAGCAAGCCAAGAGCCAACATTAAACTAAATGGGGAGGAACTCAAAGTGATTCTACTAAAATCAGGAACAAGGCTGTCCACTCTCCCTATATCTATTCAATATAGTACTCAAAGTTCTAGCTAGAGCAATAAGACAACAAAAGGAGATCAAGGAGATACAAATTGGAAAGGAAGAAGTCAAAATTTTGCTATTTGCAGATGATATGATAGTCTACATAAGTGATCCCAAAAATTCCAACAGGGAACTCCTACAGCTGATAAACTCCTTCAGTAATGTAGCAGGATACAAGATTAACTAGCCGGGCGGTGGCGCACGCCTTTAATCCCAGCACTTGGGAGGCAGAGGCAGGCGGATCTTTGTGAGTTTGAGGCCAGCCTGGTCTGCAGAGAAAGATCCAGGAAAGGTGCAAAGCTACACAGAGAAACCCTGTCTCGAAAGAGAAAAAAAAAATCAGTAGCCCTTCTATATACAAATGATAAATGAGCTGAGAAAGAAATCAGAGAAACATCTTTTACAATAGCCACAAATAACATAAAACACCTTGGGGTAACTCTAACCAAACAAGTGAAAGATCTATATGACAAGAACTTTAAGTCTTTGAAGAAAGAAATTGAAGAAGATATCAGAAAACGGAAAGATCTCCCATGTTTGTGGATCAGTCGGGTCAACACAGTAAAAATGGCAATCTTACCAAAAGCAATCTACAGATTCAATGAAATCCCCATCAAAATCCCAATGCAATCCTTCACAGACCTTGAAGGAACAATACTCATCTTCATATGGAAAAAAATTCCAGGATAGCCAAAACAATCTTATACAATAAAGGAACTTCCAGAGGCATCACCATCTCTGACTTCAAGCTTTACTATAGAGCTATAATAACAAAAACAGCTTGGTATTGGCATAAAAACAGACACATTGATCAATGGAATCATATTGAAGACCCTGACATTAATCCACACACCTAAAACACCTGATTTTTGACAAAGAAGCCAAAATTGTACAATGGAAAAAAGAAAGCATCTTCAACAAATGGTGCTGGCATAATTGGATATCTACATGTAGAAGAATGCAAATAGATCCATTATCTATCACATGTACAGAAGAAACAAGCTATCCTTACTATGTCCTTTCTAAAATCCTGGCAAAGATAATCATTCAGATAATATAGCAGTGGTTGTTCTGTGCCCAAAGGCTCTGGTTGGTTTATTGTTTTGTAGGAATTGTATTGCTTTTACTTATAATGTCCTTTCTCTACTCCTAGGCAACCTTCCTCTTCCCCTAAGGAATAATTCACATTACCTCCTCTATGAGAATCCTTTTCAAGAAGTTTGTACATCTCTACTCGGACATGTACTTTTTTGTCTGTTTGCTTCCTCTATCTTCCCTGCTACGAGCTCCTCTAGTACCGATTATTTTTATCCCAATGTTTCAGAGCAGAAGCTAAGTGGCAAAGCTGCAATCATTGTTTAGTTAAGTGGGAAAGTTACCTATTCTTGGGGTACCATGCAATTACAAATATAAGTGGTGATCACTGTGATAATGGCCTGGCATCAGGAGGGAGACAAGCCAGGTGGCCTCAACTGAAGGCATGTGGTCCCCTGGTATGTGGTGTTCTGTTTTCTGTTGCTAACATTTTTATAACAATAAAAAATTTTAAAGAAATGCACATTGGCATAATTACATTGAATCTCACAACCACACTAAAAACAACAGAAGGGGACAAGATTCTGGAAAACTTTAAGAACGTGTATAACATGTTTTTTAGAGCCACACTGGGGATGGCTTCCTCAAGTTGTTGCTGCATTTATTCTTCCTTCCTTCCTCCTCCTCACCCTCACCTTTTGTGTCTTCCTCCTCCTGTTCCACTTCCGTTCCATTTCCTCTTACTTGCCCCCCTTCTTCACTTCCTCCTTTTTATTTCTCCAAATCAAATATAGTTGCATTTGATAGTTTCTTGAAACCCTAAAGTCTACGGCCTGATCCAGTAGAAATAACGAGTGTATCCTGAAAGTGTGCTGGTGAAGTTGCAAAAGTGACATGATCTTGCTGGAGAGCACTGAAGTTCCTTTTCTTGGTGAATGAGCATCTGGGGATTTTACACTATGGCTTCTTAGGTAGGCTTTTGATTCCAGCCAGCAATGGAATCCCCAAGTCCAAAATTTCTTTAAGTGCATTTTGTCTACTCCACTACCAGAGCTATGACCCATCTTCATCACAGCTGTAACAATTTGTAAATATTCTAATTCTCTACAACTTAGGAAAAATAGAACATGGTCTAGGATAGTTTAATTAAAAGGCTAAACTAAGCCGGGCGGTGGTGGCACACGCCTTTGATCCTAGCATTCGGGAGGCAGAGGCAGGCGGATCTCTGTGAGTTCGAGGCCAGCCTGGTCTACAAAGCGAGTTCCTGGAAAGGCACAAAGCTACACAGAGAAACCCTGTCTTGAAAACAAACAAACAAAAAAAAAAAAGATGCTAAACTAATTTATTACAGGTTTTCAGTTTCAAGTATAAGGTATATTGTTAAATAATGCATATATGGCCACTAAAATATAATTGCCTGATAATGAAATTGTTATTATTCTGCAATAAGCCAACCACACAGAACACATCACAAATATTGTTAAGACTTCATGGCAAAACCAAATGGTAGGTTTTCAGTATATCTAATGAAGCTTTGCTTTGAAACTACTATGGTGGTTCTCATTTCTGGGCATGGATGTAGTAATTCAGAATTAGAAATGTATTAATTCTTACTTTAATAAGCACAAAGCTTCTTTTCATCAGCCCTGGTCTAAGTTAGTGAGGTAAGAACCTCAGAACTGTCATAATAAAAAGAGACTGGGCAGGTCTTCTCTGCTCCAGTGAGAAAATGAAGTCTTACTGAGGCAAAGTGGCCTGGGATCCTGGCATTTAGGCAGTTTCTTAGGCATATCACCACACGGGAAGCTTGAAATCAATGCCTGCATTCCCTAAGGAAGCCTGTGCTGGGTCTCTCGGGACCTGCAACTGTCACTTAGAAGCACACGGCAGTGACTAAATCAAGAATAATGACAACTCCTAGCTCCAGGTGTCAATTGGGACAGTAAATTACGATTTTGCTTTGATTCACTTCAGCAGCGGTGCCTATCATCAGTTTCATCGACACACCGTCCTCATTCTGAATGGTAAAACTTGGCACTGGAAACAAAGGTTAATGTGAATTCTCCCTTATCCTGGTCCATTGCATGTGATATGCTTATTCATTTTCCTCTCTACCCTTAGAGGGGTTCTAAGGCAAGGAGAGCAACACAGATGCTACAGAGAAACAGATAAAATGTCTAGGAAAACATCTCTATGGTGACATTACCACAATTTAGACCTTGGCTTTACCACTTACTAACTGGGTAACATTATTTAAGTCATCGTTTCCCTTTGCCTACAGTTGGGATAATGATAGTATCACCACATGAGGTTATTAGAAAGATTAAGTGAGAAAAATATACTGAGAGAACGAAAACGAATCCTTTTACCATCCATTTTTTATGTTTACAACAGAACATCAACATGGTATTTCTAAAGGCTGCTAACAAAATGATTAACAGTATTGTCTGTTAATATTCTGACCCGCCCCTTTGAATTCCCACCCCTTGGCACCTCACCTGACATAAAAGGAAAAACTCCTCCCCTTCCTCCCTCCCCCCTCCTCCCACACACGAGGTGCGCACCCTCGACTTCTCTCTCTCTCTCTTTCCTATCTTTATCTTCATCTCTCTTTTATAATAAACTCTCCACATGGATGCAGCATCTGGGTTGTGAGCTGCTGGCTGCTGCTGCTGCTGCATGGCATGCATCTGCCCAGCATGTCAACACGTTTCTCTGCATGCGCAGAACACCCCCACCTCACCCCCTCCATCCTCGTGCCATTCACGCGCAAATTCATGACATTGTCAATCATTCTCCATGCCCAATTTGGTTTTCCTGTCTCCAGAATAAAGATTAAGAAGCCTAATTGCTGAACTGTCTTTAACTCTTCATAGCATCCATTTGAAAATAAGTTTATTTCCTTGATAGTACCTTAAAAACACCTAGTGTAAACCTAAAGTTTGTATTAATCCTCTCCTGACTCATTCCTACAATGACATTCCCAGACATGTGATCCTTCTTGTTGCATTAAGCTAATTAAACTTAACTTCCTAAGGGTTCATTGTCCTCCTGGTTATCATTGACTAATGGACAGATACAATACTGAGCACATACTGTTGTACACTATAGACATGCAAAATACTAGATATTGGTGATAGTAGGGGATTTTTTTTTACTCTCACATATAGTGTATGTCAAGACTCAATGAAAGTGCCTATCTTAAGTATCTGTGAAGCCAAGTAGCTATGATGAAGTGATGCACTCTTTTCCCTATGGCTTAACATATTACTGAGATGTGGCCGAGGTACCCACAACAGTGCTTAGTGAGATGTAAGAACAAGGAAAGATACAAAGTCCAAGCAGTGGCCAGGTTCTCCCCTGGGCCTTCTAAGGCTACCCAGATCTTTTTTTTTAAAAAAAAAAGGGTGGGGGGAGAGGAGGGAAGGGGAAGAGAGGGGCTGAAAAGGCAAAACTGGTATTTCTGCCTTTCCAAAAACACTCATCTGTCCAAGAAAGGGACTTTAAGTAGGGAAATGAATCTCCAGGGCATACATGGTGGGCCGGACCTGGGGCGTAGAAGACACAGTTGCGGTCAGTAGCTGCATCACAATCACTCTGAAACTTTGTGATAATACCATTTTCTACTGCAATCGCACCTGATCTCAAATTCACGAACCTCTTCTCTGGATGATTCAAGTTCAAGATCTTTCACGAGTTGAAGAACTGCCTGGTACTATTTATGCCCAGCCCTGAAAGTTGCATGCTGTTCTATTGGTTTTGGTCCCATTCTATTGTTAAACACACGCCAGCCTTATTTCAGTGTTTTCTCTGCCCATCTGTTTTTGGGGTGTACATAAATTTTAAGTCTGTGTTCCCTCGTTTATAATAAAGAAATAACTTCTCTTCAGGGCTGTTCTTAGGATTAACCAATATAAAATGGCCGAAGTGTTGCTTAGCACGGCGAGTTGTCCCACAGTGGGAATTTTTGGAGGTGACTTCTTTTTCCTTAGCTTCCTAAGAAAGTTTGATCCTTTCTTGCCTTGTTCTTCTAAAGTTTAAAACCCAAATACTTTCTTGCCCACCGCTAAAGAGAAGTCTACACCGTATCCCTTGGCAAAAGAGGGCTATTTGGAGACGGAACCATAGTTAAGAGTATTGAGTCTCTGCCCGGAGCGCATTTAGAAAAGGACCGGAAGTGGCTCGGCTGTTCTCTTCCTCCGCGGTCTAGTAGTGTGACTGCTGTCCCGTGGCTGCTTCGAACGCGTGGTGCTTGCGTCGGGGACTCGCTGAAAGCTCCGCGGCGGCGCGCCCGCAGGTGTCGCGAGCCGAGCCCTGCCCGGCCACTCCATGCCGGCCTGGAGGCTGCTGACGCCGGCCGGCGCCCAGGTGCTGGGCTGTGGCGCCAGAGGCCTAGGTGCTGCCCCGGGCTTAGGGAGTAGGTGGGTACGGGCAAGAGAGAGGGTGGAGGGGTGCGCAGCCCACACAGCTGTGTCCTTGAACAGAGGCTTGGCCCGGCGCAGACGGTCTGTTAGAAGTGGAAAGTGTCAAATGTCCAGGGGTGTGACACAGATTAAGAAAGCATGTTTTAATCTAAAGGCTCGAAGGGGTAGTGTTTTAATGTTTAAGAAATTAGCTGTTAGCTGCGACTATGATCAGCAGCAATATCTTCCTACCAGCGTGTACTGTACTAGACGTGTTTGTGTTAAGTGTCCTATTAGGCGTGTGTCCTGTAGCCAGCCCCCTGTTAGCAGACCACAATCATAAAGTTTTTCAGATAAAACTGAAACTAAAGGGAAATAGGTTGTCCAAAGTTACTCAGCTAATAAGTAGAAAATCACTCGCGATTCTAAGCTGGAACTTCCTGACTAGCAACCAAAGTAGACTGCACAAAGGTTGATTTAGGTTCTGGCCCACTTCGTGAAAGAATTACACACGCCTTGTGCTTTGCCTCAAACCTGCTAAGATCCTTCTTGGTGCTTGGTGCTCAGCTGGTCATAGGTTGTGCATTTTGTGGGTTTTAGTTTTGTTTTTAAAACTCCGTATATTTGGTTTGTTAGCATAGGCCATGTCATTACAGGGAGGAGGTACACTTAAGAGAAAATTCAGCTTGCCACATGCTGCCACCTTCATTGGATATAAAACGGTCAAATACACATTCTTTTGGGTTAGTAGCCCCTCGTGTGTTTAGGTAGGCTTGTTCATCAAGTACCAAAAGCCTTCAGACTAACCTTTCTTGATTAAAGTGGAAGCCCCAATGTTATCATAAGAAATGTTAGGGTAAATACACAACCCACACCATTCCCTGAGGCCTTTAGGACATTACCTAACACTGGCTTCCCCTGCATTAAATGGAAATAATGATTTGGTGGTGTTTTTGTTTTTGTTTTCAGAACGAACACCTGGTTCTTTGTTAGAAATCTCCAAAGCAAGAGCAGTACTTGGTGGGATGAGCATCTTTCTGAAGAAAATGCCTCATTTGTGAAGCAATTGGTCTTTGATGAAAATAAAGCCCAATTAGCAAGTAAACTGAATCCCCTGAAAGATGAACCGTGGCCTTTACATCCTTGGGAACCAGGTGATTTGGGGGGAGTCGAGACATGACCCTTTAATTACAGTATGGCTGGATGCATAAAAATGTTGACTGCTTTACAAATTTGAAATCTTGAATTTTCATTTCTTGAGTGTGTCTGTTTCGTTCTGCTTTGGTTTGCCAGCTTATTTCCAAACTTCTCATATGCTGCTAGTAAAAGACCTCCTCAGGAAGGTGTTTTGGGTGAGAGGAAAATCGTTCTGGATATATGATCTTCCTCCCTTCAGGTATAAAGAATGTAAAATGAAAGGGGAAAGCCAGGGAGAAGAGGCTGGAAAAATCCAGTGTGCAATGGCCTGAGTTAACACACCTGTTTTTAATTGGAATGCTGTGTACTCGTTTGGGAAGCATAGTTCCACAATCAGCTCTGTCTCTGGTGTGAAACTAAACCCGTGTGTGACCAGACCAAGCAGGATGAGGCCTTGCCTATTGAACATGTGGTCTCTGAAATTACTGAGGCATTTATATTGTTTAGTGACAAAAGTTCAAGTCTAGCCTGGCTTGAGCTCTCACTGTAGTCAAGGGAGGCCTTGAACTCCTGATTTTCCAGCCTCTACCTCCTGAGTGCTGGGTTATAAGCATATACTCTCAGGCTTGCCTTATGTAGTTCATGAGCTCATATTCAGGGCTCTGCCACCTGAGCTACATTCCCAGCCCCAAAAGTTCTTAATAGAGTACATTTTAATAGGAGCGCCTATGGCATCTGTATAGTATAATACCATCTAACACCATCTAATACCTTAGAATTTGAATAGGTATTTTCTGATTGATAATGCTGGACAGGATCTGAAACTAGGAAAAAGTAATGATGGATTTATATGCTCTGTATTAATACTATTATCTTAAAACTGAATATTAGAATTATTTTATATTTGTTCATTTTATAAACATTTGTTAACCACCAGTATATTATGCCTGATATAGTTGAAGATACTTACATCTGTAAATAGTCTTAAATATATTGTATTTATCGCCAGGTTCTTCCAGAGTCGGTCTTATCGCCCTCAAGCTCGGCATGATGCCTTTATGGACCAAAGATGGTCAAAAGCATGCAGTCACATTACTTCAGGTAAGAAAACATAGAAATATAAGAACATCTATGTGCGTGCCAATATCTGTGTACATAAGCTGTAATGGTTGAAATGTGTATCTCAAACAGAAAACTGTGGTAAAGGAAAACGTGACAGATCATAGCAAAGAACTTTGCTTCTGATAGGTCTGGGAAAGTGGAGTCTGGCCTCAACCAGTCTTTCCATAGTGGAATTAGGAAACCTAGAGCAATGCCCTGGCAGGGAGGGTTAACGTAGATCTGCCACTTAGTTCATTCTTAGAAAAGAATCAAGCCTATCACTTAACATCCAGTTCTTTCAGTTCCTGGTTGTAACTGTGATCTTGTTGCTGGCTGGATAATGAGTTAAGTAACTCTGAAATCCTAATTGTCCTAGGCCCTCGTTGTAGCTGGTGGATCACAGTACAAGCTTAAGTTTTGTGTGCTTTTTTTTTTTTTTTTTTTTTTTTTTTCTCCCAGGTACAAGATTGTCATGTGGTAAAATACACTCCCAAAGAAAACTATAATGGAAAAACAGCAGCCCTAACTGTGGGTGGGAAAACTGTATCACGCTTCTATGTAAGTATTTATTTCCATTTCTAAAATAGCACATTTTATTTCAGCTCTACATGCTTTTGTGTTTAAAGAATGTTCTGTAGTCACAACCTGAGACTTGCCCTGAGAACTTTGTCTGGAGAGAGACAGGCTGGCAGAGGCATCTGGACTCTGAGAGACTCTGGGTTTGGTCTAGTTCCTCCTCCTCCTCCTGCAAGCCTATTAGCCTTCACTAAGATGTAGTGTTGTGTATCTGTAAGGAGACTAACAGTACTGCCCACCTAGTGGGCTTGTAGAAAGGACTAGATGAAGTTCTCTAATGTGCCTGGACTGTCATAGATGCTCAGTAGATCTTGGCTTTGTTTGTTTGGTTTTGGTTTTGGTTTTGATATTTGAAATGAATTTTATGTGTAGAAAAGCATATATCATACATTTTACCCTTTTTTCTTCTGTGGAAAATCAATTCAACACTTAAAACCCAAAGTCCATAAAAAGTATTATGTAGTTAGGAGGAACTTTCAGTACTTTGGGATGCATTTGAACCCACATCAGATTTTTGTAAACAAAGCATTGTTTCCTAAGTAGAATGCTAACAGAATGCTGAATGTGTAGCTTGTTAGAAAAATGCACCCAATTAATTCCCTCTGCCAGTGTCCCAGACTGAACCCTAGAAATTGCGATGGTTGTCACCAGTGACTACAACACAGCACTTATCTCCAAACAAACTATTTTTTTCATTGTCTATGAAGTAAACATGGGCAAAAATCAGGATGTAACCATACTATCTGTCACAAGTAGCAGATATCTCTTGTATGCTCTTGTGTGACTTTTCCTGCAGAGACACAAATAAACATCTACTCACCCCAGTTAGGGAACCCACAACAAACCAAAGAAACAAAACCAAGGCTCAGCTTGGCAAACCAATGACTTCATTGGGTTACTTAGAGGCATATGGGGAAAGGTTGCATACAGGAGTGTGGGCAACTCGGTCCATAAGCTGGCTAACAGCTCATAAAGTCTACAAGCCTGGAGCTCCCTCCACAAGGTATGGACAGCTCCAGGCTGAGAATATCTCCTGCAGGCAGCTGGGCTGACTGGTGCCGCCCTAGGCAGTTGTCTGCTGCTTCTGTGGCCTTCAGGAAGGCCTTGTGAATGAATCCTCATGAATAAATACAGTTCGGCTTTGAGGAAATTGTAAGGCTTGTTTACTCCTGAGTCTCCTGAGGACACCCCCCACACACATACACACACACACACACACACACACACACACACACACACACACACACACACTTCCTGGAAGGAATGTGTCATTCAGAGGCGATTGCTACACAGCATGTATGTGCTGTCACAGTTAACTTCTTTTGAGTGTGTGAAGGCTTTTGCGTTCTTTCATTCATTACCCAGCGTAATCACTATAGCCTCTGTGACAGAGGAATGAAGTCACTGGTCAGGACAGATTGAACACCGGTAAGGGCAGGGCAGATTCCACAGCCTTGCATACTTAAATCTTTCGGGATATTAACACCCCACCACCCGGTAACCTTCAAGCTGGTAAGAGGGATGAATGAGGTAGCCATCCCATAAATCCAGCAGCCACAGAACAGGAGACAGCGAGTCCTCCTTGGAAAGAGCCAAGGCAGTTCACAGGGAGGAAACAAAAAAAGACAACGGGTGGTAAAAGTCATTTTTATTTTCATTATCAGCTTCGTAAATCCATAGTCTTATGTTCTTGATGGCTATAAATTAAGTACCATATTGGGACAGTTTACTCTGCTACAAAAGATAGATGAACAGTGATTCTTCAGACATAGTAGATGACAGGGCTGGAGAGATGGCTCAGTGGTTAAGAATACAAGCTGCTCTTGCAGAGGACCCAGGTTCAGTTCCCAGCACTACATGGCAATGGGCAACCATGGACATCTGATATCCTCTTCTGTCCTATGTAGACACTAGGCATGCACGTGGTGTATATACATATATTCAGACAGAGCACTCATACCTATATAAAAAATGAATCAACATTATTTTTTAAAATAAATGGGAGGTGATGGGGAACACAGGGATGTGGGCTGAGTTCCGATCCTGGGTGCTACCATTAGTTCCTCTTCACCTCCTTCTCACACCCACGCCCACCCCCACTCCGTGTACGCTCATAAAAGTAGAATTCGGAGGTCTCTGAATTCTGTTCCAATTCTGAAATTCACACCAATTCTCTGAATCTTTTAGTTCTCAAAGAAAATATACTTGAGAGCACAATTTAATATATTCTCTTTTACTTAATAATAAAGATGTGTTATCGATCAAATACTAACAATATTTGCAATTTGCATAGTACTCACTAATAATATTTTTCAGAAATGATAGCATTCCACTTTGACACTCAAGACTGCTGACCCTTCCCCCGTATATAAACCTCATGTTGTTTATCTGCAGCACAGTGGGGATCTGGACATTAGAAGGCTTTTTCTTGTGTTGTGGTAAATGCTGACCACTCAGCTACATGAACTTTATGAGCTGTTCACTTCTCAAAGGTCTGTTAGAGAAAGAGAAAGTGGTTAGAGATGGGGCAAAGGGTAAGAGGTCAGTGAGGAGGGAGATGATCAAAATATATGCTGTTCGTGTATGGAATTGTCACAGTGAAACCCATTACCCGTGTCACTAATCTGTATTAATAAGAAGAAAAAGAAAAGTTGCTTTGCCAGTGTGGGAAGCACTCGCCATTTGTAAGTGTTTTTGTTTAAAAAGAAAAGAGATTTTTCAAACTAAGAATGTCCTGGCTCCTTACAGGTTTTAGCCCTTAGGGAAGCTGCAGATAGACTGACTATATGGAGGTCTTGTTTTTATCTTTTGGTTTGCTTGTTGTTTACAAGACTATGAATAGAACATACTGAATAGTTGAGCAATCAAAATAAGTTGATTAAAATGCTTTCATTTATAATAGGGATAGAACCTTTTTTTTAACTGCAAAGAATTTACACCTCTTAAGAAACCAGACTAGTTTGTTTTTGTTATTTTTGCATCTTATAAATAAAAATTGATGTGGTTCATAGTGTTTCTTCGTAAGAACATTAAGTGGCCCTAAAAGTTGATGAAATCAGTTCACCTTGGGAGCAGAGCAGTACTTTCATTGTAGGAAGGGTAATTGCTAAGGAATTCTGCAGCGGAAAGACAGCTTCGTGGACGGGGCTGCCGAGTGTGACAGTGCTGTCAGCCTCCAGATTGCCTTTGTAAATCATTTATGTGGAAGGTTAGAGGGGAAGGGGGAGGGGCCAACCAGACTGTTACAATGCATCTGGTTTCAGCTTAATTTGAGCATTCGGTTTTTCTCATGACTAACACCTAGTTGGGTTTTTTTTTAACCTATTTTTAAACTTTTTTATTTATTCTTTGGGAACCTCACACCATACACCCAAATCCCACTCATCTCCCAGGACCTCTGCATCTGCCCTCCCATTGCAGGATTCCCCGCTCCCAGAAAGCTGAAGAGTAAAAATAAGATAAAAATAAACAATAAGAAGAAAAGGAAAACGCTTTGCTCCTCCATCTTTAGACCTAGTTTTATAATACTGTGATTTTAGTTGAAACAGTTCTTCCGTTCTAGTGAAACTGAAGAGTTATTAAGATGTATATGTCAGCTTAGTCATTTTTATGCTTGAGTCTAATGTTAATGTAGGCTGTGATGTTCATTCTATCATTTCATACCAAACGTAAGGGATTTTTCTCAGAAGCTTCTTGGTGTACTCCAAATTCAATATTAATAAAATAATATTATGCTTTATAAATCAGCTAAATATGTGAATGTCAAAAGCAAATTTGAAACCTTTTAAATGAAATATATCTGAATTTGAAACATCAGGAAAAGAATTTGAAGGAGCCAGACTTGTAGGAAGGCTTTAGTGTTTCCTCTTGGAGAAGAAACTGTGAGTGAAGGTGAGAAAAGGGGGCTTTGGCATTTTCAGCAAGAGAGATGGGGAAGAGCAGAGAGTGAGGAAAGATTGTCTTTTGGAGGGAACAATAGCTTCTCCAGAGAACAGTGTTCACTGTACAGCCTCATTAGAACAGCAGTGTTCACTGTACAGCCCCATCAGAACAGCAGTGTTCACTGTACAGCCCCATCAGAACAGCAGTGTTCACTGTACAGCCTCATCAGAACAGCAGTGTTCACTGTACAGCCTCATCAGAACAGCAATGTTCACTGTACAGCCTCATTAGAACAGCAGTGTTCACTGTACAGCCTCATTAGAACAGCAGTGTTCACTGTACAGCCTCATCAGAACAGCAGTGTTCACTGTACAGCCCCATCAGAACAGCAGTGTTCACTGTACAGCCCCATCAGAACAGCAGTGTCTTCAGTGTTCAGAATACAGTTCACTGAGCTGCAGGTATGGATGATTAAGCAATTTTTTTTTTTCCAAGACGGGGTTTCTCTGTGTAGCTTTGGAGCCTGTCCTGGAACTCACTCTAGACCAGGCTGACCTCGAACTCACAGAGATCCACCTGGCTCTGCCTTCTGAGTGCTGGGATTAAAGGCATGCGCCACCACCAAGCAGCAAATTTTTTTTTTTTAAGTGTACCAGGATGGACATAGGTAAATGATCTAAGGAATAAGAAAAATAGGCTGAGGGGTTGGCAGGTGACAAAAACGGTTCTGTTTTAGACAGTACTTGAGGAGGCCTGAGTAATTAAGAGGGCAAGTCATCCAAAAATTTGTGGGAAAGGCCCCATAAACAGAGTGACTAGTGTAGACCAAGGACCTGCAGCCGGGGTCAGGTGTGCTTTCAGACCAGCAGGGGCGTACATTCTATCTGAAACTTGTACGCCTGGCTGAATCCTAAGCGGTAAGGATTCTTAGATGTATAATGATTGTAGATATAATCTCAGCTCCCTTAAACAGTGGGAATTAGATGCTGTTGGTTCAGTAGGGAAATACACTGTGCTTTGATTTTTATTTTTCTGGCTGTTTGTAACTTGATTTGGGTCTCTGCATTCAGGTCCACTTGTACTGTTTAATGTGTTATTTATACGTGCCACTTTTCCCTCTAGAAACCTGATTCTATATTGGAATTTTACCGAGAACTTGGATTGCCACCAAAACAGACAATTAAAATCTTTCGTGTAACAGATAATGCTGTAATTAAGCCAGGTAATCTGAGGTCGGGAGAGGAGGGAGGTAAAAATACCCAAATATGTGCTTTGTTTAATGTCAGCCCTTTCAATAAAGCTAAACAAAATACCAAGTCCCAAACACCTATTTTTAAATACAAAACCTATCTTATTTAATCACCAGGAACAAACAAGTATTTGTCTCTGGGAAGTGGGAAAGCTGTAGGATCCTCTTTGTTTTCCCTGAGAGGGAGGAACTTTTGTTTGCAAATGTGGAGTGTCACATTTTTTTAAAAAGCCTCCCCAAGTAAGTGTTCTAGCTTTAAAATGTGTTCATAATTTGCAGGCTGGTATTCTGCTAGGAATAGTACACTCTCCTGGAGAGTGAGAAAATACAGCCTCAAAAGGAGAATGGCCAAACATAGCCCTTGGCATAAAGATTCATTTGCCTGTCCGTGGAATGTCAAATTAAGGTTTGACGTGTGATTGTACTAATTCATATGGTTACTAAATTATGACATTTTGGTGTGTTTTGACCTTTAAGAGAGCCCCTCAGTTTTTGAACTTGAATTGCAACAAGAAGATAGTCAATTTTTTAAGTTTAAATTTTTAATTTTAAGGCAAAATAATTTTGATTACAAAAATTATGGTAAGACTTGCATTATTGGATATCAGTCTGATATATAATGAGCATATATTCCACTTTGAATATAAAGGATTTGTTCTGAAGCAAATTTAAGTACCCACTTTGATCTTAACATATCTAATTTGTCTAAGCCCTCTGTTCATGTTTAGGATAGTTACAAAAGTCAAGTCCACATTAATTTTTGCTGTAGCTCAAACCATATTAAATCACATTTTTGTGAATCATTGATGGTCAAATAACAGTTTGAGTTGTTCAGCCTGGCAAAAATGAGATCCCTTGTAAACCTTTAATTTTTATTTTTTAAATTAATATTTTTGATTGACAAATCATTTGTATTTATTTATAGAGGGTAATGTGATGTTTTGGCACACATAGAATTAAGTTCCTATTTAAGGTTTTTTCTTTTCCCTTACAAACCTAGAGTAATCTTACCTTAAAGAAATTGCCCTCTAAAATACCACTGCACCCCACTCTTAGTACTAATTAAACAAACTAAAACTGGCTTTCAATTTCGTTCTCAGCTACATTGGTCTCTCATTTTTTTTTTATTTAATTAGGCTTTTAATTGATGATGTAGTGTTGACTTAACCAAAATGACAATTTTTTAGGTCAGGGCTGTGACCTACACGTTTCTAATATAGACTTAGAAGTATCTATTAGGGCAGGTTTTGTCTAATCCAAAGACCTAGGCCTGTGCTAGCTGAAAGATTTTATCAGCACATGCCTAGAACAGAAGTAATCTGACATGTCAGGTGCTATGTGAATATCCCCACTGTAATCAGTACCCAGCCAAGGAGAGGCTGAGTCCAGGAAGTACATTTCCTAGTCCACTGGGTGACAAAAGATTGTATCAAACCCCGATGCACTGAGTTCTTCTCATGGTTTGTTTTGTTTTTTTCCCCTTTAGGTGAAATGGATAATATATTTTAATTCAGCATGCTTATTTGCTGAAACAACAGGAAATCATTATATTTGTTTGCCAGCAGGGGCACTGGATTACCACAGGACTCACTCATTTTGACCAGTACCACATAAGCCCCATGAAGGTGCTAGCTAATCAGTCAGGTGTATCTGGTTGCTCACTCTAGCACATGCACCTTAAAAAGGGTCCCCTTGTCCTTCACCTTCTCATTGACAACTAGAACTTGTTTGTGAATGGCTCCATTGTTTGGATAGTTCTGATGTTCCTAATTGCCGAAGATCTACAAGCACTTGAAAGCACAGCCGCGTGCTCTGTGGGGGAATGGCCTGTGAATAAAATCATTTCTGTGCTGACAGGTAACATCGATTTCTCATTTTCTTTTCATAAAGGAACCCCTCTTTATGCGGCTCACTTTCGTCCTGGACAGTATGTGGATGTCACCGCCAAAACGTAGGTCTCAGCACTTCTCCTTGTTTTGGTTCTCTGCGTGTGTTGAAGAACAGGGTGGGTGAACGTGCAGTCATTCAAGTGGCGAATAGAAACAAGTGCTCCCATAATCCTATCTGTCAAGTCACTGACGGTTAGTTTTCAAGTTGCACTGGGTTAGTTTCATACAAAGAGTTTACATCAGATGGACTGAGATGTGTGCTTCCAGAAATGGGTCTCAGTGGAAGGTCACGTGAATTAATGCTTTCTCCATTGGGTCTGCTTTGAAGACCAAGACAACACACACTTGGATCGTGAAACATCAGATTTTGTTTTAAAGACACTGAGGCCAACACTCATCAGGTTTCTTTGGATAAAAGCTGATGAGTTTCCTTAATTGGGTAGATAGGTTTCCACACAATGGCCACCTCATGTCAAACGTAGGCCACTTGAGAAGCTGCTAGATGCCTTTACCTTTGTCCAGCTTTGAAGACATGACATGGGGTAGATCGGTGGTAAGGAGTCTTTAGGAGATTCTGAACCTGTCCCTTTTGCTTTCCCCTAGTTACTGAAGCCAGTAAGGTCATTGACTTGTCTCTTGGTGACTACTATTCAGCTTTCCTGACCTTTGGTTTGGTTAACCAGTGAAGACTCTGGATTATAAAGCAGCTTATTCTACTTTGAAATTTATGAATTATTACAAATCATACCATGCACTTCTGTGAACTTGTATACGATGCTGTGTGAATTCCATTACATAACTTGTAGGACACCCTGAGAAGACATGCAGAGTCAGATGCCTTGGTCAGCAGCTGTCTTGTGGCCAGACTTGTGACCAGCTTGGTGTAGAGCTTAGCTTTTCAAATGCCTGTGGTCAGTGGATGCTTTCAGTTCATATGCTACTGTTGAGTGTCTTCGGCTTTTTTTTTTTCCTTTTGGTAACTCCAGCCTTGTGTATCAAGTATGATAGGGGAATGTTTCTTTTGTAAGGTCCTAGTCTAGAAAACAAGATGACTTGAAATTATATTGCAGCCTCCAGTCTAAATAGTAAATAAGTACTGGGAGAACAAATAGCCTTAGAATTAAAACAGTGCTGGCCAGCTCTGGAGGAAAGGAGGAGGTCCTTGCTGCTGCATGGCTGCAGCTCAGCATTCGTTTCATTTCTGTATGAGCAGCGGGCTGCCCCCATGAAAGCACATTGCATTCTGGTCTGTGTATCTTCCTGTAGACAGTCTTACCTGAGGTCAGCTTGCCTTGGATCTTACGTAACTCGTGGTAAGTGTTTCCAGGGACTGTACCACTTCCAGCCAGCATGTCACTGCATCCTCTGGTGCTCTTAAATGCTTGTAGACTGATTGCCTGCTCGCATGGACCTTGATTGAACTTCTGAGTGCTCTGTTGGCTCCTTAGCTGTGTGATTCATCCTCATTGAAGCCTCTTTTCCATGAAACTGACTTCCTGGGCTGTGGGGTGTCTGGACAGCCCACATGCATTCGCTTGTTGTCCGTCTATCCTCTTAAGTCCTTTCCTCAATGCTTCTCCTCTGGAGGCAGCTCCCCTGTTCAGAGCCCATGAGAGTATCATTTTCCCATTAACTATGAATGGAGACCTCGCCTTTTGAGGATAGGTTTTGTTTGTGTCTTCTCATTGCCTTTCTCCTGTGACTGATGTGAGGACAGACTTTTCTACTTTGTCCTCCATTTCTAGTCTTTTTTTAATAACTTGATTTACTAGCTGTTCAGAGCAGTAAGTTTATGGACATTAGTGAGATTATAAAGAGATAATCTCTCAGAAAGAAGGTTAACGTGGATGGTTGTTTTGAGATGAAGCTAGATTGGGAGGAAGTGTTTCAGAGTTCTCTTGATTTGTTGTTTAAACATATTTTAGTGGTTATCTATATCTCTAATTGCGTTCCTAATGAAAATCTACCAGCAGCAAAATCCAAGATCAGCAAGATAGTAAGTAACGGGTGAACAAGGTCATAGCCACAATAACTCTGTGACCGAGGCAAGTTCCTTGATCTCTTACTGCTTCATCTTTAACATGAGTGCTTCTAGCCCAGTGGTTCTCAACCTTCCTAACGCCTCGACCCTTTAATGCAGTTCCTCATGTTGTGGTGACCCCAACCATAAAGTTACTTTCATGCTACTTCATAGCTGTGATTTTGCTCCTGTTAGGAATCATAATGTAAACATCTATGTTTTCCGATGGCCTTAGGAATCAAATGGCCCTTCCCAGGGGTTGCCACTCACAGCTTGAGAACCACTGTTGTAGCACTTGGCTCAAGCCTCGCACTGAGTATGTCCTGCTCAGGAGCATTGGCTACCATCACCATGTTGTCACTGCTTTTTGTTTAGTTTAAAAGGAAAGCTCTACCTCAGTAAGAAAGACTTGAGAAGTGAACAGAAAGCATGAAATCATTCAAGTTCAATTCTGATATCATCTAATATATCAGACATCTTTCGACACGATTGCTCCAAAACAGAGACATAGTCAACATGTAAAACGAATGTGTGCTTCTTTACCCCAATAAAACTTTATTTTAAAAACCAGGTGGTCAGTGCAAGCTAACATATGCCAATCTGACTTAAACCAAAGCAAGAAGACAATCAGAAGCAGGATGCTCAAACTGCCTTTTCATGTGGCATTAGGGAGAAAGGGCGTCTCAAAGATTAAGGAAACCACAAAGTGGACATTGATGTCAGCAGGGCCAGGGGATGAAATTCCTGTAGAATTAATCTCTAGAGATAATGGGATGAGTTGGGAAAAGTAAGTTATGCATTACCTTCTGGAAGGGTGTACGGTTACTAATCCTGTAGGCCTCTAAACCTTTTTTCTTTCCTTTCTTCCCACGACATAGTAGTAGTAGTGATGGCATTAGGCTCACTTCTTTAGGCTGGATTCTGGGCTAAGTAAGGTGTTATCTCCACCTTACTTATGGGGGGCATGGGCCAAGGATCAGGGCAGTAGTAGTAGTCATCTAAATTAAATTAAATTAAAACACCTCTGAGGTGTTTCTTGCTTTTTTTTTTTTTTTTTTTTTTTGGTTTTTCGAGACAGGGTTTCTCTGTGTAGCTTTGCGCCTTTCCTGGAACTCACTTGGTAGCCCAGGCTGGCCTCGAACTCACAGAGATCCGCCTGGCTCTGCCTCCCGAGTGCTGGGATTAAAGGCGTGCGCCACCACCGCCCGGCTTGTTTCTTGCTTTTAAATGACTTTTTAAACAGTGTAAGTATCCTAAATACATTCATTTTTGTTTTTCTTGTTTTCACGTAAGCCCCACTAAAATTGGACTGTTTAAAATTGAATTCTCCCGGATTTGAATTTTCATTTGATTTATTTCTGCAGCCATTAGTTAGGAACTGCAGTGGGTAGCTAGGAAGAGGCACACCTGCAAACCTAGCACGTTAGAGACAGGGGACGGCATCAGTTCTGAGCCAGCCTGAGTTAGGCAGTGAGCTCTGGGCTGGCCGGGGCCGCAGCACGAGACCCTCTCTAAGACAGACAAGCAGGCAAAGCCCCACAGTGGGTGGGGGGTAAGGGAGGTAGGCATCTGTGTTGTGTAGACATTTCTGTGAAGGTTTTTCTTCTGTGACTTGCAGAAGTATTGTATTTGAATCACACCAGGGCATGCTAAGTGAAGATGAGTTCATTCCTTGCTTTTGTTTGACTTTTGTTCTCAAGTTGGATAGCAACTGGGAGAAACCAGAGACTCGCTACCTGTACCTCCCATGGATCAACAGGTGCACTCTATTCTCTGCAGCCTGAGTCAAGCCAGTAATTGTCGCGTCACTTGTGTTTCTTTCTGCCTTTTGTTTAAAGGTTATTTACTGAAGAGGTTCCCGTTGTACACAGTGGAACTCATGAAGTGTTCCAGACCAGACTGGAAAACAATCTGCAATTAGCTGACACATAATTAGCACTTTGAGGATACCACTTTCATCTTGTAATCATTTACTCTAAAATGAGCTCAATTATCTTCTGTAATTTACCTGCTTGCGTTTTCCTGGTGCATGCACTCAAGCTGTCTTTTTAAGGCAGATAATCAGTTTGAGAACTCTGGAGGCAGTAGTGAACGTCTACAAAAGGCAGCCAGAGTGCAAGTGTGGTATTTTTAAAGCATGTTCCCCCAAGAGGAGTATTGCTGGTCATTTTCCCCTGCTGCTCTTAGGTGCTACTTGCTAAATGATAGAATACTTCCAAATCATTCTTCACTCACTTCTTTTCATTTGTAAATTACTAAGCTTTTTACATTACTTTGCAAGTATGCCCTAACATTCACTGTTAAGTGGAAATATTAATAATATCTGAAGCATAATTTCAGTATTTGATTCTCATAGCTTCTCTTTGGTGTTCATCTCTCTATAAAATTATGCAGTAATTTTTTTCCATTAAATATATGTTACATTTCTATTTTAACTTTTTGTTAGGACTGTTTACTTTTGTAGTTATTGAGGGATGAGAGAGTAGTATATGCTGGCAGAAAGAGGTGTAAACTCCGTTTAATTTCTTTCTAAACAAGTCTTGATGTGTGATTCGAGAGTGCATGTCTTTTGGGCTCTATTTATAGTTTCCAATTGTTTTTATATTAACTTCTTTTTTTTTTTTTTTTGGTTTTTCGAGACAGGGTTTCTCTGTGTAGCTTTGCGCCTTTCCTGGGACTCACTTGGTAGCCCAGGCTGGCCTCGAACTCACAGAGATCCGCCGGCCTCTGCCTCCCGAGTGCTGGGATTAAAGGCGTGCGCCACCACCGCCCGGCCTATATTAACTTCTTGATTTATCTAAAACTGTTATTCAAGGGGCTTTCTTCAATCCATCCTGTCTGATATAATTCTTTGTTAATAAACGTGTAGCAGAATCCTTGTGGGAATAGTGTGGTTTTCGTGCTGTTTTGTATTGGGTCTGAACAGTGCACGTCTAATTATAACTAGCTTTGTTGAAACCACACAATATTACCTTGAAATATATTGTCGCTGTCTGGTGAGAGATGAAGAAAATCTCCACCGTAAGAACATAGAGATGATGCCTGTAGAAGACTTACAAGTCCTCAGACCTGCACAGGATCACTTGTAGGAATGCACTTGACATTCAGAGACAGACTTTGCTAACCTTGGTGTCATCAGCTTGTTTCTTTAACTAACAGACTTTGTAATAAAGTGTTTTCATTTAAAAATAATATTTAGGTTATTAAGAATCTGTCTTTCTCTCCTTTTGCTTTTCCACTAGCTTCCTATTCAACACAGATCAAGATCCACCTGGTGTCCTCTAAAACATCTAGAGCATCTAGAGCAGTGGTTCTCAACCTGTGGGTCACAACCCCTATAGGGTTGCATATCAGCTATTTGTTTACATTATGATTCATGACAGTAGCAAAATTCCAGTTATGAAGTAGTAGTGAAATAAATTTATGGTTGGGGTCACTACACCATGAGGGACTGAAAGGGCCGCAGCGTTAGGAAGGTTGAAAACCACTGTGCTAGAGGCTCACCCTTGTAAACGGCAGAGCCAGTCTAGAGGTTTATTTATTCAGTGCTCTGTTCTGTGCCCTATCTGCGGTTCTCTGACTCGTTGCCCCTCACACAATTGCTTAAATAAACCTTGACAGCCTCAATGTCTGTGGCTAGAAATTCAGAGTACCTTGCCTGGCTCTATCTGGCTCAGGGTCTCTCACAAGGCTATGGTCACATTGGGCCCTGACTAGAGAAAAATTGCCTCCAGGCTCAGTGGCAGGGTTGTTGGCAGCAGTGACAGGGCCTCAGCTGTTGGCTGGAACCAGCCTTGCTACATTCTATTTCATAGGAGTGCTTATATAGTGCTGGATGCTTCTTACAGAGCCTGGGAAGCAAGAGGACAGAGAGAGGACTAGAGGAGTCTCTTGCGACCAACCTCAGACTGACAGCTCATCTCTTAGCATGTTTTTTCCATTAAACTGAATCAGTCTCAGGCTCCTGGGAAGAGGATTAAGTACAGCATGAATACTAGGAGATAGGGGTCTTTGGGGTCCATCCTATTATGTCTGTTAGGAAGCTGAAACTTCTAGAGCTTTGCTATGATATCACAAGATTATGAGGGCGAACCTTTCCTAGGTAAATTCCCCATGCTTAGCTTGCTATTGTCTCACAGTCTTGACATAACATTTTATACAGAGTTAGACTCCAGGGAGAGGTGCAAACCAAGACAGATGAAGGAATGTTCATTTGCAGTTTGGCTGGTATGGCCTTTTCTGGTTATTTAGATAGGAAGTCTTGTTAGAATTCCAAGGTGCTGTCAAGAAAGTACAGGCAGAAATCTTACGCTCCACTCATTATGTAAATTCTAACTTTTTTTTTCCAGTATTGGTAAAGGTTTTCAGGGTGTCATGAAAAGATGGGGATTTAAAGGCCAGCCTGCTTCTCACGGTCAAACGAAGACCCACAGGAGACCTGGAGCTATTTCAACTGGAGTGAGTATAAATAGTGATGCCCATTGAGGGAGGTGGGAGTTGGGCAGGATCTCACTCTGTAGCCTGGGCTAGCCCATAACCTGCAGCATCTATCTTGCCTCAGCTCTGGCATGCTAGGAATGCAGGCATCAGCCACAGACTAGACAGTGGTGTTCTGTTCAGTGCCAAGTGCTCACCCTCTGTACACAGTGCTCACTGTTGGTCAGCTCAAGCCAGATACTTTAACCTGGCTTCGGTGGGTCCTAGTAGTTGTCAGTTTCCCAGGCTGGCCTCACCATTTTCCAGTACATACATGCCCACGGCAGCATTCTCTTTCCTCTCTCTCCTCTGTCCTAGCTAAAGCACTGAGGCAACTGCAGCTAGCTGCTCTGTTTGCTGCTTCACACACTTGTTTTGCTCTAGGGGAAACAGTTGTGTGAGATTGTCAAGGATGGTATTATAGTGTTTGTGTCGGGGAGGGCATTCAGATAAGTGGAGAAACAAGCCATAGTAACATAAGAAATGAAGGAAAGACCCTTTGTTTTGCTAATTCAGTGTTTCTTTCCCAGAGGTAGAGCTTTTTAATAAAATCTTGGCGCCTCAGAGTAAATGCAGAATCCTTCTAATGGTTGGTGGTTGGTAACATATTCTATTTCTTTCACAATAAGAAACAGATTATAGCTTCCCTTAGGTACTAAGTTCTCACCTAACAGATTGTATTACCAAGAAGCTGAATTTTTGTCATACTGTCTACTGAGAGCTGCAGAGAAATCTGTTCACAAGACTGCCAGGAAATAAGAATCAAAATCCGTGTTGGGAACACAATGAAGGGGAACAGGCAGAACTTTGGTAAAACTACACATGCATGTCCTTTGACCCAGCAAAGCTTCCTCTGGAATTTGGCCTAAGGACACAAGTCAGTCCTGCAGTGCTATTTGTAATGAGCAGGGATAGAGACCCACACTTGAGTTTGGGTGGATAAAACTGTGGTATGTCTATGCAGAGAAAATAGTGCTGCTCTAGAAAAGAAAAAAAAAAAAAGAGTGAGACCTCCATGAAACAGTGATGATTTGTGGCAGACTAAAAGTATGTGTGTTCTGTTTGTCCTGGCCAGTAGAAGGGCCAGGAAGATGAAATAAAATCTAGTGTGAGCACTTCCCCCAAGTGATGGGTGGAAACAAGGTAGGAAGGCTTAGGAGTGGTAGATTCTCTTTTTATAATGTGTATTTTTTACTCCTGGATCCTTGGTAATATTTTGCATATTCATAATGAAAACACTGAGGGGGTAAATACATGAAATATAATTAGAAAATGAGCTTCAGTGTCTCAGATGAGTAACAGCCACACTAAAGAGGGAGGAAAACTAACTCGGTGTTTTAAATAGTCACCTGGTAAGATACTGTGAGTCTCAATTCAAAAAGCACTCTTTGGGCTGGAGGTGGCTCAGCAGTTATGAGGGATTGCTGAGCAACCACGAGACCCAGAGTTCAGATCTCAGCATCCAGGTAATAAGCCAGGTGTCCAGCAAATGCTTGTGACTCCAGCTCCAGGGGATCCAACATGTGCATACAAGCGTGACACCCACATACACACACAACACACTACACAATTGTTAAATTCTAGTTAGATTTGCCCTTTGCAGTGATACTGGCAACTCAGAAGTAATTTTCTGTGAGTTGTAGGATTGAGCAGAGAAATAAATACACTAATGATGGGAGCCGAGTCAAGTTTCTCTGCTAGAGAAGGATGCTACGGTGTGAAAGGAAAATTAGAACAAGCCTTGAATCGTGTTTTAGCAGTATGGCCCCGCCCTGTGTATGTGCTTGTCTGTCTGTCCAATTTTCACCTTCTCTGACTGCTGCAGTGACCTATGAAAGTGCTCCAGTGTAGTGGAAGTTCCTAGGCTGCAAGACTTGGTTTCTTAGCATTGTGCCTTCAGAAAGGAACGCTTTCAGTAGTTGGCACTGGAAAGATACAGTGAGCCCAAAATGCCTTAGACAGGAAAAAGGGACATGCTTAAATGATGATAGACACATAGAGGGACCCAGAAACCAGCTTAATGAACTTCCCATTTGGGACAATTTTGGCTTACAACTAAAATGTCATAGAGGAAAATTCATGGAACACAGAGGCTCCTTCTCTCAGAATCACGCAATAACAACTTTCCCCAAAGAGGAAAGGACTCATGATAAAGTTCCTGCTGATATAAATGAATTGCATGAGTGATTATGTAAGAAAGTGGAAGAAAATGGAATGTCCTTTCTGACGGTCTAATGCTGGCTAATCCCTGGTGACAGGGATAAAATACCGCACGCTTGGTGACCATCGTAGGTGAGCAGTTCAGGATTTACAGTGGATACAAATCAAATGATGGAAGCTTGAGGGGAGCTAGATTTACATCTAGTCTCAAAACAAATTGCAGGTTACCCATAAGAGAAAGTATTAACAGTAGAGGGGACTAATTTGCTTTTACGCATCCTTAACTAGTTGATCAAATGTGCACTACCAGTTAGATAGACAGCATGATGAATCCACCATGCCCATGGCTGTAGCCTAGTGGATGAGTGCTTGGCCTAGCATGAGGGAGGCTCTAAGTTCAGTTCCCAAGACCACAGAAAGAAAAAAGGAAAAGTGAACCTGTGTTCATTTCTTTCTTGATTCTTAATAAAAAAAAAATAAATGCATCTCTCAGATTTAATCACGGCAAATGTTAGACAAAGGTGATGGTCAGTGTTCTGGCCTGTCCCCCACAAGAGTGCTGAAGGCCCTGGAAAACGAGAAGACTGCAGCTGTTTCCGACATAGGGAGTCTAAAGAGCTATGACAACTAAATGCAGTTAGTAACTCTGAAGTGGATCTTAACCTGGGGACAATGGTGTATTACAGACATTCAGTGGGACAGACAGTTGACAAAGTTAGAAGAGGCTGTGGATCTGTTGGTGGCGTACCTAGTTTTCTGAGGTTTATCACATGTGTAACCATGGTTACACACGAGAGCATTCTCATTCTCAAGAGCCAGCCATCATGTGATAGAAGGGAAAGCGGGTGTGTGGGGAGACAGTGAGGAAGCAAATGGGGCTGAGACTGAACAACTGGCAGTGCTGAGAATCCTTTCCGTTCTTTTGGCAACATTTTGGGAATGTGAAAACACGTAGTTATATAGAAATAGGTTACACAACCAGGCTGATCAGCGGTGGGTGCTTGCAAGTACTAGGTCTTGGGGTTAGTCTCTAGCCCTGCCACCGCCCACCAAAAAAGAAAGGTGCAGTTAAAGACAGATTGAAAAGCCTAAAATTTTAGAACAAAAACCACAGTAATAAATCTTCATGCCCATGAGATGGACAAGGCCCTGGATATGACCCAGACGTCTAATCAGCAGAAGAAAGTACAGTTGAGTTACACATCATGAAAATGTAAAACATTCAAGCTGTAAATAATAACATAGGAAAAAGGAAAGGACAGCACACAGAATGGAAAAAGTGCTTATAAATCAGATACCTCATGAGACCTTTACCCACAGTAAATAAAGAGCTCTTACAGCCCATAGTAAAAGTAACTCAGTTTTAAAAACCAGGCAAAGAAGCCAAGAAAGTATCTGTCAGGCCAGTGAGCAAGTGCTCACCTTCTTCAGCAGTAGGAAAATGCAGATCAAAACTACTGTGAGCCAGCACTTCACGCACTGGGGTGCACATAGTTTATCAAAGGTCTGTGCTAACACACTGTGGCAAAACATGAAGAAACTACCCTTATACATTGGTGGCAGAAATTTTAAATGATGACGGCCACTTTGGAAAACAGCTTGGCAGTTTCTAAAATGGTTAAGTGTAAAGTTACCCTGTGACCTAGCAATTCATGAGTATATGTCCAAGAGAAATGACTATGCATACTAAAACTCACATGAATATCCATAGTGGCAATATCCATCACTTTGATGTAGCTAACTAAAGTTGATATATCCATTCAATAGAGTGTCATTTAGTAAAATGGACTGAGGGATTGATACTTGTACTATGGATGAACCTTGAAAACATGCTAAGCCAAAGAAGCTAGAATATTTTATGACTGTTTATATAACTTTCCAAACTAGTCAAATCTATGAAGGTTGTTTCTGTGAGGGTTGGAGGTAGGAGCAGCTAATGGGTATGGAATTTCTATTTAGGGTTGATGAAATGTTTTCAGGTGAATTTTACAACTTTCCTGTTCTTATGATTGATGGTTATTTGTTGTCAGATATACGTAAGGTATTGGGCAAATACTTTACTAAAGGATTAGGTAATGTAGTCTGTACTCTTTAGAGTGCTTGTAATGGCAGTGTTAAGTTGAGCAGGGGTGCTGAACTTGTTAACATACACTATATAGAACGGGTACAAGTCACTTAGTCTGCAGTACTCAGAACTCCTCTTTGAACTGTGTGCAGCACACAGTAAAGGACTTACTTAGTTCATCATGACTGTGACAATACCTGGCGTGGCCCTTAAGGAAGGTCCGCAGTTCAGGAGTCCAGCCCATGGTAGAGGGGAAGGCATGAGTGAGATAGGCCCTGGCTTTGATGGAGGGCATGGGGAGCAACTGGTCATGTGGTGTCCACCTCTGCAGAGATGACACCACTGCTCAGCTTGCTTTCTCCTTTTTCTTCCTTTTTCTCTAGCCTGGAACCCTAAGCCAATGGGAGAGTGCCACCCACATTTAGGGAGGGCCCCCCTCCTGTAAAGCCTCCCTGGAAATGCTCCCAGAGACATGCCCATGGGTGTGTCCCCAGTGAGCCTAAATCCAATTAGGTCAAAATGGGAATTAACCCATCACATGGAGTGACCTGTCCTGGTGTCAATTCTACTTGGGAGTTTCAGCTGCTTCGAGGGTGTGCCTGCCACACAAAACTGCTCACTAAGAGTTCAGTGAGTGGTCCCTCACTTTACATTTGATGTCTTTAGATAAGGGATCAGTGTCCATTCTCAGCACTAGCTAGAGCTAGTTAGACGAATACTAGTCTGCTGATGCAGATAATATGAGCCAAGAAAAATGACTTCACACCTGAGGAAGAAGCCCATTCAGGTGGTGTAGGTGAAGCCCATTAAGCCAGTAACTAGGATTAGGTGAAATCAGGAAAGCAGCCCACTGGTTTCCCGTAGCATGGTGATGTGGCATGTTTGTGTTTCCTTGGTTTCTTCTTTTTTTTAACTTTCTGTCTGTGTTAGATCAGTTAGTATCCTTGCTATTGAGTTTGTCTCCTGTCTGCTTTGTAGTCTGTGTTTAGCTCCCATCTGGGAGTGTTTACAGCTCTAATTGGGAATGATGAACCTGGGAAAGGGGCCTAAAAATGAGGCGGACTAAAGTCTCATGCAATAGCCAGTTTTATTCAGAGCATCAGACAATTTATACTCTGAGAGTTAAAAAGAATCACATGAGTAAGGTTTTCAGTCACAGGACAAGCCACACATGGCACAAACATGTTTTTCCATAGAGGCACATGAGTAACAGCAGCTGAAGTAAACTCCTATCCACTGCACCTAGGAGGAGCACGAAAACACAGTCCAAGAACAATTCTGTGTCCTGAAGAAATTCAGGTCACAAGACTCTTGGAGTTTTCTCACAAGCACTCAGAATTCTCACATGACTCCATTCTTCAACCATGTTCCAACATAGGAGTAAATGGATATACATCCACATTCAGTTCTTTACTAATAGAGCTGAATAAAAGAATTGAAAGAGTAGGACTTAATTATTCTTGTTTGTGGTGTCCACTGTGATTTAGTCAGTACTGCTCAAAGTCAAAAGTACTGAAAGTGTGAACTTTGTTTTTTGTTGTTCAGGATGTTGCCAGAGTCTGGCCTGGAACCAAAATGCCTGGGCAGATGGGAAACCAGAGCAGGACAGTGTATGGACTGAAAGTAAGTCTATAAAGTACTGTTTGTAAGTTTATATGCAAAGGCCTAGAGCATGCATTGTGTGTGTGTGTGTGTGTGTGTGTGTGTGTGTGTGTCCTGAACAAGTGTGCTTTCTGACTATTAAGGATGGAGGGTGCATGAGGTGTGTGGTTAACTTGTAGGTGTGGAATTAGTCATTCAGTTGAGTTGTACTGTAATGGGGGCTGCATAATTATATTTTACATTTAAGCCGTGTTATGTGTAGTTGTTACAAAGAAAAAAATAGTGACCTACTATTTGAACTGAAATATTTTCACAAGATATTGCAAGGGAGAAAGGATTCCAAGCATTAGATGTAATATTTTCCTTTATAAAGAGAACAAAAGCTCCCTGGACATTGTGTTTCTGTATATTATGTATATCATCACAGAGAAGCTGAAGGTTATATGCTGAGCGGTCTTAGATTTTATGTCAAATGTGTGAGTGAAATAGATGTGGATAAGGAAAGGAGGGGACAGTCCCAGTAAAGGGGATAAAATTACTTCATTGTGGTGCATTCATTTTCAGAGAGAGAGAGATAGAGAGAGAGAGTGTTAAAAGGGAAGTTAATATTTAATACTAATATCAGAAGAAAATCTTCAACAGCTGAATGCAAACAGTTTGTACTATAATGGATGCTCTGTGCTTATACTTTGATTAAAACAGCAAATATGTATATATTTGGATGTATGTGGCTCAAAGCGTAGAAAGAACAAAATAAGCCACCCATAGCAACAGCATCCAGTAGTCGCTGCGGCATTTTGTGCAGATTCTTCCCATCTTAATTCTACATACATTTAAGGTATAGATTCTGTGTAATTTTATATAATTAGGTCAGGCTTCTCCAGAGCGGGTGACTATTTGGATGAGTGGATGGATGCTTTGGATGCTTGACTGGACAATGTAATAGATAAACAAAGGGATATTTTTAGGATTTCCTTCTGTCATTACTATATGAAGGCTGAGAAATCCCACTATAGGATACCTACAGGCTAGAATCCCTGGAATGCCTGTAGCCCTGACTCAGTCCAAAACCTCCACTTCGAAACCCAGTGATAAACTTCTCAGTCTGAAGCAGAAGTCCTGAGAATGAGGCAGGGACCTGGACGGGCACTGAGTCCGAAGTCTGGGAGCCTGGAGCTGAGATGACTTGGGGCAGGTTTCCAGGCTCTAGAGGAAGTACTTCCCTCGGCCTCTTTCATTTGTTGTGGCCCAGCTGATGGGATGGTGTTCACCCACTGAGTGACATACACACAGACTCCTGGAGTCACAGGCACACCAGAAGTCATGCTTCCTGTTCTTCGAGCTCCTTGATCCAGTCATGACACCTAAAGTTAGCTGTTTGCTGCCATTACTCTTTCCTGCTTAGTGAAACAACATTGCTGTTTCACAGATTCCTGTGTAGTGGTATAGATAACTTGATGTCCCCTATTTTCTGTCTTTTTTTTTTTTTTTTTTTTAACCATTGTGTGTTATTGTTTTTCTTCTATGTTGAGAAGTTTTTGAAGGCAGTCTGCTTGGCTGGCTTATTTTAGAGATTAGATTCAGTGAGTTAGGAATTCCCAGTTGCTAGTTGTAAAAAAAAGTAATAGTAACCAAAACAGAACTGAATTTCCACATATCATTCTTGGTGTCAGCAGACTCCATCGAGTTGAAGTAGTTGTCCACAGCCACACTCCTAAAGTAAGGTGTACTGATGATCTTACAAGCTTGGCCTTCAGTTGCTGGCGTGGTCATGGTTTGTTGAGCATATTCTCGGCTTTTTAGTAACACGTTTCCTAGTTTCTGGAGCCTTCATCTCTCACTTCGTGTTGTAGGTGTGGAGAGTGAACACCAAACACAACATAATCTACGTGAATGGCTCTGTGCCTGGACACAAGAACTGCTTAGTAAAGGTCTGTACAACTGTTTTACTTCTACCACTCGGGGAGAGCGAGAGTCCCTAAATTCTCTTTTGACCTGAATGTGGAGCTTCTAAAGCAGCTGGTCTTACTCTGCTCCCTGCTCCAGGTCCCTTTGTAGTAGCACATCAGTGAAAAGATGCACTGTAAAATAAGGGCACTATAAAATAAGCTGCACATTGGAATCCTGAAGCCAAGAGCTCATGGGAGAAAGGGCTTCAGGAGAGAAAGGAGCCAGTGCCAGAACATCAGTTTTCCTCTGTCCTTCCAGAAATAGATGAGTCCTGCTTTAGGCAAAAGAACCGGAAGTGCTGAGGTGGGAGTCATGGTCCAGAGAGGTGACTAGGGCCAGCGGTCTCAGTGCCAGCACCACTCTGCCACACCCGCCTCCCCAAGCACCTGCTGTCCTTTTCAAAATTACAAAGAGAGGAAGAAAGTAAATATAACTGACATGTTGACCAGATAGATTGAAGTAGAGCCTGGGAGCTTCCAAAGACTCGTTTCTATCCAGTAAAACTCACGATGCAGACTCTGCTGAGCCATGGTGATGCAGGGTAGAAGCTGACTCTGTTGAGCTATGCTGATGCAGGGTAGAAACTGACTCTGCTGAGCCGTGGTGATGCAGGGTAGAAGCTGACTCTGTTGAGCTATGCTGATGCAGGGTAGAAACTGACTCTGCTGAGCCGTGGTGATGCAGGGTAGAAGCTGACTCTGTTGAGCTATGCTGATGCAGGGTAGAAGCTGACTCTGCTGAGCTGTGGTGATGCAGGGTAGAAGCTGACTCTGTTGAGCTATGCTGATGCAGAGTAGAAGCTGACTCTGCTGAGCCGTGGTGATGCAGAGTAGAAGCTGACTCTGTTGAGCTGTGGTGATGCAGGGTAGAAGCTGACTCTGCTGAGCCATGGTGATGCAGGGTAGAAGCTGACTCTGCTGAGCCATGCTGATGCAGGGTAGAAGCTGACTCTGCTGAGCCATGGTGATGCAGGGTAGAAGCTGACTGCTGAGCCATGGTGATGCAGGGTAGAAGCTGACTCTGCTGAGCTGTGGTGATGCAGGGTAGAAGCTGACTCTGCTGAGCTGTGGTGAAGCTGCAATTTCTGAGTGTGAGAAGGTTCGTAGTTGAAGTGACTCCAGCTCCATAGAACGTGGTCATTGATTTTCAACAAAAACAAACAGAAATCTCAGTTTAACTGTTGCATTATATATTCACTCACACTGGAAAAATCGTCAATGCTTTTGTTATTGGAAACCCTCAGGTACAGCAGATATGTAAAAGTGTAAGTGTAACTGAGTGGACCCTTTGTGACAATTTTTTATCAAATTAGCACATAGGTTTCTTATTGAGTGTTTTCCTGATGAAGGCTGAGTCTAAGATTGGTGAATTGGAAAAAACTGAACATGATAGCATCCTCCGGGCAACGTCCTGATCATTTCTTGAAACAATTGTAATGAGGGGATTTAAAATAGAACTGTTTTTATACACTTAGTTGTTCCTAGCAGCTGTCGTTTGACTAAATTATTCATTGCTCATTGCTAAAATGAATATGCCCTATTTTACTGTGTACATAGTGTATTTTCCCTCTCCAAATGAGGGCTACGGAAGCTTTGAGAAACTCAGTAATATCCAAAACTAAAATAGAGGATTTTAGATCATATCAGTATCTCTGCTAAAATGTATTAGCTGTGAATCCAGACATAATTTGAAGTATTTTAGGCCATAAAGTGTTCTGAGAGCTACTGTAAATGCTTATGGCTTTCTTTGTGTTGATGTTATCCTTGTCTTTAACTTCTCAGTAAAAATGCTCCTTGCCAAAGTGAGCTAATTCCTTTAATAAAAGTGATGTTTTCGTTTTGTGCTCTTAGTTAACACTTAACAAAAATGAGGTAAACTCTGCATGTTTTTAAGCTCACCTCCAAAATTTGGTTCTAAGTATAGAAAATAAAGTAACAAAAACAGACAAAAAGAATGAATAATAAAATGGATAATTATTAGGTATTAAATTTGTATTTAGTATCAGACCTTCATATTTGAAAAATAAATGTGGATATAAAAGATAATTGAGATGTAATTCTAAAATATCCATCTTGTTGGGCAGTTAAATACATACTTACAAGTTACAGTAAGTATAAAGTGTTAATTAGTGGTTTTATTCTTGTGAGGTAGCTGATTCAATTGAAGAAAATTGATTAATCAAACTTACTAGAATAGAAAGAAAAGCAACAGTAGGGTCATTGCTCACCTCTCCATGGAATGGTTGCATTCCTGTTCAAGCACACAGGAACAGATATTCTTTATTAGTGGTAACTTTATTTTTTTTATTAAGAAATGTTTTACTTATTTTACATACCAATCACAGATCCCTTCTCTTCCCTCCTCCTGCCCTCCCCCATCATCTCCCCCTTACCCACCCCCTATTCCCTCCTCTGACAAGGTAAGGCTTCCCATGGGGAGTCAGCAGAGCCTGGTACATTCAGTTGAGGCAGGTCTAAGCCCCTTAGTGGTAACTTTAAAAACCATAATTAGTATCATTTATGAGTAAGAGTTTTTCCTTTATTCCCTCAGATCAAAGACTCTATACTGCCTGCATATAGGGATCATTGTAAAAGCCTGCCTTTCCCTACTTACTTTCCTGATGGGGATGAAGAAGAACTTCCAGAAGACTTGTATGATGAGAACGTGCTGCAGCCCAGCGCACCGTCTATTACATTTACCTGATGTCACTGGCGGGGCAGAACTTTCTGTGCTCTGTGCACTTTGATGAACCAGAACAGTAATAGAACCAGGAATCGAATCCCTCTGCTTAGTTACGATGCTATGCTCTTGTTTTTATCAAAGGACACAAATGCATCACTTACCCCTCACTTATATCTGATTAGAAAAATTACTACATTAAATAAACCAATCACATAGATTGGATTTTAAAATTGACAGTTTACAAAGAACAAATGTTTTGCCATTTGTAGGCATCATTCTTTACACACATTTCCCTTTATCTTAAGGGTTTTTAAAAAATATATAAACAACTTTTATTTAAAAATCTCTTAAAGTGTTTCTGAAACATAGGACCTGGGAGGAGCCACATTGCTACCTGTTGGATCAAAGAAGTCATTTCTTTAAAAGTGTGCCGTTCTTTTAGAGTTTAGAAACTTGAAGGGAGGTTTTTTTTTTTCTGTCTGAGTTACAGAAACCTGTATGTTGAAATGAGGACTGGGTGGGTACATAGTCCCATTCTGGCCTGCTCTCTGGGAGCGGGCCAGCGCTTGTCTCTGCTGCCAAGCACTGTAAGCATGCAGGCGAGTCACTTCTTAGAACTCCTTGCCTTCTAATTTGAGCTTGAACCTGACATGCCATTTCAGAGTTTTGTCTTGAAATCAGGGATCATTTTTTGTAGCCAAACTACATTCCAGTTAGCCATTCATACCAACATTTGTGCTGGTTATAAGTGGTAAAATAGGGATAGTACTGAGCCTTAAGTAATTCCATAAGCCTCAGGAGGACCAGTTAGTGACTAGAGTGGTATACTCTGGTATAATCCCAGCTCTAGAGGAGCTGAGGAAGTTTGTGGGCTTGAGTCGAGGGTCAGCTAGAGCTATACAGCCAGACTGTCTAATAATAAAAAGTAAGCCAATTGATCAAGGATACCAGCTTAGTTATACTAAGTATGAGCCATCACTTTTTATACTTATAGGACCTTTTGCCTCCCTGCTAAGGCAGCCAACACTGAAATTCTAATGTGGATCAGCCTGTGGTGATATATTGTGCACCCCAATAAAGCTTACTTGGGGATCAGAGGACAGAGCCAGCCACTGAATTAGACAGAGGTCAGGCAGTGGTGGTACACACCTTTAATCCTGTCACTCAGGAGTCAGAGATCCATATGGATCTCTGTGAGTTCAGGGCCATACTGGGCTACATGAGAGAAACAGAACCAGGCAGTAGTGACACACACTTTTAATCCCAGGAAGTAATATGACAGGACATAGAAAGGTATATAAGGTGTGAGGAAACAGGAACTCGCTCCCTTGAGGCTGAGGATTTTGTAGAGGTAAGCTAGTGGCTGGCTGTTCTGCTTCTCTGATCCCCAGGTAAGCTTTATTGCGGTACACAATATATCACCACATCAGCCTGTCTCCATGGTGTCCCTGGCTTGGGTAATTGGATGATGCCAGTTGTCATGACCTGAACACTATGAGAACATTTCTCACATGGGACAGGTAAGGGGATAGAATGTATATGCCAGTAGTACTTGATTTTAATGCTGAGGTGCAGACCAGGGGTGGCATATGGGAATGACCTATACAGCTGTCCACAGGTCAGTTTGAATAGATGGATGTCTCGTATGTGATGGGAATACAGATGGAGCAATGGTCAGGTGTTTGCTTTGGCGTCAGGAGCCTTATGGTTTACAGTCACACAGACAAGCCAAGTCAACACTGAGGCTCTCATTGCAGAGCAAACTACCAGTCTGCGGCTGGTCCAAAGGAGCCCTCCGAAAAGGACGTCCGTAGCTAGAGTTTTCCTGCCTGGCCCACAGTCAGGACAAATCTCTCTCACCTGCCAGTCCCACAGCCGCTCAAACCCAACCAAGTAAACACAGAGACTTATATTGCTTACAAACTGTATGGCCGTGGCAGGCTTTTTGCTAACTGTTCTTACAGCTTAAATTAATCCATTTTCATTAATCTATACCTTGCCACATGGCTCGTGGCTTACCGGCATCTTCACATGCTGTTTCTCATCGTGGCGGCTGGCAGTGTCTCCTCCGACTCAGCCTTCCACTTCCCAGCTTTATTCTCCTCGTCCCGCCTACACTTCCTGCCTAGCCAATGGCCAATCAGTGTTTTATTTATTGACCAATCAGCAACAAATTTGCCATACAGAACATCCCACAGCAGACGTCAGTCGTAGTGAGAGCATCTGTTGCTTGTGGTGATGTTGCACCTTCCTCGGAAGTCCCTGCCTACAGAGGCACTGCCAGCCATGTCAGCAAAAGCCAGTGTGGGAGGAGAAAGCTGCATTCGGGTGCTCAGGTTACACTCCACATCATCCTTTGAACCTCTGAGATGATACTGTCTGTAAAAGCCTGCAAACACAACTCCTCACTGTCCAAATAAAAGTGCACCATCAGCTCAGTAACATTGAATCTCTTCTAAAGTATGAGGTCGTGGTGCCACCTAATTGGCTTTTCCATGGTGGAGTCCTTTCTCTTGGGAGGATGGTATGAGTCTAAAAATTTGCTTTGCTGAAGTATCACCACTCTGGAAAACTGCTTGGACAGGAAGTGTGTCAGGAAGAATGGACTTGTATTCCCTATCCTGTGCAGGTAACAGATCTGTAGTGAAATATCCCTGTGAAGAGGTGAGGCATGTTGCTGATAGCAGGCATCTTCAGGGACTCCATACTCACATGTCCTCATGACTTCCTGTTTTCTATATAAGAAGTCTCCTTCAGAAGAGACTACCAGATAGCAGGTAGTTGCTCCTGCTTTGGGGAATTTCCATTCATTTCCCTTCGCCCTGACAACAGATAGCTCTTCAGTTTCAGTGCTCTTGCGACTGCTGTGAGGTCTCTCCCACTGTCAGACAATAAATGACAGTGGTCTCAGCGTGTGCTGCCCCAGACAGATGATACATGCCGTTCAGATTCTGCCCTACAGCTCCCTAGGGCTCCCTGAAGGGGGAGGACTCGGTGTCCTTGCTGTCTTAGCTGAGGCCTAGCCTTCATCTTCCATTTTTCACTTCTAAATGTGGTGTGTAAGATCTACCACAGTCTGTGCCACATGTTTCTCTTTCTTGATTGATTGATGAGGTGATCTGTTCATGTTCGATGAGCCAAATTAATCTTAATGAATGGGTCCATACCACACGAAAAGCTAATCAGTGAACTCAGCTGGCCACAGTGCCCTGGCATGGGAGGGCATGATTGCTCATCTTGGCATCTGATGAGAATGCAAGTGACAGTTGTAATCTTGATTTCTCCTAGCGAAAGCAGACTTCATGTGGGTACAAGATATGTTTTGTCATTTAGACAGTTTGTTGTTTTAAGGAGAAGGAATAAGGCATCCGTTGGTCCTGCCGTGGCAGTGCTCTGTCTGCAGAGGAGCGAGCTAACTGAATACTACATCATAATCCTGGTAGAGACGCATGGTGACTGTCAGAACTGAATGGTAACAAATAGCTTTTGCAAGTGTCCAGCATAAATTCCCTGATCTAAAATAGAGTCCTGTTTAAATGATGAGGCGAAGATGGCATCGGGTCCTGGGTGACTCCGTTTCTCCTGCCAGCTGCAGAAGCATTGGTTCTGATGTGCTCCCCCACTGGTCTATTCACCCCGCCTTCCTTCGGAAGTGTGACAAGGTGCTATTAGCAGCCTGCCTGCTGCTAAAATACCACCACGAGGATAGGTCAAAGGTGAGGGTACCAACAGAGGAGGTGGATGTTTAGGAAGACAAACCAAAGGGAGTGGAGAAAGAAAAGGTGCTATTCTGGAAAAAAGGAGCCATCATATAAAGACTTCAGACTTCCTCCAGGGAAGTAGGCAGCATTCCCCTGCTTGTGTGGTTCATTTTGTTAACCAGCTAGCTGCATAGTAGGGATACATCTGCAATCACACGATTTAATGGTTCAAAACCCCTTTTAGACACCTTTCTCCCAGAGAGAGAAGACAAAAGTTCTGCAGCCCACAGCCACTGAAAGAGCAGGAGGGCCCAGGAAGGGATCCCCTTGCCCGCCCCCCCAACAGTTCTTACAGGGGCTACAGAGGCAAGCCTCACTTAACCAGCTCAGCAGTTCCCCACTCTGGCCAAGTTAAAGCTTACAGAGCTTTGAAAACTCAGTTCCCTGTTTCCAGATTCTTAGTGGGAGGGGAGAGCCCTAAACAATGGATGACACCATTTTACAGCCAAAGGCACTGACTGACCTAAAGCAACATGCTTTCTAGAAAGCCATGGTTTATAGAACATAGATAGGCCAGTTAATTGGGAGATTCGACTTAAGTAAATTCACCTAGAAAAACCATCATAAAAATGTAACAATAGCAATGTTTTATGTATATGTGGTTTTGTGTACTTCGAAGATGTTTGCTCATGTGAGAGCACTCTGGAAACAGCATCTTGCAGAACTGCAGGTGTTGGCATCATCAGCTTCATGTTACCACAAAGCAAGCAGAGCCAGGGGACTGGGCTGGCCCTGGGCTCACTAAACAAGTGGCCTGGACTGAGTAAGAGTGAGACTTGTCTCTCTGCATACTCACCAGATGTGGTTTCCCGAAAGAACACTAAGGTCCACACACTAGAAGGAACTGTGATTGGATCTCACAAAAACATAGTTGTTTTTGATTGTTTAGAAATATATCGATACACTTCAGTGTCTCAGACCCATGATAAAAATCACAAATGAAACTAGGTGTCAATTTTATTGCCCTTTTATTGACTTTTGTCCCATGCTTGCACCAAGTATCAAAAGGTTAGGAAAAAACACTTATGAGGAAAAATTAGAAATAGACATGTTTACCTAATTTAGCTTCTTTTTCTGGAAACTGGAATATGGAGCATGCTGCTGTTTTCTTTTTGTGGCCAAATACTTGAGTACGAGTTGAGAAGAGCCGTATGGAGAGGGAGAACTGCAGTGTGGGCTGAAAATGGACAGTCAGTGAAATAAGGGCCTTCATCGTCCACTTCCAGTCCTGAAGAAACAAGCATCTTGGCTTTCACGGAGCACCCACGTCTTCAGATGGTTTGCACAATCTCAGGCATTCTTCCCCCACACTGCTGGGTTAGTTTTTGTTTTGAGGTCGAGTCTTGCTATACATGTCGCCCAGGCTGGCCTCAAACTGGTAGTCCTTTCCCCTCAGCATCCTTGGTGCTGGGCTTTCAGACAGGAATGTGCCACCATGCCTGACCCCTGGTGGTTAGCTCTGCTTCACTGGTAAGCACATTGAGAAGCAGAGGTAATGTAGTGAGTAGCTAATCCATGAAATGCCTTGAAAATCACACTGTACTCCAATGCATTTGTCCTGGATGGAGCCCGGGCTTCCAGTCGCCCACATTTGAAGAACAGCCACTGAAGAAGATCTTTCTCTGGAAGAGTTCCCTTTCCCTTTGCTGTGCCTGTAAACATGGCTTAGCAACAATGATCTGGGAGGGAGGCTCTTGAGTATCTGAAAGAAAGGAAGGTGTGTGTCATACCAGTTAAGTTTTTAACCTCTCACCTCTTATTAAAGAAAAGTATGAGTCTTTGATTTGAATAGAATCAAAGACCCAGACATGAATCCACACACCTATGGACTCTTGATTTTTGACAAAGAAGCCAAAATTAAAGCGTGGAAAAAAGAAAGCATCTTCAACAAATGGTGCTGGCATAACTAGATGTTGCCATGTAGAAAAATGCAAATAGATCCATATTTATCACCGTGCACAAAACTCAAGTCCAAGTGCATCAAAGACCTCAACATTAAACCAGACATACTACACCTGATGGAAGAGAAAGTGGGGAATAGCCTTGAGCACATTGGCACAGGAGACAACTTCTGAATAGAACACCAGTAGCACAGACACTAAGATGAGTAATTAATAAATGGACCTCATGAAACTGAAAAGCTTCTGTAAGGCAAAGGACATGGTCAATTAGACAAAACGGCAGCCTACAGAATGGGAAAAGATCTTCACCAACCCCACATCTGACAGAGGGCTGATCTCCAAAATATATAAAGAACTCAAGAAACTAGACATCAAAATACCAAACAAACCAATTAAAAAATGGGATACAAGCCAGGCGCTGGTGGCACACGTCTTTAATCCTAGCACTTGGGAGGCAGGGCAGGCAGATCTCTGTGAGTTGAAGGCCAGCCTGGGCTACAAAGTGAGTTCCAGGAAAGGCGAAAAGCTACACGGAGAAACCATGTCTCGAAAAACCAAAAAATTAATAATAATAATAATATAAAAAATAAAAAAATGGGGTACAGATCTAAACACAGAATTCTTAACAGTAGAATCTCAGATGGCTGAGAAACAAAGAAATGTTCATCTTCCTTAGCCATGAGGGAAATGCAAATCAAAATGACTCTGAGATTCCATCTTACACCTGTCAGAATGGCTAAGACTGAAAACACAAATGACAGCTTATACTGGAGAGGATGTGGAGCAAGAGGAACACTCCTCTACTGCAGGTAGGAGTGCAAATTTGTACAGCCACTTTAGAAATCAATATGGTGACTTCTCAGAAAATTGGGAATCAATCTACCTCGAAATCCAGCTATACCACTCTTGGGCATATACCCAAAGGATGCTCAATCATACCACAAGGACACTTGCTCAGCTATGTTCATAGCAGCTTTATTTGTAATAGCCAGAACCTAGAAACAACCTAGATGCCTCTCAACTGAAGAATGGATGAAAAATTATGGTATGTTTACACAATAGAGTATTATTCAGCTGTTAAAAAAAAATGACATCAAGAAATTTGAAAGCAAATGGATGGAACTAGAAAAAATCATCCTGAGTGAGATAAACCAGACCCAGAAAGTCAACCGTAATATGTACTCACTCATAAGTCAATATTAGCTGTAAATCAAAGGATAACCATGTTGTAATCCACAGACCCAGAGAGGCTAGGAACAAGGAGAACCCAAGGATCTCACTGGGAAGGGGAACTAGAAGAGAGCTCCTGGGTGAACTGGGGGGTGGGTAGGGATAGGAACTTGAGTGATCAGGTTGTAGGGTGGATGGAGGAGGAGAGTATTGAAAGAGATGACTGGGAGGTGGGGCATTTCAGGGTCAGGTAGAAATCTGATGCAAGGAAAACTCCCATGAATCTACAAGGATTACCCCAGCTAAGACTCCTAGCAATAATGGATATGTAGCCTGAACTGGCCATCTCCTGTGATCAGATTGGTGACTACCCCCAATTGCCATAAGAGAGCCTTCTCCAGTAATTGATGGAAACAGATGCAGAGACCCACACCCAAACATTAAGCCAAGCTCAAGGAATCCTGCTGAAGAGATGGAGGAAGGATTGTAGGAGTCAGAGGGGTCAAGGACATCATAAGAAAACCCACAGAATCAACTAACCTGGCTCATAGGAACTCATAGAGTCTGAACCAATAACCAGGGAGCCTGCATGGGACTGGCCTAGACCCTCTACATACATGTGACAGTTGTGTAGCTTGGTCTACTTGAGGGACTCCTATCAATGGAATCAATGGCTGTCCCTAATGCTTTGGCTGGCTCTTGGGACCCTATTCCTCATACTAGATTGCCTTGCTCAGCCTTAATACAAGGGGAGGTGCTTAGTCCTACTGCAACTGGATATGCCAAACTTTGATGATACACATGTGAGGCCTGCCCTTTCCTGAACAGAAACAGAGAGGGGTATATGGGGCGGGGGTGCAGAGGGGAAGTGGGGAGAAGGCATGGGAGGAGAGGAGGGAGGAGAAACTGGTTGGAATGTAAATAAATAAATTAATTAAATTTTAAAAATCTAAGAGGAGAAAAAATAATAAAGGAAGAGTTTTTAAAAAAATCAAAACAACTACCATATTATTTAGTAATTCTACTGCTTAGTATATATCCAGAGGAAATGAAATTACTCTGTTCTGTTGAAGAGACATCTGTATTCTAATGCCTATTATAGCTCTGTCACTAATAGAAGCAGTATAAATGTCTATAGACTCATGAATACACAAATAAAATAGGGTACAGATACATGATAGAATACTACTCAGTCTTAGGAAACTACATTCTGACATTCGCCATAGCATGGGTGAAATTGGGAATCATTATGTTCTACTATGAAGCAATGTATACTCTCTCATTCATATATGGAATCTTCAAATGTTGGAGGTTCTCATAAAGTGGGGAGAATAGGGAAATGAGGGGTTAGGAGAGATCAGTACTGGTTCTAAGATAGAATTGACTAGACTCACATAATAGTGTATTCTTGCTCAGCAGTAAGATTACAGATAGTGAAAATACACTACATGTTTTTAAAAGCTAAAATAAGAGTTTGTGACTGTTTTCATCATAAAATATGATTGTTTGAGGAGATATGTATGTAATTATGTATCTAATTTAATATCAGATTTAAATATCCCACAATGTATACATATGAAGAAATGTTTCATGGTACACTGTAGGCATCTATAATCTTTATGTTTTTGTTAAAATGAATTTAAATTAAAAGAAAATAAAAGATTTACATAATATGAAGTATAATAAAATTTTGAATAATCTGAGAAAGAAAAGAAAGGGATGGGATTGTTTTGCCAGTATGAATTCTTGCTCAGAGTTTGTCTACCAAACAGGAGGGCACAGGAGGGGCACATCCAGCACTGTTCATTCCCACCATCACCACAAAAGCAACTTCACCAAGCATAAGGGTTCTCTGGTCTAGCCACAGGTTAGACCCTCACAGAGAGCTTGAAAATCTCCAGTCTACTATTTCCAGAATCATGCCAGATAGAGAGTGCTCACACTCCCAAAGGAGAGTGAGTGGAAGGGCAGGGCTTTGGGGAGGTCGCTTCACCACTGGACTGTGAACTCTGGCTGACGTCAGCCTATTTATAGTTGAATAAAATTGCTCTTTTTGTCCAGGCTGTTCTCATCCCCAGAGGAAGATGCTTGAGTTTTTATTTGAGGAGTTGATAATGTGGATGGTAAATAGAAAAAAAGGCTGAAAACAGCTGCCCTTTCCTTATGGCTGATTAAGACTATTCCTATTACCCTCTTAGCCAACCTCAAGCTAGATGAGCAAAGGTCTTGTGTCTGACTAGTAGAGATTGATTACACTTTCAAGTAACACCAGGCAGTAAAACACTGTGTGACTTTCTTTAAGAAACCAAATCCTGAGGTCCAAGAATATCAGAGGTCATAACAACTAAAACTGCTAAGCCATTTTTCCTACAAACAAGTCATGAGTCATAATTACTTCAATAGAGAGCTCTTGCAGCTTTCTAGAGACAATACCCCAATTTCATCTCTACCCAATGAAGTGTTAAGGAATGTTGGACAGATAGACTCATTTTGATTTTTTTTATTTATATTTATTTTTAAAATTTATCAAGAACACAGTTTATTACATAATTGTGCCACGAGAGAATTAAACTCATATTTTTATCTTAAAGGACATCAAAGCAAAGAAACAATAGGATTGTTTTAGACTGAAAACCTTTACTTCATATTGTGAAGATAATACTAGAGAAAATTTGAAAATACAAGTTAAAAATACAAAAGTCATGATCTCCTTTTTCAGACTTACTAAGACTGCTTACATCTCTTCAAACTTCTAAGACACCTAACACAGGCAAGGCTTTACATTCAGTCCCAAGCACTATGATGGGTGGAGGGATGGAGGGATGGACAGATGGATGAATGAATGAATGAACCAGAAGTACTAATGTTGAAAAGTTGAGCCTTATTTCTAACTTTGTTACCATTTTGCAGCCATGACAGTGAAGAACTATCCAGACCAAGAATTATCAGTGGATACCAAATTAAGAGAAAGGGACAGACCAATTTTGTTGGTGATTAGGATATTTATTTATCTAGTCTTACAGTGTCTCCCCATTGATTACTTATTGTTTGTAACTCATAATAATAAAAAGTAATATGATCTGTGAGAGGTAGATGACCATCATAGTTCACCAAATATGACACACTGAAGACAGAATATCACTTTTGTCCACTTGGGAATACCTAAGTTATATCTAGTCACTAAGAAATATAGTACCCAAAAGAAAAAGAAATGTGTCCTTCAAAAATTCCAATTGTCAAAAAGTGTAAAAGTTTATGTCTTTTAGAATAACAGACTATCACAGATGTTGAAAGAGATAAAACTATAAATTTCATTCAGTGTGGCAAGCAATTATAAAATAAAACCAGCCAGAGAGGAAATGAGAATTGATTATTATAAGGAACTAATATAAATACTAGAAAAATTAATTATCTGCTAAAAATTTCTATAACCATCTTAGTTTCTTTTTCTGTTGCTGTGACAAAATACCAGACTTTTGCTCACAGTTCTAGGTTACAGTCCATCATGGCAGGGAAGGCGTAGCAGCAGAAACATGAGAGAACTGGTCACATTACATCTGCAGTCAAGAGAAAAGAGTAATTACTGCATCCATGCTAGTACTCAGCTTGCCTTCTCCATTTCCCACAGTCCAGGATCCCACAATGGGCCTTCCCACATCAATTAAAGTACTCAAGACAGTCCCTCACAGACATTCTGAAAGATTAACCTTAGTCTGAATAGGTGTACCCAGACGTTTGTTTCCTGGGGGTTGACTTGACAATAGTAACCATCACAATGAAAGTCATGCAGATTACACCAAGTGTAAGTGGATTAGAATTACTTATAAAATAGAGATATTGTGAGATTAGATAAGAATCTAGTTACATGTCATTGATGACAGATCTCTTAAAACCATAAAGGTTTGAAGTCTTTTGAATAGGAAAAAAATATACCCACACAATCTTAATAAAAAGAAAGCTATATAACACCATCTATATCAGACAAAGTGGACCTCAAAGCAAAAACTACTATTAGGGGTAGAGAGAAGAATTGAATCATAAAAGGAAAAACCATCATGAAATGGTATGCACTTATAATTTAACTTCAAAACACATAAAGTGTGTATATAGAGTCACAGAAGAAAAGCACAAATCCATGAGAACAGCAAGAAATTTTAACATTTCTATCACATTGGTTAAACTAACAGAGGACTCAGAAGCCAATAAAAAAATTAATGAATGCAATTAACAGGTTGGATGGAGATTTATTGTACAGCTACATCCTTGCAGCACCACACTCCCTCTGTACTCTTCCAGGAATTAATTGGAATTTGATTCTGTTCTGGAAGACTCATTCCAGTACTACCCCAGGATGAGACTCTTACGATTTCTTCCTTTATTGTCCCAGTGACAATAAGAGTAGCTAGAATTTATTGAACCAGGCCAATAGATATTTAGCTGTTGCTCAATTAAATCTTCAAACACTTCTCTGCATTTGTGTTTTCCAATATGGTACATGGTCTGCCTTGACCAGCTGGGTTTCCAGTCTTTTCCTTGTCTGCCAACTCACTTGTTTCCTACGCTGATTCTGTAAGTATTGTACAAGGCCATTAGGATCTCTCTGTCTCTGTCTCTGTCTCTGTGTGTGTGTGTGTGTGTGTGTGTGTGTGTGTGTGTGTGTGTGTGTGTGTCCTATTCTCCTGACTTGGTCTTGAGGCAACATGAACCTATATTATCCAGGGGACCTTACATGCAATCCTGTGTCTCTTACTACAAGGAAGGCAGAGAGAACTGATAGATGAAAAGGCAACATGGCATGGAAGGAAGATTGGAAGCTGGAAGAAGTAAGGGACAGAGTCTTCCCTCCTCAGAGGATTTCAGAGAAAGCACCCTTCTGTCCACACCTTGCTTAGGCCTTCTGCGCCCCCGGAACTGAGAGGACAAGTTTTTGTTATTTCAGCCACCAAGTGTGTGATTTGTTATTGCAACCCTAGAAAACAAGCCCGGGGAGGTTTTCACCTTTCTTTCCCCCCAATGCCTGCTCAATGGGTCAAAAGGTTGGAGGAGTATGGTGAGCAGCCTCCTGGGAGTCCTGACACAGAAAGACAAGCATCTACGTGGAGCAGGAAGGCTGATGGCAGCCACTCGGCCACCCTTTCCACAGAAAGCAGCAAGTTCCATGGTGTCAGATGAATTCAGAACTTCAGCTACAAAGCAGCATCTCCTTAGATGGAGTGGGATTACCCTTGGAGTCTTGGAGGTTCTCAGGGACCGTCTTTGGCTAGCAACCTTTCCTGAAATGTCATGGCCTACTGCAAACTTCCTCAGGCAAACATTACAGCCTGGGGCAGAAGGAAAGGGAGGCCAGGGACTCTGGAAGGATTGTTTGTTGTGGGGAGCGGGGAGCTGGAAGCTCCAGGGGCTAAAACATTTTCAGAAGCCATTTTCTGAGATGATCTGAGGTCCCCCACATCCTGTGCTGTCCAACAGGTGGCCAGGAATCCAAGCTTTCAAGTGAACAAACAGGTTTCTGCTCTCTGAGACCTGCCTTCTCCCCACAGCCTTGTGAGTAGAAAGGAAACAACAAAACCAAACTGAAACTTCTTCCAGAGTGTGAGAGCCATGCTCAGCTTCTTAAACCAACAGTTCACAAGTTTTAATAGAAACTGTTACAGAGTATTTGTTTACACTGTAAAGATGTATCTTTTCCAAGGCACCTTCTGATTGGTTTAATAAAGAGCTGAATGGCCAATAGCTAGGCAGGAAGAGGTTAGATGGGACTTCTGGAGACAGAGAGGACTCTGGGAATAAGACAGACAGAGTCGTCAGACAGACACCATGGAGAGGAAATGGGAGGTGCAAGATGGATGAGAGGTAATGCCATGTGACAGGACACAGATTAAAAATTAAGGGTTAATTTAAGTTATAAGGGCTAATTGATACAAGCCTAAGCTAAAAGCCAAACTTTTACGATTAATAATAAGTCTCTGGGTCATTATTTGCGGGCTGGCAGTCCAAAGAGAGTCAGTCCGACAAGAAAGTTTACTATATATGGTGTACAACATGGGGCATGTATTTCCACATAGAGCCTGAGATATCTTCAAAAACAAACAAACAAAAACGAAAATGGCTTCCTAGTAACCCAGTGCTTGTGGTTTACAGAGGCACAGCTGTTATGCAGCAGAGCACTTGAGCAGCCATTGTGCTAGGTAAAAACAGCCAGCCACTAGCACACCATTCACTAATGCACCAAGCAGAGTCATGTGATGGTAGCCTAGCACTTTAAGATTTGGCTCACACAGTCAGAGGAGGCTGCAGAAGCACAGAAAGTCAGATCCAGACCAAGAAAACCTCTGAGCAGATATAATATGCTTTAAAATGTGCTTAGATGCTGAAGAAAGAAAATGAATATAAACAACCATAGAGAAAAATAGTTTAAAAATAATAAAGTCTTTAAAGAAAGAGTAAAGTAATATTTTTTTTAAAGGATGGGAATCTTTAATATACAGGGCATCTGGATCCTGCATTGTGTTTTGTTGACTTTGAAGTTTTTGAATGCTGATGAGAAACCAGCAGCTGCTGAGAGACATTGTATTAATTGTATTATGGAAGGGACTGATGAATTAAACCAGCCTATATACTTTAGTAATGTTGGCTTCTAATGGAAGTTGGGAAATACGTTGTGTTGTGAGAGAGGTTATGCCTTTGTTTCCACAGGAAACAAAAATGTATGGTTCACTTCAAAATTAATGAAGATCATATTTGATTGAGGGAAGACTGTACTGGCTGGTTTTGTGTGTCAACCTGACACAGGTTAGAGTTATCAGAGGAAGGAGCCTCAGTTAAGGAAATGCCTTGATGAGACCCAGCTGTAAGGTATTTTCTCAATTAGTGATCAATGGGGGAGGACCCAGCCTATGGTGGGTGAAGCCATCCCTGGGCTGCTGGTCCTGGGTTCTATAAGAAGGTGGGCGGAGCAAGCCAGGGGAAGCAAGCCAGTAAGCAGCTCCCCTCCATGGCCTCTGCATCAGCTCCTGCCTCTGGAATCCTACCCTGTTTGAGTTCCTGTTCTGAGTTCCTTCAGTGATGAACAGATATGCTGAAGTGTAAGCCAAATAAACCCTTTCCTCCCCAACTTGCCATTTGGTCATGGTGTTTCATCTGAGCAATAGAAACCCTAACTAAGACAGAGACCTGAAAATCTTGACTACAGATATGAAAAAAGAAACCAAAAAATACTACAAGACAGGTGACATATATGCTGATCCCTCAACATGGGAACAGCTCTGAGACTGGATGAGACATGATAAGTATCATTAGCTACAGTGTCCTCATGACTTATTATTACATGTCATCCTTTCATATGGCATGATAGAGATTTGGTTATACAGTCCAGACTTATAAAGTTGACAGATGACTTTTACCTCCTCCAACATAGAACAAAAAATCATCTTTAACTGACTTGTGCATGCTGCACATTCCATACTTGTGTTAATACAGATATATATGTTACCTCTAAAAGTTTGTGTGTTTTCAGAACAAAAGAACCAGACACCAATGAAGACAAGTAGCCCAGGTGATCCAGCCTCTCAGAATGCCTCTATTGCAGTTTCCTCAAAATTCAGCATCCAGAACAACTTCAATGCTACTCACTTTGATGGTCCAGCCTCACAGACTATCCAGCCAGGACTTCAAATAAGCTCTATACTTTTCCATCACACAGAAACTAAACAAAAAAAAAACATAATACAACAATTTTTTTTGGTTAAGTCTCTTAGGGACTTAACCATTATCCTAATTTTCTTAGGGCCCTCTAAAGATGTCCTTGCCCCCAGACAACAGGAAGCAGTATATAGAGCATGATGTCCACATTCATAAGAGGTAGAGTGGGTGGTTTTTTAGTCACTCAAGTGGGTTATGGATGTTCATCATCATTTAGGAAGGTTGGTTACAAGTTGTTATTGGTAATGGTCAGGAAAAAAACTGAACAAAGAATACTAAATTCAGGGATCTCTTTCTGAAGGGAAAGGGGGGATATAGTATAGAAATGAAGGGGTAAAGGGTAGATTGCTGAGTCTACTTTTAAATAGCCACTAGTCTCATATATTTTACATTGGTATGGATTTTTGATACAAATTTAAAGTTAGTTTTGTTTTAGCATACTGTACATATGTTTCTACTCTTGGTTAAGGTATTGTACCTATGCAGCTCTTTTAAAAATTAATGTAAAGTTTTAGTCCTTGAAAACTATTTAGGGTAATAAAGAAATACAAGTTAGTAGTTAGTCATCTACAACAATCAAACTTATAGTCATATTAAGTATGTTTTCAAAGTCAAACAGAAATGTATTTTCAATAGACAGATGATCTTCAAACATTTCAGAGACCTACAGAATATGGCATTTAAAAAGTTTTAATAGCATAAGGCTTTCATGACAGTGAGACACATCTGCTCCTGGCAGCACCAGTCTACTTCAAAATGGGATCATGAACATTGAATAACCTCCATATAGGGTTTGATTTCTTTGTGGTAAAGTTAGCCACTGGGCAAAGAAACTGCCCTTGTCTTGGCTGTTGACAGAATGCTGTCTAAATTGGACAAGCAGGGCACAAAAGAAGGCAATTGCCAAACTTTCCCAAGACAAGGGAGGACAGTCCTTCAAAATTCTGGCTTGACAGAAAAGTCTGTCAGATATTCTAGGCCTGTAGGCTGAAGATGGATGCCCCAACATTGCAGAGGAACTTTGGGTGACTGCTAGGCAGCTAGCTATCTCTGTTGTTTCTATAGTTTTGGAAGTTGTTTGCTCTTGTTACCAAATTTTTAAAAAAGCTCACAAAAAAGGTAAAGATTATATAAGATTGAAAGACACAAAAGTTTAATTTGTTTATCCTAGAATATGTTTTAAGGTCAAAAATATAGTTTTAGGGTGGTAATACAAGTTATGAAAGAAAATGGTATCTCATCAAGATAAGACATATAATAGAGTATTTTCTCCAAATATGCCAAATGCAAATGGACTGGACATTGTGAATGTAATTCTTACTTGATAATTGTTTTTATTGTATATAGTTTTACTATGTTAGAGTTAAAACCTTTCCTTTTTATTTAGACAAAAAGGGGGAAATGTTGCAGAATACTTGTTTACATTGTAAAGATGTATCTTTGCCAAGGCACTTTCTGATTGGCTTAATAAAGAGCTGAGTGGCCATCAGCTAAGCAGTAAGAGGTTAGGAGGGACTTCTGGAGATAGAGAGGACTCTGGGAATAAGAAAGACTGTTGCCAGACAGGCATGGAGAGGAAATGGGAGGTGCAAGATGGAAGAGAGGTAATGCCATGTGACAGATATGGGTTAATTTAAGGTATAAGAGCTAGTTGAGACAAGCCTAAGCTAAAGGCCAAGCTTTCATAATTAATAGTAAGTCTCTGAGTCATTTACAGGCTGGTGGTCCAAAGATGGTCCAACAAGAAAGCTTACTACAAAAAAACTCCTGTTTTAACACATAAAATTTGAAAATAATCTCAGCCAAGAAAAGTGACATTGGAAAAGATTAGAAAAAGAGCCATTAAAAGGTGTTTGGTGGGGTCACTGGCTCTCTGCCCTCTTTCCAACATAGCCATACCGAACAAATTTCCTTTTCCTGCTTTTTAGATTTTTTAAAAAGAGTCATTACTCCTACATATGAAAAATCATTTTTGACTATTGTTAAAGTTCACTTAGCAAAATTTTAATATGAAAATGTACACAACCCAGATCTAACATCACAGTGAAATGAGCCCTCTAGGGAAGGATGTGTTTCTTGCAGAGAAGCTATTATTTAAACTCATCTCCAGGCCTCTAAATTGGTGATAGTGTTTCCTGGTATGGCCAGCATTTGAACATTTTTCCACTGTCCCCAACCTGTCATCTCCACCCATTCATCAGTCATATGATCCATTTAACAATCAAATCCCCGTTGGATTTATTGGATATATCTGCCATCATTTAACCCCATTGATGACTTCTTATCTATCCCTTTCTTCAGCCAGGTAGTGTGAGTCTTGCTAGTGTCATCTCAGCTGACTCTGGGTTTGAATGGAGCTGGAGGCCTCCCTCTCTCTTAACTTTTTAAATAGCCATTTTCATAATTAAAACATATAAGAACATTACAGGGGCTAGAAAGTTGGTTCAGTGGTTAAGAACACTTGATGTTCTTGCAGAGGACCAGAGGTCAGTAAGTTCACAAAACATCTCACAGCCCTCTGCAACTCAAGTTCCAGGGGAACCAATGCCTTCTTTGGGCTTCTGCAAGCAATAACACACACACAGTGCACATATGTACATGCAGGCAAATATTCACATACATAAAAAATAAAACTTATAATATATAATGATAATAGAAAGCATAAAATAAAAAACTGTAATAGAAAGGGGGCAGGTTACACCGTAATTACTTCAATGTATCTATCTACTGTTAAGCTTCAGTCTTCCTGTTAGAAAGCTAGAGTAAGTGAAGGCCGTGGTTCTTAGCCATTCCTCCCAAGAGCCACCCACCCTAAAAGGACCCATCTTTGTGGCTGCCTATTGCTTCAGGTGGTTTTCGTTTTTCATCAGGTTGATTCTCGCTTATGTGTTTAGATATCCTTGGGTGCCAGGGGTCCAGCCTAGGCTCGGGTTCAGGTCCTGAGATGGGGAAGAGGTGTCAGCTAAAGGAAAACTTCTGACCCCCAAGTGAATTGCACCCAAGAGGCCCCAAAATAGCTTGAGCCATCTTTATTTATATACTTAAACAGAGTTTTTCTTACCAGGGCTACATGAATAGCCTTATTATTGGCTCCTATTTTTTACCTTTAAGAAATACATCATGGGGTTGGGGGGGAGGGGAGGGAGAAAAAAAAAAGAAATACATCATATTTTAAGGAATATATCATAATCATTATGAAAGCCCTCATCGGTCCCCTTTATGCTTCCCCAAATACACCTTCCCACCTGTTCCATAACCTTATTCTAGACATCACGTTCATCAGTTTTGCAGGCTTAACTAAATATCAAGCCAGACTCATCCTGCTCTTGGAGCACGTATGTCAGCTGGCAGATACTTGCTGTTACAAAGTTAAAACATAAGGACAGCAATATTCAAAACCAGACAATTCTTTCAAGTCTGCAAGATATGTGTTTATACAGTTCCCCTTTCAACAAGAGGGTCCCATGTCTCAATCTCTCTGTAAAAGGCAGACTTTGGTAAGGCACTCTTTCCCATCTCACTATACCATACTTCTTCCACCAATATAAGCTCCTGTGTATGGTAAAGATGGATCTTTCCATACCATATTTTACATTGTGTTTTTCCCTATTTGATCATAACAGATCCTACCATTGATTCTGTATGCTTGGTGTCTAGGGAACTTACTCTCAACAGTTGGCACTATGTGCATTCCTGAGGCTTTTTTTCCTATTCTGTGTATGCACACCTTACTCTCCTTTCCAAAACTGTGAGACATGGTTAATGTTCCTAGTGTTGTTTTCTCATATGTGCCTAATTATCTCTATTGTGTCAGAAAAGTTCCCAGGATTGGGAGTTGTAGTTAGTAATTCCAGATAAGAAATTTGAGAAGCATTTAGCCCCACATTGAATCTTAGGGGAAAATATTTGAGAAAGAGCAGAACTCCCAGGGAAAATTACTGCTGTTGCATGTGTGACTGACAAATTAAAACTAAAAACCACCCCCAAGAATCAAAAATATAATGAAAGAGAAAAGAGCCTGCAAGCTGCATGAATTTTGCAAATTCCTACGCTATCCCATGAACTACTTCTGGTCCTTGCCAAACGAGAGTATGTTTGCGCAGGTGCCTTGCCTTGAGGAAACCCATTGGACAGGTAGCCATATGCTGATCCAAGACTAGCTGTCCCAACACTTGTGGACAAAATGTCTCTTCATATCGATTCCAGAAGAGAGCTGATATTAGGCCCACTGTTATCCTAAAAGGCACACGGCAGCTGTGCTCTAAGGGAGCAAGGCTACACCTAGAGCTGGCTGCAAATTTGGCAGCATTATCCCCATGGTGTTGGTTTATATTTGTGAAAGATGGGAGAGTATGTGAGGGGGTGTCATGAAGACTCAGGTTCCATGCAAACAGCCCCCAAAGGCCTATCCCATGAAAGGTGAAGCCTGAGTTGTAACTCAGAATACAGGATGTTGGAGTGTCAGAGCCATAGGGCATCCATCCACTGAGGAAAATCGCAGCCAAGTTCACTGGCCCGAGTGGATATATGCATTACAGAAATCAGTTAGAGGGGTTGAGGCTGTCCAAGTGCTTTGGAACCCAGATGGCTCTAGCAGGAACCTCTCAGAAAGAGAGAGAATGAGAATTAAAGATGGAAAGGGAGGCCTTACAACAGACACCAAGTAAATTCAAAGAACATGAGGACTGAAGGGCTATCTAGTGACCCTAAGTACAAATAGGCTTTGTTGAAACTCATGGAAGTGTGTGTGTGTGTGTGTGTGTGTGTGTGTGTGTGTGTGTGTGTGTGTGAGGGGGGGAGGGGGAGAGAGAGAGAGAACTCCAAAACTCTATTTGTTTGGGGAGTAGAGTGGACTCTGGCATTTATTCCAATATGACCTGATTCTCAGGGTGTAACTTTGAGTAAACTACAAGAGTCTTTAGCTTTACTTTTTGAGATATTTTTGTTAATAACCCAGGTTAATGTCAAAACTTGTGATCCTCCTGGTTCAACATCCTGAGTAGTTTACATCTCTAAAAGACAGATAATATTTTCCCCTTTAGAAAATTACTATATGAATTAAAGTGTAAATTACCCGACTATACAATGGGATATGCATTTAATAATATAGCAACCATTCCTTTAGCGAAATATCTGATTGCCTACCCTGCCTTACACAATGACACACATAAAAGAACCATGTAGATGGAAGTTTTCCTGTGTTCTGCAGCTGCTCAGCCCCAAATAAACACACAGAGGCTTAATATTAATTGCAAGCTATTTGGTCTATGGCTCAGGCTTCTTGCTCGCTAGCTCTTTCATCTCAAATGAACCCATTCCTATTAATCTACGTTTTGCCACATGGCCATAACGTTACCAGTCTGCTGGCATGTTGCTCCTTGGGCAGCGGGCTGGCATCTGCTCTGACTTGGCCCTTTTTCATCCTGTGTCTTTGCTTGGATTTCCCACCTGGCTATAACCTGTCTTGCAATAGGCCAAAGCAGCTTCTTTATTAGCCAGTGGTAGCAACATATTTACAGCATATAGAAAGACCATTCCACAGCAGAACTATCTATCAAATGCTTAAGCATTAAAAACTGGGAATTATATACATTGTTCTATTTAATTTCCATGGGAGCCTATAAGGTGGTTGTCATTTATGCCTCTGTTTTACTTTACTTGTGTGTGTATATGTATACATGCTTTACTTGTGTGTGTATTTGTGTGTGTGTATATGTATACATGCTTTACTTGTGTGTGTATTTGTGTGTATGTATATGTATACATGCATATGGAGGCAAGAATAACAAGATTTGGGTATCTTCCTCAATTGCTCTCCAACTTACTTTTGGAGACGGGGTTTCTAACTGTAGCTGGACCCCACCAATTCAAGTAGACTGGCTGGCCAGCAGGCCCCAGGGATCCACCTGTCCTTGCCTCCCCAGTACCAAGATTACAGGCATGCCCCATTGCACCTCAGGTTTCGTGATGGCTGAGGATCAAACTCAGGTCCTTATGCTTCACAGCAAGCCCTCTATCAACTCATCCATCTCCCCAGCCCCCAGGTCTTCACTTTTCAAGTAAGAAAATGAAAACCCCAAGTTTAAATAATTTACCAAAGGCTACACAGTGAGCAAGCAGTGTTGGGTTGCTGTGTGTCCCAATGGCAAAGGCTTAGTCATGTTTCTGTTCTCTTTCCACAAAACTAGAGAAAGTCCAGCTGCAGAAATGACTCTCCTCCCTGTCCCAAATGCAGGAGGCCAGAGGTTGAGACAACTGATGGCACTAGATCAGAAACTGGGCAGCCTCTGCTTTGGGCCCACCCTCCCTGCACTGGCAGGGCCAGGGCTGAAGACTCACAGGATCTGAGCTTCCTCCTCTCCAGTACTACGATGAATCCTGTTGGAGGGAGAGCCCTATCCCATCCTAGTCACCTGCAAGGATGTGTGTGTGTGTGTGTGTGTGTGTGTGTGTGTGTGTGTGTGTGTGCATGTGTGTGGTATAACTGTGTCCTCCAGGCATCATATGACTGTCACCATCATCAGGCAGAGCAACTGCAGTGACCTCCAAGAGATCTTGTCTGGTAGTCATGGCAACAAAACAAACAAAACTCCAGAGTGGGTACTGGATCTGTGGTTTGGAAGTTGTTAGCATTCCCTCCTGGAGAAGGGGAGGGAGGTTCCTCTACCCTCTCCTGAGAATCTACTCACCATTCCCTCCTGCTCTACCTGTACAGAATCTTAGAAATGTGAAGTATAAAGGTGAAATTTATATTGAGGAAAGGTCTTTTCAGTGGTCACCCATGCTCCTGTAAGTAACCACAATAAACTCATTAATTCACTGGGTGGAGTCCACAGAATCTTTGGTCTATCTGTTTCCTCTCTATTAGGGATAGGTAGATGTTTGCTTTCATCCTCCCAGGAAAGTCGTGTGTGTGTGTGTGTGTGTGTGTGTGTGTGTGTGTGTGTGTGTGTGTGTGTGTGTTATAGGTATGTGCAAGTAGTGTGAGTGTGTATGTGTACAGTGTGTGAGTGTATGTGCAGTGTGTATGTGTAGTATAAGTGTTGTGTACATGTGGGTGAATAGTATATGTATAGTGTGTGAGTGTGTGTGCAGTATGTGTGCACTGTGTGTAGTATAAGCATGTGTGTGGTGTATGTGTGAGAGTGTGTAGCATGTAAGTGTATAGTATATATGAGTGTGAGTAGTGTAAGTGTGTACATAGTGTGAGTGGGTGTGTAGTGTGAGTATGTGTGTATGTATAGTGTATGTATGTGTGTGGTGTGTGTATGTGTGTGTAGTGTGAGTGTGTATGTATAGTATGAGTGTGTATGTGCATTTAGTATGTGTAGTGTGAGTGTGTATGTGTGTAGTGTGAGTGTGCATGTGTGTGTGTGGTATGCATGAGTGTGTATGTGTGTGGTGGAGTAGAAGGCAGGGAGAGGACTGTTCAGGTAGGCACTGGACAGTCTCCTTCCCTTCCTCTGAAGTCCCAGCTCCCCTTGTTCCCTCAGACTAGAAGAGCCCAGCAAGGGTTTCTGGGGCTGGGGGACAATGGCTCTGTGAGGAACTAACCTTTTCCTTCCTCCAGCTGTAGTAAAAATAAATCTGCCAGCATCAATTCTTAATGAGATTAGACCCTGCATGCTAATGAAAAGCTTGGCTAAGAAGCCACCCAGAGGGAAGCTAACTGTCAACCAGTGAAATGGGACCCCACCACCCAAAGGCCTTGTCAGCTGGCAGAGGAGTGTGTGGAGACAGGAGCCTGACCAAGACAGAGCCATCTACCTGACTCTCCCACCACCCTGTTGGTGGGAGAAAAGCATCTGTGAGGCCCCTCTCCAGTTTCTCACACTAAACACTAGCCTAACCCACCTTCTAATTTTATTCTCTGAGTGGAAAGTGGCAGCGTTGGGTAACTGGGGGCGAGACAATCAGGAGTTCCAAACAAGACTCCTCAGCAGTTGCTTGCCCGATTTGGTGCGTGCGCACGCGCATGCCCGTGTGCATACGTGCGTGAGAGTGAGTGTATGTATGAATGAGTGTGAGTGTGTGAGTGTGTGAGTGTGTGAGTGTGTGAGTGTGTGTGTGTGTGTGTGTGTGTGTGTGTGTGTGTGTGTGTGTATGTGTGATTTTGAGACAAGGTCTCACTGTGTAGCCCTGGCTGTCCTGAAACTCACTTTGTAGACCAGTGACTATAAGAGATCTGCCTGGCTCTGCCTCCAGAGTGCTGGAATTAAAGGTGTGTGCCACCATTGTCCAGCTGAGAGAGATCTTCACCAGCAGCAGCGGTCTGGTGCCTGTTTTCCCCCAGTCCTGGGCTCACTGGAGATTTCTCTAGAAGGAAGATCAGAAAAGAATGTGTCTAGAGCAGAGTGGGTACTTAGCCGATGAACACTACCATATGCTGTACACAGCTCACAGCCCTTCCTGTCCACTCCTGCTCCTAACTAAACCAGGGAAGGGTCCAGGAGATTCAGCACGGACACAGAGTGTGAGAGCCCACAGATATTTCCTAGTGAGATCTGAGCTTGCTTTACACTGCAGGGCTGCATTAGGGGATGGCTTGACCACGTGCATGGTCACAAGGTGTCTGGGATGATCTGCACTTGGCTGTGCTGGGGCGAGGTCTTTTGCTCCACCCCTTGGCATTCCTTTAAAAGCCCTTTAGTAGAGACAGAAGGGGCTGGTGGGTTTTGACCCAGGCCTTCCCGGGGCTATCCTGTGTTTCTATCTGTCTCTCTCCTCTGTATTTCTATCTACATATCCCTCATTTCTCCCTGCTCAAGAGTACCCTGGGGAAAAAGTGGGGGCAGGCCCCCCACAACAGAGGACACTTTAAGCCTCCATTTCCCAAAGCCATCAGAGCACCTTGCAGAAAGAAAGGGTCAGAGTGAAGGGTCAGAGTCAACTACCAGGCATGATCCCATCCCACAAGATCCGACATCCAGGAAGACGGCACGAGCCGCTTACAGACTGATTTATTCAACCCACTCCCTAAGTGCCGAGATGAGATGAGTGGAGATGAGGTAAATGTGGTCTCCCAGGTTGGCTAGATACAGAGAGTTGAAATAAATGATGAGTGAGGTCACTGCTTATCATTATCGCGAACCTGGTAAACGATGAGTTGAAATTCTAAGAGTCTTATTTTTCTTAAATGTGTTTCTTTAAGTAGCAAGTTTAAAGCTCATCAATCCATTAACTAAAAGCATTGCTGTCCCAAACACAGCAATTTCCTAAATACCAAATCAATGATTTCCAGCATAAATGAGGCAATCAGGGCGACAAAAATAGAAGGCTCCCAGCAAAATTCATTTCTTAGGGACAAGGACAGCTTCCCCCAGCGAAAATGGGACTCAAAACAATCTGCGAGTAAGCTGGAAGCGATCACCCCGCTCTCTGAAACATGTGGCTCCCTCTGCTGTTCCCCATGAGGTGGGAACGTGCGCAGCTGGGGTGCAGGGGAAATGCCTGCAAACTTGAGAGACCTGGAGCCACGGTTTCTCCCATGGTGCAGTGTGCAATTTGTCCTTTCTCACTTAGGCTGGGCTGGCAATATGTTGATCTCATAGTGACTATAAAGTTGCTCCAAAATGGCCATAGACCTGCCCTGTTCTTTTAAATAACCAGTCTTCAAATGTCTTTATGGATGTGTATACATGCATGTATATGTGTGTATGTATGTATGTGTATGCATGCATGTGTGCAGGCACAGCAGGACCGCTCCGGCACTCTTCACCTATATTCCTTTGAAAAAGGGTCTCACGCTGAACCTGGAGCTAAGCTAGTAGGCCGCAAGCCCTGGTGATTCTCTGCTCCCCATAGCTCAGGGGTTACAAGCACACGTGTGCCACACCCTATTTTTCCACATGGGTGCTGGGGATTCAAAGTGAGGCCCTGAAGCTTACAGAGCCAGCGCTGTCAGCCAACTGAGCCCCTCCCTCTCTGCTCTTTAAATGGAAGCACTTCCAACAGCACTTCTCAACCTGTGGGTCACGACCCTGTTGGTAAACCTCTCCCCCAAAATATTTACATTATGATTCACAGCAGTAGCAAAACGACAGTTATGAAGTAGCAATGAAAATTTCATGGTTGGCGGTCACCACATGAGGAACTGTACTAAAGGGTGGCAGCCTTAGGAAGGTTGAGAACCTCTGTCAGCTGTAAACGTCACTCTTGAAACTGCCCCAGCTGCCCCAACGCTCTGTGAAGCCATCGTCACTTGAGTCTGGAAAGTTTGACATTTTCTCCACGGTTTCTTCTGGCCATCCCCAAATACTTCTTCAGTCTCCAAGTGTTTGTGCTTCTTTCTGGGGTTTCTTTGAATGTTGGTTTCTAATTTTGCTCTGCTGTGATCTGATTAAGATACAAGGAATTAGGCCCATCCTTCCTCATCTCTTAAGGTCTGCTTTGAGCCATGTAATTCATTTTAGAGCGAACCCCACAGGCTGCTGAAAAGAATGTGTATTCTGTATCTGTTGGACAGAATGTTACATGTTAAGTCACTTGATGGTGGTATAGTTTAACCCTAAGGTTTCTTTGTTGGGGAACTAGCTACAGATGAGAGGGGAGCCTTGGAGTCCCTCACTGTAATGGCTTTCTTGATTGTCAACTTGACTTCATTTGGGATCAACAAAAACACAAGAAGCTAGGCACACCTGTGGGGGACTTTCTTGATTGGATCAGTTGAGATGAAAGACCCACCCTAAATCTAGGCCACCCACATAAAAGGACAAGGTCAAGAAGGAAGCTTTTGCTTTGTGGCTGCTTGCCCTGACTCTCGTTGGCAAGTCCATCTCTCCTGTTGCTGAGATCGACACTTCTTCCCTGGTGGTAGAACTTATGGCTTCAGGATTCCACTATAGAGTGAAGACCAGCAATTCCCTAGGAATCCTCCAGGACTCCAGCATCAGACTGGGAATACTAAGACATCCAGTCTCGTGATCTAAACAACTACTGGATTCATGGCCTTTCCATCAGGACACAGCATTATTGGACTACTTGAACAGTCTGTAAGCCACTCTAATAAATAATATATATTTATATATTGTATATCATATACAGTAGTAAATGCTATATAAATTATATATATATAAATTATATATAAATATATATACATATATAATTCCACCAGTTCTGTTCCTTTCTCTGACTAATATGCTCACTTTTATTTTATCACAACCTATCTGAATCCCCTTTAGTGTTTATTTATGAAATTAGGAACTTATAGTTTTACTGGTTATAACAGACTTGCAGAGAAAAGTCATACAACAGTTACTTCAAACTGTATCTCCCCAAATTCCTAGCTCACTGTGTACCCAGTCCACAGCCAAGCACACTTCATGATCAGACAGAACTCCCAGCCAGGGACAACGGAACTCACATTAAGCAGCTAGCTGCCAGTGTGCCTGGGGAATGTGGAAAAGGTACCTACAGCCTGTGCTACCATGGGCTGAGGAACTAACTCCCAGCTCAATAGCTCTGTGTATTTCCTTCAGAGAAAGAGACATGCTTACTCTCCTGTGGCCTTTCTAGGTGTCTAAAGCTCTTTCCTCTTGATCATATTCTAAAGCCACAGGGTTCCATTACAACCTTAGATTTAGCATTATAATTTGGGAATATATTAAAGGGTTTCATGAGTCTAGGCTCAGTAATGTTTAGTCATAAAGGAAACTAGATGTCTGCAAATTTTTATTAAGATTGTATAACATCTCAATTACAAGCAATATGAGGTTGGCTGGGACTCCTGCTTGCTTTGACGCCACTACTTCTCCATGCATTTAATGTGCTCCCCCTGGCTCTAGTTAGCACGCAGGTACAGTGTTCTGCAGAGCAGAGGAAGGGAAAAGGCGAATGATGGAAATCAGGAACGTTCTTGATGTAAGACTCCCCACATGCAAATGAGGGAGGGGCTCATACTCCTGAGAATGGAGTGTTTGAATGGAGACCGTAACGGAATACAGCCTTGGGAGCCCAGTGAGCCAGGACAAATTACAACCACAACCACGGATAGAGTTTAACAACCAGTGTGTCAGGATTGCTTAAGTCCAGTGTGCGGAGTTCATGAACCTCTTGGGACTAGTGACACAGTCCTGGGAATACAGAGGCAGGAAGCAGCAAAGCAAAGAAGAATCTAGATTCTGCAACCAGGTTGCTTTGGTCTAGATTCTGCCTCTGACACGTGCTAGCTGGATGACATTGGGAGGGCTGCCACCAGCGATGTATTGCAGCTGGCTTGTGTGGCTCCTGAGAGCCAATTCTATGTGCAAAAATACTCGGCTGCTATCTTATTCTCAGCTACAGTGCCAAGAAAACAAGCCGAGATCTGGACTCCGGGCGGGCTTCCTCCATACCACCCTCACCTCACCTGCACCCCCTCAGAGCTGCTCATTAAGCACCTACCAGAATGCCACTGTTCTCCACTAACATGTATGGTGCACAGAGTAAGAATATAAAGACAGACTCATAATTTTCAAATATTTGGATATGTGTTACATAAAGTCGTGCCATCGTACTGTCACATGATCATTCGCAATCATGCACAATCCTAATTAGTCTTAACAATAAAAACCCGGAGTCAGATATGGAGGGTGAAAGCTGAAAGATCAGAGAGGCAGAGCAGCCAGCCACTAGAGACTTCTTACCTCTACAAAATCTCAGACAAAATGGGAGCAATCCTGTCTCTATGAATCCTCAGACTGAATGGGGACCAAGATCCTGTCTCGACCCGCCTTATATTCCTGTCTCCACCTCCTGACTGCTGGAATTGAAGGCATGCACCACCACTGCCCTGCTCTGTTTCTCTTTTAGACTGGTTCAATCTCCTGGCCTTGAACTCCTGATCTTCCTGCTTCTCCCTCCCACCCCCAATGCTAGGATCAAAGGTGTGTGCCTCCACTGCCTGGCTTCTATGGTTAACTAGTGGCTAGCCCTGCCCTCTGATCTCCAGACAAGCTTTATTTGTCAGAACACAAACAAAATATCACACAATAATGTCCTGGAATGCCACACTCAGACTTAGAGTTCTGATGCTCTTCAGAGCTTCATCCTAAGTGGCAGTGGCAGAAGAGTCTGCCTCACTCTATTTTCTCTTCCCATAGCACCCCAGCTCCATCCCTTTCCATAGGGATTCCTAGTCTGCACAGTCCAGATACTTCAAACCACATGACTGAGGATAGCAGCTGCTTGTCCATGCTTCCAGCATACAGAAACAGTCATGCTGGAGGAGGTCCACCATGTAGAGCTGACCCTAGAGAGGATGCCTGCACCAGACCTGGACACAGTGTGGGGCTTAGGGGAGAAGAGTCCTGGCTAGCTGGCTATGGTATCAAAGGGAAATCAGAAAAGCAGAGCCTTCAATTACTCAAGCAGCCTGGCTCCACCAATTCCTCATCCTATAGAGGACAGGTCAAGAGGAGCACGGAGTGGGGCTCAGAGCTGAGGGAGCCTCTCACCCTTGTCTCACCCTGACTGGCCTCCAGCCAGTTTCTTAACCCCTCTATACCTCAGCTGTCTTTTTCCTCAGTAAAATGAAAACCAAAATAACACTTACCTCGTAGGATCAGCAAGAGAATTAAGTATTTAATGTGGCATGTGTTCAGGAAGATCAGTTGCCCATGGGAGCATTATAAGGATTGTTATGCAAATTAAGGAGGCACTGGGAGCTGGTAGTATGGGATGGGTGGGGTCTCTAATAGCCTACAGTCTAACTCCTGATCTCCCTCATTAACTAACACACAATCCCTCTTCTGAGACTCGGTTTCCTTCTCAATAAACATGACAATTAATCTTTAGGCTTTCCTTTTAAGTTTATCACAATGTGGTGGTTTGAATGAGAAATGTCCCACATAAGCTCGTGTGTTTGAACACTTGGTCCCCAGTGGGTGGTGCTGTTTGGGGAGACTGTGTGACCTGTAGAAGTACAGTGCACACTTACCAAAAGGAACATGCCACCAGGCTTTCGGAGTTGATAGCCTAGCTCTGGTTTCTATCACACTCACACTCTTGCTCTCTGCTTCCTGTATGTGGATAAAGATGTGATCAGCTAGCTTCCTTCGCCTACTGCCGTGCCATGACTTTCCCGACGTTATGTTTTCCAGATTCATGGAACAGAAATTCAAACTTTTTATTCTACCAGTTGCCTTTGGTCATACTATGTCATCACATTCTTTTATATCAATTTATTCTCAAAAGAACTTAATCTATGGGACCAGCATCCACCTCTTCCCCATCTGACCTCACTTCTTAAAGGCCCATCATCTCTCGCACTGCTGCCCTAAGGACAAAATTCTAACACTTGAACCTGGAGACACACCACGTACCAACCACACCACTGAGTGGCCAACGGCAAAGGGAGGGAATTAGACTCTATGGCCCACACTCTGTGCCTGCCTTGAGTCTCTACCAAATGCAAGTCCTGTTGGCCTGCTCTGTTACAGTACCGACCTTGGAATAAGCAACTTCTATTTGTTTTCATTACTGAGACCTTCATTTATCCCCACAAATCTGAGTGTCTCCCCCCATAAAAGGACACCAGAAGGAAGCCTTTGGAGATATGACAGGTTGAGCTAATGCAGAAGCAAGGCAGCAAGTGAGGAGTAGAGACTGAAAGGAAGACAGGAGTAACTGATGGATCCAATGAAGGAGCTACAAGAAGAAAGGCCTCGGGCAGCTGGGTGAATGATGACACCACTTTCTGGGATCACAAAGGCCAGTTCAATTTGCTTAAAATGTTATGAGATTAGAACTAACAGCTTTTGTTTGAGGGTCACTGGCTGTAAGATGGGGCCTAAAGTCACAGCACTAGATGAGCTCACAGTGAGAGAACACCTTTCATTCATTAATATGGATTGAGCACCTACTGTGTGCCAGGTTATGTTATGTTTTTTTTTTATGTGCTTTGTGGAAGAAAACATAGATATTTCCCCACCATTCAGGAGCATGCTGCCTCAGTTCACAATATTGTGGTATGAGAAAAAGTAGTAAGAGCTACAATCTGGTAGAGGATCCTGAGCTAAGGCCTAAATGATGACTCACTGTTAGCTAGTGAAGTAGGAAGAGAGAATCATTCCAGGCAGAGAAAGAGCAAGGACTTATGGAGGAGGGATCTGCTGTGAGAGGCAGTCAAAGGACCATTTGGTTATGAGAGGTGGAAAGGCAGCCTAATGGTAGGTTATCAGTCAAGGTCAGCCAAGGAAATATACAGTGTTGATCCCCTACTTCCCTAAATCCAATGAGAAATCATTGGTAGATTTTAAGTGTGGTGGACATAAAATGTGACCAGCATAAACATATTGGTTCTCAGAACCTAACTGTCTTAGGGTTTCTATTGCTGTGAAGAGACACCATAACCACAGCAAGACTTAAAAAGAAAAAACATTTCACTGGGACTGATACAGGTTCAGAAGTTCATTCCATTGTCATTATGGAGGGAAGCATGATAGCATGCAGGCAGACATGGTGCTGGAGAAGGAGCTGAGAATTGTACATCTGGATAGGCAGGCAGTAGGGAGAGAGAGTGTGTCCCTGGGCCTGGCTTGAGCTTCTGAAACGTCAAAGCCCATCCCCAGTGACATACTTCCTCCAACAAGAACAAACCTCCTAATAGTGCCACTCCCTATGAGCCTATGGAGGCCATTTCTATTCAAACCACCACACTAGTCTAGAACGTTCTGACTCAGGGAGCCAATTAGACCTAAGTCATGCATTTCCAGCATAAGCACCGGACATACTGTTAAGTCTGAAGTTGTTAGACTCAGATGTAGAGTCTTCGGTCATGCACTAGCCGATGCAATAAATAAAGAAATAATGAGAGTGTCATGAAGGAAAGAGTCTCATATGCTTATGTTCGATATCAAGAACTGTCATCTGCCAGCTCTAAAGCCAATCAACCTTGTACAAAAGCCAACAACAGCTTGCATGAAAATCTCAGTCTAGAAACCCTGCCCAAATGCTGGGCTGATCCAATCCTTCTTACTGATCTCTTTCATCAACGATATCTGACCCCAAAAAGTTTATGTAATGCTCCTCACTTCTTCCCAAATTACTCCTTGTCTAGATGTGATGTCTTTGAATACTCTTATAATTTATTATATTGTGTAGATTTTCAAATACACCTATTATCTTTGAATACTGCCTTTCCATTTGTTATATGGTTTCATAACCCTAGTTCCAGGAAGCATAAAGACACTACCATACTGTGGAGGTTGCTAAAGACACAATGACGCTAAAGAGACTTGGAGTTTGTAGGAATGTGTCTCAGAACAAGACACCTTCAGGTTTTATCAAGGCCAGGCAGTGCCTGAATATAATGGAGAAAATGCTTAGGGAGTCATGTGTTACCTGGCAGGGGCACAAGGCAGAGAGTCTGTCTGCCTGCTAATCAAGTGTGTGTTTCCAGGGCAGTTCCACTCCTACAGATCTTTCTACTCTGTGGTAGTTAAATCCAGAATTGATTTTATAGAAGCTGGATTTTAAAACTAGAAGTTCACAATTCCCCACTCAGTGTTGGTTGCCCAACAGACAGCAGGACCTTCGTCAAGTCCAAACCCTAAGGCATCCCTGCTGAGAGCCTGTGCAGCACTCCTGAGGCTCTCACTGTCTCTCCCAAACTGAGAAGTCAGTGGCAGCAACTTCACTTCTGCCTGTTCCCATCACTGTCGCTCAGCCTCTTCGGCCCTCCCCACCTTCCCTACAATGATTTGTCTGCATTCCCATTGAATCCCCAGCTTACAGTCACCACCAAGAGCAGTGAGCAATTGTGAATCCACTGCTTCTCAAGTTCAGGGGGTTATTTAAAAAGAACACTATCTAAAAGAATAAGGACCCAGGAAGTATTTTAGTGATGTTTGCTCATTCAAAGTTCTGGGTAGGTGGCAGTAACCTGACAGCCAAGCAGGCCACCAGCTCTCTCTCTCCTCTCTCCTCTCTCCTCTGTGTAGCTTTGCGCCTTTCCTGGATCTTGCTCTGTAGACCAGGCTGGCCTCGAACTCACAAAGATCCACCAGCCTCTGCCTCCCAGGCTCTTCCTCTCTCTTTTTAAGAAGAGAACAAGGGCCAGGTGGTGGTGGCGCAGGCCGTTAGTCCCAGCCCTCAGGGGGAGGGGGGAGGGGGGAGGGGGGAGGGGGGAGGGGGGAGTTCTTTTATTTCAGATGTTGACCAGAGGGCTCCCTTACCCTTTTTCTAAACTCCCCTCCCCACTGTGAGGACCCCTACACCTGGTCTCTGAATGCTAGGTTATCCCTGAGAAACATGGCTTTTGTTTTTCTCCAACCTTCCAGGCAGCTGAGAGACTGCAGGTTCCCTCTCCTGGGGTTTGTCTTTTAACCTCTAATAAGTTGTCCTTAAACTTCTGTTGGAGTCCTGTTCTTGTCCTGGACTTCTGTCTGTGACTGTTCTTAAATTCTTTAATTGGCAGTGAAAACAAATCCATTCCTGCATCCCTGAGGCATCGCTTAGCTGTATATAGTATGTGTTCTTACAGGCTCCACCTAGCCACCATGACTAGCATCACCTAACTACCATAACTAGAGTCACCTAGCCACCATAACTAGAGTAAGACAAACTCTCAGTAGATGCTAGTGCATCTGACCAGTGATTTGCTAAGTCAATTACCTTAAAATGATACCTCCAAATTGAAACAACCTGACCCTTTCAATTAGTCCATGTTAGCTTTAAAAGCTCTATATAGGCAATACAGAAAGAGACTTACGCTGTATTTGGGCATAATTGAAAATAAGATCACAGAGAAACTATTTTGTAAAAGTCCATAAGGCTTTCATACTAAGAGAATGAATGGTAGAGGCTTCCACACTGTCTTAGTAAGGGTTTCTATTGTTGTGAAGAGACATCATGACCGTGGTGATATTATTGTGTTCCCCAATATATTGTGCACCCTCATAAACTTATCTGGGGTCAGAGAACAGAACAGCCACTAGATAAACATAGAGGCCAGAAAATGGTGGCCCACACACCTTTAATCCTAGCATTCCAGAGGCAGAGATCCATCTGGATCTCTGTGAGTTCAAAGCCACACTGGAGACAGCCAGGCATGGCGACACATGCCTTTAATCCCAGGAAGTGATAGCAGAAAGGCATGAGGACCAGGAACTAGAGCCTGGTTAAGCTTTTAGGCTTTTGAGCAGCAGTTCAGTTGAGATCCATTCAGATGAGGACACAGAGGCTTCCAGTTTGAGGAAACGAGATCAGCTGAGGAATTGGCGAGGTGAGGTTAGCTGTGGCTGGTTCTGTTTCTCTGATCTTTCAGCGTTCACCCCAATACCTGGCTCTGGGTTTGTTTTCATTAATAAGACCTTTTAAGATTCGTGCTACCGCAACTCTCATGAAGGAAAACATTTAATTGGGGCTGGCTTTATTTTCAGAGGTTCAATCCATTATCATTATGGTGAGGCATGGCAGTGTGCAGACAGACACGATGCTGGAGCTGAGAGTTTTTACATCTTGACTCAGAGGCACCCTGAGTGAAGCTTGAGCAAAAGAAACCTCAAAGCCCACCCCTACAGTGACACACTTCCTCCAACAAAACCAGACCTACTCCAACAAGGCTATATCTCCTAGTAGTGCCGCTTCCTATGGGGCCATTTTCTTTCAAACCACCACACATCAAGAAAATGAGGGATAGAATTCCACAGACCAGCCAAACAGGTGGAAGAGGAAAGGGAGTCAACTCTAGGATCATTCAGAGGGAATCAATTAATAGTAAGTCTGGTCTCCAATTCAAAACTCAGCATTAATTGTGCTCCTCTATGCCGTGGCAATCACTTGAAGATTAGGAAATGTCATAGTAATAAATTGCTAGGAAACCTCCAGGCAGCCTTGTGAGCTTATGTAAGATGTGTCCTGCAGATTTGAAAATACGTGTTTTATTGGATGATTTAAGGGGGAAGAGGGTTTTGTTTTTTGTTTTTTCTCTCGGATGATCTTCAAGATGATTTAGCCTAATTTCCCATATTGATCGTACTTCAAACGCACACTTAGGGAATGCATCCTAGGTTCCAGGCTGCTATGGCTTGAATGTGAAATGTCCTCCCACAGGCTTGGTTCCTGGCTGCTGGTGGTGCTTTCCATGTTAGAAAGTCATGGGACCTTTAGGAGGTGGAGCCTCACAGGTGGAAGTGGACCACTGGGGCAGGTCTCCAGAGTTTATAGCCTCCCTGTCTGTGCATTCTCTGCTTCCTGACTATAGACACAATGGGACCAGCCACAGTACACTCCTACCACCACATCTTCCCTGCATGATGGCTATATCCCCTTCACAAACCAGGAGCTAACATAAACCTTCATTGTTCAGTTGTTCTTGTAAGGTTTCTTGTCACAGAAACAAGAAAAAGTCACTCTCTGTGGGTTCTGCTGTAAATGACAGAACATATAGGGCATCCCTGAGACATTCAGAGAAGGTAAGAAGATGAAGATCTAGTATGTTGATCAAGGCCACACACCACCACCACCACCACCTCCAGGCTTGCAGAAGAGACTGGAATCCTAGCTCAATGACAGTGTAAAAAACACCTTTAGAAAAAAAAATTCATGGGAATTAATATTCACAGTTAACATCTATGGCAGCTTGCTTAACCTCCAGAGAGGCAAAAACTGCTCACAAAGGAGACATTCAACAAGCATTTGACTGGGTGCTTATTAAGTCTACTTTTGGGGCAATGTAAGAGATGCTGGGGACAAAAAGTTGTTTTCTACTAGGGCCCAAAGAAATTTGAAGACAAAATTCTGAGTAGTCAACATGTTCTACTCAAGAGGCATGTTTCGGTTGCCATGTCAGCCCATGGATCTATTGGCATCCTTCTGCATGCAGACATCCAGTTTCACTCACACCATTTGTTGAAGATTCTGGCATCCTTCTGCATGCAGACATCCAGTTTCACTCACACCATTTGTTGAAGATTCTGTCTTTTTCCCAGTGTGTATTTCTGGCTTCTTTATCAAAAATCAGGTGTCCATGTCTGGGTCTTCGATTCAATTTCAATGATCAACCTGTGTCTTGTTATGCCAATACCATGAAGGTTTTTTTTTTTTTTTTTTTTGGTTTTTCGAGACAGGGTTTCTCTGTGTAGCTTTGCGCCTTTCCTGGAACTCACTTGGTAGTCCAGGCTGGCCTCGAACTCACAGAGATCTGCCTGCCTCTGCCTCCCGAGTGCTGGGATTAAAGGCGTGCGCCACCACTGCCCGGCGTCCAACAGTTCTTTTATTGTTCAGGATTGTTTGAACTATGCTGGGTTTTTTGTTTTTCCATATGAAGCTGAGAATTGTTCTTTCAAAGTCAGTAAAGAATTATGTTGGAATTTTGATGGGGATTGCGTTGAATCTGTAGATTGCTTTTGGTAAGATGGCCATTTTTACTATGTTAATTCTACTGGTCCATGAGCATGGGAGATCTTTCCATCTTCTTCAATTTCTTTCTTCAAATATTTGACATTTTTATTATATAAGTCTTTCACTTGCTTTGTTAGAGATACTCCAAGATATTTATATTATTTTGGTGCTATTTGTGAAAGGTGTTATTATCCTGATTTTTCACTCAGTCTGTTTGTTATCTGCATATAGGAGGGCTACTGATTTTTCTTAAGCTAACCTTGTATCCAGCCACTTTTCTGAAAGTCTTTATCAGTGGTAGGGGTTCCCTGGTAGAATTTTTAGGGTCACTTATGTATAATATCATGTCACTTGCATATAATGATAATTGGACTTCTTCCTTTCCAATTTGTACCACTCGATCTCCTTCAGTTGTCTTAGTGCTCTAGCTAAGACTTCGAGGACTATATTGAATAGATACGGAGAGAGTGGGCAGCCTTGTCTTGTTCATGATTTTAGTGGAAATGCTTTGAGTTTCTCTCCATTTAATTTGATAGTGACTATAGGCTTTCTGTAAATTGCTTTTATTATATATAGGTTTCCCCTATATATATCGACCAGGTCTTTCCTGTGAGTTTCCCTGTACCACACTAAGAAACTCCTGAATTTTCCAAAGAGCTCATGGGCACTATTTATGCTCTTGTACATGATGTTGGTGTAGACAGGTGTGAAATATGATTTTTTTGTACCATCATCTTTTATTCAGCCAAACTGTACATGCAGAATCTCTGTGTTTAGGAAGATTTTTTTCTCCCTAAAATACTGTTTCTTTTCCACATGGCTTGTCTGTTAATACATCCATTGGATAATCAATTGTTGTGTGATATTTTGATTGTGTTCTGACAAATAAAGCTTGATTGGAGTCAGAGGGTGCAGCTAGCCACTAGTTAACCAAAATTAACCATAGATGTTTGGAGGACTGTAGACAGATAGGAGACAGGAAGCAGTAAGGCAGGGCTAAGAGAGGATCTCAGCCCTTTTAAAAGAAGGAACAGAAGAGGTAGGAAGTCACTGGTGGCTGCTCCCCTGCTTCTCTGATCTTTCAAGTTCCTACCCCAGTATCTGACTCCCGATTTTTTATTGATAAAGAATAATTAGAGCTAGGTGGTGTTGGCACACATCTTTAATCCCAGCACTCAGGAGGCAGAGGCAGGCGGATCTCTGCGAGGCCAGCCTGGGCTACAGAGTGAGTTCCAGGAAAGGTGCCAAAGCTACACAGAGAAAAACCTGTCTCAAAACAAACAAACAAAAAAGAATAATTAAATAAAGGCTTCAATCAAAAATCCTCAGTTTCTACTGTCTGGTCTCAATTCTACCATTTTCTCTGGTCACTTGCCATGGTTTGTGGTTTTTCCTGGTATTCTAGGGCATCCCCTCTCCTGTCTGCTCCAGAATAACTGCTTCTGAGTTGAGGGTTCTCTCGTTCTTCTGGGGCTCTGCGCATTTTTTTTTTTAACAGATCCATTTCCTTCAACTCCTCCTTTGGCGTTGCCTGCATGCCTCACCTCTTCCTCCCCTTCCAAATGCCACTCTTTCCTTAAGTCCCCAGAGCAACTGCTGTTCCTGTGACAAGATCAACCCAGTCCTTCACCCTTTCCATGATTCACAGTCATGGAACAGACGGATGTTGCCATGCCCCACTTCCCGAAGCTGACTGGAGTTAGTTCTTCCACTCTGTAGCTCTCAAACATGAGATTGCTCAACCGTTCTCCCCCTGTTCAAAGGACCTTTGCCTCCATCCACACCCTGGAACTGTTGCCAGGTGTCAGGATGTCATAAATCTATCAGGTGTGACCTTCAGGAGCCTGAGAGGGTGGAGACTGTGAGGGTGGGAACTACAATCCTGCCTAGACCCCCTGTTCCATGGGATAGATATTACAGAGTGAGGGGTTATAACATATCCACACATGCATGTGATGTGCATTGATCATATTCACCCCAGCAGTTACTCTTTCTGCTGCCTCATCTTCTTCCCTCTTCCCATCCACTCTTTTTGGTCTCCTCAGCACTCTACTCTGTATCCAGGTCCCACCACTCCCCTTTTCTACAGAGGAGAGGAAACAGGACATTCACAGTTATGGGTCTACTTGGTTTCACTTAAGGGGTGCACAGGGCTTATCACTCTGGTGAAGATATCCATAAATATTGAACCAGTGGGTATGCCCAAGGAAAGAAAGAAAGCCAAAATGGAGTCTCCAGGGCCTGGATTTGCCAGAGTACATTAGGGAGAGCCAAGAACTTTGGGGAAGAGTCTAGAACACAGACTCCCTCCAGCTTCAAAGAGGTTAAGGAGGAGCCTCCTTGTGCTTTTCATGTCCTTGCCTGTGGTGGCTCACTGTTGTCACTCTGCTAGAATGAGAGCAAGGATGAGTGTGGGGCCTGTGTACAGTTTCACCTCTGATCATGGGAGGTTTTGCCAGAGGATGTCCATTATAGCCGAGAGACTGCCACACCCAGCTGTGAAGATGGGATCTGGGGGGACTGGGGAAAGGCCACAGGTTCTCTTTGAAGGGGATTCTGAGGTCTAAAAGGATGGAAGTAGACTTTTCCTTTAGCTTGCCCACACCCTCTTTGTTAGTGACTGGGTTTTGATAGAACACCCCACTTCTTGATTTTGTTCCTCTGGAGGGGGTGATTGCTGAGCATCTTCTACATGACACCAACACTAATGTCACCAGCAAATTTTATCACAGGTGGAGTGTTCTTATCCATTTTCCAACTTCCTATCTTCTGTTTCACTTGTGTGTTGGGGTGCAGAATGTTTTCCGTGCAATAAACGTCCCTTCCCACTAGGCCTGTCTGTTTCACTTAGAAACCCAAGTTCACTGGCAGGAGACTACCCTCCTTCCCCACATGGTCCTGCCAGGAAACAGCAGCTTCCTCTGCCTCAAACCTGGAAACTGACAAGGCCTTGGGCTCAGGACAAAATGAAGTCTGAAAGTGACTTCTGCGAACAGGGAAAGTGCAATGTTGAAAACTAGAAACTTCCTGCTGATTCTGCTGAGAGAGAGGCATCAATGTGTGTTAGCGTGGAGCGGGGGTGTGTTAGCGTGGGGAGGGGGTTGTAGGGAGGGGGGGTGACCAGGGCCCCTCTCCTCCCCAGGAAGGAGCAGCAGCAGCCTGTGCTGACAGTGCTGGCTGATGTGTCCAAAGCTAATGCCAGGTGCCCCCTCCATTAACCCTCTCCCCAGGAATCACAGCCTCAAGCTTGAGATAAGGAGGCCCAGTGCTCAGCTGCAGGCCCTTGCTGCCAGGAGCAGGGCTGGAGGTTGGATGCGCTCCCATCTCCTTCCCTCCCCAGAGCACTGTGCTTGAAGGGGCCCAGGGAGTCCTGTGTGCTTTCCACCCTGGCTGACCTTCCCCCAGCAGGATGGGAGTGGGTGAGAGGAGACATGCACAGTCCAGCCTGCCTCTCTCTCTCCTGCCAGGCAGGCAGGTACCTAGGACCAGGCCAGGGAAGTGTGTGATGGCTGATGGTGAAGGACCCCACTGCCTGGGAGGGATGCTTCTTAGATAAGGCTGGGGAGCTGTCCTAGGTTCTTTTTTGGTTGCCATGATAAAATACCCCAACAGCTCCAACTTAAGTGGAGACATGGTTCATTTTGGCTTACAATTTCAAGGCACTGGGGGCTTGAAGCAGCTGACCACACTGTATCTGCAGTCAGGAGACAGGGACGGATACATGGTAGTGTTTGGCTAGCTTTCTCTATTATTCAGTCCAGGATCCCCAGCCCAGGAAACAGTGCCATCCACAAAGGGGTGGGGGTAAGGGGGGCAGGAATCTTCCCACATCTGTTAACATGATTAAGATAAACCCTCACAGACATTCCCAGAAGCCCTTCTCCCAGGTGACTCTAGAGTGTGTCAAGCTGACAGTTGAATCTAACTCTCAGACAGAAATTATAGACACCAAGGTCAGAGTCGGGTTAGTAGAAAAGACAAGGTCATGAAATCTGTGTTATGGGCTGTCATGCCTCTGCAGTACATGGGCATCATTATTTTCATTGTAATAACTGAGAGGAGACCCTCAGCAAGTTTAGGATTGCTGATTGATAGCTCCTCATAGAAGGAGGGAGAAGGAAAGGCCCTTCCATGCTCACTTGAAAGTCCAGCCACTTGTTCCCTCCTGCATCCCATCCCATCTGCATGAAGTTTTGCCCTAGCTGTATGTGGTCTTCAGGAGTGCTTGAGGACATAGCAGATAAAATATTGACTGAAGGAGAGACTCCATCTATGCAGCTATGGGGAGGTAATCGCTCACGTTAGGTAGAATTTTTAAAAAATGATTATCAATGTGGCTATTTGGGAGGGTCAGGTCCTTGCCTCATTGTTGGACCAAGAAACTGAAGGGAGAAAGGGTTGTTTTGGTTCAGTTTGAGAGTGTAGTCCATGACGTCATGAAACTTCTGGCAGCAGGAACTTGAGGCAGCAGATCACATTGCATGCATAATGAGGAAGCAAAGAGAGATGAATGCTGGTACCCAACTCACTTTACTCAGTTCAGGGTCCAGCCCTCTGAATGGCGGTACTCACTGTAAAGGTGAATCTTCAGAACCTAATCTAAATAATCGTTCATGGGTGTGCCTAGAGGCTTGTCTTGAAGGTGATTCTACATTCAGTCAAGTTCACAATCTTACACACAAATTTTCTCTCTCTCTAATTAATCCCTCTTACATGCTCCTGTGGCAGAATATTTGTACACTGTGAAGATGTGTCTTTGCCGAGGCGCCTTCTGATAGAAAGCTGAATAGCTAGGCAGGACAAAAATAGGTGAGACTTCCTAGAAGAGAGAGGAATGCTGAGAAGAAGAAGAGGCATGGCAGGAGAAGCCACGGGGACAATGCAGACATACAGAATGGAGGGGTAAAAAAGCCACATGGCAGAACGTAAATGAATAGAAACAGGTTAATTTAATTTATAAGAGTTTGTGAAATAAGCCTAAGCTAAAGACCAAGCTTTCATTGTAGTGGGTAGCCGTTCCAGCTTTGACCTGGGAGTACTACCCCCTTTGAGGCTTCAGTAACTGTCACATCTACAAGGCAGAGCCGAGAGAGGACCCCTGAAGACCCGAGATCCAGATGGGCGAGCTCTCTTGGTTCCTGGATCCTGGACGCTGGAGGTAGACTGAGCAGAGTTCTCCAGAGAACACCGCTGGACTGTGCTACACCTTTCCCAGACCCTGTAACCTATCCCTTCACTTGTAAGTTACCCCACAAAATAAACCTCCCTTTTAACTATGTGGAGTTGCCTTAATATTTAAACCAATATTTCATAATTAATAATAAGTCTCTGCATCATTTTTTGGGGACTGGTGATCCCAACAAGAAAGTAAAACTCCATGCTCCTATAAGTAAGCACAAAAGATCTATTGGTTGGCAAAGCTAGAGTTGGGTGTTATTGGTACTGGGATTTTGTTGGTGCCCAGTCTGGAGTGAGCAGATGTTTGCTCACATCTGAGGAAGAGTTAATGCCACAGTTCTGTAGGTGTCTTTTACTAATCCATAAGCATCTCACAATCGAATCAAGCTGGCAATCAGAGAGACTCTTCATCACAGGGTGCACGTCCATCTCCCCTCCCCAGTAGAATGCCTAGCTTCCCACACTAGCAAACAACTATGGAAATGAACTCTGAATGTATAATCTTGGGTTTCTCCTTTAAACACCTCACAGCTCAACCCTGCCTTGGCGGTCTGCTGTCAACTAGTTTGCTTGCTCTCTACCTTCACATTCCTGACACTGTTCCCAAGAAAGCCATCAAAAGCCTCAATGCTAAGTCCAATGGGCTCTTCTGACCTAAGTCACCAAAGTTCTCAGAAGCGCATAGAATTATATAGTTTATTAATCCAGCTCCCCCCACCCTTGTTCCTCATCTCCTTTACCATGTCCTACCTGTCCTCTAACCCTCAGGGCTTTGACCTTCCCACTTCTTTTCTATATAGATGATCTCAGAATAGTTTTCATGCCATCTACTGAGTTAACTCAGATTTTTGTCCCCATGTCTTCCAATCTTGTTCCCCTATCCACTGGGTTTTGTCTTCATCCACAACATGAATACCTTGTAGTTTAAACTGTATAGTCATCATTGAATATCCTGCCTTCCTCCAACAACCAGACTGACAGATACCACCATGACCACCCCCCCCCCCCCACCAATATCTGTCTGTGTGCATCTTCACTGTCCAGCCCTGGTCCAGGTCACCATCCTCTCCCATGGCAACTACTGTGACAGGTCCCTCTGTGTCCTTCCAATTTCTGATCCACACCAGGAGTGACTTACCTGAAACATGCACTAGGCAATCCTCATGGCCTGTATGATCTTGTGCCAAAAGGGCTAGCACTTCTCAAGCACAGCCTCCCATTGATTCCTGATGTCTAATTATATTGGCCCTATTCTGTTCTACACTAGGCTCTTGTCAATGTTGGTGGCAGATCCATTACCACTTCTCCCATTATACTACCAGCAAGCAAAGGAATCTAATCCCCAACCCTTGACTATAGTATTAAGTGACTTGATTGACTATCAGTCACTTTGCAGCTTCTACTCTAGTCTCTTGGTACCCTTCTCTGGGCATTGAGTCATGGAGGAATATTATCTAACTAGATCACCATGTTGGCAAGGCAACATATAGGGGCTTTGGTCCCAGGTGAGTCTGGCCTTTGAACCATCTCTACTGTGTCAGATCTATGAATGAAGCTACCTTGAATTCTCCTGACAGACCCTATCTACCAGTTCAATCCGATCTAGACTTCTATTGTTAAAACAACAACAACAACAACAACAAAAAAACCCAAGCTCTCATGAATTGTAGGCTGGCCTTGAACTATGTAGCCAAGGGTGATCTTGAGCTTCTGATCCACCTGCTTGAGCACCAGGGTTACAGATATTATTTATGCAATGCCAGGGTCTCATGCATGCTAGGCAAAGCTACATGAGCTACATCCCCAGCCCCCACTGAGAATTTTCAAAAGATTCACATCAGTCACAGGTACAGTCTTGAAATAAGTTACTGCCGAGGACAATTTTAAGAGCCATGCCATATTGCCTGCCTGAGTTAAGTTTCTGTTGTCCAGTATTGAGCCACTAACCAGAAACTTTTGACATGCCTGGACAAGTCCTGAGTTATTAGAAAATAACTTAACATTTCCTTATCTTTCTGCTACAGTGACCATTAGTAACAATGTTTTGTGGTTAGGTTGCTTGGTTGGGTTGCTTGGCAACTCAACAGTCCCCTGATCTTTTCCCAAAGAAAGCTTCCTGGTCTGCTTCTATAAAACCCACCTGAGAAAAATAAAATTTTGCAGCTTGATCAGAATACTGTCTTGCTGTCAATTCTTTGTGTCTCTTGTCCCTTCATTCGCCATTCCCCCTTCTAGGGTCTCTGCTGAAGATCCCGCTGGCCGGGACAAGTTACTTGACTGTGAAATATGTCCCAAGATCATGATTAATAAATACATTCTGGGGCTGTTCTGAGAAGATCTCCCCACCTCAGGGCTCTCTTCTTTCTGCTTAAATGACTTTACCAGGGCCATTCCACACCTAGCCAAGGAAAAGAAGGTCAACAAAACCATATCCATCGCTTCATTTATTTCATTGTAAACATGTACACACACAGGCACCACAAACAGTAACCTATCTTCCCTGTAGAACAGTCACTGATAAACTACAGAAGTCCAGAAGTCAGACACCTGTTTTTCATTAGCGTTTTATTGAGACACAACAACAACACTTATGTATCATGCAGGTAAGTTTGACATGACAGAGTTAAAGGGCTCCAGAACAATGTGTGGCTGACAAAGCTTAGAGTGTTTACTATGTAATGCTATTTATTTATGATGCTGTGTGCCTACTCCTCACTCAGAAGTCTGGAAGACAGAAGTAATGGGTCTCTATTTCTGTTACCATACTTGCCACTGAGCAGGTATTAATCAACCTGTGTGTGTTGAAGGAACTGGAGAGCTTGGAGTCCCAGGTATCAGCTGCCTTCCTGGATGGCTCCTTTTGGCAGGGCAGGCTAGACGGAGACAAAGGGAGCTCAAAGATGAACATACTGGAAGAGAGGCATCAGGACTGAAGTCTCAGGTCTAGGTTCAGACCAAGAAGCCCTTGACACGTTCCGACCCTCAGTGGTTGGGGAAGAAAAGAGTGCAGGGCTGGCCAGGGCCTTACCCAACTTTCTGAAACCCACGGCTTTGCTCAAGCCTCGGGTAACCTGAGACCATTCTCAGGGAGAAACCCCCTTCTCTGCTTCCCTAACAAGAATGGGCTGGGCTGGACTCGGGACAGCAGCCTTGTAGCTGATGGGAAAGAACCCATTTCCCCACCCCATTTACCAGGAAGGAGTGGGATGTGCCTGATGCCACATCACAGTTAAACAGGACAGATGAGAGTGCACCAGGCTGTGTGTGATCAGACTGCACATGTGTATACCTGGAGCTTCTAGACTGTTTATCTACATATAAGGAGGGACTCTGAGGTACGACCAAGGCCTTTAATCACTAATGCCATCAGACAAGGTCCTCTGTTGAAAACCCTTTGCATATACACCTCTGTCTTTAGTCTTGTATCAACTATCACCTCGCAGCCCCCAAAGAGAAAATATTTGCCCCTCCCTCCCTCCTTCCCTTATACCAAAGCCCTCATCTTGGGTTCCGTGGGTCCGTGGTGGGCTGACTCTACTTAGAAGCTGGGATCTTGAGGTTTGAAATAATGCCAGGATCCATAAGTTCCAAGTCCTGAAGGGCATCTAGTAGCTGCTCCCGGGCATCACCAATGAAGGTATTCTCCACAAAGGTGGGCAGGCCTCCCACACCATCACGTAGGATGTACAGAGGTACCCGCACCAGGCCCAGCACCTATGAAAAGCAGACAGGTGACACGTGGGTCTTCAAGTATCTCAACACAGTAGCTTACCTACCTTGGAACAGAGCCCTCCAGAGTGGAAATCTAATGTAACAACCAGGCAGAACCAGGCCCAATAATCACTCCTCAGGAAAGCTTAGTGAGCCCAACTCTGCAGACAATGCTGGGTATCCAGCTCCATCCATGTAAATCCTTCTCCATCTTTTCCCTCATCCTCACTGGCTGCCACCTCCAGGGGGTAGGCATGGCTGTACCAGTATTTCCAATCACAGAACTTACACAACTGTATAGGTATCACTTGGGTGATCAAGAAAAATGCAAATACCCAAGTCTTCCTCTGACCTCCTCACCCAACCAGTGATTGATTCTGACAGACTGTTCTTATCACCCTTACCCACAGTTGGGGAGAGTCACCTCCACACATACGGTTTCCCTAGCATTAGAATTACTGTCATACTTTCTGCTATAGGAAAATGGGCCCAAAGTCATGAATATTAGCATAGGGAGCAGTAGAGAGACTTGCATGTGTGTTCTAGAAATCTCTCTGCAAAGACTACCAAGGGAGACCAAGTTGGTGGTGTTATCCAGCCTGGAAATGACCAAGACCCCAACTAGTTTATGCCACTTGAAAGAGTATAATGTTGGAGGGTCAAAGTCTTCTCCACCCAGTGACTTTCTTCGATGAGAGACATGGGAGAGGGCCGACAGAATATGGAGTGGGTCCCAGTCTGGTCCCACCTCCAGTCCGTGGTCCTTGGCTTGAGGCGCCCTGGCTTCCACAGCCTGCAGCTGCTCGGCCGTCAGGCGCTTGGCATAGAAATGGGCCACCACGCGCTGGTTGGCCGCGAGGTGTGAGCTCCGGTAGTCGGAGCGCTCCACTCGGAAGGCGGACACCGCGTCGCCCAGCTCCTCGCGCAGTTCACGGTTTAGCCCGTCCTCCAGGCTGCAGTCCTGCGCGTCCACGAAGCCGCCAGGGAAACCTAGGCGCCCGTCGAAGCGCATCTGCATCTGGGGGAGGAGGGGGACGATGGTTGGCTGGGGCGCGAGGGCTCCGGGGCGGGGAGCGGCCCGGCATGCCGCGTCCTCACCAGCACGGCGAAGCGTATCGGGATGCGGCCGAACAGCTTGCGGGGGTCGGGCGCGTACAGCAGTGCGTGGCAGGCGTGGCGCCAGCCCGGCCCGAGCGCCAGGGCCTCGCTGAGCTCCACTTTCCGATCCCCCGCCATCTCGACGCTCGCACTTCCGGGTTCCTGCGGAGGACAGCACCTCGGGGGCGGAGCTTCGCGAGACTCGGCAGCAGCCAATCAGGTTGGGGCTCTCAAGCGGAGCCGAGAAGGTACCTTAGGACTATCTGAGAAACTGAAAGCTCCCTCAGGATTGGCCCTTAAAAGCTTGAGCCTGTAGTGCTGAAGCTTGGTGGATACAGACTCAAGTCGCCATCTGGAAGGTTAGGAGGAGCAGGCTTTGGAACCTGAGCAGAATTTACTTACTCAGGAGTCCTGGCAGTGGAAGGAACGACGCAGTGTTCAGGAAGCTGCGTTTGGGTTGTTCTGGATTATATACATAGCAAGGAGACCAGGGATAGGAGGGAGGTAGTCTAGCTTCCGAGATTACACCTACCTTAGGGCAATGGGAGAAAGGAGGGATGGGTGTAACAAGGGTTGAGTGGTGGAAATGTGGGGACTGACTGAATATAATGGAGAGCAGGGGTCAGCGCCAGGACAGCTTATGGCCTGGGTGATAACACTTTGGGGGAAGGGAAGGGAAGTGGCCAATGATATGCGTGGTTACAATGAGCGACTGCATTGGCTGTGGGCTCTGGGCAGGGGTGTGGAGCCTGGTACATGGAGAGTGGCATAGGAAATGTCACAAGTCAGGGTTAGATTGGGGAGGGGTGGCTGGCTGTGGGTAGGACTAAAGCACTGAGAAGAGAGTGGGGAGGAGTCAGAGATAGGGCATCAGCAGGGTGCAGTTTGGCAGTAAATTAAAATTCCCTCACATTTTTAAATTCTGAGGAAGAATGGGAATGTGGTAGGGGACACGTAGAACCTAATGCTGAGAACCCGGGCTTCAGGACCCTTCATTTCGATTAGGTGGCCCCACCTGAATGTATACCAAGAACCTGAATGTATTTAACGAAGGGAAGAGGTGACTCTTGAAGAAGGTCCGAGTTTCAGGTCATAGGCTGGAAGTGACAGTTCATTGCAGAGCTCAGAACTCACCCAGACACAGGCTTGCGGCGTTAGCAGATGTCACTCAACTCCCTCAGGTTCCCAGCTTCAGATCTGTTCATGGAGATAGTACCAACCTAGGGTAGGGAGATGGAAAGTCCTCCTCAGCCCAGATCCGGACACAGAAAATGCAGCCATTCTTGGAGTTGAGGGTGGAGGCTCAGTGCTGTGTCTTATGTCAAAGGTTGAGGCCAGCATCCTAAGAAGAGGGGCAGCATCAAGGAATGCCTGCGGGGGTGGGAAGGGGCATCTTTCCTCAGTCTCCTGAGTAGCAGGGCAGAGATGCCATTTACTGAGACAGCCATCATGGTGAGGCGATCAGTGTGATATAATTACCATTATCTGGCTAAAGTTCAAGGGACTGGCAAATGGTCCTGGTTAAATGTTGGCGTCACCTTGCAAAAAGCTCATAAAACCCTTTTGATGCCTTCCAATTCCAGGGTCCCACCCAATGGTCATGGGGTAGTAAGGGGACATGTGGGTTTTGCGGTTGTTTTGTGTATGTGTGCAGTGTGTGTATGTGTACGTGTGTGTGTGTGTGTGTGTGTGTGTGTGTGTGTGTGTGTGTGTGTAAGACATGCAGGTACATGTTCACATGTACATGGAGGTCAGGGATGCTGTGTGTCTTCCTACTGCACTCTCCCTTATTTTTTGTCGAATGCTGAACCCTGAGCTCACTAACCCTCTACAATGGCTGTCAGTGAACCCTGGGGGTCCACTTCTCTCCACTTCTCCTACCCCAGTGCTAGGGTTACAGGATGTCCACCACTCCCAGCTTTTGTGGGGGTGCTGGCCATTCAGACTTAGATCTTCCTGCTTGTAAGACGGGCATTTTATTGACTGGGTCATCTTCCCAGCCTGGCCTTTAAAAACACATCATTTGAGAAACCACCAAGGCCAAGAACCAAGAGTGTCCCGCTCCATGGTTTCTTCCTGAGTTCCTGCCCTGATTTCTCTCAGTGGTGGACTGTGACCTGTGGATGTACAATCCAAACAAACCCTTCCCTCCTCGAGTTGCTTTTGATCAGAGCATTTTATCACAGCAACAGAAAAGCACACTGGGGCACCATGTCTTTCAGACAACGCTTTGCATTTGTCCGGCCCCTGCATTCCACATGGAAGCCAATCCCCCAGGAGTCAGAGATGGAGGTAGACTGGGCCATATGCCTGGAGTGTTCCATGTGGATAACGGTCCATGGAGACAAAAAGTAACTCCATGGCTATCGTTGGAAGATGCTAGGGAGCCCAAATGATTATTTTTTTGAGACAGAGAAATAAATTACACATTTTCCCTTCATTTAAAAAGAAAACGGGCTCATCCCAGGGCTACAATATTGTAGGGAATTAACCCAGAGCCTCATGCAAGCAAGCATAGTGTTAAAAATTATGGTGTTCAAGATTCTATACATCAGGCTTATGATTACTACCGCTACTATGTGGTGATATGTTGTGTACCCTAATAAATCTTGCCTGAGGATCAGAGGACAGAACAAGCCACTAGATTAAACATAGATGCTAGGCAGTGGTGGCACACACCTTTAATCCTAGCACTTGGGAGACAGAGATACACCTGAATCTCTGTGAGTTCAAGGCCACCCTGGACTACATGAGATTGACTCAGTCTAAGAGAGAAAACAAAGCCAGGCAGTGGTGACACACACCTTTAATCCCAGCACTTGAGATCTCACGCCTTTGCTTGGGAAGCACACACACCTTTAATCCCAGGAAGTGATATGGAAGGGCAGAGAAAGGTATATAAGATGTGACAAGACAGGAGCTAAAGGCTCTTTTTGACTGAGGCCTTTCAGGTGGGAACTCAGAGGCTTTCAGTCTGAGGATTCGTTGAAACAGGATCAGCTGAGGAGATGGTGAGGTAAGGTTGGCTGTAACTTGCTCTGCTTCTCTGATCTTTCAGCTTTTACCCCAATATTTGGCACAGGGATTTTTATTAATAAGACCATTTAGCATTTGAACAACACTGCTATAAAATTAAGTGTGAATCTTGGTCCAATCTATACTAACTACAAAGGACCACCTCCAAAACATCTCTTATATTGTCTTATAAGAGAAAGAAAGTCACAGGCCACTACGGAAAGAGTTTTCAGAGCAGAAACAATATGAGCAACAAGTTAAAGCAGTTTTACTTTTGGTTTGTTTGTATTTTTATTTATACAAACAATATTTATTTTGTATAAACAAAACTATTTATATTGTAAAGTAGAAAATAAATATCTGTATACCTGTACTGATATGGAATACAGATGCATGTGGAATTAACTGCTCCATGTAGGCAAAGAATCCTCCATGTGGAAGAATTAGAGATGATTTCTGAAGCTATTAGCCAAATAGTGACTTCCTTCCCAAGAGCAAACAGTACAAACAGAAGGAAGCCACAGAGCCACTTGGTAGCTTTGGGGAGAAGGTGACAAACGGTAGCCTGGCAACCAGGATCAGCATCAGCATGGGTGGCTTACAGACACAGGGTAACTGATGTGATGTGATGAAAATGGATCTTTGGTCTGAGGCCTTCCTCCCCAAGAGAGAGAATTCTGCTCTGAATTGTGAGGACAGCACCAAGCCAGTCTCTGCAGAGGGATGTCATAATGGAGATGGCGGCAAACCTCAAAACTGTCAAGGCTTCATCTCAGTTCTTTGGAGTTGCTGGATCAGATGGCCTAGACTGCAGGGCTTACAGACAACTAAAATTTATTTCTCACAATTCTGGAGACATGGAAGTCTGAGATGAAGGGGCTGGCAGAATTGGCATCTAGTGAGGTCCCAGTTCTTTATTCATAGACCAACTTGTAGCTGAAACCTCCAAAGGTTGGGAGAGCTCCCTGGGTCTCCTGTAAGGCCAATAATGCTACTCATGAAGGCTCCACTCCTAAGGCCTAGTCCCCTCCCATAGGCCTCCACCCTCAAACACCAACACAGTGTTAGAATTTCAGCATGGGAACTAAAGGGGAGATGTAGAGAGCATAAATATTCAACCTATAGCAGTCATAAAATAAAAATGGAAATTTCCACTGCCTATGGAATAAAGAAGAGCCTCAGAAGATGTGACTCAAATGAAATCTGAAATCCCGGAGCAAAGATGAAGACATTAGAGAGCAGACAAGGGAATCTGAATAAAACCTTGGTGAATAGTAATGCTTTAAAACTGGCTCATTATTTTAAGACCTATACTATACTAAATTAATATATTAATAGGAAAACTGAATGGCATATATGAGAATGTCCTGTACTAGTCTCCCAGTTTTTCTGTGAATATAAATTGCCTAAAATTAAGTTTACTTTTGAAAAGCCAGGAAGGCACATGTAGAAGACTGGTCAAGGGAAGTTGACAGGACAATTGACCTAGTTTCTGCCATAATTGAATACAAGGAAGAGTCAGACACAGAGGCAGATCTCTTAACATGAAAGAGATTGAGGAGACGTATCAGTTGAAGCCAGTAAGGGAGAAATGATGAGATGCCCTAAACTTAGTAACAAGGCCTGAGGATGGAGGGGGCAGAGATGAAAGAAGCCAGACAACTTACAGCCTTGGGCCCACAAGCAAATAGACTCTTTATCCCTAAACTTATGTTGAAATCCTTGACTTAAGCCCCAGGATGATGGCCATGCAAGCGCCATAACTGTCTGCTGACACCCCAACCAACCAAGGAGCAGCAAGTACCCTGCCTAGAGAAGCTGCTGTCCCTAAGCATTCCTAGTGTCACAGGATCCTGCCTCTCTCAGTGACGTCTCAATGCAAGCAGAACTTTCTTTTACCAGCATTAATTTAAAAATGCTGGGTTCTAATTCTAGTTTACATTGCCACCTCTTACCTGGTAACCCTGCTATTGGAAGTTCTGAGAACCTATTCCAGGACCTGGTCTTTTTTTATGGCTAACTTCTATATATCATGCATCCAATCCTTATTTATAGGAACAAAATTAACATTTCCAGTTTTAACAATCAACCTGTGATCATTAGGAGCCTGACCCCCAATGACCTAGGCCTCACACATATATCTGGAGCCTAACCCCAAACAACTCAGAGAACATTGTACAAATCACTGGGCTCAAGAAAAACCAACTAATGCAACTTGTTACTCAACAAGACAAGGAGAGGTCCCTCTGCCCACAGTGACTCAGGGAATCTTGGCAGGAGGCCCATGAGGATAAGGCCAAGTAACTTCCTCCTCAACAACTGAACAACTAAAATTGATTTTCCTCCTTCTGGAGACTGGGAAGTCTCTAGTGTTTTGCTTCTGTGTGCTATCAAAGAATTTCTAGGCCCTTTTATCAAGACACTCCCTGGTCCTGAGCAGTTGAGTTTAACAAAGCAACTGGACTTGGACCATGTTTGGGTTCGAAACTGAACAAAAAATAATAATAGAGAACCTTGTGAACACTACTGTGAGAAATGTCACATGGAAGGTTGGTGACATGGGTGGTAAAAGAATTCACCAAGACACCAACAGACAAAGTGAGAATTTATTGAAATACACAGTAAAAAAGCAGCAGGTGAATGCCCAGAGGGGAACCCTGCTGCTGAGAGGGAGTGAGAGTTTTTTTGTTTTTGTTTTTTTTTTAAATAACAGTTGAGAGGGTGTGTTTGGGGAGGGGGTTACTCTGCCTTGTCCTCATGGCCTCTGTGATTGCTAAAGTTAGGTTTTAAGTTTAAGTTACTGTGCTTAAGAGATCTGCTTAAAAATGTCTCTAACCTGTAAGGCCCACTTGCCCAAGGACAGATACACCTGTAAGGCCCTCTTGCCCAAGGACAGATATACCTGAAAGGCCCTCTTGCCCGAGGACAGGTAACTTCCTGGAATGCTGGGGGCTGTTCATGTAAGATAACAAGCCCTGCAATTTTACTTCTGTAAACAAGCTTGGTTGTTCTAACTGCACAGGAAGTATGCTTGGTCCCAGGTAGGCAGGAGGTACATCAAGATGTTTGCTTGCCCCTGATCAGACAAAGGTGGGAAGTACATATAGCCTTGTGGTTTTTGCCTTTATAAGCCCCTGACTAGTGTAATTCACCATCATACTCTGGGAATCCTAGGTATGATCCTGGCCTGTACTTAATGAAGCTTCCTCCCAATTTGGCTCAGAAGTTTCGGTAGTGGGTGTTACAGGACAGCCTCCAGCCTGGAACCATATCCCAGTGGGCAGATGGAGCTCCCATTTATCTCGTTGAGTATCAAGGTTTACAATATTAGTTCTCTTGAGAGCTACCACTTGTGCAAAGTTTCCTGAGTTAGGAGGGGTTGGGCTCCACAGATCTGTGTGAGGCATCATGGGTCACTAGGGGTCAGATTCCAAAAGGTCAAGGCCTGATTGCTAAAATGTGAGAATGTTGCTTTTGCTCATTCATTACAAAAACATTTCATTCTGTATCTATAAATGGGGATCAGGTACTTGATGTATAGGAATAACTATTATTTGAGGTAGGAGAGTAATGTGGTTACATTTTTAAGAATTCCTTGCCTTTTACAGCTACATACTGAAATATGTATGAACCACACACTAAAAATAATCCTCCAGGAGACAGAGGCTGAGGGTATGAATACAATTTTAGAAGCTGGATTTCTGGGGACCATTAAGGGCTTATTATGTTCTTTTCTTTCTTTTTTTTTTATAGTTTGATGTTTCCTATAGTAAAAAGTTAAAAGTAGAAAAATCTTTGGCTTCTCCTGAAGTTGAAGGTAAAGGTTATAATTTACATTTGAATGAAGTGTTTGCATTTCACAAAACCCTTTAGCAGACAGGCTCCCTCCTGGTCAAGGAACAGGAGGGGAATGAGGCTCCAGTCTGGCCTCATAAGGCATCAAGACCAAGTCTAGAAGATGAAGGTGGCCAAAGATGGCCGACGCCTGCCACCTGCCTTCACATGTCAGACCAACTCACACAGTCCTCACTGGATTGTCCCCATGTGATTTAATGAAAAGCCAGTGTTGCAAACTACAGATTTAAAAAAAAAAACAAGACAAAATATGAGGGGATAAGGGGGTGCTGCCAGAGAGAGCTAGAAGGGCCTATAGTGTGTGTGTGTGTGTGTGTGTGTGTGTGTGTGTGTGTGTGTGTGTATACACATAAGGGTACACGTGTGTGGATATGCATGCACATTTGTGTGTGTCTTGGTGGGAAGAAGTCAGAGAACATTCTTGGGTGTTATTCTTTAATCACTGCCCATTTTTCTTTGGAGACAGAGTCTCTCATTGGTGTAAGACTTGCCAGGTAGCCCCCAGGACTCACCTGTCTCCATCTCCCCAAGGCTGGGATGATAGGTATGTGCCACCATGCCTGGCTTTTTCACCTGACTTTTAGGAATGGCACTCAGGCCCTTGTGCTTGGCAAGGCAAGCATTGCCGCTGAACTAGCCCTCGCCCCTGGAGGGACACTGTAATTGTTTCCAGTTTGGCCATGGTGGCAGAGATGGGACTTCCACTTGCCAGGGCTGACCTGGCTGCAGCTGCTTCTGAGTGCCAGCTATGCCAATAGCAGAGGCCAACACCGAGCCCCAGATATGGCACCATTCTCCAGGATGACCAGCCACCGACCTGGTAGCAGGTTCGCTGCACTGGGCCACTTCCTTCATAGAAAGTACAGTACTTTGTCCTTACTGGAATAGGTACTTATTCTGGTTATGGACTCGCCTTTCCTGCATGTAATGATTCTGCCAAAAGTACCATCCACGGACTTACAGAATGCCTTATCCACAATCATGGTATTCCACACAGCATTGCTTCTGACCAAGGAACTTACTTCACAGCCAGAGAAGTGCAGCAGGGAACCCACAGTCATGGAATCCATTGGACTCACCATGTTCCTCAGTTCTGGTACCAGTTTCTATCTTCGTTATGGTTTCTGTTGATATGATGAAACACCATGACCAAAGACAACTTGGGGAGGAATGGTTTATTTGGCTTACATATCCTGAATCACAGGCCCTGAGGGAAACCAAGGCAGGAACTCCAATTGGGTGGGAACTTGAAGGCAGGAGCTGATGCAGAGGCCATGGAGGGGTGCTGCTTACTGGCTCACTCCTCGTGTCTTGCTAAGACTTTCTTATAGAATTCACAACCACCAGGCCAGGGTTGGCACCACCCACAATGTGCTGGGTGCTCCCACGTCAATCAGTAATTTGAAAATGCTCTGCAGGCTTGCCTACGGCCCAGTCTTACTAGGAAGTTTCTGGTTTCAGGTTCCCTCCTCTCAGATGACTCTGCCTTTTATCACATTGACATAAACTAGCCAGTACAAGTCTATTATAGAGGCTACAAATAGCCCAAGTCTCTCATAAAAGCTAAGAGCAAGCAGATATTCCCTCTCTGTCCCTCCAGGCCAGAATGGAGACTGATGATGAACCCGCTAATCAGATGCCCCCACCTCGGACGTTTTGTGGGTGGAAGTGGTACACATGCATGATCAAGAATTAATGGCGCGGTTGCACAGGAGTGAGTTTCTAGGAATTGGGGTGCACTCCTTGTCTCTCAAACACGAGATCATTCAGCTCCCTTTCTCTCCTGTTCAGTAGACCTTTGTCTCCATCCACACCCTGCAACTCTTGCTGGGTGCCTGGGATGTTGTAAATCTATCAGCTGGGGCCTTCAGAAGCCCTAGAGGGAGGAGAATGTGAGACTTGGAACAGCATTCCCGACTAGACCTTCCCGCTTGCATTTATAGCTCCTGCTTATACTTGCTGAGTCCCATGTGGAGTTTGACACACTGAGGGGAAGACAAGCTCTTCGCCAGTGGTCCATGAAGAAGGGTTGAGGTTGGGTCTGGGTGGCCCTGGTTCTGCTCCAGTGACCAGGGTGAACGCCAGACTTTGGGGAAGAGTCTGGAATGCAGATTTCCTCCAGCCCAGGGACTGGTTGGTGGAGGAGCCTCCCTGTATCTTTCATGTCCCCGGCGCTCCTTCACTCCTTCCTGTTTCTGAGTCTGAAAGAGAAGGAAGGCATACATACCAGCAGGGGCATGCTGGTAGTTTTCATCCTCCAATGGGGTCTCTGACAGACCAAGCCCACTACTTCTACTTTGAGGAACAGGAACTGCCACACAGATTAAGCCAAGCAGATGGGACCTGGAGGGCCTTGGGAGAGAGCTGTTTCTCTTCAGTAGGCATTCTGTGGCCTGAAGGCCATGTGTGGCACAGTCCCCTTTCCCCTGCACTGCCAACACCTCTCTACCTCAGTTGTGTTCAACGAAATACTCCACTTTTTCTTCTCCTCTTCCGAAATGAGCCACACGCAGCATCTCTTCCAGACAGCTTAACTCTGATGCTCTTGGCAAACGTTATCAAGGGTGAAATGTTCCTATCCACTTTTGCTTCTCTGTTCACCAGAATATTTGGGGTGCAGGATTTAAATATTTCTGTGCAATAAACCTCCCTTCCTACTTCACTCCCACTAGGCCGTCTGTTTCACATAGCCTCCCTCAGCCCTCAGGTTCACTGGCAGGAGACTACCCTCCTTCCCCACATGGTCCTGCCAGGAAACAGCAGCTTCCTCTGCCTCAAACCTGGAAACTGACAAGGCCTTGGGCTCAGGACAAAATGAAGTCTGAAAGTGACTTCTGCGAACAGGGAAAGTGCAATGTTGAAAACTAGAAACTTCTTGCTGATTCTGCTGAGAGAGTCATCAATGTGTGTTAGCGTGGAGCGGGGGTGTGGGGAGGGGGGTTGTGGAGAGGGGGGGTGACCAGGGCCTCTCTCCTCCCCAGGAAGGAGCAGCAGCAGCCTGTGCTGACAGTGCTGGCTGATGTGTCCAAAGCTAATGCCAGGTGCCCCCTCCATTAACCCTCTCCCCAGGAATCACAGCCTCAAGCTTGAGATAAGGAGGCCCAGTGCTCAGCTGCAGGCCCTTGCTGCCAGGAGCAGGGCTGGAGGTTGGATGGGCTCCCATCTCCTTCCCTCCCCAGAGCACTGTGCTTGAAGGGGCCCAGGGAGTCCTGTGTGCTTTCCACCCTGGCTGACCTTCCCCCAGCAGGATGGGAGTGGGTGAGAGGAGACATGCACAGTCCAGCCTGCCTCTCTCTCTCCTGCCAGGCAGGCAGGTACCTAGGACCAGGCCAGGGAAGTGTGTGATGGCTGATGGTGAAGGACCTCACTGCCTGGGAGGGATGCTTCTTAGACAGGGCAGGGCCCCTCACCAGCACCAGAGAGCTCAGAAACAAAGTCAGTGTCACACAATTAAAAAGTGGAAATAAAGCTGGGCGGCAGTGGCACACGCCTTTAATCCCAGCACTCAGGAGGCAGAGGCAGGTGGATTTCTGTAAGTTTGAGGCCAGCCTGGGCTACAGAGTGAGTTCCAGGTAAGGCACAAAGCTACACAGAGAAACCCTGTGTTGGAAAACCAGCGCCCCCCCCCCCAAGTGGAAATATAACCTTCCAAGAAGGTTGGGGAGCATCGTTACTAGAACATTTAACCCTATCACAGTGGAACATCACGGAAGCTGGAAAAAAATCATGGGCAACCTCCAAGGATGGGCTCTGGATTCAATGTTCTATGTAGAACCATAATCTGAGCTGGGGGAAGCTAGTAGTTTTATGTCCCTTGCCCAAGGATCCTTACCTCCTTCTCAGAAGTGATGGAGGTCCTGTGGTATCAACCTAGATGCAGTTGCATTTGGCACAGGCTGGGGTCCTGGAGGGATACACATGGACACACACACACACCTTCCCTTTGACTAGCCACCCAAGAGTTTCCAGATGACATGTCACCCTTAGATCTGGGTTAGATCGGGAAAGAAGACACAGCAATTGAAGCTTCTAGGCATGGGCACCAGAGCTGCTTCTGAAAGGTCAAAAGCTGGGTCCCGGCTGGAATCCATCCCTGGGAGGGCATGTCTTGGTGTGGCCACTTTGCCCTCTGCTGCCAGGCTGGCTTTGTACCTCCTTTTGGTCACTGAGTATATTGGCTGGCTCACATTACCTCGCCAACATGGGTCAGTTTCTGGCCTCCTTATCCACTTGGCTTCTCACTTTCCTTCTCCCCCCCCCCATCCCTGAATCTAACACCTTTACAGCAATTCCCTGGGCTTTGGCCAGCCATGCTGTGTCCTCACATGGATCTGGACTCTCTAAGATCTTCTTCCTGGTTCTCCATAACCAAACACTCCTCTCTTTAACCCACCTTCCACTATGCCCTCTCCATGCTCAACTGCCCATGTCATCAAAGTCTCCAATTGCCAAGCTACATCACAAAGTTAACTGCTCTCTGTCCCCATATTAGTGACGAGGAACTGGTGACTCTATCGTCCATCCTTATAATCTCTCCTGTGCATGACCTTTGAACTGACTTGCTTTTCTCTGCCTCATATTTCCAGTAACCTAACTATTCCCACTCAGCTTCACTTCTTAAGGGTCCTGCTATTTCAAAACTGCCTTAGTGAGGGTTAAGTCTCCAGAACACAAACTGTCAGTGGACAAACCCTCACAAATAATTTCAGCCAACTTTACAAACGTTTTATGCAATTTTTATGCAGTCAAATCACAATGTCAAATTTTGAATGCTTTCAACAAAATTCATGTTGAAAGGAATCCTCATGTGAGGTATTGAGAAGTAGGATCAGACTGGGCACAGTGGCACTCACATTTTATCCCAGCAGCTAGGAGGCAGAGGAAGACAGATCAGTGAGTTCGAGGCCAGCCTGGTGTTCATAGCAACTTTCAGGACAGTCAGGGCTACATAGTGAGAGCCTGTCTCATAAAAACCAAAGAGAGAGAGAGAGAGAGAGAGAGAGAGAGAGAGAGAGAGAGAGAGAGAGAGAGAGAGAGAAGAAGAAGAAGAAGAAGAAGAAGAAGAAGTAGGAGGAGGAGGAGGAGGAGGAGGAGGAGGAGGAGGAGGATCAGGCAGGACTTTCGGAGGTCCTCCTAAATCAGGAGAGATTAATCTACTCATGGACTAATAGATTAATGAGCTCTTTGTCAAGTGGTGTTGTTCTGAGAAGACTCTCCCTGACATGGTTTCTCTGTCTCTCCCTGACATGCTTTGTACCACTTTGGAACATGACAGAATCCTTACAGGTAAGAATGTACCCACCAGATGCAAAGCACATATCAGAGCCATGTTCTTAAACTTCAGAACAGGGAGAGAAATAAGGATGCTTCCATTTGTCCCTGTAGGCTCCAACATGGGGCCCCCGGTGGGTGGTGCTGCTTGGGTAGGTTATGGAACCTTTAAGGTAAGGCCTTGCTGGAGGACATGTGTCACTGAGGGAGGGCTGGGAGAGTTTATACCTTGTCCCCTTTCTAGTTCATTCCCTTGGTTTCCTGTGTGATAAGATGTGACCAGCCAGCTTCCTGCTCCAGCAGCGTGTGGCTATGCCTTCCTCACATTATGGAAGCCCAAATAGATTCCTCCTTCTGTAAGCTAGTTACTCTTGGTCATGATATTTATCACTGCAAGAGAAAAGTTACTAATAAATAGTCCAGCCAGTGCTACTCAATTATATCAACAATGTTGATGAGACTTACCCAGAAGTCTTCATCTATACATAACACAAATGCCTAAAAGTACAAAACCTGAGAAGCCTCTACCTTACTCACTGGTCTCTTCCCACAGTGATTAGTAGATCCTGCCAACACCAGCTCCACGACCTCCCTCCATACATACAATTTTGTCCATTTCCACTGCCCTCTCCCTGGTCCAGGTCACCACCCTCTCCCATAGGAACTATGGGGGCAACTTCCTCTGCCTCCTTGCTCTTTGAGCCCCTCCATATCCACATATCACCAGGAAGGACTTCCTTGAAACATCGCTAGGAAATTGCCCAGGCCTGTGTGGTCCTTGTCTTAGTCACTATTCTATTGCTGTGATGAGACACCATGACCAGGGGAACTTTTGTAAAGGAAGCATTTAACTGGGGGATAGCTTACCGTTTCAGAAGGTTAGTTCATGATCATCATGGTAGGAAGCAGACAGGCATGGTGCTGAGCAGTAATGAGAACTTTACATCCTGATCTGCAGGCAAGAGAGAGGGGAGAGAGGGGAGAGAGAGGAGAGAGAGAGAGAGAGAGAGAGAGAGAGAGAGAGAGAGAGAGAGAAAAGAGAAAACCTGGCTGATTTGGCCTTTTGAAACCTCAATGCTCATCCTCAGTGACACATCTCCTCTAAAAAGGCCATGCCTTCTCCAATAAGGCCACACCTCCTTATCCTTCTCAAACAGATCCACTAACTTGGGACCAAGCATTTGAACATATGAGTCTATGGGGAGCATTTTCATTCAAATTACCATAGTCCTGTATGAAAGGGATCCTGCATAGTTTTCTAACATTATCTTTGTTGTACCCAGAGTACCCCAAAGACCACCAAGAGACCAAATCCAATGCAAAAGCAAAGAGTCTTTTTATTGTTTTGAGTTAACCCGGGTCTCTGTCCATCTGACACAGAAGCAGAGCAGGAGAGACCCTGAGTAGCAATCCAGTAGCGTTTAGGTTAGGGTAGGGGATCTGGGGGAATTCCAACTCCATACTGTTCCAAGCTCAGGATTGGTGCTTACTTCAGGTTAGAGACACTTGGTTCGAACTTATTGGAGAGTTGCAGCTGCAAGGGAATTGCCATCTCCTCTAGCAATCTATGTTAGTGTATCTGTTTTGCCAGCACACCCATTTCCTCTGGTAGTTAGACTTCCCATTTTTATCTGCAGGAAACCCATTCCCTCTGATAGCTATGGTATACTATCTATAACAGCAGAAAACATCCCACAGGACATATCTGGTGCTTTGTTTATTATGCCAGTTATGTTGTATCATATCCTTTAAGGAAATGTCTGGTGTGTGGCTCCTAATTGTCTGGGTCTGGGGGCGAAGGGGCAGCACCTCCTCCGGTGGGTTTTTCTTAGAACAATTTGTCCAAGGGCCTCCCGCCCCGTCTGACCCTTCTCTAAGATGGCTGCAACCCTGGCATCCTCTCAATCTTCCCTTTTGTTACTGATGTCTAAAAATATTGGAATTTATCTACTTCTAGATCTTGCTCTAGTCATATCTGGCTACAGATCCGTTGCTAGTTCTCTGGCCCACCACTTACCCATGTCCTAGTGAGGGTTTCCATTGTTGTGATGAAACACCATGACCAACTTGGGGAGGAAAGGGTTTCTTTGGCCTACACTTCTATATCGCTGTTCATCATGGACAGAAGTCAGAACAGGAACTGAATGAAACAGAACAGGAAGCTGGAGGCAAGAGCTGATGCAGAGGCCAAGGAGGGGTGCTGCTTAACTGGTTTGCTTCCATGGCTTGCTCAGCCTCCTTTCTTTCTTTCTTTTTTGGTTTTTCGAGACAGGGTTTCTCTGTGTAGCTTTGCACCTTTCCTGGAACTCACTCTGTAGCCCAGGCTGGCCTCGAACTCACAGAGATCTGCCTGGCTCTGCCTCCTGAGTGCTGGGATTAAAGGTGTGTGCCACTACCACCCAGTTCTCAGCCTCCTTTCTTATAGAACCCAGGACCACAAACCCAGGCTGGGCCCCTGCCCCATCAACCACTGGTTAAGAAAATGCCTTCCATCCAGATCTATGGATACATTTTCTCAGTTGAGGCTCCCTTCTCTCTGATGACTCTAGCTTGTGTCAAGTTGATATAAAACTAGCCAGCACACCCCACCATCAACAAATGGCTTTCAGTCTACTTACCCTTGAGTCTTTGCTGGCTTCAAACAGCTTGAAAAGGTTACACTGTTAATGTACAAGGCCAGATCAGGGGCCTGAAAGTTTCCACCATGGTCTCCTCAAATATTCTCTGGCAGCTTTGAATCACCATAAAGACCAAGAACCAGAAAAACACCATCCCATCCAAACAAAAAGACAAAACATCCTAACCAAGCCTAAAGATGTGAAGATTTATGAATTGCTGAACAGAGGAAACTATTGTTTTAAGGAAGCTCAGCATCAACAAACAAACAACAACCCCCCCGCCACACACACACACACACACACACACACACACACACACACACACACACACAATTCTAAAATGTCAGGAAAACAGTACATGATTAAAGTAGCATTTTAACAGAGATTAACATGACTAAAACGCTTTCGAGTTCTAGGGCTATGTGTGACATGCGTGACGAAGCAGGACCATCTCAGTCTACTTCCTGTTGTTGATACAGAATACAGGGTAACCTAAAGAAGTCTGTTTTGGGCCCATGGCTCTAGAGATTGTGAAGTCCAGAAGGAATGGCACCCCATTTCTGCTCAGCCCCAGGTTAGTAGTTCCTGCTGCATCAGCACATGCCAGGAAGCAATGGGGCAAGCAATCATGCCAGGAAGAGACACATGCTTCTAGAAGTGTCTTCACTTTATACCAACTCACGCTGTGGTAACCCTTCATGGTCCAGGAGAACTGCACGAATCCCTCTTTAGGACAAAATGCACCATCCCTCAGTACCATTACGGTGGGAATTTCTAGGTTGCCCATCAGATACAATACACACAAGACTATACCAAGAATTGAAGAAATGTGTTCATTGACACACTTCAGTCACACAAACTTTAACCATGCTGTACACGAAAATATATATTGTCTTTTAAAACACCCTGCCTGTCAGCTACAAATATATTTGGGGAAATGTGTGATCCCCAGAGCCTCAGGAGTCATCGTCTGGCCCTTAAGTAAAAGTTTGCTGACCACACTGTGGAGTCTTTAGCAGCAAGGCTGAGTGTCTGAGTTTTTACTAGACCAGGTCGCAAGCACCAGTAGAGAAAGCTGAAGCGCCCAGAAGCCTCGTTCACAGCTTCTTTTCCTAGAAGGCTCTTTTTGGCAGGGCAGGCAAGACAGGCTGGGTCAATTCCCTTCTGAATTTTCTCTCCAGAGAGGACAAAACACTCAGCGCTCTTAGGTCCAACCAAGGTCAGGCCAAGGAGCCATCTTCACCTTCTGACGCTTTATGTTCAGTTGAGGGGGAAGAAAGGGAGGGTCTGGAGCTGGTTAAGGCCTCCCCGAACTTTATGGAACCTGTGGGTCTGATTGAGTCTCAGGTGAAGCCATTTTCTAGGAGAAATCCCCTGCCTCTGCTCCTCCAGGGAACATGGAGCTGGATACTAGAAGACGGCCTTACAGGAAAGGGAAGGACTCTCCCCTGCTTAGCAAGAAGGGGAGAGGACTACGGTTCCTGGTTAAAGGGGACATGAGGAGGGGTGTGCCAGGCCATGTGTCGTCACAGACTGCACATGTCTAGGGCTCCCTGGGTCTGTGTTCACATGTATAGGGAGGGACTCAAAATGGCCAGGCCCTGCAAATGGCTTTGGGTTTTTGTCGCTAATGCTATAGGGCAAGGTCCTCTGTTCAAAACACACTGCATAGCATGTCTGCCTTTTATTCTGGTATTAGCAGTCATCTCTCGGGCCTGGAAAACGCTCTCCCCAGCCCTCCTGCCACCCGACGTCCCCATCTCAGAAGTCAGTCAGTCCTAAGATCTGCTTCCATGGAGCAAAATTCGTTCCTTGAGGATTGAGACAGTCTCAGGGGTCAGAATCCCCATGTCCTGGAGGGTTTCCAGTAGCTGATTCCTGGAAGCACCAATGAAGGAATTCCCTAGGAAGGCAGGCAAGCCTCCCACACCGTCATGCAAGGTATACAGGGGTACGCGCACCAGGCCCAAGACCTGTGAAGGGGAGGAAACGGGACAAGACACGGTTCTCACTACAGCAAGCTTTCTAGAGCAGATCCCACTGCAGAACAAGTCCCAAGGCTCCACACTTCAGAGAGGCCCCGGGGGGCCTAACCCTGTACAGGCAACGGCCCTCAAGACATTCGGTGTCCACCTACAGGCTAATCCTTCCTAGAGCACTTTCCTGTGGCCTGAGTCCAGGCATGGCAGATGCAGGCACAGTCCTGCACATCAGCAGTTCTATTCCAGCTGTGTAGGCCTCGCTGGGGAACTCCAGACAACCGCATATTCACAGGCCTTCCTAAGAAGGGTTGGGTTGTGGGAGGAAAGTCTAGAAATCGCTTTCTCACTAGGGAACTGCCAGTGTGAATTCAGTAGTCACTTTCTCTACACCTCTCCTCCCCATGAGTTTGATATTTGCCAGAATTGGGGAATCACTTCCATGTATACACCCATTCCCCTACCCTCCTGGGCCCAAAGACAAACTACTATTGTAGAGTCATGCCTGACCAAGTTATCATACTTGGGTGAGTATGTTCTAGAAAAATCTCTGCAGAGGCCAGTCGTGTGTGTGTGTGTGTGTGTGTGTGTGTGTGTGTGTGTGTGTGTGTGTGTGTGTGTGTGTGTGTAAAACTTTCATAGGTGAACACACTAGCATTGTTATCCAGTCTGGAGATGTTCAGGGTTTGGACTAGTCCTGGACACTGGAAAGGACACAAGATCTTAAGACCAAGACTTCTCAAGGGGCCTTTCCTTGGAAAGGGACCACAGAAAAGAGAGGTGGGGTAAGAGGTTTCAGACTGGCCCCACCTCCAGCCCATAGTCCTTGGCTAGAGGTGCCTTGGCTTCCACATCCTGGAGCTGCTCTAGGGTCAGACACTTGACGTAGAAGTGGGCCACCACGTTTGATTTGGCATCTCTGAGGGAGCTTCGGTAGTCAGTGTGTTCCACGCGGAAACTGGACACACCCTCACCCAGCCTCTTCTGCAGTTCCTTAGCCAGCCCGTCTTCTAGGCTGGGGCTGTGATCATCCACAAAACCACCAGGGAAGCCCAGTCGCCCATCAAAGCGCATGTACATCTGGGAGAGGAGGGAGTGGGAATTAGCTGGGAGATGGAAAGGCGGCTGCTAGGAAGGGCACAAGAGCTAGGACAGAAGTGACCATTCCTCACCAGCACAGCATAGCGGAGTGGGATGCGGCCCCCAAAGAGCCCCTTTGGATTGGGCGCATACAGCATCACGTAACAAAGATGTCGCCAGGGGGAGCCCAGGGCCAGGGCTTCCGCCAGTTCCACCTTATTGGAGGTGGCCATGGATCTTTGCTTTCGTCCACTCACGTGGTTCGGCAGGAGGGTCTCATCCCAGACCACCAATGACTGCAGGGTCCATGAGCGGAATGAGAGACACGAGTGCAGGCTTTGCTTGGGGAACGACAGCCAATCAGGCTGGGGCTTTTAGGCCAGGCAGTGGAGAAGGCCCTCGGGAAAGCTGAAAGCTTCCTTGGGGTTGGACCCTGGATCAGGGTGTGGCTAAAGGCGTGGCTGGTGTCCTAAGTCATAGTTAGGAGGCCTGCAATGCCGCCGCGAGTCTCAGCTTTTCTATGTTGGGCAAGATCAGGTTACCAAGGAGTGTTGGGAGCTGAAGGAACAGGAAGTTGAGAAAGCCACCTCAGGTCTGGTTTTGATAGAACCAGAGAATGTGGGTTGGAGTTGGTGTGGGAAGCATGAGTAGGATTTGTGACCTTATAAAAGAGACCCAGAGAGTTCCCTGGCCTCTTCTGATGTGTGAGGTGTCAACAACACGAGGGTTCCTAAAAGACCAGGACCTGCCTGCCTCTTGATCTTGGACTCGCCAATCCTCAGAACTATGAGAAAGAAATCCTGGTTGTTGGCTTTTCCAGTCTAAGGCATTTGGTTGCAGCAGTGGTGATGGCTAAGAAAATAACTTCAAGACTTGGGGGCCTACAGCCACAGGTATAGTAGAGCTATCCGGCTAGCTACTGTGCTCTGAAGGTGTTTATATTCTCCCACGTTATTAACATGCCCATGTGAAACAGCAGGTTTGCTAGGGTTTCTTTCTCTGTCTCCTCTCTTCTCTCTCTCTCTTTCTCATACACACACATACACACACACACACACACACACACACACACACACACACACACACACACGGGGGGGGGGGGGCCGAGACACACACATGGTTTCCACCTCTTTGCACCGTCCCAGGTTTCTACAGACGTAAAAGAGCAATTTAGTGCAACTGTCTGGGTTGGTGGCACACTTTCTCAGAGGCCGTATCTCAAGCTGCCTTCTCCGTGACCCGTTTGGATTTGTGTCTACAAGCATCCAGTGATGGTGGACGTAGATCTGGCTGTTACAGGTCATTCCACAAAGGGGACCTAACTTCTCTAGATAAAAGTGGGAAAGCTGCTTCTGTGACAGCAGCTTCAATGTTGCTGTAGTTTGGTATTGTATCAGCTCTTCCCCAGGCTTCCTATGTCCCCCCATTAACCAAATTCCTCGGCCCCTGCTGCTGCTGTCCTGCTTCCCCCACTCCTGGGCCTAACAACTGGCTTCATGCTCTTCCTGACTTCATCATGCACATTTCCTACCCCAGGGCTCAGCGGTTCTTACTAGAGAATTGTGCAGGACACCAAGATTGTCTAGGTAGAATGTGACTGAGTCATAAGCTCTAGGACCCCCGTCAGCTGGAGGAAGGAATTATGTGTGTTCAATGACTGCATCCCTCTCACCTCCCCCTGTATATGTAAATATTTCCACATGTAAACATCCGCATCTCTATTAAGCTGAACAAGACCTCACACTCTTGTTTCCAACACTGATCCACCACAACATTCTGGTCTCTGCCTCTGCCTTGCAAATATATTCATTTGTATTTCTTATAAATGGGCACAGTTTAGCTTCACCATCGTCGCATTCTCTGACCTTAGACACGCACTTCCTCTAGTTCTGTCGTTTGCCCATGTGCCTCTGCGCAGTTTAGCTTCTCTGTAGTTGTTCTATTGGAAGGTAAATCATCCAACTCCAGTGCTGTCTTCAGCAGCTGTCACTGCTAAGGACCCTTGTTTTTAATTTTAAAAGGCGCGAAGCCAAAAATGGTGCTTCAAACCCACCATCCAGGACTTGGGAGCGTGAGGCAGGAGAACTGCTGAGAGTTTGAGGTTAACCTGGACGTGGAGAATTCCAGGGCAATGTGGACTACAGAGTGAGAGTCTCCCCCTGACACACACATCAATGTGTGCCTAAACTTAGCACCTAGTATAAAATGTAAACTCAAGGTGTATTCAGCTGGAATACAAAGAAGCAGACCCCATCTATGGAAGACATGGCTCCAGTGTGTTCCATTTCCTCTCTTGAGACACTGTGAAAGCCACAAAGACAGCACTCATGCTTTGCCTGGGCTATTTTGAAAAGGAGTATCTCTATTTTTTTTTTTTTTTTGTAAAAAGCCACAGTCTATTTGAGATGTGCCCCCCCCCCATTTGTAAAAATCAGTGCTCCTGCCCCAAATAAAGTCTGGGGATTTGAGTCAGGGAAAGGACAGAAGGTTAGTTTATTGCCATGGTGACACGTGATGATCAAGCACAAACTCCGAGTAGCAGACAGTAATAAACATTGGAGTTTGTGGATTGTATGAATGGCCAGGCTTTATTGCACAGTCCTGGCTGCCCCAGGAGGACTCTGCTCCAATTCCCATGCTCATGTGTCATGCCATAGGTGGACACGCTGGAGGTGACAGCAGGGTGACAGAACATATCAGGGGCTCAGCCAAACCAGGCTCCAAGGTAAAACTGAGTCACGGTCAGGGAGTGTAGGGAGGGGTGAAGTAACCCAGACAACTCCATCTATCAGAGCAGTAACAAATCACATTTCTGATCAACGAAAATGTTTCTAGCTGCTGAAGGACTGACTCCCAGACTAACTTGGAGTCAAGTTGTCCATTCAGCATGTCTTAGTCTGTCTCCCGTTGTTATAACAGACTGCATTAGTACCCACAAACCAGCTCATTTAGACAGAACAAAAAATTGCTCACATTACAGTTCTAGAGACTGCAGGGCCAAAGGTTAAGGGGCCGCATCTAGTGATAACCTTCTTGCTGATGGAGCCTCTGAAGAATCCCCAGGTGGCACAGCCATCCCATGACCAGAGGAGCCCTGGTTTGTAACAGACAGATGATCCATGAACCAATGACTGCATCATCCAGACAGGCAGACATTTTTGACCCAATCACCTCTTAAAGGTTCCACCTCGTCTCACTGTTTACTGTCTCACAACAAGGATTAAATTTCAACAGGTTTTGCTGCAGTCCTACATAAATTCTAATGACCACTGTATTCCTAGTAAATATTTATCAATATACTAAGTATTTGTTGAGCCATACTTATGAACTGTTTTCTGAAATTAGGGAAGAACTGAGTGTTGTATGATATTTTGTGTTCTGACAAATAAAGCTTGCCTGGAGATCAGAGGGTAGAGCTAGCCACTAGTTAACCATAGAGGCCAGTTTGTGGTGGCTCACACCTTTAATCCCAGCACTTGGATTGGGAGGATCCTGCCTTTGATCCCAGCACATGGGAGGCTCACGCCTTTAATCCCAGCACTAGGGAGGTGGAGATAGGAATATAAGGCTGGTGGAGACAGGGTCTCTGGCACCCATTCAGTCTGAGGATTTGCAGAGACAGGAAAGCACCCCCCCACCCCAATTGGGTCTAAGGATCTGGAGAGGTAAGAAGTTACCGGTGGCTGCTCTGCTTATCAGACCTTTCAGCTTTCACCCTCCATATCTGACTCAGGTTTTTATTGTTAAGACTAATTAGGATCACTCTTCAACTGTGACCCCTGTGATGATGATTTTGAGGCTATCATAGCAGCTTAGCAGGGTGAAATGGGTGGAGATGGTCTGGAAGGCAAAGCCGGTCCTAGGAGCCAGCCACTCACGCATATCTGCAGAGCAGGCATCAAGGGCCACTCAAAGTGTCTGAAAGTGATTGTCTTTGGGGATGTGTTTGCAGTGGTAACAGTAGAACCTCAGAAGTGAAGGGATGCTCGTGGATGAAGGTCCAATGACAGAAGTTTCAAGTAGGCTAACCATAAAGTCAATGACGCTTCCTTCAACACCAAGAGCATTTCCAGCCATCTGAAGCACTGCTACACACCATGATGGCAATTTCCCATGATTCCGTCTAGTAACTGCATTTTTCTCAGTGGTAGTCAGAGGTAGGCCAGAAACGGATTTGGAGGAAATGAACTGCTGTAAATCACAATAATGGCAGGAGAAGGTCTAGGAGTCACACCACCTGGTGTTCAACTTCTCCCTCATACAGATTATGGCAGGCAGAACTGTTTTCAAACATTGCTTCTTTACTGTGTATCTAACCCTGCTTCACCAACACACACACATGCATGTGCACATGCACACACAGACACACACGTGCACAGGCATGCACACAGGCACACAGACACCTGTTTCTGCTCTTTGCTTCATTTCTTTTTCCTCTCCCAGTAGCCTGGTCCTCCTTTCTCTTCACAGCCTAGCTAATGTCTCATCTTAAGGAAGATTGCAATGTCTTCACCCATGAGCTATAGTTTAATGTGTCAGCCTCTTTTATGCTGAGCCCAGGGCAATGGCTGGACTCTTATAAGACCCAGGACATTTGTTCCAGCCCCAGCCTCGAAGCCATTAAATAATAAACTTCCATCCCTCTCCCTGTGAGCTTTATCTCTGCATCACCCAAAAGAACTGGTGGCATTTCCTCTGTACACCTAGAAGGCAGAATGTGTGTGTGTGTGTGTGTGTGTGTGTGTGTGTGTGTGTGTGTGTGTGTGAGAGAGAGAGAGAGAGAGAGAGAGAGAGAGAGAGAGAGAGAGAGAACAGCAAAGCACAAAGTCCCTCCATCTCCCATCTCTGTGACTGTTTCTTATCTGTCATCTTCCATTGATTAGTTATTGACATCCACACTGAAGTAGCCCCACATTAGGACTGTATTGCTGACGGAGAAAGAGGTAATGACAGACACTCCTTTTCAAGTCAGGTCAAATCTTACTCCTCACCCCCACACCGGTGAGCTAAAGGGAAGGAAAACTCCAGGGATCCTAAGAGGCAGTGCTCCCAAAGCCCATTCCTGTGGCTCTCCCTTCTTCTGAGGCTGATGTGGCACACACCACCAATCTCTGGAGAGAAGGACATTATCCCTCTGCACCTGTCTTCTTAGAAACATGTTCTAAAATGCAAGACATTGTTCTCTGGACATATTATGAATTCCTCTTCAGACCTAGCAATTTGCACAAGCATTATCCTGTCCTAATAACATAATGGCCGTCATCAAGGAGACTACACACATTCATTAACTTGGCTTCTTTACAGCCCCTCCTCCTCTGACCAGTTTGCCATCTGGCTGATCATCAAAGGGCCTGGGCTATCCAGAGGACATCCTGGGGTGAGGACTCCTCCTTGTTACCACACAAACTGTCCTTTCCTTTCTTCGGAGTAAAACTTATAAACAACAGCCAAGAAAAAGAAGAGGGCATGAAGTTCCAATAGGATTGGGGGTGCACAAGGCGGAGTTGGAGGGAGGCAGTGTAGGGTGGGTGCCGCTTTAGTTAGGGTAAAACCAAAATCAGCTCGGGGAGGAATGGGCTCGTTTCAGCTTACAGTCCCACAGCACAGTCTGTCACTGAGGGAAGTCAGGGGAGGAAGTCAAACAGGGCAGGCACTTGGTGGTGGGAGCTGATGAACAGACCATGGGGGAGTGCTGCTTGCTGGCTTGCTCTGCCTGGATTGCTCAGTTTGTTTTAGTATACATCCAGAACCACCTGCCCAGGGGTGGCATTGCCCACAGTGGGCTGGACCTTCCCATAATAATCACCAATCAGCCGGGCGGTGGTGGCGCACGCCTTTCATCCCAGCACTCGGGAGGCAGAGCCAGGCGGATCTCTGTGAGTTCGAGGCCAGCCTGGACTACCAAGTGAGTTCCAGGAAAGGCGCAAAGCTACACAGAGAAACCCTGTCTCGAAAAACCAAAAAAAAAAAAAAAAAAAAAAAATCACCAATCAAGAAAATGCACCATAGACTTGTCTACAGGCCAGTCCTGTGGAGGCAGTTCTTGACTAAGATTCCTTCTTCCCAGATGACTCTACTTTGTGTCAAGTTGACATAAACATACATTGTATAAATGCATGAAATTTTCAAAGAATAAATAAAAATATTATTAAAAAGAAATAATTGGTGTCTGAGGAGACAGCTTATGTGACTTAAGTATAATATTGATGAGACACACACACACACACACACACACACACACACACACACACACACACTCACAAATGTTGGGGCTGGAGAGAGAGCTCAGTGGTTAAGAGCACCTGCTGCTTTTGCAGAGGTTTGGTTCTCAGCACCCACATGAAGGCTCACAACCATCTATAACTCTAGTTCTAGGATCCAACAACCTCTTCTGACCTCTCTAGGCCCCAGGCTTGTATATTATACTGGCTAGTTTTATGTCAACTTGACACAAACTAGAGTCATCAGAAGAGGAAGACTCAATTGATAAAAATGACTCCACAAGGCCAGGTGGTAGGCAAACCTGTAGAGTATTTTCTTAATTAGTGTTGATGTGGGGGGGGGGGGCGCAGTCCATTATGAGTGGTGCCATCCCTGGGCTGGTGGTCCTGGGTTCTATAAGAAAGCAGGCTGAGATGAGCAAGTCAGTAAGCAGCATCCTTCGTGGCCTCTGCATCAGCTCCTGCCTCCAAGTCCCTGCCCTGTTTGAGTTCCTGTCCTGACTTCCTTCAATGATGAACTGCCATGTGGAAGTGTAAGTCAAATGAACCCTTTCCTCCCTAACTTGTTCTTGGTCACAGTGTTTCATCACAGCAATGGTAACCTTAACTAAGACACACATGGTACACATACATACATCCAGACAAAACACTGGAATATATATAATAAAAATAAATAAATCTTTAAAACACCAACTAATATCTTATCTATGTGTAAATTTTAGATGTTTTTAGTAGTAACAAACAGCAAACAAAACAAAGCAAATATTACTTTTACAAAATGTGTTACATTTAACAATATATTGTTATAAGAAAAAGATAAGGGGCTGGAGAGATGGCTCAGCGGTTAAGAGCACTGGCTGCTCTTCCATAGGTCCTGAGTTCAATTCCCAGCAACCACATGGTGGCTCACAACCCTCTATATTGGAATCTGATGCCCTCTTCTGGCATGCAAGTGTACATGCAGACAGAGCACTCATACATAAAAATATATAAGTAAATAAAAAGAAAAGATAAAATAGGCAATTTACCTTATAATGATGAAATCTGTATTTATTATGAATAAAAGCCTTTATTGCTCCATGAGTGAGTTTTAGGAATAAATCACAGAGTCACTTTTGGAAGTTTTCAATCCAAGCCCATTATTTACATACTGTTTGCATGTTAGTCATAGAAAGAAAGAAAAATCATCACTGGAGATTAGCAGGTCAATGCTCAGGCCAGTGTCCTGTGTCCATCACAAGCATGTTGGTCATAGTTCCTGGAGATCATAGTGGTTGGGCACTGAGCATGCCCTGGATGGACACAGTACAGAGCACCTGTGTCGTCACAGTGCTTCTACCCCATTGGAAACCCTGAGGGCTGCAGGCATGAAAGAAAGCCTTTCAGGATGCCAGACTTCATCTATGACCTTGACCTGTGACTCCAAGCACCCACAGCCAGCTGAGTGCATAGACACAGACATCTCCATAGACATCCTAACTTCTGACCAGGAGCCGAAGGTAAAAATGGCAGCTCCAGTTGTGCGCTAGTGTCCCAAGATGTAGTCCAGGGTGGAAACCTCATGGGTTTTCACAGAACTGTATGTGCTTCTTTGGGGTCAGCTTCACAGGGAAGGTTCTCGAGAGTGAGCACTTTTCCTTCTATGGTCAGCAGCTGCTCCTCAAAGTAGAGGAGCTGGTCAACTTCAAAGCAGTCGCTGGCCCGAGGAACCACCGTCTCCAGGTGCTCCCGGATCTCTGCTTCACAGGCATTCTGATGCCTTGCTCTCTTGAGGTAATCGTAGACCTCCTCAAACACTTCTGTTCCTAGCTTCTGCATGGCTGATCTGCCAAGAAAGGTAGGAAAGATTACAAGCCCCACAGAGAGATCACCTGCAAGAAAATACACTTTAAAATCCGTGGTTGTACAAACAACACTGCAACCCTGTCACTTGGGAGGGAAAAGAGAGGAAGCTAAGATACAGTATCTCATCCTCAGCATTTAACAGTGATCAACAAGCAATGCTTGAGTGTGGTTGATTGTGTCCCAAGTACTCTTTAGAAACTGTGAGCACATATATACACGTGAGGTATATTCTTGCCTTGATCCATGTGTTTGTACACATAATGGATCTGTTGGTGTTTCATCATGATAATAACTCAAGAAAGGCTAGTTAGGATGAAAGGGGAGATTATATAGTCCATACACTGGAAGTCTAAAATCCAAGCAGCATAGCACAGCTGCCCTGCACTGAAGCCTTCTCCTTGGCCTGAACAGTAATGGTAAAAGTGTACGAGCACACAGGCAGCTACATCCCACCCTTAGTTTTGACACTATTTAAAATATATCTTCCATCTTCTCTAGACAAATTGTTTTGGGGTAGAAAGACACAAAGAGGCCAATAAGTGGTAAAAACATGGAATTTCACAGAATTAAAGTAAAAAAATAAAGAGGACATGAGCTATTCTTCAGGCATAATATAAGAAACCCTTTACATGCACATAGACAAAACATTCATATACATTTTTTTTTAAAAGTCCTGGGAGTGATTTGTATACTGTAAGGCATCCCTGCACATGAGGTGTAGAGTCCCACAGACATAGACTGTTACACACTCTTTAGCACTGCCATCTTGACTCATCTGGGGATGACAAGGAATCAGGATGATCAGGAATCATTAGGAATGAATAGTAGCCATCCTCTGTTGGTCTAGTATCTCAAGCAGCTGTCTACGAACAGGGCTGGGGTAAAGATAGAAGAGCTCTGTACAAATAGGCATGCAGTTCAGTAGCACGAAGCATCCCTCACTGGACATTTGACCTTAGGGTCTTTTTTCCCCCCTCCAATATTGCAGCTGTTGGCATGATGCCCTGTTGAGCTAATATTCCTTGTAGGGTTTTATTTGTGACTGAAACTCCATCCATTACTCTAATCACGGTAAAAGCAGACAGTTTAGGCTTACCGACTACAGAGTAAGATCTAGCTAGGTACTGCTAGAGACACACCTAAAACATAAAGTTTGAAAAAAAATACAAAAGGACTAAAGGAAAATGCCAGGAAGATTACAACCAAATGAAATCTGAGGTAGCCATATTAATAAAAGCCAGATTTATAAGTTCAAAATCATTGCTTGCCGGGCGGTGGTGGCGCACGCCTTTCATCCCAGCACTCGGGAGGCAGAGCCAGGCGGATCTCTGTGAGTTCGAGGCCAGCCTGGTCTCCAAAGCGAGTTCCAGGAAAGGCGCAAAGCTACACAGAGAAACCCTGTCTCGAAAAACCAAAAAAAAAAAAAAAAAAAAAAAAAAAAATCATTGCTGGAGGTGGGGTGGGGTTAAGAGCAGTTGCTGAACCATCATGAGGACCAGAGTTTGGACTTCGGTACCCAAGTAACAAGCTGGGCACAGCAGCCCCGGGAGGTTAGGGACAGCAAGGTCACTGTGCTGTGGTGGCTTTCAGTCTGGCCAAGGAAATGTGAGTCCCAGGGTTAGGGGGAGATCTTACCTCAAGGGGATAGGTAAGGAACCACAGAGGAAGATGTCGGATGTTCTCTTTTGGCCTCCATGAACAAATACATGTGTGCACATTTGTGTGTGTGTGTGTGTGTGTGTGTGTGTGTGTATACACATATATATACATACATACATATACATATATATACATATGTGTGTGTGTGTACACACTGTCACACACAAATAAATAAGTCCTTTAAAAGCCCATTATTAGGACAAAGAGTTACTACATAATGATAACGCTTCAAACCACAAGAAAAAATAAAAATCTTCAATTAGTATGCAGCTACTAACTAGAAGTATACAAAGCAATACTGAGATAAACTACTGGATATGTCTTCTTAACACAGGATTTAAATATAGCTGGCTCCATCATTAGTAAGTGGAAAATTCAAAGTTTTAGTAATGGGGCTGGAGGAATGGTTCAGTGGTTGAGAGCATGGCTGCTCTTCCAGATGATTTAGATTTGATTCCTAGAACCCACAAGGTATCTCATAACCATCTGTAACTCCATTTCTAGGGAATCTGATACCCTCTTCTGGCCTCCATAGGCACTGCATGAACATCTTGCACAGACATACACACAGCAAAATACTCATATACAAAATAAAAATAAAAATTTAAAACAAAATGTTAGCAATGGCATAGGAGACCTGCAGAGCATACTTACTGAACTTAGACACACTCAGAGCCCCCACTGTCACGAGGGGACACAGATTCTTCTCTGACTCTTAGGAAACATTTGCAGCAAGGAATCATCTAGTGGACAACTCAAGTCTCAACATTTATACATGTAAGCCAATTTAAATCATTTTCTAAATTATAGGTCAAAGAAAAAAACCAGCCATGCCATAAACTCAGGTGAGGCCAGGAGGAAGTGGGCAGGCAGAGGCCCCCACACTGCAGCCCTGTGGTGATGAATGCTTAGACTCAGGACATGTTGATATTTCTACAATGATGCACTGCGGTGCTCAAGAGTCATGAAATAGAAACTTCCATTTAAGAGGGTGCTCTCACTGCTATCTGTGATTTGGAAAAAGAGGGCAGCATCCTTTATTCTGTTCATTTAGAATGACTGTCTTTTTAAGGAGGCGGAGTGGGGTGTGGCTGGTGGAGGGCTATTGTTACCATTCATCACAGCTCTCAAATGGAAAGAAATTCCATTTTAATTTCCCATTCATTTTTATGTCCCAGTTCCTTTTTCAAAAAAAAAGGAGTCAGTCGTCTTTAAAGTTGCTTTAGCAACTCTTCAACATCAGTTTTTGCCCCAATTCTTCATTTACAGGTTGAACAGCCCAAGGTTGGGCGGGCATTGGGGACAAGGGAGGACCAGAGACCCAGTTACCAGGCTTATCAGGCTGATTCCACAGGCTGGATAATGGCACCTGAACACTGAGACCAGCAGCAAGGCTGCCCAGTTTCCAAAGCCTGTGTGCTTGGCTGACTCAGACCGGAAACTCCCTTAAACTCCCAGCGAGCACTTCCTCTCTCCTTGTCTGACCTCCAAACCCAGTCTCCCTTCTCCACCTGAGTAAAGACCTAAGTCAAGATCTCTTCACTTAGCCTTTGCTATACTTTCTAACCCTATTTAGTATTGGCTATTATTTTTGTTTTGAAACAATCTTATGTAGCTCAGGATGGCTTCAGACTCTATGGAATTGAGGCTGGCCTTGAACTCCTGATCCTCCTGCCTCCATCTCCTGAGTCCTGTGATGACACCAGTATTGACCATTCTTTCTGTCTTATTTATCTCTATCCCAGAGGTTATTTTTTAAAAAAAGGCCCATGTGTCCTTTGGCTCTGTAAGGGTAACAGATAGTAAAATATTCTCACATTTGAATTTTTGTTTTATTTTTAAACAATTTCATATTTACAGAAAAGTTCCAGAAGAACAAACACCTTTTTGGTACTCAAGGCTTTTGAGAATGAGTAATTAACTAGACACTTCCCCCATAAATGTTTTGGTTTTCATACATAAACTCTCACAATGAAGAGCAGCCCCACATCAAGAAATGACACCAGTGGCTTTACTGTCATTGTCAACCTTCCCCAGCTGTCCAAAGCACTGCAGTCTAACAAAGGCCGCAGGATGACCTGGATTTGGCCTCTTCAGTGATCTGGACTCCATCACTCGGAGTGTCTGTATCCACTCTCATTCTGTGACTACCTCTTCTTTTATATTATCCTGAAGATGATTTCAGGAACCTAGCCTCTTGTTATCTTGAGATTATCTTAAAGAGCCCTAACTATGCTCTTTATTTATTTTTTCTTTTTATATTATATTATGTTTTTAAATTGCTTCTTTAGTTTAAAAAGTGTGTTCTAGCAATTTTCCACCCTCACCTTCCTCCTACCCAGCCCCTGCACACACCCCCAGTCTCCCCACTCTCTTTCTTTTTCATGCCCCATGTGCCATTTTATCCACTCCCATCTTTCCTCATCATTATTATTATCCTCTCTTGGTCTTTTGTATCTTTCTTCACATTTACACATATTTATATGTATGTGTATATATATATATATATATATATATATAATATACATTATACACCTCCTATATTTAGAAGAATCTAAATTCTTTACCAGAAAATTCCGAGATGTAACAGCTTACAGCAAAGTAGCAGGATATAAAATCAATATACCAATAACAAATTTAATAAGAAAGATATTAAAAGAAAATCTCATTCACAATAGCATCATATAAACAAACAGCAAACAAAAATTTAGGACTACACCTAGCCAAGGAGGTACAAGGCCTCTGGTGTGAAAGCTTTTTTTTGCTACAAAGTCAAGTGTGTGTGTGTGTGTGTGTGTGTGTGTGTGTGTGTGTGTGTGTGTTGGGGGTGCACATGGACAATAGTGTCATATGGTGAAGGTCAGAGGACAGCTTTCTAGAATTGGTTCTCTCCTTGTACCATGGGGGTCCCGGGGATCAAAGTGAGGTCATCAGGTTGATGGCAAGTGCCTTTACCCACTGAGCATCTCACTGGCCTTTTGATGAAAACAAACACCCCAGGGAAAGAAGATTACAGGAGACACTAGAAGACAGAACTACCTCCATGAGTTGACAACTTTACCATTGTGATCTAATATTTATAAGTGATCTAAAGATGTAACAAAATCCTCACTGCAACTCCAACGACACTATTCACTGAATTAGGAAAAAAAACCCAAAGTTCATATGGAAACACACAGATGAAACCCGAATAACTAAATCAGCCTCAGCAGAAAGAACAATGCTGAAGGTAGCAAGACACCTACCTGTCCTCAAACTAACTACAGAGCCGCCGTGACACAAACAGTGTGGACACCTGTCCTCAAACTAACTACAGAGCCACCGTGACACAAACAGTGTGGACACCTGTCCTCAAGCTAACTACAGAGCCGCCGTGACACAAACAGTGTGGACATTTGTCCTCAAACTAACTACAGAGCCGCCGTGACACAGTGTGGACATTTGTCCTCAAACTAACTACAGAGCCGCCATGACACAGTGTGGACATTTGTCCTCAAACTAACTACAGAGCCGCTGTGACACAAACAGTGTGGACATTTGTCCTCAAACTAACTACAGAGCCGCCGTGACACAGTGTGGACATTTGTCCTCAAACTAACTACAGAGCCGCCGTGACACAGTGTGGACATTTGTCCTCAAACTAACTACAGAGCCGCTGTGACACAAACAGTGTGGACATTTGTCCTCAAACTAACTACAGAGCCGCTGTGACACAAACAGTGTGGCAGTGGCACAAGCAGACATGTAAGACAAAGCAGAGGACCCAGAAATAAACATGCACCTACAGTCACCTAGTTTTTGACCAAGGGGTCGGTCAAAAACTCACGTAGAAGAAACCAAACAGTCTCTTCGACAAATGTCTGGGAAACTGGACCTTCACCCGCAGAAGAATGAAGATATCCCTATCTTTCACCCCGTAAAAAAGTCAATTGAAAAATGGGTCGAAGACCTTAAAATAAGACCTGAAACACTAAAATGCTAAAGGAAGACACAGGGAAGGCACTGAAAAGACTTTCTGAAGAAGGTTCTAGTGGTTCAGGAAATAATCACGGTAACTGACAAATGGAATTGCATCAAAATTAAAAAGCTTCTGCACAGCAAGGGAAACAAGCTACAGAGTTCAGAGACAGCCCGAAGGGTGGTAGAGAAGCTTGTCTACTGTTAACATTTGACAGGGGACTAATATCTATAACCACTAAAGAACTAGCCCCACCACCCAACCCAAAAAATCAAGTCATCCAAGTCGATACATAGGCAAGTGAACAGAACAGATAATCATGAAAAAAAAAAAAGAGACCTAAGTGACCAATAAATATGTGGTAAAATATCCTTAGCCATCAGGAAAATACAGGTCACAACTACACTGAGATTCCCTCTCATTCCAGTCAGAATGACATCATCAAAAACAACAAGAAAGACAACAAATGCCCAAAGAGGCACATTTACACATTGCTGGTGGGAGCGCGAGCCAGCTGCAGTCACCGTGGGGATCAATATGGAGCTTCTTTGAAAAGCAAGGCAAAGCCACCCTGTGCTCCATAGCTAGCACTCCTGGGTATTTACTGGAAGGACTCTAAGTTAACATGTCACAGGAATCTTTGCACATGTGTATTTTCTGCACCTCTATCTACAACAGCTAGGAAAGGGAGCCAGCTCAGGTGCCCTCCAACCATGACTGGATGAAGAAAATGTTATACACATACACGATGATATTTTATTCAATTGTAAAGCACGAACTGGGGCAGGGGAGGTGGCCCCGTTGATAAAATGCCTGCTGAGTAAGCATGATGATCCAAGTTCAGATCCCAGCACCCATGTAAAAGCAAGGCAGAGTGGTGTATGTCTGCAACCCCAATGTTGGGGCAGGAGGCTGGCACAGATAGACAGATCTCAGAAGCTCGTTGGCCAGCCAGCCTAGCCAAATCAATGAGCCCCTGGTTCAATAAGAGACCTTGTATCAAATAGTACAGTTACAGCCTGGTGTGATGGCTAAGTGGATAAAAGGACTTGCCATGCAAGCCTAATGACCCAAGTTTGATCCTCTGAACCTACAGTGGAAAGAGAGAACTGATCCCCGCAAAGGTCTGACCACCACATGTGTACCACTGCATGTATGTGTGTGTGTGTGTGTATGTGTGTGTGTGTGTGTGTGTGTGTGTGTGTGTGTGTGTGTGTGTGTGTGTGAGCACATAAACATTCTACACAATAGTAATAAAAGAAGGTGGAGAGTGATCAAAGAAGACACGTGGCTCTGACTTCTGGTCTCCACACTTGTGCACCCACTTAGCACACACTCATGTACACATCCTCATGAACAAGTGCAAACATCACAACATTCACACACATATACAAAAATAACTGAAAAATAATGAAATTATGACATTTGCAGGAAAATAGATGGAACTGGAGACCATTATGTTAAGCAAAATAAGCCAGTTCTAGAACCATAAATATTGCACATTTTTATTTGTATACTGTGGTAGTTTGAAATGTAATTGGCCCCCAAAATCTCCTAGGGATTAGGAGGGGTGGCTTTGTTTGAGTGGATATGGCCTTGTGAGAGGAAGTGTGTCACTGTCAGGGTGGGCTTTGAGGTCTTATGCTCAGGATACCACCCAGTGTCTCAGTCAACTTCCTGTTGTCTGTAAGGTTTAGGACTCTCAACTACTTCTCCAGCACCATGTCTGCCTGCATGCTGCCATGCTCCCCACCACAGTGATAATGGACTGAACCTCTGAAACTGTAAGTGAGCCACCCCAATTAAATGTTTTCCTTATGGTGTCTCTTCATAGCAATAGAAACCCTAATTAAGACAGAAGTTGGTACCAAGAGTCGGGTATTTCTGTGATAGGCCTAACTTTGCTTTTCTTTGGAGTAATATGGATTTTGGGAGTTTGAGTTAGGAAAGCAGTGGGATGCTTTAAGTGCTGTTTAATGGGCCATACTAGTAGGAGCATGGAAGACAGTGGTGCTGAGTGTGATTTGAGGAGCTGTGGGGATCAAGAGGTTTTAGAGGAGAGGAATGTTAGTCTGTGGCCTAGAGACTGTGATATTTTAGTGAAGAAAGTGGCTGCTTTTTCTCCCTTGTCCAAAGAATCTGCGCTTGAGGCTAAAGAAAAGAGTTTTGGATTAATTCCATTGGCAAAGGAAATTTAAAAATAGACTAGTATGCCTCTGTCATGTGGTTATTAGTGTTAACTCTAATGAGGATTTATAATGAAAAGAAGCAAGCTGAGCAAGGAAAAATATTTGAGGAGAAAAGGAGCACCAGGAAGTGGAATGGAGCTAAATCCTGTGTTCAAGGAGATAAACAGATTAAGAAATGGAATCAAGAGAATGGTGACCTCAGGGCAAGATCCCACCCAGCTAAGTTTCCAACTTGTGAAAAGGAATTAAAGAAAAGTTTAGAGCCAGGTGTGGTGGTACATATCTTTAATCCCAGCAATCAGAAGGCAGAGACTGGTGTACTTCTGAGTTTGAGACCAGCCTGGTCTACAGAGAAAGTGCAAGGATAGCCAAGCTTAGGCAGTAAAGGTAACAATCAAAAACAGAAAGCTAGTGAGGTGTAATTGAACAAGGGAGCCATGTTCCAGCCTCAGCAAGCAGCAGAACTGCTTTGGACACATGGTTCTAGCTTTAGACTTAAGGATAGAGGAAACAGGTCATGGAATTTGCCTCAGTGCCTAAGGAAAGCTGCTGAGGCCAGGCATGTGTCAGAGGTGTCCCTGAATGGAGGAATGGAGAGGCCATTGCATGAAGCTGTGAAGTTGAAGCCTGGATTACCTTGGAGAACCCAAGATGTTAGAGATGCCAGAGCTGTGTGCTACCTGCTGAGGAAAGCTGCTAATAGGGAGTGGAACCAGCCCAAGAGAAAGGAGTGTGTTGCAGTCAACAAAGCTGAAAGGAGTTAAAGATCTGAAGTGTGCTTTGACATCAGACATGGAGATGCAGTTTGGAGTTTGCCCAGCTGGTTTTTGGTCTTGCTTTGATCCAGTATTTCCTCACTATGCTCCCTTCCCTGTGTTTTGGAGTGGTAATGTATATCCTATGTCATCATATGTTGGAAATATGTGATCTGTTTTTTTATTTTGATTTTATAAGAGATTACTGTTAAGAGATTGCAAGAATCTCAGAAGACACTTTAACTTCAGACTTAAAAACATTGTTGAGACTGTGATATAATATGGGGACTTCTGAAGTTAGACTAAATGCATTTTGCATTATGATATGGTTACAAGCATATGGAGATCAGGAAGTAGAATGTGGTAGTTCGAATGTACCCCCATAAGCTCATAGGGAATGGTGCTATTAGGATGTGTGGCTTCACTGGAGTGGGTATGGCCTTGCAAGAGGAAGTGTGTCATTGTCGGGGTGGGCTTTGAGGTTTCCTATGCCCAGGATACCACCCAGTGTCTCAGTCAACTTCCTGTTACCTGCAAGATGTAGAACTCTCAGTTACTTCCCCAGCACCATGTCTGCCTGCATGCTGCCATGCTCCCCACCATGATGATAATGGAATGACCCTCTGAAACTATAAACCAGCCCAATTAGATGTTTTCCTTATAAGAGTTGCTGTGGTCATGGCGTCTCTTCACAGCAATAGAAACCCTAAGGCATATACAGAATATAGATATGCTACCTTCATGTCATAAAAACAAAAGGGGCCTATGTCCATTGAAGAATGAAGAGAACAAGAGAAGATAATAAGCAGAGAGACAGGAAAAACACTACATGTGTTCTACACATGTGGGATCTATATGTAGACTTGTACACACATGAAAGCAGAAATGGGTACTACTGGGGCAAGTGGACCAGGGAGAGCTGGGGAACAGGGTGGGAGGTGTAGCTGTCAGATGAATGTGAACAAGGTAATGCATGAAAATGTCATAATAAATAACATTTATAAGGAACTTCAAAAAGCAGAGATGAGGGGAGATGGCCAGGCAGGCCAGGGACCTCGGGGCCTCTGTGAGGGGTGGTGCCTTAACCCCAGGTACAATGGAAGCTTCTAGGGGGCTGACACGGTCTGAGCTGTGTCCTAACAAGACTCTGTGTTGTGTCCAGTGGAACAAGGAGTCACTGCCTATAAGAAATCTGGAGCCGTTCCCTCACAATGCCTCAGTGCCTTTTATCCACGTCCCTGTGACTGATTCCCCACCAGACTTTAAAGCCAAGGATAGAGAGTGCCACTCTTCTGCTGAGCTGGCTTCTGTGACTCACGGGGTTTCTCTTCTCGTGGGGCCACCTGAACCTCACAGCTCGGTCTGTGCTTACTTATCAATCTGGCATCCAATCTCAAGGTTATGTCTAACTACCCATGTTTTCATAAACATTTCCCAGAGTACACATCATGTAGGTAAACAACGAGAGTAATTCCACATCTAACAACCTGACACCTGAGCAGGAGCTCTTTAAGCAAGGACACATTGGGAGGCTTTGCTTGTTCTGCTCCGTGCACTGGCATTACTATAATTGTGCTGCAGGTAGCAAGCGTTTCAGTCAATGTTAGCCTTTGTCACTACTAAATTGTGGCACTTCATGGAGCCTGTGCTTCTATTTGGCAGACCAATGTGTGCAATGTCTTTCCATGGTCAACCCAACTTTAGCATGAGGACATTTAAGATATACGATAAAGTGTAGAGTATGGTACAATAGATGCGTTGCTAAATCCCTTCAGAAATGAAGCATTATAACAGACAAAGGAAGCCCTTTCCTCAACATATTTCCTTCCAGTTCTCAGAGATAACCTCTATCCTGAGTGGGGTTTATCAACACCAAGGATTTAAAAACACCTTAATTATACACATGCGGCACATATCCCTTAGAAAGAAGTAGTACTGTTTTAGGTATTTTTACACTTCTAGTAGATGGTATTAATTTTTCTTGTCTCCCTCAAAATTGTTAATGCAGCTCACTGATTTTCACCGTGTCATCCCTCAGTACTTCCTCCTCATTCTCCTGCTGACACAACTCTGGCTGTTTCTACCATCCTCCAGGACACGTGTGCAGCCTGCCAAACACATGCGCTGTTAATAGAAGAGGTGTTGTGACCATCCTTGCACACATCTCCTTAGATGTAATTATCTTAAGACAAGAAAAATAAACACCCAGAAAATCTAGCTTTTCAGACACAAGTTCCACATTAACTCATTATTTTCAGATTGATTTACTGTCATGCTTATCCAACCCTTCATAATGACCTCCAGATGGACATTTATACCATAGCATGATCCAGGGTGCGATAGAGAAACTTTAAAACTCAGAATTTCAAGTCGGGGGTGTATGTAGCTCATTGGTAAAGAAGCTGCCTAGTGAGGCCCTGGTCAATCCTCAGTATCCTAGAAAAAACAATCAGGAGCTGGAGAGATGGCTTGGTGGGCAAAGTGCCTGTTGCATAAGCATGAGGACCCGAGTTCGGACCCCTGACATTCACATAAAAGCTGGGCACAGTGCTGTAAGTCTGTAATCACAGGCTGGGGTGGCAGCAGAGATGGGTGGATTCCTGGGACTTGGTGGCCATCCACCCTAGCTCAGAGGCAAGCTCCAGGCTCAGTGAGAGAGCCTGTCTCAAAAAATTAGTTAGAGAGTGAATAAAACGGATCCTTTATGTTAACCACTGGTCTCTATACTCACTTGCATGGGAAAGCAGCCCCCCATGTGTGCACACCCACACCCACACCCACATAAACACACACACATTTTTCAAAAAGTTCTATAAACTTACTAATAATACCACATAATAGAATACCTCCATGTTGTAGGTTGTATAGACAAGGTATAGGTAAGGGGCTGCTTGACATAGGCAAAGTGGTTCCCAGAGGAAAGCTCTTGAAGTTCAGAGGTCAGTGGATACTTCACAGAGCCCCCATGACGATGGATGGACATGTGAGCTATACAGACGGTCCCTGTGTTTTCCTTGTATGTGCTTAACCCCACTAAACAATGAACCGCAAATCAAGGGCCACACAAAGTCCTTCTTGGTTGAATTACAATTGTGCTTCCTTTCATCAATTAAGTCCCACAAGTTCCTGTTTTCGAAAACTAATGCCATCCAGCTTTCCAGAAATAAAAACAAGGATCCAAAGATAAAACAGATTTCCTAATAAAACAGAATGGGGATAATTAGGTTTGCAAAGCAAAGTTTGAAAAAAAAAAAACTACACCAGGGTAAAGAAATGAGAACATCCTAGCTCTGGAAGACTTGTAGATTTGTTTAATTTGTTAATTTGGAGATTCTCTCTCTCTCTCTCTCTCTCTCTCTCTCTCTCTCTCTCTCTCTCTCTCTCTCTCTCTCTCTCTGTCTCTCTCTCTCTCTGTCTGTCTCTCTCTCTGTCTCTGTGTGTGTGACTGTGTGTCTGTGTGTCTGTGTGACTGTGTGTCTGTCTATAGGGATGCCCTCACCTGTGCAGGCATGTGTGAAGAACAGAAGCTGATGTTGGAGTGTCTTCCTCAATTACTCTCTCACCTTATTTTCTGACACAGTTCTCACTAGGATCCACCCATCTCCTCACTCCTCAGGGTTGGGAGCTACAAATATGCACCACCACCCTTGGCTTTAACACGGGTGCTGGGATTCCAACTCGGTTCCTCATGCTTGTACAGCAAGAACTGTGGCCGAGTCATTCCCCAGCTTCTCTTCCCTTTGCCCGTCCCCATGGAGTTTTGCTGTGTGGTCCAGGTTGACCTCAATATCACAAAGCTCCTGCTTTAGCCCTCTGAACGCTGAGATTACATGTGTGCACCGCCATGCCCTGCTAAGGATAAGTCCTTGTGATTGGAAACTGTAGGGTGTCCTTGGACATGGCTGATTTAAAGCTCTCTTGCATTTGGTAAGATTTGTCAAGGATCCTCTCCTTGACCAAACTTTAACAGGCTTCACTTACTCAGCCCAGCTTGGCAAAACCTCTCCACCCTTGATCCTAACCAAGTTCTTTTTAAGCAATTTTCCAATTTAATGTCTTCATGCCATTTCTGTTGCTGTGATAAAATACCTTGACTAAAAGCAATATAAGGGAGACAAGGTTTATTTGAGCTCAATTCCAGTTATCGTTCGTAACAGCAGGAAAGTCAATGCTGAACTCGAAGCAGTCAGTCATATCAGTCAAGGGTAGAGAGAAATAAATGCATGCATGCTTAGTACTCAGCAAGCCGCCCCTGATGTCTTATACAGTCCAGGGTCCCCAACCAGGAGATGGTGTTGCCCACTTAGGGGCTGGCTCTTTCCACATAAGACAATCAAAACAACTCCCCAACAGGCCAGTCTGATCTAGAAAGTTCCTCACTCAGACTCTTCCAGGTGATTCTCAACCATGTTAAGTTGACAACTGAAACTATCCACCACGTCTCATCCCCTCAGTGGGACCATTGGCACTAAATCCCATCTGTCACTCGTTCAGGCACCTGTTCCCTCCTGCACTGTTCTCTGAAGCAGCTGTCCTAGCCTCTTTTGTTGGGCACGTTTATTCTTTGGCAGACAGACGTCTTACTGTGCTTCACATCACAAACCACCTGGAACTGGAGTGGCTCTGCATGTGGGCCAACCTGGATTTGCCCCAGTGCATGCCAGGTTCAGGAGCAGTCCTGAGTGATTATCTGTCCTAATCTAAGTGTTTTGGTTTGCACCTAAGTCACATGCACTCTCTTGCATTGTGGAATTCACTGGCTAGAGGTGTTCATAAAGATGATGACTTGTCAAGGCTGGAGAGATGGCTCAGTGCTTACAAGCACTGGCGGCTCTTCCAGAGGGCCCAGGTTCAATTCCCAACATCCACATGGTAGCTCACAACCGGCTGTAACTCCAGTCCCAAGGATCTAATGCCCTAGGCATGCACTTGTTGCATAGACATATATGCAGGAAAAACACCCATAGACAAAATGAAAAAAGAAGTTTTTGTTTTTGTTGTTGTTTGTTTTTTAAGAAAACCTGCTGAACTTTAAACACAGTTCTGTGTAAGATCATGAAGAAAATATCAGGACCATTCCCTTTCACCATGAGTAAGAAAGATCCTGGGCTCTCTCAAACACATCCACATGACACTGTGTAGATAAACCTCTCCTTTGGTCAGGTAGGTTATTCTTAATATTTGCTAGAAATAGGACAAGGGGGTGTGAGATAGGAAGAGGAGGAGGGGGATGGAGAAGGAGGGGAGTAACCCCAAAGGACTGAGACGACTTTACAAGAGGCTAGCTGGTACTGACACCTGTTCTCGACAGAGGAGGTGACAGGAGACTGAGCTGTGCTTTAGAACCCACCACCGGGAGGGGACCAAACAGGAGAATTGCTAGTTTCATGTTTCTGATTCTTTCCTACAGCCAAAGAGAGAACCCTCATGAAGATGGGGTTTCCTAAGTGAGTCTGAGCCTTAGGATTTATAGCTACTGTGGTGTATTGAAACAGTGTTGACCTCTGGCCTCCCAATGTATTCCCTAGTATGTGCATCAGTACCCAGACACACCATTCATACATGTTTGTGCATGTATGAATGTGCACACACATACAATTTACACTGTGAATGCACTATGGCAGAGAATGCCAATGCTTTTATAGAGCAGGCAGCTTTCTAGGCTCCGAGACTGCTGATTGCCAGTTTCCTCTGCCGAAGCACTCCGCCTACATTTTCATAACTACCTGATTCAGGCTAAGTCAACTCCCCTTTCTCTGGTGCCTGAAGAGTTTCATTTACTAATAATTTCAGGAAATGATGACTACTGAATGATGGGTCTGTCTGTGACCCCGATCTAGTCATTATACATTGTGTACATGTACTGAAATGTCACACTGTACTCCATCAGTATTCACTATTACTAAGTACCAGGCAAAAATAAAATGATGGAAAGGTAAAAGCATTATTCGATCCATAACACATCAGGATCAATCTGGTTCCAGGCCAGTATCGGAATAGAACTGCATCCTGGCATGGACTTGTTTGAAAGGTTCCTGGGTCTGCTCGCCACATGGGCTCCTACATTTTTATGCTGTATGGAATAGAACCTTCTCTGCTGCTGACTAAGCAGTGAACCTTTCCTGCTTCAAGTTTGGAAATACTGCATTCTAACTCCATTTTCCTGATGATCTGACTGGAAGGTGTGAAACAAGCACAAGCCTGCGCTAATGAAGTTTTTTCTTCTTTTATTTGTGTCTGGGGCAAGTATTGCAAAAATCATTTGGTGTGAAACAAAGTTTTGATTGGATATGTCATACAGATAGTCTTGGGAAGAAATGGGAAGAATTAAATCATGGGTTTTATATTGAACCATATGGAATTATTTTTACAGGTTCAAAACAATAAAATATTGGCAGCTGCATATAGTCAATGGGGTAGAAATTCCTGAAATATATATTTCATAAATATACTATATATGCATATATAATGTATATGGGAGTGGGGGTTGGGAAGATAGCTCAGTAAAGTGCTTGCTTTCAAGCAGGAGAACCTGAGTTCTATCCCAGAATCCATGTTAAAAAAAAAGCCAGTCATGAAGGAGCATGCTTGTAATTCCAGTGGGAGGCAGAGATGGGAGGATCCCCGGAGCTCACTGGTCAGCTGGCCTAGACTAAGTGATGATCTTCAGGCTAGGGAGAGAACCTTTCCCAAAAGTAAGCACATGAACACACACACACACACACACACACACACACACACACACACACACACACACACACACAATGGGAAAGGAAAAGAAAAACACAGAGTATAGACTGATATCTGTGGCAGCTTAGGTTTTATCTTCCTTGGAAATCTGCATTTCCAGGTTGGAGGAAATGCTTTCAGCGTCTTGGTACCCATCTTCTAGTCTATGTAGTGAGGGAGGTGGAGGTGTTGGGAAACCAGGCGTGGTTACAGATTCAGGATGAGTGTATGTGTCCCTGGAAGGAAGCTTATTTTTGGATCTGTGAGAGAAATACATAAATGGTGCCAGACCTCGACAATACACTAGAGTGCATGTCTGAGTTTCTCTTCTTGTCGCTCTGTTAAAATAGTCTGACATGAGCAATTTAAGGGTAAAAGTTTCCTTCTGGCTCACAGTTCAAGGCTCTGGTGTACCATGGCGGGGAAGTCAGAGGGGCTGATCTTGAAGCAGCTGCTGACACTGCAGCCAGATGCAGGGACAGCAGAGAGATGAAAGCACTCGGCTGGGCTCCCTTTCTCTCACCATGCAGCCTGGGATCCCACCCTGGGAATAACACGGCCCACAGTGGTTGAGTCTTCTGGCCTCAATTAATAGGAGAAAGATCATCCCCCACAGGCACAGTCCCCCAGGGGATTCTAGATAATATCAAATTGACAGCGACCACTAACCACTACAGTGGATTTCACTTCTTTGTCCCCATCGGGTACAGTTCACACTTGAACTCGGACGGGATAAGAAGAGCAGCTCCTTCCCCTGCAGACCTGCCTCAAGTTAATACCACCATTGGAAGGTGGGAGAGGATGATCCGATGAGAAGTGTATTATCTGGCCCATCTGGTTCATCGCCACAATCATGCCGCTAGCATGCTGAATTCCCATGGCACTCAATCATGACCCTAACAGCTCACATCATACTGCAATTGGCTTCTAAATGTCTGTTTCTCCAATGTCAGGCTGAGGCAAGGCAGCGAGTATAAGGTAGGAATTGTGTCTTCCCGTAACGGTGTGCTTAGAGCCTTTAAGGAAGCTGGGCATTAGTACCAGAAGGCATTAACAACTGTTTTATTTCGAATTTAAAAGTTTGTCGAATAAATTAGAACTTGAAAAATAACTAAGAATACTAGCAAAATTTGAAGTATCACATAAATCTTTGTGGATTATGGAAATCAATTTGGCAGAACACATCAGGGTCACACCCTATGAATCAGTAATTACAATAAAAGGTCACCTTTTCTAAACCAGTAATTGTAAGACATTTATCAAAGGAAAAAGCCTGAATCTGAAAATAGCATTTAGGCTAAAAAAAGTTTATGTCAACATTATATACGAGTGGGAAAAGCTGAAAACAACCCAGAAGGATATTACATTATAGAGAAATTAATTATATTTTTGAAACATTTAATAACTTTGGAAAATACTCAAGAAAGGTGAGTAAGAAACCAATATTCCGCTTTTAAAAAATTTGCCTTACATCTTAAGAATGTTCCAAGTTAAAAATAAAAAGAATGTTCCAAGTTACACAAAATAAATCCACAATCTTCATAATGGCGGTTGAGTAATCTTCTGGCTGTGCTGTAGATTGCCACAGCTTTGAAATTAACATGGATGGGGTCACAGCACAGCTACTCTTCTCAAGTTTCCTTTGTTCAGGCAATGGAGCTGTCGAGGGAGCTCACCACATAAGCACACTCAGGTCTCCGTCCCTCTTCTTGCCAGGATCATATCTCTTTGCAGAGCTATATATTGCTTTTTCAAAATATTTCCACATTAGCACATTTAGAGCTGCTTGCTCTGGAAACAGTCCTACAGTCTGGCTATAATGGCATGTGCCTGTAGTGCCAGCTACTCAAGAGGCAGAGGCAGGGGACTTCTTTGAGCCCAGGAGCCCAGGAAAGAGTTCAAGGCCAGCCTGTGAGATAGTGCCTCAGACATCAATATTAGCGAACAAACCACAATCAGTCTCGTGAGAGCTATCTTCTGAATAAGGCACAGTCATTGCATTCATGAACTCACTGCACAGCAGTTACCTGCACAGGACTGGGCCTGCAAACTGAAAAATAACTAAGAATACTAGCAAAATTTGAAGTATCACATACATCTTTGTGGATCACGGAAACCAATTTGGCAGAACACATCAAGGGTCACACCCTATGAATCAGTAATTACAATAAAAGGTCACCTTTTCTAAACCAGTAATTATAAGACTGGGACATCATACTGCAATTGGCTTCTAAACGTCTGTTTCTTCAATGTCAGGCTGAGGCGAAGGCAGTGAGTATAAGTACTGGGCCTCGTCATGGGCAGGGCAGTGAGGAGGACACCACTCTCTGAGGATCTATCAGCAGCTAGTAGGTGCTGGGGGAGGGGCTGCCATTTTGTTCAGTGGTGTTGCTGCTGACAAATTGCAGGCTCCAGGGAATAACCTCCTACCCACACCCATGCAAGAAACTCTAATTGAACTCGGGTGGTCACACAGGATAAGAAAACATGAACGTGGGAGAGAGACCCCTTGTGAAGAAGTCAGATTTCAGGGAGGAGAATGGGGGTAACGGCGACTAAAATTCATTGCATACATAGGCAGAACTGTCAAAGAACAAAGATCAACTTTAAAAAACGAAGGGAAGGGAGGTTGGATCTCAATGCAGGTGAGTGAGACCTCCTCTCTGCTTTCTTTTGTCCCCTCCCTTCTTCCTCTTTTCTTCCCTATTTTCTTTTCCTTTGTTCCTCTCTTCTGCCTTAGTATTTTAATCCAGTGAGAGGAGAAATCTACAGAAAGTTAGAGTGAAGGCAACTTCAAAGAGTACACACCATCACCAGGAGACAGACGAGCTCATGCTGTGGAGCCTCAGCACAAGTGGTGAAGGCCATGAGCACCACTCTTCAGGACGAAGAATGCTTCTTGCAAATGTGATTTAAAAAAAAAAAAAAGACAAAACACAGACTAGTGCATCTTCAGAACTTTCTCAGTCAGTGAAGCTGTTGAAGGCACCTTCTGACTACACCCAAAGAAGGTGTTTGCATTTGAGAAACAGGTCCAATGTGAGCACATTGATGTGATTCTCTGAAACCAAGGAGAAGGTGTGGGCCTGGCTTTATGTGTGATAGAGACAAATGGAGGATCCATGCAAAAACATTCTAATATGCTTGTACTTGCTTTAAATTTTCCTCTAATTATGGATCACTTGAAAATATAGTGATTAACAATTAAGTTGTTTTTAATGTTTGATTTGGGCTTTCACTGGCAGTATGAAGTTTTGAGCACAAAATCAGAGGGGCATAACATTTCTCTCCCCTTTCAGAAAACAAGGCTGTCTGAATGGTCTGTTTGTAATAATCACAGAATAGTTGTTTCCCTGATTATGTGACAAAGGAAATTCTTTTGAGAACTGCTTCTATATATATGTACCCACTTCTTAGAGCTGTCAACGTCTTCATAACTTTGTGTTGAGAACTAAAAAAATAAAAGAGAATGACAAGATACGGGACAACTCAAATGTTTATCATCATATGCGTGAATAAAGAAATGGCGGTATGTGTGTGTGTATGTGTGTAGATGTATGGAATATCACATGGACTTAATAGAGACGATTCTTCCACTTGCAATGACACAGATATCTAGAAGAATTATGCTAGATGAAATTATCTAGGCACACATACATTCCGTATGATCTAATTTACATAATCAAACTGAATATATAGAAATAGAATGGCTGGAGTAGTAGAAAATTCAAATTAAAGACAGCTGAGTTATCATTATAAAAATAGAGTAAGTCTTCTGTCTTATACAGGACATGGCCCAGCCTAGGGAATGTGCCACCCATTTTGGACTAGGTTAATTAACCATCAAGAAAGTCTCCCACAGCCATGTCTACAGGCCAATCTTACCTATCTAGTTAATTCAATTGATGTTCTCTTCCCAGGTGATGCTAGGATATGTCAAGTTGGAAGTTAAAAACTAGCCCACCCAATTCTAAAGCTTTCCTATGATTTGTCTGCCTCCTCTGTCTCTGATCCTTGGCTTTCCTGTTTTAATTACTCTGAAGTAGACACTGGTGGGCATGTTAGAGGTCCTAAGAGTCTGATTGAATTATCCTTACCTCACTCCCGATTAGGAGGGCTCAACTTTGCTACTTACTACAGGTAAAGACACTATAGTAATAAAAGAGTTAGCCAAATGCTCATTCAGTACAAGGTAAGTGTCTTCTAAACAAACAACATTAATTAGGAGCAGATACTTAGAAAGCTCTTTGGATCCCTGGGACCTAGCTGTGTGTCTTTTCTGAGGAGACTATAAAAAAAATTTTATTCACCCTAGAAAGGACACCAATGAGAGGCCAAAGAAACTACTCCATGAAAGTCTAGATTGGTAAGCCAATGAGTTTATTAGGATTACTTACAGGTGAGGGGTTACTTACAGGAGCATGGGTGATCAAATTCAGCATACCCAAAAGCCTCCCAAAAACTGCATTCCTGGCCCTCCTCTGCATCCCTGGACCCCCTCTGCATCCCTGGATCCCTTCTGCATCCCTGGGCCCCATCTGCATCCCTGGACCCCACCTGTAACCCTGGACCCCCTCTGCATCCCTGGACCTCCTCTGCATCCCTGGACCCCCTCTGCATCCCTGGACCCCCTCTGCATCCCTGGACCCCCTCTGCATCCCTGGACCCCCTCTGCATCCCTGGACCCCCTCTGCATCCCTGAACCCCCTCTGCATCCCTGAACCTCTTCTGCATCCCTGGAACTCTTCTGCATCCCTGGACCCCCTCTGCATCCCTGGACCCCCTCTGCATCCCTGGACCCCCTCTGCATCCCTGGACCCCCTCTGCATCCCTGGACCCCCTCTGCATCCCTGGATCCCCTCTGCATCCCTGGACCCCTTCTGCATCCCTGGACCCCTTCTGCATCCCTGGATCTCCTCTGCATCCCTGGATCCCCTCTGCATCCCTGGACCCCTTTTGCATCCCTGGACCCCTTCTGCATCCCTGGACCCCCTCTGCATCCCTGGACTCCCCCTCTGCATCCCTGGACTCCCCCTCGGCATCCCTGGACCCCCTCTGCATCCCTGGACCCCCCTCTGCATCCCTGGACCCCCTCTGCATCCCTGGATCTCCTCTGCATCCCTGGACCCCCTCTGCATCCCTGGATCCCCTCTGCATCCCTGGATCCCCTCTGCATCCCTGGACCCCTTCTGCATCCCTGGACCCCCCCTCTGCATCCCTGGACCTCCTCTGCATCCCTGGACCTCCTCTGCATCCCTGGACCCCCCCTCTGCATCCCTGGACCTCCTCTGCATCCCTGGAGCTCCTTGTACAGCTTGCAGGCAGTTTCACCTGAGCTTTGCCTTCTTTTGTCTTGAGCCTCCCTCCTCCCACTAGGAGGAAATGTTTTCAATTCCAAGGGAACAGTAACACCTGAGACCCACTTAACACATAACTACCAGGATTTATTCTTGGAAGACCTGGCTTCTAAGTGAGCTCTATACGTGGTGGGAGCTGAAACGTCCCACCTTCACCTGTAAAGTGGTCTCATAACCACACTACTTATACCCACTGTCCCCAGGGTCAGCGAGCTAGGTAGATACTGCAGCATCTCCAAAGCCAGCGAACTATTATAATCTCCAATGTGGGCACTGTACACTCACAGTCTGTCTATTTTGGTCAGATACTAGGATTAAAACCATCAGCTGGACCCAGTAAGCAGCATATCAGGCCGTGACTCTGACCCACAGGAGGAAGGCAGTGATGAGGTAATAAATGTCATGGATGGTGACAGCTTTTCCCATGCTCTGGGCACTGCATGTTCACTTCACACGTGGGACCTAATTATACAACCTCAGGAAACAGGCCCCACTCTCCATATTTTCATAGACTCCTAGACAAAAATCTCAGCGAGGCAAGGAAAGCTTGTTCAAGCCCACAGAGGTGTTTAGTGGTTTAAAAAAATATGTACTAGAGTTTGAACTCAGATCTGCTTGACTTCAAGTCCTGGTATCTTGGCAGTCACACACCAGCAAATCTCACCCTTTCCTGCTTGGGTTCTAGGGGCTCTTTCCTTGGTGATTAAAACTTATTAAAGCCAAATCCATGGCCTCCTAGCTGACTGTAGCCCAGTTACCTCCTGAGACATCCAGGTTCTAATATTTCCCTAAAGTATGTTTGACTGACCACTTCCTTAAAAAAGAACAAGAGACAGGGGCATGGCTCAGGGGTAGGTCACATCCTTAGCAATGTCCTTAGTTTAATTCCCAGCACTGCCAGAAAACAACCATCAGTTCCAATAGCTGTAGTTTTTATGGGCTTCCATCAAACCATCCATCAGTTCCCTGAAACAAGAGCCGGTAGCTTAAACTTCCATTTAATCTTCATATTTCCAAGACGTTTTTCTCAAGACCACACTCATTTTCATACACCCAACTTTGCAAGGGCTGTATTCTTCAGTCATGACCTTCTCAGTGCTAGTCAGGAATCTCACGTCTGAGAGGCCAGCCAGCATCAGCTACCTCAGTAGGTCTGTCATATTTCTGCTCCTCCACAGGCATACACACTCCCAACATAATTTACCAATCAAGTCAAGACAACACATGGGAAACAACAATGCATTTCTTTCCATTGATTTAGTCATTTGACTATTTCAAACATGCATATCATGTATCCTGACAACTGTCCCATCCCCACCCTCTTGTATCTCCCCCATCCCTGTCAGCCCCACCCACACTTCATCCTTCCCAGTTCCTTTCCCAGATTCATGACTTTGGGTTTTGTTTTGTGGGTAATTTGGTTTGATCAAGGTCATCTGACAATGTAATTGTTTGCATTGCTTATGCAATTTAGCATTCACAACAAGCAAATGGGAAAAGGTAACATTGTTCCCCTTGTATGGGGCAGAAAAAATAAAGGGGCTCAGAAAGTTTAAATGATCTTTCCAAAGCTGGTAAGTCACAAAGTGATTCACATGTCTTGGCTTCTAAATGTACCCCCACCCCCACTCCACCAGACAGACACAGTTCTGGATGCCTGTAATTAAAAGATGAGAGATTCTGGGGTCCTATGGAAGAATTTACCTGTTATCTTCCCTCCCCCTAGTCCAGGAAGGAGTTGGTTATTGGTGAAATTATTAAGGCCACTCCACGTAGTTAAAAGGAGATTCATTTAATGGCATAACTTACAAGTTAAGGGATAGGTAGGTCGTGGGGTCTGGGGAAGGTGTATCGCAGTCCAGCGGTGTTCTCTGGAGCTCTGCTTGGCCCACCTTCACCGTCCAAGGTCCCAGAACCGAGAGAGTGCCCCGCCCATCCAGATCTCAGGTCTCCAGGCGCCTCCCTTGGCCCTGCCTTGTAGGCGTGACATTTGCCGAAGTCTCAATGGGGGTTGGAACTTCCAGATCAAAGCTGGAATGGCTACCCACTACAGTTGGTGATGGTGATGCTGGTGCTGGAAGCCAGCAAGATGCTGCCCAAGTACAATGATCTATCTTGGGTGTGGCCAACAGCTTCGTTTAAAACATGGGGCATCTTCCATTTAGAGCAGAGTTTGGATGCTGCAAACTATGGAGAGGACAGAATGCTGTTACACAACTCTGTCTTTCCCTGTACTTGTCATTTTTTTTGTACAGATATAGATGGAATTCTTCCTACAGATGTTCAGAGGCAGCCCCCAGGGACCCCCACTGCAGCTAACACTCAGAGAGTGTGAATCACAGCACCTTTGGCACCACTTTTCACTTTGAGATATGTGCTATGTACAAAGTAAGAGGAAATGGGGGGGGGGCTGAGATTCAAGAGATTTTTAAAAATAAGATTGCCCGAAAATAATAGCTAAGCTGTCCATCACGGAGGTTGTCTACAACTCCCTGTCTAGTTGAGGATGAGCCTAGCCTTTATTCCAGAATCTATTCAGGATAACCAAAGATCTGTTCCATTGCCACAGATAGCTGAACAACGTTTTGGAAATCCACGAGCACAATAAAGGAGATAACCTGTTTTTATGTGATCCCATATTCCACACCTTCACCCATTCATTCACACACTTATTGAGCATCTCTTCTGTGTGCTGAAGAGTCAGTGAAAAACCAGAAGAGATGTCTGCTTGAACTATACCAATGTCTCTTTCGCTTTGGAAAAAAATGCAGTAAGGAAATCAAGTCCTAGAAATCATGCCTCTAGAAATAGATCACATTCCTGAATGAAAGGGGTATTCATTCCTCATGCCATCTGGTAACTCATGTTGCTGTGCATGGCTCCACATCCCATGTTCCAACACATGGCCCCACATCCCATGCATTCCATGTTCCAGTGCATGACCTCACTCCCATGTACATGAAAATAGCACTAACTGGACTTAGTGGGTTGCTAAAAAAAAAAAAAACTCATGAAGTTGGAGGGGGGGCATGTTGGGAGAATATGAGGAGAGCTTGAGGTGGGGAATTAGGAATAGATATGATCTTATTTTGTTGTATACATGCACAAGGATCTCAAAAATAGGAAAAGGTTTTAAGGAAAAATGAAATTGGAAAGCATCTTTTCTTTTATGAATAGGATGCAGACCATTAAGACCTTGGTGTGTGGGGGAGCGGGAGATCCCAGCTGGATCAAGAACAGAGACGGAGAACAAGGAATGTTCATGGTAAATGAAGACCACATGAGAATAGGAAGAAGCAAAGTGCTAGAGAGGCCCACAGAAATCCACAAAGATGCCGACACCAGGCACCATGTATCAAGCTACTGAGGACAGTAAAGGCCGTAGGCTTCTCACTTTCAGTGTGACCTTCCTCTGCTAAGGTCTTATTGTGATCGAAAGTGAAGGAACAGTTTCAACAACATGTGAATCAGCTACTGGATGCTGAACCAATTACTGCATTTGACCTCAGTGTTGCCTGTGGAATCTTCTCATGCCTTCTACAGCCTCTGAAGAGTTGACTTCAGCCCTCTCTGCCAGGGCTGTTTTCTGACCTTGGTAAGATATCTCAAAAGGTTGACAGGCAAGTTCAACAATGAAAGCACCAGAAATGTATTAATATTTTCTCCTTCCCTCTCTCACACGTGCCCTCACACAGCACTTAGGGAAGGCTGCCATTTGGGGAAGACACCTAAGAGGACAATGAAGCAGTGTGGAGCACTGGCAAGTGCACACACTGTTCCAGCTGTGCTTGCTCAGGTACAGTGACATGTGCGGCCCATTGCACACACCAGAGTGCTAGGCAGCCTCTCCTCTCCAACCACGACTATACAGGAGGCACTGGGGAGATGGCTCAGTCAATGTAGTACTTGTTGCGCAAACGTGAGGAACTGCGTTCCGATCACCAACACTGACGTAAAAAGTCACTTGTAAATCCAGTGCTGGGGAGTCAGAGACAAGCTGAGCCCTAGCGCTTTTTGGCCGTTCAGTCTAGCCTTATTGATGAGCTCCAGGTTCTGTGAGAGATCTTGTCTCAAAAAACAAGGTGGTCTCTGCCTAGCTCAGACCTTCAGGGCTTCTCCGTGGCTTCTCATTATCAGGTTGAGTCTTGGTAGAGTAGATCTGATCCCTCGAAATCTCACTTTATGATAGTGGAGGCTGCTTCTACTGTGTCGAGGCACTCAGAGCTCTCGACAACTCTAAGAACCTGACAAATCCTAGCAGTAAAGCCGGTTTAGCCTCAGAATTTCCTAGGTGGCAGGTCCCTTTAACAGAACACTCAGAACTAGATGCTTTGGGAACAAGTACTAGTGAGGTGCCAGGCTCTAACTCTAACTCTGCCTCTCCTTATGATAATCCAAAGGGGAACAAAGGAATTCAGAAGCACAGGTTCCAACACGTGTCAAACTCCTCATCATCTTAGATCCCTATCCACCGTCCTAGTCACAGTCACAATCCATGATGTAATGGTAACTCCACCGACAAGATGTTTTAGAAAAGGAAATACAGACACAGACAGCAGATGGATGCTGCCAGGGACACGATATGATGGAAGGACCTGACCCACAAGGAGACACCAAGAGGGAACTTGGGAGAAGACCACACTGTTCCTTAATCTTGATTGCGCTGTCAAAACTGATGGAACTATGAACTTAGAAGTATGAATGGCAATGGGATTTTATATTTTACATAAGTAAAAGTAGTGCTAATGCCCAAACTCATAGAACTGTATGATAAAAGGGGCTCAGAGCTTCCACTGTATATTAATTACACATCTTTCTTATTAAAATAAATGCAAAACAAGTATATTTTAAGCCCTAAAAATTTGAGTGTCATAACAAATATATTAATATGAATATATATTTTACATGTCATTTGACTTTTATTATGACTTGTCATTGGCAACAAATGTCTCCAACTTGGATGTGACATGACTCTCCAGACAGTTTCTTACAAGGCGAGTTCTGACTCAGGAGTGGCAATTGCAGACAGCCTGCATTTGTCACAGCTTCCAGGTGATGCTCACGCTTTTAGGAGGTCTGAGACACTAATGAGACCATTGGATGTGAAAAGCGCGCACTTTTTTGTTTTGGTATTTTTTTGTGTTTTGTTTGTTTTGGCTTTATTTTATGGGTTTTTTTTTTTTGAGAGAGAGAGAGAACATATGAAGTTGGGTGGGCAGGTAAGAGGGGAGGCTCTGGAAGAAGTTGGGGGAGAGGAAAGAATACAATCAAAATATATTATATGCAAAATTTTAAAAAAGTCTAAGGAAGAAAACAACCTATCAAAAATAAAATAACTAGAATGTACTTTGGTCAGCTCAGTCTGAAAAAGCCTCTTTGGTTTCAGTTATTTGAAGCATCTTTTAATATGTTAGGTAATGGGACATTGTGTACGTTGCAAAAAGTAATGAAGTCTTAAATAACAAAAACCCTCATGACCATATTAATGTTCAAGAGTGAAATAAGTTAGCTATTGTTCTTCTCTTTAAAGATCATCAATTGAGAGATTAGTAAATCTTTCTCTTACATCTTTCTCATGAGGAGAGATAGAGGTAGGAAGACATTGGAAAATGAGTCCCAAGTCTCCCATTTCCAGTTCCCGGGACTCAATTGTTGTCATGGTAACTGTGTTACCCTGTCAGCATCCTATTGTAGGCAGAACTCACAAACAATGAGCATCTAAGCATGCTTATAGCTTTCTGTTTGGAAATCATTCAGCAAGTTTTCTTTCAAACAGTGGTCTGGATGATACAATATATTGCAAGGGCAATTCATAAGCAATATGACTGGGAAATGATTCTCCCTCATCTTCCCTAATTATTATTCATTTAGGTAATAGGTTTCAGAGGGCAATTCCTGAGTTAGAATATTGGTAGTATGGGCCATCAAAACACACAGTTCACAGGCCAAATCCACCCCCTCTCGTGTTCATGCATCCTATGAGTTAGGAATTGTCATAGTTTTAGTGGTTGGAAAAACAAACTGAACTGGAGACACAGCTCACTGGAGGCCTGGTCCTTAACATGCTCAGGTCCTGGATTCAATCATCAGCACCATAAAAAGAAAAAAATAAAGAAAAGAATAATCATTGTGAGGCCTGAAAATGATACAAAACTAACATTTCAGCCTCAAAATAATATGGCCTAGAGGTACGGCATGTTCAATTATTGACATATTGCCCACGGTTGTTTTTGTGCTGTAAGAGCTGAGTAATTGTAACAGAAACTGTAGGCTTACAAAGCCTACAAACATTTACTACATATTCCATTGTGGGGAAATGGTGCCGGGCTCCATCCTACAGACATGGACTGTATGGGAGGAGTTAGACTAGGAAGCTAAGCATCTCTTGTCACAAAATCTGTCACAGGAGCTTGGGGTGGAGATCCAGGCATTTTCTGGCCAGTGTTCCTGATCCCAACTACCACTGCATACAGTTTTATAGTAGAGGCCAATTGGAGTGTCACCTGTTTGAACATCGTGTTCCCCCAAAACACACAGTGAAAATTAACCCCCAGTACCATCATATAGAGAACTGGGCCCATCTGCAATCCGATCAGGTTATAGAAATTCAACTGTCATGAAGAGGTTTAACAAGTTGATAAAATGTCTGGAGGGAACTGGCTAGGCCCCTTTTTGCCAGTCTGTCCCTTCTGCCATATGAGCATCTTGCACTTAAGGTGCCATCTGGGAAGCAAAAACTGACCCTCACCAGACACTGAACAGCTAGTGTATCAATCTTAGACTTCCACACTCACAATAAACTTATATGTTTACAAAGGACCAGGTTTCAGGTATTCTTCTATAGAAACACTAAAGGACTGGGATAGAATTTATTTCCTAGATGTGTCAGGTAACAGCTATCTAAACATGTGGATGCAGCTTTGGGACATGGTAACAGGTAGAGGCTAGTCTGTAAAGTGCTATTCTGATGAAGGACCAGAGAAGAAAGCTGAAGAGAGCCTCAGGCTTCTCAGAAATTGTCTAAGTGGTCATGAACAGAGTACTGAGCAGGAGATGGATAGTAAGGACTGATCCAATGCCAACCCAGAAGGAAGTTGCTATTGGAAACTAGAGGAAACGCTACCCTCATTATAAAGTGGCAAAACCCTTGGATGAATTGTATCCATGTTCAAGTACATTAGAAGGAAGAACATTTTTGGTGATAAACAAGCATATTTGGAAGAAGAAATCTCTAAACAAAGTGTGATGATGGAAGGATGCTTTCTCGGGACTGCTTATAGGAAAATATGAGGAGAGAAGAGTTAACTAAAAATGGCATTTCTGAGCCTGATCATACAAACAACAAAAAGTATGTTTGGGAGAGAATACCAATGGCATACCCAAACAAATATTTGGTAAGGTTTGTTTGAATACTAGGAAGCTGAATGTTACTCACCCAAACAATGGAAAAATGATCCCAAAGGCATCATATAGATCTTCCAAGGTTTATCCCCAACACAGGGTCTCAGGGCCTTGAGGAATAAATGGGCTCTTAGGAGAATCCAGACCTCACAGAACTTCAGGCTTGCTGCCCAGTACTGACTCAAGTTTCTGCTTCATGTATTTTGGCACATTGTTTCTCAGCTCAAGTGGACCCAGATGTAGCTTAGGCCATAGCTTAGGCCACTGCTCTGGTAGGAACACACTATAACCTCTGGCACATCTGTGCCATGCTAACTCTTCAGGTACACAGAGTGTAGATCTATGAAAAGGAGAAATAGCTACCTCCACCTAGATTCAAAGTATGTACTGAAGAGCCTTCAAGTCCAGGCAGAGAATTGTCTGGGTGGGGCTGATACATGTGGCACCCACTAAGGTAGTAACCTAGTGGAACTGTGGGGCTAAGGCACTCTAGCACTAACAGCATGTGAAACAAGTCTGGGGAAGTTGGAGGTATGAGACTCCAGCTTCTGAAAGCTGTAGCATAGTCCTTTCCACCCTGCTATCTCTAAAAGATGAGCGTTGGAGTCATAGATTATTCTTAAGCCTCAAGATTTACTTTTATTGGACCGAGGAAAAAGTTCAGTTAGTCAGCAGATCACTTTGCACAATGCGAGGACCTCAAAATCCAACCCCCAGGACACATGCAAAAAAATCCAGGTGTGATGGTGGGTGTTTATAATCCCAGCATTGGGGAGGTGGAGACAGGGGGATCCCTGGGACTTGATCTTCAAGTAGCTTAGCCCACACAGTGAGCCCCAGGCCAAGGAGATGCCTACCTCAAAAAATATGGCAGACGGTGCTTGAGGAGGACACACATGCACGGGGACACACACACACACACACACACACACACACACACACACACACACACACACACTTTACTTTTTGGTCTTGTTGGATTTGAGATTACTTGGGGCCAGTTACCCTGACCTCTTTGGCATTCCTTCCTTCTGAGATGGGAAAGTCTCTCATAGGCCCTGTTGCGCCGCTGTTTTGGAAGCACTTCATACCTTTACTTTCACAGTGCCAGAGCTGGAAGGGATAGGGCCAGAGGGGTTCCTGTGGTGAATGAGATTAAGGTCTTTATAAAAGATGTGCCACATAGTGCTTCTGCCCTTCCGTCAATCACCATGAGAGGATGGAGTGATAAGGTACCATCTTGGAAGCAGAGATGCCCAATCATCACTAGAAAAGGGAACTGCTGGCACCTTGACCTTTGTCCTCCCAATCCCCACAGTTAGACTTTGTACTGCTTATAAATTACCTAGTTTCAGGCATTTTGTTCTAACACCCAAAGGAGCTAAGACATCATCACACAGCTGGATCACACATTTGGTGGTTGTGCTTTAGTGCCGCATCCTCTGGGGACAGGCAGCACACTACTTACTCCTTCACGTGCTTCATCTTGGTCCTGGCCATCACACTGTTGAAAATGGATGGTCTGGGGGACATGTCCACAGCCACACTGGTAATGGTCCTTGTGTCTGAAACAGCAATGCACATCCCTTATTGACGTCATCAGCACTCCTATAACCTCAAGGTGACATTCAAGGGCAATCAGAGAAGAGAAGTTAATCCACCTTTGCCACAGGTAATGCTACATTAATTAGAGAGTAATTCAATTATCACATGCACATTAATGAGATTTATTTCAAATGATATGAGTTTTTACAGTTTTGAGCTGTACGAAGATTTCAACCACCAACCCTCTCTCAGAAATCTGTTTAAACACAGTGTTGTTATTTAAAGGACGAGTTTTTATATTAGAAAACTCTATACTACCTATAGAGGCAAAATTCTGGGGAGCTTTGGGTCAGTCTCTCTTAACAGTTGTGCTATCCATTTAGCTAACAGGGACGTCTGCTAATGAGCACACCTTTCCCTGGAGCCCAACCTCACACTTGGCCATTAGCTCTTCGTTGCAATGAAAAGCAGAATGTTGACTGGGGTCACCTGCAGCCCTGGGTCCAGCAGAATGGAGGGGGTCAGAGCTGGTGCAAAGGTAAAAGAACTGTTAAGGAAAGGTGAGATATGACAAACTCTGCTGGGACACTTCTTCCCGAGAGACCCCAGAGGCCCTTACAAAACACTTTAGGACTGAGAGATCCTGGAACAGCACACCTTCCCACTGAGAAGCTGAACCTGGGCTAGGGAGAAGGCTCAGTGGGTAAGAGCACTAGCTGCTCTTACCGAGGACTAGGCTCAGTCCCCAGCACCCACGTGGAGGCTCCATCCATGTGTGACTCCAGTGCCAGGGAATCAAACACCCTCTTCTAGCACCAATGGGCATGAAGGCATGAAAGTGGGGCACACATATCCGTGCAGGTGAAACACCCACACACATAAAATAAAGATGCAAAGTTAAGTAGTTGGACCTGGCTCATGGGCGAGGGCTCTGTCCATCCATAGAGTGGGGCTCCCCAGTCAGCCACACTGTTTTGTCTCCATGGAGCTAGGGGAGAAATTCTGTTTCCTTAGGATGTTGCTTAACCATTGGTAAAACTCTGTGTACTCATACTCACTTACCAGTTACATCCATGGAAAGACCCAGGCTGTGAAATTCCTGCTCTTTTCTCAGCGAACCTTATGTAAATATGGCTGATTTGACAGCAACTTGATGAGGCAAAGACCAATTGCTGTTTTACATAGCAGTAAAACTATTTTTGTTCATATTTTAAAGTGTGAAAAGAGATAAACGCAAACCCTAGTTTTGTTAGGATGTATTCCGCATATATCCACTTTTGGATAGATCTGGAGGGCATGGGCTCTGCCCTTCTTGTTCTTATAGATTTTGTTGAGATGACATTTATCCTGCATAACTTTGTGACCCTTGGCTCTTTCCTCAGGATAGATCCCTGGATACAAACTTATTGGCTCTCCGGGTATGAACTTTGAAGAGGGCACATTCCAACTAGTGAAACAGCCTCTCTGTCCTGCCTAGTCCCTGACCACATGCCTTCACGTTACAGTCACAATTAATGACAACTGATTGCTGCCCTCTCTTTTTCCTCTGCCACAGCAGCTTCCTGCCAGCTCTCATCTTTCCATCAGCCCTGGCCAGGACAGACACTTGTCCCCAGGCAAAGCTAGGGGTGGGAAAGAGGAAGGCTTAGGGGTTCACTTCACAAAAGTGTAGGACTTGCTTGCACCTGAAAAGTTACTAAGCACATCACAAGTATGTTCTAGGTGAGCTCAAAAATCAGTTCTGCCAAAAGTAAGAGGTAAGCTCCTTTGCCCTCTTCAGGAGAGGGCTAGCAAGTCCTGAAGGCTTATGTAGCTAAAGGTCAAAGCAATTCCCAGGAGCTCTATGGGTTATTTCAAGCTGACCACTCTCAGCGTTGCTGGGAGGGATGCTAGCTTCCAAGTCCAGAGCTAGAGAAGGGGACAACGTGATTTAAAGCTGCAGGGCGGGCAAAACCATGGTGCTCGGTAAACAAGTGCTTCTCCATGCTTCTTACTGGGCAGTCTTTTCCTCCTCTCCACCCTGCTCTCTGACAGGTACAGTGGTAGTTTTATGTCAAATAAAGAAGACAACACACTTAACAATCATGGCAGAAATAATCTAGGTATCCTATAACCAGTCACTGAATCCCGAATGCTAATTTGATGTGACTTGCCCAGAGCTCCTGTTTTAAAATGCACATTTGTAAGGAATAGGTCCAGATAGAGCTGGGGATTCCGTCTTTCTAATAAGCATCCATGTGGTCCTAACGCTACTGGTCATGGGGTACATTCTGAGTAGCAAGGCTCTTAGACTAAGCTACATGTTGGGGTCCAGGGCAACATGGCAACACAGGACTCCTTATTCAGAAAGCAAGCTAGAGCTGTTTTCTTCCTTCTGCAGCACCCTCTGGGCCCATCATGGTATTTTATTTGTTTATCTTTGTATTAAAATTTTCTTTTACTCTTTTTAGCTAAATATTTAATGTCCCCTTTTCTCGGGAATTAGTGACATTCAGAGAGGTCTGGGAGTCCCTCTGGTCCTGACTCTATTCCACCCACACCCAAGTCCTCTGAAAATGGTGACAGTAATCATGAGGCTGGGTTCAGGGAGTGGCAGACCTGTCCTCCCAGGGAGGTAGACTGAGGAGAGAGAGCGCAGAAGCAAGACTTTTAAAACGCTGCCACACGTTTCACAGTCCTACCAGATTTCACTCACAAAACACACATCCAAAGATAAAGTGTCATTAATGTGTGGCTCCCACCTAAACCTGGGGTCCTCTGTAACTGCATGCACCCCCCACCACACACACACAAATAGGGGCCCTAATAGTGGAGTTCTTTCTTAAAGGTTTTTTAAAAACCGGAAGAATCTTTATTGTCTATGTTGGTTTTTAAATTAATTTTCTCTTAATAGATTTCAAGAGAAGTTTCATACAAATAGAAGATAGTATGTGTGAGACAAACACAAGTGTCAGATGCAGTTGCAATGTCAAGAGTTTCTAGAGATAGCTAGAGCCTCTCCCTTCTCTCGGGGTCTTGCATCATTGATCAGGAATAACATTCTTACTTGCTTTGGACTGACCTTTGTTTTGGCTTCACCTCCACCGTTTTTCTAAAGTACAATGTTTGTATAATATACATATGACGCTGTAAGGCACGGGAATGCGGAGAAGTACATTGAGTGTCGTGGAAAAAAATGCTCACCTGTAAGGACCACAGCTGCTATTCCAGCTCTCCTCTCCCCAGCTACACTGCCCTCAGGCTTCCTCCCTTCCTCCCTGAAGTGCCCTGAGCTTCAGACTCCTCGCTTTCTATTTAAGTGATTTCGTTAGCTGAGAGCCTTCCCTCACTTCTGTGAACAGGTGTAGGACTTGGGTACAGTCACAGAGCTTATCACAGAAGAGGCTCTGAGCAGCGGCAGGAACCAGTGCACAGAGACGAGTGGCTGAGAGTAACAAGTGTCCCGAGCATTACATGACTGTAGGCAAAAGCATCGTGAAGTCTCTTTTCTCTCCTGCGAAATACGAAATGATGAGGATTATAACACCTGCCACACCCCATGGAGATGTTTTGACAGTGAGGTGAAAATACAAATGATAGGGAGAAGCATTTAGCAAGCAGAAGCTGTGCTTGCAAAGCTCAGTTCATAACAATATTATCAGGATTCCTCCCACTCCTGTGGATGCTCCCCAGCAGAGGTATCTTCCCAGTGGAGGTGACAGCTTGATGGTACTGACATTTTACCAGAAGAGAAAGATTCTCCTCTCATTCTCCTTCTGAGATTTCCCTCTGCTCATTTCAGTGGCTGGACAAGTGACCTTGATCATAAAACAAGCCTGTGTGTTGCCCCTCGGCCCCCACTAACCATCCTGCACGTGGGCAGGAAAGAGCTGATGCAGGCACTGTAGGGGTGGATATTTTGGCTATGATCTCACTGAAGTGCCCAGAACATTGCTTACTCAGGAATCCTTGCAGAAGCTGCCTTTGGTGTGCTGGTCTCTTAGAACACTTCCACCTAACCTCCCATAACTCTCTCCTCTTTCCCTTAAGTTCCCAAGGCATATCCAGAAATTAGCTGTTGCTTGACAGGCATCAACTTTTTGTTCAAATGTTTGTGAAACCATGTCCTCATGGCCCCTGTTTCTTCTCCTCTTTGGAATGGGAAATGATGGGATATTCATAGACCAGAGGTCTTTTTTTTTTTCTGAAAAGGGACAGTTAATCACCATTCTAGAATTTGAAGGCCATACAATCTCTGTCATATTTATTCAACTCTTTTGTCCTAGCATGAATTCAGCCATAGGTACAAATACAGGAGTGAACATGGCTATGTTCCAGGGAAATTTTACTCACAAGAACAGGTAGTAAGCTAGGTTTGGCCTGCTGGCCACAGTTTGCTGACTTCTGACCTTTGACCTCAGTGATGGAGAAGCATCATGGTGGTGGCTGTAGAACTCCTCAAGACAAACACTTCATTTTACCAATGGGGAGACTGAGGTAAGGAGAACCTCTGAGACTTGGCCAAAGTTGCGGAGTCAGAAGGGAAGAGTTCAGGCTAGAACTACATTTGTCAGACTGTTGCACGAATCTCTAAAGGGTCTTATTAATAAAATCAAACCCGAAGCCAGGTATTAGGGTGAATGCTGGAAGATCAGAGAAGCAGAACAAGCCACAGCTACCTCACCTTGCCAATTCCTCAGCTGTTTCCTCAGACTGGAAGCCTCTGAGTCCTCATCCAGAATGATTCTCAGCTGAACTGCTATTAAAAGTCTAAAAGCTTAACCACGCCTTATATACCTTTCTGCTTTCTGCCCTCACTTCCTGGGATTAAAGGCGTGTGTCACCATGCCTGGCTGTTTCCAGTGTGGCCTTTAACTCACAGAGATCTAGATGGATCTCTGCCTCCCGAGTGATAGGATTAAAGGTGTGAGTGCCACCATTTTCTGGCCTCTATATCTAGTGGCTGTTCTGTTCTCTGACCCCAGATAAGTTTATTAGGGTGCACAATATTTTGGGAACACAATATCACCACAGTCAGACCCTCCAAAAGAGTACTCCTTCTAATCCCCCATATATGGATTTTGATGTACTGATTTAAACAAATTCAGATCATCCGATAAAAACCCTCCTCCAAAGGCTGAAATGTGGGCAAAACATTACATCTGCCCCTCACTCCTGCCCTCCCTGGTGGCGAGCCAAGAGCTTCTTCCCAGAAGGCCCATGTGTCAGTGGGGCACCATGAAAGCTGTTCACTCTGCTAAGAGGATTAGCTGACTCAGTCTTTGGGAAGATGTTCTTCTTGAGCTTTTCCTGTGGTGATAGTGAATTTAGGATGGCAATAGAATTGCCTAAAATTGGCAAAGTAGGCTGCTGCCTCGCTTTGTTGTGTCATCCCAATGCCCCAAAAAGAGAATGCATTGTTCAGAGATACCTTTGAGGAAGAATGGATGTGCTACCCCAACTGTAGACAGCCTCCAGTTGTGGTCCTTTCTAGAAGAGCATAAAGCTGCCTCCCCCAAGCTGTGCTCTTCCAGGTGGACACATTTAATGACTGACCGTGGTAGAACAGAAAGCTGGCCCTGGTGTCTTTTAGGACAAGTGGGGATCTGAGCTCCCCGTGAGTCTGGCGAGGGTTTGTCAGGGTTGCAGCACTGCTTAGCTTCTCGTTTGCCTCATCCTGTGTCCCTTCCACTTGTGGCTTCAAGGATCAATTACACATGGATGTCCTACACAGCCCACTTTGTGTCAGAGGGTGCTTCCTGCAGAAGCTAGCCCCCCTAATCATGGCAACTTGGGTTGAAGGAAGTGGGGTGGGGTGGGGAATGGAGATGGTTGTCTTGAGATTAAAAGCAATAGTAGAAAGGATGGTGTGACCATTCCTATCACCCTGCACCCATTCCAGCCCTTTCAGAATATTATGCCTATTGACACAGAATTGAAGCCACCAAATAAGAAGTCGATGGCAGCCCTGGTACAGCGACCGTGTCAAAGCCAAGCCACATTAGGAGTCAGGGGAGGGGGAAAGAAAGCCAACAGGAGGGAAGGGGAAAAGATGAGCTAGGTGACAACCACCTCCAGTGCCTTCTACCAGGAGGGACCCAGGACACAACAGACGAGTGTGTGAATGGGGTCAGAGGGCTGACCCGGGACACAACAGATGAGTGTGTGAATGGGGTCAGAGGGCTGACCCGGGATACAACAGACGAGTGTGTGAATGGGGTCAGAGGGCTGATCCGGGACACAACAGACGAGTGTGTGAATGGGGTCAGAGGGCTGACCCGGGACACAACAGACGAGTGTGTGAATGGGGTCAGAGGGCTGATCCGGGACACAACAGACGAGTGTGTGAATGGGGTCAGAGGGCTGACCCGGGACACAACAGACGAGTGTGTGAATGGGGTCAGAGGGCTGACCCGGGACACAACAGACGAGTGTGTGAACGGGGCCAGAGGGCTGCGGGTTGAATCCTGACTCTGTGACTCCGTTTCCTCATCTATGCACATAAAGCTACCTGTTAGGATTATGATACAAACTAAACAGAAGTCTCTCTTTGTGTCCATGTGTGTGTACTACGGTTGGTAACGGCTAAAGAAAAATTTACGCCGCTTCTCTCATCCCTAGGGCACCAGCCACCAGGCACCTTCTCAAAAACAAATAGCACCCCAGTGTCTATACCAACACCAAGTTGTTGGGGGAAAATAGGTCAGCTTGGAAAAGTAAACTCGCCTGTCATCTCACAGGGGCGATGGTAAATACCAGAAGACAGAAAATGCAGAAACCGTCTAGTTTTTACATAGATGTTTCTCGCTATAAACTTTCAACTGAATCTTATAGAAGATTGAAAAGAAAACAGCACTAGCTAGGGCTCTGGAAAAATCTCCTTTCCTCTTAAATGTATAGAAGTGACTTCTAAGACTAGCCTGTATCAATAAAAAGAGGAGAGAAAATTCCTGGCTTTAGATTAATGTCTTGTAATCGAGTGTGGGTACCAGTCAGAGAGAGATGAGAAAGCCAGACTGTAACTTCTTCCTCAGACAACAGCTACTGTGTGAGTTCAGTATTCTATTCTGTCAGTGTGGAGACACTTAGCTTTGAAAACAAACCCTGCTTTTCTGGAACATTGGCTTGGATTAGCTTGAAGACTAATACACAAATCATGCCATTATCCCCCTCTCTTTCAGATGAAAAGAATCACTCAAGTCGTCCATGTTCACTGAAGACAAGTTGGAAAACACAGAGAAGTTCAGAGAAGAAATGAACACTTCATATTTCTAGGGCACACATGTGCATGTGTGTGCGTGTGTGCTTGCATCAAATATGGCCTTGCACACATCATTGTTTTTGTGACACCTTCCTTAGCAATGAGTATGTAGCTACAACATCACTCTGCACAGAGCTTTTTTGAAGGTGTATTAGCCACAGTTGCTAAGCATTTGTTGTGACCCCAGTTCTCTGCTATTATATGTAACTCTGTGGTAAGTGTACTTGTATGTGTTTGTTTTTACACATGACTCTGAGATATATTTAAGTTTTTAAATAAAGGTTTCCTAGGTCAAAATATTTAATTCTTCCAAGTTAGTATAATGTATATGCAGAAAGAAAAATATATTTCTAGGTTGTGAATATCAAAATTTGAAGGTGAGGCACTTTTATCAAAACTTTGTTCAATTTACCAAAATGTATCCAACCTAAGTGTTTTTGAAGGTCTTAGCTAGCAGTGACAGCATGTCTGTCCCTGGTTTTGAGTCCTGGTTGTTCCTGAAGTGTGGTCCCTGGACTAGCATCGCCAAGACTAGTTAATAATAACACAGTCTCCTGGGCTCCTACTGGGTCAGAACCTCTCAGGGGAGGGCGTGGAATAGCTGTCTAATGGGTCTGATGCTCTCGGCACTGTGAGAAGCACACTGGCACTTCCCATTACCCTCTCATGGTGTGTTCACTGTGTCCTGTCTGGATATGGCAACATATCTACCCATCTCGAAGCTCCCTGAAAACACGAACATCAGGCACATCTGATGCTCCCATATGCACCCTAGAAAGATTCTGTGCCAACAACGAGTCCAAACATGCTTCAAAATCAAGTGATTTTTAGTTGAGTGTAGCTTTCTGCAGATTTCTAAGTTTTCGCACTAAACAGTTCAACACTGTGATGGTGAAATCTCGATAGTCAACGTGACTGAATTGAGAGAAGGAAGAGGATCAGAAAGCACACTTCTAGGTGTGTCCGGCATGGCGTTTCCAGAAAGGATGGATAAGTGAGAGAACAAGGACATCCAGGGAAGGAGTAAGCCATCCCTGAGTGTGAGCAGCACCCTCCAACATGCTGGGAACCTGGGCGGAATGAACGGAGATGGGTCTCAGCCAGCACATACACATTCTACTCTTCCTGAATAAGGGTGTCTATTGCTGCTGCTCTCACAATACAGACTCCAGTGCCATCGTCTGCCTTTCCATACAGATTTGCACCAACAACTGTCCAGCGGCTTGCAGCCTTCACTTCAGACTGGTGCTAGGTCATCACCCTACCTCCCTTATTCTGAGGCTTCTTGTTTCTTGACTGAGAAACTATTCAGTTCTCAGTAGATAGTCATTGTTCAGCTATCCAGCCTCTAATCATGTAAACCAATCCAATAAACCCATGTATGTATGTTTGTATGTATGCATATATGTGTATGTATGTACACATGCATGTATATATACATATGTATGTGTGTATGTATGCACATATGTATGTATGTGTATATATATATATATACATATGCCTGTCTGTCTGTTTATTAGTATGTATGTGCATTTTCTATTTTTTCCATTCCTCTGAAGGACCCTAATGCATAGTACTTTTAAATAACTGGATACATTTGTTTTGCTGACTGAACCACAAGTGGTCTCAAGAACAAAGCAATTGGTCTGGTGACTCATAACTACTAGAAAGAAGAGCTTACTAATCTCCCTTGAGAGCCAGCACAGATCAAATGGCCAGGTTAACCTGCTGACTCACAAGGGTAACTGCCACAGTCAAATGACCCAGAGGCATCACTGGACCATCCCCGGGGCTGAGATGGATGCCAGGCAATCTGCATTCCAACTCCTCTCCTAAGCTGAATGGTGTGGACATCCAGTCTCAGCTGAGCACTTAGCTGGGCAGACCCCGGGGCCATGGCTTTGGTTCTGCTGACAGGCACTCCATGCTGGGCATGCCCCTGCCACTGCTGTGCTCCTCTGGGTGAGTGAGAACCCAGCATGGACACTTACTTCATTGTGTCAATCTGCTATTACTGCATGAAGCACCTGCTCCCTCTACAGTCAGCAGCATGGAAGGTACACAAGAAACTACCTAGCATCACATCGTCCTTGGTTTCTGCAGAAGCCAGAAGAGCACAAGCTGCCATAAAACACTACAAGGTGTCTCCCAGTCTTCCTACCTAAATTCTTTGGTATTTTTAAGTTCTCTCTTGGCAACAACAAAAGCCCTTACTGCAGCAAATATTTGACATTTTTGGTTTCATGTTATTCCCCAACTGTGGCTTAGAGAAAGATGACACTATTTCTTTAGGGAATAAATTAAACCAGTTCAGCAAGATGGGTCAAAGGATGAAGGCACTTACTGCCACACAAGCCTGGAGACCCGAGTTTGATCCACAGAACTCAAGTAAAGGTGGAGGGGAAAAAACTGTCCACAAATTACCCTTGGCCCCCCACATGTGCTCCGTGGCATGTGCCTACCCATACGATAGCAAGAAATACATTTTTAAAAGAATTAAAATTATGTACCTGGATTTCCCATTATAATCACAGGCTTGATGACTCTGGCAAGAGAACAAAAAGACTGTTCTCTGATCGTGACACAGGCTGCCTGTCCCGTCCCTGAGCCATCTAGATAGGGACCGTGCTTCTTCCATTACTCTGCAGCATCGCAGTTATTGTGACAAAGTTCACAAGCATTTGCAGCACACACATTCCAAGTGAAGAAGTTTTATTCTTTTAAAGTAATTGCACTCGGGAAAACGGTTACTGCTTATATTTGGGCTGTGCCTCATTTTCTGCTCTTTCTGTTCCTCTTCCTCTTTCCTAATCCCACCTAGAATCATTCAGTCTCCAGGTCACAGATGAGACTTGTTTCCCTTTCCCTGTGGAAAAAACTGAGGACAATCTGGGTCGTTTGGGTACTTTCATTTAGGGTAATAATTTGTCCTCCATGTCTGAAGAAACACTGGTGTTCCATGTGAGGACCGGCTGGGTGCTCTCTGGATACTTACTGGTGTTCCATGTAAGAAGAAGGACCTACTAGGTGTTCTCTGGTATTGTTACAAGGTTTGTACTGTTCCAAATTGCCCCAAATCTAGTGCATGATACAATCCTTGAACCTGCTAGACCTCCCTGGTGTATGGTTTTATGGATGAAGGAGAAATTCAATGCAGGTTCCAGGGAAGACTTGTGTACATGACATGAGGAGATGTTAGAAAAGTGGGTCCATGGCTATACACCAGACCCATGTTTGAAGTCCTCAAAATGATTCTAATACATGCTCCAGTGTGGGGATCACCAATTTTATCTGCCCTTGATGCTGTAACAGAGAGTAGCCTATTGAACTTGGAGTCAGAGGGGGTGCCTTCTCATTCAGGATCTCTGGAACCTACACAAATGTTGACTCCCTTACCAAGCCAGTCACCAGTGATGCAGACAGGGAAAATCTGTTAACTCTGCTCTGAGTCACAGAAAAAGTAGGATCTGGAGTGGGATCAAAGTATCACCTTCCAGACTTCCAGGGCTGTACAGGGACAACTTGCCCAGTAAGTAACCCTCAGAGGACATCTCTGTTGTTCTTTCTTGTAGATGACCAAGAGACACTCCTAAGGGGTTTGTGAAAGATGCTTAATGTCCTAACACACTCAGTGGACACCTGGGTACTTCCAAGATGCATGGGCTGATGCTGTATATGAGAAGAACTATTTCAATTCACAGAACTTTCATGGTTTTTTATTTTGTTTTGTTTTGTGACAAAGTTAATATTCTCATACATCTAAATTTGAATTATCTCTTGGACTCCAGTGACATCCTGATATGTATTAGTAGCCATAATGACTAATGTGCTCTATTATTATAGACAATTAGCTGTAGTTAGTAGTCAGAGTAAAACAAATATCAATGGTCCGAGCAATCTTGGGTTCTTACCCCTACAAGACTAAAGAAGAGATTACTTTCATTGTTTCTTTAATGACAGAGAAGTGCCCAAAGTCCTGAAAGTAGTCAGTTTCTTATATATAATGAGGATCGTTCTGTGAGTTCCCTCCATGAACTGGTTATTTCTGAAGCACATGATTCCATCATCTTAATGCCTATAGCTATAAATCAAAGCTCCCTCCCTTATGAGTAACATCCACTGAACAGACTCAGGTGTTGTTAGTTTCTAGGTGTGGGATAGAGATATTTCTCAGTGCATAGAGTGCTTATTGTGTAAGCATGAGGATCTGAAATGCACAGGTCTTGGGGTAAGAGACAGGAGAATTGTTGGGGGTTTGCTGGTTGCCAGCCCAGATGGAGATTTAACGAGAGACCCTGGCTCAAAGAAATAGGGCAAAGGTTGACAGTGCAAGGCACCTGACATCCTCCTCTGACCTCACACACATGTGTGTTCATATACCTCATACACAACCACTGTGATGGATAATCTCCATTGTCAGTGTGACACACCTGGGAAAAAGGAAACCCAATTGAGAACATGCCTGTGTCAGATTGGCTTGTAGGCATGTTTGTGTGGCATTTTCTTGATTGTTGATTGACGTGGGAGGGTCCAGCTCACTCTGGGCAGTGCCACCTGGGGCAGGTGGTCCTGGAGGAAAGACTATAAGACCAGAGGGCTAGAAAGTCTAGAATGTCTTATAACATGACAGGGAAGCTACATCTATGATACCTGAACAATATACCTGCCTAAACAAGACCTGAACAACGACAATATCAATAGACATGATAACACGAAAGGGGCTTATTTTCACTGCACCCCCTTAATTGGTTACCCAATACCAAGTGGTCTGACTTAAAACATACATACAAGCAACACTAATCAGACTCAACAGATTGTATTTATATATTTACATGGTTATACTTATATATAACTAACGAAGAAAAAGTGACCATGAATTTGAGGGAGAGCAGGGGTGGGTATATAGCCATTGAAGGGAGGAAGGGAAGAAGGAAAATTATGTAATTTCATTTTAATTACCTTTTTATTAAAAAAAGAGAAAGGTAGATGACCATGAATGTGGAATCTAGCCAATAAATAGCTTTTATCCATGGTTCCTGCCTATTCTTGCTTGAGTTCCTGACTGGCTTCCCTCAGTGGTGGACTGTGATCAGGATGGGTGAGCCAAATAAACCCTTTCCTCCCCAGGTTGTTTTATCACAACAGCAGAGACACACCATAAGCAAACACACAGGAAGTTACCAGTCATGAGAAGTAATTTTAGGCAGCAAGCAGTTTAGCAGTTTGTTTGTGGCAAACTCAGAAATGCCTTATAACTACTTTCTGCAGATGCTCGGGCACTCTAATGCAGGAACATCCAGCTTTGATGACCTTAATCAGCCTTGCAATTAGAGAACTTGGAGATGGGCTATTAGAACTTTGGACTGTATGTAACTTTTCCCTGACAATCTAATTTAAACCAAAAGTTTAGATGATCTCTGTGAGTTTGAGGCTTGCCTGGTCTACATAGCAAGTTCCAGGACAACCAGGGCTACATAGAGAGATCCTGTCTCAAACAAACAAACATTTAAGTTTACTATAATCTTAGTAATCAAGGTGTCCAAATGTCTTATTCCAGGCTTAAGAGCAGGTTCACTAGAGGAAAGAAACAGAATTGGTCTCTACTTTCCAATGCATTGATGATGATTTTAATTGTACATACTTACGTAAATTACTATAGCTGTTATGGGGAATAGTATGCAAGTACCTCCAAAAACTAAAAATGGTTACGATCCAGCTATTTCACTTCTGGGTGTATATCCAAAGGAAATGCAATCAGTGTATTGAAGGAATACCTGCAAGCTCATGTTTATTCCTATGTTCATTTTAAAAAGCAACATGAGGCTAGAGAGATGGCTCCATGGTTTAGAGCACTGGCTGCTCTTGCAGAGGACCAGGGTTTCATTCATAGCACCCACATGGCTGCTCACACCATCCCTAACTCTAGTTCTGGGTGATCTGACACCTTTTCTGGCCTTGGTGGGCACCAGCACACACATGGTACACAGACATATAGGCAGGCCAAGCATTCATATGCATAAAATGATTTAAAAATTTAAGTTAACTTATATGAATTCATGTACATAGTACTTTTAAAGTCAAAATTAACAATTTGAAGAAAAAAATTTTCCTAACTAACCTGTGAGTTCCACTCCCCCAAATCAACTATATTCAACATCTTTGTGTTTTATTGTTTGCTCTTTTTTCTACATCACATGTTTATTTTAGCTTCCTGTTTTATACGATCTATGAACCTTCTACTCTTCATTGGGGAATTTGAATTTTGTTTTTCCTTTGTCCATCTCTCTCTCCCTGTTCCATTCTCTCTCTCCTCCCTTCCTTTTTTCTCTCTCTTTCCTCTACCTTGCCAATAAAGTTATACCACAAATTTTAAATAATCAAAATTTTAAATCATTATGACCAAATAAATGTCATACATACAATGTTTGTAGGTTATATTTCCTTTCTAAGTTTTTTGTTTGTTTGTTTTGTTTTTCCAGGAGTTAATAATTGTCTTGGTGTTTTCACATTACTTTGTTTTCTGGCTACTTCTCTCTAATCCATCCCTAAACTCCAAAGGAACTCTAATCCATCTCAGTGGGTTATCATTAGTTCCACATCTCTTTCGCACATGCCCATTCCACCTTGAAGTTCTCTGGCCCAGGCCAGTTGAATACCTTGCTCTCCAGGTCTGTAGCTCGGTTGCCGTCTAGAGACCTTCCTTTGCTATCACCCCCTGAAGTCCTGCGCTCTTTTGTGTTGACCCCCCCCATCACCTGTAGCTCCTGACTCACTCTTTCTCAATCAACTGCTATATTTTCATATAGCATGATTTCTAGAAACTTCTTTAAAAAGTCATGAGACATAGATATTTTTGAGACGTGTTTTGAAGTTGTTGTGTGGAAGTGGCTCGATTCCTCTCTCATGATGGAATGAGGTTGATGGTGGTGGTTTGGATAGATTTTTTTAAAGATCTATACTTGATTAGTGGTTGAGAAGATAAAAAATTCTAGGCTCAAATTATCTTCCAGCCTCTGGTATTATTGAAAAAATGAAAAACCATTATTTTTCCTGATGTTTTATACATGATCTGTCTTATTCTCTCTAGACCTATCAATTTGTTCTTCTCTGTTCTTCCTGAAATTTCTTTAATTAGATTCTAAATCACTTTGATTGATTTTTTCTTATTGCTTATTTCATTCTGGAAATTATTCCTAATTCTAGTGAATTTTCCTTCCTGCTCTTGAATTACAATTTTAATAGCTTTTTATTATTTTATGGCTATTCCTTTTTTGTTTGTTTCTATAGGATTCTCTAACATCGTTTAAGAATTTAGTGATAGGATAATTTTCCTTTCTTCCTTACATTATGTTTCCTGAGGATTTTGTGTGCTTTTGTCTTGACTTTTCTCCTGTTTGTTAGATATGAAGAACATTATATATGTGGGATATAGGGAACACATACATATTCCATCTGACTATGTGTTCAAATCTAAGTGTTAAACATCACAAGCCATGTTAAGCTCTTTCTGTAAATTTGGTATTATCAACTGGCAGGTCTGCTTTTTGCCATTTTGTTGAGAGCATATCCACATTCACAAGAACCTTCGTCCAGTAAGTGCTCTGAGTGATGTCCTTGGAATGGATCCATGGTGCTCTGCCAGCATTTGGAAGGAGTAGGTAAGTGAAGCGGCGTTTGAGGTTTTTATTAATCGACATTGAGCTTCCTTCTGTTTTCATCACATCTGTGATGTGGGTAAATAACGCATGCCTTTTGTGTCCCTAAATTCAGAGCCACTGTCACTTAATGGCCCCCATAAAATCTAGTGGGGGCATTTGTGTCTTACTGTGGGAAGGCGTTCCTGGCAGTTTTAATGGGGGGAAGAGGACCTGGAGTCTTATTATTCTTTATTCATACTGTCAACCAATCTTGCTCTCAGAGTAACTGAGGCTAAATCCTGAGTCTTCCTGGGGTTCTTTGGGACCAGCTGGCTTGCTTCTCCACACTAAAGGTATCCCCCTCCCTCCCACTCACATCTTAGGAGCTTAACTTTCAGAGTTCCTTGCTTTCTAAATCAGTCACCATTCATCCATTTACTTTCTAACTTCTCAAATTTACCAGTACCTTTCTTCTACTCTTTTTTTCCTGTAGGTTTATGTCAGCTTTATCTCTTGACATGTGTCATCTTAGTGGGGCTCCAGGCAGAGATCAATGTGTGTTTTTCTTACCCACTCCCCATGCTTGTTTCTATAAAATTATATAGCCTAGAAGTGAAATTAGACATCACCTACACAATCCAGGTTGCGTTTTTGTAGAGGGGTCTGTCTTTTTCAAGACACAATTTTAGGTAGAAAAGCCAATTTGTAAAACAGGTAAGAGTGGAACTATTTTGGTTGCAGCTGGTAAACTAACAAGGTTTGCATCTAATTGCTCCTAAAATAACTGAAAATGCTTGCTAGGGGCCTCTTTTTCACCAGACACAGTATGAGTTTCTGGAAAAACACAGGAGAAATGTAGCTTCTGAGCCACGCTGCTCAGTGCACACCCCTTTGCCAAAACCTGCCTGAGAAATCTGCTTTGAAGGTTTTATCTAACTGAAATACAGAGGAAAAATGATTTGGCCAAGGGCAGCCTCCCTGGTCCTCTAGACAGTTCCCAGGAGTGAGGTGCCCTTAACAGGCATTGCTGATGTGCAGGAAATCAGATCACAGGGTGGCCAGGAAATAAAAGTCAGAGAGCTGTTTGTAACTATGGCTTTGTGCCTGGAGATGTAGCTAACGCCAGAAAAAGGCTATAGATTATGCAGAAAGCTCCTAACCCATAGTGGTGACTGTTCCCCTACAGAAAAATGTCATCGTTGATCGCTGTATTTGCCATCTCCTTTGAAGATACTGCTTTTGTTTTTATAATTAAAATCCCTAAAACACTAACTCAAAATTTGAAAGAAAAAAACCTCATTGGTTTTCATCTAGGATCTTAAAGAACTCTTTGTGAAAAATCTATTGTTGAATGCTGAAAGTTATCACAGCTGGGCTTTTTGAATTAAAAAAAATAGAAGAAGCAAAAAAAAAATAGGGTTTTATCATTGAAGCACAGCAATCCTATTTATCGAGACTGACAACGCTAAAGACATTTCAGCTTTGTTTTTCAGACCAAATCTCTTCCAATAACTGACTGACCTTCAGAGTGACAGGCCTTTCAGCTTCACTGAGTGTAATCTGCTTTGGTGGGTTCAGTTGGACAGGGAGATTCCTTTTCCAGGGACTCTAAACCTATTATGCACTGCCAGACTACCATTTTGATCATAAAGGACTACCAAATGTCATTGACTTCATCCTTGGAGACTGGAAGTCACTTGTAATAATAATAAAGGGTTCTTCCTCGAGTGTCCTAGCTGTTATGGTCTCTATTGGCCTCAGCCTCCTCCTCTGTAAAATGCAGAAAGTGATCAGAATATCTGTGAGGTTCCTCCACAGCATTCCACTCCTTGGCTATGCTAGTAGAAGCAGAAAGATCACTACAGTTTGGAATCTGAAGAAGCTGGCTTACCTTGAGAGGTACAACCCAGGACGTTTTCCAAACACCCAACCAGGGCTTCAATATCACTGTCCTGTCAATGCAAGAAGAATGTTTAATGACAGAAACATGTTACACTACATTTAGACACAGCACATACATAGAATCATTTGCAAAGTTATTTTACAAGGTGGCTTTATTTTTTAAAGAAAGCCATTAGTGTCTATATATACACCTATGCCTTTGTATCTGTGTAAATGTACGGACACTAGTCTGTAGATTACCTGCTTGTTCTTTCTGATGGGAAGAATGGATGGTAACACTGTTAGCAGTGGGCCTTAGTGTGTTTGGTTTTGGGGGTGTGAGGCAAGTGCCGCACACTGAGCTTATCCCCAAACCTTACAAGTGGTTTCAACCAAAATGCAAGTACATGAGGGCTCTGATTTCATCTTTTGTTTTGTGCTTTCCAAATTCTCCATACTACTCAAATATTATTTAAATCTTCAAATACATTAAATGCTATAATAATAAAAACCAAGATTTTATTGATCAATAGTACAGCAGGAATCAAGGGATTTTTTTTTCTACATCTTTGAAAATCTGTGACCTTCAAGGAGTCATACATCAAATAATTATCCTCCTCATTTACCTCAGTCCTCAAGGAAAGCCAGCTATCTCCCACGAGGGTTGGGGAGATTTCAGAACTATACTAGATAACAAATATTGTCTTTGATGCAAAATAAATATGTGTTCTCCACCCAGCAGGCTGCAGATAATCCAAAATAGCATCTAACAATCTGGGAAAATGGAACCTCTTAATTATTTTCAGGTTTATGGCTACATTGAGGGGAATTAATCATGTATGGATCACCTGCTCCATTTCAAGTCAAGCAAACATTTCCCTTTGCAGCAACTGTTGTAGATCCTAGGAAAAGCCACAAAAGTGTGGTGGGCTACTCTAACACATTCCATAAGCATGCAGGATTTCATCTTCTAACGTTCTCTGGAGTGCAGGCAGCTACTTTTCATGCATGTTGTAAAACTCAGCATCATCTCATGCTCAGAATGTATAGAAAAGGCAGTGATGAGGAGGGCTTGCCTGGTTAGTGCCAGTCAGTGAGGTCAAATACCAAAGATCCTTGCTCACTGGCCCGGGAATAGGGAGGTAGGTTTCAGGCACAGAAATCAAAGAAGGCCAAGCAGATCCTTCCTTCTGTACCCTTGGGGGACAACCTTGAGTCATAGACTCTCCAGGGAGGTATCCTCTGCTATAGGGGGCACTATTTGCATATGCTGCTGCTGATACCAACCAGGGGAGTTGGGGTTCTAAGCCTGGTTCCTCTACCAGGTGTACTGGCCCCAGCCAGGGGCTAGACTTCCCAGTGATTAGTTTATTTGTTTTAAATATATATGAGTGTTTTGCCTGCACATGTGTGCCTGGTGCCTGAGGGCAGTGGATCCCAAGACTGGAGTCACACATTGTTGTAGCCATCGTGTGGGGGCTGGACCTGGGTCCTCCAGAAGAACAGCCAGTGCTCTTAACCACTGAGCAATCTCTCCAGACCTGTGGGAATGGGGGTTTTTGTGGTCCATTTGGACTGATGTGGTGTGTGTGTGTGTGTGTGTGTGTGTGTGTGTGTGTGTGTGTGTGTGTGTGTAGGCCAGGAAATTCAAGATTGTGGCACTGATGGATTTGGTTGCTAGAGTGCTCCTATTTTCTGGTTCACAGATAACACCTTGTGTATTCACATGAAGGGATAGAACTTTCCTTGGGTTTACTTTATAAGGCCATAATCTATTTATGAGGGCAGAACCTCAGGACATAATCAACCCCTAAGGCTAATACCTAAAACCATCTCCTTGGTGATTAAATCTGAGGGAGATCCAAATATGCAGACCACAGCCTGAGTCAACTAACAGTCAAGAAGCCTCCCAGCTCAAAACTCTGTTCTTGTGACTAAATAGGCCATTTTTACAAACACCGCTGCAACAGCCCCTTCCATCCCTGTGTTCCCACACCGTTCCTCACACCGACAGGTGGGGTCTCTTCCCCTGCCTCTGGATCTGAATTGGCCCTGGAGCTTGCTTCTCCCCACAGCACATGACAGAAGTGGCAATGGATGACTTAGGACTGGACCTTGAGAAACCATACGCCATAGGAAGGCAGCAACCATGCCCTCCTGTTGGAGGATCTCATGGCCAGAGGCTCCAGAGCATGAGAAGTCATGGGAGGAAACAATGGCCCCAGCCAACAGCAAGAATTGTGAGTCATACTATCTTGGACCAGTTAAGCTCCCAGCTGGCAGCAACAATGTGGGTGTCTGAACAGCACATGGAGTAGAACTATTCAATGAGCACAGAAGACCCACAAAGTCAATCTGGAGAGATATCACCGTGGTAAAGTGCTTGCAATATAAATATGGGGACCTGAATTTGGAGTCCCAGCATAGAAAAGGCAGGTGCAGCAATGTGCACCTGTAATCTCAGTGCTGTGGAGGCAGAAATGAGAAGATGCCTGGGCTGCCATCCATCCATCTCATCTAGCTGAACTGGTGAGCTCCAAGTTCAGGGAGAGATTCTGTCTAAAAAAAAATGAGGTGGAAAGTTCGAGGAAGACACTCAATGTCAACATCTGGCCTCCACAAGCACATACACACACACACACACACACACACACACACACACACACACACACACACACACATACATTTTGAGAAATAATACACCAATGCTTTAATCCACTAATTTTTGGTATTGCTATTTTACATAGAAAAGAATCATTGACATGCTAAACAACTGAGGTTAAATGACCAAGTGCTTTACATTTTTAAATCCCTAAAACTTATCACACCCCCTGGCTCATGAAAACTACCAAGTGCACATTGGTGCACTTCTCTTCCCGATTCTGCGATGCACAAGGAGGGGATGGCATCAACCCCGGGGGTAGACATCTATCTCCAGATAGATACCAGGGCTCCCCGCCACTCAAAGCACTATCTACTGGTGCTGGATAGCAATGCAATGAACCCATTCAATGTGGCTCTTATGTGCATGTGTTTAGGACTTATCACTTGGGATTAAATAACCTATCAAGGAGCCCATCCCTGAAGAAGACTGATTTCCTCATCTCAGCAGCCATTGATTGTACTTCAGATTTTATAGAAATCTGAAGAGTTTCAAAGTCTCCATGAAAATACCCATGTATCCTTCGTCCCAATGCCAATATTTTCTTATGGGTACTTTATCACTCCCCCATCTATGTATTCACAAAGACATTCCTCAAGCTTAGTGCTACTGATATTTGGGACCAGATAATTCTAATATACTGTATAATGTTCAGCAGCACCTGTGGCCTCAAACCAAAAAAGTCAGTAGGATTTTGTTATAATACCTCCCTCCCTAACCTGCATTGTAAAGACCTAAAATAGCATGAGACACTGTAAACTTCCTCCATATGGGACAAAATCTGTCCCGGTTGAGGTCTATTAATAAATTAACCAACTAATCATTCACTCAATCGATCTACCTATCTATATTTTGACATATTTAGTTGTTTTCCCCCTGCTGGCCAAATCTCAAATAATTTGAGGATCAGTAAAAATACAGCAGCATCTTCCAAGCCAAACAGCCACCCTCTTCAGGAGTCTGTCTGTGCCTGCTTGCAAAAGCTCATCACAGCTGGATTTCTTTACTGTTGACCTTCCCTCACAGGGGTGAGGAGGGTCAGGGAATCTTCACTGGAGTGATCTAACCATCCCATTCAGGTTTCTGTTGCTGTTATAAACACCATGACCAAAAGCAACTTAGGGGGGAAAGGGTTTGATCAGTTTACCATTCATAGCCCACCACTGAAGCTAGGGTAGGAACCTGGAGGCAGCAACTGAAGCAGAACTACTGAAGAACTTTGCTTATTGGCTTGTTCCCTGTGGCCTGCTCAGCCAGCTTTATTATACACCCTGGACCACTTGCCTAGGGGCATCACTGCCCACAGTGGGCTGGGTCTTCCAACATTAATAATAATAATAATAGTAACAGTAATTATAATAATTGTCCCATAGACTTGACTATAGGCAATCTGGTGAAGGCACTCCCTCAATAAAGTTCTTCTCTTTCCAAATGACTCTATTTTGTGTGAACTTGACAAAAATTAAACATATAAACCACTTCTCCTAACCAGCTGTATGCAATTCTGTCCTAATTGAAAGTAGCTTTGGGGTCTTGAGGTGGGGACAGAGTACATAGGCTGGGGATGATGAAGGGAGGGGAAGGGACTCCATTTATGCATTCATGAGGAAGTCATCATCTATGCTAGGTGCTGACCTGAGAGTGTGGGTGCTTTAGGGACACCCATGCGCCTGCCCCAAATGACCCCTCACCCATGCTCTGTAAGTAAGCCCAATACACTTATGGCTCCCTGGGAGTAGCTAGCTGTGGTGGAACTGAACTTTGGTTTGTCATTGGGACCTTAGAAGGAGGGGGCTGACATTGCCTAGTCTCCCTCAAGTAAAGGCTTGCAATAGATTCCAAGTGTACTTGTTTTCCCCCAACATAATACTTTTTATTTGGGAATTTCATACAATGCACCCTGATCACATTTGCTTCCCATTCTTCCCAGGTCTATCCTCCCACTCTTGTGCCCCCCCCAAAAGAAAAATATGCCAAGTCCAGTTTGTGTTGCCCATGCACTCAATGGAGCACGGTCAGACTCCCATTGGCCATCCCCTTAAAGAAAACTGAGTCCTTCCCCATCCCCGCCATGAGACATCAACTGTGAAGAGCTACACTTCAGGATCTTTATCTCAAATTTTAAGGACTCTATTCAATAGAAAAAGGAAAGTCCTTCCAAGTGTAATTTTTATAGTTAAGTCAAACTTCCTCTATTTTGAAAAATAGACAATTCACAAAATCAGTACCTACATTTTTATAATAAATAAAAATTAGGGAAGGGCAAACAGCTCATTCCTAAGATTCTAGAAATTATCACTTATTTGAACATAACTGGTTCTGGGAGAAGTACATGAAGTGCATGCCAAGGCTTCCTGCAGGTGTTTCCTGTTGTTCTGTGCCCTGTGGGCACACAGGCAGAGACATGGCCACAGAAAACATCTGTTAGGCTTATGCAATGTGGAGACTAGCTGTTGACAAAGATGTTTACATGTCATTACTGCTTCACAATTTATTGACTTTTGGTGGATTTAAGTGGCCTGGGACAACTGCATCTCAGTAGATGACAAAGGCTACTGCCACTAGCCTTTAATCACATGGGCCAAGTGCTTGGAAGACAGATTTTCTAATGCTCAGGAAATGGCAAAAGTGACTCCTTTTTAAATGACTGTATATGCTCTTCAAGCCTACATTTCCAGAACTTCCATGGCTACAGTGGGTTATAGTAACAGTGAAGACTACTTTTGGAAAAGGAAGATCAAATTTACTCAACACTTCCAAATGTAACTGCCTAGGAACCTAGACTACCATGTGGAGTCCTGGGAACACTGAGAAATTCTCTCATGGACAAATATATTAACAGAGCTTAGCTTGTACCTTGTAGAATTCCCAGTTGAAATCAGTAGACAGATTTCTATGAGTTGCACAAGCTACTGGGCTGTATTATCGAGAATGGGGGAGAGAGACAGAGAGAAAATTTTATGTGATTGTGGTGAGTCCCGAGGTCTGTAAGATGAGTCTGCAAAATTAGAGACACTATTGTGTAGTTTGAGTATAAAGGCAGAAAAAATTCTAATTTAAAGGCAAAATATATTCTTTACTATTCAAGAAAAGTCTGCCTTTGTTCTATTTAAGCTTTTAGCTAATTGTTTAAGGTCCACTCATAACTAGAGAGGGCAACAGGATTATTCAGACTGCTCAATTAACTGTTAATCTCATCCAAAATACCTCTTTAGAAACACCCACACTAATATTTGACCAACTATCTGGGCACCCTGCAGTTCAGTCAAGTTGACACATAAAATTAACATTCGAATATTTCTTTTCTTCTTCATTAAATATAATTTCAGTGTATTTAACAATTCAAAGTTATATTCATAAGGAATCTAATATGGATCCTAAAAAATGTTTTTTAATGATCAAGACTTAGGCATTTCACCATCTCTTGTGTCTACAAGAACAAGATTCTATTTGCTAAGCTTTACTTTTAAAATACAGTGTGTGTGTGGAGTGGCACATGTGCATGCATGTGCTTGGGGTTGGGGAGATGGCCAACTAGGTAAAGAGTTAGTCACACAGTGTGAGAACCTGATTTCAAACTCCCAGAATCGATGTAAGGCTGGACACAGGACACAGGAGTGTGTGTCTATGATCCCAGGGCTGGACACAGGAGTGTGTGTCTATAATCCCATGGCTGGACACAGGGCTGGACACAGGAGGGTGTGTCTGCAACCCCAGGGCTGGACACAGGAGTGTATGTCTGTAAACCCAGGACTGGACACAGGAGTGTGTGTCTGCAAACCCAGGGCTGGACACAGGAGTGTGTGTCTGTAAACCCAGGGCTGGACACAGGAGGGTGTGTCTGTAACCCCAGGGCTGGACACAGGAGTGTGTGTCTGTAAACCCAGGGCTGGACACAGGAGTGTGTGTCTGTAATCCCGGGGCTGGACACAGGAGTGTGTGTCTGTAATCCTGGGGCTGGACACAGGAGTGTGCGTCTGTAATCCCAGTACTTCAACAGTGAGATGGGAGGCAGAGACAAGAGAGTCCCTGAAAGCTTGCAGGCCAGCCAGCCTTCCATGCACAGCAGCACACAACAAAAAGAGAGATCCTGTCTCAAAAGAGGTTGGAGAGAAGGACCAAACCCCAAGGTTACCTCTGACCTCCATATTGGCACTGTGGTCCAAGTGCATCTGCACTCGTATACACAAATATGCAAGTACACATGTGTGCATGCATGAACACATATATTCATATATACATATTAAAACATACACATACACACACATATAGAGAGAGAGTATTTATATATGGTAGGGAACTTATAATCATATGATGTACATTGGCACCCTGAATATTAACATAATGTACTATATAATACTATATATTATACTAATGTAAATTTATAATATTATACAATATATAAATAATTTATTTTATATATATATATATATATATATATATATATATATATATATATATATATATTGGAATGCCCAATCATACCACAAGAGCACTTGCTCAGCTATGTTCATATCAGCATTGTTTGTAATAGCCAGAACCTGGAAACAACCTAGATGCCCTTCAACTGAAGAATGGATAAATAAAATGTGGTACATATACACAATGGAATACTACTCAGCAGAGAAAAACAATGACATCATGAGGTTTTCAGGCAAATGGATGGATCTAGAAAAAATCATCCTGAGTGAGGTAACCCAGACTCAGAAAGACAAACATGGTATGTACTCACTCATAGGAGGATACTAGATGTGGAACAAGGATGACTGGACTGCTACTCACATCACCAGGGAGGCTACCTGGAAAACAGGACCCCAAGAAAGACACGGGGATCACTCAATGACGGAGAAATGGATGAGAGCTACATGAACAATCTGGACATGAGTGGGGGTAATGAAGGGCGAGGGTCGAGGGAAAGAGAGCTTGGGGGAGCAGGAGATCCCAGCTGGATCAACAACAGAGAGGGAGAACAAGGAATAGGAGACCATGGTAAAGGAGGACCCCATGGGACTAGGAAGAAGCAAAGTGCTAGAGAGGCCCACAGAAATCCACAAAGATACCCCCACAATAGACTGCTGGCAATGGTCGAGAGACAGCCCGAACTGACCTACTCTGGTGATGGGATGGCCAAACACCCTAACTGTCGTGCTAGAAACCCCATCCAATGACTGAGGGAACTGGATGCAGAGATCCATGGCTAGGCCCTGGGTGGAGCTCCGGGAGTCCAATTAGCGAGAAAGAGGAGGGTTTATATGAGCGAGAATTGTTAAGACCAAGGTTGGATAAAGCACAGAGACAAATAGCCAAACAAATGGAAACACATGAACTATGAACCAATGGCTGAGGGGCCCCCAGCTGGATCAGGCCCTCTGAATGGGTGAGATAGTTGATTGGCTTGATCTGTTTGGGAGGCATCCAGGCAGTGGGACCGGGTCCTGTGCTCATTGCATGAGTTAGCTGTTTGAAACCTGGGGCTTATACAGGGTCGCTTGGCTCGGCCTGGGAGGAGGGGACTGGACCTGCCTGGACTGAGTCTACCAGGTTGATCTCAGTCTTCGGGGGAGTCTTTGCCCTGGAGGAGGTGGGAATAGGGGGTAGGTTGGGGGGAAGGGGAGGGGGCGGGAGGGGGGAGAACAAAGGAATCCGTGGCTGATATGTAGAACTGAATTGTATTGTAAAATAAAATTAAATTAAATTAAAAAAAAGAATTTGTGACCTCAAAAAAATAATATATTTTAAATGATAGCAAAGCCTGCCCTTGTTCCTGCTGCTATTGAAGAAATATTTGAAAAACCTGGTTTTGTAAAATGTGGTGTTACAGGCATGTGGCAAATTAAAAGATGATAAAATTCAATAAAACCGACCACATTTCCCTTGAAGTTTTCTGGGTCAGTCACTGTGGTATTGTGAAACCTGTACACACTGGAAAGGAAAAGTTCAGACTGAACACTGGCTTTGAATCAGTGCTTTGCTAATTCTTTAAAAGCTCTTTTTGGAGGATTTTTAAAACATGTAACACCAAGCATTTCAATCGTTTTCCTCGTCAGCTTATTATTGATACAACTAGAGAACTCCTCAGATTTCTGAAGAGCACAAACTCCTCTTCAATAGGGCAGTCTCGCTGATGCAAAAAAGCAGTTTCTAACCCAGGGATATTTTTCTATGAGCATTACTGTTGGAATATAACCCTCCAACAGACATAATGGGTCAGATTCCTAAGAATATTCACATGCAGATGCCAAAAAGCACACACGGGAATTAAAATGCAGCCACCAAACCTAATGCAGTATGTCCCGAGAGCTACCCGACATCATACATTCCATCTTTTGTTCTGTTCATTTTTGGCTTTCTTGTTTGAAGCAGGGTCTCACTCTGTAGCCCAGGCTGTCTATCAGACAGACCTCCAAAGGGCTGAGGGTACAGGGATAAGCCCATTACTTAGAGGTAAGCCCCAAATATGGCCATTTGTACATATTTCAACTATTGTTTTAGTCAAATTTACAGTTGAACATGGACAGGATTGTAGCATGAATCTTAAAAGTTCTTATTAAAAAATCAAACCTGAGGCCAGTTATTGAGGTGAACACTGGAAGATCAGAGAGACAGAACAAGACACAGCTATCCTCACCTGGCCAACTTCTCAACTGATCTTGTTTCCTCAGACTGGAAGCCTCTGTGTCCTCATATCCGAATGGCTCTCAGCTGAACTGTGCTGCTAGAAGCCTGAAAGCTTAACCAGCCAAATGCTTCTAGTTTCTGGTCCTCACGCCTTATATACCTTTCTGCTTTCTAACACCACTCCCTGGGATTAAAGGCTCGCTTTCTGGGATTAAAGGTGTGTGTCACCATGCCTGGCCGTTTCCAATGTGGCCTTGAACTCACAGAGATCCAGAGGGATTTCTACCTCTGGAGTGCTAGGATTAAAGTTGTGAGTGCCACCATTTTCTAGCCTTTGTATCTAGTGGCTATTCTGTCTCTGACCCCAGGTAAGTTTATTAGGGTGTACAACATTTTGGGGAACACAATACCACCACACAGGATGCTGTCTTGAAATGATGATCTAACAATCATGGAATAATATTGCTGTATCAATATTCCTTCTAGAATATGTGGCTTTATTTAGTTTCTAGGTCATAATGGACACTTCCAGCTTTGTGTAACCAGCAATACATGCACTAACCTTGAGTAGACATTTTTACATTATCTTTCAAGCATTCCCACAGCCCCTTCTTTCTCAAGAAACCACATCCTGTCATTTTCTGGCTCGAACTGGATATTGTTCATAAACCAACCCCTGGGAGGTGGAATATGAGAGCTAGACTGCATAGAATAAATTGGGTTTCCTCCAAAGTACAAGAAAAAGGTGAGCATTGGCACAAAGTTGGGATTCAGACAAATAGCATCAAGACTAGAGAGGACATGGACTTTGAAGCCAGCCTGCTCGAGTTTAAATCCCACTTTGCCATTTTCAATCTCATGTTTTGAGCAAATTACTTAATGTATCAAGCCTCCATTCCCCTACCTGTAAAATAGGTTGAGGGAAGACTCAGATATAGTAGCATTTATAAAGCCCATAGGCTTTATGTGGACTAGACTATGTCTTTGCTAAAAGGCTCAAAAATGACTGCTGAGTATATAATCATCACTGCAACATCTAGAAGAGAACCCAGCCCAGATTTCTGCTCAAACTGGTGGGATGGATAAGGGCAACTGAAGAAATGTCATTCCAAGGCAGTCTGCTTCCCAAGCTGTTGTTTACCCAAGAGACTCCATTCATGCTTGATCCATTCAAGCTACAATGAACCTCAGTGGAAAAGGTGAACTAGTGAAGGAAAGAGGCTTTGCCACACCTCGCACAGAACAAAGCAGTATGACTCCACTGTAGGAGAACCTCGGACCCAAAGGTTTGTCTGTTCACGCCTAATGTGGATGAAGATGCAGAGGCAACAAAGGAAGGTGGGTGTGAGCCGAGGATGTTCTGCTGCCCCTTTTCTATCTTCCCTAAAGAAATTCCTCCTCTGGAATGAAAGGAAAGCTCACCTGGAGGCTGGATAAAGTGCATGTGGCTAAGAGGAACATTGAGAAGTTTGAAACTTAAGGGTCAGAAATGATAAACTAAGGGAAGAAGCTTTATTTTAAAATTACGTAAATAAAAACAATCAATTGCTTGCTGAAGCTGAATATATGGGTGAAGAAGAGAGAGATCTAGGCATTGCTTTCTGTAAAACGATAACTATGTACAACATTGTATCTTGGGCCAACTAAAGGGTGTTGGGGAATATTATTTTAAGGTATGTTACTTTTGTTTAACTCTGTGAAGCTGTGTTACTGTGCCTGTCTAAAACACCTGATGGTCTAATAAAGATATGAACGGCTAATAGCAAGGCAGGAGAAAGGATAGGCAGGGCTGGCAGGCAGAGAGAATATATAGAAGGAGAAACCTAGAAGAAGAGAGCTAAGAGCCAGAGAAGGAGGAGGACTCCAGGGTCCAGCCACCCAGCTACACATCAAGTCACAGAGTAGGAGTAAGATTTACAGAAGTAAGAGAATGAGAAAAGCCCAGAGGCAAAAGGTAGACAGGATAATGTAAGTTAAGAAAAGCTGGCTAGAAACTAAGCCAAGGTAAGGCCAGGCATTCATAAGTAATAATAAGCCTCTGTGTGTGAAGTTATTTGGGAGCTGGGTGGTGGGCCCCCCATAAAAGAGCAAAAACAAACAACAACAAAAGGGGGATTATTTGAGTGAATGAATAAACAGAACCTAGCTGCCTTAAGAACTTAGTTTAGGATGAGGGTTTCTTGGGCAGACTCCAATAGTCCCTTGGAGGTTGTCTATCTATCTTTAGATGCTCTTAAGAGCCTCCTTGAGGGTTATTGTGCTCACTGATCCTTTACCTGGAGGCAGTGAAAATGCAACCATCTGTCTACATGCAGCATCCTCTATACTCATGGCTGGTGGGCTATGGCAACTCCCAAAGGCATATCAATCCAGAGGAGGCTGATAGCTTGTAGCTGTACACACAAACACACACACACACTTATGCACACACACAGACACACACACAGACACACACACACACACACACAGACACACAGACACACACACACACACACACACACACACACACGCGCGCGCGGCTTCCCAGTTACAGAAGGGTCTTATATATTCCAGTGGCTGAAAGCTGCTCAAAGGGATGTGTAGATGCCTTTGCTGTACGACACCAGGCATGGCACCATGTTCTCCATCTGTTGAACAACCCCAAGCAAGCTCAGCTCTGTAGATCTATGCATAAAACAGATATACCCTCCATGATGGCTCCATCTTTGGAGCATGCTGTCATACTCACTGGTCCTTGATGTCAGTGGGTATGTAGGGTGTGAGGAACCAGTTTCTTTTACCTGCTACTGTCTTCTCAGAGTCCATACCACCCATCTGGGAAAGCTAAGCCATATCCTCTTTCCTACTAAGCCAAGGCCATTTTGGACCCACCTCAGCACTGCCTTCGGTGAGATAAGCTCAGCAGAGATGAAGGCACACCGATCTCAAGTGTGCAATAATGACTTCTTAAGAATGGTGTGCCTGCACAGACACCAATCAACCCAAGTGAAGATGCTCTCACCCCACACAGTCCTCTTGGCGTCCTTTCAGCTACCCCTGCATCACTGTCACGATTTCTGTCACCACAGATTTCTCTCTCTCCTCCTCCCTGCCTCTCCTTTCCCCCTTCCCTTCCCCCCTTTTTTTTTACCCACCATGGCCCCCTTCTTGTAGTGGTGGGACTCAAACACAGGGTCTTGCTCACACTAGGCACATGCTCTAACCCTAAGGTACACTCAGGCTCAGCTACTATTCACTGAATTAGCCTCTCACTTAAAATCCACTCTGTTCCAGAGTTCAGGAGCCCCTCGTGGTACAGCTACAGCCTCCTGATCACCTGTGACTTCTGATCTAGGGGTTGCTCTCTCTGGTATACGTACCCATTCCCTTTCCTCATTTCACGGGGCAGGTACATTTCCATCTCCTGAGAGTTCTCCTTGACTCCTCTTAGCAGCCCTCTGCACAACACTCAACACCATTTTCCCTACAAGTTACGCTCCTTTGTTTCACTTATTTATGTGTTTATGTGTTGCCTTCCTGGCTGCCTGCACAACTAGATTCTACCCTGCAGGTATTCATTCATTTATTTGCTCATTCATGCATATATTCCCCAATATCTACTATGAATTTACTCTGTGGCAAAATATTATTAAAAAGGTGCTGTGAGTGTAATGCTTACCTTCTATTTCCTTCTAGTATGGACACAGACCTTGAGTAAAGGAACTAGCAAATAGTAATAACTCGGATGTTGAAAAGACTGCAGAGAAGAATAAAGCAGGAAGGTAGAAGAGTGAATGCTAGGAGGGGTATTTTATTTAATGTAGCAAAGTCCTCTGCAGTATGATGACACATAGCAAAGACCCAAAGACAGATAGGCATAATGTCACTTGCGCATCTTGTGGGAAGGACATCCCAGGCTTCTAAAGACAGACCATGTCTGCTGTTCTCCAGAAACAAGAAGGAGGCAAGTGGGATTGTTGTGTGATATTTTGTTTGTGTTATGACAAATAAAGCTTGTCTGGAGATCAGAGGGCGGAGCCAGCCACTAGTTAACCACAGAGGCCAGGCAGGGGTGGCACTTGGGAGGAGGAAGCAGGAAGATCAGGAGTTCAAGCCCATCCTGGGCTACAGGAGATTGAACTAGTCTAAAAGAGAAACAGCTGGGCAGTGGTCCTGCATGCCTTTAATCCCAGCACAATCAGGAGGTGGAGACAGGATTATAAGGTGGGTAGAAACAGGATCTCACCCCCATTTGGTCTGAGGACTCATAGAGGTAATATGTTTCTAGTGGCTGCTACTCTGCTACTCTGCTTCTCTGATCTTTCAGCTTTCACCCTCAATATCTGACTCTGGGTTTTTATTGTTAAGACTAAATAGATTCATGCTTCATGTGATTGAATTGTCATAGTGACGGGGACTCAGGGAGAAGAAGTGGGGGACCTCAGTGAGGTGATGGTGATGAGGGTGGAGGAGGTGAAGGAGGGCCTGTGTACAGACTTTGAGTGAGATGCAAGGAGAGAGAGAGAGAGAGAGACAGAGACAGAGACAGAGACAGAGACAGACAGACCAGCTGTAAGCTCTTGTGAAGAAACTCTCTAGCTGATTTTCCGGTGGCTTAAGTTACAAGGGTAGAAATACTAAGCTGTGATCACATGGTGTGCCACGAAAGAAAAGCCAATAGATTTTGCTGATGTGCTGGATGTGAACGTGAGTGGAAGGTGAGTGAAGTTTAACTCAGGAGGAGCTACAGATGGGACGAGGAGCTAACTTTCAAACACGCTGATTTCAGGATGTCTGAGAGGCCCTAGGACTCTGACTTCTATTTTTCGCTGTATGACAAAGTGCAGGAGTCCAGGCTCCTAGGAGGACAGAAAAGATGACTGGAAGAACTATTGAGGCACACAGCATCACAGACAGGATTCAAACGCATGTGACTGAAATGCACACAGGGTGGAGCTGTGTCTGATGGCTCTCTACCATTATTCTGTACTGATGCCACTGACTGTGTGATATGTAGATGGATGCACTATTAATAACCCACAGATTTTCTTTTCTGTTGGTCAGTTGGATTACTAAGCAATTGTCTACCATTCTACAAACCATAGCCACAATAGCCCCAAGTCACAGAAACCTAAATGACATGGTGGCTTCCTCTTTCTGCACACTCAGATGTGCCTTTTGCACCTTGGTTGGGTCTCACCAGCAGCCAGGCCCTTGCTCAAACATATTCATAACTCATGAGAAGGCAGAGGATGCTGCTACCCAGAGCGAGAGGACAGAGCTGTTGGCACTTTTGTGGGGCTGCCATGGAATTGGGAGGCTGAGATCACAGCTCCTAGCTCACTGCTGAGGTTGCCTTCTGCCCTAATGTACGTAGTGACAGGTATACAGAGCCACATCTTCGAAACTCAAACTGCAAACCAATGCTCCTGGTTCCCACAACACTAAATACCTCCTCTGAATTCAGAAATGCTGACATGTGGCTGTCACTGTGTCCACATTCAGGCCTATTTACTTTGCATTATTAAAGCTCTCTAGGTGCAGGTGTCCCCTATTAACGCGCTGGATCCCTGCAAGTCATGGCTTATGGGTTGCTGTAGAGTTTCAAAGACATTCACAATATATAGGCACAGAACCCATGAGACATTTTGGATTGCAGTTTGGAAAAGTAAAAGGTGAGGAGGAACAACAAAGTGGGGCTGAGGGACTGATGGCATCACATCTACCCAAGGCAGAGTGACAGGTTTTCTAGGAGCTGCTGAGACCTGACTCTCCTGCTGCACCCCATTCCTGGAGGTTCAGCGGTGTGGAAGGTCCTCCAAGTCAGTCCCTCTGCCTGCTCTTTAAATGGCTTAGTGTCTTTACCCAACATGTGCCCAATAGTCTCAGGAAGGCAGGCCAGCAACTTAAGGGAGGTTATTGGAACAAAAAGCGAAAGGCTTCCCAAATCCCAAAAGGTTTGAAGTCATCACACCGCTATCCATTCTCATGCATTTTGGTGCTGTCTTCAGGTCCTAAGCATCTCCTTCCCTTCCCATTCACTAACTTCTCCAGTAATCCCCCCAGCTCTAAGGAGCAGTCTCTCACAGTGAGGTCTGGGGATCCCGGAGTGGCCAGCGGTGAGGTGTACTTCGTGATGGATGAGGAACAAGGGATGAGAAAGGAGAAGAACCATGGCATGGAGGCTAGAACAGGGCAGGAGTGGAAACTGGGGCATCAAAGTCACTCCTCTGAACAGCACTCACTGAGGCTACAGAGGCTAGTCACCCTGCAGGAGCGGCACGCCTGCTGGAAGTGTACATTACATCTTGGTGGGTATGGCTGCTAAACAGCCTGTGGCACACTGGTGCAGTTACTAGGGAAGAAATAGCTCAACTACCTGCAATCTTGGGAAAGGCCACTTCGAAATGACAGTGACTTCTAAGGTCAACGCAGGACAAAAAGTGTTGCCTCCTATGTATGCGGTTTACTAAATTAGGTCATTATTGGAATGTTTTTAAAACAGACAGTAAAGCAGTGTCCCTGTTGAGGCTCAAAAGTTCTAGCATCTTCTATTATAAAAGCACACTAGTAAATAATCTTGCATCCCTTAGCAGGAGAGAGTTGGGGCTTATTTACTTTTCACAATTCTGCATTTCCTCTAGAATTGGCAGAAGGCTGCCTTGTATATAGCTCAGTAAGTCTATATAGTAAAGCGGGTCTTGGTTGCCCTTCCCCTGTTCCCTCTACCCGAGTGGTGGGATAGGGATGACCACAGCCGTGCAGAGGGCAGCCTGTGGAAACGGTGGCCTACCCGCAATAGGACATTTAGCTGTCACCCATCAAGCCTCAGTTTCCTCGTAAGAAACGAGTCCTAAGAATGAAATAATTCACCTGTGAGTGTGGTACGCTTACTTACACCCTGGTCACAGAAAGACTGGGATTCACCAAAGGGGTCAAAGGACATGGAACTCTAACGAGGAGCTTCCAGCCAATGAGGGCTCAGAGGGGGTGCTAGAGCCAGGCCATTCCTGCCCAACACAAGACTCTTGCAACCCTGCCAATAGCAGCCCTTGTCCTGTATGGCCTACCTGCCTGGCCAAGGCTTTTCCAAAACTGTACAGTCAACCCATGCTTCTTTCTCTCCCTCCCTCTCTTCCTCCCTCCTACCTTCCTTCCCTCTTTTATTTCTTCTTTCCTCAGCGGTGTCCCATAACCTGAGGATCTTCCCACCTACTCCACAGGGATTACCCTTGCATTTCTTACCTTGCCCTACCATCTCTCCCAGAAGACCTGCACTAGCCCAGAATATAAAGTACTGACCATAAAAGGGAAATCCCGGGAACGTGAGCTGTAACCACTGTAATAAGCACCAGCTGATTAAACCACTGGCTCTCCCTACAGCAGGAGCTTGTGATAGCAGCCCTCAGGATGGCTTGACCCCAGTGTCCTCAGAGGAACCTCAGGCTCTACCACCCTGCATCTAAGCACAACAGCACATCTGCTTTTTCTACTGTCACTGTGTGCTGGGAGAATGTCAAACCCCCAAAGTCTGGAGAACTTCTATATTAGCTTGGAAAAGCAAGCCTCTGCCACCCCTTATTTCAGAAAGAGAACACCAGGGGCCTGAGGAACCTTTTAAGGGAAGCTTCAGTGAGAGCCTTCGTTAAACTGTCTTTCCTGAGAGAGCTGTGGGTCAAGTCATTATCTTCTATCTAGTGTGGTTTTACCAGTGTCTTGGGTCGTTTATTAGTCTTCATGAGGGAATGACAGTCCAGGCAGTAAGGGACATTTGGAATTAATGACAACATGCACCAGCCTGCAGCCCTGAGGCATGTCTGTGAGAGCACATGGGCTACTGCTCAGTGGCAGGTCTCGCAGCTGCTGTAGAGAACCTGTTGGGATGGCAGCTGTAAACTCCACTCTCCTGAGATCTAAGAAGAAGGTTCCAATTCGGTGACCACAGACTTCACAGAGGCGCCATCAGCACCATAATGGCTTGTGATAAAGGCATTATTGATGCTTTGCTTGGCACTGTAGAGAATCAACAGTAATTAGGTGTTTCGTAAAACTGCTTTGGAAGCATTGCTGCTTAAAGAGCAGCAAGGTTGGCTCAAAGAACTTCACGATGAAGCCCGCGGCTCGTTTTCTTTCAGAAAGCATGTCCCCCAACAAAATATGAAAGAGGAGTCAGCTTGGATCTGGTTATGCACACAGAGTCCATGGGTGTGTTGCTACTTTAGACCCTAGCATGTTCAGGGTTCCAGGGCAAAGCCAAGAAGGAAAGAGGCAACTCCAGAGATGGCTGCAAGCTTCATCACAGCACAAGGTGACCGGTGACAGGGTGCTGGCACTGAACTCAGAGTGCAGCTTGGGTATTGCTGACACAAGGATCCCACAAGAATGAAAGGATGCCCAGTACAGCCACACCCACCACCTCTGGAGAAAGAGAAACCATATCAAACTAATGCTAGATTAAGATGCAGCTGTGATTGTCTGTCCCTATCGTTGTTCACCCTACGGTAACCCTACTTCCATCTCTGTGAGACCATGTTAATCTGCCTTGCAGAGTAGGAAAAGGCATTGGCCTGAAACTGTGGCCACTCTGACGCAAAATCACAGCACTGACCCCTCCCTATCTGTCACTGTGGGTGAGCCATCTTTCTCTGAGGGACTCAGCATCTTCACCTGAAAATGGGAATGAGACAACGAAACTCTGAGAGACAAAATACCACACGTGTGAAATGTCTTAGCATTTTGCCACAACAGATTTAAAATCAATCACAATTGGTCATCTAACATGTGGCAGATACACACCCCAGAGAGCACAATCCCTGCCCTTATATTTATCATCTGCACTGAGAAAGAAGAAAGGATTTTTTTAATATTGCCAACTGTAACAGCGCACTTTAACATTAAAGACTTTAGGCAGAACATTTTAAAAAGCAAGATAACTAAGTAATTTTTATAATAATGGTTAAATTACTAAGTATTTATTAAGTATGCAATTAAGATCTGATGCATGATCTGATCTAATAATTCATATCTGGTCGGGGCATTATTTGAATGCTTTAAGCTGATCACTCCATCTATTCTTCTATGATGAGGAACTATGTCTCTCCCACTGTACAGATCAGGACACTAAAGCCCAATGAAGTCCAAAAACATGTACAAGGTAACAACATCCCATCGAAGCGGCAAGGACTACACTTATTTATAGGCAACCTGACTTCCCAAAATACATTGTAGTAAAAGCTAGCCAGAGAAGGGACCTCTGGGGCTGGCAAAGTTCTATTTCTTGACTCGGGTGGTATTTGTAACAGGTTTGATTCATGTGTTTCTGAATCGGCTTGTTTTATTTAGAACTATTTAAAATTATAATATAGTAATCGAAGTTTGCCATTTGATGATATGAAAAAAGACTGGATATGTGTTTTGTATGTTATGTTTTCCAACCACAGGTATGGGGTGATGTTAATGCAGTATCATGATAAGATTTGTTTCAACCGTTTGTAGTGATGGCTCAGGAGCAAATGGAAAATTATATTTTAATTGCGGTAGTAGGTACATTTTCCCAGGGTCCCTCAGGGAGAAAGAGGAATGGGTGTAAGGGACACTTTTATTGTGGCATTTGGGATCCCACCTCTCTTTCGTCCTGCATTTTTGCAAATGATTTTATGTCCCTCTCCACTTTGTCATTTACATTCTCCCATGATTTCTCTTTCTCTTAACCTTTTCCTTTGCTTAACTTTACTCTTTAAAAGTATTTGCTTATTTTTATTTTATATGTGTGAGTTTTTGCCTGTAGGTTGGTACTGGGAACCAAACCCGGGTCCTCTGCAACAGCAGCAAACACTCTTAACCACTAAGCCATCTCTCCAGCCCCAGCTTGGGTTTCCTCTTACCCCATCCTGGTAGCTATCTCCCTCCATCCCTCTCCTGGTCTAGAGAATTTGAAAGACATTTCTTGTGGGTTTTATTTAATATTATGGTAGATTGCTTAGTGTTTATTAAGAATGTCTCTGTGGTTAGCCATGGTGGCACATTCCCGAAATCCCAGCACTCAGGAATTAAGTCAGAAAGTTGAAAGTTCAAGCCTAGGCTGGGCAACACAGTGTGAAACTGTTTCAGTAAAAAAGTTGAGTGGCTTGTGTACAACTTTCTTTCCACTACAAAAATCAAAAGAAAATGCACAAGCCAGGGCCATTTCTTAGCCTATCATACACTAGCTCAGGCTTTCTAATTAAGAAGCTCTACTCCTGGACAGAATCTATGCAGAGAGACCCAGCACTGCATGAAAAGATGGTCCCTTGGAGGCTACACTGCAAGAAGCTAGAAAGAGCATTCTCCAATTTCAGAATCTCTAAGTCCTAACTCCAAAATGGAATCAATCTCTACACATTTGTACTTACATTAAATTTGTAAAACAGACTAAAAATATGATTACCAGCAGAAAAGTGATAAAATATCCCCTGTCCCTGTGAAAGAGACATCTGCAGCACTTACTGGGCAGTGTACAGAGGAACTCCTCAGTGGGCAGATGTTTCAGGGTGCATCACAGCCTGCCCTTCTGCAGTGAGTATGCTAGCCCTTTCCCTGATCAGAGTCTGCTCATTTCATGGTGTCTACCTTCCCCTACTCCTTTAAATTAAAGACTTATTTCATGGAGCCAGTAGAGAGTTTCTGGTACTCCTAAGCTCCCTGATACCAACTCCAGGTTCAAGACTTCTCTGCTCTTTCTTAGCCCAAGTCCAGTCAGCACCTCGGACAGCAACATCTCTCTGGCTGGAGCAGGAGGTACCTGTTGGTTTGCTCTGTAAGCAGGTGGGACTCCTCTGTCCCTCATTTCTCGCTCTGCTTCTGAGAACACTATTTCTTCCTCCTGCTCCTCACTCTCCTCAGAACAGGAATCAAATACATCAGCATAATACTCTTCAGCAACAAGTGGGTCTTCTGGGATCCCTGAAATAGAGAATAAGCAACAATTGCAGTCATTGAAGTCCTAACGTGGTGAGCTGGGGGCCCTTGTGTCCTCAGAGACCAGCACTGACAAAGCTTCCTTGGAGCACAGTGCTGACTCTTAGTTTCCTGAAAGGGTCCGCTAGATATAATCAGCAGTTGGCAAAATTAACCCAGTAGAAAGAGGGACACTAACCTTTGAAGTTAGGAGAACAAAACCATGGGACAAGAGTAAATGAGCTCCTTTGTAGCTTTTACATGAGTCCTTATTAAAAACTAAGGTGTCAGGAGAAAATCAAAGATGAGACACCACAGCAAGGCCTTGTTATGCAACACACAAAACTTTGTAGCAGAGACAGTGGGAAGGAGAATGTGTTAATATTTTTCTAGAAGTTTCTTTTAAGAAAGAAAGAAAAAGGAAAGGAAAGGAAGAAAATGCCAGTAGTGAGACAAAATGAGATGGATAGGATGAAAACAATGGCATTTGGACAAACTGAGGAAGAGATCACAACTCTTTTCTAACAGGCTATGGATTCAGGTTTTCAAATGGAGTTTGGTATGGTGGGCTATATTCACATCCATATTAAGCGTTTATTTAAAAGAAAAAAGGAAAGGGAAGATTATCCATGTAAACTGATTCTAATAACCCAAGTTACTTGGCAGGGCATCAGTAGTGACTAAAACAGAGCTGGTGCCTATAAGAATATCAACAAAGAAAGGCCAAGAGTGGGTTACAGGGGCACAACATCCTAAACTCTAATCCACCAATGAGGACTGGCAATAGACAAATATCCCCGGGATTACATAATGATACTCTACTGCAAGCTGGATTAGGCTTTGCACCACTCTGACTTATAAACAGAATTACTGTTCTTACTTGTAACACAGAGTACTGTTTTTTTAATCCATTGTTACTGTTTTCTATCTGGTGGGGAATTGTGGCATTCAGGGTCAGAGGATTGGGGAAGTGTGGCATTCAGGGTCAGAGGACTGCAGTCTGACTCAACCTCTGCCTACTTGTATATAAAACTCTGGGCAAGATGCTTCCATTTACAGAGCTCAGGTTTCCTCAGTAAAACTACCATAAGGGTACTCTAGCCATGCAGCCAGCAGACCCCATCGTAAGCTACTTATGAAAGCATCTGTGCACACGGAAATGTCACAGAACTTCCACCCAATTTCTATACCTGTAAAAAAAAATGGGATTTTTATTAACTGACTCTAGGATCTTTTGAAATAGAACACTAGCTATAGACTTACCAGCAAAAGAAGACTTAAAATTTTAAAATTACACTTCATCTTTTGGGAGTTTTTGGCATGCTGCTGTATGCATGTGGAGGTGAGATGTCAATGTGTGGGGGTCAGCTCTCTCCTTCCACCATGTGGGGCCTGGGGATCAAAGTCCATCATAGGCTCCTCTGCTGAGCTATCAGGCCAGTTCCCAAAGGAAGACTTTACAATCTTCTCGTTATCTACACTTTCTCTGCAAAAAGCAAGAGGCTACAAAATGAGATCAAAATTAGCTCAATGGCAAAAGTTCTATATATTCCCAACAGTCTTTGATGGTTCTTAGGGTAGGGCTTATACGCTCTGTCACCTCAACCCGCCAGGGTGAGCTGCGCCACAGCATGAGACACACATGAGAATCAAAATCTGCCAGAGGATCTTGGGCTTCACCACCAAGTAGCCTGAGCTGAGAGACTGGTGGGCAGAACCACATGCTTCCTACATAACTCCCCCCACCACACCCTGAACCCCATCTCTCTGTCAGAACTGTCTGTTCTCTCATTCCCTCCTCCTTCCCCTCCTTCCCAAGTCTCTCCACCTCCTTTACGGTTATTTATCTGTTCACTTTTTCATATTTCCCACTTCTGCTCTCCCCATTCTCATCTCTCCTTTACCTCCTTTGCTTTCACACTCGAATATGACACAGTAAAGCATATTTGCATCATTGTCCAGTTCGCAGTAGTGTGCTTATATCATGTACACACTTAAAATCTTTAGGATTAAAACGGAGTTTCCAGGAATAAAGACTTATCTACTCAAACTACATGTGACACTCTGGTATTTTCCATGCTAGTCAGTATTTCAAAATGCTGTTTGCAACTCACAAGCAGTGACTTCTCAGTTCAAATGCTGGCTTCTGCATCAAAAAGATCCTCATGTATGTCAACACTAACAGTGGTTCCACAACACTGGGTACCAACTTAACTTTGTGCATTTAGGTTTTCTCATCTATAAAACATAGATGATTATCTGCTTCTGGGATTATTGTAATAATCAACAGTATAACAGAAACAAGGTATTATGCACCATGTTATGGTACTTTAATCAATAAACATCAGCTGCTGTGAAAGCTGTATAATGTGGCAAACATCTTAATTTTGCCTGTTAATACCCAACACCAGAAAGAAATATATCAGGCAATCATAATTATATACCAAATGCGAAATTTTCGTTATTTTAAATATAATCAGTCGGTATGGATTTTCAGAACTGTCTCAAAGGCACAGTAAGGAATGATGTCCCATTGGCTTTCTTTCTGCAGGCCTCCACAGGGACACAAGGGTACTTCATTTCCTCCCATCATTTGCTTGGTCCACAAAGGCCTCTGAGTTCTCTTCAAACAGCTCAGGAAGACGTGGGATTTTATGGTGAAAGGCCAGCTAGTCAAATTGCAGACTTCACAGACTATATGGTCTTTATTACAGTTATCAGTATTGATTGCAATACCAAATATTTGATATCAATATTCAAATGAAGAGTGTGGCTGTGTTTCCATAAACCTGGCCAGATTATATCTGTACCACCCGGACATTTTTCTCTTGCAAAAAACAAAACATTTCCCTCTTCCCACTGTGCACCAAGAGCCCTGGTTCCTTACCCTCTCAAACCTATGATCTAAGAAGGAAGAGAATGATCATAGGGCCAGATGTATGCTTCCTGTGTGTGACTTGTGGGACAGACTGGGATGGCTCCGTCTGCGATGTCTCCTGAATACACTTCACTACCTTGATGCTGCTTAGAAACCGGAATTGTTTTCAAAAGAGAAAATCAAAACAAATGTAAGCCTGCTTCAACTATGTTTGTCAAGCTGCGTGTTTTTTTGTAGTGAGCCCAATTTGAAGCCTCGTTCAGCTAAGGCTCATTTCTCCTGTCACTGAGGGAAAAACAGACTGTGATAAATAGCTTTAATTTCCTCACACCCTGAAGTCAGCCTCATAACAGATGCAACTGGAATGGCATTCCAGTTTTCTTCTATGCTGGCTGGGCAGTAACAGGGCATACTTATGAAGGAATCCAATAATGGCTGCTAAAGCTTGGACACCAGTGTTACAAATCCATACTGGAGGGAAAGAGAAGTTATTACCTGGTTCCACAGAAAGGGTGGCCTTTGTCAGATCCTTCAGTCAAGACCCAGATAAATCCCTTCTAAGATGACTGAGTACTGGGGTCACCTACAGCACTCTCTAATTAACACACAGCAGCACTAGGTCCCAACCCCCCAAAATGCTGAGTCGGTAGTTCTGGGTAGCACCTGAGAGTGCTTAATTATTTATTCAATGTGTATGTGCACACATGTGTGTGTGTGTGTGTGTGTGTGTGTGTGTGTGTGTGTGTGTGTATGTGTGTGTGCCTGCACACATGCACATATGTGCAGGTAACTTCCAAGACCAGAACCTGCTGGATGCCTTGGAGAAGGAGTTAAGAGTTGGCTGTGTGTCACAGAACATGGGTGCTAGGAACTGAACTCTGGAACTCTGCGAGATCAACAAACACTCTTAACCATTGAACCATTTCTCCAGCCCCACAATTTACATTTCTAAGAAGTTCCAAGCTGATGTGGATGCTGCTGGTATAGAGGCCACACCCAAGAACCACCACTCAAATAAAAGTTGTATCTTATGCTGCACAGAATCACTTTGATCTACACTAGCTCTACATCTTCTGGTGCATCTTTGTATGTTAAAGACAAAACATGAACAGAAACAAACTACTTTAGAAGAGCTAAAACTGGGCTGTTAGTGGTCTCGGTTGCTTCTGATCTCTATGGTGATATAAACAATGAGACTGTCCTGACATTGTTAACAGGGACACAGACTCAAACGGTGAGCAGCCCAAAGTTAGTCTTTATGTCAAACACTGTGCAGTTTTAAAGGCACACTCACAACTACTACTCCATCATTGCATTCACATTAGACCAGATGATGTCTTTTGACCATTGTTCAGAAAAGGAAAGCGAGGGCTCAGACAGGCTAGTGACCAGAGAAAGGTCACACAGATGCATGCACCATGAACATGAAACTAGAATGTAAATAACCTGAACCCTACTTCTGGGTTACTGCCATTTTACAGTGAATAAGGATTTTTCATCTTTGCTGCTAAACCCACTTTAAAGTCATGACTGTCCCCCAGAATCTCTGTAAGACACTGGACAATAAGGTGTGGGGTTTGGGTTCGAGAGAAAGAACCTGGCTCTTACATATGCCAGCAGGTCGTTTCACAGGAGCAGAGAAGAGTAAGTGCCGGAGCCTCATTCAGACTCAACCCAGCTCTCACTTCATTATTTCGGATGAGCTCAGATTTGGATGTGCATCAGAACCATCTAGAGATCTTGTTAAAACAGCCCTCCCCCAAGCATTGCCAATTCAGCAGGCCCAGGGTAAGGCCTAAGATTCTGCACTGGTGATGATGCAGAGAAGAAGGACTGTCACCCTGGGCTCTGGAGGAGAAACTGGCACCAAGGTGATGTGTTAAATAAAAGCTTCTCTGTCGTTTCATTCATTATTAGACCAGATCTTTACACTTCTAAAGTGATCAGATAGACATTACAGCCATAGTTCTCTACCTCCCTAATGCTAAGACCCTTTAATAACCCCCATGTTGTGGGGATCCCCAATCATAAAATTATTTTCATTGCTACTTCATAATTGTAATTGTGCTACTGCTATGAATCATAATGTAAATATCTGTGTTTTCCAATGGTCTTTGGGGGTCATGACCCACAGGTTGAAAACCACTGCATTATAGACTTTTTTTTCCTTAAAGAGCCAGTTTTCCCGAATGTTGTTTCAGGCTAAATCAAGGAAGGGTCTTCTTAAAAGCTTGGTTGTGTGTGGGTGGGTGTGTGCATGCACACTCACACGTGTGTGCGTGTAGAGTGTTTATGTGTGGGCACACATTGTGCAGGTGCACGTGGAGGTGAAAGGTTGGACTCCGTTGTCTTCCTCAATGGCATCCCGCTTCCTTTCTGAGACAGTCTTGCTGAACCTGGAGCTGGCTGACTCGGCTAGTCTAGCTTGTCCCAGGGATCGTTTTGCCTTCACTTCTGGAACCCTGGGACTACAGGCAGGCCATCATGTCTGTTGGGCTTTTATGAGTGCTGGAGACCCAAACTCCACTCCTCACACTTGCTAAGTAAATACTTTACTCTCTGAGCCATCTTACCAGGCTAAGTACAGATGTTTAGAAGGACAGTCTCCGTCTGCTCACCTCTCATTCTCCCACACTCCAACCACTGGTATGCCCTCAACAAATTTGTGGGGCAGACTTTCCAGAGTGGCTATCAAAGAGTAGGCCCTAGAACAGCATCTATAGCATCGCCTTAGATCTTAGCAGAAATAAAAGTTCTAAGGTCTCCAACCCTGGCCTATTGAATTAGGACAATTTAAGAAGACCCTTCTTTGATTTAGCCTGAATTAGTACTGGGAATATAGCTCAATGGTACAGCACTTACCTACCATGTGTAGAGCTCTGGGTTCAATCCCCAGTACCATAAAAAATAACTTATTTTAACAGGCCCCCCAGGTGAGCCTAATGTACACTAATTCAGCACAAACTGTCACTTAATGTTTGCTCAAATGAAAATAATTTCCCTAAAAATCCATGAGCCCAGAAGGGCAGAGTCCATGCCTGCCATATTAACTGTGGCAACTCCCAACACATGGCTCAAGAAAGACACCCAAAGACACTTCTTGAATAAAGGAGTCCAGAGCTCTCTAAAGGGTATGGGCTTATGAACTACACTGTAGCGTCACACTCAAAGGCTTTCAGAATCTTTGTTGGGGCGGTAAGAGAGGAGGAAGGAAATGCTAGAGCCCCACATCCACTCCATCTCTTCTTCTTTGGCATGTTCTGAATTTGTCAGATGTTAGAGTTTGGATATTAAATGTTCCCCCAAGGTTCATGTGTTGGAGGCTTGGTCCCCAGCCCATAAAGCTAATGGAAAGCAATGTAATTTCTAATGTGCAGGATCCTGTGACAGGTCTCAGGTCAATGGAGACATAATCTCCAAGGACATAGTGGTTGCACAGTCTCTCCTTTCCTCTTTCATTCCATTGACATGAGGTGAATAGCTCTGTCCTGTCACACGCTCCCAATATAATGTGCTGCCTCTCCATGGGTTCGAAACCATAGCAGAGACAACTGGCCATAGGTCGAACTTTCCAAAATTGTGAGCCAAAATAAAGAAAAAAAATCCTTATGACTTGACCATCTCAAGTATTTGTGACAACAACATGTTGTGTAGCACTTTGACTAGGAACGGCCCCTGCAGGGTCATATCCTTAAATTTGTGGTCATCAGGGAGAGGCCCTACTTGGCAGGGACCGGGAGGCATGGCCTCAGAGAGGGTGTGGCCTTGTTGTAGAAAGTGTGTCACTGAGGGCAGGCTTCGGGGTTTCAAATGCTCAGACCAGGCCCAGCGTCTTGCTCTTCCTGCTGTCCACTGATCAGGATGCAGAACATTCAGCTACCTCTCCAGCATCATGCCTGATTGCATGCTGCCACGCTCTCTGCCATCATTAATGGACTAAACCTCCAAAACAGTAAACCAGCCCAATTAAAAATGTTCCTACATATTTAAGATTTCCACGGTCATGCTTCTCTTCACAGCAACAGAACACTGACTCAGGCAAAGAGCGAGCTGCTGAGCACATTTTCATATACACTTCACACCCCCATCCCACAGGCCCGCCAAGTCCAAGGCCTCAGCCAAAGTTACCCTAGAGTATGATTCCACTCACTAGTAGACTGTAGAGTTCTCCAGGTGCTTCTGGCATCTCTCAGGGGCAGGTGTCTAGCTGATGCGTAGGCTGAGTCATTATCCGTGGAGAAAAGCACCAATAGAAAGAGAGACCACCACAGCTAGAAACAAACATTTCCCAGACAGAAGTAACCTGTCTGGTGGACTCCACCACAGTGAAAATGTATCCCAAACCCCAGTCCTTCATTCTCTCCACAGTCAATGGGGCACTCAGTGTCCCACCCCCTGAGAACGCACAGCTTCCCTCGCACAACCTGAAGAAAAAAAACTCCAAGCCTTGCTGATTTACTAAAGGTATTTTATCAACTTCTAAACTTCACACTAATGTTGGTCTATTTTTCCTTTTCAGTTTTTGCAAACCATCTCTCCCCTGCTGTGAACCATGAGATGGTTCATCAGGCTATTTGGTGAGTCATCAGCTGGGCATAAGACTCTGTTCTCAGGGTGGCCTCATTCCTGATAGCGGCCATTAGAATTACTCACGGGGCGCAAAAGCCACAGAGAATGAAGGGCCCACTGTAATAAAGCAGGCATCATTTCTTCTCTTGGTGAGCCCGCCTTTTACTGACACTGTGGGTCCATTGTAGAAGTCCCAGAGAGGCAGTTACTCCACACTCCAAATGGCTGCTGCCTCTGTATTTCATTACAAAGAGCCCTTTTCTGGGCCTGTGGGAAGGGAATGCAATTTTCCATCACCATAACATTTAGCAGGCCTGGTGCTTGTGGCAGCACATTTGCCAAGGAACAGTTTAGACTGATGTACAGTCCAGTGGAGAATGTGGGTAGCCCCGAGTGAGACGAACGCGCTCATAGGCTGAGGGAGAAATGCATGCTCCACATATCTTTGAACACCCAGCTCTGCAAAGCCCCCCACTCCCACCCCCATGGTCTTACACAGTGGGCTGCAAACCTTGCGGCCAACAGCAGCTCTTCTAGGACCCGCTCACTGCCAGCAGAACGCAGTACAGGGCCGTGCTCCACATCGGGCTGCATGCCCAGCCCTGCTTTATTTTTCTATTTCTAGGGCCTCGCAGACACTTCCCACACAGACCTTGACTTTGTTCCTGAACTGACCCCTCCATGCTTTTCTCTGCACTCGTCTCTTGCTTTCCAACTCCAATCCTTAGATGTGCTACTCCTTCTAGAACTTTCCTATCAGACTGGTGGCCACCAGCCAATGTGGCTACTTAAATTAAAATTATTTAAGTTCAATGGCAGATCAGTCACAACGACTACATTCCATGTGCTCAGTGGTCACAAGGACAGGATTTTAGGGTATTTCCACCAGCATTGAGGATAATTCTCTGGACAGCACTGCTGTAGAGTGTCCAGTCTCTACTGCTCCCCCTGCTGGTCAACAGCCCTTATTTTCACACTGGGGTGTGTTTACTTCACCTTTCTTACCTTCTGGTCTTCCCAGGCCAGCATACCACCCACCATCACCAGTTCCCACCCCCTGCAGAGGAATAGCAAAGCCCAGGCCCAGAACTGGACTCTGTGTGGGGAGAGGGTGGCTCCATTCCACGCCAGCCCTGGGCCAGAGCCACACTGAAGAAGTCACCATATGGACCCCTCAAGCCTCTGAGATGCTTTCTCTAGCTCCTTTTACAGAGTATCTACACAAAGATCTTTGGTAGATGATGGATCCCACCCTGCACCTCAGGGAAAGGTGCTCCATGGAGCACCCAAGTCCTGCTGGAGGCAACCTGCCACATGGCATCACAGCAATCAAGTGCTCCTTCCCGGTCAAGCTCACCAAGTGCACATAGAACTAAACATCAAATACAGACGGTCCCTTTCCAGCGCTGGGGCTGGGGGCGTGCTAACAGCTGCTGGGTTTCACATCTCTTCCATGCTTTCTTCCCCCACATATCGAGCTCTAGGTGAGTACCCTGACCTTTTCTAAAATAAACCCTCAAAACTGGGGCTAAAATTAACTACACTGATTAGCTTAGCCTACAGCATCACACATGAGACTGTGAAAAGAAATGATTTTCTTAGCCAAAATGCATATTCATGACCCTTTCAGTATGGAGGGCTAAATTAAGTAAGTACGGTACCTTTTATACACATATAGGACAGCAGGTTCTACCACTTTATTCAAAGTGACATCTCTACATTTGATCGAGTTCACTAAGGGCTCTCCATTCTCCCTCAACACACGGGAAGGATGGGAAGGGAGGAAGGAAGAGAGAGAAAGGGAGGGGGGCTTCATGATCGTTTTGGAAATAGGTCTCCTGTTAGCTCTAGAGTCTGATTCTTATGTGTCAAATTGATTCTCCCTTAGGCAAAACTACAACATTTCTCTGAACTTTTCTTTTTGCTTTGGAGAGCAAAAGTCAAAATAACTGGGTAAAATTTGTCTTTTCTCCACCTGATTCAGAGAAAAGAATAAGGGCTGGGATATCCACTCTCCCAGGGGAAATACAGAAGATTTCTCAGTGGCCCTAAAGGAGTGGGTACAATGGCTGTGTGCCATTTGCTGGCACATGACACTTACTTCTGAGACTTTAAGCAACTGGGTTAAGTTCCCTGGGCCTTAGCTCAGCAGCCTGAAACTCGGAGTCTGAACTAGATGATCAAAGGGCATTCTTCTGCTCCAAGGTACAATAATTCGTGGCTGTCCCTCTAGGCTTTTACAGCAGGACACTGTAGAGTATGCAGTTTAAACTACAGAAGTAATTATTTGTCACAATCCTAGAGCCCAGAAGTCCAAGATTAAGGTGCCATCAGACAGCTATCTGGGGAGGGTAGGTGTCATTTGTAGACAGCCCTCTCCCTCTTATATTCTCACATGACAGGGAGCAGAGAGACAGAAAGCAAGCTATCTTGTGTCTTTATTTACAAAGATACTAATACCATCAAGAGGGTGACCTGTCCACCTCCTGAAGCTCTACCCATAAACACAACCCACTGGGGAACAGGAGGGGACACAGCATGCATTTCATTTCAAACAGTATGCAGAAAGTCACCTGGGACTTGGTAAAATTTGGACTCATGCATCTCTGGCATGCCTGAGGTGACGGAGACGCTGCTGCCCCAACCAACCACACTGTGGGTAGCAAACAAACAAACAAACCTCTGCTTTCTACCCCTGGTCAACAAACATTTGTCTGGAAACAGGATTATAACTAATACTTACACAAAGTTTAACATTTTACATTGTTACAGACTAAGGCTTCCCCCTCCTGTGTCACTCTGGCTTTGTGTACTCATTAACAGTTTCTTTCACATACATGAAGTGTGTTTGGCATAGAGAGAGATTTGTAAACCAGCTAGGATTCCCTTTTGATGAAACCCTGGGTCCATTCTCTCTCTTTTCCACTTGTTTCCTGGAAAACTTGTCTGGCACTGGCAGGTCCTCTGCTAAATCACCAACTGGAGGCAGAAAGAAACTGCCAGAAGAGACTTGCTGGTGTAGGACATTCTCAGTTCACCCATATGAAAACTTAACACACAAGATGGGCAGGGATCACAATGGAATACACAGAGGGAACCTGTTGCATGGAGAATGTGGGTATGACACTCTCGAAAATTCTCCTTACCACACACATCAATTAAGGCACACATTTCTGAATGAATTAGAACTCCCTGTCATAAGGCTGGTATTTGCCTTTTCATGGTTTGATGAACTGTTGATAGGTTCATAGGGATTAAGGGTGAGGAAATATTTCACTGCTATGAAATCTGCAAACAGTTGCATTTTTACATTCTCAGAGAATAAACAGGAGTTAAGTGTCTATTAGATGTTTTATAAATCAATGACATATAATAATGATAAAAGAGAGGGGAAGGAGGAAATCAGGAGAGGACAGAGGAGGGGGGCGTGGTTAAAGATATAGTTTCAGGATTGCCCCATATTGTCACAACTATGGAAGCTGACAAGCCCAAAAGTCTACAGGGGGCAGGCAGAATGAAGCAGGCTGGAGACTCAGGGAAGGGTGAGTACCGCACTCTTAAATCCGACAGAAGTCAGGGTTGAATTCTTTGATTAGGTAAGACTCTTTCACATTATGCTTTATTCAAATCTACTGATTTAAATTTCATTGAATAAACATATTCACAACAACATATAGATGGATGTTTGAGGAAACCAGGTTATTATAGCCTTGCCAGTGGAACTCACAATAAACCATTCCAGGATCTACTGGAGTCAACTTGGGTTCTGACCTAGAAAATGGGGTTATCAAAGAACTCAGACCACCCTCTCAGGTTGAAGAAGTCCAGATTACTTCCAGTACTGAGGAGCACCTCAGAGTTTAGTAATCATGTGTAGGCAAAGGTGATTACTCAGTTCTTAACAAACCCTTACCTACTGTCAGAATCACTCTACTGTCTTGCAAACCTTTTTCTGGAAGAGTATTCACAGGGAACTGTCTACAACCCTCTGACAGATTTCTCTTTTGCATTTGTTCTTAGAAAATTCTTGTTATCTTTACTTTGGAGTCTTCAAGTGTCATTGGTGAGCATGTTTAGGTTGAGATTCAGTGTCCACTATGGGCAGAACAAGGTTAGCAGGCTGACCTGCAGGTGCCTGGAGACTCATTTTGGCAGGAGATTCATTTGGTATGCTGTGTCATACCAGGGAGAAAATGTTGGCACAAAAGCTTGGTGACCAAAAGCACTTTGGGGAGGCTGGAGAGATGGCACAGTAGTTAAGGAGCACTGGCAGCTCTTGCAGAGGACCTGGGTTCAGTTCTCAACACCCACATGGTGGCACAAAACCCTCTGTAACTCCAGTTCCAAAGAATTAGATGCCCTCTTCTGGCTCCCTGCACATATGTGGCATACAGACACACACACAGGCAAAACACCCATACACATAAAGTAATAAGATAAAATTAAAAATTAACTTTAAAAATCACTTCGCTTATTGATTACTGAGGTAGTAATAGGTATCCCAGGGCAAATGGCACACCAATAAAACCACTAAAGACAAAACAAAAACTCTATAAGCCTCCCTCCAGCAGATCTTTTACAATAGCCATAAAGTACATCCAACTTGTGGAAAAGCTAAGTGTCTTGGATGAGACTTTCTAGAAAATGTCTTTGAGAAGATTTTTTTAGGAGAGTTAATTATCTGAGAGGCCCAGTAAAGTCTCATAGGCCCAACCTCATGGATCTCTAGGGACAATATCAGGGAAGCAGTGGAGGTGTTTGCAGAGATGGCCTCTGTGGTCTAGGGACCGGGAAATGAGGGTTTTTCAGGCAGTTCCCTCTCCTTGAGTCCTGACAACGCAGGGTCTGGGGCCTTGAGAATGTCCTCTTCCCACAGAGTCAATTCAGAGAGGCTGAGCACAAGGACGTGATGAAGGGTCAAATGGGGTGGGGTCAGGCAGGGGCTGGTGGGGGCTGCTGTACCAGGGGAAATTTCCCCTGACATTGGACTCCTGTTCAGCTTTGTTGGATTGTTCCTATCTGGCTTCTCAACGGACACTACTGTTACACATCTCCACTAAGATCATCTTGCCCTCTACCCTAAGTGTGCCTCAACTTCTCACCCAGAACCACACCTCCATCTGCTTCTTGCTCTTGACTCTCAGACTAACTCTCTCATGGCTGATCTATCATTTACATCTTGGTTTGCCCGAAGGATTTCAACCCAGCTCAAATTAATCTTCAGTTAACTTTTCATCAAGCCTACCCAGCCCAGAATCTCAGTGAGCTCAGCACAGTGAATGCCCACCATCCCTCCTTCCGGTCTTCCCTCTCCTTCCTGATTTGGGCCCAACTCTTTACATATTGACTCTACTTGATCAGCCGGTGTTTACTGAATCTTAGTTCATGTTTAGCTGACAATTTCCCCCCAAGAAACCAGTACCCACAATTGAAAACAATGTTGACATCATGGACTCCAGAGCCCTCCCCACTGGTATTCTACTCCTCAGTCCCTCCGAGTATTTGTGCACTGCCCTGACTGCATGCCACAAACAACAAGAAAGCCCAGGGCATGCCTACTGATTTGCATCAAATTTTGTTCATAAACAGTGATGCTAAGTCATTCACTAGAAAATTAATTTTTCTCCATTAATAAGTAAGGAGAAATAGATATGGCTTACATTTGCATGCTAATAGTGCCAAAGGGTGTTATTTCAGTGGCGTTGAAGCCAAGCTTCAGAAGGGGGAAGGAGAACGTCTTGGAAGCAAATGTCTTCCCTCATTTACATTTTCCAGGGCTGTCAGCATCCACCCATATGTTCAGAACACAAAGGCAACAGGCAGAAAAGAGCTTAGGCTAGGGCTCAGCAAACCACAGCCGCAGGTCACCTCTGTACCCCACACTCCTGCACACTACACCTGTGGAAATCAGTCCCAGCATGTGTCCTCTACTGCTGCTTTCTCTCACCATCCAGAAGAGCAATCACAAAGCTGAGCAACTGTGACAGAGGTGCATGTCACAAAGCCCAAATTTACTACTCACTGCGGAAGGAAGCTTGCAAACCTCACACAACAAATAGCTACTGATGCGGAATACTTACTGTATGTGAACCATGGAGTTGGAAGCAGCCTTTTGTTTGAAGCCCTGACTGCTTCCAGATCATCCATCCATAGTAAGGTTAGAAATACCACAGCATTTTGTCAGCTGAAATTTTCTCCCAAAATGTCACACCCCTCTGTGGTAAACATTTTACAGGGTGACTGGTTCATTATAACTTTTGTTTTTGTAGAAAGCCAGGATGCTGCAGGTCCAGAGCCAAATTATATTGGGCCATTTAAGCCCCCTAAAAAGCTATTGCTTGCCTGTCCCTATGTGTGACCTAACATCCTTGGGACTATTAGGGAAAGCCTTTTGGAATGTACAAACATCATTTAGCTTCCACCAACACCAAGAGTCACCAGATAACATCTGGGGCCTATAACAGAGGTTTCCCTGCGCTGCTCCACCTCACCTGTCCAATATTTCCACCAAAGTACTTTAAAAATGCCTTGATTTGTAATGCTCTTTGTCCTGTTACCACTAAAAGCTTCATGAAATTGGTACCACATCAGAACATGGCATGTGGGATAAGTTAATTTAGAATGCAAAAAGATACTTGTGCCTTTAAAGGTCGGATCAGAACCCATAGAGGAACTATAGTGATGAGTCTTTGATAGGGGAGGCAATTTCCAAAGGTATGAAGAGACATCAAAGTGTCAAACATTGTAATTGTGATAAACCAGGCCATATAAGAAGAAATTGTACACAGAACACTCATAGAAACGATGTTTCTTCTAGGAATGATCCAAACAGGAGACCCCAACCATCTGGATTATGCAGAAGATGTGGCAAAGGCCAACATTGAACCAACAAATGCAGAGCAACAAGAGACATACAAGGCAACCCTTTACAATCATGAAACACCTTCGGGGGGAGGGGGGTCTTGCAGGTCTAGTCATTTCTAGTCACTGTGGAGGAAACTCCTTCCTAGGACAATTAAATAATCCAGTGCCTAACATAAAAAACAATACTGCACTGGATGATAGAATAGCTTTGAGAGATGAATAAAAAATTCCAAGAAAATCCAAAAAACAATATTTTGGTAGACTTCCATAAATGAACAAAGAGCAAAGCTAAGGGTACAAATAAATAACCTTATACTTGAAGGTTTACTGGACACAGGTATGAATGTGACTATAATTACACCAGAATCATGGCATCCATATTGGCCTCTTCAGGAGGTAGACATTCATTTTCTAGGGATCATAATTCTATCTCAGGTAAAACAAAGCATGAGATGGGTTGAATACATAGGGTCAGAAGGACAGCTAGGAAGGCTGAGGCCATACGTGGCTAATGTAGCTGTGAATCTAATGGGGCCATGATCTGCTACAACAATGGAATACCCAGATTAATATTCCTCCGATCTCAGAAGTGGGCCATAAACCAATTCATATTTCTGGGAATAAGATTATAAGACACTATTAAAAAAAACAGACACCAACCATTCAGGCTATACAGAAACAGGGCTCAACAGCTATTGAATGCTCAGAGGTACCAATGGCCCCACCCTTAAAATGGCTAACTGACAAACCTGTCTGGGTTGGGCAGTGGCCTATGATAAAAGAGAAGCTACAGGCCTTAGAACAGCTGGTCCAGGAGCAGTTAAATGCTCAATATACTGAAGAATCTACCGGCCCTTGGAATTCTCCCATATTTGTTATTAAAAAGAAATCTGGAAAATGGAGAATGCTGACAGATCTGAGAGCCATAAATAAAGTAATTCAGCCTATGGGCCTTCTACAGAATGGGATGCCCTTGCCCTGTTACCTAAATAATAGCCTATTATAGTTATTGACTTGAAAGACTATTTCTTTACTATACTTCTACAAGAAAAGCATAAAGAAAAATTTGCTTTCACAGTACCTACTTACAATAATTCTCAGCTAATCAAGAGATATCAATGGAAGATTCTTCCACAGGAAATGTTAAATAGCCCCACCCTATGCCAATATTTTGTGAAAAAACCATTGGAAATAATTTGTGTACAATTTCCACAATCTATAATTTACCATTATATGGATGATATCTTATTAGCTGATTCAAAGTTAGATACTTTAGAAAGCATATTTGAAGATGTAAAGGAAGTTTTACCTCACTGGGGATTACAAAAAAAATACAAAGAGGGGATTCTATTAATTCTTTAAGATATAAGATAGGGCTACAAAAAATTAGACCCCAAAAGGTACAAATCAGGAGAGATTGATTGCAGACTCTTAATGATATTCAAAGATTGGTAGGAAACATTTCCAACTTACACTATTAAGATACCTAAAGATGAACTAGTACATTTGGCCAGTACCCTAGGTGGGGACAAAGACTTAAATAGTCCAAGAGAGATATCAGCTGAAGCTGAGAAGGAATTGGCTCTAGTAGAAAAAAATACAAGAAGTACATGTGGATCATGTGAATCCAGAGCCTAACTACATTCTGGTCATAATACCCTCTAGACTATTATCTATGGGGATTTTGATGAAGAGGGAAGATATTATATTGGAATATATATTTCTACCATGCAAACCAAGTAAGAAATTAAAGACATATGTGGGAAAGATCTTTGATTTGATTTTAAAAAGAAAATTAAGACTTTGCCAACTGACAGGAATGGATCCAGCAGAAATTGTAGTACCTTTAACTAATGAGGGTATCTCCTCTTTATGGAAAGATAATGAATATTGGCAAAGAGCTTGCAGTAATTTCTGGGGGAAAATTAACAACTGTTATCACAAAAGCAACAAAACAAAATTCATTAAAAAAAAAAACTTGAATGGGTCCTTCCTCACATCGTATGTCAGAAACCAACCTCTGAAGTCCCCACATTCTATACTGATGCAAATAAATCAGGAAAGGCAGGATATAAATCAGGAGATTTAAGTAAAGTGATTCAAAGCCCTTACAATTCTACACAAAAGTCAGAATTTCACATCATCCTTATGTTACTTATGGACTTCACAGATCCTCTCAATATAGTTACTGACTCTCAATATACAGAAAGAGTTGTCTTACATATTGAAACTGCTGAATTTATTCCCAACAAAACAGAATTAACTTCACTACTTATACAATTACAGGAAATAATCAGGAATAGGAAACATCCTATATATATATAACACACATCAGATCCCATACAGGTCTGCTAGGTCCTCTAGCACAAGGTAATGATGAGATTAATTGGTTATTAATAGGAAATGAGCTAGAGGATTCCGAATTTCAAAAAACACAGCACATAAATAGCAAAGGTTTGAAAAAGGACTTTTCCATTACTTGGCAACGAGCCAAGGAAATTGTAAAAAAAAAAAAAAAAAAAAAAGTCCTACTTATTCCTTCTATAACCAAACTCCATTACCTGCAGGAAGTAATCCCAAAGGTATACAAAGAAATGGAATTTGGCAAATGGATATGTTTCATTTTGCAGAATTTGGAAAATTAAAATATGTACACGACACCATTGAGACCTACTCAAGGATTTCAATGGGCAACTGCTTTGAGTTCTGAAAAGGCTGATTCTGTAATTACACACCTAGTAGAAGTTATGGCCATCATGGGAATACCTGTACAAATTAAGACTGACAATGCTCCAGAATATGTCTCTAATAAAATGAAAACAGTTTATTCTTGATTCCCTAAAACTCTTCTTTACATATCATTTCATATTAAAATTTAAACTTTCCATTTTGATATTAATAATGTTGAAGTTTTCCACAGTGAAAAAATAAATTTTTCCAATAGTGATCTCTGAAGTCTCCAGAAGTTGAGGACCCACAACAATGACTCTACCCAGTCCATGATGATGACATTGAGCCAATAAACACCACTCAATGGTCAGCTTTAGACTTCAAACTCTTTAGGACAGTTCCAAGATGAGATAATCCATCATATTACACTTTGATTACACTTCTAGCCAGAACTTCAGATAAATCTTACCCATTACTCTGAGAATGGCTACTAATGTTACAGCTATTCCTTACAAGACTTAACCATTGTTTTAGCTTTCTTACAAGATCCCACAGAGATACCATTACCTCCTAGACAATAGGAAGCAATTTTAAGAAAACAACACCCTGATCTCCCAAAAGGTTTTGTTTTCTTAGGGTTATGGGTAATTGTCCTCTGTTAGGGGTTGGTTGTAAGTTGTAATATGGTTGGGGGTGGAACAATAAAGTTTAGACTCAGGATTCTCCTTTGGAAAAGAAAAAAGGGGAATAGATGAATAGGGTAATAAGATAGATTATTGTATGTACTTGTAAACTAAATCAGTAACTATCAGCTTTAGATAATTTGCATTGCTATGGACTCTTGTATATTGATACAAATATAAAATTATTTTTCTATTTCTGTTTAAGATTTGTATATTGATACAAATACAAAACTGTATTTGTCATATTGTACATATGTTCCTACTCCTGTTTGAAATATTTTGTATATTGATACAAATATAAGATTATATTTGTCATACTGTATGTATATTCTACCTCTGTTTAGGATATTTTTGTATATTGATACATATTAAGGATATTGTTGTTATATTGCACTATACATTTCTACCTCTGATTAAGGTATTTTGTATAATGTCACAATTTTGAGGTCATTGTCCTTATACTGTTCATCTGTTTACAGATTGTTTACTTTTATAATGTGAAGCCTTAATACTTAAGTTATTTAGCTTGTTAAGAACTACAGGTTTATCGTCATTCATGCTTGCAATAATCATAGTCATGTAGTAAGGTTTTCCAGATATACAGAAATGTATGACATACAGACAGGTAATCTTCAAACACTTCATAGACCTAGAGAATACAGCATTTAAATGTTTTGATAACTTAGAATTCTGTTAGAATTCTGAATCTACTCCTGAGAGAATGTTGGGCTTTGAAGACACTCCATATGGAAGTTTGTCTTCTTGGCAAAAAAAAAAAAAAATTGGCCTGATGAGCAAAGAAATGCCCCTGCCTTAGCTGCTGACAGTATATACTATGTCATTTCCAGACGAGCAGGACACAAGGAAAAGTGACTGCTGAACCTTGCCAAGACAGGGTAAGATGGTCTTTCAAAATTCCTGCTTCTGAAAATGGTCTGTCAGATATTCTAGGCCTGTAGCCAAAATTGGATGCCCCAATGGTGTTGAGAAACATTAGGTGACTCTCTAGACTTCCAGCTGTCTCTGTATTCTTGCAATTTTTGGAAGTTGCTTGCTTGCTTGCACTTCCTGTTTACTCAGGTAATATTACTTTCCTTCTCCAGTCTTTGATGGGGTTGAAGACTAGATAGCTACAGTTACAATCCTTTCCTATCTTAACTAAGCACATATTAGGTATTAGAGTTAGATTCTTCAGGATAGGACAGCTATTGGAGTAATCTCTTTAATTTGTCTTTTATCTATAGTCTGGACATTCAGTGTATGTTTCCTGTTTGATGTTGTTCTTGTTGGTTGTATTTCCATTTTTGTTTATGTTTTACTTTTCCCTTTTCCTGGACAATATTTAATAATCACTCCTATTGTATATAGTTTTATATTAAGTTTATTTAGACAAAAAGCAGAGATGTAGTGGGCATTCATTCCACCTATGACCTTGGGGGTACCAGCCCCTAGAGCGTGGCCTCTTAGCTAGCTTGAGATCTGAGGAGCATGTACGTGAGGCTCCTTCTCTCTCACATTCTTGGATGGTGGAGACTGAATCTGGCGGCGTGAAGCAATGCAGTACTGGTTCTCAGCCTTCCAGGACTCTGTGATGGATTTGCCGTATTCTGTGTTAGTGAGTTGCTTTCCTAAATATAATTCTTCAATAAATAGTTCATTTTTGGTTATCTGTGGACTTTCTGCATTAGAAAGCATTTATTCTTACAGTTCTGCACCCCTGAAGAAAGTTGGGACTCTCTGGCTTTCAGAGTTTTGTCCACTTTTAGTAATTCTATATTAGTGTCTCAGTGCATTTTAGTTTTCAGCTCCTTGGTTTACTCACTGTGGACTACAGATTGGAGACTTCTTCCCATACACTGGAGATGTCTTGCTTTGTCACTACAGGTCAGCAGTGGCTTTGGCACTCCTCTGAAAATCATTTCTCGTTTTTCTCTCTGGGTTCTTCTAAGAATACAAATGTCTTGACTTGTCTGAAGTTTAATATGATTAACAATATGTATCTTTCTTTCATTTATTTTTTCCACTTGGCATTTGTACATCTCTTAAATTTATATAATGTTATCTAAAATCAATTCTAGACATTTTTATCTATTCCTTCTTCAACCACTGTTTCTTCTAGAGACTCCATCAATCATTTAAATTTCACTATATCCTTCATGCATTTTGCCTTTTCCTTTGTAAATCTCATGTATTGCCTCTTCACATTTTCATCTCCAGTTTATTTCTTTCTGCTTCCACTATATTTAACCTGCTATTAAACTCATTTATGAAGTTGTAAATTTCAATGCACTGCATTTTAATGTCAATATGCTTTATAATTCTAATATGTGATATCTTCATAGTGTTTGGCGTTCTAAAAATGCACTGTGCTGTTTGCTTATTTAAACACAAGGAACACTATTGCTTTACAGGTTGTGTCAGTTTCAGTGTGTGGGAGCTGTGTAACCTGGCTGCAGCATGGTCCAGTCTAGAGGAAACCTGCTGCATCCCCAGCCGACACTATCAGAAGGACCCCGCTGTGTTTTATAACACACCATATTCAATTTATATTTAGTCTTTCTTATTAATCCTCCCAATCATCTTCTATAATGCTGCATTCCATGGGACAGGGCTTTTTAAAACTACTATGTCAGCAACAACCACAACAGCACTCAACATCCAATCCTTTAGGAATCATTTTAAGTCAAGAAAGAATCAACCCACTATTCAGCATTCCAGGAAAAACACTTCCCTGTGGTATTCAGTCATTTATAACAGTGAAGCCAATACAAAGTGGCCCCATGGAAAAGGAAGGAGTTTAATAAAAATATTAATTATTTTGAAATGAAGATATTTCCTTAAAATTATGTCATTTTAGCAAAAATGTATAAATAATACTGTTTTACTCCACACTTTGGCTAACAATGTATATTTCCAATCTTATAAATATTTGTTGTTTTATAAAATGTGACATATCAAAATGTGGAAATTTTCCATTGATTAAATAATTAGCAAGGTCAAACCACTACTAGTCATTTGTGGTAGTTCTTCATGAAATTGGTGATTTTCTTTGCTCATATTTTCTCCTGTTGGATTGTTCTCAAATTTTCTATTTATTTATGAAAATATATATATGAAGTATTACATTTTATATATTACAAAGTATATTAATTATAAGAATTGAAAATATTTTCTTAACTTGATATGTCTCATTTTATTATATCTTTTATTTATATTTTTATAGATATAGTAAAAAAATTTTTATCTATATTTACAATCCTACATGTCTTATATTTTATGGGTTTGTGTCACAAAGTAAATTTTATTATATAATCTTATAAATAAGTAAAAACATCACATACCAAAATTAACTGGACCTAAAGCATATATAACTCAATGAATGTCTATACAGTTAGAGTAGGCATTTGGAGTGGGAGATGGAGAGTTTCACATTAAATTTTATACTTTCAATATTAAATATATTTTATGTATCCACCACCAAAACCAAAAAAAAACCTCCATGACAGATTTAGAACTAGGAAAAAAATCAGTCTTTTATCCTTTCGTAACTTGTGTCTATAACCTGCATTCAGTCCTTCTTCAACCCCTTATGTCTGCCTTTCTTGTTCTCTCTTCTTCATATTATACTGCAACAACATGTGCATTTGTTTACACATAAGAATACACTATTGGCTAGATTTCATATGAAGGAGAACATTCAATAGTATTCATTCTGAAGCATCCATTTTCCTGCACTTTTTAACCTTCATTTTGCTCTAGTGTTGAGTAGCATTCACATATATTTTTTCATTGCCCATTTCTCTGCTGACGAACAACTATGTTCTTCCAATTCTTTGCTACAGTAAATAAAGCATCAATAGACATGGGGGTACAAATATCTCTACGATACGGTGTGGAGCTCTCGGGGTGTATATCCAGGAGTTAAGGAGTGTGGTCATGAGGTAGTTCTGGTTATACTTTTTGAGAAATATAGAAATAGATTTCCACAATGACTGTATCAATGTGCACTCCCACAAAGAGTGAGTTAGTGTCCCTTTCTCTCCATATGCTCTCCAACACTTGTCAAATTGTTGATGATAGCTATTCTGATTAGGGTGAGGTGGGATTCACAAAGTACTTTAAATTTGCATTTCCCTGATGGCTGGGGACACTGAACACTTTTAAAAATAGTTACTGTCCATTTGTGTTTCTTTTTCTCTTTGAAAACTATGCAGTTCATTTGCTGATTGGCACTTTTATCCCCTTGGCATTTGTTTTCTGTGTCATAATTATAAAGAAATTTCATATTCCAAGATTAAAAAATTATTCTCCAATTCATTATTTCATTATTTAACATTTTATACTTTTACATTTTCAATTTACTATAACTTATTTATTTAAGTAGGAAGCTACAAATTTTCAAATGGAGTTTTTTCAACACCACTGACTTAAATACATCTTCTTTTACTAAATGAAATTATACATTTTTCTATAATAAATATACATGCACACTGGGCACATGTCTGGGTTCATCATTTACTACCATACCTTCCTAGAGAGTCTTATGGTATTTTAAAGACACTGTCTATATCACAGTAAAATCTAGACATATTTTTAATCATCATGTTCCCATTTTAGTTATTACCATAAATATACAGTTATTACCATCATTTTAACTTGCAAAGGGATTTTAATACTTATCATACATAAGTCACCAAATCCATATGAAATGTCTGTTTTCACACATTCATTAGTATATAATCATCTGCTGGCACACAGGCAACAAATCATTAATTGTGCATGTTAGGATCAAATCACAGAGACTCACATGAAACTCGAAGGCAATGGGCTACATAAAACTTCTTAACTATATATGTATATATTTTAAATATACAGTGCATGTATATGTTGTATATTTTAATTACACATACTATGGGTATACCAACAACTGTTCTCTGAAGGAAAAGACAAGAGTTCCAGCATCAGCTAGCCGTACCACTCCAGGGAGTACATTCACATCATCTATTTGGTCACTGATGTTCTGCAGCACACAACAAGCATAACTGTGTGCAGGAGCCCTGATGGTGCTAATACAAGTGAGAATAACATGTAGGATCTTGTTTCTATCTGTAGTTCAAGGGAGAGCGATCTCACACTTAAATTGGGGGCTGGAGAGTGGATAAGCATAAGTACATGGTGGGATCATGAGACTACCAGAAGAACAAGCCTTTTAAATAGTGAGAAAAAGGTGGGCACACCAGGGATGAGGGAAAAAGCTGGTAAGGCTGAACATCTATAAGGATTGTTAGACAAGACAGTCATTCTGGTCCTTAATGATGAAACTGAGCTAGCTGGTCCACTACAACCTGGATGAGTTGCTGCATGGCATGGGATGAGATGATAAGTTGAGGATGGGAGTAAGGAAGAAGGGGACATTGTAGATATTAATGTGTCTTTATCTTTCACCTATTCACAAGATTCCATTTTACAACTGGCAGTGCTGAGGCCTGATCTTATGCCACTCAGCTGGTATTGGGATGGCTGGACTCAACCTCAGATCTTATACCTATGTCATGAGTCTCAATATACTGCATAGCTTTATTTGCTTGATGTTTACAATATTAAAAAGAAAAAACAGCAAAAACCCCTGAGTATGGGTAGATGCACGCAACTCTATGATAAGTAGGATGAAAGTTTCTTAAGGAAATAAAGTGGAAATTGTTTTTTACAAATACCATGGCTTCTTCTATTTAAACTATTTTGAAGTTGAGATAAATGAAAATGGGACTGGACACATGTTCAGTGCTGGCCTGAGATGCTTAAGGCCCTGGGTTCAATCCTAATCACAGCAAACATAAGCAAGTACATAAATCACAATAAATATATAAGGAAATGACTATTAAGAATAATGGGGAGGAGAAATATTAGCAACAATAAAATAAGAAGGTGTAAGCCAATTCAGATCCCAGTGTCTGGATTAGCCAGGTTCTAGCAAGGTAGCCCCAGGGGACTCCATAGGAGCTAATACATGTAGACATTGGAGAGACAGAGAGGAATAGCAAGAAATATAAATTCCAGACTGCTGGTATTTTTGTTGATCACTCAACTAGAATTGTGTTTATTCCATCTGCACATTAAATGCATTTTCCAAAATGCACCAATTTTTTTCATAAGCTATTCAACTAAAAATAATTTCATACCTTCCCAAGAGAGAATGAAAAAAATCAGGAATGAATTCATTTAAGACTATTACTGGATAAGCTAAAATAAGGATATTTGTGTGTCAATTTATCAATAATGACATAGAACAATGCATCTAAAGACACTCTATGAAGGGACAGACACATGTCACCATCACCACCCCTTCAAGCATCTGAAGGGTCCATCTCCACAATGAGAAAAGCTGAAAACAAACCAGCTATAATGTATTGGCTTCACTTGCTGATGCTATGTCTCTTCAAGGTTGTTTACTTGAGAATTTTAAGAGTAATGTACAAAATACATTACCAGATAATTTGCATCTTACATGGAATTCCTTAAGGATAAAAAGTGCTATGCCTAGCAAATGTTGGAGCTGGGCATTTGGGTAGTTGATTTAGAAACTCCCAAACTCTTTGGGAGAGATAGATAAGTCAAGGAACCATTTCACTACATAATTATCCCTGTAGGAGACCCCCTCAAACAATTTCAGGATCTTGCAGCTACCTACTTAGCACATACAATGAAGTCAATGAGAACATAAAGTGCACCATCACAGTAAGACTGTACATTTTTATGACCATTACAATAATATCAGCAACATTAATTCTGCTTATTAATGATTTCACACCCATGAAATTTAAATAAGCAGAGCTTTTACCTTAGAACACCCTGTTCATAAAATGGGCTCCTACTGCTCCATTATCCTTCTCTGGATTATTAAAAATTGTTTAACAGAGCAGTATGAGTAGAGAAATTATTCATGATCTCCTGGAATATTTAATACTGCCTCTTTTAGTGTCTCCACTTTGTGCCTAGAGCAGCAGTTCTCAAAGAGTGGTCCAGGGACCCCTGGGAGTTCCTGAGATGCTTCAAGCAGGGAGTCTAAACCTTTAATATTTCATAGCACCTGCCCTTTTCAAGCTTCTGGAGTGAGTAGAGCTTCCCAGAGACTATACAGCTGTAATATGACAAAGGCCCAAACACAAAGCAGCTGCCTTCCATTCCAGTAGCTATTAAGAACTCGAAATGTATAAAATAACAATTCTCAATTTATTTTTAATTTTGGAAATCACACTTAATTTTGATAAGATATATGCTTTTTTTGTTAACATGTAATAGGCTTATTGCTCTTACTTTAAAATGACTGTTTTGCATGTGTAATGCATGTGGGGGGGACATGAGTGTTGTGCATGTGCATGTGGGTGTGCAGGCCCATTTATGCATGTGGAGGCCAGAGTTCTTTATCAGATGTCTTTCTCAATCACCCTCCACTGTATTTTCTGAGACAGGGTCTCTCACAGAACCTGGAGCTCACTAGTTCAGCTAGTCTGGCTAGTTAGTAAGCTTCAGGGCTCTGCCTGGCTCCATTCTACCAGTATACCCCATTTGCCTCAGTGCTGGGGTTACAGATACCTGCCACCATGCCCAGCATTGTGTTCAGGTGCTGGAGATATGAACTCTGGTCCTCATGCTTCTGATCAAGCAATTTACCAACTAAGCCATCTTCCTAGCCCTGAAGGACTATGTTTTGTTTTGTTTTAGTTTTAGTTTTAGTTTTTTGAGGTCTCAATTTCTCTATCTGACATAGCACATATCTATATTAGAAGAGGAGGAGGAAGCTCAGTAGTGCTCTGAAAAATTTTTAAAGAGTGTAAAGGTGTCCTAGGACCAAAATGTTTGAAAAATGCTAACCTAGAGCTCATTCAACAGCCAGGGACAAGGGGATCACCTTGTTCAAGAGATCCAGGTCAACATCAGTAGCAAACTAGCACATGAACATCAAGTGCCCCCACATGACACTCAGAAGGACCAGTGTCAGATCCATGGTCATCTTACCCAGAAGACATAATTATGAGAAAATGCCTTACAGAGAATTTACAAAATATGTGGTGAGTTCCCACTCAAAATGCCAAGGTCACAAAAGACAATGAGGGAATGCCATGGATTAGAAGAGACCAAGGGGATACAATTAAAAACAATGCAAAATCCTCAACTGGACCCTAGAATGGCAGAAGTGGGGCATGGTAGGAGGGTGACATAAAATCTATCACTGTACTTGAGTTGTTTGTATCACTTTGGTGTTACTTGTCAGGTTTGGATGGTGTACAAGGCCCATGAAGGATGTTAACTAGGGACATACAGAAAAATGCTGTTCCTTTTTTTTTTTTTAAGTTTTTTGAAGTCCAAAATTTCAAATTGAAAAAGTACATCTCTCAGCCCTAATCAGAGAAGCTTCTTTTTGTAGCAGATGGCAATTTGAACAGAGATCTGCAACTGGTCAACACACAGAGAACAAGAGATATTGACTGGAAGTTTTAAACCATCTGCAGATAGTGACTACTGAATTATACAGGACCGTTCTAGACAACTTCCTCCTCCTGTCTACTCCTTCAGTCTGCACCATTAGTAGGCTCTGGTGTGATGATTAATCTCCACTGTCAACTTGATGAAATCCAAATCACTTGAGAGACAGGCCTCTGGGAATGCCTATGGAGATTATTGCAATCAGTTTCATTGAGATGTGAAGACCTGTCCACTGTAGGTGGCACCCTAGACTGGTCCTGAACTGTGTAAATAGTAGAGAGGAGCTGAGAAGCAGCATCCATCATGCTCTGTTCTAGACTGGAGAGGACATGACAAGTTGCCTCAAGCTCCTGCTGTCTTGACTTCCCCACAATGACCCTTGGACAGTGGCCAGAATCAACCCCTTCTCCCTTAAGTTGCTCTTGTCAAAGAGTAGTTTATCACCAAGACACTAGAGGATCAGTTAGAAATGCATATTCCCAGGCTCTATCTAGATTGACTCATCCAGAAGGTCTAGGGAATGAGGCTATGTCAGAGGCATGCTGCTAAATGTTGAGTGACTCATTCTCAAGGGAAGAGAAACTGTAACAGACAGCCTCTGGCACACTGTGGTTGGTTTCCAGTCTCTCGTGTGATATCACTTCACACAAGATTGGAAACAGAAGTATCCACCAGGACCTGCCAGTGTCCATATACCACCAGGCCATCCATGTGCTTCAGCAAGCATTCAAGGAAGTTCTGATGCACAGGATAGAACCAGAGTCTAAGATACCAGATGCCACGTAATTGTGTAAATCTCCACAAGAGCTTTAGGTAAGTATCCCAGTTAGAAAGCCTGTACTCAAACACATAAACAAGGTTGCCCGGGTACCAGGTCGTTAAGATTATTTTCCTCTGGGAAACAAGACTGAGCCTCAGACTTTAAGGTAGAAGATCATATCTATCCCAAATTCCTTTCAAGCAGCCATTTCATACCTTCCATCTTGATAAGATGAATGCTGTCACAGGCCTAATCTACTCCATGAGCAGTCCAAAACACAAGCAACACCAGCACTCTGACCACAATTCTATCTCTTTCTCTCCCACTTAAGGAGTGGGGATTGTGTTATTACAGTTAAAATGGTCTAGAATTGGCTACAATTACTTTAAAGAAAAATCTCTCACATTTAGTCAACATTCCAGCATGGATGGAAGGTACAGAATCCCTCACCCTTATAGCAGAGGAGCTATCGACAGTTGATGGCTAGAAGATGGGAGGAGTCAGCATTCTTTATGGGCATGGGCCCTGGTACATTGACCCTGCTCCAGTGGGTAGCCCTATAACCATGTGCACATGGGCAGCACTTAATAGATTCAGTGGGTTATTTTTTCAAAGGAGGACATGAAGTTAGGAGGAAGATGTGGTGGCATTCAGGAGGATTTGTAGTGGGGAATGGGATATGTATACGATCAAAATATATCAAATGCCCAAAGAATTAAATTATTATAATAAAAAAAATAAAATTTTCTTACAAATCATAAAGCATCTAAATATACTGTATAACTTTGTGATGCACAGTAACAAAATGTACCATTTTGAATATGTTTTCATCAATTTTAGGGTATGCCCTTCTTTCGTATAAATCTGATTTGTCTATCTCAATAGATTTGTGATATGAATCAAATATTAAAACTATGCATATGAAATCATTTCTAGAATATTCTAATACCAGGCATACTTCCAAAGGAAGCAAAATCCCATCCTCATTTGAATGGAGCATCAACTTTTCCCTATCTTAGAAATCTATACTGTGGGAAAGGAGATTCCCGAAGTCTCTTCATTCTCTAAGTAAAGGAGAAAATAGTAGAGGAGATTCCAAGATGCATAGCTAAAGGCAGGGGGCCACTTGTGCATATGGCCTCTGAGGTGAAAAAAATATATCAAGATATAGGGCAAATCATCCAACTACATTATAAACCCAGAGCAGAGAGTTCCATCAAAATAACTGCATGAATTGACTGAATATTTCCATTGCAAAGAACCTACCAAGCTCTGCATTTTTATCTGATGATTTGCCCTAAATCCCAAATGAGACTCCAGTGGGAAAGCTGATGTACATTCTTGCTCTTATTATACTCCTTAGCACAAAATACATTTGCATTTATAATGCATTTAGAGAAAGTAGCTGAATTTTTATCTGTCGGTGTATGGACTCCAGATGGCTGGCAAAGGCACGTCCTTTAAAGAGCTCTGTTCCAAGTTTTGCACTGGCCATAACGAGGACATCACTGACCCTTGAGTAGGAGCACACTCTGTAGACAGGCTTTCCTGGCTTGGATTGCTGCGCTGCCAGCTCTGCCCCACACACCTGCAGGGACCTGGTGTGAGTCCTGGGTTCTGTCCAAGGTCCTGACAAAGAAAATGATTTTTCTTGGTGCTAAACTAATTGGCCCAAATGGACATCTTTATGACTACAATTTGATAAGTAGAACTAACCATGATAAGTGAGTTTCTATTTTTCAGAAGTAAAAAAAAATCAGATAAAATATTTTGTTACAGATTATACTTAACTCACAAGGGAAGATATTAATGAGTTATAGTCACATTTCTATGTGATTAAAAGCATCCATGATAATTTCAAAAGTTTTATGTGGAACTTAAAAAATATGAATCTTGCCTTAACATTGATTACACTTCTCTCATGGAAGGTTCCTGAGTGCCTTCTATGACTCAAGCCCTATGTTTAGCTTACAGTCCTCATTAACCCTCGAAATTATTAGTATTCTGGGGGAGGGCACGAGAAAACTCTATGGGTAGTCTAGGTTTCAGGAATTCTCACTTCGAACATATTGAAGGCAATTTGGAGAAAATAACTAGACTAAACTGGAGTTTTTTTCAAAACACCACCCTATTCATGTCAAGAACACCAAATGGTTCAGATGGACTACCGCAGTATCTACGGAGATGCCCCTCCATTTCCTTCCTACAATTTGCTAGTCAACACCCGCAACAAGCCAAGAGCCTCCATCTGCAGTATTGGTGATCAACTGAGCAGCTGAGCTTCACTGGAGACCAGGCCACAGAATTTCAGCCCCGCAGAGCATTGTTTTGTGGGAAATCATTGGTCAGCACCTGACTGAGGCTGGCTGAGAGGGCAAGTGAAGCCTGTGGCTCTTTCTCCCAGTCTTCCTCCCTTTCCACTCACCTCTCAGTGGTAGGCTGTCCACGGTCTGAAGGCTCTCTGCATACCTCAGGTGCCACCATTTTTATCAGCTGACGATACTCTCTCAGTACTTCCCTTGGCTTCTAACTCTGTCTTACACGTTCACAAAAGCACACTAAGAAGTATTTTCAGAGTGGCCCTCATAAGTCTACCACTTAAAAGAATAAAGAGTAATTCACCAAGCAGTATTTGCTCATATCCTGCCATGGAAACTGTTATGGATCCCACTGATACAGAGACAAATGTGCACCTAAAACACACCATTTCCCCAAACCCCTTTAACACCTTTAATTCTTGGTGGGAAATACACGTAAGAGGCCAGGGAGGGTGACTCTGTGACATGGCCACTTCTAAGAAATAGTGAGTGTGGCCATTCTACCAAAACACACATTTTTACACCGTTGCTGGCCTGTGAGATACTATTTGGACGTGACTGTATTTGTAAAGAAAGAAGCACTGACCAGGGAACTCAGGAAGTATGCATGAGGGATCATGTCCCCCAGGTCTCAGGCACTCACTACTCTCTACCTTAGACACATATATAAATTCAGGAGAAACTAAACACACACATTCTGCCAACGTGTTTGAACATTTGTCTAAGCAAATTAATCCTTACAAGAAAGGTATGCCGACGTATCATTTATAACCAAAAGCAGTACTCCTTATAGTACCTGGATTTAGCCTTTTATTCAATAAAGCCTGAACAAGAATCATCTCAGAGCCAGTCACTGTGAAGGGGGAATGGTGACAAGACAGAGACCATCACAGGGCCTAGAGTTCAGTTTGGTGCTTTTCAAACCCTTTAATACGAACACAAATCGCTGGAATTCTGTTTAAAACACATCATCTGGTCCAGTCAGTCAAGATTCTCTATTTCTAACGAGCTCTCGGGATTCCAGCGATGCTCTTCTAGAGATAACACGTTAGCAACAAAGGACTTGCCGACAGCTGACAGCTGATATGCTATGCCAGGCTCCCGTCTCTGAGCCCTGCTCAGGAGTACCACCCCTGAGAATTAAAACCAACAGATACTGCTAATACAATGGAAGATATGTGATTTTATGATGATGGGTTGCTGGAGGAACTTTGAACTTGGAACAGCTGTAGGAATATGAAGCGTGCAGTGACATCATGGGAGCTTCAAAGAAAAAAGGAGTTCTCGGGGACAGGTAAGAATGTGGCCTGTAAACATGCCAGCAGTCAGGACATTGGCTTATCTTCTCATTAGGTACAGAGCTAATAGGGCCTTCTTTCCTTCTTCTCTTCTTTTCCCTCTCTTTCTCCCCCCTCCTTCCTTCTAGACCGTGTCTCACTATGTATCCCAGACTGGCATTGAATTCCCAGTCCTCAGCCCAGAAAGTGCTGGGATTTCAGCTGAGTGTCACCACTCCCAGCCAAGTAGAACGTTTAGAGGAAATGCTTCGTCCTGACAAGGATGCTCTAAATTTTCTCATTCAAAGTGCTGTGAGCACACAAAGGCTGCTCTTACTCAAAACTGTAATCTCAGAAATAAAAGGATGCTAAATATGTAGCTAAAGACCATATGTTCATAAGCATCTGCTTGTATAAGTTGTCAAATTATATCTGAAGATGAAGCTGGGAGGAGGTTGAGGGCAGAGGGAGGGATGCTGAACTATTTGAAACCAGAAAAACAGGTCACATTGAATTCAGCTGGCAGAGAGGTTGAGTTCGTTCCTTTTTCCTAAACTAATAGGAGAAAATTAATGCAGGCCATTAAAAAAATAGGGTAAACTGTTTTGATCTCTACAAGCTGAAACACCCATGTGCAAAATGCAGTAGACAACTGTAGTCATCTTAAACAAACCTAAGATAATTGCTTTGCTGGCCAATCTTTAACAGTAATAACCCCCACTAAAAATTTAAAGGAGCCAGGAAGGGAGAAAGAAATACAGATGAGTCAATGGTTTGCAGGCAGGAAAGATGAACATTACCACTGTGCTGGACGTGAGTATTCACTATACACTGATATGAGCATATTGCCACATGTACCTCAATACTCCTAAGAACAACAAGATGGGCTTATGATGGTCCAATCCTGCAAGCTCAGGGACCAGGCCACAGGTGAGCTATCAATTCCAGCAACCTCACAGACATACTGCCCTAAAATTAACAGAGGAAACTTGATTGACTTTAGAAAAACTCAAGTTCATGATGGTGGTCATACATAGACTACTCTTGTGAAACTTGACTATTATTTCAGATCCTTCTGAAGGCTTCTAATTTTTATGTTTTGATAGTTATTTTAGAAACAGAGAAGAGAAGTTGGTGGAGAGTGATGTCATCACACATGACAAAGGCATTAGATGCTGCTCCCATAGTGCCTTTGCCAAAAGGTGCTTTGGTTCCCACTCCTTTTGTAAAAACTGTTCTATTTCACTCACATAATCATGATTTTGACAGATGATCAACAAAGGAAGCATTCCTACCTACAACAGTTAGTATGTGGTATGATGGGGTCCTCATCTATCAAAAACCACAACAGAAAAATCACTTTACATGGGTTGGGAGGCAAAATTTTTGAATGCCTATTAGAAAGACGTAGATTAGTGCCTGACCTAAAAACAAAGCAAAATACTTCAATCACTTCACACACACACACACACACACACACACACAGCACACACACACACACACACACACACACACACACACAGCACACATACACACAGCATACAAATCAATTTGGTAGCTACGGCTATTTGGCTAGAAGCAGACATAATCCGGTACAGTTGTAGTCATCTTCTATGAGTATTAGTCACAAGTTCCCACAAATTCAGTGACTTACGAAATAATACAAAACTGTCACCTCACAGCTGTACAGACCAGAAATCTGACACGGATCTCTGAGTGAGGAGACTTCCTTGCTGGAAGTTCCTCATGAGAGCCCAATTCCTACTCATCTTTTTCTTCTGAGATGTCTCCTATGTTCCCCAACTTGTCACCTTTCCCTGTCTCTCCAAAAGTAGCAATGGGGGCTAAGTCCTCCCATATTACCTGCCTGATCTTCCTCTTCTTTGCTTTCCTCTCCCATTAAAAAATTTTAAATTTATTTTTATTTTATGAGTATGCCCATGGGTACAGTACCTGCAGAGGCCAGAACAGGGTGTTAAATCCCCTGGAAGTGGAATTACAGAGGCTGTGAGTTACCATGTGGGTGCTGGGAATTAAACCCTGGTCCTCTGGTAGAGCAGCCAGTGCCCTTAACCACTGAGCCATCTCTCCAGTTCTCCCTTACCTATCTAAGGACCCTTGTGACTACACAGAGGCTGTTCAAAGAGCCAGAACAATCTCCCATCTTGAACTTAGCTGATTCAAAACCTTAGTTCCATTTGTGACATTAATTCACAGTCTTTGTCGTGTAACCTAATACTTATAGACCCAAGGATGGGAGTGTGAACCTCTTTGGTCCCCACTCTGCCTACCATTATAGTGTTTTTTGTAGTGGGTAGCCATTCCAGCTTTCATCTGGAAGTTCCAACCCCCATTGAGACTTTGGCAACTGTTACGCCTACAAGGCAGGGCGAAGGGAGGCGCCTGGGGACCCGAGATCTGGATCGGAGGGCGCTCTCGGGTGCGGGACCCTGGACTGGAGAGGTGGACCAAGCAGAGCTCCAGAGAACACCGCTGGACTGTGATACATCTTCCCCAGACCCCGAGACCTACCTATCCCTTAATTTGTAAGTTACACCATTAAATAAATCTCCTTTTAACTACGTGGAGTGGCCTTAATAATTTCACCAATATCTGGCGCCCAACATGGGGCAAGAGTTTCCACCTAAAAACTGAGAAAAAAGATTCTAAAATGGAGCTAAAAACAGCTTCCTAATTGTCTCTCTCAAATGAGCGGCAGCTGCCGTTTGAGCTACTGGCGGGTTCCTAGCGTGCGTGCATGCTTGACCTGCAGTATGGCGGGAATGAGGCCTCTGCAAGTGGCACATTAAGCTGCATGGTGGATTTAGCCTTTGCTAGTACAAAACAAAAGAGGTTTCTGGGCTACACGCTGCTTGGATAAAAACATAGACCCACGATAGCTCCCAGAGCTGGCGGAAAACGTACTACCGCCATGTTGGGAAGCTGAGGTGGGCGGAGCCAGCAGCCACAGCTGCTGCAGTTTAAGACAATAGATGCACAATAAGACAGATTCAGACGTAATAGTTTACAATGTGTGTAAAATATATGTAGGCTTGAAAGAGACAAAAAAGGTGATATATACAGTCATAGAAACAAATACATAGTTTTAAAAAATAAAGTCTTTAAAGAGACAGTAAAATTAATATAAAAAATAAGCCACGTGAAGATGAATATTACACAGAGAATCTGGATTGTGTTGTCTTTGAGATTCTTAACTGCAGAGAGATATTTGATTGTAAAGGAAGCTGAGTTAAACCAATATACATATTTTAAAGGTACCTTGACTTCAAAATTTGGATATAATGATATTACTTTGGAAAGGAGACTCTGCTTTTGTTTCCACAGAAAACCAGAGGCTATGGATTTGTTCCAGATTAAGATACATCAGGTTTGACCAGCCAAGACCCCCTGAAAGGTCTCTGATGACACCATGGCCCAGATGATCCAACATCCAGAACCGTTTCAACTGGCTCAGACGATACACCCTCATGGACTACTCCATAATCCTAAAATATTCTTTGTGTCCCCATAAGATACAGCGCCCCCCTCCAGCAGGAAGTAGTAAGAAAAGCTACGCCCAAATTCCCAAATATACCAAACTGACTTTGGAGATGTGTAAAGGTTAAAACCTTCCTTTTCAAGAAAAGAAAAGGGGAAGTGCTGTGGGATGGTCTGTATGTCAAATGTGTTGCTGATTGGTCAATAAATAAATCACTGATTGGCCAGGCAGGAAGTATAGGCGGGACAAGGAGGAGAATAGAGCTGGGAAGTGGAAGGCTGAGTGGGAGACACTGCCAGCCGCCATCAGGACAAGGAAGATGTAAAGTACTGGTAAGCCACAAGCCACGTGACAAGGTATAGATTAATAAAAATGGATTAATTTAAGCTGTAAGAACAGTTAGCAAAAAGCCTGCCACGGCCATACAGTTTATAACCAATATAAGTCTCTGTGTTTACTTGGTCGGGTCTGAATGGCTGTGGGACTGGCGGGTGTCAGAGATTTGTCCTGACTGTGGGCCAGGCAGGAAAACTCTAGTTACAGTTTTTAGCTGGTAAAAATGAAGACTTAAGCTTAGATTATAAATATTTCGCTTATGAATATAACTTTGTCCACCAGAAATTTTGGCAAAGCTCTTTATGGACACAAAATAGAAAATTTTACATATCAAGGACTGAATTAAGAGATTTAAGGGCTTTCTTAAATGCTTCACATTTAGTGAAAAATTTTGCTTTTCAGGCTTAATAAGACAATCTAAAAGACTAAAAAGCCATGGTGTTTTAGTTCGCAGGCTTGTGAGATCTAGTCACATAAAGAAGTTAGACCATTTTACTTCATAAGAACAGTCTGTACTATTGAAAAACAGGCCTTAGATGAACCAATCGTGTACATGAGGTTTGTTAATTATACCGTAACTAGGTCTAACCATAATGCTGTAATACTTCTTTGGGCATACATGAAGATGTGTCTATTTACCCCAGTTAGAGAGGGCAATGACAGACTAAGAAACAACTCCAGGCAGGTCGGGGTTGGTGAACCAGTGAGTTTTTGGGGGTGACTTACAGGAGCACGGGTGACTCTGGCAGCATCATCACTGGAAGGCCCGCCCCAGTGTGGGTGACAACTTCTAAGCTGACATCACTGCATTCCGTGCACAGCTGGCACACAGCTGCAGCTCCTCAGCACTATCAATTGTTCTCTGCTCTTGTAGCCTTGGGGAGGGGCCTCCAGTGGCTTATGGGTTTCATGAGCCTCCTTAGCATAACCTTCCCCTCTAGGAGGGAATGTGCCAATCAGGAAGAAACAGCTATGTAACACATAGGGAAACTCCTCTTCCCTGTTTTCTAATGAGAATATTATTTCTAGTAAGAATATTATAATATCAAACTATTAGCAATATAAATTAAACAGATAAATGTCTGAGTGCAATATTCATTGCTAATTTGATAAAATTAAAATTCTGTTTCAACACTATATAATGAAATACATTTAGAGGCAATATTGTGTTTACACTCTGAAATGTCACGAGACTCAATTATTCAAACTCCTCACACAGACATGCACACAGACATAACATCCTCGTCACAACTCTGGACTCTGGCTTCTGTAGCCACGCAGCCCAGATTCTGAGAGCCCTTACGGTGAAGACTGATTGACCACCAGCTCTCCCTACCCCCGTACAGTGAGTTACCATTACAAACTTTTTTCAGTCTTAGTCCATTTGTGCTGCTGTTACAACATGTCACTGACTGGGCAAATCTGAAAAGGACAGTCAGTTCTTCAGTGACAGATGCTACATTTTCAACACCCAGGCCTCTGGCTGGATCTGAAGCCTGCTCCTCCGGAGGGAACTTCACTTGAATCCTGGGCAAAATCCCATGGTGAGGGAGGCTAGGTAGGACCTGTAATTGTCATTTTGCTAAGTGGCCATGTTGTCTAATTGCCTTCTAAACATTTGTGTCCCTGTCCATAGACCCAGGCTGCTCTCAACACTGATCAGAGGAGCTTCCTTTTGCAGGGGCAGCAGTCTGTGATGACATGCACAACTGGTCAAACACCTCTTTCTCACCGCTCCTACCCCAAGGCTCAGGGAACATCATGGAAGGGAAACAGATACATGATGAGGAGGGGAGCTATGACATGTAAACTACTGGACATGACATGACTGTCACACACATGAACCCACAGCAGCCATGGTTACTCGCACAAGACCAAGCTAGCGAAAATTCTGTCATAAAAGAAGGAGGTGCTCTCCAGGCCCCCCCTATCCCTTACTGAGGAGTAACTGACAGTTGATAGCAGTCTTTATAAATGTGTGGCTATAGGTACGTTCCACATACTCTAGTGTATGGCATCATAGTCATAGAGATATGGGGAGTACTAATTGGGACTCGGGATGAGGGAGATGGAGGGGGATGAGAATAGATATGATCCTATTTCATTGTATACATGTGTCAAACACAAGAAAGAATAAAGAAGAATAGCCGGGTGGTGGTGGCACACACCTTTAATCCCAGTACTCAGGAGGCAGAGCCAGGCAGATCTCCATGAGTTCAAGGACCGCCTGGTCTACAGAGCAAGATCCAGGACAGGCACCAAAACTACACAGGGAAACCCTGACTCGAAAAAACAAACAAACAAAAAAAGAATTAAGAAAAATTAATACAAGTTTTTAATTAACATATAGTAAAATTTACATCCTTAAGAAGCAATTTTCAAAAGGTCTGTCAATCACAATATCCCAGCTTTAGAACTCAGGTGAGAGCATGACTCAGGTACAGACTCACAGTACTCCAGAGTAGCATACAGTAAGTCCTAAGGAGAACAAAATCATCGAGAACAGTTAAGGAGCCCCGTGGTAGGTATCAGGAGAAGCTAAAGCAAGAGGATGTCTGAGCCAGGACTTAATAGATGGGTTGGATTCCAACAGGAGGCAGTAAGTGCCATCTAGCCACTCTGGCTGGCTGGGTAAAAACTGAGTCAGGTGCTCGGAGTGCCATTTAGTGTATTCCATCTCATTTAATACTCGGTGGCATCACTAATTCCACTGCAATGATTTATAAAAACTATAATCAAAGTAGCTGTCTTATCCAAAATCAGAGTGCTAGCACAGAGGAAGTCAAGAATCAAACACAAGTCTAAATTGGTCCCATGACAACTTAGGACCTAATGAGCATCATAATATATTCTCCAAGTAGTAACTACTTAAACCCAGAGTACAGCTGTAGAATATGAATGCATGGGGAGTAAATGCACCTGCTGAAGGAGAACTCTGTGGTCTGTCCAGACCACTGTAATGCTTCTTATATAAGACTTTACCATCTAACCTTAAGCTGCAATGGATATCGTTTAATTTTCTGCTTAACCGGTTCATTCCAAACTTGAAAGTAATGGGCCAGGCAAGGTGACTAAGTGTGCTCTCTTCTCTGGCAGTGTGGCCTTCAGTTTAATGACTGTGTTTTGTTTTTATGTTGCTAGAGGAGGATCAAAGCCTTCTCAGATGAGAAACTTACCTTCAGAGTAAGTTTCTGGGGCTCAACTGTCCTACTTCTGTGACTCTTTCTTGGGATATTACAGCAAAGTGGCTGGCTAGGGCAGTCTCAAGTCTGTACCCACTTCAATTTTTCAAATTGGATATAATTTTTAAATTTTAGTTAGAGACCAATCATGCAGAAGAAACATTCTATATTATTAAATTTGCTTCAGGGTGGAGAATACATATTATTGAATAAATTCAATATTATATTCATTCTAATTATACTCTAGAATGCAGAAAATTAGTGAATGACTGCAGGGGCCTTTATTCCTGGGAACCAATTATTACAGTAGGAAGAAACACTATAACAAAGCACACACATAACTCAATGAAATAGGTGACAGATATTAATAAAACTACCATTAATGTTCCTAAACCATGCTTGAAGAGAGTGAAGTTTTAGAATAATGAGGAAAATCTAGGCATGCCTAAGTGACCCCAGTGCTTGGCATTCCCTTCTGAGCCAGCATCTCACTGGCTTCTCTGCCATGAACTGGGTTTGCACTGCGGGCTGCAGAAATATGAAGCAGGAATTCGGCTGGCTGTGACAAAGCTATACCTTGAAGAAACCAAGAGTCTTTCCAGAGGATAAAGCCAAGGCTTATGGAGAATTGGTGATACTGGCTTTTGAATATTAGCCTTTTCCTGCTATGAATTTCTCGTGTGCTATTGTAGCTTTTCCATTCCTGGAACAGTATGTTGATCATTCATTGGGCACAATTTCCCCTACACAATTAAAGTATTTGTATAACTTTCTCCAACTGTGCTAACAACAGACACAGTCAAGACCCCTAATTTCAGGCCTTTCTGAAATTATCATCATTAGCTTCATCTGGCCAGGACCTTCTCCGGATGAAAGTATTTTACCTGAAATACTCCCCAGACTCAAGAAGTAGAGGCAAGCCAGGAGGTGGTGGCGCACGCCTTTAATCCAGCACTCAGGAGGAAGAGGCAGGTGGATCTCTGTGAGTTCAAGGCCACCCTGGGCTACCAAGTGAGTTCCAGGAAAGGGTCCAAAGTTACACAGAGAAACCCTGTCTCAAAAACCCAGAAAACAAACAAACAAAAAAAATGGGCAGAGCCCACCTCCATTAACCACTAATTAAGAAAATGGCCTATAGACTTGCATACAGTCCAATCTTATGGAGTAATTTCTTAATTGTGATCCCCTCATCTCAGGTGACTTTAGCTTGTATCAAATTGACATAAAACTATCGGGCTGCTTTAGTGGGCACTAGATCCTTTTACATCTGCCTACAGGGCTGACTATCACTCCAATACAAACCCTCCAACAGTGAGACTGAAGACAGGGCATCAAAGGACCTCTACCTTGTCTCTAAATAGACATTTCTCCTCCAAAGACCCCCAACTCCGCTGACACTAGAATTAATATGATGATTTCTCATTTCCTTTATTTCTCAATGTATCCCAACAGGTTTTTTTCTATTAGTTAATCTTACTGAGGTCTATTTTATCAGTAACAAAGTGCACTCATTTCAAGTATAGAGTTGGGTGAGTTTTGAAAAATACTCAATCCTAGCTAGAATACATTTCTATTACCATAAAAGTTTCTTCGGTGTCCTTTCAAGGCCATTTTCCATCTCCACCACTAGGACTCCAGGCATCTAGTAGCTCAGTATTGTCACCAGTGACATCTGCTGGTTCTAGACCTCCATGAGAAATGGAGCACACCAATGAAACTCTGCTGCCATACCCATCTAATACAGAGCTGAGAGGCCATGGGGGAAATGTTCATGTTGTAGGCAGTTTTCCAGGAGCTGCTATGGTAGTCCACCATATTCTCCTTTGTCTTAGCAACATGTTGAGGGAACTGCTCACTAAGCCCTGCATGTTAGCTTTTTCAAAGGAATGCTGCCACCTGCCTACCAGCATCTGTCAGCTCTTTCCCACAGCACAACTGACAATGGGCTCTTCTTCCATAATCTACATAGATTTCTCTGTCTTAATTAAGGGGAAAAGAATCAAATTTTCTTTTTCTTTGGACACCACAGGGGCCAACCTGGTCTTCACAGGTGTCATGGACTGAAATTATCATTTTGTATTGCTCAAAATTGAAACCTTTTCGTTTGGAGAGTTGTTTCCTTGGGGTTTAACGTTGATGAAAATGAGCCTTTCTTTCTAAATTCTCTAGTGTGAGGTGTCTTCACTTAGAATAGTGTTTATCCACATCCACAGAGTATAGAATATCCACATTTTCTGTTTTGGGAGATGCTACTTTTCACATCCAAGGATGCCTCCCCGGCTGCTGGCTGCAGGACTTGTTTGTATTTCTAACACTTATGAGTAAAACTAAGGACATCTGCATTTCGTCTTCTTGGAGTTTTGTTTTCATTTCTCTCAAGCAACTAGCAGTAGAATTGCTGAGTCACTAGAGGGTGTCTTTTAAAAAAATAAAATACTGAAAACATGGCGCTTAATTTCAAATCACCTGGTTTCCACTTGGACATTTAAAAGAAAGAGATGATACCATGAGTCATAAAGAATCCCATGAAGGAATTAAAGACATCCCATCTCAAAATACAGCAATGCATTTGATAATCTCAGGTTGAGTGATTATATAGTGAGGCACTATAACCACAGGAAGGCTGCTTGGCCTGTCTTCCCACAAGTGGCTAGAAAATGGCCATGACCACTGCATGCTATAATGAGCTGCAATGACCCTGAACAAACTCTATGAAGTAGCCCTTACTCCACTGGCTTCTACATCCCCACACCTTCCTATGCGTATCTCAGTCAATCTCTAGAATGGACTATTCTTGCCCATGTAGCCACATGTCCTATCATTCCTCACAAATTTAATGTTCTTCGGAGTTCAGTCTTGTGAAGGTCCCCACGAGCATCTAAAATTCATTTAAAAACCATTTTCAAAATGCATGGCAGGGAAGGTATGGTAGCAGGAACCTGAGATACACACACACACACACACACACACACACACACACACACACAGTGTGTGCAGTCAGGAAGCACAGAGTGGATGGAAGTGGAACTGGTCTATAAAAACTCACAACCTGCATGTCTCGTGACCCACTTTCTCCAGCAAGATTCTACCTCCTACAGGACCCAGCTACCAGCTGGAGACCAAGTATCTGAACACATGAGCCTATGGGACTATTTGGATTCAAACCAAAACAGAAGCCTTTCTCCCCTCTTACTCTCAGAAGAGGAAGGGCACGAGGATTTCCTACAGAAGGTAGAGCACCATGTTGGGATCTGCTGAAGGAGTGACTGGAAAGGAAATAAACAGGTCAGTCTACAAATGGGCAGCCTCCATATCTCAAAAGATTGCCTGGGTGAGCCCAGGCTCATGAGTCAGGCTATTCCAATTTTCAAGAAACACTGCTCTGAAATTCAGCTGCTAGTTGCAGAAACACAAGGTTAGTGTGCAGAGAAGAGCCTGGCAGAAATTAACAGGCACATTGGCATGGCTTTTTGTGTTATACAGGTCATGTTTAGGCAGCCATGTTGATGAGACATCATGGGTGTACATTTCTAGAAGGTGTGCAAGGGAGAAAGCTCATGGAGCTGAGGCCTCAACCCTAGACAAAAAATATGGGCAACTAAGAAATGCTGAGAGTGAGAAGTAGTGTTCTCCAGGGTAGAGCACACCAACTGCTTATCCAATATCAAATGGTCAGCTCTGAAAACATATAAGTAACATACAGACTGAGCAGGTTGTAATTGTGTGTTTAAAAACACATACACACATATGCAGACACATACACACACACACACACACACACACACACACACACACACACACACTCCACCACCAACAACAACAACAATTAAAGAAAAAGAGACCATGAATTTGAAAGAGAACAAGGAGGTGAAGAGTATATATGAGGATTTGGAGCAAAGAAAGGGAAGAGGGAAATGTAATTAAAATCTCAAAAAAAAATTTAAAAATTAATGTGCAAGAAGTCATCAGGAATTAAATAGGGATAAACTCCTTAGCATTCCAGCTGTGTTTTCTCATTTGATTATAATGGTAATCCATGACTAGCTAGATTAAATCAGCTCTATCCAAATAAATGCATATCAAATGTAACTAATATCTTATCCTGTCTTCCTTTCTACAGCTAACGCTGCACTTCCCAGGGGAATTTTTTAGTTCATTATCAAAAACTGATTAAATAATTGGGGTAGGAGCTTTAAAAATGACTGCATAATTTTATATGTACATGCTAGACAAATAAGTAATGGTTCCTCTAGGTGCTGAATTAAAAAACAAACAAACAAAAAAACCAAGAACCCTGAGTAAAATAATTAACCACTTCAGGGTTCATCAACAAATTATTCTATTTCAAAATTTCACAATTACCTAATATGCTCACCAATAATCTTAACCTCAGTCACTTACCACTCTAATAGGGTTACATACTTCTAAGTTTTTGTTTTTAATGTAATGTTTGTGAGAAAATATTATTTATAAAAATATGAATTTATAGAAATTAAGGGAAATGTTCACAGTATTTTATAAGGCATCTGGCCCATTTAAGCTAGTGTGTGTTTGTTCTATGTTGAATTTTATAGCTTACAATGGAGACTAAGCATGCAGGAGGTGGTTCGGGAGTAGGGCTGACTAGTTGCAGTTGGGCTGGTAAATCAGTGTGTTGTCTACCACAGTGAAACAAACCAAACAAGAGGCCTCCCCTCTCCATAGCAGGAGCTCTGTGGTCAGAGCTTGCTTAGGGGTCATTCGGCTTCTATGGCCTTAGCACAGGGACCCACAGCAAAGGCTCTGCCTTATGAAAGTCTCATTCACTCTCCACACTCGACTGTTTCTTACAAGTATATTGCAGCCTGGGAGAGACTGAAGAGATGCTGCTATGGGAGGAAGATCCCTGAGCCTTGAGAACAGCCTTCATGTCTTTGGCTTCTCTTCTCAGAAACACATTTAAAAATGCTGTTTCCTCTTTGAAATCAGAACAGACTCTGACTTCTCTATCTCAGATGACACTTTATTATCCTATCCTGGGCCCCTATTCACAGCAACGACTCTGCCATCCAGCATTACCTCACCTACATCAGCGGCTACACAAGATCTAACTTTCTCAGCTTCCTACTCATGGAAACCCTTGCAACACTTGATTCTGCCACTTTTCTCAAATGGAAACAAAGAATACAATAGAAAAATATCACAAATCCACCTGATATAAACATTTCCTTGTCATCATGAATAGTGTACGATGGCATTCACAGCATCACTTTGAACTCAGCAGTTGGTAGCTTAAAGAGCTTTAGGTGCTAGTCTCCGAACAGCTGAAGGAGGTGATCCATACTCTACTAGTTCAGGAGACCTCAAGTGCAAATTTGGGCTGAGATGAAGACACAACCCAAATTTCACTTCTTTACTGTTCAATTAGTGAAAAGAGTTTTCATGTACCACCTCCAGTTTCCCTACCCAAAGAGTTTACAACATTGTAACCCAGGCATTAAGGACATACCCTGCTATTGTGTGCCAGAAGGAGAAGCCTGGCAGACACAGCTACAGGGAGAGCGAGTGACAGAGGGACTCAGCGCTGTGCTTGGAACCATCCCCCATTCTCTCAGAAGCCACCACTCCTGCTGGCAGATGCTGCTAACTTACAACAGTGAGACTAGGCAGGCACCCAACAGCTGACCTAGGTCGGACTTCTGGGCATCTTCCCCTGGGCATGCCCTCTTCCTGTGTGCATAAGATTTGGATTGTGGCCCACTGGTTCTGCCCTACTCTCCAAGCTTTTTCCTTTCATGCAAGTATTTTCCAAAAAAAAAAAAAAGTTATGCATTTTTTTAATTTTTGCCCTGTCATTTGTTTCTTAAGGGTCTAAACTAGTGTATCATTCATTCACTTCTTCATCTACTCATTAATTAATACATTCATTCATTCAAGAAGTACTGACTATAATATCCCTGGTGTGTTATTCTAGGCAAGAGGGATACTTCGACCAAGACCAAGGAGACTCTTGCATTCAAAGGATCCTCAAAGTGTTGTAACTGCTTCTTTTTTTAATTACAAACTGTTTGGTTAATGGCTTAGGCTTATTGCTAGCTAGCTATTACAACTTAAATTAATCCATTTCTATTCATCTATGTGTTGCCACATGGCTGTGGCATTACCAGTCTGCTGGCATCTTGCTGCTCCTTGGGTAGCTGGATCACGTCTATCCTGACTCCACCCTCTTCTCCCTTTATCTCTCCTGGATTTCCACCTGGCTCTTATCCTGTCTTACCGTAGGCCAAAACAACTTCTTTATTAACCAATAGTAGCAACACATATTCAACAAAAAGGCTTACCTTCCTTTTAGATTAAACAGAAAAGGGGAAGTGCTGTGGGATGGCCTTTCTGTAACTGCTTCTTTTTTCAGCTCTTACTGTGCTAGGCACGAAGCTAAGAGAACATCCATACCCAATCTTGTTTTCTCTTGATAATAGTCATGAAAGGAGGGATCATTATTCCTGTTCTATGGATAAGATAGGGAAGACCCAGAAAGCCTGGTAGTCAAGGCCTTTCTCTCTAGATGGCATGCAGCACCTCCAGCAGGATAACAGCTCCGAACACTCTTACTTTCTGGCAAGTTTTGCACATCTGAATTGTGGATCTTGCAAAGTTGGTTCATGCCTTCAATTTAAATGTGCCAGAGGAGCAGGGGAGTCATTCATGAAAGAAGGGAGTAGAACTTTGGGGAATTGTTAATCAGGTTAATGACAGCATTGTTTAACCCAGTCAGAAGAAGTCTCTCACCAGAAGTGAGTTTCTGACTCATCTTCACTATTGCCATGAAGACAGAGAGGACAGACGGAGCATCACAGCCCAACTCTGAATAGCAATGGCAGGTAGTCACATACACCCAGGGCTTCTCTCAGAGACCAGATAAGCACCCTGCTGACAGGTGACACAAACACATACCATAATGTCCAAGGCCAACTATGGTGTCGTCTAAACTTGGCTCAACTTCATTGAGGTCCAGGGAAGGAAGGGAACGAGGCTCAGGCAGGTTCTCTGAAGTCCGTTCATCTAATTCCTTGTGGAAGGGAATTAACAAATCATGAGAAGTGGACAGAAGGAAATGGCCTTGCCACAAATGAGGCAACATTCTTCTCCCTTAAGCCTGATAGCATTTTCAAACTTTGGGTTGGTAACTTGGCATAAGAGAAACAGTCCTGAACCAGACAGTGACCTTGGGCAAAGCATTTAGCCTCTGTAGAAATCAACTTCTAGGCCAGAGCTAGGCGAGCCAAACAATATACCCAGGGAGTCAAGTCAAATGCTCAGGCAAGTATAGGCTCCAACAGCAGCTAGAAGCAAGTATCTCTCCAATGTGCACCCACTGTATCCCACCTAACTTATCCTTATCCCATCCATTCTCAGTTTCATTTCAAAACTAAAAGTGTTGACTTGATGACTTCCAGGTCTCATCTGGATTTACAAGTCTTGAGAGTCTAAAATTTTCAATTTCCTAAAAGACAAATATCTAAGAAATTATGAAGGGATTCACTCTTCAAAAACATAAAAGGTAAGGTTGGACATGTATGTTGGTTGGTAGAATGCTTCCCTGGAATAAAAGAAGTCCTATTCTTAATTCCCAGCACCACAAAAATCAGGTAGGGTGACACATGCCTGAAGTTCTAGCTAGAGAAGCTGTCTAGCTACTGCCCTATTACCAGGAAGAGACACCATGACCAAGGCAACTCTTATTTTTTTAAAAATTAATTAGGGGCTTGCTTACAGTTTTAGAGGGTTAGTCCATGATCATCATGGCAGGAAGCAGACAGACAAGACAATGGAGCAGTAACTGAGAGCTTTACATCTTGATCTGCAGGCAGCAGGCAGAGAGAGAGACAGAGGGATAGAGAGACAGAGAGACAGAGAGAATGGGCCTGGCATGGGCTTTTGAAACCTCAAAGTCCACTCCCAGCAACACAGTTCCTTCAATACAGTCACTACTACTCCAGCAAGGCCACACCTACTAATCCTTCTAATCTTTCTCAAACTGTTCCACTCTCTGGTGACTAAAGCATTCAAATATATGAGCCTGGGGGTGGGGGGAGCACTCTCATTCAAACGACCACAGAGGTGGAGGCAGGAGCATTAAGTCACACTGGACTAAACAGTGAGTTTGAAGTGAGCCTGTGAAACATGAGATGCTACTTCAACCAAACAAAAGTAACTAAATAATGAAAATAAAAGGTAAAGTGCCCAAATATATTAATGGGAAGGTCATTTTTATTTTGCTTTTTTTACATGTGTGTGTGAGTTTGCAAACTAAATCTAATACTGAATTGTCTTATTTCCTCTGATAAGCAGCTCTCATGGTGGTAACTATTCCAAGAAAGCCTTTTGTTAAGAAAGAAATTAAAGCGCCGGGTGGTGGTGGCGCACGCCTTTAATCCCAGCACTCGGGAGGCAGAGCCAGGCGGATCTCTGTGAGTTCGAGGCCAGCCTGGTCTACAGCGCGAGATCCAGGAAAGGCGCAAAGCTACACAGAGAAACCCTGTCTCGAAAAAAAAAAAAAAAGAAATTAAAGCCAGGTGGTGGTGGCACATGCCTTTAATCTCAGCACTTGGGAGGCAGAGGCAGGCAGGTCTCTGTGAATTCAAGGCCAACCTGGTCTACAGAGTGAGTTCCAGAACAGGCTCCAAAGCTACAAAGAGAAACCCTGTCTTGAAAAACCAAAAATATTTTTTTTAAAAAAAAAGAAAGAAATTTAAGGGAAAGTCTAAAGTAGTATTAAATGAGAAAGTCAAATGAAGCCATGCCCCACCACAGCAAGGCATTTGTGAGAATGCACTCAGGAAGTATTGCTAAGGAGTCTGCTTTCTGTACTGTGATAATTGTTTAAGGAGGTCCAGCTGGATCAGATTGCACAGGGTCGATGATGGTACACGGAGAACCCAAAGAACAAGGAGACTGCAAGAGACCATTGCTGCATGTGCTTCAGAAGGCACTTGAAAAGAAGCTCTCGGACTCTCAAATGACTGTGACTCACTGAGGTTCTCTTCGAAGAGGACAGGGCTGCTGTAGCTGCCTCTCTTAGAAAGAGAAGCACTGGTCTGATCTTTGACCCCTGTTCCCAGCACACACTGGAGCCCTGGTCTGCTGGGTACTTTTCATAGCAGCCCAACACCAGCACAGCTGGACACGCCACAGGAAAAAGGACAGCCTGGGCTTGCCTTCTGTATTGTGTTGGTTGGTTGTTTTTTTTAAGCTACCATCCTCTTAAGAAATGGAGTCAAACATGATTCCACACTCAACTGTGCTTCAAGATTTCAAAACTCAAATTCAGCCAAGCAGAAAATGCCTGCCAAAATAAAGACACTGTCAATTAAAGTCTAAGAACAAATCAAGCCACTCTCCTAAATCCCTCAAAGAATTTTCATAACATATGACAAATTGGCTCCATTCACTCTCAAAACTCTCCCTCCTACAACTTCTTCTGAAATACATGAAGGGGGTTCTGGAGACATGGCTCAGTTGGCTAAGTGCTTGCATGAGGACCTGAATTCAGATCCCTAGCATCTATTTAAAAAAAAAAAAAAAAGGCAGATGTTAATCCCAGAGCTGAAGAGGTAGAGACAGTAAGTTCTCCAGGGCTTGCTGGCCAGCCAGCATAGCATGGTTAATGAGCTCTAGATTGAGTGAAAGACATTATTATCTCACAAAATAAGGTAGAGAGGAATAGAGAGGGAGCCCAGTATCCATCTCTGTTCTTCACATGCATTCTCACAAATGAACGTCCAACAAACACACTTTCCACAATGAAGCACAGAAGAGTTTGTTCCAGCCTGGCAAGAGAGAAAGAAGAAGAATTTGAGAGCAGAGCTTCAATGAGATTAGGAAGAAATGAAGCCATCAACATATGGAGAAGAGGGGGCAAGGAAATACAAAGACAGGTGCATTTTTCCTTTATCGAATTTTCCTTCAATCTCCTGCATCTGATTAATCCAGTTTCTGTCATATTTTATTTCATCTTTTTTAGCTCAACAATGCCTTTCCCTGGGATGATGAAAACCCTTCAGGCCTCTGCAAAGTGTTTAGCTTCTTCCTTTGTTCTGTGAATATCATTAAGCCGTCTCCCTCTTGTGCCTCTGAGTATGATTAAACCTGCCTGGCTGCACCTCTCCCTCCTCCTCCTGGGGTGAACAAGAAAGCCTTCCCCTCAGGTCACACCTCCTTTTCTTCCATTCCCATTAAATGATTTTTTTCCTCTAAAAAGATAAGAGATCTGTTCATTGGTGTCATTTTAAGCTCTTCCTTCATCTAGAGGGGGATGGTCATGTTCAGGCACCCCCCCTTTCTGCCCCGGTTAATGGGATGTAATTCTTGGTCAGCAACATCAGAAGCAAAGGGAAGCTTACTAGAAATCTGATGGCCCAGGCCCTGCCCCACACCAACAGAATCAGAATCAAGAGATACAGGATGCTCTGGCACATCTGAAGATTGAGAAGTGTCCCACAAGCCACAGAATTTGAGTCACAGAATTTAGATAAGCCACAGAATTTAAGTCACAGAATTTAGAAGAGAGACAGCTGGTTGTGGACATAAGAGGTCAGAGGTTTTCCTGAAGACAAAGTGGCCTCTGAAAGACAGAAGGGCACTAACAATGGATCACCTATTGTTCTTATGTGACCATGCTAACAATGCTCCTATCCACATACAAACTCAGGAAACAATGGATCACCTGTTGTTCTTTTGTGGCCATGCTAACAATGCTCCTGTCCACACACAACTCAGGAAACAATGAATCACCTGTTGTTCTTATGTGGCTACACTAACAATGCTCCTATTCATATACAAACTTAGGAAACGTTTCTGAAAAGTTCAGGACCAGAGACAGTGGATACTAAACCTCGGAAAACTCAAAGAATGAACCCAAATCTTTAGCCAGGACAGGATTGTGCACACACACACACACACACACACACACACACACACACACACACACACACACTACTTGCTGAGAGGAAGGAAAGCATAATGATCAATCTTACTTGTCCACTGGACAAGATTTAGAATCACTATGGGAACTCATTTCTGGGTTTGTCTGTGCAAGTGTTTGCAGAAAAGCTGAACTGGAGAAGATGACCTACTCTGAATGTGGGCAGCATCAGCCCGCTGGCTGGCTGGGGTCCTAGGCTGAAAGGAAGGAGGGAGCCAGCGGGTGCTGTGGGATGTTCTGTATGGCAAATGTGTTGCTGATTGGTCAATAAATAAAACACTGATTGGCCATTGGCTAGGCAGGAAGTGTAGGCGGGACAAGGAGGAGAATAAAGCTGGGAAGTGGAAGGCTGAGTCAGAGAGACACTGCCAGCCGCCATGATGAGAAACAGCATGTGAAGATGCCGGTAAGCCACGAGCCATGTGGCAAGGTATAGATTAATGGAAATGGATTAATTTAAGCTGTAAGAACAGTTAGCAAGAAGCCTGCCACGGCCGTACAGTTTGTAAGCAATATAAGTCTCTGTGTTTACTTGGTTGGGTCTGACGGCTGTGGGACTGGCAGGTGAGAGAGATTTGTCCTGACTGTGGGCCAGGCGGGAAAACTTAAGCTACAAGCGGGGTAATGGCATTCATCTCTTCCTGCTTCCTGAGTGCAGATACAATGTCCTTGCCATTGCAACTTCTCGGCCACTGTGGACTGTCCTTTCAAATTATGAGTTCCCAAAACTCTCCCCACAGCAAACCCCTTTCTTAAGTCGCTTTTGTCAGGCACTTTGTCCCAGCATCAAGATACAAAAAAATACATAATACAAAACAAACAAACAAACAAAAACCTCTTTCTTAATCTGAGCTGGGCCAAAATAAAGACCGTTTCTCTGGCTCCATGTGTGATAACATATGGATAACAAAATCTCGTCAGGCTCTGCCTGGCATGAAGTCTTGAGGTTATCTTTATTACCCTAATACCCCAGTTTGCAGAGGTTCCCAAAAGGCTTTGGCTTTCACAATTGTTCAATAACTCCATGTGTCATACAGCATGCTCGCTCGCTCACACTACTGGTAATAATTACATCAGACACAAAGATGATTATCTTAAAGGGTCAAAGAAGAAAAGTAAAGAGGTAATGTAGATTATCAGTTACTAATACATAAGACCTTACTTTTTATTTGCCATATGATAACTTCAAAACAAAAACAGAGCTTGGTGTGGCTTTACATGCCTATAATCTCAGCATTTGAGAGGCTGAGGCAGGAGGCTCGTGAGTTTAAGGCCAGTCTGGGCCACACAGTAAGACCCTGTCTGGAAGGAAGGAAAGAAGAAAGAGAGAGAGGAAAGAAGGAAAGGAAGGAGGAGGGAGGGAGGTCACTTAGGCTTCATAATACAAAAAAAAAAAAAAGGACCATATCTAGTTCTCAAGCTCCAGTCTTAGCAAAGAGATCTCTCTGATCTCAAGGGTTCCTGGCATTCCAGAAATAAACACCCCAGTTTATTTTGGTGACTGAACAAATAGTTAACACACATTCACAGAACCTTCATAATCCTGTCAGCGTCCTTGTCTAGATCTTTGAGAATGCTTGGTTTTCAGTCTTGAGTGGACAAAGCATAGGCAGGGACAAAGACCTACTGTCATAGGCCACCTTCACAGTGCTAGGAGTGTCTGGGTGCTGAAACAAGGCACCCAGTTTTCCTGAGGGCGTGAGTTATTCCATACTGGTGGCATCAAGACTTTTTTCTTGGTTGAGACCTGATCCTGTTGCTGACCCCATGTCCTTTCAGCCAGCAATTCTCTACTTGTCAGTGTCCATGAGCAGGAAAGACCTCTCTCATAGTTTCCCAAGTCTCTGAGACCAAGTAGCAGATGCCACAAATGGCTTCACTAAAAATGGGGGTACCAGAAAGGTGGAATGCAGGGTAGGATTGAGTACTTATCACCAGCACTCGTAAGTGCCTGTTGACAAGCTCACTAAGCAGAACCCTTAAGAGACCCATAAGGTCATAGAGAAGGCTAGATCTACTGTGGGATCCAACTTTGGATTATCTGATCTTCTAAGCACTTGAGGAAGATAGATGAGCCTTGTCTTGCTCAGAGAGGGACAGAAAACAAGTGTTCCTAGGCCTTGCTCTTCTAAGAGAAAGATTTGCTCAGGCTTCTGCAGGGCCCAGGGTTTGCAAGCCTGGAGTGACTAAGCTAAGTCACAAAACTGGCAACACTGAGGTTCGAGGCATTGTTCGACAGTAACAAGGCTTGGTTCTTTCTCTCTGTTCAAGGAAAGGATCTCAGATGCAGAGATCTCTGGATGAACATTGTAAACATTTTCTACCCCAATGTGCTTTTATCAGAAGAGGTATGAGGTTGATGTTGATGTCAACTGCCCCAAATGACCCCTCACATAGACTACCTTGGTATCAGATCCTACTACCAAGGCCAGAAAGATATTCTCAACCATGGATGAAAATAGTATTTGCCACTCAGAGATTTCAAATACAGAAGAACAGAAGGAGGGGTCCTGCAACTCTATTTATTCATTATCAGATATCTGTGGTAGTTCTTCAGTTTGAGTGAAGTTATTATCACAGTGCATGATGATATGGATAGGAGACAGAAAATAAAAGTTTAAAAAATAAAAAGCAAAGAGAGATTGACAGACTAGAGTGGCAAAACACAAAGGATAGAAGTGAAAATCAGATGTGTGTATATTTAATTAATCTATTAATTAATAATCTTAACCATAATCTCTGCATTCGGTGACAATTCAGTTATCTTGTAAACAGCAGCCACTCCTTATGTGATGGCTGAATCAACTGGTCCACTTCCAGATGTGAGCTGCTTTGAATCAGGGTGGCCACAAGCTGTTGGCTCACTTGCAGAACCCTGCCTGGAGTTGGGCCAAGTTGTTCTGAGTGTTTCATTTTCTACTCTTTTCCTACACATTTAGCCTGATGAATCTGAGGGACCCAAAGCAAGGAAACACTCCATGTAAACATGAAACAGGGGTGCTTACATGGAGCACATTGACGCTTGGATGTTCAAAATCCTGGAATCTCGATTCCTGCATCCATTTGTTATTTTCTTTATATTTTTCTTCCACAATCTTTCTGTAAATTTAATATGAATGTATAAAAATCAATACAAATTGCTTAGTTCATATCTATAGTATACAAATAAGCACAATCTCTGTTTTAACAGCAGACCAGGTTATCAGGAAGCCAGGCCATCATGTCTGTCCCTCATGGTGCAGACCCTCAAATGATTCTCTTTGTAAATTTAAGTGATCTTCTTTCAAAGCACACACAAGGAAACTATGGCTCCTTAGTCAACTCTGGAACTCCTGGGATATCATGAGAAGATAACACTCACCCCTGAGCATCCTGACTGTGAAGACGCTGATACCCCAATGTTGATGAGCGAGCCCATGAACAAGAACAATGGACTACATATCAAGGAGTATGTGAGCACTGGGGTGGAGTGGAAGTGGTAACAAGGGTACTTTACCACAGCAGTGGGAAAAGTAACTAATACAGAGTCAAATATTAAGCTGTCTGTTCAGCTCCTTGATGGGACAGGTCCAAGTGTCAGCAGCAATGAGGTTTCATTTAGAGCCTGAGCACATTTTCGTCACTGGTAACCTCCCTACCTTTCCATCTTTGCTTCGCACAGGACTGAAAACCTGATGTAAATAGCCCCTGACATCCAATCTATGGCTCAGTGATCTTGTTTGGGGGAACAGGTGAGTGAATAAACAAGTGATCATATGTGCTTTGGTTCCGGCTTTTGCCTTCCTCGAGTGAGGTCTTTGACAGCACTGTTAGGCAGAGCAGGGCACGGGGCAGCCCAAGGAAAGGCAGCTCACTCCAGCGTCCTGGCTTTCTCATCAGCTGCCTGCGGCTTCCTCAGCCGCATCCTTTCTCTCAGAGTCATTTTCTACACTTCAGACAGGGCTTGCAGAGTCTGCAGGTGAATCTTTCTCTGCCTATAAGTAATAAACATTCCCCAACATGTAACTCATACCAAACATGCTCAGAAAAAAAAATTAAACAAATATTTTACAGAAGTATCATTGCTCTATGGAGAGAGCAACAGCGTCTCGAGGCAGGCCAGGAAAATCTAATAAACTCCGAGTGGGTAATGAGCCAACAAGGACTAGAGTTAATCAGCATTATTTTTCAAATTAGATTTCTGCTTAAAAGCAAACTGTGTACTTTCCAAATTTCTGCTCATTTCATTGCCTATGGCTGGTTTTTATAATGTAAGACAAATTGGGATCTTGGCCGTCAGAGAGTAAATAGGCTACCAGAGTAACTCATCTACGTGTACTATTAGGTCACGGTCTTTGGAAAAGCGGCGAATTCTACCTCCAACACCCATTCTTTCTGTAGCCAGAAAGTGAATCCAGGTTTCCTCCTCTGTAAAAAGTGGGCTACAGTGAGTATCACATGAGATAATGTATGCACAGTGTCCAACGGTGGTATTATACCAACTGTATTTTCTTGAACGGCTTATATTCTGGGCTAACTCTAATAGGTATTTTATGGTAGTACGGTCCAGTGGGTAATGGTGAAGGATAGTAACACTCCTTGGGCTCAACACCTAGCTCCCAGGTTATACTCTGCATGTCTTTTGGAGGTGATGGAGTCTCTGTGTAACTATAAAAGAGAACAGTAGCACCTACTTTATAGGGGTATCCTTCATTTACTGAAGAATCTCTTTTTGTTCAGTTGCAGAAACTGCTTACACTAAACAAGGATGGCAAGGCCTGTGGCTCCGTTCCCAGTGACCCCTCCTCCCATTCCTGACTTTGTTAGGGACAAATACTTCAGAAGGCTCTTTGCCCTCAGCTTCTTCCTTAAGAAATACTGTGAGAAATTAAATATTATACAGACCAGAGTGTCCCAGGAAGGGACAATTTTCAGGAATATGCACCCCTTTGTTTCATGACTCAATGGACTTTCCCTGAAACATAGTCACAGATCTTAAAGGGGACTAGTTGGAATCAATATTTTATAGTGTGAAATGCCCTCCAAACAACTGAATTCCAGCACACCATTGATTGTAAAGTGTGACAGGTAACTGTTCCACAACTATTGTGCAAAGTGATAGCTACACTAACTTACAATTTTAAAAATATGATAACCTCTACTCTCACATTTCTAATAAACAAAAATAAAACTTAGACTTGCTTGAAAGAATGGTTAGCAACACAAGAAAATAATCATATTAGAACCATGTCTATAAATTTACCGCAAGGGATCTCTTCCAGGTGCCTATTTGTTTAGGTTGAATGTGAGGCTGGGAAATCAAATAAGACACAGTTGAGAAACTACTGGGGTGTGTGTCAGAGGACAGTGTCTGCACTGGGGTGTGTCAAAAGAGAGTGTCTGCACTGGGGTGTGTCAGAGGAGAGTGTCTGCACTGAGGTGTGTCAGAAGAGAGTGTCTCACTGGGGTGTGTCAGAGGACAGTATCTGCACTGGGGTATATCAGCAGAGAGCAAGAGAATTCCTGGCTATTTGGCTTGAAGGTCAGCCTGGGAGTTCCTGTTCTCACACCACTGCTCTGCACAGCACTGGGGAGGTGGAACCATTGTCTTTGGGTCCTTATAAAATTAAATAGCATCCCATCAACAAGTCATAGATTGAGTCTTTAAGAAGCAAGGTCCCCTGGCGTATGCAGTTCACTGTCACACAGGTGGACAGTGCTGTTCTGGAACTTCCCACCATTTGGGCTTTTACAAGTCAAAGCAAAATCATTTCTTGAATGAGAAAAAAGAGATTATTGTTGTTCTTTTGGAAATGCACTTTCTCTTATCTTTTTTTTTAAGAGGGTGTATAATATGTGAAGAAAGTGAATTTTGGCTTTTTTTTCCCCAAATGCCTACAACACTTTCTTTCGGTAGATACATACTCTGTCAGTTAAACAAACACTGTATGAAGCCATTTAGGTTTCTGATTAAAGGCTCATTAGCATAAACATTCCTAAATGTCTGAGATACTCATTTCTCTATGCACGCATATCAACTGCTGTGCAGCCCTACAGATCTGTGAGCTGTGCAGAAGTTTAGACACTCAGGATTTCAGCCTGCTACCACCTGGGGCAGATGGTTTTGGAATGCCACATTACCGAAGCTTCTTAATTTCTTGGCAAGACTTAAGTGAAATTGAGGATGCCCCACGTAGTCAGCTTAGCACTAATAGGTTTTTAAAGACCGATGCACTTAGCATTTCCACGGGATGGGCTTTTTAAAAACAAAGCAATTACTTACATGGCATTAATTATATGAACAGCATCCTTCTGACAAACTGAGTTCTTGTCTTCCAGCGTCATTTCTGAATATTTACACATCAGGTGCTGAAATAAAAGAAATCCACTGTGATCTTAAAGGTCCTTTGTCAGCAATGGAAGGGCGGGAAGGTGCCATGTGCCTTTCTGACTGGCGCTCTTCCTGACCATGGCAAAGCACTTTAAGATAAAACTCACAGTAGCTGGTTCTTCTCTCTTCAAAGGATTAAATAAGATTATATCAGGTTGTGAGAAGATTCCCCGGAAGTAGCTCCTGCCTTCCTCTCTAACTTCACCTTGCTCTGTTTCTCCCTCTTCACTCATTCCCCACCACCAACAGGCCTTCCCTCCGCTCTAGGAACACCCACCCCTCAGCCTTTAGTAGACAATGTCCACCCCACCCCCGATAAAATGGACATTAGGCAAATGAGACCCTTAGCTAAGGGTGTAACCCAGACCTCAGCAAGCAGGGGAGGTGCTTCCTTAATACACAGCATCATCTGTAAAATCAAAATCAACGCCCAAACCCATGAAGAATGTAATTCCAAACATTAACAGACAAGATCCAACCCTGCACCTGAGCAACTACACTCCGCTTGCATCTCACTAATCCTGGCCTTGTCGGAGTTTGTCTTTAAATTTTTCTATTTTGCTATCAAGGAGACATTGATTTTGAGATACTGCAGACCTTGAGAGATGGCTCGGCAGTTCCAAGCACTGGCTGCCCTTCCAGGGCACTGGTTTGTTTTCCTGCACCCACATGGCACATCGTAAATGTCTGTAACTCTAGTTCCGGGGCATCTGAGCCTCTTCAAGCCTCCTTCCTAGACTGCTTCCATGGCTGCCTCCTTCCAGTGTTAAGACGGCATTACTCCTCTGACTACCAAGGAGCCCCTCTCTCTCTCTTATTCTTTTTTCCAGCACCAGCCTCCTTTCCTCTTTGTTCTTGCTAGAATTTTCATGTTTCCTACTTTTCCTTTGGCTACTGAACTCTTACTACAGCAGTCAAAGTTCAGCAGAACCGGCCATGCCCGGTCCTCTCCCTCCAGTCTCCCCGAGGTGAGACACTGTGCCTCCTGGCTGAGCACACCTCGTTCCTGTCTTTCCATCCTCTGGATTTAGATCTTCGTCCACTGGTGAAAAGCAGGCACTTGTTAACAAGACCTGGTGGTTCCTGCTAGAGTTGCTGAGGGGTTAGCTAAAGCCTGAGAGGTCCATTAAAAAAGGAAAAGCCTTGGAGAGGACAGTTTGCTTCTTACACCCCAGGCAGGTCCTCTGTCTAATCAAGCTCTCTAATGCAAAGGAAAAGAAAAGAAACACCGAGCCAACTAAATATGCTAAGTCATGACCTAAAGGAGGGAACAATAACAGCTCAGTGAAAATCCCAGATTTCCGAACTACTAGAGTACATTCTTGTACCAACAGGGACGGAGTTCAAAGTGTTCAGATGAGATCTGCCAATCTCAGGGACATTGGGTGGATAATAAGGGTTTTAGGCAGAAAATTAAAGCTCTGACTTCTCATGTCTGGTGGCATCAGGTAACCAGTTTGTGTAGCCTCCTTTGCGAAGAGATTTTCCTAGTGTTCCTCTTGGCTTCACTTAAATCTTGCTTTCCTCCTTTCTGGCTGATTCTTAACCACCTCTCAGTCCCACAGCAAAACCTCAGGGCACAGAATGTTAGCCGTGATACCACTCAAATTTCCAGTACCTGAAGCTGCTCGTCGATGTAAGGGACTTTTAAAACTTCTACAGCAGATGGTCTCAGTGAAGGACTCTTGTTCAACATGCTGTAATATTCAAAAAGAAAATTATTTTTCAAATGAATAAAAACCTAAGTTCATTTTAAATATAGGAACGAAACTTCAAATGGTCTTTTTCAGACTCGCTTCCATACCATTCCATGACGGTGTTTAGTTCTCGTGGGTATCTCTCGGGGAGTGAAGGTGTGTCGCCTTCAACAATATTGAAAACTACAGACAAGAAACTGGAACCAGCAAATGCATGATCCATGCAACACATCTCATATAAAATGCATGCCAGCGACCTGTAGACAAAAAATCAAAACATTTAAACAAAGAACAAATGTCCCATGGAAAATGTGTCCATCATCAAAATAAATAAATAAATAAATAAATAAATAAAAACCTCAGAGACACTGGGGCATTAGTTGCAATGCATCAACATCCATTTGAGTTTGTTTATAGACGACATATTTGCCAAGAAAAACCTAGATCCAAAAGACAGACAGACAAATAGACAGACAGGGACACACACACACATACACACACACACACATACACACACACACACACACACACACACACACACACACACACACAGGCACACTCATATGCATGGAGGCATGCAGCACACAAATCCAAGACCCATCAAAGGATGAAGTACAGGGAGAAATCTGAACACTACTTTTTCCAAAGGAAAAATAAACAGTCCAACAGCAAGATGTCTGCACAGAGTGAAGAGTCTAAAATTTGATTAATATAGCCAGGAATTTTCAAATTAGCTTCTATGAAAGAAAAACAAAATGAGGCTACATATTACCTGCCTAAGGTAGTGTTTTAAGTTACGTATGCAGAATGAAATTTTAATTTATCAGCCTGACCTGCCCTCTGTGTGTACTGTGCATGTTGAAAAGGAGGCTGCCATTATTTATTAGTTTTCTGAATAGAATCCATTTGCAAGTAGAAAGGGAGAGAAACTATTTGCAGCTCACATTAAAATGTATAACCCTCCCTGGGGGATCATGAGACAGAAGATCAAAATCAGAGATCAGCCCGACACCAAGGTGGGTTAACCATGCCAACTGGTACCTTCTGAGCTGGCAGAAACATGCTCTTAATGGTTCCACATTATAAAGACAATGAACGTTAAAGTCTTCCCTGAGCTCAGTATTAAGAAACAATAGGCTATTTTTATCTTAGGGGCATTGTGAATTATGTAACAGCCAGATTCCCCTTTTCATAGTGGTTACTTGAAAGATGAAAAACAAATGAGTTTGTGATAGAGTGTTTATAAGCTATATGTTATATAACTTTGGACACAGCATTTAGTAAGGGGAGAGTATATATAAATAAGCACATGAACATAGAATTTATTCCATGGTTTCTTATGGAAGTGCACCATGCAAGAGGATTCTGAATGCGCACACTGAAGATGTTTCTGTTCCAGTAAGCAACAGTAACACTAAAGCTTTCTGGCTGATTACAAAGCACTTTCATGTATATCACAACAGGGACTCAGACTTCCCCAGTGAAATGGAGCCAATGTAGACAAGGAAATTGGCTCTGAGAAGCTAAGGGTCTTGGTCAAGGTCACACAGTAGTAAACGGTAGAACTGACTCTTGAATTAAAGCATTTTCCTTCCAAACCCTCTATTATTTCAATTAGAAAGAAAGACAGTACTAGAAACAATTGCACAGACCTGACCAGAGCACCGATGTCAGCATAAATCCTGTAAATAAGAAAGTATTTGAAACTCAATCTATTCTGTGTCCACCTATAAGAGTATTAAATGGTATCTTATATAGGAATTTTAATATAGTTAGATTTTTCAGCATCCACGATGATAAATTTCTTCAAATAAATATAAAATAATGACATTTTTAGAAAAATAAAAATAGAGTGTTCCTTGCCAGCTGGAATGCACTTAACACGTTCTGGAAGGAAGTTCTTCTAATAAAGAAAAATGAGATCCTGGGCAGAAACAAACAAGGCTAGAACAAGCAACCAACATTAAAAGAAGTACTCTGTGAATATATAAAAATAGACACTAATGCTATACAATATTGATAATATCTTGTTGGGTTGAAAAATTGTGTATGATAAAGTTATGGCAGGATAACACAAAAGACAAAAAAGAACAAGACTTAAAGTGTTTTCAGTTCCTTCTGCTACTGAGAAAGAAATCATAATGATAGTTTTACTAGACAGTGGTAAGGATGCCTGTTGTATTTTCTAAGTTATCATTGAAGGATAAGATAACACAGAAGTAAAACAAGCTAGGAGAAAGAAAAATCAACCGCAAAATTTTCAACTAAAAGGAAGGAAGAAAATCAAATGAAAGCAAAACAAATGGGGCATAGAGAGCATAAACAATAAGATAAAATACAAATACAGTTACACTATGTATATGTAATAGCAAAATAGTTCAATTGGAAAAGGCTTATAAGACTGGATTAAAAAACTACTGCTCTCCAAATAACCTTGAGTATCTGAACATGAGAAAGTTTGATAGTTACACATGCAGAGCCAGCGAGACACCTTAGCAGGTGAAGGGGCCTGCTTCAAGCCTGATGACCTGAGTTCAATCCCAGTGACCGACACAGTAGAAGAGAACCAGCTCCTGAGGTTTCCTCCGACCTCCACATTCACATCATGACATGTCCACTCTCCACCAACAAATAAAAATTCAAAAGACAAAGATACATCATGCAAGCACTTGCCAAAAATATTGCTAGTGTAGGTATACTCACATCAGATGAAACAGGTTTTGAGGCAATAATCACTATGAAGACTAAGATGAGGCATTAATAAAGAAATCAAGCTATCAGGAGCATATGATAACTTTAAATGTGCATGCATCAAATGTGTGTGTGAAAGAGAGAGAACAGAATTAAAGGGAAAAACAAATGCTCAATCATGGTGGTATATAATCATTCAATAGCTAACAGAACATCAACATCAATAAGGATGAAGAAAATACACACAACACATTAACCCAAATTGACAAATTGCCATTAATGCAACCTATCATGACAAAATTCATATTATTTTCAAGAATTCATGAACCACTTATCAAAACTGACCATATGCAAGGTCATAGACAAGCTTCAATGAGCTCAAGACTCAAAATCTTGAGAGCATATTCTCCAGCTACAGAGCAAGAAAGCTAGACATTAAAACTGAGGAGGAGGATAGGAGAGGTAGTGCAGGTGCAGGTGAGTTGGACCCCAGGTCGTGAGAACAGGAGAACTGGCCCTGCTCCTTGCTACCTACTGCATTGGGTGAGCCAGCCTGGGCAACGCTGGAGAGTTCGCTTTGGTGATGAGGATGAGGGAGAGCTGGTGGGCTGACCAACCCAACTAACACCAGGCTAGAGCTATGAGTTGGCCACTCTAATATCTACCTCATCTATGAACTGCTGGAGCATGTGAAGGGGCTGGTCCTACAGATCCAAAGCTGCAGGATCTCCATGACACAGGGCAACAACAGGATATCCAAGAGGAGTCCCAGTGAGGGCCCAGTATTGATAGTGTAGCAGAAGCCAGAGCTATCAAGCAAGACTAATGATTCATTGCAATGAACACTTGTAAGTAATGATGTATGGACTAAAGGGTAAGCTGTGTGACTCACTGGGCCACACTACAGTTTCCATGATGAGGCTTTTTTTCTTTTAAATTTTCTTTTCTTTTACTGGATTACAGAGGAAATACACATCTAAAGTCCTTGGATTAAACAGGAAATACACATCTAAAGTCCTTGGATTAAACAGGAAATACACATCTAAGGTCCTTGGATTAAACAGGAAATACATATCTAAAGTCCTTGGATTAAACAGGAAATATACATCTAAAGTCCTTGGATTAAGCAGGAAAGCTTACTGAATGAAACTGTAAGAAAACTGAAAGTATCAGCTATATAAGGAGATAAAAGTTTAAATACATGTTCTAAGTCAAACTTGACAGTTTAAAAAATAAATATCAAAATAGGGGTAGGGTGCTAGGGGTAAAAAGCAGGGTACAGGATCAATGAAACAAATTTTCTTTGAAAATGTTACAATGAAACAATGTTCTGTATGCAAAAGAGAGAAAGAAAAGACAATCACATGAAAGGAAGGTTAGATAAAGATTTTCAACAGCAGAAAAAGAAAGACAAAAACTTTCTAAATAGACATGTTGTCAAACTGTCTTCTAAATATTTATGTTTACATACATAAACTAATACTGCCCTCAATCTTGGCCAGAGAATCTTCTCTTTACAGTGTACAGAAGTTAATGCAGCACTGAGAATAAGTGACTACTGGGTACTCAGCCCTAAATGGGACTTCTATGTCAACCACCCACCAAGGCTCAGGGAATGCCACAGGGGAGGAGCAGAAGAATTAAGAGCTGAAGGATGGGGAGGAGAGCTGTGAAATGCTGTCTTCTGGACATGCCATGGCCACCACACACATGACCAAGGCAACAAGGCCTGTCAGCACTTCAACACACAGCACTGATTGGACACAGTGGATAACCAAAGTGGGGGCAAGGTGTGGGCTCCCTGGGGAAAGTTGGAGAGGGAAGTTGGAGGTGGATATGATCAAGTTACGTTGTTTCCAATGTATGGAACAGTCAAAGACTAAATAAAGATTCTATTTTTAAAAAGACAATAAAAATAGTATGTATAGAAACAAGAAAATGTAATAGATTTCAAGGAAGACAAATCAGAAAACGAGGAAAAAACACATCAACGATCATATGGAGAAAGGCGTAACACTATGGACTTTACATATTTCAGAAAGAGGCACAGAAAGGTGCCTCAGTGAGTGAGTGCTTGCTACACAAGCATGAGGCTATAAGCTTGGGTCACCAGCACCCATGTAAAAGCTGGGCATAGCATCATGCATCTGTAACTCCAGTGCTGGCGAAGTGAAGACAAGAAGAATTCCTGAGGCTTGCAGTCACCAGTCAAGTGAGAATGGCAAGCTCCAGTTTCAGTGAGAGACCCTGTCTCAAATCATAAAATGGAGATATGATTGGTAGGAACATACCTAATGTCCATCTTGGGCCTCCATACACATCTCATGTGCTCATACATCCAAATATTAGAAAGTGTCAGAATAGCATTTATAAACATGTTTCCCTCAAATAAACTGACAGTATAGATGAAATAGTCTTTTAAATATCGTACATCAAACTGACATAAAAAGAAAGAAAACACTTCCTTTCCTATTTAATTGTTACCTATTACTTAAAATAATAAAATTGAAATTGAGCTTTACTCAAAAACAAAAACAAAACAAACCACAGTGTTCTTACTATCAAATTCTTCTAAACAGTTCTTGAATAACTCATACTAATCTAACTCAGTCTGCTCATGTTATAAAGCCAGAAAAATATAGATAGTAAAATATAACAAATGCATTGTGAGAAATAAAAATTATAAATTTGCTCATGATTATAGATTTATAAACCACAACACACACAAATACACACACACACACACACACACACACACACGCCACAAATAGAATGTTATGATATATTTAAAAGGTCCATATCATTAACAAGTGATTTTTATTTCAGGAATATAATATTGATCTAGCATTTTAATAGTCAATCAATGAAATATGCCTCATTAGAGGAAACAAAAGAAAAACTGTAACATCATCTTAACAGATTAGAAAAAAGTGGCTGGAGAGATGGCTCTGTCATTAAAGGCTAGGCTCCAACACATTGGGAAAAAGCATTTCATTCTCAGGAGTCAAAATTCATCTGTAGATTCATAAAGAAGAGAACACAGCACAATGGACAAAGGAGGAAATTTCCTTAGTCTTGTTTTTTAGAGTTTTGAAATATATAGTAAAAAATACACTTATTGGTGAAATACTGAAATTTTACAATTTCCTACTAAGATTGGGATCAAGATAAGAATCAATATACCTTACCTACAGGAAATGAATACCTAGGACAATAAAGTTAGAAAAAAATTAATTATAAAGATAAGCTAAGAATATTAAGTTATCATTAATCATGTCAAAATGACTGAGTACTTACAAAGCCCAGAAGACTCTAAAAACCTTTGGAAATAACAAACGGACTCAGCAAGCCTGCTAGATAGAAAGGTCGTTCTTGTCTCTAAGTTGGCAAAAAAAAAAAGGAGCACTTTTTAAATGAAATTAATTATGCCACTTAGATTAACATCACAAAACGTCAAATATCTAGACATAAACCTAGTAAGAGGTGTGTCAGATCCTACAATGTCAGCCATGATATAGTGATGGAAATTAATGGGCAAAAACCAAGAGAGGCAGAGGGAAAGGTAGATGCATTCTCACGGGGAGATTCAGTTAAGAGGAAGACACCAATTTTTCCTAAAATGATTTACAGACCCAATGCAATCGTGGTTAGAATCTTCCATAGGAATTGACAGGATGGCTTTAAATTTAAATGGAAATGCTATCAAAACAGTTTTATTTAGTAATTCTTTCCATGTAAGAGCGTGGTGTTGGCAAAGAAGACAGAAAGATGAGGAAGGAAGCAAAAAAAAAAAAAAACCATTTTCTAATAACATATGCAAATTCCTTGAGGATGGCAAAGTTAAACTGTGCTGCTAGGAAGAGAAAGAAAGGGAGAGAGGGAGTGGGGTAAAGATCTTCAACAGATACTAAATGATCAAAACTCAGATGTTCTACATTATTAGACATCAGAGAAATGCAAATAAGCACCCCAGGGTAGGAATTCTACATGCTCCTAGAATGGCTAAAAACTGACAAGACCAAATCAGTACTTGTTATGCCAAGAATAAAAGTTTTTAAGAAAAAAAAAAAGAGTTTGAAAGAACTAAGCCATACAAACCCCACCTTACTCTATCAGGTCAGAAGGGCTGGGTGGGAACAGCAGTCTTTGCCTTGGTCAGTGTTCTATTGCTGTGAAGAGACACCATGACCATGGCAACTCTAATAAAAGAAAGCATTTAATTGGAGCTTGCTTACAGTTCAGAGGTTTGGTCCATTGTCAGCATGCAGGAAGCATGGGGGCATGCTGGCAGACATGGTGAGGGAGTAGCTGAAAGTTCTACATCTGGATCAGCAGACAGAGAAAGACACTGGGCCTGACTTGAGCATTTGAATCCCCGAAGCCCACTCCCAGTGACACACTTCCTCCAACAAGGCCACACGTCCTGATCTCTCTCAAAGTAGTGCCACTTCCTGATGACCAAGCAATCAAATATATGAGCCTATGGGGGCCATTCTTATTCAAACCAACACAACCTCTAACCCAGGACATCTTGAGCTGTCTTGGAATCAGAGTGGTTAATGTCTTTATCAATAACTCAAATGGTAACCATGACACTAATGAAACTGATAGTTGAAAACTTAATTGTGTCACCATGAGCTAAATCTACTTTCTTTACACACACACACACACACACACACACACACACACACACACACACACAGACTGACAGACAAACAGACACAGAGAGAAAGAAAGACAGACAGACAGAGAGAGAAAAGAGACAGACAGACACAGAGAGAAAGAGAGAGAGTTACAAACACACACACACATACACACACACACACTATATATGTGTGTGTGTGTGTGTGTGTGTCTTTGGGTAGTGGGCATGTGTGTGTGCGCGCACGCGCACAAGTGCTTATAGAGGCCAAATTGCTCCACACTTTGTTTATTGAGGTATGGTCTCTCACTTGAACCCAGAGCTCCCTGATCTGATGGACTAGCTAGCAGGCTCGCTCCAGGGACACCTTGTGTCTGCCTTCTGAGTGTTGAGATTACAGGTGGCCTCCATGATAGCCCAGCTTTTTACATAGGTTCTGGAGATCGGAACTTGAGTGCCATGCTGGCATAGCAAGCACTTTATCCCCTGAGCCATTGCCCCACTCCTTCCTTACATATTTTAACTCACTGAATTGATCTCACAACTATTACTATAATTGCAATTGCGTCAGGTAAGTGGCTCAGGGTTCCACCCATACTGCAGGTGGTAGAACTAGATTGCAGCCCTGCCTGCCTGCCTGCACAGACATGAGCTCTGTGCCAATCTGCCCCTCAGTGCTGCATCTATCCAGGCATTTCAGATCATTATAGGCTCTTGAGTTAGAAATCGGGGCTGGCTCCAACAGAGCCTTTCAGGTCTTGTATGGAGCTATAATCCACCTTTAATGATTGCTGAGGCCTTAGGCAACAGCATACAGGGCATCTGATCAAGGCAAACATGGGGTATGGTGTGAGACCCTGTGGGGAACGGAAAGGAGGGCCCTCAGCATGGATTTTGCTTTTGCACGGCTTAGAAACAAACAGGGATTAGAGGTCTATGAACTGTGAACACATCATAAAATAAACCCTGGTGTTGTGGAGACCTAACTCCACCTGAGCCATGCTTGGTGAATTTATTAATGTTATAAAATGATGTACAATTATTTTGCTAAACAGATTATGGAATAATTAGATTCACAGTCTGGTTAAGTAACACAAGAGTGTTGATGTAACTACTCTTTTATGGAAATCCTCTTAGCTACATTTCAAGCATCCTGTTTTTTATTTACTCAGGTCACCTTGGTCTACTGCTATGTGCTTGTGCTTGAATGCACAGAGGCTTCATTTATCAGCCAGGAACTTGTAGGAAGGGACCTGCAATGCCACAGAGCACACGCAAGAAGTAGATGCTAGCAAAAGAAATATGAGACAATGTGACTGAACAAACTTCTATGGCATCTGTGGTCAAAGATGTCTTGATTGTCCAGTCATATATTTTAAAACCTATCTCCTAGCTCTATTGTTTATTCTGATAACTATAACTGCATGTATCTATGCTTTTATTTTTTTTAATTTCCAACCAGGTATTTTTATATGAAACTTAGTATATCACCTTCTAACTCCTAATTCCCATCCTTTTGAAGATAGAAAGTGCCAGTGTTGGGAAGCAGAAGTAAAGAAACACACACATGCACACACACACACACACACACACACACACACACACACACACACACACGATCTGCACTTTACTTAGAAGTCTAAGATTTGCATTCCTTTCTTTTCCCAAAATACATCCAACTATGTAGAGCTAAATAAATATATCCTGAGGGATCACACTGTACGAAACGAAAGGGAAACTGGGAATCAGGTACATGTGAGGCATACCCCACCCTAAATCTCCCAAGTTGCCATCTGTTCAGGTTGCCAGAACTGCAGAGAGGGTTCCGAAGCAGGACTGATAATGAACTGCAGATGAAATGACAGCTGCCTTGTCTCTGTGTAGCTAAATTTACTCCTTTAAAGATCTGCCAGACCCTCAAGCAGGGAAGTGCCCCAGCATGCATGATCTAGTGTGCTGGCAAATCTTGTCATCTTTTAGGCAGTATTCCATTTGATGTGATTGAGAGGCATTTGGATGTTTTCATTAAAAAGTGTGTATATGAAGAGCAATCAATGGCTACTGGGAGAGGGAGAATCCATCTTCTCCAAGGACTACCCTCCTGATAGATTAACCAATCCCAAGTATGAGAAACACTAAATGGGCTCAGTGGGTTTTACACACACACACACACACACACACACACACACACACACACACACACACACACACACACACATGATATAACAATAATTACAAAAGAAGAGGTCATAAACTTGGGATTAGGGATACATGGGAGGAGTTAGGGGGTGCAGCAAGGATGGAAATAATATAATAAAGTACTCATGTATGAAATTCTCAAAAAAGAAAATTAAAATTTAAAAAAGCATACATAATGACCACAGTTAAATGTATAGAGAACGAAATATAAACTTAATACAAGAGAAACGGGTTTCCCTTTAGTGTATAATAACCTAAATAGCTCTCAGAATTGAATATTAGCATAAACTGCCCAGGTATAATGAAACTTGAAATGATAAAACATACAGATTTTTCACTTGATTGGTTAGTTACCCCAAGATATTTTATATTGTTTGTGGCTATTGTGAAGGGTGTTGCTTCCCTGATTTCTTTCTCAGCCATTTTATCATTTGTATATAAAAGGGCTACTGATTTTTTTCTGAGTTAATCTTGCATCCAGCTACTTCACTAATGGTGTTTATCAGCTGTAGGAGTTCCCTGGTAGAATTTTTGGGGTTGCTTATGTATACTATCATGTCATCTGCAAATAGTGATACTTTGACTTCTTCCTTTCCAATTTGTATCCCTTTGATCTCCTTTTGTTTTCTTATTGTTCTAGCTAAAATTTTGAGTACTATATCGAATACATATGGATAGAGTAGACAGCCTTGTCTTGTCCCTCATTTTAGTGGAATCACTTTGAGTTTCTCTCCATTTAATGTTGGCTGTCAACTTGCTGTATATTGCCTTTATTATGTTTAGGAATGTTCCTTGTATCCCTGATCTCTAGAACCTTTATCATGAAGAGGTATTGGATTTTGTCAAAGGCTTTTTCAGCATTCAATGAGATAATCATGTTGGGTGTTATTTCTTTTCGTTTGTTTCTATGGTGGATTACATTGACAGATTTTCATATGTTGAACCATCCCTGCATCTCTGGGATGAAGCACACTTGGTCATGGTGGATGATCCTTTTTGATGTGTTCTTGGATTTGGTTTGTGAGTATTTTATTAAGTATTTTTGCATCAATGTTCATGAGGGAAATTGGTCTGTAATTCTCTTTGTTGAGTCTTTGTGTGGTTTGGATACCAGGGTAACTGTAGCCTCACAAGAACTTCAAGTCTTTGAAGAAAGAAAATGGAGAAGACATCAGAAGATGGAAAGATCTGCCATGCTCATGGATCTGTAGTATTAGCATAGTAAAAATGCCCATCCTACTAAAAGCAATCTACAGATTCAATGCAATCCCCATCAAAATTCCATCACAATTCTTTACAAATCTTAAAAGAAAATACTCAACTTCATATGGGAAAACAAAAAATCCAGGATAGCTAAAACAATCCTGTACAATAAAAGATCTGTCAAAGGTATCACCATCCCTGATCTCCAGCTCTGCAATAGAGCTATAGTAATAAAAAACAGCATAGTATTGGCAAAAAAACAGACAGGTGGGTCAGTGAAATTGAATTGAAGACCCAGACATAAATCCACCAAACTATGGACACCTGATTTTTGACAAAGAAGCCAAAATTATACAATGGAAAAAAGAAAACATCTTCAACAAATGGTGCTGGCCAAACTGGATGCTGGCATCTAGAAAAATGCAAATAGATCCATCTATTACCCTGAACAAAATTCAAGTTCAAGTGGATCAAAGACCTCAATATAAATCCACTTACACTGAACATAATAGGAGAAAAAGTAGGAAATAGCCTTGAATGCATTGGCATAGGAGACAACTTCTGAATAGAACACCAGTAGCACAGACACTAAGATTGACAATAAATGGGACCTCATGAAACTGAAAAGCTTCTGTAAGGCAAAGGACACTGTTGATAGGACAAAACAGCAGCCTACAGAATGGGAAAAGTTCTATCTTCACCAACCCCGCATCTGACAGAGGGCTTATCTCCAAATTATATGAAGAACTCAAGAAACTAGACATCAAAAAACCCATATAATCCAATTAAAAATGGGATACAGATCTAAACAGAGAATTCTCAACAGAAGAATCTCAAATGGCAGAGAAATACTTAAAGAAATGTTTAACATCCTTAGCCATCTGGGAAATGCAAATAAAAATTATTCTGCTATTTCATCTTACACCTGTCAGAATGGCTAAGATCAAAAATACAAATGACAGCTATGCTGGAGAAGATGTGGAACAAGGGGGACACTCCTCCATTGCTGGTGGGAGTGCAAACTTGTACATCTACTTTGGAAATCAATATGCAGTTTTTCAGAACATTGGGAATCAATCTACCTCAAGATCCAGCTATATCACCCTTGGGCATATACCCAAAAGATGCTCAATCATACCATAAGGACACTTGCTCAACTATGTTCATAGCAGCGTTATTTGCAATAGTGAGAAATTAGAAACAACCTAGATGTCCCTCAACTGAGTAACGGATAAAGAAAATGTGGCACATTTACACAATGGAGTATTACTCAGCTCTTAAAAACAATTACATTGGGAAATTTGAAAGCAAAGAGATGGAACTAGAAAAAATCATCCTGTGTGAGGTAACCCAGACCCAGAAAGACAAGCATGGTATGTACTCACTCATAAGTGGATATTAACTGTAAAGTAAAGAATAACCATGCTATAATCCATAGACCTAGTAAGGCAAGGTAACAAGGAGGACCCAAGGGGGTACACATGGATCTCCCTGGGAAGGGAAATAGAAGAGATCTCCTGGGTGGACTTGGGGTGGGTGGGAATGGGAACTTGAGTGATCAGGTTGTGGGGTGGATGGAGGGGGAAGTACTGAAAGAGATGACTGGAAAGGTG